>NC_136061.1:715463213-716666050 GCF_964261635.1 Lissotriton helveticus
TCTCTTTGTGTATATCATCTCACTCTCCACCTGCGTCATCTCTCTCTTTGCTTGTGTCATCTCACTGTCTGCGTGCGCCATCTCACCCTCTGCCTGCATCATGTCTCTCTCCACCAGCGTCATCTCTCTCTTTGTGTGTGTCATCTCACTCTCTGCCTACACCATCTCTCTCTTTGCGTATATCTTCTCACTCTCTACCTGCGTCATCTCTCTCTTTGCGTGTGTCATCTCTCTATTTGCGTGTGTCATCTCACTCTCTGCCTGCACCATCTCTCTCTTTGCATGTGTCATCTCTCTCTTTGCGTGTGACATCTCACTCTCTGTCTGCACCCTGTCTCTCTTTGCGTGTGTCATCTCACTCTCTGACTGCGCCCTCTCTCTCTTTGCCTGCATCATGTCTCTCTCCACCAGCCTCATCTCTCTCTTTGCGTGTGTCATCTCTCTCTTTGCGTGTGTCATCTCCCCTCTGCCTGTATCATGTCTCTCTCCACCTGCGCCATCTCTCTCTTTCAGTGCGTCATCAAACTCTTTGCCTGCATCATGTCTCTCTCCACCAGCGTCATCTCTCTCTTTGTGTGTGTCATCTCTCTCTTTGCATGTGTCATCTCTCTCTTTGCATGTGTCATCTCACTCTCTGCCTGCACCATCTCTCTTTGCGTGTGTCATCTCTCTCTTTGCGTGTGACATCTCACTCTCTGCCTGCATCATGTCTGTCTTTGCATGTGTCATCTTACTCTCTGCCTGCGCCATCTCACCCTCTGCCTGCATCATGTCTCTCTCCACCAGCGTCATCTCTCTCTTTGCATGTGTCATCTCACTCTCTGCCTGCGCCATCTCACCCTCTGCCTGCATCATGTCTCTCTCCACCTGCGTCATCTCTCTCTTTACGTGTGTCATCTCACTCTCTGCCTGCATCATGTCTCCCTCCACCTGCGTCATCTCTCTCTTTTTGTGTCATCTCACTGTCTGCCTGCACCATCTCTCTCTTTGCGTGTGTCATCTCTCTCTTTGCATGTGTCATCTCTCTCTTTGCGTGTTTCATCTCTCTCTTTCCCTGTGTCATGTCTCTCTCCACCTGCGTCATCTCTCTCTTCGCGCGTGTCATCTCTCTCTTTGCGTGTGTCATCTCTCTCTTTGCGTGTGTCATCTCACCCTCTGCCTGCACCATCTCTCTCTTTGCGTGTGTCATCTCACCCTCTGCCTGCGCCATCTCTCTCTTTGCGTGTGTCATCTCACTCTCTGCCTGCGCTATCTCACCCTATGCCTGCATCATGTCTCTCTCCACCAGCGTCATCTCTCTCTTTGCGTATGTCATCTCACTCTCTACCTGCGTCATTTCGATCTTTGCGTGTGTCATCTCACTCTCTGCCTGCACCTTCTCTCTCTTTGCGTGTGTCATCTCTTTCTTTGCATGTGTCATCTCACTCTCTGCCTGAACCATCTCTCTTTTTGCGTGTGTCATCTCACTCTCTGCCTGCGCCATCTCACCCTCTGCCTGCATCATGTCTCCCTCCACCTGCGCCATCTCTCTCTTTGCGTGTGTCATCTCACTCTCTGCCTGCGCCATCTCTCTCTTTGCGTATATCATCTCACTCTCCAATAGAGTCATCTCTCTCTTTGCGTGTGTCATCTCACTCTCTGCCTGCGCCATCTCTCTCTTTGCATATATCATCTCACTCTCTACTTGCGTCATCTCTCTCTTTGCGTGTGTCATCTCACTCTCTGCCTGCACCATCTATCTCTATGCGTGTCATCTCACTCTCTGCCTGCGCCATCTCACCCTCTGCCTGCATCATGTCTCTCTCCACCTGCATCATCTCTCTCTTTGCGTGTCATCTCATTCTCTGCCTGCATCATGTCTCCCTCCACCTGCATCATCTCTCTCTTTGAGTGTGTCATCTTACTGTCTGCCTGCACCATCTCTCTCTTTGCATGTGTCATCTCTCTCTTTGCGTGCGTCATCTCACTCTCTGCCTGCACCATCTCTCTCTTTGCATGTGTCATCTCTCTCTTTGCGTGTATCATCTCACTCTCTGCCTGCACCATCTCTCTCTTTGCGTGTGTCATCTCTCTCTTTGCGTGTATCATCTCACTCTCTGCCTGCACCTTGTCTCTCTTTGCGTGTGTCATCTCACTCTCTGCCTGCGCTATCTCACCCTCTGCCTGCATCATGTCTCTCTCTACCAGCGTCATCTCTCTCTTTGCATATGTCATCTCACTCTCTACCTGCATCATTTCTCTCTTTGCGTGTGTCATCTCACTCTCTGCCTGCACCATCTCTCTCTTTGCGTGTGTCATCTCTCTCTTTGCGTGTGTCATCTCACTCTCTGCCTGCACCATCTCTCTTTTTGCGTGTGTCATCTCTCTCTTTGCGTGTGACATCTCACTCTCTGCCTGCACCATCTCTCTTTTTGCGTGTGTCATCTCACTCTACCTGCATCATCTCACCCTCTGCCCGCATCATGTCTCCCTCCACCTGCGTCATCTCTCTCTTTGCGTGTGTCATCTCACTCTCTGCCTGCGCCATCTCACCCTCTGCCTGCATCATGTCTCCCTCCACCTGCGCCATCTGTCTCTTTGCGTGTGTCATCTCACTCTCTGCCTGCGCCATCTCTCTCTTTGCGTACAACATCTCACTCTCCATCAGTCATCTCTCTCTTTGGGTGTGTCATCTCACTCTCTGCCTGCGCCATCTCTCTCTTTGCATATATCATCTCACTCTCTACCTGCGTCATCTCTCTCTTTGCGTGTGTCATCTCACTCTCTGACTGCACCATCTCTCTCTTTGCATGTGTCATCTCTCTCTTTGCGTGTGTCATCTCACTCTCTGCCTGCACCATCTCTCTCTTTGCGTGTGTCATCTCTCTCTTTGCATGTGTCATCTCACTCTCTGCCTGCGCCATCTCACCCTCTGCCTGCATCATGTCTCTCTCCACCTGCGTCATCTCTCTCTTTACGTGTGTCATCTCACTCTCTGCCTGCATCATGTCTCCCTCCACCTGCGTCATCTCTCTCTTTTTGTGTGTCATCTCACTGTCTGCCTGCACCATCTCTCTCTTTGCGTGTGTCATCTCTCTCTTTGCATGTGTCATCTCTCTCTTTGCGTGTTTCATCTCTCTCTTTCCCTGTGTCATGTCTCTCTCCACCTGCGTCATCTCTCTCTTTGCGTGTGTCATCTCTCTCTTTGCGTGTGTCATCTCTCTCTTTGCGTGTGTCATCTCACCCTCTGCCTGCACCATCTCTCTCTTTGCGTGTGTCATCTCACCCTCTGCCTGCGCCATCTCTCTCTTTGCGTGTGTCATCTCACTCTCTGCCTGCGTCATCTCTCTCTTTGCGTGTGTCATCTCACTCTCTGCCTCCACCATCTCTCTCTTTGCGTATATCATCTCACTCTCTACCTGCGTCATCTCACTCTTTGCGTGTGTCATCTCACTCTCTGCTTGCACCATCTCTCTCTTTGCGTGTGTCATCTCTCTCTTTGCATGTGTCATCTCACTCTCTGCCTGCACCATCTCTCTCTTTGCATGTGTCATCTCTCTCTTTGCGTGTGACATCTCACTCTCTGCCTGCACCATGTCTGTCTTTGCGTGTGTCATCTCACTCTCTGCCTGCGCCATCTCAGCCTCTGTTTGCATCATGTCTCTCTCCACCTGTGTTATCTCTCTCTTTGCGTGTGTCATCTCACTCTCTGCCTGCGCCATCACACCCTCTGCCTGCATCATGTCTCTCTCCACCAGGGTCATCTCTCTCTTTGCGTGTATCATCTCACTCTCTGCCTGCACCATCTCTCTCTTTGCATATATCATCTCACTCTCTACCTGCGTCATCTCTCTCATTGCGTGTATCATCTCACTCTCTGCCTGCACCATCTCTCTCTTTGCGTGTGTCATCTCTCTCTTTGCGTGTGTCATCTCACTCTCTGCCTGCACTATCTCTCTCTTTGCATGTATCATCTCTCTCTTTGCGTGTGACATCTCACTCTCTGCCTGCACCATGTCTCTCTTTGCGTGTGTCATCTCACTCTCTGCCTGCGCTATCTCACCCTATGCCTGCATCATGTCTCTCTCCACCAGCGTCATCTCTCTCTTTGCGTATGTCATCTCACTCTCTACCTGCGTCATTTCGATCTTTGCGTGTGTCATCTCACTCTCTGCCTGCACCTTCTCTCTCTTTGCGTGTGTCATCTCTCTCTTTGCATGTGTCATCTCACTCTCTGCCTGAACCATCTCTCTTTTTGCGTGTGTCATCTCACTCTCTGCCTGCGCCATCTCACCCTCTGCCTGCATCATGTCTCCCTCCACCTGCGCCATCTCTCTCTTTGCGTGTGTCATCTCACTCTCTGCCTGCGCCATCTCTCTCTTTGCGTATATCATCTCACTCTCCAATAGAGTCATCTCTCTCTTTGCGTGTGTCATCTCACTCTCTGCCTGCGCCATCTCTCTCTTTGCATATATCATCTCACTCTCTACTTGTGTCATCTCTCTCTTTGCGTGTGTCATCTCACTCTCTGCCTGCACCATCTATCTCTATGCGTGTCATCTCACTCTCTGCCTGCGCCATCTCACCCTCTGCCTGCATCATGTCTCTCTCCACCTGCATCATCTCTCTCTTTGCGTGTCATCTCATTCTCTGCCTGCATCATGTCTCCCTCCACCTGCGCCATCTCTCTCTTTGCGTGTGTCATCTCACTCTCTGCCTGCGCCATCTCTCTCTTTGCGTATATCATCTCACTCTCCAATAGAGTCATCTCTCTCTTTGTGTGTGTCATCTCACTCTCTGCCTGCACTATCTCTCTCTTTGCATGTATCATCTCTCTCTTTGCGTGTGACATCTCACTCTCTGCCTGCACCATGTCTCTCTTTGCGTGTGTCATCTCACTCTCTGCCTGCGCTATCTCACCCTATGCCTGCATCATGTCTCTCTCCACCAGCGTCATCTCTCTCTTTGCGTATGTCATCTCACTCTCTACCTGCGTCATTTCGATCTTTGCGTGTGTCATCTCACTCTCTGCCTGCACCTTCTCTCTCTTTGCGTGTGTCATCTCTCTCTTTGCATGTGTCATCTCACTCTCTGCCTGAACCATCTCTCTTTTTGCGTGTGTCATCTCACTCTCTGCCTGCGCCATCTCACCCTCTGCCTGCATCATGTCTCCCTCCACCTGCGCCATCTCTCTCTTTGCGTGTGTCATCTCACTCTCTGCCTGCGCCATCTCTCTCTTTGCGTATATCATCTCACTCTCCAATAGAGTCATCTCTCTCTTTGCGTGTGTCATCTCACTCTCTGCCTGCGCCATCTCTCTCTTTGCATATATCATCTCACTCTCTACTTGTGTCATCTCTCTCTTTGCGTGTGTCATCTCACTCTCTGCCTGCACCATCTATCTCTATGCGTGTCATCTCACTCTCTGCCTGCGCCATCTCACCCTCTGCCTGCATCATGTCTCCCTCCACCTGCGTCATCTCTCTCTTTGAGTGTGTCATCTCACTGTCTGCCTGCACCATCTCTCTCTTTGCATGTGTCATCTCTCTCTTTGCGTGCGTCATCTCACTCTCTGCCTGCACCATCTCTCTCTTTGCATGTGTCATCTCTCTCTTTGCGTGTGACATCTCACTCTCTGCCTGCACTATGTCTCTATTTAAGTGTGTCATCTCACTCTCTGCCTGCACATCTCTCTCTTTGGCTGCCAATGAGGGAGTCATGGCAAGACTACAGGTGGTCCAGAACACGGCTGCCCGTCTGGTCTTAAACGCACCCCCCGTTCACCTTCCAAACCCCTTCTAGAAAAGCTTCATTGGCTGTCTATCAGACAAAGGGCTAAATTCAAGGTAGGCTGTACCATACACAAGAGTCTCAACGGTATGGGTCCGGCATACCTGGCCACCAAATTTGTTCCTTACAAACCCCCACGCCCACTTCGTTCTAGCGAACAAGGCCTTCTAGTAGTGCCCAGAGCAAGAAAGGCAAGGCAGGGCAGCAAAGCTCTCTCTATAGCTGGACCGTCTCTTTGGAATAGCCTGCCCATCACCCTAAGGCTGTGTACAGAATATCTTCCATTCAGGAAAATGCTAAAGACCTTTCTTTTCAGCCAATAGACAGCATACGTGCTCCCTTTCCAAATGTGGCGGATGTCAAAAGCGCGGAGATGCTCCCTAGGGAGTCGAGACCAGCGCTATACAAGCCAGTAAAATAAAAAAAAATAAAATAAAAAATCATGTCTCTCTCCACCAGCGTCATCTCTCTCTTTGCTTGTGTCATCTCACTCTCTGCCTGTGCCATCTCACCCTCTGCCTGCATCATGTCTCTCACCACCTGCGTCATCTCTCTCTTTCCGTGTGTCATCTCACTCTCTGCCTGTACCACCTCTCTCTTTGTGTATATCATCTCACTCTCCACCTGCGTCATCTCTCTGTTTGCTTGTGTCATCTCACTGTCTGCGTGCGCCATCTCACCCTCTGCCCGCATCATGTCTCTCTCCACCAGCGTCATCTCTCTCTTTGCGTATGTCATCTCACTCTCTGCCTGCACCATCTCTCTCTTTGCGTGTGTCATCTCTCTCTTTGCGTGTGACATCTCACTCTCTGCCTGCATCATGTCTGTCTTTGCGTGTGTCATCTTACTCTCTGCCTGCGCCATCTCACTCTCTGCCTGCATCATGTCTCTCTCCACCAGCGTCATCTCTCTCTTTCCGTGTCATCTCACTCTCTGCCTGTACCACCTCTCTCTTTGTGTATATCATCTTACTCTCCACCTGCGTCATCTCTCTCTTTGATTGTGTTATCTCACTGTCTGCGTGCGCCATCTCACCCTCTGCCTGCATCATGTCTCTCTCCACCAGCGTCATCTCTCTCTTTGCGTGTGTCATCTCACTCTCTGCCTACACCATCTCTCTCTTTGCGTATATCTTCTCACTCTCTACCTGCGTCATCTCTCTCTTTGCGTGTGTCATCTCACTGTCTGCCTGCACCATCTCTCTCTTTGCGTGGGTCATCTCTCTCTTTGCGTGTGTCATCTCACTCTCTGCCTGCACCATCTCTCTCTTTGCATGTGTCATCTCTCTCTTTGCGTGTGACATCTCACTCTCTGTCTGCACCCTGTCTCTCTTTGCGTTTGTCATTTCACTCTCTGACTGCGCCCTCTCTCTCTTTGCCTGCATCATGTCTCTCTCCACCAGCGTCATCTCTCTCTTTGCGTGTGTCATCTCTCTCTTTGCGTGTGTCATCTCCCCTCTGCCTGTATCATGTCTCTCTCCACCTGCGCCATCTCTCTCTTTCAGTGCGTCATCAAACTCTTTGCCTGCATCATGTCTCTCTCCACCAGCGTCATCTCTCTCTTTGCGTGTGTCATCTCTCTCTTTGCGTGTGTCATCTCTCTCTTTGCGTGTGTCATCTCACTCTCTGCCTGCGCCATCTCACCCTCTGCCTGCATCATGTCTCCCTCCACCTGCGCCATCTGTCTCTTTGCGTGTGTCATCTCACTCTCTGCCTGCGCCATCTCTCTCTTTCCGTACATCATCTCACTCTCCACCAGTCATCTCTCTCTTTGCGTGTGTCATCTCACTCTCTGCCTGCGCCATCTCTCTCTTTGCATATATCATCTCACTCTCTACCTGCGTCATCTCTCTCTTTGCGTGTGTCATCTCACTCTCTGACTGCACCATCTCTCTCTTTGCATGTGTCATCTCTCTCTTTGCATGTGTCATCTCACTCTCTGCCTGCACCATCTCTCTCTTTTCGTGTGTCATCTCTCTCTTTGCATGTGTCATCTCACTCTCTGCCTGCGCCGTATCACCCTCTGCCTGCATCATGTCTCTCTCCACCTGCGTCATCTCTCTCTTTGCGTGTGTCATCTCACTCTCTGCCTGCATCATGTCTCCCTCCACCTGTGTCATCTCTCTCTTTTCGTGTGTCATCTCACTGTCAGCCTGCACCATCTCTCTTTGCGTGTGTCATCTCTCTCTTTGCGTGTGTCATCTCTCTCTTTGCGTGTTTCATCTCTCTTTTTCCCTGTGTCATGTCTCTCTCCACCTGCGTCATCTCTCTCTTCGCGTGTGTCATCTCTCCCTTTGCGTGTGTCATCTCTCTCTTTGCGTGTGTCATCTCACCCTCTGCCTGCGCCATCTCTCTCTTTGCGTGTGTCATCTCACCCGCTGCCTGCGCCATCTCTCTCTTTGCGTGTGTCATCTCACTCTCCGCCTGCGTCATCTCTCTCTTTGCGTGTGTCATCTCACTCTCTGCCTGCGCCATCTCACCCTCTGCCTGCATCATGTCTCCCTCCACCTGCGCCATCTCTCTCTTTGCGTGTGTCATCTCACTCTCAGCCTGAACCATCTCTCTTTTTGAGTGTGTCATCTCACTCTCTGCCTGCACTATCTCTCTCTTTGCATGTGTCATCTCTCTCTTTGCGTGTGACATCTCACTCTCTGTCTGCACCCTGTCTCTCTTTGCGTGTGTCATTTCACTCTCTGACTGCGCCCTCTCTCTCTTTGCCTGCATCATGTCTCTCTCCACCAGCGTCATCTCTCTCTTTGCGTGTGTCATCTCTCTCTTTGCGTATATCATCTCACTCTCTACCTGCGTCATCTCACTCTTTGCGTGTGTCATCTCACTCTCTGCCTGCACCATCTCTCTCTTTGCGTGTGTCATCTCTCTCTTTGCATGTGTCATCTCACTCTCTGCCTGCACCATCTCTCTCTTTGCATGTGTCATCTCTCTCTTTGCGTGTGACATCTCACTCTCTGCCTGCACCATGTCTGTCTTTGCGTGTGTCATCTCACTCTCTGCCTGCGTCATCTCAGCCTCTGTTTGCATCATGTCTCTCTCCACCTGCGTTATCTCTCTCTTTGCGTGTGTCATCTCACTCTCTGCCTGCGCCATCTCACCCTCTGCCTGCATCATGTCTCTCTCCACCAGGGTCATCTCTCTCTTTGCGTGTATCATCTCACTCTCTGCCTGCACCATCTCTCTCTTTGCATATATCATCTCACTCTCTACCTGCGTCATCTCTCTCATTGCGTGTATCATCTCACTCTCTGCCTGCACCATCTCTCTCTTTGCGTGTGTCATCTCTCTCTTTGCGTGTGTCATCTCACTCTCTGCCTGCACCATGTCTCTCTTTGCATGTGTCATCTCACTCTCTGCCTGCGCTATCTCACCCTATGCCTGCATCATGTCTCTCTCCACCAGCGTCATCTCTCTCTTTGCGTATGTCATCTCACTCTCTACCTGTGTCATTTCTCTCTTTGCGTGTGTCATTTCACTCTCTGCCTGCACCTTCTCTCTCTTTGCGTGTGTCATCTCTCTCTTTGCATGTGTCATCTCACTCTCTGCCTGAACCATCTCTCTTTTTGCGTGTCATCTCTCTCTTTGCATGTGACATCTCACTCTCTGCCTGCACCATCTCTCTCTTTGCGTGTGTCATCTCACTCTCTGCCTGCGCCATCTCACCCTCTGCCTGCATCATGTCTCCCTCCACCTGCGCCATCTCTCTCTTTGCGTGTTTCATCTCACTCTCTGCCTGCGCCATCTCTCTCTTTGCGTATATCATCTCACTCTCCACCAGAGTCATCTCTCCCTCTCTGCCTGCGCCATCTCTCTCTCTGCCTGCGCCATCTCTCTCTTTGCATATATCATCTCACTCTCTACCTGCGTCATCTCTCTCTTTGCGTGTGTCATCTCACTCTCTGCCTGCACCATCTATCTCTACGCGTGTCATCTCACTCTCTGCCTGCGCCATCTCACCCTCTGCCTGCATCATGTCTCTCTCCACCTGCGTCATCTCTCTCTCTTTGCGTGTCATCTCACTCTCTGCCTGCATCATGTCTCCCTCCACCTGCGTCATCTCTCTCTTTGCGTGTGTCATCTCACTGTCTGCCTGCACCATCTCTCTCTTTGTGTGTGTCATCTCTCTCTTTGCGTGCGTCATCTCACTCTCTGTCTGCACCATCTCTCTCTTTGCATGTGTCATCTCTCTCTTTGCGTGTGACATCTCACTCTCTGCCTGCACTATGTCTCTATTTAAGTGTGTCATCTCACTCTCTGCCTGCACCATCTCTCTCTTTGCATGTATCATGTCTCTCTCCACCAGCGTCATCTCTCTCTTTGCTTGTGTCATCTCACTCTCTGCCTGCGCCATCTCACCCTCTGCCTGCATCATGTCTCTCACCACCTGCGTCATCTCTCTCTTTCCGTGTGTCATCTCACTCTCTGCCTGTACCACCTCTCTCTTTGTGTATATCATCTCACTCTCCACCTGCGTCATCTCTCTCTTTGCTTGTGTCATCTCACTGTCTGCGTGCGCCATCTCACCCTCTGCCCGCATCATGTCTCTCTCCACCAGCGTCATCTCTCTCTTTGCATATGTCATCTCACTCTCTGCCTGCACCATCTCTCTCTTTGCGTGTGTCATCTCTCTCTTTGCGTGTGACATCTCACTCTCTGCCTGCATCATGTCTGTCTTTGCGTGTGTCATCTTACTCTCTGCCTGCGCCATCTCACTCTCTGCCTGCATCATGTCTCTCTCCACCAGCGTCATTTCTCTCTTTCCGTGTGTCATCTCACGCTCTGCCTGTACCACCTCTTTCTTTGTGTATATCATCTCACTCTCCACCTGCGTCATCTCTCTCTTTGCTTGTGTCATCTCACTCTCTACCTGCGTCATCTCTCTCATTGCGTGTATCATCTCACTCTCTGCCTGCACCATCTCTCTCTTTGCGTGTGTCATCTCTCTCTTTGCGTGTGTCATCTTACTCTCTGCCTGCACCATGTCTCTCTTTGCGTGTGTCATCTCTCTCTTTGCGTGTGACATCTCACTCTCTGCCTGCACCATGTCTCTCTCCACCAGCGTCATCTCTCTCTTTGCGTGTGTCATCTCACTGTCTGCCTGCACCATCTCTCTCTTTGCGTGTGTCATCTCTCTCTTTGCGTGCGTCATCTCACTCTCTGCCTGCACCATCTCTCTCTTTGCATGTGTCATCTCTCTCTTTGCGTGTGACATCTCACTCTCTGCCTGCACCATCTCTCTCTTTGCATGTATCATGTCTCTCTCCACCAGCGTCATCTCTCTCTTTGCTTGTGTCATCTCACTCTCTGCCTGCGCCATCTCACCCTCTGCCTGCATCATGTCTCTCACCACCTGCGTCATCTCTCTCTTTCCGTGTGTCATCTCACTCTCTGCCTGTACCACCTCTCTCTTTGTGTATATCATCTCACTCTCCACCTGCGTCATCTCTCTCTTTGCTTGTGTCATCTCACTGTCTGCGTGCGCCATCTCACCCTCTGCCCGCATCATGTCTCTCTCCACCAGCGTCATCTCTCTCTTTGCGTATGTCATCTCACTCTCTGCCTGCACCATCTCTCTTTGCGTGTGTCATCTCTCTCTTTGAGTGTGACATCTCACTCTCTGCCTGCATCATGTCTGTCTTTGCGTGTGTCATCTTACTCTCTGCCTGCGCCATCTCACTCTCTGCCTGCATCATGTCTCTCTCCACCAGCGTCATCTCTCTCTTTCCGTGTGTCATCTCAGTCTCTGCCTGTACCACCTCTCTCTTTGTGTATATCATCTCACTCTCCACCTGCGTCATCTCTCTCTTTGCTTGTGTCATCTCACTGTCTGCGAGCGCCATCTCACCCTCTGCCTGCATCATGTCTCTCTCCACCAGCGTCATCTCTCTCTTTGCGTGTGTCATCTCACTCTCTGCCTACACCATCTCTCTCTTTGCGTATATCTTCTCACTCTCTACCTGCGTCATCTCTCTCTTTGCGTGTGTCATCTCACTGTCTACCTGCACCATCTCTCTCTTTGCGTGTGTTATCTCTCTATTTGCGTGTGTCATCTCACTCTCTGCCTGCACCATCTCTCTCTTTGCATGTGTCATCTCTCTCTTTGCGTGTGACATCTCACTCTCTGTCTGCACCCTGTCTCTCTTTGCGTGTGTCATCTCACTCTCTGACTGCGCCCTCTCTCTCTTTGCCTGCATCATGTCTCTCTCCACCAGCCTCATCTCTCTCTTTGCGTGTGTCATCTCTCTCTTTGCGTGTGTCATCTCCCCTCTGCCTGTATCATGTCTCTCTCCACCTGCGCCATCTCTCTCTTTCAGTGCGTCATCAAACTCTTTGCCTGCATCATGTCTCTCTCCACCAGCGTCATCTCTCTCTTTGCGTGTGTCATCTCTCTCTTTGCATGTGTCATCTCTCTCTTTGCGTGTGTCATCTCACTCTCTGCCTGCACCATCTCTCTTTGCGTGTGTCATCTCTCTCTTTGCGTGTGACATCTCACTCTCTGCCTGCATCATGTCTGTCTTTGCATGTGTCATCTTACTCTCTGCCTGCGCCATCTCACCCTCTGCCTGCATCATGTCTCTCTCCACCAGCGTCATCTCTCTCTTTGCTTGTGTCATCTCACTCTCTGCCTCAAACACGTTTTTGGACCCCCCTTTTTTCTCAGCCCCCACTTCAGGAATTCCTCGACACTCTCAGGGAAGGAGCGGAGCGTAACGGGCCATCTTCTTTGAGAAATTCACAAAGATTCATCCCCCGGCGCAAAAGTTATTCCCAATAGAATGTTGCGGATTTCCTATGGAAACTAGGTCCTAACTATAACTACCTACTGGCGACCGCCAGTAGGTAATATATATATATATATATATATATATATATATATATATATATATGGGGGACATCAGTCTCAAGCAATTATGAATTAAATCTTTAAGACTGCTTTGACATCTACGTGTGGTGGCCCGTTATTCAACGTGAATCCAGGGGAAGAGGTCCGCGCCTGTTTGGTTCCGCCTTTGTCATTGGCGGTCAGGAGCTTCATTTCATATATATATTTATATATACTATTTTATTTTTAATCAAAGTACTTAGATGAAGAATTAAGACTAGTACATTTAAACTTACCTGTATATAATTCCCTTCTTAATCTTGCTGTGTTGGATAATCTGGATACTATATTATTGCAGGGCCATAGTTTGACGTTCAAGGATTGTGTGACATACAACACTGTGTGCCTATGCTTTTAAGGTGAACACCTTCTCACCTCACACTTGGCAGGGCTGACTAATTGTCATGTTTCAGGACCTAATCTTCAAAGCATGACCCCTGGCATCGTTGGAAGCAGTGCTTTAAATGGGCCGGTACTCACCGGTACTGAGTACTGCCACTTTTTCATTTTCACCTCTTGAGTACCAGCACTTTTCCTAGAATGAAGAGAGTACCGGTACTCATGGGACCTGACTTCAACCCACGCAGCGCTTCTTTTGTCCCTGTACCTTTAACGAGCACTGCAGGGAATTAATCACGGGAGATCTTGTCACCAGGACCCAGCGTGAGCTGCTTTGGAAGTCATCAGAGCAGGGGGGGTGTATGCAGAGTGGCTATCTTATCCATTCATTTTTCACATTGGGGCTGAGAGGGGGCTGTAAAATCAAACGGGAGGCGGTGGGACCCACTGTTCAGGATAGAATATTCAGTGGGCAGAACAAAAGAACGTTTGCTAATGCTTTCACTATCGCCACCCATCTGTATTGCATACCACACATGTGAATTGCCTACTTGCCTGCTGCTACTTTCTGTGTTTTTCTGTTGTTGAAAATGTTAGTTATCACTGACCAGCAGCGTTTCATTTAAAAGTGGGCTTATGCTCCAACGGACCCACATGTTAAAGCACCACACACCAAGCTAACAACCTGGTGCTCACGTTAAAAGAGGTAACTGTCGCTTTCTATGTGGACAATCAAAGTGACGCAATTCACAACCTCATGAATGGAGTGGGTGATCACTGATGGAAGAGCAGCATAGAAGAGTATTAAATAGGCATTCATCCCGAGTTTGATTTCAGCAGCAGCCATTTCAAGAAGCATGCAGTTTCAAAGATTCCCGAATATGTTGCATAATATTCTAGTCTTATCCTTGCAGTGATAAACGAAAAAAAAAATGTCATTCTGTTGTCCTACGGGCGTTTACTAAATGGAGAGAGTTGCACTCAAAGTCGATATAGTGTGGTCTTAAAACATATTTGAGGGGTGCAGAATAGGACTATTTGAAGCACTGTGTTCACGTGGGCAGGTCTTCTGCAGAGTGCGTCACTGGCGTAACGAAAAGTGAGGGGGCCTCCCTGCACGGTACTTAGAGGGGCCCCTCTGGGCTCAATCAGGAGCTCTCCGGCCACAGTGCAGTGCAGAGGGGGCCCCCTGGAGCTAGAGGCCCCCCTCTGCACCGCGGGGGCTGCGTGGGCCTGTGTTACGCTCTCGGAGTGCGTCCTTTTAACAAACTATTTGACTCGTGGAGATAGCTTAGGAGGGTACATAAAATGGCTTTTCTGCACGTCAATGCAAAGCCAAGCCCTCAAATACTTGAACAGTATCCTCTATTTTATCTGTCCTTCACAAAGCTCCTATCCTGCGTACAGTGATATTAAAAAAAAAAAGTGGGTATTCCCTTTTTGGAGGTAAAATGTAAAAGACGAGGCCACGTACTGACCCACTATTCACTTTAATCGTATCATCAAAAAGAATTTCTTTTAGTTTCCCTGTGGTTTTGTAATTTGCCCTCGATTGCAGCAGCTCTGCCCCTATGGCAATGTCTAGGGCATTTTAAAAGCCCAGAGTTAAGCCGCGGTACAGCCAGTCTGTTGGCTTCGTTTGACCAGTGGCCCTTGATCAGCAATTTCTGATGGCACAGCTGCTGCTTCTACCCTATCACCACAAGCACAGCATGAAAATAATGCAGTGCCCGAGCATCACTTTTAAGGATGTTGTGGTTCACAAGCCTTTATAAACCTCTTACTCTGACTCTTGCCCTCCACATCCCTTTTGCTCATTCCAAGCCTCCTCCTACTGCTATGACCTCCCAAAAAACAATTCTAAAACCTTACCTCTTCTATCCCTCCACTATCCTTGATACAAAAAATAGATTAACATGTCCACTAATATTTCACTGAACTAATCCTTTATAGGTTCCAGTGTAGCGTGATACTCGCCAAAAATGCGCTTCAACACCCCATCAGGGGTAACAAGCGCTATATAAATACAAACCTTTTTCCCTCTTCTATCCCTCCGCTATCCTTCTCAATTCTAATAACTGACTAACATATCCACCACTCAAATTATTTTCATATATCAAGATACTAATTCAACAATAATCCTTTATTGGTTCCGGAGTAGCGTGTAACTCATCGAAAAAGCGATTTGATGCCTCGTCAGGGGTAGTATGCTCTATATAAATGCAATTACATTACAATACAATACTTGCATGTGTAAATAAACTCGCTGATCCTTATTTTATCGACCTTGTCAGTCCAGTGAAAAATGTGAAATGCTCTTTAAACAGACATGTTTGCCGCCAGTGTTAAACCACCTAGGCCAACATGCCACATGGCTGGATTTTTATCAAAATCTGGTAAATGTGTTGCATGGCTAGGTATGTGTGTGTTCTTCACACTCATGGCTGCAATTTATTGCACACTGTGTTCGAATGCCAAAAGCAGGAGAACATAATTTTTTTTATTTATTGTGTGCTCCCAGGTGATCGTCTGTACAATTTATGTGCTACAAGCACAGAAAACATATTTAATTTGTAATAAGCCCCATCTCCTAACCAGGACTTCACGTCATTGGCCATATTTTGACTTAGAAAGACTATCTTGCCATTTATAATGTGATTTGAAAGCCTGTTCCTTTTCTTTTTAATATTTATTTCATTCTCAAATGCAAATGAAAGAATGCATTTGGCATTTAGTATAGTAAGTATACGAGGCATATAATATCAATTATTAGCTGAATTAACACACCTGGGATCATGGTGTGTATTTTTATTACAAAGAGTGCAGCCAGTTCAGCCTAGAATAGACTTCATTCTTTCTGATATCCCATCTGCAGCATGTTTTCTCCTTCCACCACTCCTTTTCAACCACATGAAATGGAATGTAGAAAGGGTGAGCCACCAACAGCAATATCACTAGTCTCTGTGTGTCAGCATTTCTCATCCAGTAGCAGGGAGAGAGAGAATATGCTGCTCACTAAAGTTATACACAGTATGTCTCTTCAAAAGCAACTCTGGTTTTTAGGTTTGACAGAAACACCCACTAGTAGCGAGAATGAAATTAGTGCCAGATGAATTCCTCGCTTTTTGCAAGTGTGCATACACCAATCGTGAGAACCAGAAAGCTGAGGTCCTTCCCATAAGTAAGTGAGCGCCGGGAATCATAAGTAAGAATAAAGTGGACAACTCTAGAGGTTAATGCACTTGCTAGAAAGATCTGTGCACATTCTAACCAAGGGTTTAACTTACATTAAAGTGCATAGAGGGCCAATGTGTCTGCTGGAAAGCACAGCATGCAACATGTAAGTCACAGATTCGTTTTTTTATGTAGATAGCTTAGTTGATTACTGTTTTTGTTGCATTGAGACTTGTGTTACCTGCAGGTCAAAAGTTAACATCCTTGTAATGTAGCTCAGTGAGTTATGACCCTGCAGCCAGGACCTGCATACAAACAAGAAGGCATATATTTAGAACTTTGCTGTTTTCCCCCAATCTTTTCTTATTTTAAGGATGCTAAAAAGGCTACTTTGGATAGTAATAAACACTTATTAGTAAGTACCTTATATATAGTTATTAGTGAGCTAACTAATGGACAGATATATCCGACATTCTAACAATGCGTGCAGATTTCGTGCATACAACCTTGGCAAAGTCAAAAAGCTAACCCCGCCCCTTGTTCCACCTTAGCACCTCCCTAAACTCCGCCCACTGCTCTTTTTGGTGAATAACTGCACTTATTTTTTCCTTTTAAAGCACTGGTTGGAAGTCGAGTAATGTTAGGGACCAAGCCCACGTAGTAAGGGACGCATTCAAAGATTAATCCAAAATGTTTTGATTTTCTTGTTGAGAATCTCGGTACAAAAGTAGTATTTGCATTCTGCCTTACCATTTTTGTTTGTTAAGTAGAATGTTCGAGCAGTGGTGTGGCACATGGCAATGCAGGCCTGAGTTCACTGTAGTGAAAGAGTTATTGTCAAAGGCAGATTGGTGTATGTTAAAACCGACGGGCAAAGGGTGGATGAATATAATGTATTGTGATGGCGCCAAGCAATAGAGGCTTTGTTGATGAAAGTGAACCTCGCATACATATTCATGTAATACAAATAGTTCTGCATGAGTGGGCAGCCGGCTTAAAGCTACATTAGATAGGACGACATTAGTGCATTTGTCTTTTGAGAACAGAAAAACGAAAACGTGCATTCCATACATTTCTTTCTAAGGAACTTTCGGGGCTTGCATGAATGTGCTCCCAGTGTAAGCGAACAACTCTGAACGTCTTTATACAGACTTCTTTCCTTTTCTACATAGATGTTCATTTATACGACTTGGATCGTTTGAAACGAGTTGTGCACTCAATGGGGCTGGACTCGAATTAAGAATGGTGGTGCTGGCCACTCACAAGATACAAATGCTTGTTAAAGTGCAAGTCAATTTAATGAGGGGTTCCTGTTTAGTGCAAAGGGTGGAATAGTGTGAGGTCCATTAGTGTAAACCAGAGCACATGATCCCAAATATTTGTGTAAAATGTGGAGTATGAATATGTTATTGTAATGAAATTTGCGTTTCAATCTGGATTACAAATTCTGCGAAAATACTACACTTTTTCCCAGTATAAATGTTGTCAGGTATATACCGGCAGAATTTATATACTCGTGAAAATATGTTATTCCTATTTCAAGATGAAGAAGTTAGAATAGAGTAGGTAATACAACGCATGGTAAATAATGCAGCACAGCTGTATTTACTAGGTGCGGTATTACCACCTCACCACCGTGGGTGTGAGAATGAGCCCCACTTTGTTTCAATGTTGCTGATTTTTTTTAAATACGTGAAAAGTTTAGTTTGTAAACCAAGCAATTGTTTACAGTTACATGAGTGTTAGTGTTAAATGATTATCACAAACTGGTCAAAACAACCCACCTGATATTTGATGTTCTATCTTTCAAAAACGTTATATGTTGCAAGACAAACAAGTAAAGGCCTCTATTGTTATTGTCAAGGTTAACTCCTAACAGATTATGTTGTAGGAGCGCCTTCAGCACTCCTAGTTCCAAAGTCACTGTGTGCACCACTTTACAGAATTGCCAATTCACTGTAATGCATTAAGAAAATAGGATAGATACACTTACGGTGGAGCTCAGATCTGTGTTTTATTAACATAATAAAATGGATGCCGTTTCCTCAGGTCATGGGTTTGGACAGTTGTTTGAAAAGGCCGTGGTCTCTGCCAAGTTGAAGGTCTCTGAAAATAAAACAAGTGCTATATATATATATATATCTATATATATATATATATATATATATATATAAATATATATATATATATATATATATAGATATATATATATATATATATATAGATATATATATATATAGATATATATATATATATAGATATTATCTACTGGCGATTGCCAGTAGATAGTTATAGTTAGGACCTAGTTTCCATAGGAAAAGCGTTTTTTCTTTTCCGAATAAGGGGCCTATTACGATTGCGGTTTTTCCGCTTCCTCCGGGCCGGCGGACGCCACCGCCGGCCCGGAGGATGCGGAAAAACCGCAGCGGACCCACCAAAGACCCACCGCCACATTAGGATAGCTGGTGGGTCCTGGTTTCCGTCTGCAGCTTTTCCGCCGCGGTTGGCTTACAACCGCGGCGGAAAAGCTCTAATATTGTGGCAGTGTCTCTCAGACACCGCCAGCCATATTAGGATGGGCTTTAAAAAATGCTTTTCCGCGGCGGGTCCCCATGTGGAAAAGCAATGCCGGCTCCAGCAAGACGTGGGGAGCCGGCAGGGACTGTGGGGGCATTGGGGCTCCCCCCACGGTCCCCAACAAAGAGGCCAGGACCCAGGGGATGGGGTCCCCGGGGCCAGAAGTGGCCCAGGAGGGGGGCCACGTGGCCCCCATCCACTCAAAAAAAAAAAAAAGAGGCTCAGCCCCAGGGGATGGGGTCCCAGGGACTAATCATAGAGGCCTCAGGAGGGGGCCACACAGCCCCCTCCTAGATTTAGAAATAATAAAAAAATGATGGCCATGCCCGAGGATGGGGTCCCCCGGGCCGAAATTGGCCTTGCGAGGGGTGTCACGCGGCCCCCTTCCCGTTCACTTTTTTTTTTAAAGGGGCAAGACCCTGGGGGATGGAATCTCCAGCCTACTGCACAGCAACTTGCTTTCATCGATCCAGCTCTCGCTGCGGGTAGGGAAGCGCTGGGGAGCGTCTCCAGGCAGTTGCCTGCCTCCTGCTTCAGAACACTGTTGGTGCCCTCCTGCTGCCATAATAGGACTGCTGGCCCCGGGAGAAAATAAACTGCACCCAGTTGATGTTGCACAGGGCTGAACTGGCCGTAGCAGGCACTGGGCATTTCCTCTGTGGGCTGCCAGGGTGGGTGCTGATTTTGGGCCCCTGGTGGCTGTTTTTGTCACCAGGGCCGGCAATATCGCCCCCCTGTAACAAAATCAGCTGAAACCAGCCCAAGCAAACAGTTCGGCCGCACCCACTCCCCCCACCGAGAGCCCGCCAAACAGTTTGCCAGGGCCGGTTTCGGTTTCCAGTCCAGCCCTGATGTTGCACAAGGACACTATTCAATCAGTCCACACTCCAGGCTGCCTAACAATGGAAAGGATTTTCGTTGCTGCCTACACTCCATCTGAGGTAGGATCTTGCATTGGGTGAGACATCAGGTACATTTTATTCGTGCCCCATGCTGAACTTGCCCTAGTGGGCAGACTCTGCATAATCTGCGTCCTGTGTGTGTCTTTGCTGCCTATGTGCCCACTACTCTTTGACACACAATTGTGAGGATGAACAGCTGGACTCACTACTGGGACATGGACAATCTTGCTGAACTCTAACAGAGTTGTGAAACAGGCATAGGATATCCATGGTGTCTGTCCCTGCCCTTAAGCCTTTTCAGTGTGATGGACCTCCGACCCCGCAGGTGGCAAAATAGAAGCAGTGATTTGGCCGTTTGGAAACTTATTTTGCCCAGGTTCTGTCCGTGCTTTCTCCTTTACGGGTTTTGGCGGACTCCTTGTCTGTTTCTGTCCCGGTGGGCTCTGTTGTGGCCTATCTTGTGGGGCGTCCTTCCATGGCGGATGTTGACATCCTGTGGTACGGCGTGGATGTAATGGTCGGTCAGCTTTAGGGGGTTCTTATGCTGGCTCTCACCTTGCTATTCGCTCTGCCCTTTATGGGGCATCTGTTGCCCAGTCTTTTTGTCTGCTTTCCAGAACCTGTATTCCACGATGCAGGAAGATGGCTGCTGTTCGGTCTTGCTGGAGTCCGTGGTGTGCCTAACTGGATTCCTATCGGACATCGCCTTTTATTCTGTGAGGGCTTCGGCTGTGTCCTAGGGTTCCTCTATTGCTGCCCGTCGGGTCCTGTTGCTACGGGATTGGAAGACGGACGCAGCTCAACGTTCCATGGCTTTTAGGTTGCCTTTTACTGGTGCCCGTCTGTTTGGTGAATCTCTTGAGGGTGAGCTGCTTTAGGTCTGCGCATGCATTCCTTGTCTTTTCGTCTTCTTCCATCCCGTGGGGGTTTCTCCTTCTCCAGTGCCAGGTATTCCGCCTACCTTCCAGGTTTCAGCAGCCTTCCTTCTGGACTCAACGTGGCCTTGGCCGGTCTTTTCCGCGGCAGTTTCGGGAGGAATCCCAGCGGGGTTCTGGGTCTGGCCCGCACCGTTCCTGACTGTGCCCTCTGGGAGGGCGGTCTCGCTGGTGGTCCACCTGTCGCTGATGGGAGACTTCGCCTGTTTCTTCCTGCTTGGCGTTTGACGACCTCCGACATATGGGTGCTGGATGTTTTGTCTCGGGGTTTCCGGTTCGGGTTCCTGTCCCCCCTAACCCCCCTTTCTCCTGGGTGGTGGTGTCTCCCTCTCCTCGGGACCCCTCCCACCGTCTGTCCTTGCTGGAGGGTGTTCGTCTTTTGGTCGTTGAGCATGAGGTTGTTTCTGTGACTCGGAGGATACTGGGGATGGGTGTCTGCTCCATCTTCTTTGTGGATCCGATGATCACAGGGGGTTTCCGGGTGGTCATCTGCCTTTGGGGTGTGGACTCGTTCGTGTTGAAGTTTCCCGTTCGAGTTGGAGCCTCTACTGAGTGTGATTCCATGGATCCAGTCCAGGTAGGTGTTCCCCACTCTCGTTCTCCTGGTCGCTTTCTTCAGTTCCCATGGCTGTGGGGGTTCAGGGATTCCTACGCTTCTGCCTGGAGGGTCGGCACTGGCAGTTCTGCGTCTTTCCTTTTGGTCTGCGGTGCGCCCCCCCACCCCCTGGGTGTTCACCAAGGTGGTGGCTCCATTGGGGGCGCGTCTCCGTCTCCTGGGAGTGTCCGTGTTCCCCTGTCTGGCTGACTGGCTGGTCCAAGCCCCGTCTCTGGAGGTCTTCTCTCGCCACCTTCTCTTGACCATGTCTACGCTCAGGGATCGTGGGTTCTTGATTCACTTGCCGTTGTGTCGTCTTGTGCTTGCCGCCCGGTGGTCCTTCATCGGGACTGTGTTTGTCTCTGTGCTGGTCGAGGTGTTTCTGCCAGACTCCTGGATTCTACGTCTCCAGTCGTTGTTGAGGTAGTGGTGGTCCCTTGCTGTGGCTCCCCTCCTTCAGTGGCTGGAGGTTCAGGGTTGCATGGCTGCGTCTGTCATCACCGTCCCCTGGGCCGGGGTTCATCTGCGTTCTCTGTTGTGGCGTGTTCTGCGGTGGGTCCCATTTCCTGTCTTGGAGTATGCTGTTCCTGTGCCTGTATCGTTGGCCATTGTAGCTGCTCTCCTATGGTGGCTGTATTCTTCTCACCTTTCCAGGGGGATGTGTGTCCTTCTACCTCCCCCTCTGGTTTGTCCGCGGATGCAAGCGCCTCCGGCTGGGGTGCGGCTTTAGTTCGTTGGCCGGTGCTGGCCCGTTGGCTTCCGTTGGAGTTCCGCAGGTCGTCCGATTGGCGGGAGCTCTCTACCGTGGAGGGGGCGCTTCGCTTCTTCTGTCTTCGTCTGGGAATTGCCGTGTTCTGGTGTGTTCGGACGTCACGGTGGCGGTGGCCTTCGTCTTTCGCCAGGGTGGGTCCCGCCATTCCTCCCTGTATCTGGTGGCCTGCTCCTTTCGGATTGGGTGGGGCGGCTTCTTCTGGCCCTCTCTACTCAGCACTTTCGGGGTTTGGACGCCGTGGTGGGGGACTCCTTGTGTCGGTGGTTTCCTTCGTCTCTGTCCCTGTGTCTGGCTCCCCAGACTTTTCAGTTGCTTTGCCTGAGGTTCGGGACTCCGGATCTGGACCTGTTTGTCTCCCGGTCCGCTGCCCTGGTTCCCCTGTCCGCTTTGGCTTCTTGTTCCTAGCGCTGGAATTCTTTTCTGGGACTTGTTCTTCTCTTGTTCTGTCTCCTACTTCTTGCCCTGTGTCTTCTGTTTTTCAGTCTTTTCTGGATGGCTTTCGGAGGCGCTTTGCTTGTCTTCCTTGCAGGGTTGTTGGTCTGCTCTCTGTGCCTTGCTTTTCCTTCTGCGTGACGGCTGAGGAATTTACGGCCTTGCGTTGTTCTTCCCCGTTTTTGCTTCATTCTTTGGGTCTGAGACGTGCCTTGTCTGTTTCAGTTGCTAGGTCTGCGGAGTTTCGCTCCTCTGACTCCCTCTTTGTGACTTTTGGTTTGACTGGTCGGGGTACGGCTGCCTCCCGTCTTACTTTGGGTCGCGGGATTGCGGTCGTCTTCGCTCTGGCTTCTCTCGGTGCTGGTTTGCCTTGTCCTGCTGGGGTTCGGGCGCGTTCCCCTTGGGGCGTGTCTGCCTCATGGGCTGTTTTTTCATGGTGTTTCTCTTGATGGAGTCTGTCGGGCTGTCGCTTGGGCCTCTGAATCCACTTTTGTGAGTCTCTGCCGGTTGACTTGTGCCCTTTTTGACCGGACCAACTTTTTGGTCGTGGGGTGTTGCAAGCTGTGGGGGTTGCCCCCTCGCTCTGTGTCTGTGTGTTTTTACGCTTTCACTTGCTGCACTCCTTTGTGTCTGGTCTGTGTTTGCTGTGTTGGGTGTGCCAAGGTCCTTCTTGGGCGTTGCTTTGGTATGCCTCATGAGTGATGACTGGGTCGAGGACGAGGGACGTAGAGGTAATGCTATGATTACTTTCGGTAATCCCCATTACTTTTAGTCCTACTCGTCCTCGACCCAGTCATACTTCCCACCCTCCCTCCCTGTCCAGGCCTTTGTTGCTTGGTGTGTCAGGATGTGCTTCTAGCGGTTTGGAGTAATATAGCACCTGGCAGGAGGGGGGGGTGGAGCCTAAAAGCGTTTCCTGTTTTGTTTCCTGTCTTGTGGGATACCTCATGAGTGATGACTGGGTCGAGGACAAGTAGGACTAAGAGTAATGGGGATTACCGAAAGTAATCATAGCATTCCTTATGCACTAGCACTAGGCTGTCTACTGAGAGGCCCCAAACTAGTGATACCCAGACGATCACAGCAGCAAGTAGTGGACTTAGTTTTCACCGCTCACCAAGAGGGGAGGCGTGGGGGGGGGGGGGGCAAAAGTAAATTTAGGTTCAGAGATACGGTATGGTTCCCTGGCCTTGATGTCAGAGTAGAACGAACACTGAGTTAATGCCCCTTGTGTCAGGCTGCCCGACCCACTGAGCCACCTGCGCTGATTCTTGCAGAAACTATGGGGCAGATTTACAAGCCGCTTGCGCCACTTTTGCGTCACATTTAACATGGGAAAAGTGACGCAAAAGTGGCGCAAGGGGCTTGTAAATCTGCGCCATGACTCGACTTCCTTGGCTACGAGGAATTGCTGATTTTGGTAGCGTGTCTTGCACATGCTGGTGAATGACGATTTCTCGAAATATCCAGAGTTTGAAATCCCTGAATCCATGACCTCCAGTTAGACCATACCTTCCCACAGATAATGTACTCCTGTTTTCCAGTCAAGAATTTGCCAACTATATGGAGAATTACTCCCATATGGCCACAGGCGCATGGGGAGGTTTAACGATTTATGAGAACTTGGAACAAAGTCCTGCGTATCGTACTAGGCAATGACCAGAACATGGAAAGCACCTTGTAAGCATTTATTTATTTATTTATTAATTTTTAAAGTTTTATATGCTACGAGAATATAGACTTACCCCGCATGACACTACAAAAGTGAGCTCTAGAGCTCTCTGCATGAATCTGATGGTGGATTACACTATTCCCCACACTGAAAAGCCATCAGCAATCAGGAATGAAGTGGCAGATGCTTTGGGACAAAGAAAGGCGCAGAACGACAAAATGTCAGTCAAGAGGACAGCCTTACACAGACACCTGCAGGTTGGCGAGTTGGTTATTGTCCGAGATCGGCAACTGGAGAGCAAGGTTCGGTTTCCTTTTGAAGTAAATCCCAGTAAGGTCAGTGATATTTTTGGGACAATGGTCATGGCCAAGAGACTGTCACCAGAGACAGGCGGATGCTCAAGAACAAGATCGGGGATCGCCTAGATTATTTGTAAAGGATACTAGCGTTAACTCGGGGGATAACTCAGCCACCGGGGGCGTGGGGCAAATAGAAGAACAACCTGAAGACAATCCAGTACTTCGACGAATGGGGATGGAGAAGCATCATCTCAGGCCCAATCCTGTTGGCTCCACAAGACTAAAGGACATTGTGCTGGACTGAGGGGGATCCACTCGAGGCGCTAGAGACGGGTCAGTTTTGAGTAGCTGCTAGTTTGTTGGCGTTCATTATATATCTGTGTGTTTTTTCTCGTCTTGTTTTGGTCTGAAGCACGTGTGTTATTTGTATTGTTTTGTTTTTGTTGGGGTTAAAGAGGAATGTTGTTTTGGGATATGGGTGATCCCAACGTGTAATGAGGGACGCTTGTTTTGGTGGGGAATCCTTCCCTTTGCAACTGATGATTGTGGCTGTAATGTGCAAGGGTGCAGTTAATAAAAAGGTCTCTGAAGACAACATGATCTAAGCACACTGCGCATATTTCACCACCTGCTTGGCACGCCATGGGGAGGTGCTGCGACTTCCTTGAGGGAGGTGGGTCCCTGGCACGTTGTAGGGCTCTATAAGATGGGAGACCTGTATCGCAACAGTGTTCTCCTCCCCATAGAGGAGCCCACTGCAGAAGCTGGCCTCCCTCCAGGACTATTTTTTACTATACACTTCCATTTCTGGTCGATGGGAATACACTGAGGAGACATACACCTGGTACAAACCATGCACCTAACAATCCAATACTTTACTGGAATGGTGGAGAGTCCGACACCTGACATGATGGTTAGCCAGCTCACTTCGCACACATGCTGCAGTAACACTTACCACGCTGCAACAACACTGGGATACAGACTTAGGCCGCCCATCTACGGATAAGAGTGGCAGGATGTCTTGGCATACCCTGCCCTGGTGACCAGCAATGCTTGCTTCAAATTAATACAATATTACATAATGCACAGGGCCTACCCCACTCCCCGCAATATGACCCAATCCTTTTTATTTTTATAAACAAACCCATCAGGAGTTTAACCTTCAGGAGACTGAATTTGCAAAGTATTGTGCCTGGGGAAATGTGTACCCTCAGGGCATGCCACAGTTGAAGATATTTATGAAATTGTGTATGTGATAGAGCATAAGTCGACTGAAACTCTTAAAAGGATTGAAAACAGGGGCCAAATCGAACATCTCCTAGCAACGAAAGGCCTATTGTGTCTGTAGCAAGCTGCCTGTCTACATAGTGCACTAAAACGAAGTGCACTGTGTAGAGAGCAGTGGATCCCCAATTGGCTTACAGAGGCTAAAGTGGAGAATACGAACACTCTCTTTTTTTTGCTAAGCAAATGTTATTGATTTTAAAAACATGTAAACATTTCAGCCAGTACACGGAATTCACAAGGATAAATTCATTTGCACAAGCACTGTACCCCCCAATCACAATCCCCATAAAATTACATGGACGAAATTTGGATTCCTGTTAATCAGGACCCTCCACAGTCCCCAACCACTTCCCCACACTCTAGGATATTTCTTGATGCATCCCCAAGCTTTGTAGAGGGCTTTTTCTTGGGTCGCACACCAGTCCACCCCTCTTCGCCACCTCTCTAGAGGTGGTGCGTCGGGCTTATCCAGGCCGCCGCTATATTCCGCTTGGCCACCATCATAGCTGTATTGAAAAACAGCTTCTCATTCCTGGACCCATCTAGCCCATCTGTGATCCCCAGCAAGGAGTGACGTGGGTTGTGAGGGACCTACCAGCCCAATACTTCCGTTAGCTCCGCTTCAATGGATCGCCAGAACTGCCCCAAGCGGGGGCTCACCCAAACCATATGGAAGAAGTCAGCCAGGGCATGGTTACATCTGGCACACGACGCGTCTGGGTGCAAACCCGCCTGATGCAAGCACAGGGGAGTAAGATATGCGGCATGTAAATAGTATAGCTGAATCAACTTGAGTTTGGCGGAGACAGTGGGGGCCATAAGAGCGTCACGTCAATCCATCTGGTCAAGGGGGTTCACCCAGTCCACCCATTGGTCCCTCAACTTGTCTAGGGACGTGGGAGTGTTGTTAATTAATGTGCGATAAATACAGGAGACCCCCCCTGCCCAAGTCTCCCATCATCGTCTGAGCCTCAATGGGGCTGTATTCGGGGAGCCTCGTTTCACCCGTGATGTGTATGTGGAGGACATGTCTCAACTGCAAAGATTTATAAAATTGGGATGAGTTTAGGGAGTAGAAATTTTGGAGCTCCTGGAAGGACAACATATGGCCCCTTGCCCCTACATCCCCTAGCTGAGAGATACTAATTAGGTCCCAAGTTTTAAACCCCCGCAACTCACTAACCTCCCGAAGCCAAGCCCCCTGCCAGAGAGGAGTACATTGTGTCAACTTCCCCGTCCACCCAGTTCGAATACTCTCTTTTGTGGTAGTGTGGGAGAGCAGTTAGGCTTATCAGAGGGTAGTGCTAAGCATTTGTTGTACTCACAGAGGCAATAAATGAGACACACTGTCATAGAATAAATTTAAGACCGAATTAGAAAAATAACAATTCTTTTTATATATGTTTTAAAACTAAGAACTTTGTTCAAAGGTAAGTACTTTCTTTGTTACAAAATTTTTCAGTTAAATAAATTATTCAAAAAAGTGCGCCTTTACGCACAATGCAATCTTACGGGAGAAAAAGTAAAAAATGCATAAAGATAAGTACAGTCGGTTTTCAAAGGTTCACCTTCAGTAGTTTGAGTTGTAGTGGGCCAATGTCAAAAGTACTACCAGCAGTTCCTGGGGATTGGTGCTGCATGACTCCTGTTGGTTCTTGTGCCTTCAGACTCATTGGGGAGACAGATCTGACCTTCCATAGTATGTGTACCTTCTCCTGTTCGTCTGCAGCGTCAGTCGGGCTGGATAGCTGCAAGGAGGTGGACCGGACTCTGCTCGTCGGTGCCTGCGGCAGCAGGGGAGTATCTCCTCTACTCCAAGGAAGACTGTAGGCAATTTCCAAAGTGGTGGCAGGCTATCTAAGGCTTTGGTAATTCTACAGCTTGCAGGACAAGTGACTCTGTCTTGATTGTTGAGAGGTGCGAGCAGGCAGGGTTTCACACCAAAGGTTCTCCACTCTTCTGCAGTTCTTGCCAGGCAGTAACTCTTCTTTGTCCTTTGTCTCTTGAGCCATCAATTCTGAGTGCTTGGGTGCAGGAGTGCCACCCTAAATACTCAATTTGTGAGGCATTAAGAGGAGTGACAGGGGGGGCGTGGCTTAGCGCCCGTAGGAGATGGCGGCGCCGGCGTGAGCGCTCCGTCGCGGCTGGGATGCACAAGCGGACCGCGTTGGTTTTCTCCTCTACGAACGGATGATTCAGGCATCGGAAGGTGTCCAGTGCAGAATGCGACTTTCTGTGGGAGCCTTTCTGGTCTTTCAATGCCCTTTTTGACCAGTGCTCTTCAGAACGCGGCTCTATGACGGCCGCGGCCGCCATTTTGTATAATTTCTTCACACAACGACCCTCGCAGATACAACATCGGCGCTTCTGATAAATCCTCTGCAACGCCTGAAGCCGTCTTCTTCCCTCATGGTGGGTCTTCATTTCTCTGCTAAATCACTTTTCTTCATTCAAATAGCCCTCCGGTTTTGCTTCCAAATAACATTGGATTTTTTTTCCTTTCCACATAAGCGGCCATTTTCTCACTTCAATACCTTATGGCTCCTTCAGTCTCAATTTGCCTGCGCAGTTTCACCTAATTTGCTACAGCTGATTTGGACTCTACTGAATAGCTTTTTCTAGCTATTCTCTTTACTGGTAGCTAATTCTTGTGCTTATTCACAGCACAGTTTGTCATATGCTGTTACCAGGTCTTATCGGTCAGAAGCTTATGCCCTGTTGTGGACGGCTCTTTCTTTCATCAGCCTCAGCAGTCCCTGCTTCTGGTTCTGGCTCTGGTTATTTTTGCTTTGCATATGAGTCATGATTTTTATTCTTCACTGCTGTGTTACTTAATTTCTTTTTCCCACTGGTGACTATTCAGTCTGGATGATAAGGGGTCTTTTTCTCTTTTTCTGCCCATCGCATGCTTGTACGTCTGGTGGCGACTGAAAACCTGATGGGCAAACTTACAACGACTTGCGCCAGCAAAACCTCAAAGCGCACTTTTATCAAGAATTCAACGGTTTTTTCAGCATTGGCCCAGTTGGAAGCTTCTCAGGAACCTCCTGTTCCTATGTCGAAGCCGGCCATGGAACCCCTTCCTCAGCCTAACGGGAAGACTACAGTTAAGCGACTGAAAAAAGATCCCCCCTCGCCATCTGCTTCTGCTTCTGTTCCTTCTGCATCTATTGACTTGCTGTTGGAAGAGATCAGGGCACTCCGCCCTTTTATGGAAGAGACTAATGCTAAATTACAGGTTCTAACTGACAACTGGACTCAAATGGAAGCACGGGTACCATCGGTGGAACACAGTGTTTCTTCACTTCAGGAATCCTCTGCTCAGACTGCACATATGCATACCCAGATCTCTTCTCTTCAAAAACAGGTTGAGGACCTTGAGAACAGAAATAGACGCAATAATCTGCGAATCTACGGCCTTGTGGAAGGTTGCGAGGGGAGTGACCCTATTGCTTTTTTCAAGTCCTTCCTTCCTAAACTTCTACATCTTCCGGAGGACACTATGCTCAATATACAAAGGGCTCACAGGCTGGGTCGGGCCCCTTCGTCTACTTCTCCCTCGGTGAAGCCCAGAGGTGTCATCATGTACTTCCTACAATATACTGACCTTCTAAAGGTCCTTTCTGCGGCTAGAGCCTCTCCTCGTCTTACGTGGTCTTCCTTGTTTTTTGCGCAGGACTATGCTAGAGCCACGGCCAATCGCCCAAAGCCTTTCTGGACATGAGACCTGCACTCCGATCCATTGGTGCTTGTTATGGACTTTTCCATCCTTGTCTTTTCAGGGTCACATTTAACAACAAGACGACGACCTACGAGGATCCTGTGCGACTCCAGAGTTTCCTGAATTCATGTCAAGCAGCTAACGTGGATACTTCTGGCCCCTCTTCTGCATTCCCTCCTTGACTTTTGAGACTAATGTTGTTTTTCTTTTTCTCTTACAGTCACGTGCTATATGCATAGTTTTATGCACAGGTTTATTGTTATTATCACAGTTACTTATGCATTATGTTTTCATTCCCTTTCTTCGTGTTGCTCCTGTTGTTTATAATGTTCCTTGTTTTTTCTTCCCTTTATATATGCTACCTTTATTGGTATGACCTTCGCGCAGTTTATCTGATTGTTTTCTTGTCTTTTCCCCTAACGTTTCCTCTTATTTCCACAGATGATACGCAATGTCTCGTGTTTGCCCAGCCGGGCGGTTCGCAAGCCCTAACCGTCTTGTCTCCTCCAGTTGGCTCTACCCCCTCCTCCTTATACGTTTGGTTACCCTTCCTGCTTGTGTTCCCTCACCTCCCCTACCTGTAAGTACATTTCCTTCCCTTATTGATATGTTCACTTTTCTTTCTGTCCTTGACCTTTCTTCCCTTTTATCCTTTCTTCTTGTTCTCTTTTCTGAGGTGTCACTTTTTCTTTTCCATTTTCAATCTCTCTCTGTTCATCTATTTTCTATTTTATCATCTTTTTTGCTTCTTCTCCTTTCATCTTCATGTATTTTTCATACTTTCGCTGTTCGTTCTTACTGTAGTTGTCTTCCTTTTTTCTATTTTTTTAATGTCGGTACGTATTGTTTCATGGAACGTTAAAGGTCTTAACTCTCCCATTATGAGACAACGAATCCTTTCTCACCTTGCTAAATTTAATGTGGATTTTGCCTTTTTACAAGAGACTCATTTAACTGAAGCAGAATCTGTTAAGCTTAAAAGAGGGTGGGTGGGAGGGGTACATTTTGCTCCTGGAGATAGTAAGCGAAATAGGGTCGCTATTCTTATTCGTAAGTCTCTTACTTACTCCGTTTTAGATACTGACTCAGACTCTGATGGTAGATGGTCATTTGTCAAGCTCTCCTTGAGGGGTGTTCCACTCTCCCTTCTTAATATTTATGCCCCTACAGGTGGCCATCCAAATTTCTGGCATGAGATGGCCACTCGTATCACTAGTCTCGTAGATGATCATTTTATTTTAGCAGGGGACTGTAATCAGCCTCTTGACCCTTTTTTAGATCGAAACTCCAAGACCTCCTTCACCCCAAACAAACCCCATAAACTTTTTACTCACGCTATTTCACAACATAAACTTATTGATGCCTGGTGTTTATGCAACCCAACGACCAAAGAGTTTACCTTTTATTCTCCCTCCCATCATTCCCAATCACGTATTGACTATATTTTTGTTTCCCACCATCTTGCACAGTCCCTTACTCATGCTGAAATTGCTTCTATTCTATTATCTGACCACGCATCACAACTTTACTCTTTTCTGGCTGTTCATTCCAAGGTTTCCCTTATCTACGCATTCTTTCGCTCAACGCATTTGCCTCGTCCAAAGTCTAGGGTAGAGGAGCAATGGGAATGTGACTTTGCTACTTCTTGGCCTACTACCCTATGGGGTAAGTTATGGGTTAAGATTCGTAAATCCTCTAGATCTGCCGCTTTAACTCAAACTCTATTTTTCATTTAAAACAGACTCCTTTTTACACCACATTTCCTCCATAACAGATTCTCCTCTGTTCCTGACCTTTGTTGGTCTTGCTCTACACCCATCGCTACTTTATTCCATATGCTTTTCTCCTGCACAATCATTCATGACTTCTGGAAGCGAATTTGGGCCCAAATTAATGACATTTTTCACACCCAAATCCCTTTTACTTTTATCCACATTTTTCTTGGTAGTCTCTGCCCGTGTTGGGACCATGTTACTTTTGATGTACGAATTATTGATTTATTGATAGCGGTCGCATTCCAACAAATTACTGCTAATTGGAAAGATTTTACGAATATATCATTTAAAGCATGGTGGTATAATGTCTGCCATAATCATAGGTTGGATACTGCCTTTGTTTTTCCTCCTCATATGGCACTGAAATGCACTAATTTATGGCTCCCTATAACATTATACCTTGATGCCTCTGCTAAAAATTCCTTTCATTTATCACCTATTCAGCAAGAAGTCCCCAAACCTCCCTGATTGACCTTATAGTTCCTGATTATTCTCCTGTATAACAGATTTTACTACTGTTTTCCTTTTTCTTTCCTCTAATGTATATCTTCACCTGATTTCCATAACCAATTTACTCTTTGTTTTGCTACTTATACAATATTTCTCTAGCTTATTTTGCTTCTTTTCTGTATCACTTATGGTTATTGTATTGACACCTCTTTTTGCTTAATAAACTTTATTTGAACTGAAAGAGGAGTGACAGGTAATAGTCAATGGGCTGACTACCTTTAGGCTGTAAACGCCATCTACATGCCCACTTCCTGTGGGAAGTAGGCATAACCCTGACCCTAGAAGGCTATTTAAGTCCAAAACAAGTTGGAGGAATGGGAAAAGTGGGGTCCACATCAGTTATCAATCAATCAATCAATGAATTTGTAAAGCGCACTACCTACCCGTGAGGGTCTCAAGGCGCTGTGGGGAGGGGGTGCTGCTATTGCTCGAAGAGCCGGGTCTTGAGGAGTCTTCTGAAGGTGAGCAGATCTTGGGTCTACCGCAGGTGGGTAGGGAGGGTGTTCCAGGTTTTGGCAGCGAGGAAGGAGGAGTTAGGACACCTTAGGGGTGCTGCTGTCTAATGTGGGACACTCCTCCTAATCATGCCGCCAAAAAGTGGGGTCTGGACAAGGGACATGGCATCTCCACTATCTGGAGAGGCCTTGGTTGCATAAGAAAGGTGGCAGGGCTTTTAAAGCTTCCTGCACTGGAATGCAGTTCCTGCTTGGAAGAGGTGTAAACACTTCCTCCCAGAGAAGGCTTTCTTCCTGATCTCCGAGAGCGAAGACTCCCACCTCAGGGGGATCAGAAACTTGTCTAGGGTGGCTGGCTGGTCAAGACCAGTCATTGAGCACACTATGGATCGGTCGGTTTTGAGGTGTCTCTAAGGTGCCCTATGAATAAATTGAACACTAGCATCAGTGTGGAGTTATTAAGATGAGATGCTTGGTACCAAACATTTGAGGGTACAGTGAAGCCATCATGTAGCTGGTAAATGTAATGACAAATATCCAGCCCATGTACTCAGTATGGCTTCCCTGTGCACTTGTGGGATCTAAATCTGTACTTAGATATCACAGGGACACGTCCACTGATGCAGATAGTCCCACACTTGGTAATGTGCACCCTGCCTTACTGCTGTAAGGCCTGCTGTAGGGGTGACTGACCTATAGCACACATAGTGTTTTGCAGGCATGGTACATAAGGATGTGTCCAAAAGTGTCAAGCGAGCTCTCACTTGAATAACTGTGTGCACTACTGAACAAAAGTTTCAAAAAATGTAATCAGCTTATGTGTATTTCTGTGAGATTATTCCTGTGTTAATCCTTATTTAAACAAAGCAAAATCAAGACAAGATTGTTGTCAATTAAATCGTGGTTTGTTATTTGCACAATTCAAAATACAAATACAAAATTAGAACATCCTTAATATAAATCATACATTGATGTCATGAACATTTTCTCAATCAGCTGACATTTTAACTGAGCAATTCAATTTGTACAAAACGCAAAGCAATGCATTCCAGGGTTGCCTGATGCATTTCGGGATACCATGTCCCTACTTCGGGGGCCACTACAATGAAGAGAAAACACAAAAATATGTATATAATACCTTATGTACAGAAATATGCCATACATTTTTAGTCCAAATGTTCATTGCTACCAAATGTTAAGACAACACAGGGATTGAAAATAACATAACCCATCATATAGAACAGTAAGAAACCATCACCAGAAGAGGCCAGTGAATAAGTGGAGAGATAAAATGAAAGGGCAGTGCTGAACCCCAAACTTACAACGTGAAAATATACGAATTACCTATGATGAAGAAGATCAGAGAAATGATAAACGGAAGATGTGTGTGTACAGCCCAGCTGACAAATGAAATAATAATGAATAAGTACATGACGGTCAACCACAAAGTGCCACACAAGCGGAGCACAAGGTGTGCCAGGTGAAATTACCTGAATTGAATAGAAGTTTTTTTTATATACTGCAAAAAATTCAAAGAAACACCAATGAAATGCACTAAAAAGATCGCCACGCATGGGCCCCCAACGTAATAAACAACTCGGTAAACCACATACCTTATGTCAACAAATACCGGTCACCAAAGTTTGAAAGAAAGTGTACAGAAAACGGAGAAAATACAGTGTCACTGGCTGGAAAGCAGTTAAAACAAGCGGGTACAACGAGCATAAACCATGAACCTGAAAACAACATTTCAATCTTACCGGGGGACATTAAACGCCGTGGCTGTAATCCCGCGTAACACGTCATCCGCAACGCTTGACCGTAAAAAGGAGCGCCTGGCTCGGTCACATGACTAGCTTCAAAGAAAGCGAAAACGGACTAAAATACCCAAAGAGGCAGTGCCGGTGTGGTGAGATACAAATGTCAGTGTAGGATGTGAAAGAAAATCCACGCGAAGCAGCAATCCTATCAGTAGAAAATAACATATGCCCAAAAAGCATCAAATACTACGGATAGAAACCAAATGTAAACTCTGATAGTGTAAAGAATGCTACAAAGACATTAAAAGATGGCCGCCAGCTCAAGTGCAAACTGCACCCTAATAAGAAAAAGTAAGTTTGTATAATGATATGTACATGCCGCAATAGAAGACAAAGTCGGTAGTAGACCGTAAACCACACTAATAAGTGCCCAAAGATGGAAAGGTAGAGAAAAGGTGCATGAATGAAGTTCTTTTTTGTAGAAACAAAGTGCATGATCAGTATAATTATCTATGCTTTGCAGTGACACAGACAACTTTCCATGTATTATAAACCTTAGCTAACATAACAAGGTGTATTCTACATTGCACAAAATTGGAGTGTGTGGAAAAAGTTTGTGCACTAAAGATGTGGAAACTTTTCCAAGAAAACCTGAAATAGTGAATTAGAGGGAATATGTTAATGAAGTTATATGTGAAAGAGACATAATGTCTGTTGTTTATAAAAAAGCAACTGAGATCAATTTTATCATTCAAGCCGTCTGGTATCATTGTTTGTAATTTGTGAGTCCAAAATACTTCTCTTTGAGAGAGTTTTTTTACTGTTGTCCATTCCTTCTTTGATGTGTACCTTCTCTATGATGGTTAACCGAACCTGAGAGATATTATGACCCATTTCAAGACAGTGTACAACCAGATTGGAGTTGGTATTTTTGTATTCTGATTATGCTTTTATGTTCGCCGATTCTGATTTTAGTTTTTCTTTCCGTTTTGCCTACGTATAGCAGGCCGCATGGACATTTAATGCAGTATATAACGTTGGTAGTATTGCAATCGGATCAGTGGTTAAGTTGGATTTTGGTTCCTGTCCTAGGATGACTAATGGATGTTTATTGCAGTGTACACAGTTGTAAAAAATGTTCATGCCTGTATGGTTGGTTTCAATAGCTGTCTGTTTGTTAGTCAATAGTTAAGGTTTGAACTCCTGGTGTATGCAAACAATGGTGGTTGCACGAATGAAGACCCAAAATCTAGTTCCTGTGAAAGTAATTCCCATCTTTTGAGAATGATTTTTTTGATATTGTTGGACTTAGTAAAAAATTTAGAGACAGAAACGATGCGGTTAGATGGCATTTTAGGTTTAATGACAAGAAGATCCATCCGGCCAACTCTAGTGATTCTGTCCTCTGCACGTTGAATGATTGTTGCGGGATAACCCCGTTCTGAAAATTTAGTTTTGATCCTTTTGAGATCTGTTTCAAAAGATTCTGCAGTCGATGATATTCTCTTGGATCTGATCATGTGGGAATATGGTACATTTTTTATGAGTTTAAGTGAATGGAAACTTTGGAACAACAGCGTATTATTGCGGTCTGTGGGTTTGACGTAAACACTTGTGTCAATGTTCCCTTCTCTCTTCACCATGAGTACATCTAAAAATGATACACTGGTAGTACTGATATCAAAAGTAAATTGAATGCGGTTATTGCAGGTGTTGAGAATATCAATCTGGTTCCGAAGTAATTCTTCTTGTACCGCTTTGGGCGCCATAAGTGTGGCAGGGTATGCTCAGACGTGAGTCCCTTGCTCACTTTGCCACTGGATTCAAGCAAGCCGGGCTGATGAAGGCTGTAATGCCAGAAACCGGTCCTCGGATGCTTGTTTCCGGTCCAGGGAAGACATGGCTTGGCAGTTCGGGCTGGACTGTTCCCATGAGGCACAGGGTCAGACTGATTTGCACATAGCCATGTCTGAACTGGGGTGGCAGAGTGGGCTAAAGAACGGTGATGGATTAAACCCAGGTCTTTTGACTGGGTGTGAGTGTTTGATTGATTCAGATGCTCCGTCCATCACCAGCCCCTTTTGTACCGCCATAAAAATATTGACATATGTGGACGCTCCCCCAAACTCCATAGAAGTGCCGCTTATTTGCAGAAAAAAATCCTCCTTGTAATGAAAGTAGCTATGCTGGAGGAAGAATTGTAGCAATTCCATGAGACTCTCTAATTAAAGAGAGAGGGACTCCAAAACGAAAGGGATAGGGTACCAAAACTGACTTCCGTCATAAAAGATTCCCTTATTTCAGAGACACCAATACTTTCAAACACATAGACAGGTATTAATATAACACAAAAGCCTATCAATTGAAGTAATGCAATAAGTATTACAAAAAAACTATAAAAACTAATAAATTCAGCCTGCACAGTGTATTCATATTAAAAACAATTAAAATTGAGACATAATTAAAACTGGGAACACAGACAATATAAAGAAGGAACAGATTATATACAGAAAATCATAAGCACTTCCTATTACACAGAAAAAAGGAAGTACACAATAAAGAGTAAATTCCGCAACAGTCAGAATTATCCTTGATTAGTGTATATTGTACTTCTCCCTTTGTTTCAACGCGTTTCGATGGACACTTAAGGTATAGCCGCCTTCATCAGGAATATATTAACTGCCTTCCCAAGAAACTTCTGAAATTCAAACAGAATTTATTTTAAAATCCAGAAATCATCCAATTAAAAACCATGCACGTAAACAGCTGAAACCTATGAATAAGATTATCTCTACATTGCTTCTATGGTAGGCACATTACATAGTTAAACACGGCAACACATTTAGACTACTCATATATCGACATTTAAATATACACTTTTTTAATTCCAAGTCTATTTTATTTTGAACACAGCGGTAAGCCTACAACCTCGTATCGAGGCCGGCCGCGTAAGATGCAGTTCTTTGAGTGCGGCGCCAGGGCGGCCGGGAGAGAAAACTTTAACACAGCGCCTTGCCTACAACCCTCTCAGGAGGGCCGGCCGCATGGCTTGCAGATGCGGTGTCGAAGCGTTTGCGGCAGGCAGGAGGTTATCCGCATTAGTAAGTAGGATATGTAAAGGGCAGATAGCCCGTCTGTCTCTAACTGCCCAACGAGGCGCAACCGTCTCAGAGAGAAACAAGTGCCAGAGTGGCAAGTAGGAAGAAAGAAAGTGGGAAAGACAGAGAATCCTAAGTGTGGACAGGGAGGGGGGGGGGAATAGAATGCCAGGTACAGGCGGTATTGCGAAGGACAGCTGGTGAGGGGGCGTGTGTGTCTGTAGCCGCAGCTGCGTTGCGCATGGAGGTCAAGGATGCAGCCTGGCCGGATCTCTAGGGACAAGCGCGTCCTCGAAGAGGTGCAGAGTGCGGAGTCTAGTGGGCATGTGTCGCGCATATTCTATAGAGCAAAGGTGTCGCACCAAAGGTTCCCATACCGCCTTGAAGCGCGTAGCCTGCGCCTGCAGCCGCGCTGTAAGGAGCTCCATCGCAAGGACCTGCCAAAGGCGCACAAACCAAGAAGCTATGGGTGGCGCCTCTATTCGCTTCCAGTACAATGCAATAAGCTGCTTAGCGGCACCCAGCATTTGGAGCGTGAGGATCCAGTCGCCGCGGGTAAGCGTCTTGAGCGCGGCAGGGCGTATGCCAAGTAGGATCGTGGTCACTTCTTCGGGTAGAGGGAACCCCAGCACCCCCTTGATATGGCTAAGCACCTCCTTCCAGAAAACAGCAAGGGTCGGACACGTCCACCAGATATGCACAAAGTCACCAGTCGCAGATTTACACCTCCAGCACATCGGGGAAGCATTGGGGAACATCTGACTAAGGCGAAGAGGGGTGTAGTACCATTGTGTAAGTACCTTGTAAGCATTTTCCCTCTGTGGGATGCTGCGATATATCTTGGGTATATCCCGCCATAATCTGCTCCATTGGGAGGGGTCGATGTCTGTGCCCGATGTTAATAGCCATTTCCTCTGATAGGGATGCGCTGGCGCCAATGTAGGGTGCTGCATTATGCTATATATTTGGGAGATCAGCCTCTTCAGGCCCCTGAGGGAGCGCGCCAGCTTCTCAAAGGGCCTGTATGCTCGAGTAGCTGCTTGGTACATTTCGTCGCTGGTAGTCCAGTGGCATAGCTGTGTATGTTGAAGGCTAGCCTGTGGCGGCACCCGGAATTCCTCCCTGCAGTCTTTCCAAGTTTTAGGCATGCCCTCAAGGAAGAGGTCTCCAGCTACTCTACAGTCCCCTTGGGTCCATTTATCAAACGCCCGAGTCCGGTGGGCCCTGTGGATTCCCAGCTATCGGGGTGTGCGGGGACGGAAACGAGGTCAAACCTCTCGTCACTGCTATGCTATCCCAGATATCTAGCACCGTTTTCGTGGGGATTGCAAGGTATGCGCTTCTGGAGCGTGCCGCCCGCGGAAGCCAGGGTAGGTCCCATATGGTACGTCCCGTGACCGCCCGGTCCATATGAAACCAGTGTTTATCACTTTCGCGTGCGCCCCATTCCACCACGAAGCAGAGGTGCGCCGCCCAGTAATAATGCACCAAATTGGGGCATGCCAGGCCTCCTCTGTCTCTTGGCTCCATGAGGACCTTTTGCGAGAACCGGGGGCGTTTCCCTCCCCAGATAAAGGATGTGATCTCACGCTGGAGGCTCCGAATACAGTGCAGAGGAATAGGGGTGGACAGGCATTGGAACACATAGAGGATGCGAGGGAGGATCGACATCTTGACTGCGTTGAGGCGCCCCAGCCAGGATATCATCAGAGGTTTCCACTTCCTAAGATCCTCCAGCACTGCTTTGCGGCATTCCGTCCAGTTCACCGAAGACCAGGAGTTCAAATGAGGAGTAAGGGCGAGGCCCAAATATCTAATGTGGCTCTCCGCCCATTGATAGGGCACAGCCTCTTTTAGGTAGAGGACGTCCTCGGTAGACACAGTGAGGTTGAGCGCCCAAGACTTAGTATGTTTTATTTTGAGGCCCGACGCCCGTTCATATAGGCAGAGGACGTCGTGGACTGCCGGCAGAGATGCCCGAGGGTGTGTGAGAGTGAGGATCAGGTCGTCCGCGAAGAGCGCCACCTTATTGACCCTCCCCCCAAGGGCTATGCCATGTATTCTGGGATCCCGTCTGATCAGCGCCGCTAGGGGTTCCACTGCCAGGGCAAACAGGAGTGGCGAGAGCGGACAGCCCTGCCTCGTGCCTCGGTGGATCGCCAGTGGTGGTGTTAACTGGCCATTCACCCTGATCCTGGCCTGTGGTCCCAGGTACGGGGTCATGACGCTCGCTATCATTTTGGGGCCAAGGCCCATCTTCCGGAGGACCCCCTTCAAGAAGGACCAGTCCATCCGGTCGAAGGCCTTCTCTGCGTCGAGCGAGAGAAGACACGCGGGGATATCCCAATGTCGCGCCTTGCCCACCAGGTGGGCCAGTCTGCGCACGTTGTCGGCCCCCTGTCGATCTCGGATGAACCCCACTTGATCCGGATTCACCAACCCCGGCATGTATGGGTCTAGTCGCTTGGCCAGGATCTTGGTATAGATCTTCAGGTCAGTGTTTAAGAGGGCAATAGGCCGATAGGAGGCACAGAGCGCAGGGTCCTTCCCTGGCTTTGGTATTAGCGCGATCTCCGCCATTCCCATGTCGGAGGACGGACCCACCACGTCCGAGAAGGAGCTGTACAGTCTCAGCAGCTGAGGGCGAAGCTGGGTTTGGAAGACTCGGTAGAAGGATAGCGGCAAGCCGTCAGGTCCCGGGGTTTTCCCCATGGGAAGATCTTTGAGACGCACACAACAAACAATGAGAGTAGGGTCTGAGGGCGAGTTTACCGACCGACCAGGTGCATGCCCCAAAATACAGTATTATCACAACAAAATACACCTGGGGGTCACAAAAAAAGAGTCAAAACAGAGTGGATCACAACACCAATGCTACACAAAAGACACCAGTGAGGACATCATCCGTGTTAATAAAATGCAGGCCACGTTGAGGCTCAAGAGCATATGGAGAAATAGTTCCCATCAGAAGCCACACTGTACCGCCCTCTTTCTCATCATTTGGATTCTCCTCACCCAGGAGACAAAACGACCGGTCAGATGTTACCGTGACCGATATGTGTGAGATAAGGGGTGGTGTATATAGTACAAAAAATTGGACGTGGCTACTGTAAAGGCAGTGTTAAAGTGGTAAGAGTGTTAAGTGAGGGAAAATGTAAAATTAGGTGATCAGGTGGACAAACAACATTTATTAGTGTCTCCCAATCCCTAAGGTTTAAAAAGCAAGTGTAAGTGCGGGTTTTAAATAATCACCGTACTCAATAGTGGTCAACATGTTTCTGCATTATATTGAACATAGTTTCAAAATGCATTCTTCAGGACCGAAAAAATAAAAACACTGCTGCTTAGATTAAAGAAAATAAGAACAATATCACCTGACCTTCAGGTACATACTCAACCGTATACTGTTGCATCACACGGTATTAGATCCACACGGCAAGACAGACAAAATAGAAAAAAGAACATGAATATGTCATATTCCTATGAATTATATACTGTGATGAGTACACATTCACATGTATAAAGACAAACATTGCCAATTGGCAGACTCACCCAAATATTTGGATCTTGTGGGTGCCATACCGCAGGTCCTGCTTGTCCCTCGCCGCTTTCAAGATGGCTTCCTTCTCTGTGAAATAGTGCACTCGGGTGATGATGTCTGGAAGGAGGCCCGTCTTGCCTCCCGCTCCGAAGATTCGGTGAGCCCGGTCCAGAAGCGGCAGGGGGGCTTCCTTGTTGCCCCTCACCTCATGCAGGAGCTGTGCCACATAGGCCATAGTGTCCGTCCCTTCTTCTCCGAGTGGCACACCCCGGATGCGGAGGTTGTTGCGGCGTCCCCTATTTTCGAGATCCTCCTGCTTAATCTGGGGTTCGATATTCTGCTCCTCCAGGAATGCCACCCTCTGCCACAGCTGTTCTAAGTCCTCAGTGCGTGTGTCCACCAGTTTCTCGAGACCGTCTACTCTGTCCCCCAGCTCTGTCACGTCCGTACGCAGTTCCTTAACGCATGTTTGCACCTCCGATCTTAAGGACCTTATTTCAGACTTCAGGTCTGTCATGAAAGAGGACATGAAGGCCTGTGTCACCGGCGGGGAGTCGGCGACCGATGGTGGCACTTCTTCAGTCGATGCCGCCGCTCCTGCCTTGCCCCACATGGCAACCACCGAGGTGCCCTTTGAAGACGTCGTCTGATCCGTCCTGCCTCCTCTCCCGCGGGTCATGGTTCGTCGTGAGCGTGGCACCCAGCCACCCAATACGTCGCTCGTCGTCTTTAGCTCGGCACCCCCCTGGTGCTGTACAAGTGTGGCGGAAGGTCAGGACCCCACCAATCAACCTCTCCCGTGTCAAGCGCCTTCTCCCACGCCGTGCCGTGTCTCCCAGGTAGTGGGATACGTAGGCCCTCCTTTCCAGGGGGTCGCAGGGTGATCTCAGTGGTCAGCGTTCAGTGGTATGGGGGCAGACCTCCCTCCAGACATGGAACGCTGCGTCGCTCGCCCTCCTCGCCAGTGACTGCGCCTCCCAGAAGTGGCTGATGTGCGGGCCGCTTCCCCACCTCCGTCGCCTCCCCCTAGAGGTAGTTGGGTCTCCGGTCCCTCTGAGAGATGGAGGATTACTCACGATTGCGAGGGGCCTCTCGACCCTGCCTCGGGCCGGTCCTCCAGGCCGCAGGGGTATGATCTCTAGCAGGTAGCGCAGGCCGGTCAGTCAGCCACTCATGAAGTCCCCACCAGCAGGGGGGGCGCAGGCCACACGCTCACTCAGCACTGGTCAGCGAGCGAGTAGGGGGGCGCCCGAACCGCCCCTACGGCCATCCAGGCGGCAGCAAGTGCTCGAGGGACAGTTCAGGTGCCGGGGGGTCGGGGTCCAAGGTCCACTCAGATGCTCCTGCAGGGTCGCCGTTGCCGGGTGTTCCCCGATAGTCTCCACAGCCCGCTGGGTTGGGCGCCCCAGACACTGACGCCAGTGAGGAGAGTCAAGATGGCGGGTGAGCCCCCGCCCTGGAGGACAAGATGGCGGGCTGCTCCTCTAGCGCGCTAACCCCCAGCGCAGCAGCTCAGGGCGCCACCACAACACCAGGCAGCGGGGCAGCAAGGGTTCTCCGGATGCAGTTCACCAGGGCAGGCCCCCCAGCGGACAGTGGCTCCACAGTCGCTTCCCCCGAGAGGCAGTTGGGCCCCAGGTCCCTCTAAAACATGGAGGAGTACTCACAGTTTGGAGGGGCCTCTCGTCCCCGCCTCAGGCCTCTAGGAAGTCTCCACCAGCAGTGCAGGCCACACGCTCTCTCAGCACTAGTCCAGCGAGCGTGACAGGAGGCGGCCGACCCGTCTTTACGGCCACCCAGGCAGCAGCAAGTGCACGAGGGACAGCTCAGGTGCTGGGGGGCCGGGGTCCAAGGTCTGCTCGGGTGGTCCCGTAGGGTCGCCTTCGCCGGGCACACACCGGTGCTTTCCACAGTCCGCTGGGCCGGATGCCCCGGACACAGACGCCAGCGAGGAGAGTCAGGATGGCGGGTAAGCTCCCGTCCTGGAGGACAAGATGGCGGGCGATTCCTCTAGCGCGCCAATTTTCAGCGCAGCAGTTCAGGGCGCCACCACGGCCCCAGGCAGCGGGGCAGCAAGGGTCCGCCGGGCGCAAGGGTCCGCCGGGTGCACTGCTCCAGGGCAGCCTCCCAGGCGACAGTAGCTCCACAGGCGCTCGGTCGGGGTCCGCTGCACCCCCGATGGGGCCCCGCCGCCACTCTAGAGCCGGGTCCCCCCGTAGGGTCAGCAGCCGGGATAGAACCACGTCCCAGTCCAGTGGTCGCTCCGCCTGTGACGGCTCCGCCTCCGCCGTGTGTAGGGCCCGCGACCGTCAACACCAGCCGGATTCTGCCTCGGTGTGTCCGGTCGTGTCACCAAGGTTCCCCTCGCTCAAAGCGCCGCCCGCCAGTGAAGCGAGGCCGGGGCGCGGTGGAAAGATGGCCGCGGTGTTCCGTCAGCCGGGTCTTCAAGCTTGCAGTCGTCCCCGGTAGTAACCTCTGCACCGAAGCGGCCACTATACGTGTCTCCACTCTCTCAGGAGTCCCGCGGGGGATCAGGAACACTGAAGAAACCCCCGAATAATGCTTTTGAACGCTTATTAGGGCAACGGGGCGACGGAGCTCGCCTGAGATGCGTCCGCTTACATCGCCGCTGTAGCCACGCCCCAATATACACTTTTTTGACACAAAGATTACAATAGTCAACACAAAAAGGAACCATATCACAGTTTATCACTATAAGCCTAGTGATCATAGGGATTAAAACCTTTAACACAATTAATTTAATCATGGTTATACTAATCAAATAACATATCAGAATGCTAACCTTAGCGTTAGCGAACCAGTCACCTAAACCAACTCTAAGTGCTATAGGTTGTATAAAACACATACCTTTAAAGCAAAACTGCCTTTCAATTCAGGGTATAAAGCCTCCTTGTATGATCTAAAAGTCCGCTTCAAGCGAAACTACAGGTTTCTGATTAAACCGCACAGAAATATCTGTAATACATAACATAAGGGGCATAAGTGTGTACACTGGCCCTATTCTGTATCAAAGAGATCTATGGTACTTTCTATATATACCTTGTAAGGACTCCCGTCAAACACATACTGAGTTTCATATATTTTCAGCCAAAGATGGAAAAAAGCTGAAATCACAAGGGAGATTGAATATCACATCCCTCTCTTTGTCCCACTTGACAATCCTTTGTATACGACTAAAGATGCAATACTTACATCTTTGACCCATCTCTTAATACTCAGTACTAGTTCCAGGTATTCAGTAGCTTACACGATGTCTGTGGTTATGCAAAGAAAAAACCTACAAGACATATACATACATCCGCTCAGTTACCCTGGAACGCCACATTCAATTACAAAATTTAAATGAGGCCAGATATCGGTACTTACTTATAAAACGTTCAAATTGTAAATAATGGGCATGCGGTACGATGGCCACAACGAAAATAATGGGCGTGTATATTGTATATACACACGTCTCCTTATTCATGAAACTCTAAGGGTTAAAAATAGACAGAGGACCCTCGTTAGTATCACTCTACTATGCCGCTTCTAAGCCTAGAACAAAGGCCACTCTACTTACATTTTCATGTTACGCAGTTGGCTCAGGGTTTGAGAGCTATATCCAGCCTCTCACACTTCTTTCTATGGGTATATACAGCCTAAGTGAGAAAAATATCACAGGCTATAATTACATATATAAAGCGAACGGTGCTTTGACTATTTTATCCCCCTTTCTAGGACCCGACCTTACCTCGAGTAAAAATGCGCCAGCGTCCCGCGTGCAGTCCCGGTAGCTTTACGGTAAAGAGACGTGTTGGAAAAAGATCACGCAATTTAAATACCCGAAATCGCATCCGACCCATTTTTTACTAAGTAGCGCGGGAGCTGTCGTGTCATGGACAGAAGCAAAGGACTTTATCCATCGACACTAAAAAAGGACACAAGCGCTACTGGTCCAAATACATTTGTTGAATAACACTACCTCCTATTTGATAGCGTGGACCTAAACAACAAACTTGTTTAGTCAACACCACCGCAGGACCACACTTAAGATCCAAATGTGTAATTGTTTTGCCCACTAAGTTAAATCAAAGCAGTATCTTTAGTCCGTTTTTATACACATTAAAGATGGAAATATCCATCTTCTCTACAGGTATTAACACTCGTGATTTACGAAGAGTAAAAACGCTCATATTTTTCGGTCCACTCATACCCATCTAAATAATCAATATGTCTCACAGAACAATAAAAAGTAATCCATCTCTATTCTAAGCCAGGCGTGCAACCTTTGATTTAATTTTCTTCGGCAGATGAATTCAAGATCTTTCAATTGTTGTGTGGTGTGTCCTTCCTGTGTGTCAAATGTTTTGGTAGCCGAGATTAACGCATACATTTCTGTAGCTTCTTCTGCTGTATATGCTTTTGTTTCTGCACGGTTTCCGTGGTACTAGCAAAGCTCTCAAAAGATGCCATTTTTAACGTGCATGGCTGCAACCGCTTGGGGTTGGCAGTTATAGGATTTGCTACGAAAAAGAAGAAGTATGCGGTGCACACCTAGGGGTCGATTAGGATCGCGGACGGACTTGAGTCCTTCCGCGACCCCTGAGGAGCAGGGAACGTCCGCATGGGCTGCGGCGTTCCCTCCGATCTGATTACAAAATTTAAATGAGGCCAGATATCGGTACTTACTTATAAAACGTTCAAATTGTAAATAATGGGCATGCGGTACGATGGCCACAACGAAAATAATGGGCGTGTATATTGTATATACACACGTCTCCTTATTCATGAAACTCTAAGGGTTAAAAATAGACAGAGGACCCTCGTTAGTATCACTCTACTATGCCGCTTCTAAGCCTAGAACAAAGGCCACTCTACTTACATTTTCATGTTACGCAGTTGGCTCAGGGTTTGAGAGCTATATCCAGCCTCTCACACTTCTTTCTATGGGTATATACAGCCTAAGTGAGAAAAATATCACAGGCTATAATTACATATATAAAGCGAACGGTGCTTTGACTATTTTATCCCCCTTTCTAGGACCCGACCTTACCTCGAGTAAAAATGCGCCAGCGTCCCGCGTGCAGTCCCGGTAGCTTTACGGTAAAGAGACGTGTTGGAAAAAGATCACGCAATTTAAATACCCGAAATCGCATCCGACCCATTTTTTACTAAGTAGCGCGGGAGCTGTCGTGTCATGGACAGAAGCAAAGGACTTTATCCATCGACACTAAAAAAGGACACAAGCGCTACTGGTCCAAATACATTTGTTGAATAACACTACCTCCTATTTGATAGCGTGGACCTAAACAACAAACTTGTTTAGTCAACACCACCGCAGGACCACACTTAAGATCCAAATGTGTAATTGTTTTGCCCACTAAGTTAAATCAAAGCAGTATCTTTAGTCCGTTTTTATACACATTAAAGATGGAAATATCCATCTTCTCTACAGGTATTAACACTCGTGATTTACGAAGAGTAAAAACGCTCATATTTTTCGGTCCACTCATACCCATCTAAATAATCAATATGTCTCACAGAACAATAAAAAGTAATCCATCTCTATTCTAAGCCAGGCGTGCAACCTTTGATTTAATTTTCTTCGGCAGATGAATTCAAGATCTTTCAATTGTTGTGTGGTGTGTCCTTCCTGTGTGTCAAATGTTTTGGTAGCCGAGATTAACGCATACATTTCTGTAGCTTCTTCTGCTGTATATGCTTTTGTTTCTGCACGGTTTCCGTGGTACTAGCAAAGCTCTCAAAAGATGCCATTTTTAACGTGCATGGCTGCAACCGCTTGGGGTTGGCAGTTATAGGATTTGCTACGAAAAAGAAGAAGTATGCGGTGCACACCTAGGGGTCGATTAGGATCGCGGACGGACTTGAGTCCTTCCGCGACCCCTGAGGAGCAGGGAACGTCCGCATGGGCTGCGGCGTTCCCTCCGATCTGATTAGGATGTGACCGCCAGGGTGGCGGTCACATCCTCTATCTCTAACATTGCGGCGGGTGCAGCTTCAAGCTGCACCCGCCCCAATGTAAAAAATGCATGCACAGCATTTGCGTGCACAAAGCGGCAGGCACCGCGCGGTGCCTGCTGCATTGTGCACGCAAATGCAGGGGGGTACCATAGGTACCCCCCATGTGCACCCCCCACCACCCCTTCACCCAGGGGGCCCGCAACGGGCCCCCGAAGTGAAGGTCCGTATGCTTTTTCACGGCGGAAAAGCATAGAATTGCAGACATCCTAATATGCCTGGCGGTGTCTGATAGACACCGCCAGACATGTTAGTGCTTTTCCGCCGCGGTCGCCTTCCGACCGCGGCGGAAAAGCTGCGGACAGATTATCAGACCCACTAGCCATCCTAATTTGGCGGTGGGTCTGTGGAGGCTCCGCTGCGGTTTTCCCGCATCCTCCGGGCCGGGGGTGGCTTCCGCCGGCCCGGAGGATGCGGGAATTCCGCAATCATAATGACCCCCTTAGTTTGTAAAATTTAAACCAATGTTGAAAGAATGCTTAAACAAATGTTTGTTGTACTTCAAGTGTTTTTAGTGTGCTACACAGTGTTTGTGGGCTGCCAATCCCACGTGTTCATAAATCCAAAAGTGTCAAGCGAACTCTCACCCGAATAATTGTGTGCACTACTGTACAAAAGTTTAAAAAAATGTAAACAGTGTATGTGTATTTCTGTGAGACTATTCCTGTGTTAATCCTTAGTTAAACAAAGCAAGAGAAGATGTTTATCAATTAAATCGTGGTTTGTTATTTGCACAATTCAAAATACAAATACAAAATTAGAACATCCTTAACATAAATCATACATTTATGTGATGAACAGTTTTCGCTTTCTTTGAAGCTAGAAATGTGATCGAGCCAGGCGCTCCTTTTTACAGTCATGCGTCGCGGATGACGTGTTACTCGGGATTACAGCCACGTCATTTAACGTCTCCCGGTAAGATAGAAACGTTTTCAGGATTATGGTTTATGCTCATTGTACCCGCTCGTTTTATCTGGTTTCCACCCAGTGACACGGTATTTTCTCCGTTTCCTGTAGACTTTCTTTCAAACTTTGGTGACTGGTATTTGTTGACATAAGGTATGTGGTTTACCGAGTTGTTTAACATGTTGGGGGCCCATGCGTGGTGATCTTTTTAGTGCATTCAATTGGTGTTTCTTTTACTTTTTTGCAGTATATAAAAAAAACTCTATTCAATTCAGGTAATTTCACCCAGGACACCTTGTGCTCCGCTTGTGTGGCACTTTGTTGTTGACCGTCATGTACTTATTCATTATTTTTTCATTTGTCAGCTGGGCTGTACACACGCAACTTCCGTTTATCATTTCTCTGATGTTCTTCATCATAGGTAATTTGTGTATTTTCACGTTGTAATTTTGGGGTTCAGCACTGCCCTTTCATTTTATCTCTCCACTTATTCACTGGCCTCTTCTGGTGATGGTTTCATACTGTTCTATATGAGGGGTTATGTTATTTTCAATCCCTGTGTTGTCTTAACATTTGGTAGCAATGAACATTTGGACTAAAAATGTACGGCATATATCTGTACATAAGGTATTATATGCATATTTTTGTGTTTTTTTCTTCATTGCAGTGGCCCCCGAAGAAGGGACGTGGTGTCCCGAAATGTATCGGGCCACACTGGAATGCATTGCTTTGCGTTTTGTACAAATTGAATTGCTCAGTTAAAATGTCAGCTGATTGAGAAAATGTTCATGACATCAATGTATGATTGACATTAAGGATGTTCTAATTTTGGGGGCGTGGCTTGGCTGCCGAGCGGAATGGCTGCCTGAAACCGCAGCTCCGCTGATCGAGCAACTTAATCCGACATTTATCGGCAATTCTGGTGATTTAGCTCAGACCTCTCGTCCCCCAGAGCAAAGGGACTGTGCTCGGGCTGACTTGCAAAAATCCTGGGTCTGTAGACGCAGTCTGTGCGGAGATGGACCCGACGCGCGCTGCACCGCGGAGAGGCCTGGCGCATCCAGCGAAGCCGGGGACTAAAGTGCGACTCAGCCCGGAAGTGAGACGCGCCAGAGGGAGGCGAAACGCTAACCCGGATCTCCCTGCGATCTCGGAATATGAGGAAACCCCTGCGCCTGCGAGGACTCGCGCACGGGGTAGGAAACGAGCATTGCGGCCATTCAGTAAAAGTGTCCCTGAAGAAGTACGGGGCGGACTCTGCGACGTACCGCACACAGAAGAGACAGCGGACACGCAGCAGACGTGCGGTGAGTGCCAGCCTGCGAACCACAGATGTGGTAGGGCCGTGGACTGCGTTGGGCTGCTACCTTCAGTATAACGTGAAATCACGGCCATAAAGAGCAGCTCCCTCCCGATCACTCTGAGACCTCGTGGAGCGGGCCTGACATCGGGAGAAAGTGGTGCGAGCCGCCATGTTGGATGGGGCAAAGGCAGCAATAACGGATGCCCGCGGAACCGGTGCTAGGAGCTGAGCAGGGAGCGGATCGGAGCAGAGGGGCCCTCGGACAGAGACTGTGAGTAGAGTGCTGACGGTTGCAGAAGGCCCGTGGTCACTGTCATACCCCCATGGTTGGTGCGCGCCGACCGTAGGCCCTCGGCAACAAGGAATGTAGGCGCAGCTACAAGGTGCACAGAAAAGAGAGGGAAGAACGGCATACTGACATACTGGAGCCACTTACACGGCAGACCTGGTAGCGCTGGCGATTAAGACACTGTTGTCAGAGCCCGGTGTAAAAGGCCCGAACCGCCATATTGGTTTGGGCCCGGGCAACTGCAGAGAGAGATCCTTAACGTGACAAAGAAAACGTGAAATGTCAACCACATACCAGTAAGTGGCAGAACTAAACTTAAAGCAAATGTATCTGCGTTGCGTGGCTGTGTGGTGGATTGCTTGAGACAAAGGAGCCATATTGTAGCTCGCCCACGACTGCAGGTGGAGACTACTGTGGTTGTGGTGTACCTCGGTGCTGGCAGGAATACCCCACTGGTTGCTGCCGACGGATTGACATACCGGTGAATAGCACAGGCGACTAGTGTGGGAAGACTTAGCGGTGCGGCACAACAGGGCAGTAGTAGTGCGCTGCAGATAAGACGACGCACCCGTATCGGGTTCGCGGAGGGACGCCGCCATGGGCAAGCCGGACACAAGACAGCCGAAGATCACCTTCGACAAGTCAAAACAGAAAACAACTGGACAAGACCAAGAAGAAGAAGAAGCATTGAAAGAGGAACGGGGCAGTTCGCAAACGGAAGACATCAAATCCATGTTTCAAGAGTTAAAAATGAGCCTACACGGAATTGATACCAAAATGGATGCCCTGGCTGCACGTATGGACAGCATCACGAAGAGAATGGATAAACAAGAAGGGAGAGTGGGGGTGCTGGAAACGCGTGTGACTGAAACAGAAGAAAGTCAAACGGACCTGGATAAAAAGGTACGCGGCATGGACAAGGTGCTGGCACTGATCCAACTAAAGAATGAGGAGTTGGAGGCGCGCTCGAGGCGCAATAACGTCCGCATCACGGGGCTGGCAGAATCGACGGACATTGCAAACATGGAGCAATATATTGAGCAGATGATGAAGGACCTTTTCGGAACAGGACTATCGCAAATGTTCCTCATAGAGAGGGCACACAGGACATTGGGGCCCAGGCCCAAGCCGGGAGCACCGCCAAGGCCCATCATTGCGCGCGTCCTCAATTATAGAGACCATGACACGATACTCCGAATGGCAAGAGACATGGCGGATGTGCAGTACAAAGGAAACAAACTCGCCATATACCTGGACTTCACTCTACAGGTACAAGCTGCCTGCAGAGAATTTATGCCAGCGAAAAAAATATTCCAACAGATTGGGACAAAATATTTGTTGATATACCCGGCAAAACTGAGGGTACAGGGCCCGGGCAGACCTGCCTTTTTTGTGGATGCTAAAGCGGCACTGCAGTACGCGAAACAGCTGGCTAGAGACCAAAAGAACCAGGCGCACCCAGAAGAACCGGAATCGATGGACAGGCTAAGTGACATTGAATGATTGTTATTGTTAAGGTTCAGCAATGGTACTGTCTATAAACTGATATAGCCGTGATAGGGCCTACGTCCAAACCTAGAGTATTATGGGTTACTTAAACGTGGCAGACGGCGGGTGTGCATACACACATTTACGGGTGGAGGGGGTCCTAGAGCTGAACATTCAGGCCAGCGCTCGATCACCCTGTCATGAGTACGGGGATATTGTGAGGCCAACCTGCGTACCCCAGGGGATGATTCCCGTTAACGGGTTACTGAGATGGACTCTATATATAGTTCTTGTAGGTGGGGGGGTGACTGGGGGGGTCAATGCACAACCTAATTGGGGTGATGGAGCGGGTGGGAAGTATGGAGCATCAGGTTTGGAAAGTTATGCTCTTAAAGGTTTGTTTGGAGGCGAGGTATCAGGAAGAATGGTTAGTAAAATAGATCCAGATGATGTAGGGTCCAGGGCAAACTGTAAGAGACAAGTTCACTCATTGTACTGTGATTGGTGGCGTATATTGAGGTCCACTGGGACGTTACCTTATGGAGCATTACCCATGTGTAGGACAAAGTATAGGACGCTGTATATCCTGCAGAAATTGTTGTGTGCTGTCGTGCATGCACGCATATCGGATGAGACTGGTTTGATGTTAGGACACTTTATTTCTGTATACCTGCAGCTGTGAAGCAAATACAATGTATTACCTGGAATGTGCGGGCATGAATGACAGACGAAAAGCCAGACTAGTACATGCATTTTTACTAAGAAAGGATGTGGACATATGCCTATTGCAGGAGACCCACCTAACTGCCACTACCACACCGCTACTCAGACATAATAGATGGGGAGAAATAGTGCACGCTCCCTATTCAAACTACTCGAGAGGGGTGGCGGTGCTGATTAGAAGGGGGCTACAAAGGAAAACTCATGAGGAAGTCAAAGATGCCGAGGGCAGATTCATACTGTTGGTGGGGACGTTATGTGGAATGCGGGTGTTGCTGGTGAATGTCTATGGCCCAAATGATGACAACCCTGATTTTTTCAGGAATTTATGGCACAAAATACAGGCCTGTGGCCCAGCGGCGATTCTCCGGGGGGAGATTACAATGTTGTACTTTCAGACACGCTAGACAGACAAGGGGCCACTAGGGAACACCACCCTGGGGCAGCGGAAACACTAGGAGACATTATAGGGGAGGCAGAATTGGTGGACTCCTGGAGGGTGCTACACCCGGGGATCCGCACAGGCACATGCATCACAGCACATAGAGCTGCGTGGTCCCAACTAGATTATTGGTTGTTGTCCAGGGACATCCACACTTCGGCACTTGAGGTGACACACTTGCCCAGGTCGTTATCTGATCACGCCCCGGTACGTTTGACATTGGCCACGCCGTCACTATATATACAACCATTCAGTTGGAGGTCTCCCTCCCGTGCATTGCGGGACCAGGTATTTAAGGAAGAGTTGAGAAAGAAATTGGAAGAGTACTTTGAGATTAACAAGGGCACTGTGGAATCGCCGGGCACGCTCTGGGAGGCTTGTAAAGTGGTGACTAAAGGCAACTGCATGGCGCTGAAAACGGGGGTGTTACGATCAATACGGGATACCCTGGGTAAACTAGAAGCAGAATTGGCCAAGCTTGAGTCTACTCTAATGGAGGCACCTACGGACGGCGCACGTGCTGATTTTAGAACGAAACTCACTCAGTATCAGGAAGAAGCAGACAGGGAAGTGGCGTTTCTGAATAAATATAGTCAAGCTAGACGATATGGCGAAGGGGACCGCGCTGGGCGTTCACTGGCGAACATGCTGCGAGCGCTATAGGGGAACGGACTATATCATGGAACTGAGGGGCGTAGATGGTGATCTGGTTAGAGAACCTCCAGCCATACTGGACACTATGATGGAATATTATAAGAATCTATATACCTCCAAGGTGACGCCAGATGATCAGGTACTGAAAGACTATCTTGATACAATAGCCTTGGCATGGTTCAATGATGGAGCTAGACAATATATGGACTTACCGTTTACACAAGACAACATAAGAGAGATCATAGCAAGTTTACCGCCGGACAAGGCACCGCGCCCAGATGGGTTGACGGCGGCCTTCTATAAGGAATACGCGGACATTCTGGTACAGAGGCTGCACAAAGTCTATGAGGAAGCACTAGAATCAGGCATACTTCCACAGTCGCTGCGTGAAGCAATGATAATTACGCTGCTTAAACCTGATAAGGACCCGACTAATCCAGACTCTTACCGCTCGCTTTTATTAATAAACTTAGATGCCAAGATCTATGCGGAATTGATAGCTGAAAGGCTTGAATACATGATGCCCCACATAGCATTATCGGATCAGTCAGGATTCGTGACAGGTAGATCCACTTCGCATAATTTAAGGGTGTTATTTGGGCTTCTACACTACCTGGATCCTAAGATGCAAAGCATTTGATTCTCTAGAGTGGAAATTCCTGCTGACACTTTTTACCCGAATGGGATTCAGTCCGTTGTTTGCAAAGCGGATTAGTATACTTTACAATAGCCCGACGGCCAGACTGCGAGTAAATGGGCAAGTCTCCGCTCCTATTGATATAACAAGAGGGACTAGACAGGGCTGCCCCCTGTCGCCATTACTCTTTGCTATTGCGACGGAACCACTGGCGGCACGAATGAGACAGCACCACACACAGCGTAGCATTGGTTTTACATCACGTGGTCTGCTCGTGTCCATGTATGCAGACGACATTACCATATACATGATGAACCCGGCAGAGAACTTTGACCCATTAATGAGAGAAATGGTATGATATAGTGGCCTCACTGGTATAAATATAAACTGGTTGAAGTCGGTGATGCTGCCCCTAACTGATGGTACAAACAAATGCCACACTGAATTCCCAATAGATTGGGTTACTGATGACATCAAATACTTGGGCATAAGGATAAGCCGCACGATTCAGGATATATGGCTGTCCAACTACGGTGTACCTATGGAGTGGCTAGAAAGCAAAGTGATGAAATGGAAAAAGCTGCCATTGTCGTTGACGGGCCGCATAGCTATCACAAAGATGGTGGTGCTGCCTAAACTGCTATACCTATTTGTAAATATCCCCTTGCCGCTTACAGTAGCGTTTTTTCGCCGACTTAGATCCGCCATTATTGAGCTGGTCTGGGCGGGCAAGCAACCCAGAGTTGCCTGGAAGCTACTGACACTTCCCTTCCAACAAGGGGGTCTGGCAGCCCCGGATTTCGAACTGTACGCATACAGTGTACAGGCCCAATATCTACATTACTGGCACCACCCGATCCCTTACCAACCCCACGTGGCTATTGAGGTAGACGTGGCGGCGCCCTGTCCACTAAAGACAGTCTTGTACCAGAAATACAAACGTTCACAGACGGACATTGATATCGTGGAGGTGGTGCGTTGGGCCTGGTCAGGCATAGCAAAACGGGCGGGAATAACAGAAATCTACGCTCCGAGCATGCCATTGGAGGGTAATCCATTGCTGGGACCACTGACGGACGCGGCGGTAGCACAGAGGGCGCAAGGCTGCCGACTGAAGATGGCAAGCGACTTATATCCAGATGATACTTTCCTGACCGTACAAACTATGAGCGCATCGGAGGTGCCCACGGCCTCAGAGCTGCTTCTCTATTATCAACTGAGGGCGGCGTGCAAACACCGATATCCTATGTTCCCTGCGGCACCACTGACATTGTCAGCTCTGGAGGATGTACTTTCGAATAGCTCCTCTCGTAAGCTAATAACACGCATATACAGAGTCACACAGAAGACAGCACCTGTTACACATACTGACTCAAGACTGCAGTGGGAGATGGAGGCTGGCATTTGTATCACAGAGAAACAGTGGACATTCTGCTGCACTCAACTTGAACACCTATCTCCAAACTATAGATTGCGGCTGATACATTTTAATTATTTACACAGGACATACCGCACACCCAAACAGCTATTCAAAATGGGATTGAAGGCTGATGCGACTTGCTGGAGGTGTGGGGAGCAAGAGGCTACATTTTACCACCTAGCATGGGTATGTTATGTTATGTTATGTTAATTACTTTTGTATCGCGCACAGCTGCCCCAGCAAAGGGGCGTCCTGGCGCTCAGGAAGGTAAACACAACATTACATGTAGCTGCCGAATCAGAAGTTTTTATTTAAAAGTACTGTTTTTATCGCACGTCTAAACTGGAGAAGATCTTCCAGTGCTCGAATTTCCGCAGGAAGGGAGTTCCAGAGTTTTGCGGCTACCACTCGGAAGGAGCGGCCACCAGTCCTGCTCAGCAGAAAACGTGGGACCACAGACAAATTCTGACCCATCGATCTCAGGGGTCGGGAGGGAACATATGGGGTCAGAAGATTCTCCAAAATGGGTGGGGCTGTACCTTTTAAAATTTTAAAAGCCAGGCAGAGCACCTTGAACTCAATCCTCCTGGCTACTGGAAGCCAGTGGAGCGCCTGCAATGTTCTTGAGACCGAACATCTCCTAGGCAGGCCGACTACCGCTCTTGCCGCGGCGTTTTGTACTCGCTGCAGCCGTTTTAGTTCCGCCTGGTTGGTCCCTGCTAGCAGAGCACTGGCGTAGTCTAACCTGGATAGCACTGAGGCCTGGACCACAAGCTGTCTGGTGGGGGCATCAAAAAATTTCAATACCGGCCTGATGCCTCTAATAACGCCAAAACAGGTAGCGGCTACCCTCTCAGTATGACACGTAAAGCTCAAGGAGGGGTCCAACCAGACTCCAAGATTTTTTATCTCTGTAATGTGGCCCAATAAATAGATTTTGGGTGGCAATCTTCCAAAAGATAGGGCAGATAGTGGGAATAGCAATGGACCCAGATCCACTTGTGGCCCTCCTCGGATTTGTGATGGGCGTGCCCAGTGCATCCCGCAAGCTAGTAGCTCTTCTTTTACTGCTGGCCAAGAGGCAGATAGCGGTTCACTGGAAACAAAAAGCTCGGCCAAAAATATCAAGCTGGGTGGGTTCGGCGGTGTACTGTAAGGACTAACTGACTAATTACTGGGAATTAATGCCACAACGTTCAAGGCCGGTCGACATTTGGCAGCCTTTGGTGGCCTGGATGGCAGGGACGGTAGAGGATGAAAGCGAATAAATGCATAAGGGGTAGCTGCACTATGCCATAGTAGTGATGGCGGCGAGATGTACCATGGGGTGGGAGTGTGGATGAGGTTGACGAGGAGTAGACGTATATTGGGGGAGCTGATTGGACGGGCGAATGTAGTGTTTCAAAGGCGGACGTGATGTGGTGGAATGTATGAGGTACGAAGGTGGATGTAGTATCGTGTGAGAAAGGCAAGGAACCACGGACAAAGTATAACCAAAACATGAACATTCGAACTTGTCACGGACCATCATCATATGCTAACCGCCTCTAAGTGTTTTGTTAGTTAACATGTTACATACGAATGTTGGAAGTCTGCACAAGTGTATGGAACTAACCCGCAATTAGCGGTGTAACACTATGCAAATAAGCTGCCTGCCTCCGGGTTGTTACGATTCATAAAGGGGGTGGTGATGGACAGAGTATCTGAATTAAGCAGAACACTCCTACCCAGTCAAAAGATCAGGGCTTGATCCATCACCGTTTTTTAGCTCACTGCACCATCCCAGCTCAGAACCTGGCTACATGCAAATTAGTCTGACCCTGGCCCAGTGCATCATGGGAACAGGGCAGACCAAACTACCAAGCCAATTCTTTACTGGAAAGGAAACAAGCTTCCGGGGACCGGTTTCTGGCATTACAGCCGTCTTCGGCCCGGCTTGCTTGAATCCTGATGGTGCAGTGAGCAAGGGACTCACATCTGAGCATACCCTTCCACACTTGTGGTGGCCAAAACTATTCATAAAGGGGGTGGTGATGGACAGAGTATCTGAATTAAGCAGAACACTCCTACCCAGTCAAAAGATCAGGGCTTGATCCATCACCGTTTTTTAGCTCACTGCACCATCCCAGCTCAGAACCTGGCTACATGCAAATTAGTCTGACCCTGGCCCAGTGCATCATGGGAAGAGGGCAGACCAAACTACCAAGCCAATTCTTTACTGGAAAGGAAACAAGCTTCCGGGGACCGGTTTCTGGCCTTACAGCCGTCTTCGGCCCGGCTTGCTTGAATCCTGATGGTGCAGTGAGCAAGGGACTCACATCTGAGCATACCCTTCCACACTTGTGGTGGCCAAAACGATTCATAAAGGGGGTGGTGATGGACAGAGTATCTGAATTAAGCAGAACACTCCTACCCAGTCAAAAGATCAGGGCTTGACCCATCACCGTTTTTTAGCTCACTGCACCATCCCAGCTTGTTGGCTGAATAGCAGTGTACCACTTGTTGAAAATAATAAAGGTTTTTGAAACTTTAAAAAAAAAGGATGTTCTAATTTTGTATTTGTATTTTGAATTGTGCAAATAACAAACCAATGATTTAATTGACAACAATCTTGTTTTGATTTTGCTTTGTTTAAATAAGGAATAGTCTCACAGAAATGCACATAAGCTGTTTACATTTTTTGAAACTTTTGTAAAGTAGTGCACACAGTTATTTAAGTGAGAGCTCGCTTGACACTTGTGGATTTATGCACACGTCGGATTGGCAGCCCACAATCACTGTGTAGCACACTAAAAAGCACAACAAACATTTGTTTAAACATTCTTTCACAGTGGCTTAAATTTTACAAACTAGGAGGCCTATTAGGATGGCGGACGGACCTGTGTCCGTCCGCCACCCCCGAGGTGGAGGGACCGTCCGCAGGGGCAGCGGCGGTCCCTCTGGTGCAATTAGGATGTGACCGCCACCCTGGCGGTCACATCCCGTATCTTTAACCTTGCGGCGGGTGCTGGTTAAAGCAGCACCCGCCGCAAGGTTAAAAATGCATGCTTTGCATTTACATGCACAAAGCGTCAGGCACCGCGTGGTGCCTGCCGCTTTGTGCATGCAAATGCAAGGGAGTACCATAGGTACCCCCCATGTGCACCAACCACCTCCCCTTCACCCTGGGGGCCCGCAACGAAAAGACGTTATGCCAACGAAAAGACCGTATGCCCAATGCCGCCACGGAAATGTATGTCCTGAAGCACATCCTAATATGGCTCGCCGTGTCTGATAGACAACGCCACCATATTAGAGCTTTTACGCCACGGTCGGAAGGCGACGGCGGCGCAAAAGCGGCGGACGGTCTTCCCGTCCGCCGATGACCCCCCAGCCATCCTAATGTGGCGGGGGGTCTTTTCATGTACCGCAGCGGTGAATCCGCATCCTACGGGCCGGCGGTGGCTTCCACCGGCCCGGAGGATGCGGATGAACCGCAATCCTAATCGACCCCTAGGTGTGCACCGCATACTTCTTCTTTTCCGTAACATGGGGATGTGTGCCACGTGGACTCTTCATTTTTCCCTGCACCAAGGCACGCAGGCAGTAATGGCAGTATGCATGAGCTTAATCAGGGGTCCGGTAGGATGGCACAAGTTCTGCTACTACCCTAATGGGCCCTGTTTAGTCCAACTGGCCTAGGTACCAGATGCACCATTTACTAGGGATTTAGATGGCTCCTAAAGTGTTCCCAATTGTGGAGCAAAGGTACAATTTTGGAATAGAACACTGGTGCTGGGGACCTGGTTAGCAGGAATCCAGCACACTTTCAGTCAAAGTTGCATCACATACCATGCAAAATTCCTCCTGGCCAGCCATTTTGTGTAGCCATCTCCCTCTACATAAAGGGGTCTGTAGAGTAAGTTTGAATTCCCAACCCGTGTAGCAAAGTGCAGCACACCAGCACTCCCAGCATGACCATAAATCTCAGCATGGTCAGTTCCAACCTATATGCTGGGTACGACCACCCCATTGAGGCAATTGTTTATAACCAGGACCTGGGATGCTAAATAGTAGAGGTATTGTTTAGCCATACCTAAACCCCCATCATATGGTGCCTGTTGACATCTCACGCGAGCTATTCGCAGCCTGGATTTGTGCCAGAGAAAGGATGTCGCCAAGGAATCACTCTCTCTGAACCACTGTCGGGACACCATCTGTAGGAAATTTTGAAAGCGATATAGAAACCTCAGCAATATCATCCTTTTTAACCCCTTTGAAGCTCATGACGGAATGGTTCCGTCATGAGCATCGGTGCCCCTGTGCTCATGACGGAACCATTCTGTCATGAGGACAGGGGCAGGAAATCCCTCTGCTGCAGACAGCAGAGGGATTTCCTTCTCCCCCCCAATGCCTCGGGAGTTGGGGAAGAGCTTCCCAAGCTCCCAGGCCCCCTCCCTGGTTTCTGTGCAATGACGATCAGCACGCACGTTGCACAGAAACCAAAACTGAAATGAGCCTTTAGGCTCATTTCAGTTTCACTTTCTATGTGCTCAGGGGGCTATCTCAGCCCCCCGGGTACGTGGAAAGATGGGAGAGGTATCATTGGTGAGAGGAGAATCTATCCTTTCTAATGGTACCCCTCCCCAGTGGATCCCTGCTTGGTGATCGCTCCAGGAGGACGATCCCAAAGCAGGGATCCACCCACTAGACACCAGGGAGGGAGGAGCCTCCCCTTGGGCAAGGACTTTTGCTCCCCCAAATTTATTTGGTGTAATTTAGTCGTTTTGCCCCTGGGGGGCAGATGGGGGCAACAAGTCCATTAGACACCAAGTTTTTTTTATGCATAATTTATTAGGGTTGGGGCTGTCCATAAAGGGCATGTCCATGTCCCCACCCAGCAAAATCTACAACCTTTTTGACCCCTGGGGGGCAGTTGGGGGCAGTAGCCCCCAATCTGCCCCTGGAAGGGAAAAAAGCCCCCACTATACACCAGGGATTTTTTTTTAAATTATATTTTCTGGCGGGGCTGCCCAATATGCCATGCCCATGCCCCCACCCACCCCGCAAAAATTACAGCCTTTCTGCCCCCCTGGTGGGCATGTGGGGGCATTAGCCCTAAATCTGTCCCCCCGGGAGGGCAAAAAGCCCACTAGACGCCAGGGATTTTTTGGGCAAATTTTAATTAGGGTGGGGGCATTGGCATGTCTGTTTTGGGAAGCCCCCACTCTAATTCAAATTTGCCCAAAAAACTCCCTGGCATCTTTTTGACTCTCTGCCCCCCTGGGGGGCAGATAGGGGCATTAGCCCCCAATCTGCCCAGCCGAGCGGGGGGCAAAAAGCCCACTAGATGCCAGCGATATTTTTTGGGCAAATTTGAATTAGGGTGGAGGCTCACAAAACGGGCATGCCCATGCCCCCACCCACTCCCCACAAAAAAGTACAGCCTTCATGCCCCCCTGGGGTGCAGATGGGGCAGTAACCCCCTATCTGCCCCCCTCATGGGGGCTAAAAGCCTACTAGACGCCAGGGAGTTTTTTTGGCAAATTTGAATTAGGGTGGGGGCATTGACATGCCCATTTTGGGCAGCCCCCGCCCTAATTAAAATTTGCTTAAAAGATCCCTGGCATCTAGTAGGCTTTCTGACCTCCCTAGGGGCAGAAAGCCTACTAGAGGTCAGGGATTAGCCCCTTATCTCCACCCACGGGGGGCAAAAAGCCCGCTAGTCGCCAGGGATTTTTTTTGGGGCAAATTTGAATTAGGGTGGGGGCTTCCCAAAACGGTCGTGCCCATGCCCCCACCCCCTCCCCGCAATAATTACAGCCTTCCTGCCCCCCTGGGGGGCAGATGGGGCAGTAGACCCCAATCTGCCCCCCTGGGTGGCAAAAATCCCACTAGTCGCCAGGGATTTATTTGGGCAAGTATTAATTAGGGTGGGGGCTGCCCAAAATGGGCATTACTTAAACAAAACAAGGGAACCCAGGGCACAATATGCTAAGGACCTTGGGTAGGTACTTAATAAACCAGTCAAAGTCATGTACTACTATGCAAAAGTCAATGGTCCAGTACACCAAAAGACGTAGAAAAGTTCCATTAAATAGGGCAACGCTGAAGCCTAGATCAAGGATCCTCGGTGCGATTCAGGCCAGTGTGCAGACTCTGTGTCTTCAGTATCCAACGTAGTTCCTCCTTGTTTAGTAACTGCTGTAAGATGCCTCCACGGCTGGGGAGTCTAATCACAGAAATAATAGTCCATTTGAAGTCCATTTCAGTGTGAGACAGTTCGGTAAAATGATGCACAAGGGGAGCATTGGGAGTCCTGCAGCGTATTCTGCTCCTATGTTGGCACATTCTTGTGCGCGCCTTCTGAGTTGTCTGCCCTATATAGATCATAGAACAAGGACAAACAATGGCATAGATGGCATTTGTACTGTTGCAATTAGAAAATTCCTTGCGCACATGCTTGATATCATTGTGCATGAATTCCTTGCCTTCTATAGTACTGTCACACATAGAACAGTTACCACACTTCACATGCCCAGTAAGTCTCGGGAGACCCCAGAGTTTGTCAATTGTAGCCTTTAGGCAACTAGTCTCTGTCCTGAGGATGAACCGATATTTTGTATGGTTCGAAACGTCGTCGACCTTAATGCACTAAATGCATAGCTGACATGAATTGTTCTTGCATATGTGTATATTGTGGATTATCTGTTTTATGAGTAATGATATTCAGATGGCCCGATATTGCCTACCACTTTTCCCTTTGTTTGTGTCCCCCTAGTGTGTTAGTCGGACATCGGCTGGTGTCCCACTTTTATCACACTCTGTGTTTTATTGCTTTGTGATTACTTTCATCAAGATAATAAATTGTCCGGCTGGACATTTCTTTAAAAAAATATAGTTCCATTTGGTCTATATTCATTCTCTTAAAATTCTCCCTCTTGTCTAAGGACCACTGTCTTTAAAAATAAGCCCAAAATGGGCATATCAATGCCTTCACCCCCACCCGCCACAATTACAGCCTTTCTGCCCCCTCCCCCCCCCGGGGGAAGATGGGGGCAGTAGCCCCCAATCTGCCCCCCCGTTTGGGCAAAAAGCCCACTAGATGCCAACGATATTGCTGGCTTTTTTATGCATGGGGGCTGCCCACAGTGTTTCTGCCCCACTTGGGGGCATATCGGGGCAACACCCCCTTATATTCCCCCCAGGGCGGCAGAAAGCTGACTAGGCACGGAGTTGTTTTATGTAATATGCCAACCTGTGGATTTTGGGCCCTAGCGCAGCCGGCACATAGGGAAACCTAGCCAACCTGTACATTTTTGAAATCTCGACACCCAGGGGAATACAGGATGGGGTAACTTGACTGGCTCTCACCAGGTTCTGTTACCCACAATCCCTTGCAAACCTAAAAATGTGTTAAAAAAAGCAAATTTTCCTCACATTTCTGTGGTGGAAAGCTCTGGAATCTGCATGGATGCACATTATTCCACCAACCCTGCGTTCTCCAAAGTCTTCTGAGAAAAATGGTACCTCACTTGCATGGGTAGGCCTAGTGCCCTTGACAAGCAAGGGCCCAAAACCTATTGAGGCGACATCAAGATTACCTATCACAAAACAACCTGGTTTTGCAAGGGGGTCCCATGAGTTTTTGGCCCCGGGCTTGGCGGCCATCTAGGGAAACCAACCAAACCCACACATTTCTGGAAACTAGACACCTGGGGGAGTCCTTCGAGGTATAGCTTGCAAGGGTCCCCCAGAGTTCTCCTACCCAGAATCCCCTGCAAACCTCAAATTTAGCTGAAAAAATCACTTTCTTCTCAGATTTCTGTGTGGGAAAGTTCTTTGAATCTACGTGGATCCACAAATGTCCTCACCCCCAGCATTCCCCCAGGACTCCCAATAAAAATGATACCTAACTCACGTGGGTGGGTCAAGTACCCGCGACAGGCAAGGGCCCAAAACCTGTCCGGAGAGAGAGAAGTCAAAAGGAGACATTGAAAATGGGCTATGATGGCGCCATGTACAGACTGCTAGAGGAAGGGTGAAGCAAGGAGTAACACGAAGACTGGCATATGGGAGAGATGAGGTGAAAGCAAGTCCACTGAGATTCATTATTCAGCTTGTTCTATAAACGGATGGAATTCGTATGCCTTTCTAACTTCCGGCGTTAACAGACTTGTGAGGGAGTTACTGTAGAAATGGTTCTTATGACTAGTCTTGTGGCTAATAGCGCAGTTTTTTTGTATTACAACATAAACCTTATGACGAATTTGGGTTACCTCTGATTAATTTTCATCAAACAGCTGCACAGCAAACATTTTAAGTAAAGTGTATTTTCTGTCTTTATTCTCTCTCTTCGTAGCCCACTTTTCACATCTGAACAATCAAATTCAGTTTTGGACAGTTATGAGAAACAGTGACAGACCGATTGTACGGTGAGGGGGAAATTGTTAACCGCAGCTTTCGGTACTTGCTAGGTCTAGACACCCTCGCAAGGATGAAGGTGTCATTCGCTTGCTGCACGGTTTCTGCTGTTGGCCAAGCATAAAATAGCCATAGGTTAGCTGAGTCCGCCGAGGCCACATGTTCAGATGTTTCGTAAAGATATCTCAGAATGGAACCTGGCTGAAGAGTTATAAACCTGATAAGCACCAGCACTAGAAGTGACAAATTAAACGAGCATGGTCTTAGCCAATAGGTCTCGCTTTTGGGCTTTGACATTGCCTTTAAGTTCTGTTGTAGAGCAGTGTGGCTGCTGTGCAGCATGTTTAAAAAGTTATAATAAAGTGCTATAAGCAATTTTGTTACCGTCTATATAACCAAGAAGACATTACATACAGCTGAACGACCCTATTAAAGAATGAACATAAAAAATTTCTTCTAGTTTTTGTCCTTGCAATGCTGGCAACTTCTATCTGCCTATTTCTTATTGCTTGTTATAGCTTTTTTAAAATGTATTTCAGGTGGCTGCACGTTGTGCTGTCACAGCAGCTTCTTTGTCAGCCATTATTTTGAAGATTTTTTTTTTGAAGGGAGTGTTTCAAGGAAACATGCTGTTTTTTTTTGTTTAAATTTGTTTATTGGGTTTTGGTTAACATTTTACAGGTAGTATGTCAGCGATAATGCAGTACAGTGGTACATATTCGTAAATACACAGTATCGATACACGCCAGTAGCCTTCCCCAAGCAGTGTACACGTGTTAATCAGCCCATCCAAGTTGTACGGACCATTAATATGCACCACTTAGTTCCCCCTAGCGTCAGGGGCGTACTCCCCAGGCAAGCAGAGGTTGTCCATGATGATCGATCTACTAAGCTTAGTGCAGTAATGACTCTGTGACTCATTGATCTTTGCCCAGTCTTCCCGTATAGTGCCGACGAGGCCGGCAAGATACGTGTTTGCATATGTCGTCGTGATGCTCTTGTCTACCGCTGCTGCCAATAAACATTCAGTAGGGATAACCATTCCTTCAGTCTAAACTTCCAATTGTTTCAACCTTTGGGGTTAACTTGGTGGGGTGGGGCGGGGGGCTGGAGGGGAAGCGGGAGATGGTCTGTTGTACCGGGGGGTGGTGGCGGGTCTTACTTAGGGGGCACAGCAGTGTGGCACGTGGGTAGTAGGGGGCGTGTGCTGAAGAGCAGGGATCGCGGAGAGTGGGGTCATGTGGCGCGTGGGAGGTTGTGTGATCGTGTCAGTGTGGTGTAGGGGTCGAAGCGACTGTTCGGGTCTGGGACTGTGAGGCCGTCAGTGTCTCTGGTGGGTTTGTCGTCTGAGTGAAGTCATGCAGTAACTGGGCCCAGTCCAGGGAGATAAGGTGTTTACGGTGCCCCTTCACTTCCTCCTCCCGGAGTATCTTCTCCTCTGCTTTACCCCATTTGCGGACTGCGCCTATCCAGGCTGCCGCCGGTGGTCCGGCGGGGGCTCTCCAATGCATGGCTATTCCCCTCTTTGCTAGGAGGGTGGCTAGTGATAGGAAACGATACTGCACTTTCTCGGTCTTCCACCTGCGGAAGATTCCGAGTGCGAATGCCTCCCATGTAGACATAGTCGTGATGGCAGTCACCTCCTCAAGGGTCCGATGGACTGTGTTCCAGAACCCTTGAAGTGTGGGGCAGTCCCAGAACATGTGTTTAAAGTCTGCTATCGGGGTTTGACAGCGGGGGCAGGCAAAGTGTGTATCCGGAAAGAAGCGATGCAGTCGATGCGGCGTGACATAGGCTCTATGGAGGAAATTAACCTGTATGTTGCGGAACCTTGCATTCCTAGAGACCTTCTTGGGGTATTCCAGGGCCATGCTCCATTCGTTGTCATGGACCACCCTGCCTATGTCCGTCTCCCACTTCTGACGTAGGGGCTGGAGGGATGGAAGGAGTAGTGTGCGTATTGCCTTGTATAGCCAGGTAACCAGGTGGCGCCCCACTCCCATGTGTAGGATCGTGTGTATCACTGGGTGTGGCGTGGGTTCTCCCTCGGCAGGATCCCAGTATCTACGACTACTCTCTATTAATTGTCTGTGGAGTAAGAATTTTCCGGGTGGGAGATCGTATTGCTCCATCATTTGGTCATATGTTTTCAATTGTCCCTCTTCAAAGAGGGATTCCACCTCTGTGACTGCCAATTCAGTCCAGACCCGTAGTGTACCCTGTGTGTAGTACGTGGCTCCTCGTGGGAAGCCCACCAGTGGTAGCAAGGGTGAATACGGCGGGCGCGCTCTAGACATGCGGTGAACACGCATCATACAGGTGCGAGCTATGGAGAATTGTAGGGGTCGGTACGCATAGGTTTGGTACCCGGGAGCAGCGTTCGGTGGATTGCTGGTTGCGGTATGGGGCCGTCTGCCGTGATGGTTTCTCCCATGTGCCGCCCCCCCCGTCCAGTATGACAGCCATTGGAGCTGGGCCGCCAAGAAGTACGCCTCAAAGGCCGGTGCTCCCAATCCACCCTCCGTGGAGGGCAGGTAGAGTGTTGACAACGCCACCCGTCGTCGTCCCCCACCTCACACCAGCTCCGTGAGGAGACTGTCCAACTCCTTAAAGAACGATCGCGGCGGGACCACCGGAAGGTTTGCAAAATGATACAGTAGTCTGGGGACCATGATCATTTTTGCCAGGGCCACCCGGCCTATAGGCGCCAACGGAAGCGTCTTCCAGAAGCCCACCGCCGATCGTAGCCCAGCTAGGGTTTTGCGATGGTTTCCTTCATATAGATCTTCTGGGGTGTGATATAACTGCACTCCCAGATAACGGGGGGCCTCAGCATCCCACGGAAGTAAGTGGGGGCCTATTCGGGCCTCGAATGGGGCCATATGGTGGCTCAGCGGGTATAACGAGAATTTCTCCCAGTTGACGTTGAGGCCTGAGATGTCCGCGAAGTCTTCCAGAGTTCTCCAGATACCGATCAGGTCATTAGTAGCGTCCCGAATATATATTAAGAGGTCGTCCGCGTATAAATACACGCAGTGCTTCGTATCTGCCAGAGGGATTCCCCACTCCTCGCCCTCCCATCGCAGGCGTATTGCGAGGGGTTCAACCGCTAGGGCGAAGAGGAGGGGTGACAGCGGGCATCCTTGTCTCGTTCCTCTCTCCACCGTGAACACTGACGAGATGTATCTGCCCATCCTGACTCGGGATGTGAGGCTCGTATAAAGGAGCCTCGTGTACGCTAATAAGTTCAGGCCAACGTTATATTTTCGAAGGACCTCGAATAAATATGGCCATAAGAGAGTATCGAATGCCTTCTCGAGGTCTAATATGAGGCATGCTGCATTGGGGAACCGCTCTCGCGTCCCGTCTTGGACATGGAACAGTCTACGGAGGTTGTGGGATGTGTTGCGGTTGGGGACAAACCCATTTTGATCAGGGTGGATTAACGGAGGTAGGACTTGGGTATACCTCTCCGCTAGTATTTTGCCTAAGATTTTGCAGTCCGTAGTAAGTAAAGTGATCGGTCTATAGGACGATGGAAGTGTGGAGTCCCTGTGCGGTTTGAGGAATGTTACTACTATCGATTCCCTAAGGGACTGTGGCAACATCACCGCCTCGAGTGCGGCGTTAAACATGGTGACCATTCAGGGACTCAGGAGAGTCGAGAAGGTACTATAATATTCGAGGGGGAAGCCATCCATCCCAGGGGCTTTATTTATAGCTAATGCCCCTATCACCTTTTTCACTTCGGGTAGGCCTATCTTACTGTCTAGGTCTTTCTTATCTGTCGGTGAGATTTGGGGGATGGTCATAGTGCGAAAGAATCCGTCCATCGCCTGGGGGTCTCCCTGTCGCGGGGCCTTATATATGCCGGAGTAATATGTGTAGAAGACTCGAAGGATTGCCGACTGGGATGTGTGGAGCTGTCCAGACTGATCTCTAATTTCTGTGACAGGTTTCAGATCGGGGTCCTGTCTAGTGAGCCAGGCCAAAAGTGTACCTCCCCTGTTGCCCTCCCGGTGTACCTTGGCGGCATAGATCCTAAAATTGTATTTACGGAGATCTCTCAGTGTTTCCGCGTACCTGGTTTTGGCTTCGGCCACACGTTCCGGGGTGGTCGCACCTGGTTTTGCAAGGGGTGTCCCATGAGTTTTTGGCCTCGTGCTCGGCGGCCATCTAGTGAAACCTACCAAACCCACACATTTCTGAAAATTAGACACCCGGGGGAGCCAGCGAGGTATGGCTTGCATGGGTACCCTTACGTTTTCCTACCCACAATCCCCTGCAAACCTCAAATTTAGCTGAAAATGTAACTTTTTTCTCACATTTTTGTGTGGGAAAGTTCTGGAATCTACGTGGATTTACAAATGTCCCCCCACCCCGCATTCCCCGAAGTCCTCCAAGAAAAACGGTACCTCACTTGATTCCAGAACATTCCACCACAGAAATGTGAGGTAAATGTGGGTTTTTTGACACTTTTTAGGTTTACAAGGGATTCTGGGTATCTGAACCTGATGATAGGCAGTCAAGTCACCCCATCCTGTATTCCCCTGAGTGTCTAGTTTTCAAAAATGTATGGGTTTGCTAGGTTTCCCTAGGTGCTGGCAGAAGTAGTGATTTTTCACTGTGAAATTGTGGTGTGTCCACGTTGCGTTTTGCGCCATTTCCTGTCGCGGGTACTAGGCCTACCCACACAAGTGAGGTACCGTTTTTCTCAGAAGACTTCAGGGAATGCGGGTGGGTAAAAGTTTGTGGATCCACGCAGATTCCAGAACTTTCCACCACCGAAATGTGAGGAAAATGTTGTTGTCTTTTAAAAAGTTTTTAGGTTTGCAAGGGATTCTGGGTAACAGAACCTGGTGGGAGGCAGTCAAGTCACTCTATCCTGGATTTTCCTGGGCGTCTAGTTTTTAAAAATGTATAGGTTTGCTAGGTTTCCCTAGGTGCCGGCAGAGCTAGGGTTAAAAGAAACTACAGCTATGTACTTTGCCAAAAAAGGATCATTTTTTTGCTGGGAAATTGTGGTGTGTCCACGTTGCAATTTGCGTTGTTTCCTGTTGTGGGCACTAAGTCTACCCATACAAGTGAAGTACCATTTTTCTCTGAAGACTTTGGAAAACGCAGGGTGGGTGGAAATATGTGGATCCACGCAGATTCCAGAACTTTCCACCACAAAAATGTGAGGAAAATGTTTAAAAAAAAAAAAAAATTAGGTTTGCAAGGGAGTCTAGGTAACAGACCCTGGTGAGAGGCAGTCAAGTCACCCCATCCTGGATTTCCCTGGGTGTCTAGTTGTCATAACTGTATAGGTTTGCTAGGTTTCCTAAGGTGCCGGCAGAGCTAGGGTTAAAAAACTACAGCTAGGAACTTTGCCAAAAAAGGGTAATTTTTCACTGTGAAATTGTGGTGTGTCCACGTTGCGTTTTGCGCCGTTTCTTGTCGCGGGCACTAGGCCTACCCACACAAGTGAGGTACTATTTTTCTCGGAAGACTTTGGGGAATGCGGGGTGGGTAAACATTTGTGGATCCACGCAGATTCCAGAACTTTCCACCACAGAAATGTGAGGAAAATGTGTTTTTTTTGGGCAATTTATTTAGGTTTGCCAGGAGTTCTGGGTAACAGAACCTGGTGAGAGGCAGTCAAGTCACCCCATCCTGGAACCCCCTGGGTGTCTAGTTTTCAAAAATGTATAGGTGTGGTAGGTTTCCCTAGGTGCCGGCAGAGCTAGGGTTAAAAAACTACTGCTAGGTACTTTGCCAAAAAAGGGTCATTTTTCGCTGTGAAATTGAGGTGTGTCCATGTTGAGATTTGCGCCGTATCCGCTCACAGGCACTAGGCCTACCCACACAAGTGAGGTACCATTTTTCTCGGAAGACTTTGGGAAACGCGGGGTGGGTGAAAATGTGTGGATCCACGCAAATTCCAGAACTTTCCACCACAGAAATGTGAGGAAAATGGTTTTTTTTGGCAATTTTTTAGGTTTGCAAGGGATTCTGGGTAACAGAACCTAGTGTGAGCAAGTCAAGTCACCCCATCCTGCCTTCCCCTGGGTGTCTAGTTTTTAAAAATGTATAGGTTGGCTAGGTTGTCTAGGTGCCAGCAGAGCTAGGGTTCAGAAACTCAATCTAGGTACTTAGCCAAAAAAAGGGTCATTTTTCGCTGTGAAATAGTTTTGTGTCCACGTTGCGTTTTGCGCTGTTTCCTGTCGCGGGCACTTGGCCTACCCACACAAGTGAGGTACCATTTTTCCCAAACGACTTTGGGGAACGTGGGGTGTGTGGAAATTTGAGGATCCACGCAGATTCCAGAACTTTCCACCACAGAAATGTGAGAAAAATGTGTTTTTTTGGACAATTCTTTAGGTCTGCAAGGGATTCTGGGTAACAGAACCTGGTGTGAGCCAGTCAAGTCACCCCATCCTGGATTCCCTTGGGTGTCTAGTTTTAAAAAAACGTATAAGTTTGCCAGGTTTCCCTAGGTGCCGGCAGAGCTAGGGTTCAAGAACTACAGCTAGGCACTTTGCAAAAAAAGGGTAATTTTTCATTGTGAAAATGTGGTGTGTTCACGTTGCATTGTGAGCGGTTTCCTGTCATGGGCACTAAGCCTACCCACACAAGTGAGGTACCATTTTTATAGGGTAATTCAGATGTGTAAAGCAAGTGTTATTACCTATTGACTTTTGATACATTTCTGCCTTCCAAATGAAAGACAATGTGTAAAAAAGAAGTAATTTTGAAAAATGCTTGATAATTCTCATGCTAGTATGAGTATTCCCAATTTCGGAAATGTGCAAATATCTACTGTTTCTAAACTCTATATTTTGTTCCGATTTCATAAACACATAGGTGTCTTTCATACTGACTTTTCCATGTATACATTTTCCCAGAATAATTGCTATATACCTGGTACATAAAAAAAAACATTGCAAGTCGCTGCTCAGTTTTTTGCTCTGGGTTCATCTGGTTCTTGGTGAACCTACAAGTCCTATATATCCCCACAACCAGGTCCAGCGGATGTAACGGTATATTGCTTTCAAAGAGTTGTCATAATTAGAAGAAGTTACATGTGAAAACGTTGACACAAAAGGCTGTTTTTTTCAACTAATTTTCAATTTTTCCTATATTTAACTGTTAGTTTCTATAAAGAAACCTTGAAGGATCTACACAAATGACCTCTTGCTGAATTCAGAATTTTGTCTACTTTTTCAAAATGAATAGCTTTCTTGGATCCATTATTGCTGTCATACCCATTTCTACCATTAACTGGAAGGAGGTTGAAAGCACAAACAATAGCAAAAATAAGCAATGTCCCAGAGAAATGCCAAAACTGTGTAAAAAAATGTGGTTTTCTGGCAAAAGTTTACTTGTCCCTGAACGCTGGGAAGATGGTGATTTCAGCACCACAACCCCTTTTTTGATACCATTTGCAGGGAAAAAAACAGACGCTTTCATCTGTAGCCCTATTTTTAAAAATGTCCCCAAACCCCCAAAATTTAGCAGTATTTTGGCTAATTTCTGGGTCCCCTCCAGGGGAATCCACACACCCTTGGTACCTTTAGAATCCCCATGATGGTGGAAAAAAGGACACAAATTTGGCATGGATACCTTATGTGGTCAAAAAGTTACAGGGGCCTAAGCGCGAACTATGCCAAATAGCCAAAAAAAGGCTTAGCACGGGAGGGGGGGAGGGCGAGGCCTAGCAGCAAAGGGGTTAAAGGGAAATCCTACTCATCACGTTGAGTGTGAGAGTTTGCCACCTTTTCAAATACATGGGTAAAATTGAGATTCCTTCCTTGGTCAGGATGGAGTGCAACGTGGATTCCTAGGTAGCAGAACCTCAGGCGTTGCACTGGAATGGTGGTTTGCCACTCAGTGCATTCATAGGAGGGGTGGAGCAGAACCTGTACACTGGAGACCTCTGCATAAAGCTGAAAAGACAAAGGCAGCATGAGCCAGTCTCTGTGGGTTTAGACAAGAATAGAACGACATAGTTGGCATATAGTGCGATGCGGTCATGTCGATTGTCCCACACCCAGCCCATAACCTGTGCATCTAGCTGAATATGCCAAACCAGGGTCTCAATGACAAGACCAAAAAGGGGACGGGGCAACCTTGCCTAGTGCCACAACAAATAGGGACAGGTCAGAGACCACGTTATTGATTTGCACTTGTGCAGTTGGATTGGAGTAAAGCAGTTTGACATAGCCACAGAAATAGGGATCCAATCCCACCTTCTGCAGGGCCTGAGATAGGTACGTCCCCTCCACCATGTCAAAGTCTATTAACAGCAGGGTAACGGAAGGTGTCAGGAGGTGTTGGTGGGCTAATGCAACATAGAGCTGACTGAAGCAGTGCCTCCTGCTCCTAGTCTGCATGAAGCCACATTGGTCCGGGTGTACAAGGGTGTACAAGGGTGTTAAGAGTTGTTTTCAGGCGTGTGGCTAGTATTTAAAAAAAAACAACATTTTTATTAGAAACAGATAGCAGCGTTATTGACAATACATAGCCATCTCAGTAGGAGGTACAAAACTTATGATACAGCCTGCCGTCTACCCGGAGCCCACTCAATCAATCCGTGCAAGAATCGTAGACGTGCAATGAGGGTCACCATCTTGCCTGCGGGTTAGGGGGCGCTATCTACACACGCTGTTTTTGTGCATCTGATATTACACTACCATGTCATCACCCACTTTCTCCAACCTTGCTTGTCTCTCCCTTCTAAGTTCTATTGTTGGGGAGATGCATATTTCATTCTTTATTTGTTCCAAGGTCCCCATTTATGATCCCATTTACGTGGGCAGCCTCTTTCTTTATATACCGTTTTTTCCGCTACCAATGCATGGTCAATGTCTTTAGCCCTGTTGCGTAGTTGTGGTACTGTGTCCGCCCCCCATTTTTGGGCACTATTTCTTTTCGCTATACTCCACCCCATAGTGGCCCATGATTGTTCTGCGTGGGTGAGGTCTGTTTCCTCCCAGATGTTGAGGAGACACAATTTGGGAGATGGCTGTCTTGGTTTGTCGCAAGTCCTTACCAACTGTCGGGTGACATCTGTCCAGTACTGTTGTACTTGGGGGCATTCCCACAGGATGTGTATGAAGGAGCCAGTTTGGTTACAGTGTCGAAGGCAGAGCGTGTCTGGTCTCCTACCTAGTTTAAATAGCAGTTTGGCATCAAAGTACACCCGATGAAGGATCTTAAGCTGAACAAGTGGAAGACGCATCGGAATGGCCACCTCCCGAGAGGTAGTCAGGGCCTCTATCCAGTCCTCATCTGTTATTGTCCCTAAGTCCACCTCCCAACTTGCTCGTAGCTGCTGCATTGGGTCAGTCCGGTTGTTGATCAGTTTCTTGTAAGTGAGGGAGATGGCTTAACGGTCCATGGGGTCTAGCAATAGTCTATCTTCAAGAGGAGGGGAGTCAGGGAGGGGGATGTCTTTAGGGAGGGCACAGTCTATTGCGTGGCTGATTTGGGAATATCGGAAGTGTTCTGATGGTGCTAATTGATATTTGAATTGAAGCTCCGCAAAAGACGCCTTTTTACCTTTAATCCACAAATCTCCCACCGTCGATATTCCGATCATATCCCACTTGTCGAACCCTGCACAAGTGCTCAGTCGACCCAGGACGTCAGGTACCCACAAGGGAGTGGCCTTCGTTAGACGCCCTCGCCACCCCATCCGCCGTTGCACTCCATGCCACACCTCTATTGTACGGGTCGTAGGGCCAGTCAAGCATAATTTCTTATGATTTGTATAAAGTGCTCTGTTGTGACCTCCCTTTCCCATTAACCAAAGATCGGTACGAAAACTGGGGTCATTATGCGCCCAAACACCCATTTGTTGATGGCAATTAATTGCAAGGCCTCATAATAGAGAAGCATATCTGGCAGCCCAATACCTCCGTCATACCATCCCATTGTGAGTTTGTTTATGGCTATTCGGGGCGACCTGTTGTCCCAAAGAAGGTCTCTGACTGTTGCCTCTATCTGCAAGACATAGGATTCAGGGACCGGGATGGGAGTATTCTGGAGGGCATATAGGAAGCGTGGTAGGGCGAGCATCTTGAATAAAGACGCCCGTCCCAGGAGAGTGAGGGGGAGCGTCTTCCAGTGGGTGACATCCGATCTAAACCTCTGCAACGGTCCCAATAGATTCTATTCATAGAACAATGCTGCATTAATGGTTATAAAGATGCCCAGACATTTGAATCCTTGGGCCACTACGGGAATGCTATATCCTCGAGGACTTTGTGGAGGGTCACCCCTGAGGGAATACATCTGGGATTTGGACCAGTTTATCTGGTAGCCCGAATGGGCTCCAAATATGTGGAAAATATGGAGCATGCGGTGGAGTGAGCGCACTGGCGAGGCTAAATAGACAGAATATCATTTGAGTATAGTGATATTCGGTCTTCATGTACGTCTGTCCATTTAATGCCTCTGATACCTGGATCACCCCTAATCCAGACTGCCAAAAGTTCAAGGACCAAGGCAAAAAGGATCAGCGACAGTGGGCAGCCCTGCCTTGTACCACAGCAGAGGGGGAAAGGTTCGGAGCGATGATTGTTTACTGAGACATGGGCAATGGAGAGCGTATACAAAAGTTTGATCCGCCCAAGTATTTTGGGCCCGAGCCCTATGCGAGTCAGAACCGCGAACAGGTAATCCCATGCTACGGTGTTGAATGCCATTTTTGCGTCTAGCGCTAGCAATATCGCATTTTCCTCTAATGTCGCTACCCGTCCCAGTGCGCCATGAACTCGGCGTAGATTACGTGCCGTATTTCGTCCTGGCATGAATCCCGACTGATCAGCGTGAATCAAGTTGGCGAGATAGGGGAGCAGACGATTAGCTAACAATTTGGCCAGAATTTGGCCTCGACAGTTATCAGCGAGATGATTCCTCCACCGGTTTAATGGGTTTGTGGATGACCACTATGGTGGCCACACCAATATCAGCCGGGAGGAGGCCAGTCTCGAAACATTCATTGAATAGATTTAACAAGTGGGGGGCAAGTTTCATGGCCATAGGTTTTAGTAGCTCAATCGGAAGCCCATTAGGGCCCATTGCCTTACCCGAATTGATGTCTTGGATAGCTTTCCGGATCTCTTCATCCGAAATATCAGCATCAGGGTCTCCCTATCCTGTTGGGAGATACATGCCACATCAATCGTAGCGAGAAGCTATGCCGCTAATGGCGCCTGTGAGTGCTGTGGGAGACCATAAATTTGCTTGTAATATTTCACGAATGCCTCCGCAATGCCCCGGGGGTCGGTAATCAGTGTATCGTCAGGCCCCTTATTGCTCCCACCCACCTCGCCGACTGTTCTTTACGTTCCAGTCATGCCAATAATTTCCCAGTTTGTTCGCCCTGTTCATATATTCTATGGCGGGTGGCCAGAGCCCGCCTGTTGGCGTCCTCTATGAGCAGTTGCTTATAATCCTGCCTCTTAATTCTAAGGGTGTGTTGAGCATCTGGATCGGGGTCATGCGCAGTAGCGGGTTCAAGTCTCAAGATCTCCATTTCCAGTTTGTTCACTCTCCGGTTGCGCTCAGCCCTGTGGCCCACCATCATAGATAACGCCCTCCCCTTTATCACCGCCCCGTATGCACCCCAAAGTGTAGTTACTGAATCCAGGGATCCCATATTCTCCTCAAAATAATAATCAGTATCTTTTCTTAAGCTTTCTCGGCTGTATGGGATCTTTAGTGCCCAAGGTTGGATCATGATAGGGCCTGGTTGTGACGCTCGTTGTGCCCCGAAAACTGTCAAGACCGGGGAATGGTCTGGCACTCCTCGCGCGAGGCAAGCAGAGTCAGTAAAGTCCTTTATGTGTTGTGCGTGAGTAAACAGGTAGTCAGTTCGTGATTGACTGCCGTGCACACCGGATCGGAATGGGAAGAGTGCGTCGTGGAGGTGTGTCCACCTCCAAATATCTACCATCCCCAGGGCATTGACAAAGTCATGTAATTGTGAAACATGTGTCGAGTCCAGCCTGGGCGGGGATCGGTCTACTTGGTCATTCATTGTCAGGTTACAGTCGCCCCCCCATCACCAGTGTACCCACAGGCAAATGCAATAGCATAGCTCCTACATCAGTTAATGTCATGCATTGGAGACGCGGTGGGGCATACACCGAGACAACATTGAGGACTCTGCCCTCCCAAATGCCCGTGCAGGCGTCGTACCTCCCTTGCGGATCAGTCCACGTGGTTTGTATCACAAAAGGGCAGCCTTTACGGAGGAGGATCCCGCCCCCCGGGACCCCGTCGTGAAGCCTGAATGTGTCGCCATGAGATAACCTTTCCTGTTAAGAGTCACACAGAAGTTGCCTATTAAATGGGTTTCTTGAACCAACACCATGTCAAGCCCCTGATGGTGGATGTATTGTAACACTATACTTCGCTTTATTTTGTCCCCCAACCCGTTTACATTTCATGTCATGATTTTAAGACCTTTACCCCCAACCATTGATCTCCAACACATGTACAATAAAGTATTTGGAGTGTTCATGACAAGTTAAGCCCTCACCTGCGTCCTTCCGAGTGGCTCCAGGGGTGTGACAGCTCAATACAACATTTTGAAGCATGCAATCAGCGTTTTGAGTGTGAACTCCAGCGGAGAAGTACTTATACCAGATGCCATTTAGTCTAGCTGCAATTAAGTAATAACAAATACCCCCGATCAGAATACAAGCTGTCATTCTGTACTGCTGCAATAACCCTAGTAGAACAACCCCCCAACAGATCAAACCCAAAATTACCCCTACCATTAGGAACATCCCCCCCCCCTCTGCCCTGCCTCCCTGCTTGACGGGACTAGAACCGCCCGCCACCCCCAACATGCAGAGTGCCTGTCGCCCACCCATGAACAACTCCAAAGAACGTGAGCTACCCCACTCCCAAAACAACCATCAGTTATCGGTAGAAGCCCGGGCCCCCCGCCCCACCCCGCAGCTGTATACAGCACCTAGGCCCAATCTTGCACTTTCTTGCATCATCTCGCTATCACTTTGGGCAAGGATCAGTACAGTGGTGGCCCCAATAAAGAACCAACAATTGTGAAACAGTCCGCTACAATGAAAGAACATATCAATCCAGACTTTAAGTTGGTCCATTGAGCGCCGGGTCAGTCCCATAAATACAATCGGGTGTATCAAACATAAGGGGGGGACCACCCCACCCAGTCGGCCCAAGTCCAGGGTCAGTTACCCCACATTTAAGGAGGCAGTGGCTCGGTGTTCAAGCCCCAGTGCAGTTCCGGAGAGCCTCCAGAGATCTGGATAGATATCAACTAGTCTTACCAGCATCCGGGATCAACGTCCCCCTGTGTGTCCATGGGAGTCCGAGTCAGAGTGTGGAGGAGAGCGTCTCTGCTGGCGCCAGTCCGCGTCCTCATCGGCCGCCGAGAATCCTTTCTTCGTCTTTTTTTCCACTGTGCGCCAGCCCTCCAACCAGTCCCAAGCTTCCTCCGGGCGTGTGAAGAAGCAGGATTTTCTGATGGTTTCAACTCTCAACTTGGCGGGAAACATTATTGCTCATTTAACCTCTTAGACCCGGAGGGCCGGCTTCACCTCAAGGAAGCTGAGACGCTGTTTCTGTACTCGCAAAGTGAATTCTGGAAAGAACATGATTTTGCTGTTCTCTAGAGTCAATGGCGGCGCCGCCCTCCCGGACATCACTGTCTCGAAAGTTAAACACCCACACCAGAAGCGGTCTAGGGGGTGCGCCTGGTTTCGGCCGGACTCCCAGAACACGATGGGCTCTTTCAATTGTGAAGCATTTGGATAGTCCGCGGGGTTATAGATGTTTGAGGACTAACTCTTCGACAAGTAGATCTGCCGCCTGCCCTTCTGCGTGCTCTGGAACGCCTAGAATGTTGTCCCTCCGCATTCTGCCTTCGTAATCGTCCAGTTGCAGGACCATCGCCTAGTTGGAGGAACGTAGTTCGGTAACTTGTTGCTTTAGTATGGGTTGTGTCGGTAGCCAGGTCCTTCGTGACGTTTTCTACTGCGCCCACTCGCTTCGCCATATTCTTCACATCTTCGCGGATCAGCGCTACATCAGTGGCAACCGTATCAATCCTTACCTCGTGAGAGGTCCTGATAGCAGTGATTGCTTCGAGGAGATCTTTGTTTGTGGGCGGCTCTGCCGGGCCACCATCTCCCCTCGATCTTCGTTCTGCTGTTTTTGCCAAGCAGTTATTTCCAGCTTGGACTGAGTCGCAGTTCGGTTAGTGTGCCGTGACGCCATAGAGCCTGTTTCGTTACCGCCTCTCAGCGATGGGGTGCGCCTGCTACTTCCCGCCGCCTGCAGTGGGGTCATCCACCCGGCCTGTCGATTTTCAGGAAGCACCCCAGACATCCGGGCATACGACTGAAAGCACTGCACTGAGGTAGTGTTGGTGGCATCTGCTCACACAAGGTGCACAGCGGCAGAGGACCAAGGCTGGATTCTGTGTCCTATCTTCTGGCTGTCAGCAACACCATCCACACCAGGGGATCTGACCAGGCTTTGAGGGGGGTCAAAAAACTCAGGGGGCCCAAATGATCTCTCCCGCCATGCGCCCGGGGCTCCCGTGTTGAGCCGAGAAAGTCTTTAACCTCTTAGCCCTCCAGCGTCAGGGCCTGCTTCTCTGCAGGGGTCAGCCATCCTTCGGGCCTCCAGGCACCCACCCACAGTTGCCACCAGGTCTCAGTGTTCCAGTGAGGATGTACAGACCAGGGACATCCAATCGTGGTTTGTGTGGACAGCTCTAGGTTCACTCGTTTGGCCCTTCGATTGCCCAAAGGTCACACTACTGTCTTAAGGCTGCCCACCGCAATCCCTAGGGCTAGCGTGCTTGGGGCCGCGGGCCGCTCCCGGTCCCACATATGCGTACTCCTTACAGGCTCAGTAGTGTCTCGCTGTGGGGGCCATCTCGGTCCTCACTCGGCCCCCGACCCTCCTACCGTCACACCAAGGGTCCCCTCCGTTCTGCCAGACTCTTCGCCGGGGCTGTATGCAATTTTCAGGCTTCACACACTCGCCGCGAAGGTATGCTGGAGTGGACCACAGCCGCGGCCTCACGTAGCACTCAGTGGGTCACCTCTGACGTTGCCGCTGCACGGCTGGGGAACCGTGCCCTCTCAAGCCCCTCTCACCGGTTTTCTTCTCTCCGCAGGACTAGGCCGCACCCGCGGTCTTGCGTGGTGCTCGCCCAGGGTCGAGTCGCCCGGCCTTCAGCGGGAGCGCCCACGACACTCCGGTCCGCGGAGCTCCCTCAAAACAGGGACGCCAATCTTCCTAAAAGTTCGCTGATAGAGCGCCGTAGTCCTCCACACCACAATGGGGGCACAGGGACCACGATCGGGCCAGGTGAACCCAGGGAAATCAGGATGATTTGGGAGTGGCGCTCCGTAGCTAAGCTACAGAGCACCATTCCCGTCGGTGGTAAGCCACGCCCCCGTGTGGCTAGTATTGATGCAAAGAGCTTAATCTCACCATTAATACGTGAGATGGGTCGGTGGGCCACGCAGACATTAGGCAAGCCCCACGCTTGATTTTGGAATGATCACAATTGTGGCCATATCAAGTTTTTAGGTCTCGCGACCTATCGATGCGCGCGGAGCGAGAATTCAAGTGGCCAAAATCCTCGTGAAACCACCAGCTTTTTGCTGGCGGTGTTCATGAAGTTCACATGAACCACGTGATCAAACACGAACGCGCATCAGCCTCCCTCCCTCCTAATTGCATTTGCCGCACAGCACATCAAAGGGCTTCGCCCAGCGTGCGCTCTGCGGCTTCTCGGCTTCTCCTCCCCTAATTATTCTTGGATGGCCGGCCGGCACACAGCCTTCCTTGGATTTCTCCTCCCCCTCCCCAGCCAGCTTCCCCCAGGCCGTGTTCCCTCCCCTGCTACCCATCCTCACCCCTCCTCCTTCAGGCCCCCACCATTTTTTAAAACTTCCTTCTAAATAGATATGATGTATTCTTCCCTACTTCGCCATTTAGAGTTCGTTTTTTGCTCGTGGTCTATGTAAGGAAAAGCAGGCTGTGATGAGCAATTTGATCTTTCGACAGAAGGTTTCTGAAACGGCATGTACGTTGTCTCCACACACGTGATATTTTTCGCCAACACATTCAACCCTTTAGATGCTGTGTGGCCATGATCCACCGTCTGTTTTCATATTATCAGTCTTATTTACATCCTAATTCATTTGCTGCAATGAATCTGCTTGCTGCCTTTCACTCCCACACTCATTATCACCCTTTGGCAATAAAAATGAGTTGCCCCCTTTTCCTCCATAAATTATGTCTCACCCTGAAAGGAAGTAAGGCACGCGAACGTAGCATGCAGTATATCCGCTGAATACCTGAAAATATTCACTCTATAGGAGGCTCGATTTCGTCGCCTGGATCCTGGAGCAACTAACACGTGCATGCACGATTAATGCTGCTTATATAGTCGTGATACCTGTACAGAGGTGCACGATCCGCTCTGCTAAACGGTTCACAGATGTACGGGAAAATGTATGCAAAATTTGTGAAGTCAACAAAGCAGGACAGGAGTGTGTAAAAGGATGTTTGTTCCACTAATTATTGAATCAATAAGTTCTTGCCTATTTGGTAAACTCTGCTTTATTCCTATGCTACTATATGTATGTATGCTCAATGCTCATAGAAAATGCATTTCCGTCTTGGAAGCCCGGCCGTCGGGTGTGCGTGCTCAGCAATGTGTTGTCTTGCTCTGCAGCCCCCTCCGCTGCAGTCGCGGGCAGCGCTTTATGCATGCGGTGCCGCGCGCAGTCAGACCCGGGCCTAACGTCGTCAGTCTCTGTGCGGGAGGGTCTCTGCGGGCGCTCTGCCTGTATGGCGGTGGTAAGAGCGTCGGGTCGCCTGTGTCGGAGTAAACCTGTAAGACGCGGGAATGCGGAATATCGTGTACTGACAGGGCGCAGAGGTGAGCCCCGGCGCTCACTCTCGATCAACAACTTTGCGAGCGGGCAGACTCAATAATGAGGTTATTGCGGGCATTTTTTTGATGATGGAGCAGTTTCTAAGATCTGCAAAAAGCCAAACATCTGTTTTCTTCAAGTAGCTATACATTATTCATGCTGCAGAAATGCTTAGCCCCCTTCCTCCAGGAAGAAGGAGGCTTACTGATTGCTAAGGCAGGGAGCTGCGCCAGGGACACACCGCTGTGACCTTGCAAGCCTCACTGCCTGCATGCCGGGGCTGTTGTGTTTATGTTTTTTCCCCCCTTGCAACAGAAACATTGCCCTGCATCTCAAACATCACTAGAAACGGCGATTTCCTACTTGTTGGTGCATTTTAGAAGCACTGTTTCTGTAATGTACTTTGTCATGCATGTAAACACGCCAGCAGGCGCGTTCTACTGGCTAGCGAAAAATAGACATTTTAGTTGCCCTCTCTTCTCATCAAACTAATGAGCGTGCCTTAACGATGCAATGGACATCCCCAGTGACGTCAAGACTTCGAATATTGCTCCAGTGCCTATGCAGCAAATAGTTCTTGCATGTATTTAAACTATCCAACCTGTATTCCACCAAACTGTAAAATTTATATAGCGGTGGGCATGGCGCAGGCTGCAATCGCTTTTATTGTCACCGACGATTAATCTAAAACAAGCATTCTCATTGCCAATAGGTCTTGTTGCACCAAGGATATTGTGCTGCAAAACTAAATACTTATAAGGTCCCACAAGCGAGACCTATTGGCAATGCCAATGCTTGTTTGTTGAAGTGACCAACTGTGGCAGATTCTTTATGGAGTGCATGCAGGTGCTGAGAGAGGATCTCCCTGTATTTGTCATAAAATTTGGTAGAGTATCCGTCAGGGCCAGGTTTTTTTCGGCTGCTAAGTCAGAGATGGAACCTCCTGAGCAGGAATGGGGTGCTCAAAGGCATGCCTTTCAGTCTGTGATACTCTAGGCACTGGAATGTTATCTAGGAGAGGGAAGTCTAGTTCTGCCTCTGATATCATAACTGCTGCATATAGGTGGTAGTAGTAATCCCCAAATGCTTGGACTGTGGCCAGTAGAGTGAAGGGGAGCCAGCAGCGCCGAATACTTCAGGGATCACTCCAGCAGCCAGGGGCTTAGTGGCCAGCCAGTACAGTAACTTGTCATTTTTGTTACCCCACTCGTATACCCTCAACATGGAGGCACACCATACTTGGTGCGCTGCCTCTAGCAAAATAAGTCAAATCTCGGCACGGGTAAGCTTGAGTTGTCGGGAGACCTCACCCTTTGTGAATCATCATGAAATTGCACCTCTAGCTGAGTTACGTGCTGGAGCTTGTCCTTTTCTTTTGATCTGAGAATACTTTTAGCGTATCCTCTCATGGTAGCCTTACACGCCTCCCACAGTGTGCCAGCTGATTTCACCGTTCCTTGATTAAATTGAAAATATTCTTGGAGCTCGTTAGATAGAACCCTAGAGTACACCTCGTCTTTGAGGTCACATGCATTAAGTTGCCATAAAGGTTCTGGGTATTAGCATTGGATCCTAGACGGAGAAGTACAGGGGTGTGATCAGAGATTCCCCTGGGAAGAATCTGTATCTCTGAGATGTGCAAGCAGTCGATGGCTGACATGAGTATAAGATCTATACGTGCATGTGAGTGTTGGACCACTGAGATATGCGCAAATTGTCGTTGCCTGCGGTGCCACAGTTGCCACATGTCACACAAGCCAAGGTAGTCTACCCAGTTGGAGGACTCTAGCACATCCACGTCTGAATGGGACACTTGTGGAGTTCAATTTGGGATCTAGGAGCGCATTGAAATCCCCTGCCACCACCGTGGTACCACCCAGGAGTGCCAGCTTCATGGTTTATGAGAGTGTGAAGAAATGACTCTGTCGCTAATGGTGAGGGGGCATAGACACATAGCAAATTTAGATGATGTAACTCCATTCCACCTTCGAGGACAAGATATTGGCCCTGGGCATCAGGGAGCACACATTTAATCTCCAGGGGAAAAGAGAAGTGAAGGAGAATTGCAACCCCCTCGGGAACCCCACACAATCCCAGCATGGAAGACTCTATCATACCATTGCTGGAGCAGAAAGAGGCAGTGGGTACCAAGCAGAAGCATCTCTTAGAGCATCAAAACTGCAGGAAGGAAACAATGAGCATAGCACAAGACCGTGGATCACCTGATTCATCTAGTAGCCTGTTAACATTCCATGATAAAATCTAGAAATCTGTGAAGGTTGGCATGTTAGGAAAATTAGTGTTTGAGAGGTGAGTACCACAAATGGGGTGTCAGGGATTTGATGGTGGACTGTCAATAGAACGTGCATTGACATGGTGAAAACATCCTGCATGCTGGAGTGGTGGGATGAAATACACAAAACAGTGCTGAACAACAAAATACAGTTACAGCAAAACAATTAAGAAACAACCCTTCCCAACAACCCCACCCCATACGTTTAACTCAGAAGCATCTGTCACCCCTAAAACTACAACAAAACCCCACATCATTACGTATTTGAGATTAACCCGTGGCGGTGAACTACGCTACGCTCGCGGAGTTTGTGCAGTTTCGGTAACTTAGCGATTTGCGTAGAACGTGTAGTTACCAAATACTACGCAATCTGCAACACAGCGGAGCTGTTTTTCTTCTTCAAGCGCTCAATATGCGTTCTCGCGCGCGCTGTAACAACTTACTGTAATTCTGCGTTACCGAAGAGATTTCCTATCCGTTCGCGTGCGCCACGAGATTTAGAATCCGGCCGCACTATCCCGCAAGAGTGTGCAAACGCAGACACGTCTTTCGGATGCGTGGTCTGACTTCCTGCGGCAGTGTTGGTAAGATTGCGATCCCAAACACGCAGAAACTGCAATCTGGCAAAGAATATCTCTCGAGCATCATAAAACCTTCTCGAAAATGATAATTTTGCTCAAAAAAACTCCTCAGATTGTGATTTGGCTGTAGTTTTTTGTGCAAGGAGTCCTTTTTCTTTTTTTCTTTTTTTTTTCAAGAGGAAGGAAGTTCCCCTGAATCTCCAACTTCCTGTTCCTGTCCAGCAGGCTCCTCCCAGTGCTTTTTCCATGTGCTGTTCACTTTCATTTGGATTTGGAGCTGGAAGGATCACTTTTTGTGTCTGTCTGCTGCATCATATCATTGGAATGGATTTGAGGACTTTTGGATTTGAGATTTTACAAGTTAGTTGGAGAATTGGTGTACTTGTTTGTTTGATTGGGGCTTGTTTGTAGTGTACCTACATTATTTGGGGATTTTTATCGTTTTTAAAATGTATTGTTGTAGGTGGCCTGTAGTTTCAGTAGGGGCCTAGTTGTTTTCCTTTGACATTTCATCCAGTAGACTCAGATGTACCCATGGGTGCATGTTTCTGTGGTGTCTGGTAAATGTAAACATCATGTAGGGCATGGATGGCATTGGATTGAATTGCTAAATGTGGTTTTTGGGGTATATTTCACTTTTTGGGTGTGTGTGTTAATAAATAAATACCTTTGTTGGATGTGTGTGTGCGCTTGCTATGTAACTTCCCAGCCTTTCGTAGCCCTGTTTATTTTCGTTTTTGCATTTTTGTATTAAAGCTGTGTTGTTTAGCAGGCCTCCTTTGTCTGGTCATATGTAGGCCTGCTTGAGTTCATTGTTTTTCAAGGCCTAATGTGACTGTGAGTGACCATGTGACTTGGGACCATTTTGTGTTGGTAGTTTAGTAGTGTGCTGCTTTTTTCATATATGCCTGCATGTCTTTTCTTTGTTCCCCTTGGCTTATGCTTGTTGTTGTTGTGGCCTGGCCATGTGGGTGGTGGCCATTTTGTAAAGGCAGGTAGTGTGCTTATGCCATAGGCTTGCATTGTCCGTGTTCCATTTCTTTTTGTTGTGGGTTGCTAGAAGCCATTTTGTGGAGCCATCCAGGCAGTGTGCTTTTGCCATAGGGCTGCATTCATTGTCTTTCTTCACTTTCTTGTTATTGTGGGTGGCCTGGCCATGTGGGTGGTGGCCATTTTGTGGAGTAAGGCAGTGTGCTTTTGCAATAGGCTTGCATTGTTTGTCTTCCATTTCTTTTTGTTGTGGGTGGCTAGCAGCCATTATTTGGAGCCATCCAGGCTGTGTGCACTGCTTTTGCCACAGGCCTGCATTCATTGTCTGTCTTCACTTTCTTGTTATTGTGGGTGGCCTGGCCATGTGGGTGGTGGCCATTTTGTGGAGTAAGGCAGTGTGCTTGCGTTTGCCATAGGCTTCCAAGCTCGTGGCCTAGTCTGCCAGTAGGTCCAGAGGTGGTCATCATGGGTGCATAAAAACTGTTTCTGTATTGTCTGTTGATTTTTAACGTCATTTATGGCATTATATTGCAAAATGTGGTTTTGGCAACTCCGCGACAACGCGGACTTACACTTTTTTTCTTCTTCGCGCGCTCAATATGCGTGTTTGCGTACGAGATAACACATTTTTGTGAAGATCGTGATGCCGAACACGCAGATTTTGCAGTCTGGCGAAGAATATCTCTCGAGCAGCATAAAACCTTCTCGAAAATTATGATTTTGTTCATTTTGCTCAAAAAACTCCTCAGGTTGTCATTTGGCTGTAGTTTTTTGAGCAAGGAGTCATTTTTCTTTTTTTATAATTTTTTTAAAGAGGAAGGAAGTTCCCCAGAATCGCCAACTTCCTGGTCCTGTCCTTTGTCTCCACTTTCTTGTTATTGTGGGTGGCCTGACCATGTGGGTGGTGGCCATTTTGTGAAGCCAGGCATTGTGCTTTTGCCACATGTCTGCATTGTCTGTCTTGTTTTCCTTTTCTTGTTGTTGTGGGTGGCCTGGCCATGTGGTGGCAGCCATTGTGTGGGATCAGTCAATGTGCTTTTGCCACAGGCCTCCAAGATTGTGGACCAGTCTGCCGTTAGGCCCAGAGGTACTCATCAATCATCATGGGTGCATGAAACAACAGTTTTTTATGTTGTCTGTTGAATTTAAACAACATTTAGGGCATGGATGGCATTGGATTGAATTGTAAAATGTAGTTTTGGGGGTGTTTACTTTTTGGGTGGGTGTCAAGCCTTTTCAGCCAGTAGGCCCAGAGGTACGCATGGGTGCAACTGTTTCTGTGGTGTCTGTTGAATTTTATTTAGGGCATGGATGGCATTGGATTGAATTGCAAAATGTGTTTTTTTGGGGTGTATTTCACTTTTTGGGTGTGTTAAATAAATGCCTTTTTTGTATGTGTTGTTGTTGTGGTTGTTATGTAACTGTTTGCCATGTCCAAATCTCATACTGCTGCAAACATTTTGGATGAGTTTAACAGCAAGGTCTTTGAATGGCTGCGCCCAAGAGGGCTTAACATTGGTTTTGTTGCCACGGACAATGGCAGCAATGTAGATAGGGCCATGAAAGATGGTGGCTATTTCAGGGACCCGTGTTTGGCACACTGCATTAACATTGTTGTTCAAGACTTTCTGAAAAATGAAAACAAAGTCAGCAACTTACTGGCCACTTGCAGAGGAATATGCACATATTTCAGCCATTCTTTTAAAGCCCGTAAGTAGCTGAGGGTCCTTCAACGTGAGCATAAAATGCCAGTCAAAGCACTCATCCAGGAAGTGCCAACACGTTAGAACTCAACTTATTACATGCTTGATCGTCTATTTGAGCAGTACATACCACTCAATGCTTATGTCATGCAAAGATTAGGGGATCCTACTGTGAGAGGCATGACTGTTGAGATGGGCCAATGGGACCTCGTTAAATGTCTGACAGAGAGCTACTTCCTTTTGAGGTCTTCACACGTGAAGTCAGCAGGGAGGACTGTACTATGGGCCAAGCTATCCCAATTTTGCAATGCTAGAGCAACAGCTGAAGGAGGTGTCTGAAACGTACGCAGGTGCGGATGACAAATAAGACACTTATTATTAATCACACTCCTTAGCCGTTTGCTTATCTGAAAATACAAGGATTCAAAATAACATTGTGTCACATCCACATTACATTACTGCCACAATTTTGGATACACAGTACAAAGCATTTCTGAACCGTAAAACAGCAATTTGTTTTTCAGAAGTGGATGTTGCCAAGTACAAAAAAAAATTGATAACCTAGCAAGCCATTGACTTTGAAAATGAGCGGCCGGTAATTAGAGGCCCCCCACCCAGGCCAGAACAAGTAGTACAGGGCATCCAGAGTCAATTTCTACTTCAGAGCCTGAGGGCTGTGCGTTTGCCTCCCAGCAGTCACCGACACCAACACTACCAATAACATCAACAAGAGCAAGAACAGGATCATCCACAGTACAATCGGCAAATGATTAGTTGTGGTATGGTAAGTCCAGTGCTGATGCAAAGGCAAAAGAGGCCAAGCACATCGGAGCACCCCTGAGCATTGAACGGACGGTCCAGGCCTATCTGGATGACCCTATAGATGTCTTCATGGATCGAAACCCATTGGTGTATTGGTATGGGAAAAAAGCCAATGGACCGTGCTCAGCAGGCTGGGGATAAAGTATCTGGCTTCCACTGTCACAAGTGTCTCTTCTGAGCATGTTTTCAGTGCCGCTGGTGCCATTACAACTTTGAAAAGAACCAGTCTCTTGCCCAAAATCATGGAGAGGTTAACCATGATCAAAATGAATCAGCACTTTATACCACCGGAGGACAAAATACGTGTATCACAGCAGGAAGAGGACGTGAGTGCATGGCAGGGAATGATTTGGAAGGTCCCGCTTCAGGAGGAGGTTGAAGCCTCCCCCTCATGGAATACTGAGAGGACCCTGGGGGTGCAATCTGAGCGCGACGACAGGGTGGGTACATGGCGAGGGGTAGCTTGGTGAAATAGAGATATCGCACTGGTTCCATACTGATTTTCAGGATATATAGGTGACGGGTGGGGTGTATATGGTTGACCCTGGGGGTGGGAAGGGAGGGAGGGAGTTTTTTGTTTATTTGTATAGGTGTTTGATGCTGTTCTTTTAGATCCTATTATTTAGGGGATGTACAATATATGGTATCGGATAGTTACTGTTTCTGCGAAATGATACTGTATTGCACTGTCCCTGATTTATATTCTGAGGATATTTGTGTTATGACTGTGGGAATTATGATTGTAACATGCTGTGTTGCTCTGTGCACGAACAAGTTAAAATAAAAATATTAAAAAAATAAATAAAAATAAAAAAATCAAATCACAACAAATCCATCACCGTCTTCCCTTTTTATTTCCCTATTGGAGTTGCACCTCTGTGCATTTAACTGTCCACACCTCAGAGTCCTTCTCCATCTTCCTGACTCGCCCTAAATACATTTCCATCAAGCCAGACATTGGATGGAGAATAGTACAAGAAATGTTGCCTCTAACAGTCCCTCCAGAAGAAGTGAAACGTGACTATAGCTATCCTCCGTTTTGTTTCCGAGCCAAAACTCATCACTGTCCAAAGGCTTCCACCTCTAGCAGGCATCCACAACTCTTCACTATCAGAACTTGGGCAGGCATTCAAAAGTAAACTCATCACTGTCAGAAGGCTACAGCCTCGGCAGGCATCCAAAGCTCATCACTGTCAGAACAGAGGGTACTTGGCAGAAAAAGGCAAGACTCTTTGAAGAAACTTGCTGATATTTCTGCAAACTCAATTGACCAATGACCGCTACCCAGGCCACGGCCCATTACAGCGCTGACCATGTGAACCAACTTCAACTGCGACAAAGTGCCACAGATGAATACGAAGAAAACTGAAACAGCGACTAGCAACACTCAAAATGAATGTGGAGTAGTAATGAGGCCACTGCCTCGTTAAAAAAACACACACATACCTGTCAGAACTAGGCATCTGATCTGACAGCCAAAGAGAAGAGCAAGACAGGGAATGATGACATGCATTGGATGCTTGCTAACTTTGAGTGATTGCTGTTGTTTGTTGTGTTGATGTTGTGCATGAAGTCGAGCTCTACTAGTTAATCTACCAAGTAAAAGTGACTCAAGTGACAGTCAATGTTTCCCTTCTTGTTGTTTAATAACCAAATTGTACTCCTACTTCTGCAGGTGCAGGCCAATATCTGTTGTAATTTTTTAATATGGAATATGGAGATAATCAGAGTCACTACAGACTGAGTTGGAGTTGGACAACACGTACCACACCATGATGATGACCATACTATTTTTGCACGCAGTCAGTCAGTTGGATCGGAGATGATTGATGGAATAACTTGAGGCGTTTACTTTCAAATCAAGTGGCATAAAAGGTAAATAAGTCAACAACCACAGCAGACCTACATGTCTGTGTAGTGGTGGAGTTGAGTAGTACTAGTCACGCGTGTAGTAGTGGAGGTATGACTTACAGCCATGTGTTGATTTAGTAACTTAATTTCGAAAATGCTATGTTGCTGTATATGTGTTCTGTTTCAGGTTAATGCTGGAAACAGACTTGTTGTTTAGTAACAAAGTTGTACTTCTACTGCAGGGCGATCCATTGGATATTTGAATATGGACTCTGGACTCACTTGGTACTCTACAGACTGCGTTGGACACCATGATAATGATGACCACATACTATACTCTTCGCATTCAGTCAGTAGGATCGGAGATGATTGATGGAATAACTGCGTTTCATGAAGTGGCATAAAAGGTAAACACAACAATTCAACAAGAACCACAGCAGACCTATATGTCCGTGTAGTGATGGAGTCTAGTGTAGTGGTATGACTGACAGCGGTGCATTGATTTAGTCACTTAGGGGCATATGAGCAAGAACCTCGTTAAAATTATCGCCGTTTTAGCGGCAGGAAACTGCAGCTAAAACGGCGATAATGGGCTAGCTAATATGCATTATAGAATTCCAATAGAAGCCCAGGTTAGATGTCCTGCACATCTAACCTCGGCTTCTATTGGAATTCTATAACGCATATTAGCAAGCCCATTATCGCTGTTTTAGCTGCAGTTTCCTGCCGCTAAAATGGCGATAATTTTAACGAGCTTCTTGCTAATATGCCCCTTCATTTTGAAAATGCCAGGTTGCTGTATATGCCATTTGTCTGGCTCTGTCAAAATGTAAGCTAAATGGAGGTTGGGTCACGGCCCGGTGCCGTGGGCCTGTTCTGTCCTGTTGGTGTTGTAGCTTAATGCTGTAAGCAGAGTAGACATGATGTATCCACGCCGCCTCAGTCTGAAAGTGGTCACTCTTCTCTTCTTGCACTCCACCGTAATTGATGCTTTTTTTCAATACACCTTTTATTTTTCCATCTACACTTACAGGCCGGCCTTTTTCCTGTGCTATACTGGGAGAAACAACTCACACTTACCTTACCAATCTGCATCAGGCATGGCACCCAGGATTGATGTGCGGAGCATCCATAAAAGGGAGGACCAAGAGGAATGACGAGATGCAACTCCACAATTTGACCTGGATAATACAGTAACTTTAGTATCATTCATCTTTTAATTCATTTGATTCCTTTTTTCTCTTCAATCATTATGACTGTGTGTTGTGTTGTTGTTTGTTTGTTAATTGATCCCTACAACTATTTTTTAATTTTCTTTGCTATCTTTAAAAGTAAGCCCGGTACAACATGTAATTTGGGTCTCTCTGACGGCATTCAGGCAAGGCAAATTGCATAATAATATACTGCTGCCCTGTACTGTCTAATTGTCTAATAGTAATTAATGAGTACTACTCACTAACCATCAAGTTATCTTCATCGTGCATGCATTTCCTTTTTTTCCCCTTTATAGATTTATTGGATAAGATCATGGTCATGTGTTTTGCTTTTGTTGTGTCCATGTGTACTGTTTTTCTTTGTCAAACCTTTCCCTAAACCCCTTTCCCATCCTTTCATCAAACCCTAACCCTCTTCCCCCGGGCTGTGTGATTTATATTGAGGTGTGACTACATTAAATGTACACCAACAATTGATCACACGCTTGCTGGGGCAGATGTGGTGAAAGAAACACTAATTCAATTTCAAGGCAGGGCGAGGATCTTCTTCTGCTTGCCCACCCATGCTCAGTCTACATGCAAGCCAATTTGTTTTCCAAAGGGATCTAATACATCATAATTAATTGCCGGCATTGATTGGATTCATCATCAACATCCTACCACACAGCAGTAAAGGTTACAAATTACGATTGTGTTAAGTGACTCAACACAACCACAGTTTGTAACCTCTTGTACTAGGTTGTCCCCGTCACCATTATGTTTTATTTTACTTTAGCAGAAGCAATATTGTTTGTTTGGCAGTCTTCTTCTGTACTGTACTTTACTTCATTCTACTACTCCTCCCACAGTTTCCCCCAGGCGAGTGGCTGTCTCTTTTTTTTTTTGCAAATGCTACTGCCAGTGTCAACTACTACCACCACAACCATGGCATCTTCTCCATTCTCTTGGGAACTCATGCAGCCATCACTGTGCCGAACTTAATCATCATCAATCACCGGTAAGATAAGTTTGGTGGGAGGTATAATGGACTAGGAAGAGAGACTGCCAATACTAGTAGGACAAATAACTCAGTGAGGGGTACCGCATTTATCTGTTTGTGTGTTACAAAATTGGCAGATTATTTAAATCAAACACTGGCTGCGGCCCTGTAGCAGCAAGGAAACCATGTGCCATAAATTCATAAAACAGTAACCCCCCCACAAAACATTAACATCGTATGTTTAAGTATAAATACAATTTATTATCCTAACAAAAATAAACTATCCCACACCTGACCCACCCCTCTCCCTAACCCCAACCAATGTCCAAAATGAAAAAGTCCAAACAATGCCCATAAACCCCAACACCCAATTCCCACCCACCAACATAAGGAATAAGAAAGGGGCAATCCAACGGGGTCATAGATAGTTCTTAGATTTGACAGGCTTGAAGGTGTTTGTCCACAAGTATCTTGACCCGCTCCTCTAGGTACTCCTCTAGGTGTGCCATCCGGAAGAGCATCTGATGGCAAAATGCCCTGCATTTGCATCTAGTGTGGGGGGCGGCAGTACTAAATGTTAAAGAAGTGCGGAGGTGGGAGGATGCCTGACCGCAGCACTGTATCACTGGAGACGTGGCCTGGCTGGTGCCCGGGGCATTGGAGGAGGCTGCAGCTGCTGCCTCCTCCACCTCCTCCGCCTGAAACATCAGCCGCCGGTACTCTTGGCAGATGGCCTCCAGTTTCTGGCGCCGTGCCCTGGCTGCCAACTTCTTCTGTGTTGGTTTTTCTTGGGAAGGAGGATCTATATCAAGAAAGAAAAAGAATATTGTAACTAATACTCTTAGCAAAACAGTAACACAAAATTAATTCAACACATAGTGGCACAGTAGCACTAGCAAGCACAGTACATAACATTTGTGGTAAGTATCTATCCTCCCACTTCCTCGGCCTCTAACATTTGTGGGAGTTTCAGGCATTATACTAGCACTATGGACTCCAGTACTCAGTACACGAGTCTTCTTCTTATCTCTAGTTTAGCAAAATTACATAATCTTGTTGTAGCCGGCATGCAGCTCAGTCAGCTAAGCTTGCACCCAAGACAAACATACGAGTCATGACGCAGACTCACGTTAGTTTTATTTACTACTGTCTGCAGGTAGGGAAGCTCGTATTTTTCTAATATCGGTGGCACTGGCCATACTCGCTCTGTTACATGGAGGCCAATTGCTCAATTTCACTTTCACCCTGCCCTGGCTACTACAAAATGGCAGATTATATATCCGATCCAATGATCATTGCTTATATATGGGACGATGACATAAGGTCAGTAGCGGTCAGTGGTGGGAGTGCTGCCGGCGGTGACATGGGGAGGGGAAGGGGCAGGGTGGGGGGTAGTAAACTATGGATTACGGCTGATTACAGGTAAGTAAACATATAAATAAATAAAACTAATTTTGTTGTGCGCACTGCATCGTATTTGGCACTGCAGTGCGCACAATGAAATTCGTTTTATTTATTTTTATGTTTACTTACCTGTATTTGGCCGTAATCCATTTACTAATGTAATAAGTTTACTACTCCCCACCCTGCCCCTCCCCACATCCCCGCCCGGCAGCACTCCCACCACCGACCGCTACTACATAAGGTACTTTGTTTTGATTGATTGTGTAACCAACAGACAGACCACCCTTTGCAGGCTGGCTGACACAGTTGAAAATAAATTAACATAGGATAGGCAGTGGTCATCGGAGTCAGGCGCTTGATAACTATACACGATATATATATATGATGTGCTTGCAAACTATTGTGAGTCAACTGTATTCTGAAAATATAACTTATATTCCCCTCGGCTTTGCTACTCTGGCGCAGTTTCTTTTACATTCTCTTCAAACCAAGACTCTGCATCTAGTGACAGTCTCTACCTATGCTGTTTATGATGAATACATCCAGGCATCCATCCATTCAAAGTGAATATCTATCATTCATCTTAATCTCTCAACAAACCTTAGTTTGTTTCACCAACAACCACCCATGCGTCCACTCCTTCTTTGCTTGCCTTGGCTTTGAGTTTGACCCAAACACAGCTGATGATTCTTGCTATCCAGTCTCCACCCATACTGTGTCGCCAACCCAGGCAAGCATCTTCTTTCACCTTCCACCCATCCTTCAAAAACCCATGCATCTGATTCCTATCAGCTACTTATGCATGCTTCCAATGTATCCTTCTCTGCCATTCATATTACATCTCGCCCGTCCTTCCTCCTTCCACCCTTCTTTCCCTTTTGTTCAACACATCCATCAAGGTCATCTGATCTGACTTTTAGTCTTTTCCATAAAACTTTCACAGCTGAGTTGGAGTCAGATAGAAGAGGCCATTGGTTATTCAACTCAAGCTGCTAATGCTATTGCTAATGCATTGTTAATGCTAAGTAAAGGGTGTCTTCTTCAACCGTTGTATAATGTTCACTACAACTTCATACTTTTTTTTTTTTTTTTTTTTTTTGGTTGCAAGACTTTATTGACAATGTCAGTTAAATACAGTAGTTTGCCTACAACCCTGGGGCCGGTCTAATCATTCGCGACTTCTGATGAATAGAGGAATACACAGCTATTTAGCCGACAACCAGCGGTCCGGCAGCGTCCCTCATAGTGTATACAATAATAGACAATCCACAGTTTCCTCAAAATTGAATGTCATCTTGCTTTTCCATGTTTTTTAAACTTTAACTCAAAACTAAAGACTCAGTAGTTCAAAACCAGCATCTCTCATCTTTTGTAATTTGCTGTCCATTGCTAGACGTGTACCATCTTGGGTCGTATAACCACCCACTTCCACCCCCTACCAGACCCACTCCATAAATTCGTTTTGTAGCTCAGATTTATTCATTCTGCCGCCCTTAAGTGTCCAGTGGGTGTAGGCATTCAATTATCATCCACTTCGTCATCCGAGCTATCGGAATCATCTTCCTCTAAGGGTTCACAAAGGTCCCCTCTATAAGCGTTCCAGGGTTGCCATATCGCATTCCATTTACGTGGGTTCGCCCTCAGCCTATAGACCTCCCGTTCCATTATCATCAGTGTGTCCATGTTCCTGCACCACTGTGACAGAGTTGGTACCTCCACTGCCCCCCATTTCTGCGCTATATCTCGTTTTGCTGTCACGATACCCACTATGGCCCACAATCTACCATAAAGCGCCAGATCATTAACACTCCATACATTCAACAGGCATACACGAGGGTCAGGTGTCACAGAGGTATCTAGTGTTTGCGAAATGGTTCGCATGACCTGTTGCCAGTAGCTCGCAATGGACGGGCATTCCCAAATGGTGTGTATGAAAGTGCCCTCGTACCCACATCCCCTGAGACAATGTGGGTGTGGCGCCCTATGCATTCTGTGTAGTGTTGTCCTTGTATAATATATCCTGTGCAGAATTTTTAGTTGCACCAACCGGAACCTCGCCGATATACCCGCCTCGCGCGGGGACGCTAATGCCGCATTCCATTCCGTTTCGTCCATGTTTCCTATCTCAGCAATCCATTTATCTCTCAGCCTTTCTAGCGGGTCTGGCAAATTATTTAGCAGCTTACGATAGGTCAGCGAGGTTGCCCTCTCCTGCATAAAATCAGTTAGCAGGCGATCCTCGAGCGGCGAGGATTCCGGGACTGGAGTGTCTGCAGGGATTGCAGCCACAAGGGTGTGCCTAATCTGGACATATCTATACGTTTCAGTGGGGCTAAGATCTTAGTGTTGCTGAAGATACGAAAACGGGACCACTCCTTCTCTCGACCACAGGTCTCCCACCGTGGAGATCCCTATATTGTCCCACTGGGTGAACCCTTTAGTCTGTCGTAAGAGTCCCAGAGCTTTCGTGTCCCACAACGGAGTTAACTTCGTGATGACTCCCGCCCACCTCAACTTTGCTTGCGCCTTATGCCATAGCTACAACTTCATACTTAATAAGTTTCAACAGTACAGTGAGTGAAGTGAACACCCTTCCAGCTAGTTTAATGTCAATAAGTAATGAATATAACTTACCACCGCCCGCCACTGCTGCTGGCTCAGCCCCTGTAGCTCCTGCACGTGCCGCATCTCCTGCCCCCTCCGGAATGGCCGCATCACCATTAACCCTGGACGGGCAACTTCGCTACGCCCACGAAGTGGGCGTCGTGTTGCCTACTTCGCCCTTTGCAAAGTAGGCGAAGCAGGCAACACTACGCCCACTCCTTGGGTGTAGCGAAGTAGCCCGCCACCCGCCTCCCTCCAGCCCTCCCGAACAAAGCTAATTTAATTAAATGGGCACATTAAAATAAATAAAATACACTTACCTTGTCCGTGGCGTCCCGGGGCTCCCTCTGCTCGTTCACGGCGCCGTCTTCTAACCAATGCGCATGCGCGGGCGGCCGCGCATGCGCATTTCTCATGAGAAACATGGCGGCAGCCGGCTAGCTGCCGCGGTACTCCGCTCTGAGCCCTTGCGGAGCTTATGCAGTTGCCTTTGCCTGGCGGGGGCTGATTCCACATGAAATTTTTCGTGACCATGCATCTTTTCTAAAAAAAAAAAAATAATAATAACCAAAATCAGACTGTCGAGTGAACTACCGAGTAAACTGCAGAGTCTTCTACCTGGTTTGCTTCGAGCCGTCCGTGCCCGTGTTCATGTGTAAGCAGAGGGGCGCGTTCCAGCCTGCTCCGGCTCGCCTCTGTGGGGCTCCGGTAGTCGAGCACGCAGCGGATCCAGCGTTGGCGTTGTGGAGGTGGTCTCAAGCCGCCCTGGAGCTCCGCCGGGGGAGGCATCTTTGATCTCTTCGTGGAGGCCCCCGTTTCTCTGCAGTTTCAGCGGGGAAAGGGCAGGAGACTCAGAACGGGTTTGAGCGAGAAGGCGCAGCGGAGAAGGCGGCTGCCTGGGGGCTCACTACAGATACAGTGCTTGATGAGCTACAGACCTCTACGGACTCTGCTGCAACGAGCGAGGTGAAGGGAGTGCTGAGTGGGAGGTCTGCAGGGAGGTTAGCAGCAGATATTCTGGGTACTAAGCTGCATGTCGTAGGGTCAGGATCAGAGTCAGAGGGGTGTTACAATATTAAACAGGGGGAGTGTGACCAGGTTAAAACCCCCCGTGTGGCCACCTTAAGGAGCTTTTATATGAGCAAAGCTGAGGCCCCTTTAAAGTTACACACAGAAACAGCTAGCAGAGGCTGTAGTGACATCAACAAGGGCAGCAGAAATCAGAAACAAAATAGGGGAGGAAAAGCTAACAGAAAGAAGGAGGGAGGCTCAAGTGGTGCGCCTGCCCCTGCCCTTGAAGCCAGGTTGGTCGTTGGGAAACCGACACAGGACTCTGCAGAAGCAGGCCCTGAGTCGACAAATTTGAGTAGCAGTACTACTAAAGAGCCCCTTAAAACCTCCTCCTATCTTTCTTCGAGGTAAAACCCAAACGTGCTAAAAAGTCTAAGCCAGCTAAAGTAGCTCTTGATTCAAGTTCTAAGATTACACCATCGCTGCGATCCTACTTTAAGGCCACCCCTCAGGTCCTAAATCTGGCAGATAGCTATCCTCCTCCGGGGCCTCTCCCATCAGGCATACCATTGACCGCGCTCTCAAGTCTTCAGACTATGGAGAAGGGGCAAAATGAAGTTCAACCTGGGGGGGCAGGAGGCGTACCCCCAAACATTACTCCAATAGAGACTGACCCTGTTCTCCCACTCACGACACCACCAGTTGCATCAGACATTATAAATAATATCAGCCCCAGCGGTTCTTTGGAGTCATGTGTAGCTTCTACTACCTTAGAGGCAGCTACCAGCCCTGCTGGGGTTGTTGTCTGCAGTTCGTCGGGCATAAGCACAAACACCGAGGTTGAAACATGCTTGGACTCTGACATGCTACCCAAACTTCCTGCTGCAGCCGTCAGTATCCCTCCAGATCCAACAATTGCTTCATTACTACCCATGTTTACAAATTTGTCAGCAGACATTAAACGGGGTTTTGAAGAGTCGTCTAAAATTCAGAGAGAGATCAGATCATACTGTGAATCATTAGACAGTAAGATAGATGGTCTTTTTGCAAGAACGGGCGTGCTGTAAGAGACAGTGGCTGGGATGTCTCTTGAGTTGGCAAACGCTAAGGACGATATCGTCAAACTTAAAAGAGAGGATACTGCTTTAGCAGAAAGGATGGAGGTTCTGGAAAATAATGCGAGGCGATGTAACATTCGCATTCTAAATGTACCGGAGGGACGGGAAGGATCGGATATAAAGACCTTCATCATACAACTAATAAAAAAATCTTTAAATCTATCTTATCCTGAAGAGGAGCTGAAGACTGACATCCAGAGGGTACATAGGGATCCCTTCAGGCGAAACCTACAGAGGACCAAGCCCAGGAAGATATTGGTCAACTTTCATACATACACTCTGAAGGACCAAATTCTCAATTTAGCTCTGAAGCAAAAGTCCCTATCAGGAGATGATTTCACCTTCCAAATAAGATCAGACCTTTCAAGGGCCACCCTGGATAGACAGTGGGAGTTGGGCAGGAGGATGGAGGCCTTTAAGAAGTTGGGTGCGTCAGTTCAGTTGAGCTTTCCTGCTGCGTTGAAGATTATGCTCAACAATAAAATGTACAATATTCGCTCAGTCCAGGCTGCAGATGAGCTTCTGATGACCCTTAGTGCTCCTAGTGGGGCTAGTGGGGCTAGTGGCAGATCAGGTATGGGCTGAAAGAACGTACTGGGGTATCACTATTTTCATCTTGGCATAAGTGCAATCCATGATCACAGCCCCACCTTAATCTTTAATTAGAAAGAAAAAAAAAAGAAGTGGGGTGATTCTCTCTTTCTTTTTCAAAAATAAGGGGGGAGGAATTAAATGGGGAAAAAAAAGCGAAAAATAAAAAAGGGAAGGTAAAGGAAGGGAAGAGTAGGAGAAGGAGAGAAAAAAAAAAAAAGGATAAGGAGGGAGAAGGAAAGACAGGGAAGAAAAAAAACAAAAAAAACGATATATTGCAAGCCGAGTCACAATACAATATATATAATATAGCAACAGCACTGGCACTTATAGATGTGATGGGTAATAAAAAAATAAAAATAAAAAAAATTATAATAGGAAAACAAAAAAATTAAATATATAGCATATAATTTCCTCTTTAAGAAATGTGTAGAGTTCTTCCCTGCTAAATTGGAAGTAATAACAGAACTAACTTTATTGGCAGTATTTTAGTCCCTAACATTATAATGATACGCTTCGTGGGGGCTCGGAATGGGTCAGGGGTACCACAAACCGGACGAGATCCGGTTAGACACACAAGGGTTCCTCAAGGGAGGGGGGTGGGACTTCACCTGGGTGAGGGTAAGGGTAAAAATAAATATAACGTTCCTCATCTTCGAATTGGTTGTTGACAATCTAACCATTAATACTAGAAAATGGACAGATTTTATATCTCAAATAAAGAGTAGGGGTTGTTTGTCTGCATCGTCTACTTTCGTGAAATATACCACTTATGAGCACCATTAAGATTCTCTCCTGGAATATTAATGGCCTGCGCACCAAGCCCAGATCTAATAGGATATTACAATATTTACGGGATTTTGATGCGCAGGTCATTATACTTCAGGAGACACACTTGGTTGAGGCCGAGTTACTCGATATGGTAAATAAAAACAGTTGGATAGATCTGTCAGTTTCCACTTCTCAAACGGTTACAACTAGAGGGGTCACCATTCTTTTCAAGAAAACTATTACTACTAAACTTATAGCCCAAAAAGTAGACCCCGCAGGCAGATGGACGATAGCCACAGTAGTTATAGGAGGCTCTCGCTTTACGATAGCTGGTTATTATGGGCCAAACCGAGACGACCCCTCGGCCTTGGAGACATTGCTTTCTGAACTTCTGCACTTTTCAGAACCTGTTATAATTGCAGGAGATTTTAATATCGTACTCGACCCTTTGGTAGACAAAATTCCCTCTAGTCGACAACTTACCTTATCTAAATCTAGAGCTTTTTTACTTAAAGCCATGCGTCAATATGGTATTATAGATATTTGGAGAGAAAGGTCAGGGCAGAGCACCGGTTTTTCTTTCCGTAATTTCAAAAATCACCATAGTTAAAGGATAGATTTTTTCTTAACTAGCAGAGCTTTGCTTAATTTAGTAAAGAATGTCACATACTTACCATCACACTTGTCGGACCACTCTGCGGTTCTTCTGGAGTTTGAAGACCTGATACAACTTCCGACTAGGTCGTGGTCAATTGATAGGTCCCTTCTTACATCCCCTGATGATCTTGAGTATGTTAGAGCAGAAGCACAAGAATTTTTTTTAGTTAATATCGGTTCTGCGTGCTCTAGCTCAGTTTGGGATGCCTTCAAGTGTTGTTTGCGAGGGGTTATCAAGATTAAAACTACTTTCCGTAGGAGGCAGTATATTCAAGAAGTGGCATCTATTGAGGCCAACTTGTTACATGTTCAAACTGAGTTAGAGATCTCCAGCAACGCCCCCAATACCATTATACAGGCCAATCAAGAGAAGTTGCTGGAACTCAAGGGCCAACTGGCTTCAGTACTCAATCAGCGCATTCTCCAAAGGTGGGAAGCAAGTAAACTGGCTCATTTTGAATTTGGAGAAAGTGCAGGCAAACTCCTAGCTTGGAAGGCTAGAACCGATCGGACGCGTAACAACATAGGGTCCATAACAACAAGTTCTGGTTTGGTCTCCTCGGACCTAGAAATAAGATCAGCATTTAAAGATTTTTTTCAATCCATCTACCAAGAGGACAATAACATCTCTCTTGAAAGTATTAAAGAGTGGCTGAGTTGTATCTCCGTGCCTTCAATTTCATTAGAACAAAGTGCTTTTTTAGATCAGGCTGTAACGGAGGAAGAGGTGGTTACTGCCATACGTAATAGTAAAGGGGGTAAGGCGGCGGGGCCTGATGGTATTCCTGCCGAGATATATAAACATCTCACGGGCATCATTGCCCCTTTCCTCGTTACTTTATTCAATGAGGTATTACAGGAGGGGGTCTTGCCGCCCATATCTTGGAATAACGCTTCTATCACTCTCATCCTGAAACCAGGCAAAGCACCCACCGATTGCGGATCTTACCGCCCCATCTCTATCCTTAACGCTGACTATAAGATCTTTACGTCCATCCTAGCTAAGAGGCTGGGTCAGGTAGTTCCATCAGTCCTACATTCCAACCAAAAGGGCTTTGTGAAGGGTCGGCAGCTTTTTGAACTGACGTACGACCTGATTGGAGCAATCGATATTGCACCTAGATCCTCTATGCCACTTGCAATTCTTACGCTTGACGCCACCAAGGCCTTCGACAGGGTCAATTGGCTGTACCTGTCGGGGGCCCTGGAGAAATTCGGCGTGGGCCAAGCTTTCCGCAGAGCGGTGGAACTCCTTTACCACAATCCATCAGCTTCGGTCCTGGTTAATGGCGGCCTGTCAGACCCATTTACTATTACCAGGGGCACTCGGCAGGGTTGCCCTCTATCCCCCCTGCTTTTCGACCTCTATATCGAGCCGTTTGCTCAAACAATTCAGGAGGACAATAACATCTTGCCTTTCAGATATGGAGATTGGGAGAAAAAAGTGTCCCTGTATGCAGACGACATTATGATCATGTCGTCAGATATTAGTACTGCTTTTCCGGCAGCTATAAATCTAGCATTGGAATTCGGTAGAATATCAGGGTACGAGGTCAATGCCTCCAAGACCGAGGTTATGGTATGGAACAGCGAAGTAGCAGGGTTTTCTGAGCAATTGAGTGACAATATGAGGTATCTAGGCCTAAGAATCGTTAAAGACATTAACTCGATTGCCTCTATTAACTTCACTATGGTTGCTAAAGAATGTAGGAAGCTATTGGGAGCTTGGGGGCATCTCCCATTGACAGTCCTGGGTCGTACGAATCTTGTAAAAATGTCTATTTTACCTAAGTTGACTTTCATTTTTAACAGTTTACCACTATACTTTGACACAACTTTAATAGCCAAGATGCAGAGTGATATCTCCTCATTTATCTGGAAGAATAAGAACGTAAGAATAGCTTGGAAGAAGGTAAGGCGTCGCAGGGAGAAAGGAGGTTTGGCTGGCCCTGACCTTCAGATTTATGCGTGGGCCTTCCAGATGACACATGCCCGAATGTTGCTAAAGATTCCATCAGATCAGGGCATAGGGATGATGTTCACAGCATTGTTACAGTGTGTAGGATTGGGGCAGTCTGGTTTTCTATTTAAGTTTGGAGACCCCAAATTCTTTAAGAAGGTTAAGCTGAAGGTGCTACAGGGCCTAGCAAAGACTTGGTTTAATCTTAGAGTTGCTACTAAACTAGGTTACCACTCGAGCAGATCCCCTATATGGGATCTCCCCGCCCCCCCGGGTTGGACAAACGATACACTTGCAAGTCCATTAAAGGTGGCAGGAATCTCAACATGGGGTGACTTGTTTGTGGAAGGGGCAATGCTTTCCTGGGAACATCTAATGAGCAAGGTGGGCCCCAACTTCTCTAGACTTAAGTTTTTGCAAATATCAAGCTGGGCACAAGCACACTCAGCTAGAGTTCCACATCGTTTCAATCCGCCCCTGGGAGAAGGTAGCCAACTGGAGGCCTCTTTGTTGGATAAAACACCTGTACCTAAGGAGGTGTCTTTTTGGTACAACCTAATCTTAGATGAGATTGATGGGGAATTCAATCTCCCTGTATCATTATGGAGTTCTTTGTTGCCTTCCTTGAATGTAAACGACTTATGGCTAACCTCCTGTAAAGTACTCTGGGATATAGTTAAACCTGCCTGGCTCCGCAGGAACCATCTTTTTACCCTTCATAGGGCCTACTACTCTCCCCAGAGACTGTCTAAATTTTCAACAGGGGAACCAGTGGTATGTGCCCGGTGTGGTTTAGCGGCAGCTTCAGACGCGCACATGTTTTATGAATGTTCACACTTGAAGTCATATTGGGATTCAATTAGCAACAAATTAACATCTTCATTTGGATCCACAGTGGCTATAGACCTTCGGCAAGTAATCTTTGGTGTAGCGGATCATGTGCGAAGTTCTGCTAACAATCTCTTGTTTTACTCTATCTTGGTTGCCCGCAGAGAAATTTGCAAACGGTGGAAAGAGGTTTCTCCTCCATCGTTGCATGATTGGTGTTCATCCATGCTACAAATTTCTAAAATGGATCTTGCTAGGGCCGGGAAACCAGAGAAAAGAGCTTTTTGGCATTTACTTGATTGGTCTCATTAGATTTGGAGCTGGGGTTTTTTTTTTTTTTTTTTCTTTGCCCAGGTCCGATGATTATGAAGCCATGATATTCTCTCCCTGTTAAAACATCTACGCCTTTCCTTTTTTGGCGAACTGGTGTTAAAAGTAATGGTGGTAACAGGCTAATGGTAAAATCTGAACAACAGGTAACAAGGCTAAGACGTGGCTGGGTGAACGACATAGCTGAAGGGTTTTGGTAGATTAGTATATCATTTATACCCTTACCAGTCTCTGACTGAGTCAGCATGTCAATTCCCCAATAAGCCATTCTTTACTGCCCATAGTTCCGACAGATTACACCCATGGTGGAGATGAGGACTAAACAAAAAAAAAAAAAAAAGGTAAGTGTATTTTATTTATTTTAATGTGCCCATTTAATTAAATTAGCTATGTTGGGGAGGGGGGCATGCGCGCGTAGTGGGGCTACGCGAAGTGCGCAGGTGGGCATAGTTTCTCACCCACTTTGCGTAGCTTCGCGTAGCCCCACTACGCACACTACGCCCAGGGTTAATCGCCATCGCTGCTGGCCCCCGCCGGCACTGGTTGTCGGTAGTATGCCTAGAAAAAACATTACAGATTTTTAGATGCCTGTACACCTCCCTCTATTTATTCGTTTTCCTTAGCAAGATTGAAAAAAAGTTAATACATACATATACAACATACATCACTAGTCCAAATCGGGTACTAGAGTAGATTTAGTAGACACTAAGGGCTAGATGTAGGTAAGTAATATTTACCGACTCTTAAATACCGAATTTTACCGATTCGGTATTTAAGAGTCGGTAAATATGAAGGGGGGACATGTAGGGAAATCCAGATGTGTTTTTTACCGAATCGGTAAAAATCGGTATTTAACGATTCGGTAAATACCGACCGGTAATGCCCATTCATTCCTATGGGCTTTGAAGCCCATAGGAATGAATGGGCATTACCGGTCGGTATTTACCGAATCGGTAAATACCGATTTTCACAAGGGTGCAGGGGGTGTCACTTTAACACCCTCTAGCACCCCCAAAACAGGTTCGGGTGCCATGTGGCAGGAATACCTGCCCCAAGGGCAGGTCTGCCTGTCATATGGCACAGGTGTGCATGCACACATGTGCATGCACACCGGAATCGGTATTTTACCATCAAATAGAATTTGATGGTAAAATACCGATTCGGTAAGGCTTGTGGGACTCAGTAGATTCGGTATTTTACAGAATCGGTAAATTTACCGATCGGTAAATTTACCGATTCTGTAAAATGATTGTCCCTACATCTCAAATTCCATTTACCGGTCGGTAACGGCCGAATTCGGCCGTTACCGACCGGTACATGCCTACCTACATCTGGCCCTAATAGTGTTATGGTCCCTAGGGTCATTATAGTCTACTCTACTCTTGGCAAAGTTAGCCTGAGCCTGAACCATGCAACCATTTTAGCTGTATGTCTTTTGCACATGTTACCTCGCAGCTTGTTGTGCAGTAAGACGCCTTTGAGCCCACATGAGCTCATACAGCTACTGTCTGAGCGTTGGGTACAAGAGGTCGAAAAACAAGCCACTTTGTTATGGAGTTCGGTTAGTCCGTATTGCTTAGCCATAACAAGTTACACTTTTTGGCATGACTGAGAAATGCTTGCATTGTACTATCTAACGCGTACCATTTTTCTCATAACAGGCGAAAGATTCCCTTCTACGAATCAGAGATTTGCAGAGCTTATAATGCATGTACCAGTACTTCTAAGTTCTACTGTGGGGGGTCTCCCAGAACTTGCAAAGATCTTTTGTCTTCTATGCACTTGTAACAATGTTTATTGTTTTAATCTTATGCAATTTTGCTGTTGGAGCTGGCTGTAATATACTGAATTTTATAGAACAACGTACAGAGCTTGTTAGTTGAAAATAAACCTTTTGAACTTACACATTTGGTGTGATGGTGGACTTACACGAGTGAGTGAGCAAAAAGGGTGTTATGTTCTGGGTTGTGTAATCATTGGGTATCTTCGGGTGGGGGTTCGGGGACCTAATGAGACACTATAGCTAGTCGGTCTGGGGATTGTGGGTTCTGACTGAGATGTGAGGAAGGTCCAACCTCCCATCACTAACATCCTATTTTCTTGTGCATAGTTATGTATGTGACTGTGCAGAATCCCCTCAACAGTAGTAGTATGTACCATATCAAAAATAGTCAAATATCTGGTTGGGCATTTTGTTTGTGGGAATTGTCAAAGCCTCAAGACTAAGAAGACTAGTAGAGGACAACCCAAAGGACTGGACTCAGTGTCTAGAGCTATTGGTCAATCTGAGTTTTATTTAAAACCTTAAATAAAGAGTGGCCAACTGGGCAAGCTTAGCTACAGACAGACTAATAGTAGTAGTACAGAGAGTCATAGCAGAGGCAGTTAGAAATTAGAGGCAGGGTTAACCAGAATTTAGAAACAGATAGTCAAGATCAAAGAAGCTTTTGTAAAAAATAGAATTAGGAAGTGGAAACAGAATTAATAGTTCGGAAAATATAAGGTGCAGTAAAAGTTATGGAAATATAATTGTTAATATTAACCACTGGAGAACTTACTAGGGCCAGCAGCAGAGCCCTCGGTAGAGGAGCGATCCTCTGGTTGTCCCGCCAACTCGGACCCAGTCTTCTTGCCCTTGGGTGCTGCTGATCATGTAAGATATAATAACGAAAGAGACAAACATTAATGGAGCCAGTAGTACTACCCTTCGCCATGGTTCTGGGGTATGTGGGAGGCGGAAAAGAAATGTTAGAAGGAAAAAATAAAGTTAGGGGAAGAGGTAGGAGCTTAAAGAAGGAAGTAATATAAAACAGAAAAGTAAAAAAGACACAGTAAAAGTAGAAATAAAATGTAAAACATAGACCTAGGGACAGAGAGAGAGATAGATAATAAATAAAATAAAAATCAGAATAAGTGTAAAAAACTAAGGATTGCAAAGATTGAGGGAGGATAGAAAAGCAGGCCCAGAACCATAACATTGAGTGAAAAACAAGATGGCCGCGCACATCGTGACCGCGTGGGTAAGTTCGCGTAATATTTTCCCCGAGCATGCAAAAAGCATTGTGAACAAGTAAAATGCGTTCCTGAACATGAAATGCGCATCGCGAACACGCTATACGTGACCCGGAACAGGAAATAAGGCATCACAAATGGGCGGGACAATTGAAAAACAAGAGGGCCGCGCCCATAGGCGACCACATGGGCAAGTTCGCGAGATACTATCCCTAGAGCACGCAAACAGCATCCCGAACACGCACAACGCTTTCCCGAACAAGAAAAACGCATCGCGAACTGGAGCGACAAGCAACTACGCCCCCTCTTGCATAGCCACGCGTAGCTTTAACATCTTCGCGTAGCTTCACATAGCGCGACTACGCAAATTACCTCCAGGGTTATTTGAGATGTGAAGTTGTGGACCCGCTCCTTTTAGTAGGATCTCAGATTGGCCAATGTCTAATGAAGAATGAGATAACAATGTCTGGATAATCAGCCTCCCTTCTCATAAACTGCTGACTGGCTTCCGATTAGGTCATAGAACTCAAAGTCACTCCCATATTCATATAAGTGGGGTGTAAGAGGGAGGTCTCTTCTGGGGGCACCATGCCTGGGACAAGTCTGATAGATGCCAAGTCAGTCTGCCGTGTCTGTCCTAAGGTCTTTAACTGCAGCTCAAATGTGTCTGAGTCAGGGGAGTGCGACCTGCCCACCGCTTGACCACGTCTCCTGCAGGAACAAGTCCGGACCCTCCATATCGACCAGGCAAGTACATGTTTTTTTAATGGGGGTAGTCTTTCATTGGACAGGGGAGATCGGACCAGTTGGTGGAGCTATTTTTCCTCGGTGGTAAAATGTGTTTGGCCCTCATAGATCTTGTTCAGTTGCGCCGGGAATAGATGCACATATGACAAGTTGAAGACCTTCAACTTTTGTTTAACCTCTGTGTGCAACCTCCGCTTAGTCTGCACTTCTTAAGGGTAGTGTGAGAACACCACTATCTAATGACTGTGCAATGCAGGTCTGCGAGGTGTCTGGCTTTGCAGGGGATAGAATCTCTATCTCGAAAGTTGAGAATGCTAGAGATCATGGACCTTTGTGGGATCCAGGGGCGGTTTGGGTGTTAAAGCTCTGTGCGCCTGCTCCACTCAAACCAGGCAGATAATTTGTCAGCTGGCATCGAAGACCTAATCCATTGTTCCAGGAATTCAGTGGGATGCAGCATCTCTGCCCCTTCTAGGTTGTTGCATTGAGATCGCTTTCGGCATCTTCTGCCTGGTGGTGTAGCCATGCAGATTGATAAATAAGGCAGGATACTTTGGTTTTTAGGTCAGCCAAGTTATTTTCCAATGTTGAGAATCACCCCTCAGCTTTTGCAATCCTACCTGTAGCATTGCATAGATCATGGAGCAGGAGCGCCATATCAACATGGAGTTTATCAATCTTGGTCTCTACCACCATTTGCGATGTATGGATGGCTTAGAGTATCTTGGTTTGGTTCCTGGTGTCAGCAGCCAGGCAGGTTGCAAAAGACACCCCTGAGGCTGAGGGGCCACTGTTCAGTGAAGTGACATAGTTGTCTATGCGAGTTTGTGAGGTTTGAGGTTGATAATTACAGCAGCAGGAGCCGCCAGGAAATGGTGGTCCAGTTGCCCAGCCCACTTGCTGTGGCAGGATATGGCAGCACGAGCAGCCAAGCACTTTTGTAGGATGGAGAGAGCAATAAAGGTTGCACGGACGCAATTGGAAACCTGGGCAGAGGCGCGGTCTCAAGTTTGGCAATTCTGACAATATATGTGCTCTCCACGCCACTGGATTCAAGCTATCATGGCTGATGACGGCTGATAGCCAGAAACCGGTCCTAGGATGCTTGATTCTGGTCCAGGGAAGACATGGCTTGGCAGTTCGGGCTGGACTGTTCCCATGAGGCACAGGGTCAAGGCTGATTTGCATATGGCCATGTCTGAACTGGGGTGGCTTGGTGAGCAAAAAAACGATGGATTTAGGCCCAGATCTCTGTACTGGGGTGAATGCATGTAATTGTTCTGCATTCTGTCCATCAACTGTTGTTTTTGCACTAGTGGGCCTGCAGCACTAATTGTGCCACCCACACAAGTAGACCTAAAAAGAGATCTCAGGCCTGCCTCTGCAGTGCCTGCGCGCAGTTTGTTAACTGCTTTGTTGTCCTGGCAAGTGCACCCACTTGCCAGGCCTTACCGTACCTTTTTATGCACATCAGACATCCATATAGTAGGCCAAGGTACGCCCCCCCCACCCCCGGCAGTGCACAGTGTATGTGAAAGGTAGGACATGTACTGAGGTGTGTACCATATCCTGACAGTGAAGTACTGCCAAATTCGTTTTTCACTGTTGCAAGGCCATCTTGCCCATAGGACTGAATGGGGAATGTAATGTCCCATGTTTCCAGCATATCTTCCCATAGGCCTAAGATGGAGAGATGGAGTTTAGTGTGACTGAACTCAGAATTTAATAACACATCTTTTTGTGCAGATGGTTTTTGAATTGTGTGTTTAAAAACACAGTTTTAGAAGTGGCTGGTTTCTTGTCTTAAACCATCCTGTGTGCCTCTGCCTAGTTGTGTATTGCCTGTCAGGGTTTGGATGTGACAGGGTCTGGGAAGTGTCCTGGCCCCAGGGAGGAGTAGGTGAGACAGCAACAGGCTGGCCTGCGTTTGATGTGAGGGGAGGAGTTTCCCTCTGGATGTTACGAGGGCTGTGTTGCTGCCACCAAAGGATGGCCCCACCTCCTGCAGAGAGTCTGGGCCCCAGACACTGACTACCAAACAACGAGGGTGTGCACTGGCAGGAAGACACTAATTTCTGGTTTGGACCGGGGTCAGGGACCCCTGAACACAAAGACTTCTGAGGCATTTAGGGGTAATAATGTTAGCGCTGAAACCCTGGAACTCAAGACTGAAATCCATACTGAAAAAGGATTGAAACTACTTCATGATCAAGAGGAACCTCTGGCAAAGAAGAATAGCTGAAGAGAAGGACTGCCCTTGCTGTGTGTTCTGGGGCTGGCCTGCTGTTTGCTGATTTGACTAAGGAGCGGACAAGGGACTTTGCTGTGTGCTGTGTCCTGAACTAACTTGTCTCCAAGGGCCAGAGGAGAGCTGGTCACCTGTTGTAGAAACTCAGAAACATAAAAGTTTCCAAGTGTATCTCAGTGACGCTTGGTGCGTGTGATTTTTACACGCCTGAGACTGCTGTGTGGTGAGTGGTGCTGTTTACGAGGTGCCCTGTGACCGCATTGCCCCCGCAGCGTAAAACATTGTCCACGCTGCTGCATTGCTGTTTGTGGCCCGAGGGGTCATTGCAACTGAGGCTATGAGTAAAGATCGGCGCCGCCGGGCCGAGCCGCAAATTGCGAAAGGCTTACTTGAAACTAAGGACTATGTCTCAGCGATGCATGGTGCGTGTGCTTTTTGCACGCCTGAGACTGCCGTGTGGTCTGCTGTGCTTTTCTCGAGGTGCCCCGTGACCACATTGCCCCAGCAGCGTGAAACATCGTCCATGCTGCTGCATTGCTGTTTGTGGCCCGACCCGTCATTGTAACTGAAGCTGTGAGTAAAGATTGCCGCCGCCGGCCCGAGCCGCAACGTGCTAAAGGATTTCTTGAAGCTAAGGAAGCTACAAGGTGAAAGGGATCGTGATCGTTGTTCGTCAAAAGGAATATGTCTAAGAACATCAAAGAAGGAGAAGGCAGCACCGTAACCACTCTGGCTACAGTGTCGCCTAGCAACAGAGCTGCAACGTGATCGAGATTGCCCAGCAAGACGTCTTACAAGCGGAGCGAGAGAGAGCAAGGCAGCGCATCCCCCTAGGTAAGGCTTGGGCTCCGGTCAGGAGCCGCAAGCTTGTGTGGCCTGGGGAGGCGTGTAGGGGGAGTACAGAAGTGTTCCGATCTCTCTCCCGCTGCACCGCGTTAGGCACGCTGAGTCTCCGAGCAGCCCATACCTGCCCAGCAGCACCGGGCTGCCCCTTTCAGCTTGCGACCGTTGTCTCTGCTGTTGGGGCCTAGTGGTGCCCGAGTTGACCGCACAGATTTACTTATCGCATTATTCTTGCATTATGAACTGCCTGATTCTTGTATAACTTACCTCATTATTCTTACATTATGAACTGCCTGATTCTTGCATTAAGGACTGTCTTAGTACTACATTACGAACTGCATTACGAACTGCATAGCATTGCATAAGGACAGTATTGGAGATCGTGTATTGCTCCTTAATACCGCAAGTGATTGCTGGTCTAATAATCGGCAAAGCAAAATATTATGAATAGGCATATGTTGGATTTCTCTTGTTTGGTCTCAACGTATTACTTTTTATAAAGATACCTCTATTTTTATCAAACCAGTGTGGTGTCCATTTGTGGTGTTATCACTGTGTTACTGGGAGTGTGGTTGCAAATACTTTACACCTTGTCTTGGAGATGAACCTGGCTGCTCGTGCCAAGCTACTAGGGGGTGAACAGGGGTTATCTAAGAGTGTGTCCCTCCTTACCCTGACTAGAAGCAAAGGTCCCTATTTGGACTAAGGTACCTACCTCAGCCAACTAGAGACCCCAAGTTCTAACAAATGTCATATTACTTTGCTTGTGTAGAGTTTGTAATAAAATACTACTTTTCTTATAAAAGCAAGTATTTGGCTGGACACCGAATTACTGTTCGTACTGTTTGCACTTTGAGTTATGAGTCATGTTCACTGACATGTATCTACATCCCCCAAGGGAGCATTGACTGCTCAACCACAACTACTACTGAGAGTGAAGTGCAGAAGGGGTACTTGACTCAGTAGTGCGGCATCCATAGTAGATCAAGCCCCAGAATATCATGAGTAAAAGGCCTCAACCAACTCAGTAACCCCTGCTTGCCTCTCTGAAAGGGGTTCTGACAATTGGCAGCAAGGAATGGGGCATATAAGATTTAGAAGCCGAAGATTCAGAGGTGGCATTGGCCATTTGGAATCTGCACTAGTACGGCAAGTCCAGGTTTTTTTCTTCTACGGACAATGGCGGCACGCATAGGCAATGGCGGATACAGGATACAGCACTGTGTGCTCAAGTTGAATTGTGAACAATTAAAGAATTTGGAAATTGCTTTTCTTTGTATACTTATTGAATTATACTGCTGGACACAACTGATAAGGAACCACAAAGAATATGGACCATGTAATTGGTGTATAGTGGTGGTGCTCTGGACAAACTCTGCTCAGCTAATGTCAAGACTGTTGAAGATCAGAGAGTTGATCAGGAAGAAATAATATTGACAGACATGAAATAGAAGATGATTCTCAGGAAAGGGGCACCTGTGTTAAAAACGTACATATAAGAAAAGAGAGTTCGTAGAAATTAGAGAAGCCTCATTGTGAAATCACATTAGGGACTGTGAAGGTATTGGTTGGTTCTGGAAGTCTATTCACTTTGATTTCCCAGGATACGTATGAAAAAGAGTTGAGTGGAGAAATTAAAGATTTGCAACAATCAGATGTGAAAGCAATAGGGTTTTACTGAGTAGGATTAATATAATAGGAATGCAATGGATGAACATATTTTTCAAACAAAGTGGGGTGAATGGGAGAGTCTACATAACAAGTGAGGGTTCAGATTTACTGGGATGCCGAAACCAAAAGGATTTAAACATAGTACTGACCCCAATGCCAAAGAACCAGTCATGGTGATGGAACCAGTAAATGAAAGTGAAATTGTGAAACATGATGAGGATTACGAGTGGGGCAAGAAATTCATGGAGAGATTTCCACGGGTGTTGGGTGTACTAAAGACGTTCACTCATCTGATAATTCTCAAGATGTTTGCTACACCTGTTATGCACAAAGTAAGGTCCACACCATATTTAATGAGGGAACCACTTCAACATGAATTGAACAGGGTACTGGAAGAAAAGAACATTGAGCCAAATAAATAGTCTGACTGGTTGACCCCCATTGTGGTGGCACCAAAGGAAGGAAATAAAATTTGCTCATGTATTGACTTGAGGGACCTCAATAAAATATATATCGGTGGACAGGCAGCCTTTACCCAACATTGGGGAGATGCTGAGCATGATGGGAGGTGGCAGGGTGTTTAGTGTTCTGGATATGTTGGCAGCGTGCCACCAGGTGAATCTACATCCGGAATCTCGTCCTTTAACTTCTTTTGTTACACCATTAGGAGCGTACCAATACTGCAGGATGCAATTGGATTGGCATCTGACCCTGCTGTCTTCCAGAGGCTCATGCTAAATATTTTTAGGGTATGTAAAGGGTATTATGTTTTCAGGATGACATTATGGTGGTGAGAAAATCATTCACCGAACATGATATGTTGTTGCAGGAGTTATTGGAAAAAATTGGAAGTTATAGACTCCCCATTAAAAGAGAAATGCCAATTGAGGAGGGAGTAAGTAAATTATTTGGGACATGAAGTGTCTGCGAATGGAATAAGACCGAAAAAGAGCATTGTGATGGCTGGTGAGGATGCTCCACAACGTACTAACAAGGAACAATTGAAATCTTTTTTGGGACTTGTGGAATATTGCTCGAAATTTATGTCCAATTTTGCAGATGTGGTGTAACCATTGAGGGTGATGTTAAAGAAAGGAAGTGTATTTGAATGAAGTGTGGGGTTGCATTTGTCAGGATAAAACAATCTCTTGCTCATTCACTAATGTTGGCTCATTTTGACACTCGTAGAAAGACCATTCTAATAACGACTGTTGCTAGAAATGTAGATCTCGGGCTGTGTTGACCCAGAAGGCAGAAGAGGGGCAAAAGTTTATAGAATTGCATCCCGGCAACTACAAGGTGCGGAACAATCACATTCTGCTATTTAGAAAGATACGTTGGCCTGTTGTTTGGGTATGAACCACTTCAGGTATTATTTGTGGGAATTGCCATTTGTGCTTAAAACTGACCACAAACCCTTGGTGCACATTTGTAAGTGTGGTCGGGTTTAGAAGGGAGTGTAACACCCATGATTTCAAGATGGTTGGTGTATTTGATGGATTGCAACTTTATAATAGAATATGTGAGAGGCAAAAGGAATGCAGTTGCAGACTGCTTGTCACAAATGCCTATGGAGGATGTAACTTTTATGCAGGAGACAGAAACTAAAGTGGTTTTTGTGGGAGGGGAATTTGCTCTTGGTCAGGAGGAGTGGAGAGAAGCTATAGCGAACGAGAAGGAATATTAGGAACTTACAATCCTTATATAGGATATGTGGTTGGTAACAATCTAATCTATTGACTGAGAGTGAGAAACAATATATGGTGGTGAAGGACGAGCTCAGCATTTCAGGGAGATAAGATATTGAGGAGAGATCGCATTGTTCCGCCCAGTGCATTGAGGGCAAGATTGATTAGAATTGTGCATGAAGGGCAGGGAGGAACTTAGCCAAAAGAAGGTTGAGGCAATTCTTCTGGTGGTCAGGAAGGGAAAATGGAGTGGAGGATGTGGTGAGTGATTGCTATGCCTGCAGCAATAGTGACAAAGTTAAAGTGGTTAGGCAACCACGCTTGGTGTGTACAGAACTTCCGGCTCATCTGTGGGAGAAACAGGCTGTAGGTTTTTGGGACCTATAGAAAAGCTAGGGAGAAAAGATTGTTTTATTGCAGTTTTGGTGGATTACCAGAGCAAGTGGTTCATGATTATTTATTTATTTATTTATACAGTTTTATATAGCACAAACTTAATCCCGAAGGATATCAGAGCGCTTTACACTGGAGGGAGTGAGGTAACATAACAGTACGAAAGTCAAATAGGGAATATACAAAAGCAATACAATGGTGCACATAGAAGACTCAAGATAGCCCTTGGCTAGGAGTGTAATGTGCTATGCATTGAAACAGAATTGCCAAGGGGAGCCAGTACAATAGTAAAGAACCAGAATGATGTCCTTTCTTGAAGTGTGATGGATGCGCTAATAGCTGATCTTCGCTCCTCTTATGAAGGTAAGAAATTGTTCATGAGGAATTGTTTTGCTTCCCATTTGAATGCAGCCTTGGAGGAGATTCTCCGGATTTCCGGTGGGAGAGAGTTCCACATTTTTGGAGCAGAACCCGAGAAGGCTTGTTGACAAGTTCTATTTTTGCGGAAGCTCTTGGGTCCCAGGAGGAGGGAGTTAGCACTCCTCGACGGTCTACCCCCTCCGGATAGTATTAACTTTTGCACCAGGTATTTGGGGGTTTTGAAGTGGATGGCCTTGTGCGCTAGGCATGCAATCTTTCGTTGAATTCTAGCTTCGCAGGGCAGCCAGTATAGAGATTTTAGGACCGGGGAGATGTGGGCATTTCGCTTGGTGCCCATAATGAGTCTGGCCGCAGCGTTCAATGATGCCTTTAAAGGAGCCAAAGTGTGTTGGGGAGGCCGCACAGTGTAGCACTGCCATAATCAAGCCTCGGTAGAACAAGGGCTTGGACCACCTGTTTGAAATCGGCTTGAGGTAGGAAGGGTTTGAGATTCCTGAGAGTTCGCAGAAGGTGGTTAACTCCCTTGCTTACGTTACTGATCTGGGTCTTCATATTCAAATGTTTGTCCAGTGTGATTCCTAGAGATTTAGCTGAGTCAATAATGTGTGGGGAGCAGTTGAAGACTGTGAGTTGGTTCATCCAGAGGTCAATATTAGGAGTGTGTTTCGGGGGAGAGATGAGGAGGAATTCTGTTTTGGAGGTGTTTAGCAGGAGGTGGCTCATAGTTAGCCAATTTTGGGTAGTTAGTAAGGGGGAGTTGAGTGAAGAGATGTTGTCTGGGGAGGAGATTTTCAGGTAGAGTTGGGTGTCGTCAGCACACATATGGAAGTTAATGTCCTTGGAGTTTAGAACATTGGCTAGTGGTTCCAGAAACAAATTGAATAGAATGGGAGATAAGGAGGATCCTTGGGGAACCCCCAGGGTGACAGAGGATGGCTGCGATAAAGATTGGTTCGCCTTAACTCTTTGTGATCTATGAGGGAGGAAGGACGAGAACCACTTCAGCACCTGTCCAGAGAGGCCCATCCTTTGCTCCAAAATATCTAGTAGGTTGTCGTGATTGACAGTGTCAAAAGCTGAGGAGAGGTCTAGTAGGATAAGTAGGCACGATTAATTTTTGTCAAGCATTCTTAGAATGTCATCCATTACATTAGTGAGAGCCAATTCAGTGCTATGCCCGCTACAAAAGCCCGATTGGTGTTGGTCCAGGAGGTCGAAATTTTCAATGTGGGCACATAATTGAGACTGGACACATTTTTCCAGGAGTTTGGCAAGAGTGGGGATGCTGGAGATGGAGCGGAAGTTGTTAAGATCTGAACTGTCTGCTGTAGGTATTTTTAGAATAGGTGTTACCTGGGCCTCTTTTAAGCAGTCTGGGATCGTACCCTGTGAGAGAGAAGCATTGATGATCTTTGTCCAGAAGGGAGAGATAGAATCTTTAATTGATTTAAAGATGATAGGTGGAAGAGGGCAGATAGAGCAGATTACTACTAGTAATGTCATGAGGTTCCTAAAAGAGGCATTCTTAGAAGAAGGTATACCTAAAGTGCTGGTCACGGATAATGGAATACAGTTGTTTTTCACAGATATGAATGAGTTTCTTGCAAAGTTAGGTACCAGGCATGACAGTGTGGCATTGTTCCGGCCACAGACTAATTGTTTAGTGGAAAGAGTGAACGGTATCATCATGGAGAACATTCCGTTATCTTTGGCAAATGAGTTGATATGGAGAGATGTACCGGAAAAGATGGTATGGGCTCATAGTGTAACAACTCATTCTGTGACTAGTGTATCACAGTTCATAGCTCTGAAGAGCAGAGAGCCTGCAACAAAAGAATCTCCAATGTGGTTACAAGGGAAAGATCATAAGTGGGTAGATCGTGAGAATATGAGGTCTAGATTGTCTGATTTACAGAAGTACAACAAAGTTAACTATGATAACTCGAAAGTGGTGAAGGATTTGAATGTGAAGTGTGGAGATTGGGTGGTGGTAAGGAAACCAGGTTTTGTGAGAAAAAGTGATAAGTTTTTCCAACCCAGAGAAGGTGATGCAAGTGAATTGTGAGGTTAGATGATGGGAGAGAGTGGAGTTTTGGGAATCTATGTAAGGTTAATGGTCCAAGAATTGTGGGATGAGGACTTATTCATCTTTATCTAAGGATGATCTCTATATTCCAACTGCACTGCACTGTTATATTTTCTTTGTAATTCTGTTGCACTGTTCATATGTTCCCCGGCATTTGACTTGTACTCTTTAGAAGGTTTCATGCCTTTGTAGTTGGAAATGTTTTATTAGGTTTTTCTTTAGTCATGTTTCTCAAAATGGTGGAGATTTGTGGAGATACTTTAGAATATGGATCATGCCGTGATGTAGGGGATGATGCTGATGGAATGGGGAGCTGTGCAGATTCTAATCTGGTTGTCATATAGGCATTCTGCTTGAATCTGCTGGAGGTTACTGTTGGTGTTCTTTGATCTGGAAATAAAGAGAAGAGAATAGTAACAAGGAGTGTGTCTAGTTACTACACCAGGACTGGGGACAAAAGCCTGCTAGTATCCCTTCTGGATGAGGGTACTTCACCCAGGGAAACCAAGATCACCTGCTTTGGTGTCTGGAGCATAAGCGCCTACCTGTTTGCCAAGACCAGTGTGCCCTGTAAGGAAGAGGCAAGCGTTAAAGAGAGCAAGAAGCAAGTGGAAAGCCCTACCGGTAGGCCGCCCTCTTTCATGCGTGAGGATTCAGCTGAGCACCAATTGGGCCATAACCTGTGGGCAGGATTGTTTTCCACAACCCTTGAATGCCAGGAGAAGGTCACTCCGACAACTGAGAGACGCAGCACCACTCATGGGAGGGAGCCTGCGCCGCCAGTTGCTGCAGCATGGGCCACAAGCACCCCAACTTCTCCGTACTGAGCAGGACTCGCAGGTGCACGTTGAAGGCACCCCGGCACCGCTGAACTCTTCCCTGCTGCAAGAGGGGGTAAGACATGAATGGGGCCAGTTGGGACCCAGGGGACCCACTGGTATTGGTGCTGTGACATCTAAGGCATGTTTGACTAAAATCCTGAATAGTCAAAGGGGATCTCTTGAGTAAGGTTCTTGAGAAAGATATAACTGTGGGTATTCCCTGGATGCAGCCACTGGTGAATGAGGAATAATCCTGTACACATTACACGAAGGAGTGTGAGACAAGGATTTTCCTGGTAACTACTAGATCCCCGACCTAAAGGGGATTGTGTTATTGCTTGTGAATGTCATATTACTTGACTGTGTAGAGTTAGGAATAAAATACTACCTTTTCTTATAAAAGCAAATATTTGACTGGACACTGATTTATTTGGTGCTGTTTGCAACTTCATTTATGAGTTGTGTTCACTAACCTGTATCTACATCCCCCCATGGAAGCCTTGACTGCTTGACTACAGCTACCACTGAGAGTCAAGTGCAGAAGGTGTACTTGGCCGTGTTGAACAGGATCCATGGTAGGGCATGCTCCTGGTCATTAGGAGTAAAATGCTTCAACCAAGACAGTTGGGCCCAGTAACCCCTGCCTACCCCATGGCCCTCTGAAAGGGGTTCTGACACAAGCACTGCCAAATTAGTTCCGTCTTTGGGACTCTAATTGTCAGCGAGCCTGAACACTCTTTTTAATCAACAAGAAATATTGAACAAGCATGGGCAATGCCAGTAGGTTTGACTTTTGCATTGGGCAGGTGCCCACCAAATAAAGTCAAGGACTGGAGATACCAGGTGAGTATGTGTGAGTTTTGCCGATTCAGGTGGCAAAGCTGCAGCCATTTTCAACCTGCTTTGTGCAAACAGAAAATTTGAGGAGAAGGGCCATTAGTGGTTTGGGGGGGAGTAGGATGAAGGAGTGACATGTCAGACTTGGCATTGTCTGCTAGTCCCTGTGTTGTTATAGGGTCAGGAGGGGGCTGGGCTGTGTTGCTGCCTTCAGTCCTTACCCCAACAGTTTGGAAAAGGGCCGGTAACTTGGGCGTGGAACTATTGGGCCTGATAATTCCAGAGACATTTAGATCTGGGGGTGGCAGAATTTCCCCCAGAGTTATCACTTCAGATGTAATTTGGTTACTCGTAATGAAGATCAAAGTGAGACAGAAAAAGAGCAGAGGACCCTGCCACTCTCATTTTCCAGCTTATTATTCATGGAGCTTAGCCTTTTTCACATAATTTTTGATTAGCTGGCTTCACTGCTTCCATTGCTTGCTTTTCAAGCACATTTTTTTGTTTTTGGATAAGCAAGCCACAAGAGTGCATGAGTTTTCCAGCTGTCTACGTTGCATACTTCTCTTCCGCTGTGCTCCATGTTGCTCACTGTTGCCTGTGTGCTTCTTCCCAACCCCCATGTTGTACTCACTATTGTGTTGTCCACCCATTGCTTTCTCTTCCCTGTGCTTCTCCCCTGCCCACTACATGTTATCACCTCGCCTGATGTTTCTTCTCGTCACCCCTGCCATCCTTGTTGCTTCCATCATCATCATCACAAGCTTGTTTCCGGTCCAGGGAAGGCATGGCTTGGCAGTTCGGGCTGGACTGTTCCCATGAGGCACAGGGTCAGACTGATTTGCATATAGCCATGTCTGAACTGGGGTGGCAGAGTGGGCTAAAGAACGGTGATGGATTAAACCCAGATCTTTTGACTGGGTGTGAGTGTTTGATTGGTTCAGATGCTCCGTCCATCACCACCCCCTTTTGTACCGCTTTGGCCGCCATAAGTATGGCAGGGTATGCTCAGACGTGAGTCCCTTGCTCACTTTGCTACTGGATTCAAGCAAGCCGGGCTGAAGAAGGCTGCAATGCCAGAAACCGGTCCTCGGAAGCTTGTTTCCGGTCCAGGGAAGGCATGGCGTGGTAGTTCAGGCTGGACTGTTCCCATGAGGCACAGGGTCAGACTGATTTGCATATAGCCATGTCTGAACTGGGGTGGCAGAGTGGGCTAAAGAACGGTGATGGATTAAACCCAGATCTTTTGACTGGGTGTGAGTGTTTGATTGGTTCAGATGCTCCGTCCATCACCACCCCTTTTGTACCGTGTTATTTTGTAGGAGCACGCATGTGTGGTGCACGTGTCTACAAAATTACACATATATACCACTGCCTGGCTTTCTTTTAGGCCTGCAGTTAGCCAAGACCTTTTGATGTTACTTCTTTCAGCCACCTCTCTTCATCCATTGGGCTGCTGTTGTGTCTTTCACATTTTGGTTCTGAGCACTACAGTATACAGCATGGGGCAGTGGGTCAGCCGACATAAGCCACTGATTAACTTCACTTTGAGTAACTTCATTTTAGTCTCTCACTAGGAGTACATCCGCACACAAGATAGTTTCATTCAGTGCCAGAAGTGTTTTTGTTTTTACTTCAAATTACTTTAGTATCCTTTTTTAGGGCTCAACCTGCGATGGCTGCGCAGATATGCGCAGTCTCGCTGGCGAGACTTAATGAGATAGAGAGAATATCACTAGTGAGGTTAAACCCCGCCCCTCTTCTCCATTGACTGGCCTCCTAAACGGTGGCCAGCCATTGGAGAAGAGGTCCTAGTGACGTTCTTCTTTCTCTTTAAGGCCCGTCCTTTTCAGATAGGGTTCCTTGACTTACTCCTAAAATAAAAGGTTTCTTATCTTCTTTATGGGTCCAGATGGCCCCATAAAGAAGATAAGGAACCTTTTACCCCAGAAGGAAGTCGGGCGCCCAGTCTGAAAAGACGGGGCTAAAAGCGTAAAGTTGACGCCATCCCGAGCACTTGTTTTTTTAAAGCCTGCAGTGTTTGCCTCTGCAGGCCGCTGGAGGCGTGTGTGTGTGGGCTGGTCTGACGGAGACTGAGAGTGCGGGGACAGAGCTCGCTTCTCCAGGCTGTAAGTGAACCTCTGACATCCACTTCAGTCTGGGCACAGTGAGGGGTTCCTTTAATGAAAGAGCAAAAGTAAACAGCATAGTTTCCAGGGGTGTATTGTTTGTCTCCGAATTCAATTAACGCGCAAAGTAAATGAAAACGAAGCTTGATAATGAAATTACAGCTGTGTTAAGAACCCGTCTGGAAACACAACCATATGTAGCCCGGAGGATACTGGGGAGGGGCGGGCGTTTGTGTTTTTTCACCGGCCGCTCGCTCAGATTGACAATAATTGCGCTTTTCATTTAAGTCTTCGAAATGGCATCCATCTCCCCACGCTACATTAATCTCCATCCATGACGGAGCGTCGAATACCGATAGTTTGTTTTCCTCAACAATCTTGTTACTTTTCAGCAATCCTTGCCTCCGCCTCCCTGATTCGAGCGCAGTGTTTTCTGCTGCTCATCCACAGAATGATTCCACTTTGGTAATTAACTCCCTCTGCCAAAACGTCAAGCGCCTGCTGCCAATGCCAACCTCCCCCCCACACACACACCGACACACACACACTCCTGTTCCATGTGCGTGGCTCCTATGGTACAAAAGGTAATGACCCGTGGCTAGCTTGCGTATACAAAGGACGTATGCTGTGCGTGCCGGGGGTGTAGATTTAGTGCTCTGAAAGACCATCTGAAGCCGTGTACATGGGCCTGGGTCCACTCGGTGACATCCTCTGCGTCACGGTGTTGTTAGCAACCATTTCTATCACCTCTCGCAGGCGCGAGGACGATCGCCAATGCGAGATGTGTGCGCCTGAGAGCTGCGAGATGGGGTTCAGAACACGGGGGCGGGCAAAAGTATGAGGCGACATAGAAGAACCGGCACTCAGGGGACGGAAGTGCTGCTCAGCCGGGGAACACATGAGCGGCTGTGAATGCTCGAATGCAAGTTGGAGGGTCTCTGATTTCCGGCGTCAATGCCCAGCATTTCCATTTCTCCATCTGGCATTTCTGAGGTGCTAACTTCGGTCTCCATGGTGGCACAATCAAGATGAGGGTGAGGGAAGAAGCAGCACAATGGCAGGAGGAGCCTGGACATGTGGCGACGCGCACTAGTAGTTCGGAGCGTGCGCCAGTGCGTCATGGGAACGTGCGGGCGTCCATTGTAATTGCCGCGAGTAGTGCTAGCGGCAGGTCGCGTTTCCCGGCGCTCGAGAGAATTAAACATAAATTAAATACATTCCTCGTGTCCGAGTCTCATGTAAATGGACCACAATAACTGGCGACGAGGCTGTGAGACACAGCACCACACCCAGTGGCACCGGACCCCGCCCAGCATAGAAAAAGAATACAAATCTCATCCCGAGCGTGGCAGAGGAAGGTGGGTCACCAAGAGACGGGAGGGGCACCCCCTACAGCCTCCGATCACTGGGCAGCTGTCGGTGTTTCCCCAGGGGAGAGCAAGAGAAGCAGAAGTCCAGAGCAAAACTGCAGGAACGCAGTGAGTGCACCCCACACACCATGTGGCCAACAGCAGGCCCAGGGACCACGGGGATTGATGCACACACCAGCCACAACAGGGCGCAGGTCAGCAGCAGGTGTACTGAGCTCATCATAAGGACCCAGTTAACGCCAGCCACGATAGCAGCAGCCATCACCGCTCGCAAGAAGGGCAGGCCGTGTAGCGAGGGCCGCAAAAGGGTGCACCAGTGGCCCCAGCTGGGATCACAGCACCCGAGCCCCACCCTGACAGGGCACAGCGCTGGAGCTCCAGGGCTCATCCCGAGACAGAGAGGGGAGTCCTGCGCAACAGCAGGCAAGCAGAGCAGAAGAGAGACAAGCCCCAGGGAGCCCACCAGGAGTCACCACAAAGCCAGTTCCAGCCTAGCGTGAAGGAGGGAGAATGTGCACGCAAACATCATCTCTCACTAACCTGGTCCTGTTCTTGCCAAAAAGGGGTGAGGCAGAAATGCCTTGGGAGGACTGGAAGTGATGATTTCTGAACTACCTGTCGGCCTTAGAAGACGAGGGCGAAGGTGAGTTCTCCAGTGCGAGGAGAAAAAGAATACTGCTACACAACCTCGGACCCGAAGGCATCAGAGTATACGACAACCTAGTAAAGAAACCAGGCCCCCGAACGACACAGATGAGTTCCAGCATGCGCTGGAGGATTTGGACTCACACTACTGCCCGGTGGTGTGCATAGCAATAGACAGGTGCAACTTTTTCCAAAGTAAACAAAGCAGCAGCGAATCAATAGATGAATACGTAGCTGCCCTGCAGAAACTGGCGGTGACGTGCAAATTTGGCACACTGCATGACGAGCTCATCAGTGATCAGATCATTATGCACACTGCAAATACAGCGATCCAAGAGAAACTATGGGTAAACGGAGACGCCCCTCTCAAGGAAGTCGTGGTGCTGGTGAAGAAGGTGGATCTAACAAAGAGGTGTGCAGAAGCAGCGAGAAGGGAGAGCCTCAACAAAACCCCTGTATGCAAAGTGTCGGACAGGAGCAAACAAGAGGTAACCCAGCAGCCCACACAGTCGAATACCAAGCTTCAGAAAAGGTACCCTCAGAGACCTGCGAGAACGCAAAAGCCGCAAGGAGACAACAGAAACAACTGCTACAGGTGCGAAAGTCAAACACATGCCAGCCACGACAAAAGATACCCAGCGTTCAGAGCAAAATGCTCCTTCTGCGGTATAATGGGGCACTCCGAAAAGGTGTGCAAGCGGAAATTCAAGAGTTCAGAGGTGAAGTACATAGCCCAAGAGATGGACAGAGAAGAAGAGGCACATGAAGGAGAAGACTAAGTTTTATGTGTTGACGACCAGGTACTAGGAGTAAACTGCGCATGGTCCAGGAAACCTGCGTTACAAATGGACATTGGAGGAGTGTCAATCAACATAGTGGCAGATTCGGGCTCCCCGTATACTATTGTCCAACGAACAGTATGGGAAAGGGACTTTGAACCACGGGTAAGCAAGGACCTACTCCCCAAGGACATACACCCTGTCACGTACACCGGTGAACCCATACCCATGTTGGGTTATTGCACCCTCAAGTTTGAGTTCAGAGGAAGAGCAGCTGAAGGGAAGCTCTCTGTCACCGAGAAAGGACTGTCAGTCCTAGGATGGATAGACCAAGGCATGCTAGGGATCCAACTCAACCCAGAAGGGACCATACAAGTGATGATGACCGACACGGTACAGGCATATGAAGAAGAGGCGTGGAAGAAGGAGTACCCGGAAGTCTTCAAGGGTACGATCGGTTGGATGACGAAATTCACGCATAAAATATGCTTGAAGGTGGGAGCACAACCAGTGAGCCACAAAGTCCGCAACATTCCCTTCGGGAGGAGGGAGACCGTACAGGAGGAGCTCCAACGATTGGAAAAGAATGGGGTAATTGAAGCCATTGAAAGTGCCGAATGGCTTGCACCGTTAGTAGTCGCACAGAAACCCAACGGGAAGGTGCGTTTGTGCGTGGATTTGAGGGAACTCAATAAGAACATCGTGGTAGACAAGTTTCCCCTGACCCGGATAAATGAGATGTTGGCAAAAACAAAGGTAGTGAAGTGGTTCTTCACGATGGACCTCACATCCGCGTACCACCAAATCGCCCTACATCCTTCGTGCAACCATCTGACCTCGTTCATCACACCCTTCGGATGCTATAAATTCATGAAAATGCCTTTTGGGATAGCATCCGCGGCTGCGGTATTCCAAAAACTGATGCACCGATTATTTCAAAAAGTGGAAGGCGTGCAGTACTTCCAAGATGACATTCTCATAATGGGCAAGTCAAAGACTGATCACGATGCCAAACTGCACACGGTTCTGACCATCCTAGCGCAAAACGGCCTCACTGCAGAGTGGGGAAAATGCAAGTTCAGAGTGGGATCAGTGACATACTTAGGCCACGAGATCAGCGAAAGGGGTGTCGAACCGAAACGAGCCAATGTGACCGCTATTAAAGAAGCACCTACGCCAAAAAGGAAGGAAGAAGTCCGTTCGTTCCTAGGCATGGCCGAATGTTATAGCAGGTTCGTTCCCCACTTTGCATCCCAAACGCATCACTTAAGACAACTCTTGAAGGATAAGAACACCTTTAAATGGACAAAGGAAGAGCAGACAGAATTTGAATTATTGAAGCAGGACATCTGTGCAGCCGTGCCTCTCAAGGGATTTGACCAAGCAGCCCTATCTATACTGACCACTGATGCCAGTGACAAAGGACTAGGAGCAGTTCTAATGCAGACATCGCGGGAAGGAGAGGTTAACACTGTCAGCTTTGCCTCCAGGTCCCTGGCTCCCAATGAGGAGAAATTCAGTGTTATAAAAAAGGAAATGTTGTCAGCCGTGTGTTCCATGGAACGGTTCAGACAATTCTTGTGGGGTTCAAAGTTCTTACTCCGCACAGATCACAAGCCACTGGTGAGGGTCCTGACCTCGAGCGGGCATGCACACGCGACGCCACGGATAGCGAAGATGACATTAAGACTACTTGATTATGTCTACGAAGTGGAGTATATCCCCGGGACAAAGAACAAGGTAGCAGATTTCTTGAGCCGTGCAGCTGCCATGGAACCTGCTGTGGAAAAAGAGCCCTCAGAATGGGAAGATTACGTAGTGGCACTCACGCAAGACCATGAAGGAGTGATCAGCAGTCAAGAATGGGAGGAAGCATACAGCAACGATGAGACCTTGAAGGCAGTGAAAAGCTACGTGACGCAAGGATGGCCAGACAAAAGGCACCTGGACAGCCAGTTGAGGAAATATTGGGGAGTCTGGGAGGAATTATCCATCGGGGACAATCCAGTATTCCTGGTCCAAGCAGACAAGGTAATACCTCCACAACCGCTAATAGACCATCTCCTAGCCACTCTACACGATGGGCACCTCGGAATAATGAAGACAAAAGCCAGGGCGAAGCAGGCGTATTGGTGGCCGGCAATGGACAATCAAATAGAGAAACATCTTAGGACATGCAAGAGTTGCAGCCGAGCGGACAAGGTGCAAGTCCTACTGCGTCCACCCTTAGGGAAGTTCGCTTGCCCCACGAGCCTGTGGGAAATGCTCTCCGTGGACATCTTGGGACCCATACTAGACACCAACGGGGTACCCAAATATGCGATAGTCCTGATGGACAGGTACACCAAGAGGCCGGAGGTCGACATTTGCGAGGAAGCCGATACGGAAACCATACTTTCCTTCCTCACAGCCACTTTTTTGAGGGAAAGTATTCCCAAGGTGATCACGAGTGACAATGGGCCACAATTCATTTCAGCCAAGTGAAACGCGTTCATGGACCGAAACGGTATAGAAGTCAAGCACCCCCTAGTGTATCATCCGGCGGGAAATGGACTAGCGGAGAGGTTTAACAGGGTGATAATGGTCTCAGTGCAGGCAGCAATAAGTGCAGGCAAGGTTCTGGGAGAAGGAACTACAAAAGATGCTGTGGGCATATCGCATTACCCCCGCCAACATAGGTACAGCCCATTTAAGGTACTCAGAGGACGAGACCCTTTCGTAAAGGACAACCACACTTGGAAACAACTAGTGGTCCAAAGTAAATGGTCCCCGGCTGTAGTACGCCGCAACATGGACAGAGCACAGGCCTTGTACGCTGAATACTATAACAAACGTCGCAACGTAAAGGAAGTGACCTTAGAGAAGGGTGAGTGGGTAAGAGTGAAGCAGGCAACGATGAAGAAGAAAGGCGACAGCAAATTTAGTCCTCCATTGCAAGTGGTAGAGCCGTATGCCAGATCGGCAATGCTAAGTGACGGCAAAGTGTGGTCTCAAGATAGAATGGCACGGTGCAACAAAGTCATGAAGTGGGAAAGCTCGGAAGCTGAGAGTTCACCCACCCCAGAGAGAAGACAAGAATTGGAAAGGACACAAGAATCAGAAGCAATCAAACAAGACGCCATCATCATGGAGCAGAATAACGAAGAACAGTACGATCCAGCGGAGTGTGAAGGGGAAAGACCGGCATCTCCAGTCAAGCCTCGCGGCCCAGGTACGGAGACTACGGAAGGAGAGCTGAGGAGAAGAGCGATGGAGAGCGCCAGCCCTCCAGGCAGGGACTGGGAAATGAGAGGCCGCCCGATGAAAACTCGTACCAGATTGGGCAGGCTGATCAAGGCACCCAAGAGGTTTGAAGACTATGACATGGAAACCAAGTAAGACTATAATCTGCTGTAGTAGGTGTAATATAATTAAACTGACTACAGCAGTAGTCCAGGGACTATTTCAGTACCTTCCTAGTTTCAGTATTGTTGTGTTGTAATATTAAAGGGGGGAGATATGTGGCGACGTGCTCTAGTAGTTCGGAGCGTGCGCCAGTACGTCATGGGAACGTGCGGGCGGCCATTGTAATTGCTGCGAGAAGCGCTAGCGGCCGGTCGCATTACCCAGCACTCTGGAGAATTAAATATAAATTAAATACATTCCTCGTGTCCGAGTCTTATGTAAACGGACCACAATAGGACACTTTTCACGTGGGTTGCAGATCTACAGGCAAAAGCCTGGTTTTGAGGTACCAGGCACCTGTACAGACCTGGAAACAGTGCATGTTTGTTGAAGGAGGTGTGAGAAAGAATGCCTGATGGCAGAGGGGACTTTGTAGAATGGTTCCTATTTTCATAATGCTTTACAAACTGAAAATGAATTCGTTTTCATACAGAATACCAGAATACTCTCTCACAATGTCTATAGAAGAAGACGATACAGAATAACAAGTTAGACTCATGTTGGTAATAAAAGCCATGCAAACTAAAGTATACGTCATATTTACAGAACATCGTGTGTAAAACAAAACCATCAAAGCCGTATATTAGGATGACAGTGTGGGCAGGGGGCGGGGGTTGGGGCTTATTACAGCTGGGGTCGAGGTACAGGTGGATAGAGAAGGAGAGAGGTCTTGATAGACAAGTAAAATAGGCAGACGTTAAACAGAGCCAAGATTCACTTTCCAGAGGGGTTCCTTGGCAGGCGGGCACCCTGTGCCATTGCCCGCTCTCCCCAGCCTTAAAACAAAGGCCTGGACCCAGAAGTGGCGGCACTTTGCTGGCCACATGCGCTACACCTCGTGTTGACTTTCGGTGCCCGCTTGAGTGATGCCCTCTCAGCAGTGGGTACCAGGCCAACAGTGCCAGGTTATGGCATTTATACACCACAGGCTCCCCCTCCCATGCACTAGTGTACACAGTGTGTGTGTGTTTGTGTGTGTGAGGGTCTCACCGCGGGGGGGGGGTTTGCTGTTGGGCGCAAAGTGTGTAGTGGGGCATCTCCGACCTAATCAAGGCGATCCAGGCTGGTGACCACACTGTGCCATCCATTAAATACCGCACCACACTGAACTATGCGGTGCCCTACCACATCGCACCGCCACTCGAGGCCATCACTCAGATACCGCACAACACTGAACCATGCGGTGTCCTACCACATCAAGCCACCACTCGAGGCCATCAATCAGATACCGCACCACACAGAACTATGTTTCCATTCTACAACGTTAATGCATTTTTCAAAGTTTTTGGCGTCTGAAATAAGGAGCCACACTTATCTAAAACATAAGAAAATGCTATTTGGGAGGTAAATTGTGACTGACAAAACGTTTCACTTGTGTGTGTGGCTCTGTGTGTGTATGTGGCTCTGTGTGTGTGTGTGTGGCTCTGTGTGTGTGTGGCTCTGTGTGTGTGTGTGTGTGTGTGTGTGTGTGGCTCTGTGTGTGTGTGGCTCTGTGTGTCTGTGTGTGGCTGTGTGTGTGTGTGTGTGTGGCTCTGTGTGTATGTAGCTCTCTGTGTGTGGCTCTGTGTGTGTGTGTGTGTGTATGTGTGTGGCTATGTGTGTGTGTGTGTGGCTATGTGTGTGTGGGGGGGGCTCGTGTGTGTGTGTGTGGCTCTGTGTGTGTGTGGTTCTGTGTGTGTAGCTCTGTGTGTGTGTGGCTGTGTGTGGGTGGGTGTGTGTGGCTGTGTGTGTGTGTGTGACTCTGTGTGTGTGTGTGTCTGTGTGTGTGTGTGGCTCTGTGTGTGTGTGGCTCTGTGTGTGTGTGTGGCTCTGTGTGTGTGTGGCTCTGTGTGTGTGTGTGTGGCTCTCTGTGTGTGTGGGTGGGAGCAAATGCAATAGGTTTCGCATTTGCGACAGATTAAGCTATTGGCATTGTAAATGACAATGCCATTTATTTATCTGTTTTCAAAACCAACACATAAATAAAAATGTTGTCATTTACAATGCCAATAGCTCTAAATTTTGCAAAGGCGAGACCATTGCTTGTTTGTGTTTAGAGCAGGACTCTTTTGATGTGAACACAGGGGACATTCCATCGTTACCAGTTCCCCACTGGCGTAATGAAAAGTGAGAGGGCCTCCCTGCACGGTCCTTAGGGGGCCCCCCTACGGGCTCAATCAGGAGCTCTCCCGGCCAGAGTTCAGTGCCGAGGGGGCCCCTTGGAGCTAGGGGCCCCTCCGCACTGCGCGGGCTGCGGGGGCCTGTGTTACGCCCCTGCAGTTCCCTTCTCCTGCCAATGCTGTTGTGAATTTCTTCTGGAGGGTATTGCTTTTCTTACTGCTCCTATTTCACAGGCTACAAGATTGTGTCCATTAGAAAGTGTTATATATTAAGTTATCCTCCTTTTCCTTTTTTTCTCTCTTTCCTAATTTCTTTCTTTTTTTATTCCTTAAATTACTAAAATTATGTGCATATCCTGGGCCACTGGAATTGTGTGATTGTGCAGCAATTTTTGCATAATCATACATTTGTCGCATTTGCCACATATTTCATTATCTGCAGCATAATCTTCAGATTTTAACAAAAAAATGTGTTTCTAGTTCAAACGGTTCAAAGGGTAGTTACAACGAAGCGGCATGTTGCTGCACAGTGGAAGGTATTTGGGTGTTACACTGGTACGAATGAGGTGCAACCAATGCCCATACAGTCTTAATAAGTGTATAAAAGACATAATAATGAAGTAATAGTTTTACAAAATTTGCAGCATAATTTGCCTATTTTTGCTGAATAATTTACTAACACACATATTTTGGCCCTCCCCTGCCGCATAATTCCAGTGGCCCTGTGCATAACAGTTACTTATAGAGGTTTCAGCCAGACTTGATGTCCATTTGTCTGTGGTTATGTCAGTCACAATTTTCTTCCTCCCATTCCAGCATGCATGAGCCAATTTCAGCCAATTGCTGACTTCGCCATGAGTGACGGCATGCTGCCCTTTCAGAAAGAACATATCCAGGGGGGCGTGGCTTGGACGACAAAGGAGATGGTCGTCTAGGTCCGCAGCTCCGCAAAACCTGAGGAACAAGGCGATTAAAAACCAACCAAACACGAGGTATAAACCTGGAAAAAGGAACGAACTGAACTATGAACATGAGGGCTGTAAGATAGTAGAAGCCGGAGACTCCAAACAGGCTACAACAACTAACAACTAAGCCCAGCTCCGAAGGGCGACTACAAGGCGAGAGGGAGGCAAGATGGCGACTGGTCAGAGATAGACCCAGCCGAGCGGAGGTTCACTATCAACGAAGCGGTGAGCCAGAAGTCGTGCTTGCAACCTGTGCTTAAGTCCGTAGAGAGCACGGAAGAAAGGGGAGTGGAGAGAAGAAACTAAAGAGTGCGGCGCCAGGGAGCACACGGGAAAGGAACAGAGGGCGTTAAAAAGAAAGACAACGATCGGAAACGGAACGGAACCAGACGCACCTAACGAGTACGTCCCAGCATTGTGTGGCTGCAACCCGGTGAGCCCGGTGAGACCGGAAGTACCGGGAGGCGGTAACGGGTGCAGGGCGGAAGCGAGGGAGCGGAAGCGGAAGCCCCAAGCCAAGAAAAGAGGAAGCGGAAATGGGCAGTGAGGTCAGGCGGAAGAAGGAGACGGCCCCTCCCCCGAGACAACACTGCAGCGAGTGAGCGCCTACACGAGAGGGCTGAGGTGGCAGCGAGGCTCCGGAGGAAGCGCCGGAGTGCACAGAAGGCACAGAAGGCAGCGCTGCACGAGGGCGGAGAAGGGAGGCTGAACCCAAGAGCCCCAAGAGACTGCGAAAACACGCAAAACTGCAACAAACTGCACAAACTGCAATGCGCCAAACGAGGGGAGGGGAGGAGTCAGCGCGAGCACCGAGGCAGCGGGGGAGTGTGCTAACTGTGGTAAACACACGGAAGGACACAGGAATACACGCGAAGGAGACAACACGAGCCCCCGCAGCCAGCACCAAGTTAGAGCTCACAAGGAACAGCGCCGAAGCCCCAGAGGAGGGCATAAACACGCGAGGTGACGCCTACCAACCCATTGAGGTTCTCCTATCACCCAAACACTGCAGCTCACATCAGCTCACATCAACACATGACGCAACAAGAGGATAAATAGACAATAGGTAAGGCCTGCACAAGGAAGCACGATCGGACACTCCCAACCAACACTCAGGCTACGGGCAGCAACACGAAAAGCCCCAATCAGGAAACAGCAAGAGGCGCCAGGAGGGTCAGAACGAAGGCAAAAAGCCGAAAACAACAACCAATAGAGGGCAAGGCGCAAGGCAAGACAAGAGCTGGAGGGGCAAGCACAAAGGCAAGTCCAGGCACATCAAAACAACGAATCCTATAAATAAAGGAAGGCAAAGGCATCGCGCCAAAAAGGAGAGCTGGTGGGAGAGTTGGCAACTAACCCGGCACACCAGGCGAACGAGACAAAGCAAACGCTGGAGGGAGCCAGGGCTAAAACAAAGACCCGGTGTATCAAAATACCAAGTCGCTTTCGCTACAACTGCGCAAAAGCCGCAGAACTGCCACAAACGAGGCTGCTAGCTACCGCCAGGAAGGCAGGTGAATCATGCAACCTGAGGATACCACAGCCGCAGAAGATGGCGGACACGAAAAACGCAAATGACCTGAAGAAACTAAGGAAAGACAATCTGGAGTCCCCGGTTAAACTAAAGACAGAGACAGCGACACTAGAAATTGTACTGAAAAGAATCAACGAAGTCAAGGATGTTGCAAGAGAGACTAAAAAGACAATAGATAATATGCAGCTGGAACTGACAGCAATACGTGCTGACCAGCACAGCACAAACACCAGACTAGAAACGGCATAAAGCAGAATAAGTGAAGTTGAAGAGGCAACAAGCAAGAACATCAAAATCACGGAAGAACAAACAAGGATAACCAAAACACTACAAAAGCAGCTGGCGGAGCAAGATGACAGAGCCAGAAGAGGCAACATCAGAATCCTGGGAGTCCCAGAAGGCCTGGAGGATAAAGACAAGTCCTGTGCAGCAATGCTAGAAGACATGATCCCTAAACTCACCAGCCTAAACTTTGAGAGGCAGTTTGAGGTCAACAAGGCATACAGAGTGCCGGCAGGGAAACCAGCCACCGGTAAACAGCCAAGAGCGATAATCTGCACCCCACTAAGAGCGGATCACACCGACGCGATCTTCGCCTTTGCCAGGAAGAATCAGAACCTCACATGGGCAAGCAGCAAGATTGTACTCACACAGGACTACTCGAAAACTACAGTAGAGGCAAGGAAAGGCTTCCTAGCCATGAGAGAAGCTCTGCGAAAAAGAAACCTAAACTACTCCTTCACTGGTCCGACGCGCTTTAAAGTCACGGACAACTATAGATCAATTGTTTTCGAGGACCCAGAGGAACTGAGAAGATACATAAGAGGACCACCAACCGAGGAGATGGAGGTGAGAGACCAAAGCCAGGGCCAGAGCGCCCCGAAAAGAAGTGCGTCACCAAGCAATGAGGGCAAAACAGACTGAGGAACACCACAGCTCCTGCAGGAGAACTACGCAGAGCAGGCCCGGTGAGAGACACGGAACCATAGAACGCGGCTTAACCATCCCTGGCCAATGAAGCTAACATCACCAACTACCTCAGGAACGCCGGGCCACACCCTAACAACCAAACGCCTACCTCAATATTTTACACTGACACCGACTTTTAAGGGACAAAGAGACTTAAAAGCTGGAAGCTAAAGGCCAAAGAACAGACGAGCGGACGAACGCTGATCCAGGAGGAACGGAAGGAAATAAGAAACCAGCAAGCTACCTCAGGGAAGATGCGGAGCAAAGGAACTTTGTTGTCGCACACCCACTATGCAAGTAAGGGGGTGTGGGGGGAGGGCAGGGAGGGGGGCATGGAGGGGGGAGGGGGGTACGGGGAGAACACACATGGGCTGATACTACTCTTTTCTCTTTTTCTATCTTATCACATCTATCACCTATCCCTAGAGAGCGCACAAAGAGAGACTAAACACGATACCATAGTAGGCACACGATCAGAAGCTAACCAGACGAACGGCCAATCCAGGCAAAACGAAAGATGACACACAACTCAGACCACGACCTCACGACCGACATCAAGTTAGTGTCTATGAACGTGAAAGGGCTTAACCACCCAGTAAAGAGAAGGAAGGTCCTGGACCACCTGGCCAAACTTAAAAGCGACATCTATGTCCTGCAGGAGACAAGACTAGAGGAGGGAGACATAGACAGACTGAAGGCCAGATGGATAGGTCAAGTAATAGGGTCACCTGCAAAGAACAAGAAAAACGGGGTGATAACAATACTAAGCAAAAAGTCGAAACTCACACTAGCTAAGTCAAAAGGGGACACAGAGGGGAGATTACTAGTCACCAGCCTGCTCAGAGGAGAGGAACCCATACATGTGGCAAACATCTATGGCCCCAACACGGAGGATAAGACATTCTGGGAGCAGACTAGCAAGGAATTGGAGACACTGCCACTAGAAGAGCTGCTAATAGTGGCCGGAGACATGAACCAGGTCCTAGACCCAGCCATAGACAGGCACCCACAGAGACGCAGCCAGGGCACACAGAAGGGCAACATACTGCGGAACCTATGTACAAAACTAAGGCTCGGAGACCCATGGAGACTGCAAAACCCAGACCAAAGAGAAAACACCTTTTACTCAACCCCACACAACTCCTACAGCAGAATTGACTACATTCTCATTTCAGACACGCACACGCATCTCATAGACCATACGGAAATAGGCCCAAGAGCCATCTCAGACCACTCACACATCTGCCTAACACTGACAGGGAAACACAACGAACGGCCAACGAGGAGATGGAGATTTGACGATGGCCTACTGAAAAACACAAACAGCAGCACCGAAATAGAACTAGCCATAAAGGATTACCTCTCAAACAATGACAAAACAGACATAGATAGGGAGACCCTATGGGACGCGCTAAAAGCCACGGTGAGAGGAACGATAATGAGCATCAAAGGCAGACAGAACAGGGAAAGAGGTAGGAAGATAACAGACCTGGAGAAAGAAATAAAAACACTAGAATCAGGACACATAGCTAACTTAGAGGACAGGAACACCCTCACGACCCTAACAAAGAAAAAATACGAACTGAACAAGATCCTGAGTGAGAGGGCAGGGACCTGGGTCAACAAATACAAAGCGATAAACCTATGCTCAGCCAACAGGGCAGGGAAGGCTCTGGCGTCATACCTCAAAGGTAAGCAGAGACAACACACTATAGCAGCGGTAAAAGACAGGGCAAACAAATCACATACAACGAATAAAGGGATACTTGATACATTCAAAGACTTCTATGCGCAGTTATACAAGGAGGACGGGACACTAAGTGCAGATGGAGGGAAGAACCTGCTAGATCACATCACGACGCCAGAGCTGACGGTAACGCAAAGAGAGAGGCTAGACACTGAAATAACAAGCGAGGAGATAGAAGCGGCAGCCAAAAGCTTAAAGGAGAACAAGGCCCCAGGCCCAGACGGCTTCACAGCCAAGTTCTACAAACACTTTATCGCCACACTAGGGCCAACAATGACATCGGTATTCACAAGCTGTGTACTCAAGGGGCGGATGACTCAGTCGATGGCAGAGGCCAACATCATTGTAATCCCTAAAGAAGGCAAGGACACACAACACCCCAAAAATTACAGGCCGATCTCATTCATAAATGTAGATTGTAAGATATACGCGAAGATACTAGCAACCAGACTCAACGCATACCTACCGTCCCTCATACATTGCGCGCAAGTGGGGTATCTGAAGAATAGGATGTCACACGATAACACAAGACTACTTTGCCACATAATCAACCATGCAGCAAAAGCCAGCAACGCGGCGGTCATGATCGCCCTAGACGCCGAAAAGGCTTTCGACAGAGTATCATGGCGGTACCTAGACGAATGCATGAAAAAATTCGGCTTAGGCCACAACTTTAGGAAGATGGTAATGGCCCTATATAATGAACCCAAAGCGCGCGTAGTAGTGAACGGAGGCACGTCAGAACGCTTAAACCTCGAACGGGGAACAAGGCAGGGATGCCCGCTCTCACCAGCCCTCTTCCTACTGGCCATAGAGCCCCTTCTGAGCATGATACGAGCGAACCCAGACATAAAGGGGATACCTATAGAGGGAGAGACCTTCAAATTAGCAGCATATGCTGACGACGTCCTCATCGTAACAGAGGACCCAGAAAGATCCATCGCGGCCCTAATGGATACTATAGATCAATACGCCCAGGCATCAGGATATAAATTGAACAGGGAAAAATCGGAGTGCAAACCACTAAATATCCACACTAACAAAACGATGCTGGGGTCCTCTGGACTGACCTGGCAACGGAAAGCCATCAAGTACTTAGGCCTGCTCTTCGAGAGGGACCTGCACACCACATTAAACAAGAACGAACAAGCCATACTAAACAAAATAAAGGAGAAACTAGAGGGGTGGTCTCCAAAATTTACTACATGGTGGGGGAGGATAGAAACTATCAAAATGATGGTCACCCCAATGGTCAACTACCTGCTCAGCATGCTACCACTAACTAATACAACAGACTTCCTCAAAAAACTAGACAAACTAATCAACACATTCCTCTGGAGAGGGAAGAAACCCAGAATCAGCCTTCAAAAGCTCAGACTGCCCAAGACACTAGGAGGCCTGAACCTAACTAATTTTCAGCTATTCCAAACAGCATGCATAGCAAAACAGGGCCTGGACTGGCTAACGCCAAAGAAGGACTACACCCCGGCCTGGCTCTCTCTGGAAAAGAGAATTCTAGGAGGGATGGAACCCGTGGCCTTACTCACAGCAACAAAACACCCCGCAATAGAACTAAACCCAGTACTAAGGAACACAAAGCGAGCCCTGCTAAGAATAGACAAGCTACTAGACACCAGCATCAGGCAGACGCAACTAGAATCCCTCTGGCACAACCCTAAAATAAGATACAGGAACAAGACACTAGACATGCCCACTTGGTACAGACACGGCATAACCACAGTAAGCCAGCTGCAGCATAAGGGGACCCAAGCTACCTTCGACAAACTCAAGGAACAACACAAGTTGGAAAGCGCAGAGCTTTATAACTTCCTGAAGATTAGAGTAGCCATTACCAAGGCAAACTTAACTGACCACACACCCTCAATACTGCAATATGCCACGAGCCTAAACATAACAGGACACCAGGTAACACACATGTACAAAGCCCTGAGCCCCACTACCTCCAAACTCAATCAGAGAACGACCGCCCATTGGGGAACAGTGGCAGGGAGGGAACTAACTGACAAGGAGAACGCCGACCTCTGGGCATCCACATCAAGAAGGAAGGTGACAACAACACTAGATCAGACAAAATTCTGGCTGCTGCACAAGGCCTACTAGACCCCAGCCAGACTAGCGGCCATGGGTATTAGGGAGAACGACTCCTGCTGGAACTGCAACAATCAGAAAGGGGACCTAGCACACCTCCTTTTCCACTGCACCAAGGTCAGGAAATGTTGGGAATCGGTCAACACACTGGTAAACGATGTCACAGGGGCCGCCCTAGCACTTGACTTCCACCATCTAGCACTGGGATACACCGACCCCTCCATAAGATCCGAAACGGACAGAGACCTGATTGACCTCCTGCTCACAGCAGCGGTCAAGACGGTTTTAACAAACTGGAAAGACACAGCGAAAGCCACCTACAAAGCCTGGTTTAACTGGGTCATTTTCCTGCGGGGGGCCGACAACATGACATCCAGCAATCTACCGAGCGCAGGGAAGAAAAGCGAAATGTGGCTCTCGCTGGACAACTACCTGTCCTCACACAAGCCACCCTGAATGCCAGACAGACAACAGGGAAACAAGCGCCAAACAAGAACAAGATAAGACACCATTGAATAGATTGAATAGACTACTATGATCGCCTACTCTGCCAACTAACAGGGCCTCTCTACTCTCTGCTCTCTACTCTCTCTACTCTTCTTCTCTATACCTCTCTCTCTACGCCACCGGGGGAACAAAAGACATTTGGACAATTCAGCAAGGAGGAAGGGGGTTTGCCAAGAGGACTGAAGAAGCAGCGAGAATAAAGTGGACAAATGGCGGCAAATCACTACCTAACGTTCACCCCCCCTCCCCGGGGCCCCTCTTCCTTGTCTCAGTTATCTCCCATGTATATCTGTATATCCTCTGTACCATGTAAATATAATTTTCAATAAAATTCTACTGAAATAAAAAAAAAGAAAGAACATATCCACACACAAAGTGAACTCAACAGGTTTCAAAGGCCAGACCTAATGGCATTGCAAATGCTTGTTTTAATCGGACTCAAGAAAATATGACATCGCTGCACAAGATAAGTAAACGTGACTTTTGTCTTGGTTAAAAGAAACCCGGAAGGCGTCATAAAGTAATTTAAATTCCTCTGAACCGTCACCGCAGGCCCAAGGCTTTACCTCGGTTCAATAAAGATAGTAGTTAGGGAGAAAAACTCCTCAGACAGGAGGAAGGCCAGTAGGCCACGTTGTCATGGGATCAGTTCAGTTTACAGCGAGGCCTTGCAGCGCAGCGACATCGCAGGCGCCTACAGTGTAAAACGACTCCCAAAATAACCACTCACAAGGCTACGCCTGCCCACCTAGAAGTTTTACCCAGACCTCGAAGTTAAATATTACAGCATCTTCAATTCTCTCACCGCCGCTGGGGCACCCTAAAAGGCACAAGGCCTTCTCCACAAATGAGTTTCTTTAGCCCTCAGCACAATAACCCTGCGCCCAGATTCCCTTCCCACAGATCCGAGGAGCAAACACAAACTGACCGAAACAAGCCACTCCTGCCCTACCAAAAGCAGGCCTCTTTACCAAGACTAGGATGTGAAGCAAGTCACCCCGGTGACAAAACACGACCCAAATGTTGATGTCCTGGCATGTTATTTATATATCGCGTAACAGCAACACTTATCCCCTTTAAGAGCACTCTCAATTTAGACAGGTCTGACTTAGAACTGCAGCAAAGCAGATGAAATGAGGTTCTAGGATCACGCACTTTGGTCAAGTATATTTGTTATGAGAATTAGAGGCGTAAAGCAGGTCCCTGGAGCCCCTGCCGCGAGTGTGTTTGCAGAGAGGGGGGCAATAATTCAAGGGGGGGGGGTTCAATTTTCAGGGGACCCCTTTCAGCCCAATGCCAATGAGAGGATGTGGTGTAACGGCCTGAGCTGCTGACTTTGGAACTTCAGATGTTCGAATCTCGGCATCAGCTCACCATCCTGTGATTCTGGATAAATCACGTAATCTCCCCGTGCCTACCGAAAAAATAAATGTGTCCTTTTGTAAAGTAACTGGTGCTCCAGTACCTTCGGGTCGAATTACCGCCATATAAAAGAGAAAAAAACAAGCATTTGCAATGCAAATGGTCTCACTTGTGGGACCTTATAAGGATTTAGCACTGCAACACATTGTGCGGGCCTGGAACTTCTAGGGTGCAGAGTCGCTGATGAGCAAGAATCACATCGGTCAGAGCACGGCGAGGCAAAGGGTGCTGTTAAACTAAGAGCATTGTCCACAACCCACCTGATGGCTGCCTAAAATGCCTGGAGATTGTGCCTATTAAAGTTTCGTTGAGGGTAGATGGAGACGGTGCATCACCCCCTTTAGACCAGTGGCAGCTGACATGGATCGGGGGTGGCGAGGCGGGTGATGTAGAAAAATAACATTTTAAAGAAAATTACCTCATCACTGCGTCTCTCCTCTTTTGTCTCTCTGTGTTGGGCCGCACAGGAAGCACACAGGCTCCCCTAAGCCAATCATGACTCTGACATGAGCAGCGTCGTTATTGGTTTGAGCGTCGTGGTTCGGGGCAGCGAAAAATAAATGATAATAACATGAAGTTATTTTCATTTTATTTTTTATAAGCACTGGCAAAGCCAATAGGTCTGACCATTGAAAGTCTGCAACATTTTGTAAATTTGGTTAGTTTTAGCAGTGTGTAGGGAGCTGCAGGACCCTTGCAAAAGCTCATAAAAAAACATTGGCAAAGCCAAAAAGAATTATTGAAACAAAAGGATAAATGAAAACCGAGATTGGAGCACCAGCCCTGGCACTGAGATCAACTACTTTCTAGGAAGGTGTGCATATGCAAAGCTAACACTCACACTAGGGTGAACCAATGGCTGGAGTGGTTGGACTCATGCTGAACAGTGTGGAGGGTGGAAGGATAATGTGAATGATGCTTAGAACAGCTTAATGGAGAAGAGGGCTGACTGATCTCTCCATATCAGAGAGAGTGTGGCCTAAGTACTGGAGCACCGGCTCCATTTTGGATGCCCCATATTTAGTGTGGAACAAGAAGGAGGGTGAGGATAGCTTTCAAAGAGAGTGGAAGTGTATTGCCTGCATTCCAGAGGGTGGAGGGAAGTGACCCAGAAGTTGTAGTGTGCCAAAAAGGAGTCATGGTTTCCCTTAGAATTTGATGGCCTTCGTAGTAAAAGTCTTCTGATTAAATCGTCCTCAGCACTGCCATTTGGAAGATGGTAGGTGTGAGTGATGGGACTGCAGCTTCTATTATTCTAGGTGAGGGAGTTTTTTTTTTATATTTCTTTTTATTGAAAAATATATATAAACAGCAAGGCAAAGAAATACGTTACACGCAGTTCTAATTCCAATCGGGGGAGGAAAAACAATACAATTAAATCAGCAATCAATGTATGAGAGGGGGAGGGGGGGAGGACAGGGCAAAATCAAAGTACATACAATAAATTGAGCAGAATGCAGGGTCAGGGGGAAAGTGGGACATCCGTGTTATCCACCACAGGCGGCGTACATATATCTCCACAGTAGCTATTCCAGGGTCCCCACATTCTACACCACTTCCGGGGTCGGCCCCGGACCAGGTACACTGTTTTTTCCCTAAACATGCACCAGTCCATGTTTTCCTTCCATGTCGCAACTGTAGGCGGCCTCGGGGATCCCCACAATTGAGCAATATCTCTCTTAGCAATCATGGCTCCCAGGGTCGCCCACTGTGTCTGAGCTACATTATGATCCGTAGGTTCCCAAACATTCAGCAAACATCGTCTAGCCTCCGGCAAGAGGGCAATCCCCGTCACCTCCTTCATTACATCATGTACCCCGCTCCAGAAGGCCGCGACCTCACGACATTCCCAAATTATATGGAGAAATGTCCCCACCTGTCCGCATCCTCGCTTACACAGACCATCCTCAGAAAATCCCATGCGAACCAAAAGGACGTAAATCCTGTGAAGAATCTTAAGCTGAACCAACCGGAGTCAAGCTGGGATTGCGACCTCCTTGGGAGAGGAGATCACAGATTGCCAGTCCTCGTCATCCAGTTCAAGGCCATCACGGGTCCACAAATCTCGAAGATGCAACAGGAGGTCTGATCTATCATTGATTAGTTTTTTGTAGACTAGAGAGATAGTACTATCAGGCACATAGCCATCCAACAATCTGTCCTCGAGCGGAGACGACTCCGGAATTACCTCCCCCACCGGGAAAACCGACCTCAAAGCATGGCGAACCTGGACATAACTGAAGTATTCAGAATCACTTAATTCAAACTCCTCCTGCAACAACTCAAACGATTTTACCTGACACTTGACCCAGAGGTCCCCAACCTTACTAATACCAATGAGGTCCCATTTATCGAACCCCTTGGTATTCCACAGTTTGCCGAGTTTATCAGAACCAAAAAGTGGGGTTGCTCGAGTCAAACGGTCTGTCCATCCCGTCACGCTAGTCGCGTCCTGCCACAGATGTACTGCTGTCTTGGTAGGTCCCGACAAGGCCTTGACCACCGATTTAAAATACAATGCCCGTTAATAGTTGCCACCGGGTAAAAGCCATCTATCCATGGCAAAGGCGGGGTTCAATTCGGGACCATACATACCGTGATTAATGGCTCCCAATTGGGATGCCCAATAGTAACGTTTTATATCCGGGAGAGCGACACCCCGTCGTACCACGGGAGCGTCAGCTTAGTGAGCGAAATACGAGGTCTACCGTCTCATATCAATTTTCTTTGAAGATTCTCAATTGCTTGAAAATAGCTAGCGGGAACTATATCGAAAGTGTTTTGGAGAGCATAGAGAAAACGAGGTAACAACATCATTTTAAAGAGGGCAGCACGACCAAGCTGTGAAAGTGGAAGCTTACGCCATCCCGCGACATCTTGTTTCAATCTAGACAAGGGTGGGAGGAGATTCTGCTCATACCGAATTGCGGGGTCCAATGAAATATAAATACCGAGGTATTTAAACCCCGTTTGTGCAATCCGGATGGGACAGTTGCTTGGAAGAAGAGGGACGTCACCCGAAAGGACGTATAAATAAGATTTTGTCCAATTAATAATTAGGCCCGAGTTCCTACCAAATGAATTCAAGACATCACATAATACTATCAACGACTTCCATGGCGAAGTCAGATACAATAAGATATCATCCGCATAAAGCGAGATGCGATCTTCAAACTCAGAGGACCACCGAATACCCTTCATCGAGGGCTCCCACCGGATCCACGCGGCGAGAGGCTCGAGGGCTAGGGCGAACAGGAGCGGCGACAAAGGGCAACCCTGACGAGTTCCCCTCCCGAGACCAAACGGAGCAGAGACACGGCCATTCACAACAATTTGCGCGAGGGGGTCCTCGTGGAGCAACCTTACCCAACCAATAAAACCTGGTCCGAACCCAAACTTAGTCAACACGGCCCATAAATACGGCCAGTCCACGGTGTCAAAAGCCATCGTGGCATCCAGCGACGCCAAGATGGCCGGCTCACGCAATGTCGATGCTCTCGCGAGGACACCATGCAGATGCCTAAGATTCAGGGCGGTGTTTCTATGCGGGATAAAACAGGACTGCTCCGGATGTATCAACTCGCTGATAACAGTGATCAATCTATTAGCCAGTATCTTTGCGAGAATCTTAGGTTCGGCATTCAAAAGAGAAATGGGGCGGTACGACGCACACCTATCTCTCGGCTTCCCCTCCTTGTGAAACACCACTATGGTCGCTAAAAGCTGATCACGGGGGAGAGAGCCACACTCCCGAGCCTCCAAAAACATATCTCGCAGATAGGGAGCCATCTTTTTTTTTTTTTTTTATTACAAGCCGTGGGTAAAGAAAATACATTGGTACATTAATTTCTTCATAGTTAGACAAACATTAGCCAAAAATTTACAATTTATAAAATCCAAGAGACAACCCTAGATAATAGAATGCCACAGTAAAAATAAGAGAATAGTGTTACAAAATCTACGTAAAATAATAATTCCGAAACATATTAGATTATCCAATATATAAACAACTGGTGATGATAGGGCAACATCAAGAATAATATTATTATACCGAACGTAAAGTGCTAATGCATAAAGTAGAAAAACCAACACTTGAAGGTGCTAATATTTGCAAAATTTTGACCTGTATAAAGTGACTAATGCAATAAAGTGCCAATGTAAAGTAACATAATGATATTACTATATCGTTCATAAAGTTCATAAAGTGCTAATGCAAAAAGTAGAAAAACCGACGCTTGACAGTGCTTTTGTTATTATGTGCAAAATTTTTTTGCCTGAATAAAGTGACTAGTGCAATAAAATGCCGATGTATAGTAGCACAAATAATAAAACATTTCATAATGTAACAAATAAAATAATAACATAATAAAAAAATAAAAAATGATAAAGGTGCTTAGCAATTTGATATAGCATAGCAGATGGATACTTGTAATTCCTCAGATGTAAATGTAATACCGTCTTGCAATTAGCTAAAATATAACAATCACCTTCCTTTTAATAGTTCAAGCTGGTCAAAATATTTCCAATTCCTTTCAAATCTTGCAATCGCACCCACTCTACCTGCATAAGCTCTCTCAAAATTATATGTTCTTCTCATTTTATTAACCCACTTAACATGGCAAGGACATGCCGTGGATTTCCAATTTTGCAGAATCAGGGACCTTGCCACGGCAGAGGAAACAAAAATAAACACTTCTTCTGATTCATTGAACCTATTCCTGTCCTTACTAATGCCAAAAAGGGCCACTTCCACTTCTGGAAGAAGAATTTTCCCAGTTGCCGTCTCCAAATCTGCGAAAATCTCCCTCCAGAAGGGTTCTAACTTTGGACATGAGAAGAAAATATGATACCAGCCACCCTGTCCCCTGGTTTTGCATCTAAAACATTTATTCTCGTATTCAGGGAACATTCTTTGAAGGGCTTCCGGGGTATAATATGCCAACCAGCGACAAAGAAAAGACATTCTCTTATAATTAGCTGCTCGAAGTGCCCTATTTCCTAGGTAACTTATTGTCTCCCAATCTTTGTCAGCCAATACACACTGTAATGTGAGACTTATTTTTTCCAGATGGTTGCTTATTATATTGGATGATCCAGAAGGGGGTAACTTTTTATACCAGAATCCAATACCCTTATGTTTCTCCCCATATAACGCTGTTAACAAAGCATTGGGTGTTCTATCAAGACTTCCTACAACCTTTCTTATAAAATAACTCAATTGCAAATATTGAAAAAACATGAGCCGTCTCGGATGCGTTCTGTCTCTAACCATTTGCCAGCTAATTAACGTATTTTGAGTGAGAAGATGCCTTATTTCACAAAATCCGGCCGATTCCCATTCTGTCAAATGGCTTGGAGAAATCCTAAGACCCATTTTAACACATTCTGAAAGTTTCAAATAAATAGATCCATCTGAGCCATGTTATCAGGTTTCAACTTGTAGAGTTCAATAGGCAGACCGTTGGGACCCATTGCTTTCCCCGTACGCAGGGAACGAATCGCAAGAACCACCTCGTCAGCTGTTATGGCAGCGTCCATTTGTTCCCTATCGATATCGGAGAGACGAGGCAAAGAAATATCGCATAACAAGAGATGTGAGTCCTCCTCTGGCCTGTCTGACACAGAGGAGTACACTGCCTGGAAGTGATCCGCGAAATGCTGAACGATCTCTTTAAGGTCTGAGACCCGGGCACCACTAGCTATCTCGATCACAGGCACCACCCGACTAGCTCTATCCTTCTTATCCAACGATGCAATCAATTTACCAGCCTTATCCCCCACATCATACAGACGTCCCTGCTGTTCCCTACTCATGGCCTTAGCTGCGTCAGTAACCAATGCCCTGTATTCAAGTTGCTTTAGTCGTAATAGATGCGTCGTAGCACGGGTAACCCCCGCTCCAAATCAAGCTCCAAGTCCGCTATCTCCATCTCGATCTTAACCACCTCCTCATCCCTCTGTTTCTTAGCACCTGCTATTAATGACAGGGCCTGACCCCTGAGGACGGTCTTGAAAGTCTCCCAAAGAGATACAGCCAACGAAACCGATCCCTCGTTTTCCAAAAAATACAGGTCAAGAGATTTCACCAGGGCTGCACGAGTTTTGGGGTTTCGGAGGTACCAGGGGATAATCGGGGTCACCCGTCCCTCGGTCTCAGAGCCCAACTCCATCCGTAGCCACAGAGGACAGTGATCCGAAATACCTCGGGCCAAATGGTAACCCTAGGTGACAGAAAGAGCCTGTGCAGCCGGTACCAATACATAATCAATCCTGGAAAGGCTACCATGAGCACCAGAATGGAAGGTATATTGCTGCCGTGCTGGGTGTAACATTCTCCAACAATCTACCAGACCCAGAGTGTCAAGGAAATCAGATAGCCAGTTCTGTGTACCTCTCAAATCTCTGGGTGGGTGTCAATCTACCACACCAGAAACCACTGCATTAAAATCACCACCTAAGCGCAACGACCCCTCTGGGAGAGCTAGGATAACCCGCCCCAAGTCCGCGAAAGTAGTCGACTGCAGGCCAGGGGGGACATACACAGAAACCAGGGAAATGGTCTGGCCCTCCCACCTACCCGCAATAGCAACATAGCGCCCTCTATCGTCGAGGATCGTGGAGTCAATTTCGAGTGGGAGAGAATTCTTAAGCAGGATACCCACCCCTCTGGAGCTAGAGGAAAACCCAGCATGTGCAACCAAACGATACACCTTCCTGCTCATAGCACGACAAGTATTGCCAATCAAGTGCGTCTCCTGAAGAAGGACCACATCTGGGGAGAGACGCTTCAACAGTTGCAACACAACACTACGTTTTATCCCATCCCCCAGCCCATTTACATTCCAACTCATTAATTAAAGCCCTCTACCCCATCCCAAAAAAGAAAGAGGATCCAGCCCCGGGAAGAACACAGCACTTCGTTTAAACTAGATATGGACACATTGCCTTGCAAAGAAACACACACACACCCCAACAAAACCCCCATCCCCCCCAGCAACATCCCGTTACAAAACCCCCCACCCTGCACCCCTGTGTAAGACTAGAAAACCACCCAAACTTGCAGTGTGCCTGTCGCCCCCCATCCAACTAAGCTACGAAAAGAAACTCAGAGGAGGAAAAAGACCCGCCACTGATCCCGCAACCCCCCAAATGTATATCAAATCGATTGTCAGGATTATCGAACCACAGTTCGAGGCCTACAAGAGAACCCCAGGATACCATCAACCGGCGCCTATTCCTGTTCTGTCGGTCTGCCTTCCGCGCCACCAGACTGTTCCTCCGAAGGAGGCTGATGCGGCAGAGAGTCAAGCCAGTCGGCCACCACCTCCGGTCGATCGAAAAAATAAGTCCGCTCCGCATGTTCGATTCGTAGCTTGGCCGGGAAAAGCATGGCGTACTTGCGGACCATGTCACGCAATCTTCTCTTCACTCCCAGAAAACCAAGTCTTTGCCTCTGGACCGATTGAGTGAAGTCCGGGTAGAAGCTGATAGTAGTGTTCTCAAATTTTGTAGGACCACCCATCCGTGAGGCCTGCAGGATAGCGTCCCTGTCTCGAAAATTGAAGATTCTAGCTATTATAGGCCGCGGCGGGGCACCCAACTTCGGTTGGCCACCCGGAACTCTGTGAGCTCGTTCGACCGTAAAGAACTTTCGCAGTCCCTTAGGCGCAAGATGGCGAACAATTAAATCCTCGACAAAGAGGTCATCTGCCGGGTCCTCCGCTTTCTCCGGGACCCCTATTATACGGACATTCTTCCGCCGAGCCCTTTCTTCATAATCCTCCAGACGACGTGTAATGAGATCGCTGTTGGTCTTCAAGCGACGGACCTCTGTCTGCAGATCAGTGACATCACCCGTCAGACTGGAAGTCTTAATGTCCAAAGATTTAACTTTCTCATTGGTTTTCGCCAGGTCAGCATGGATCCGATTGACATCAATTGCCACAGTATCGAGCTTATGGGCGAGAGCCTCAATTTGTTGTCCTAATGAGGACTTGATCCCATCAATCGCAGCCATGACATCTTGCAAGGTCGGCTCAATCATCAAAGTCGGTGGTTCTTTCATGCCAGATCGACCGGGAGATCCCCTAACTTGGGTATATCGATCCATAATGCTAGTTTGGGTAGAGCCACCCCGCCGGTGAGGGAGTTTTTAGGCAGGGCCTGGTCTTTTGTCTGTCTTCGATTGTTCCTTAAGCAGACTGATGAAAGCCAGTTGCAGAGATTTAACGCTTCATTATGCCCTTTTTTTGGGGAGTCTCCTGATTGGAGCTACTTACTGGAAGAATCATCACCTTGCTCAAAGGCAGTGTCTGAGGGCCAGCAAGAAATTGGCATTTGAAAGAGAACCAACCGAACCCAGTTCAGAAGCCTTAGAGTGTTTCCTATCTGGAAAGGGTGTATAAAGGTAGTATCCAAACCACCCCAGTTTGTTCCTGTTCCAAGTTCTTCTTGTCCAGGGAATGGAGTGGTCCATAGCGAAGTCAAAGAGCTGCTATGTCACCAGGGCTGTAGTCTACATGGCAGCCTATCTCTAATAGGTGAGGGAACATCACCTAAAGCCTTGCATTCTGCTGAAGGAGCTAAGGCGTTTCTAGTGCCTAGACGTCTGACTATCTGCTGAAAGATGGAAGGAGAGGGCCTGGAGTGCAAGAGGACAGACTGTCCAGGAGGGTAGTGTAGGGGAGTAGGGTCTGCTTCCTATGGTCACCCCCACTTTTTGCCCTGATTCACTGTTTTTTTTACTTTAGTGTGGCTGTGGGCCTGCTAATCAGACCCACAGCCCAGCTGTTCTCTCTCTAAATTTATACCATGGACTTTAGGTACATACCTAATTGGGTATTGGGTCACCTTTGTGAGCCCCTCTATAGTGTACCATAGGTACCCAGGGCATAGGTGCATCCAAGGCCTACCAGGGGCTGCAGCATGTATTATGCCACCCCTGGCCGGCCATACAAACTGACACCACAGGCTGATCACTCAGCTTGGGCAAGGTCGTGTAATAACCCCTTGCTTAGATATAGTATTTCTATATCTACCCTTATATATAGACACATATATACCTATAAGTCACTCCTATGGCAGGCCTTGACAATCCTGAAGGCAGAGTGCTTGGTTTTATGTGAAATGGTGCTCTAGCATTAGCTGAGCCTGTCTGCAGCTTTCGGAACCATGTCCTTATAGCTGTTCTATGATATAGCCATACCACATACTCTTAAGTGCATTATAATCCTCGCCATTATTGCTTACTTTGGTTTGGCTTTATCAAAACATGTTGTGTAAGGTGTCATACGCTTTGGAATACTACCCCCGCCAGTTCTGGCAGCGGGGGTAGCATTCCACCCTTCTAGAAGGAGAAGACATGTAGTTACTGCTTTACCCGGTTAAAGTTAAACAGAGCCTCAGCATCACAAAATGGATGCTGCTGCCACAGACATGAGTCTGACCTCCTGCTGCTGGATGAAACTCTGGCAGGGGAGGCCTGGACAGTAGGCTTCCTGCCTTGGGAGGTGCTAGCACCTCCCCAGACAGACTTTTAGTGTATTGGGGCAGGGAGGGTTGAGACAATGTCTGGGGCACCCAAGGTGCTCCATGCATAGCTCTGGCGCGGCACTGGACAAAAGGAAAGGGGTGTAACCACCCCCTTCCCAGGTTCCACCCACAGGAGGGACCTAGCAGGTAATCCAGCCCCTTAGTTTAGTATAAAGATAGGAGCTGAGTCTAGAGACTTTAGATTTATCCTGGAAAGAAACTCTGACACGAACCCTTGGACCTTCGACGTTCCATATCGACTGGAAGACTGAAGACATCTCCCTTGTGGTCAAGGAGTGACCACCCTGTGCAAACAGGCACCAACAGTAACTTGCTGGTTTGTTTTGTCGATGCTCGAGCCAGATCCCGAAGACTTAGCGACCCAGGAACTGGACTCCCAGACTTTTCTGACTCCGACCCACATCCACAGCAAAGCTGAGACCCGTGGCGGACACGAGCAACGTGGGACCAGACATCCTGAACTACCTGCTTTTTGCTACCTGTGCAGCTTCTGAGGTACCCTCGAAGTTGTGCATTAGGGTTTGAGAAGTCCCAGACCCGAGCAGCAATTGCACCGAAGCACAGCACTCCACGAGTGCCGTGTGGGGCCTGCGCCTGCATTTCAGCTCGACACGTCTTAGCGGTTGCTAGCCCTTTGGCTAGTAGCCCCTGTGAAGACATCCTTTTGAATTTACAATGCTTGCCTGGCTGCTCCAGTCTTGCTCCAGCTTCCCTGTGAAGGAGAAGCACCCCAGACCTTGCTGGTCTGCACAGAAGCCCATCTTCACTTCCTGCGTGGGTTGTGGTTACCAAGGCTTGTTGGGTCCAATCAGGATACCAACACCGCAGTCACTGAGAGCCTTTGTGGGACAGCTCGTATCCAGCACCTGGTTGTCGTCGACGCCTCCTGGTCCACGTGGCTGCAGAGACAAGCTTCACTTCTTCACCTGATTGCATCTCGACATCGCCTGGTTCCTTCCTGGTTCCTTCCTGGTCACTGGCTAGTGACCCAGACTCTGTCCCCTCTGCTTTCAGGTTCTTCTCGACTCCGATCCACCCTTGGATCCATCCGGACACTTTCCTCCTGGTCGCCTGCAGCACTTTCTTGCAGCTCTCCATAGGATTCAGCGACGAAACCCGACACGAAAGAACACCTATGCACCCAGCTTCCCTGGGTGAGGTAACTCGAGTACTTCAGTGCTCCCGTGGGTAACAACTATCCAAGTGTCCCCTAGTTTCACAGGGTTTTCCCGTAGTCCACACGGAAGTGTCCGAAATCTACTACTCTGTAACTTTCACGTTCCCATTGAAACACTATGGTTACTCGCATGTGTGTTTAGACACTGCACACGCATCCTGTGGGTCTCCTATTTCCAATCCTTTGGTCGATCAGTGTAGCCCCAGCAATTTCCTAGGCCCTAGGCCTACTCACCTGTCCTGAAGTGGTTCTTATACCACTTTTTTAGTATATGGTTCGTGAGGACCCTATGGCAGAATTGTATTTGTGCAACTTATAGTATGCTTATTGAGTAACTTGTGCTGTATCTCGAACTCTGACCTCATAAAGAGTGCAGAGGGGTTGTGTTAGTAATAAATACATATATATTTGATATATACCTTGTGTGGTGTCCTTTCATTTGGTAGTCAAGGGATTATAATTGGTAAAACAATTGGCTTCACATGCTCTCTGAAGTGTTAGCCTAAGACTGCTTTGTCCATGATACCACTAGAATTGTTGGTCTATAAGGTTAACTTTACAACCATCACCATAAGGGTTGTTTGGACTGGTGCAAGGTGCTCACTAGAATAGTGAACATCATATACCAGGCCAACTTCTCACATTGGTAGATCATCATATTAACAGTGTGAGGAGCACGTAGATAAAAGCTGAATACAACAGAGATTGAAGGCAATACTGACCTGTTGGGTGAGCAGTCTGAGATGTCCGGTCTCTATGAGCAGATCTTGCTGTAAACTGCACCAAGGCTTTGTGAGAAACAAGCTTAGCTGTGCCATCCCGCTATCTGCTATGAGCCTGAGTGACTGATGCTGCCGTTGCCAAGGTCTGGAAGAGAATCCAGGTAACAGCCGAAGGGAAAGATCTGATAAGCATGGGCAAACCATCATGGCGACCTGGCACAGAGGCCCTTACTGCCACTATTGTACTTCAACACCTTTTTGCACCCACCCGGGGAGGCTGCAACTGTCAAAGTGTCAGAGCTCCAAGCGTACCTGATTTGTAATCACCTTGACTGTACTTGCGCGGGAGCAGAGATGATTAGGCTCAGGAACTAGATGCCAGTACCCGAATCCCAAGAGACGATGGTGGCAGGTCAATAAGAACCTCCCCACATCATCCTCCGGGAAGGGGGTGTGGATAAAATAACAAACAGAGAAGAGACTGGTCCGGAAAGTTCCCTCAGACTACTTCCTTCAGAGGGTCTGCGTATTGGAAACCTGTAAGAGGAGCACACCATTAGTTCTTTTCTTCCTACGCTACTCTAACTCTAAGTTCTCGAGTTTAATCTAAAACTCACTTAATTATTTTTCCGGACCTTGCCTCTCTTCTATGGAATGTGCCTTTTTCTCGTCTAGTAGTCGTTGCTGCAGGGAAGACAAGAGCGAACGGGTTAATTCCTTACTAATGCTATTCTATGGTCACCCCTGATACTGCCTTCTTCTAAATATACTTACTTGACTAACTACTTGAGAGCGCTGCTTCAGGGGGTTCTGTAAGGTTGTTCTGAATTGAGAAAAAACGTGGAACAGGACCTTACTGATAGTTAGTCTTTAAACTAGCAATGACTTAAGGAGGAATTTTCTGGCAATCCTTGTTTTCCGACTTTTTCACACAAAGTTCAGGAAATGATTTCTCTTCCCCTTGCCATTCAACGTTCTAGGGAAAAAGACTTTTCGTTCTTCCTTTCGCTCTATGCTCGATTCTTCTTACTCAGTGTTCAAAAGAATTCTTTCACATTTCTCCATTTACTCAATATTCAAGAAAAGGGGATTACTGATTTCCTCTTGGTCGCATAGAATTTAGAAGTTCAGAATATGCACTTGGCAATGTTAACTATGACACTTTGAATATCTTCAGTTTGGCCAAACACTAGTTATTCAACACTTAACTTTCGGTCGTTGAATGACACTCTGTTCACCGAAATCTTCTTCTCCACAGGAATTCACTTTAACTCAGGACAACACTTCGACGATTCTTCGGAGGTTCGCTAAAACTCTGGAAACTTGGACTTGGGAAAAAGGGGCTGTTATTACGCGTTTGAATTAACACGCCGTAATAACGTTTCCTCGACACTCGCGATAATCGCAATGGAGTACTTCAACCAGGATACTTTAATCTAAGGATTCGAGAAATTCACCAGAGTACGCACACAGGTTCTTCTTCGCTAACAGTTCAGGTGAAGTGCGTAGTTTCTAGAACTTGCGTCCCGCTCATACTCTCCACACCAAAACGAGGCTTAAACGACTAGAGCGTCAACCTCACAGCACCACGGCACAGCGGCCGCCATTTTGTCTCTCCAAAATCGGACCCTCTCCGACCATGATAACTCTGTGGATCTTCAGGCTTCGCTTTGGGTTGAGGTTGAACCACACACCAGCGTATCCACATGACGGGTTCTAACAGTACCCCCCAACAAGGCAGGCTCCTTCCCTCTGGGCTTGGAGGGGTAGCGTTGGTGGAAGGAATGAACCAATCTGGGAGCGTGAACATCTTCTTCCAGTTCCCACGATCGCTCTTCAGGCCCATAACCCTTCCAGTCAATGAGGTAGTACAGTTTTCCTTTGGAGAACTTGGAGTCCAGAATGTCTTTTACCTCAAACTCCGTTCCCGTCTCCAAGTGGATTGGCTGAGGGGGTGCTTGCATTCTCAGGTCTGCAGAAGTTCTCTTTAGCAATGAAACATGGAAGACAGGATGAATCTTTAGCCTAGGAGGAAGTGTCAATTGATAGGTGACGGGATTGATTTGTTTCTCCACTGGGTAAGGACCAATAAAGCGAGGTTGGAATTTTCGATTACCTTTTAGTCTCAGATGTTTTGTGTTCAACCACACCTTATCCCCCACGGACAGTGGAGGACCAGCGCGTCGCTTCCTATCCGCATAAATCTTATACTTCTCCTTAGCCTTTTGCAGATTGTCTGTTGCCTGTTGCTGGGTGTGACTCATCTGAGACACCAGGTCCTCAACGGCTGGGACTGCCGTTTCCATTTGTCGGATTGATGCGTTTGGATGTCGTCCATAATTCAAGAAGAAGGGGGAGAAACCCGTGGAGCTGTTTCTTGCATTGTTATGGGCGAATTCCGCCGACCACAAGTAATCGGCCCACTGAATTTCTTCCTTCAGAAGGAATAGTCGAAGATACTGCTCCAGCTCTTGATTCACCCTCTCTGTTTGCCCATCTGTCTCTGGGTGATAGCTCGTGGAAAACCTAACTTCTGTACCTAGACCCTTCATGAACGCCTTCCAAAAGTGGGATACGAACTGGGTACCCCTATCCGAAATGACCACCTTGGGTATGCCATGGATCCTGACTATTTGGGAGTTAAAATGATCCGCTACTTGTTTAGCTGACGGAGTTCCTTTTAATGCTATGAAGTGGGCCATTTTTGAGAAAGCGTCTACCACCACTAGAATAGTGTCATAACCTCTACTCAAGGGTAAATCGGTAATGAGATCAAGAGTCACTGTGTGCCAGGGATAAGGAGGGGTGGGAAGGGGTTGCAGAAGCCCCTTAGGTGCTTGTCTTTCAGATTTTCCCCGTGCGCAGATCTCACAAGCCTTAACATATCTCTCGATATCTGTTGACATCCTAGGCCACCAATAGTGTCTCTTTATCAGCTCTTCGGTTTTGTTCTCTCCCTTGTGTCCCGCCAGCTTATCATCATGACACTCACGCATCACCTGTCGCCTCAATTCTGTTGTAGGCACATACAAGGCCTCCCCTTGGTATGGCAACTGACGAACGATCTTCCTGCCCGGTTCTTCTTTAACCCAATTTTGCTTGTCCTCCGGACTCATGCTCTCTGCTATGGCCTCTTGGACATTGATCGAAACTGTGGCCCCAATAAACTTGTTCTCAGGGATGATCGGTTGAATCTCTATGGTCGTCCTCTGAGGGTCGGTATCCAGTCTGGAAAGTGCGTCGGCCTTCCCGTTTTGTGCTCCTGGGCGGAAGGTAATTACAAAGTCGTAATCCGCAAAGTACAGGGACCATCTGAGTTGCCTTGGCGTGAGCGTTCTGGCGGACTTCAAGAACTTCAGGTTTCGGTGATCTGTGAATACTGTGACTTGATGCTGTGTCCCCATCAAATAATGCCGCCACTCCTTGAAGGCATCCTTGATAGCCAGTAATTCTTTCTCGGTGATGGTGTAGTTAATTTCCGCCGGGGTCAGCTTTCTAGATCGGTAAGCTACTGGATGTAGTTGACCTGTGCTCTTGTGACGCTGCGATAGGACTCCTCCCAACGCCTGGTCCGACGCATCGGTTTCGACATAAAACGGTTCCGATGGGTCAGCATGGAGCAGGACTGGTGCAGTAGTGAAGGCTTCTTTTAAGTTTTGAAAAGCCTCCTCGGCCTCTCTCGACCACTCGAACTTTATTCCTTTCTTTAACAGCCTGGTAAGGGGTAGAATTTTCCCGGAGAATTCTCTGATGAATCGCCTGTAGAAATTGGCAAATCCAATGAAACTTTGGACCTCTTTCACACTCGTTGGAGATTTCCAGGTGGTTACTGCCTCTATCTTCCTCGGATCCATTAAGATGCCAGACGGGGAAAGGACAAATCCCAAAAATTCGACCTGGGAAACGTCGAAGGCACACTTCTCCAGCTTTACAAACAGCTTGTTCTCTTGTAGTTTTCTCAAAACTCCTTTCACCTGCTCGTGGTGTCTCGTCACATCGGAGGAGTAAATCAAGATGTCATCAATATATACGATGGCACACTGGTCGATGAACTCCTTCAAGACATCATTAATAAAATGCTGGAAGGCAGCTGGGGCATTACATAGCCCGTAGGGCATCACTTGGTACTCGAATAGGCCGAATCTAGTTAGAAAAGCCGTCTTCCACTCGTCACCTTCCCGCATCCTGACTAGGTGGTAGGCCCCTCGCAGGTCTAATTTCGTGTAGACTTGAGCTCCTTTGACTTGGTCCAATAACTCCGATATCAAGGGCAGGGGGTATCTGTTCTTCTTCGTTATCCTATTGATTGCTCGGTAGTCGATGCATGTTCTCAAGTCCCCTTCCTTTTTTGGCACGAAAAATAGGGGCGACGAGACAGGCGACTGCGAGGGTCGGATGAAACCATTCGCCAGGTACTTGTCCAGGTATTCTTTCAGGTGTTGGTTTTCCTTCTCGGTTAACGCGTACACTCGACTGCATGGCAAGTTGGCTCCAGGTTCTAGATCAATCTTGCAGTCGTAGGCTCTGTGTGGAGGTAACATCTCGGCTTCCACTTCGTTGAACACCCCTTCGAACTCTTTATACACCTCCGGGACCTGGCGGGTGTCTAAGGCGCACACGGAGTGCTCTACAAGACTCAAGGCATGAGCTGGGTTTATTTCTTCTCCACTATTCCTTGAGACAAAACAATTCTCACAACAGTAGTTCGAGTCCATGTGAACGGTCCTGGAGTTCCAGTCAATCGTGGGGTTATGCTCCGTGAGCCATGGTAGCCCAAGAATTAATTGAAACTGTGGAGCATCGATCAGGTTGAACTGGATCAGTTCACGATGGCCCTCTGCGGTGATCAGCTCCATCACCTCTGTGTGGCTTACGATGGGCCCCGACGATAGGTTAGTTCCATCCACGGCGCGGACTGGTTCGCTTTTCTCTTTTTGGATGGCTCTGATTCCCACCTTGTCCGCAAAACGCAAGTCACAGAAATTTCCCGTCGCTCCAGAGTCTACCATGACAGAGACTTCGGTCAGGACCGTCGATCGGAACATCACTCTCATAGACAGAATCAGATGCGGAGCCGCCGCTTGTAGGGTATTGGCCACATGGTGTTCTTTTGGAGTCTCTTCAGTAATCGCACCCACCCGTTCAACTCCAGCCACAGGTGGTGCCGCTAGTTTTCCTTCGGCTTGAAGGTTCCTTTGGGTTTCTTCGGACAGTTTCGGACAAAATGCCCACTCGAACCACAATATATGCACAGGTTGTTCGTTCTCCTTCTTTCTCTTTCTTCTTTCGTTAGGGGCCCTCGGATGGTTCCGATCTGCATTGGTTCTACTCCGGAGTTTCCTTCGGAGGTTCGTGTTCCCTCTGGACGCGCCCTGTCGAATCTGGGAACGACAGTCCGGAAATCCTTTTTCTTTTCCCCCCGACGCTCTCCTTGACGAAAATCTATTTCTAGAACTAAATCGATGAGGGCCGATATCTCCGTTGGGCGATTTGGAATTTGGGCCAACACGTCCTTCAGCTCGTCCCTCAACCCACGATAAAACACTGCTGCTCGTTTGCTTTCTGGCCAATCCGTCTCCACCACCAACTTGTTAAACTGCGCCAGATATGCTATTAGGTCTCGATTGCCCTGTCGTAAATCTAATAATTCGTTGTCCACAACTTGGGAGATCCTCCTGCGATCAAATATTCGAAGAAATTCTTGTTTGAAATTTTCGAAGTTCCTCAACAGCGGGTCTTCTCTGGTGACTAGAGGCATGGACCAGGCCGCTGCGTCTCCGCTCAAATACGAGAGAATGAAGGCTACTTTGGACTGCGCATCAGGGAAAATCGATGGACGGCACAGGAAATGCAAGGAGCATTGCGAGAGAAATATCTGTGCCTTCTGTGGATCCCCACTAAACCTTTCAGGGGCGGCTAGGGGGATAACTGGAGACAGGGAGTGTATGACTTGTGTAGTTGACCTGTTTGTCGCTTCTAACACTGGGTTCATGGCCTCCCGCTCTAAACTACTAGTTCTGTGTAACCTCAGGGCTAGCTCGGCTGTTTCTTTTCGGGCGTTTACTACCTCTTGTTTTAAATTCTGATTTTCTTCCCTTACTGCCCCCAGTTCCTTGTGGATTGCCTCTAGAATCGTCCCTAACGATTGTACATCTATTCCTTCGGCCATCTCTGCTCAGGTGCAAATATTACTTGGGCACTTCACTCTGTCAGAGCTCCAAGCGTACCTGATTTGTAATCACCTTGACTGTACTTGCGCGGGAGCAGAGATGATTAGGCTCAGGAACTAGATGCCAGTACCCGAATCCCAAGAGACGATGGTGGCAGGTCAATAAGAACCTCCCCACATCCTCCTCCGGGAAGGGGGTGTGGATAAAATAACAAACAGAGAAGAGACTGGTCCGGAAAGTTCCCTCAGACTACTTCCTTCAGAGGGTCTGCGTATTGGAAACCTGTAAGAGGAGCACACCATTAGTTCTTTTCTTCCTACGCTACTCTAACTCTAAGTTCTCGAGTTTAATCTAAAACTCACTTAATTATTTTTCCGGACCTTGCCTCTCTTCTATGGAATGTGCCTTTTTCTCGTCTAGTAGTCGTTGCTGCAGGGAAGACAAGAGCGAACGGGTTAATTCCTTACTAATGCTATTCTATGGTCACCCCTGATACTGCCTTCTTCTAAATATACTTACTTGACTAACTACTTGAGAGCGCTGCTTCAGGGGGTTCTGTAAGGTTGTTCTGAATTGAGAAAAAACGTGGAACAGGACCTTACTGATAGTTAGTCTTTAAACTAGCAATGACTTAAGGAGGAATTTTCTGGCAATCCTTGTTTTCCGACTTTTTCACACAAAGTTCAGGAAATGATTTCTCTTCCCCTTGCCATTCAACGTTCTAGGGAAAAAGACTTTTCGTTCTTCCTTTCGCTCTATGCTCGATTCTTCTTACTCAGTGTTCAAAGAATTCTTTCACATTTCTCCATTTACTCAATATTCAAGAAAAGGGGATTACTGATTTCCTCTTGGTCGCATAGAATTTAGAAGTTCAGAATATGCACTTGGCAATGTTAACTATGACACTTTGAATATCTTCAGTTTGGCCAAACACTAGTTATTCAACACTTAACTTTCGGTCGTTGAATGACACTCTGTTCACCGAAATCTTCTTCTCCACAGGAATTCACTTTAACTCAGGACAACACTTCGACGATTCTTCGGAGGTTCGCTAAAACTCTGGAAACTTGGACTTGGGAAAAAGGGGCTGTTATTACGCGTTTGAATTAACACGCCGTAATAACGTTTCCTCGACACTCGCGATAATCGCAATGGAGTACTTCAACCAGGATACTTTAATCTAAGGATTCGAGAAATTCACCAGAGTACGCACACAGGTTCTTCTTCGCTAACAGTTCAGGTGAAGTGCGTAGTTTCTAGAACTTGCGTCCCGCTCATACTCTCCACACCAAAACGAGGCTTAAACGACTAGAGCGTCAACCTCACAGCACCACGGCACAGCGGCCGCCATTTTGTCTCTCCAAAATCGGACCCTCTCCGACCATGATAACTCTGTGGATCTTCGGGCTTCGCTTTGGGTTGAGGTTGAACCACACACCAGCGTATCCACATGACGGGTTCTGACACAAAGATGAGTGCCACTTTGCAGAGCACTTCATATAGTGGTCCTTGTTCTAATGCAAAGTTTCCTCCACAGCCTCAACAGAGCTGAAGCCACTGCTGTGAGGGCAGGTATGCACACTTCGAAACCGTCCACCAAGTAAAAGTAGGGCCTAGCCTGTGACCAGAATGAGAAAATGCTAATTGTACTTAAAACTTTTTTCAGGAGTGAGCACAAGGGATGAACGTCTTTGAACTGTGTTCCACATAAGATCAGTAGGGTAACTACTGCACCTGTGCCTAATTAATACCTATGCATAGAGAATACCAGGGATTGTAGCCATTAGATATCACTTGGAGTGGGAAGAAAGTACTGAAAAGCTGAATGAAGAGTTTTACTGAAGATAGTAACTGGGATTACAACCCTGAAAATGCATTGTCTATTGAACTGTTTAGTGTTTCGTTTTGCTGTGCAATTAAAGGTCTTTCTTGTACCCAAAAGGTAAGCACTGGGCTGGACAATACATTATTGTGTCTGTTGGTTGATATTGAGGTTTAGCTTTTGTCTCCCACACCACCTTTCTGAGAAGCCTTTGACTGCTCATTCCTGTCCATTCCACATACGTTACTCTGTATATGTTCCAATAGATCATCTTTACCTAACCCTCCTTTGTCCCCCCTTTTCTCCTGCTCAGTTTGCAGGCTTCCCTAGCAACCAGCTAAGAGAGGAAAAGGGACAAGCTAGTCAAAAGGGAAAATAGGAAGGGCCAGCTTAAGAAGGTCTTTTTTTAGGTCTCGTCTATGCAGCGTGCATGCGCTGCATAGGAAAAACCTTTAGCTATCAATTCAGTTTTGCAGTCATAAACGTGCATGCATTGCATTGCTTTGAATGGCAATGCCTGCACGTTTGGCGATTCCCTTGCGGGAGCAAGCTTTCAAACCATCCGTTAGTAATTAACAGATGGTTCCCGCTTGCTCCCGCAAGGGAAACAGGCGCAGGCCCCCTCCTCTCTCCCCTCCCCCTGCTGCCTCTCGTGAAACTTTTTTTTTTTTTTAAACTTTTTTTTTTTTTACTATGTGCGCGAGACGCACGCGCTTGTTTTTTTTGGCTTTGCCATCTAAGTCCCTTTTCTATGGTCATGCATTAGGCACACTCCTAGCTCTTTTTTGACGAGATGCAGCAATCGGTTTTACGCATGTCCACAGTAAAATTGTACTTTTGGGGGCATGCGTGATGTAAACCTACTGCTCCCCGTTCCTGCTGAGATGTATTTCAGGCTCATTCACCCTTCTTAAAGGGACAAACCCCCTGACCGAAGTGTTCTGGTGGTTGACACAGGAGCACTCAGTACGATTGAGCTGCTGCAGGCCACGTGTCACCTAGAAGATGTGAGAGAGCCTATAAACGGCAGGGGGCAGGGGCCGGGTGGTGTGCGGAAGACCCTGTTCCCCCGCAGGGAGACTGAGCTGTAGAAGAATTGTGAGCAGACAACATTGCTCTACCAATAAGGAGGACTGTGTGATGTAGAAGATAGTGTTCCCCAACAGAGAGAACTGTGATTCCAAAATATATTTGCTAGGTTAAATCATGTCCCCACCAAGGCGACGATGAATTGCAAGACTCGCAACCCTTCAAGAGGCCAGGCTGCAGCAAAGTCTTTTCCACTACACTGTATCAGCATACACGAAGTAGAGGAAGGGTCTCTTCTACTCATCACATAACTAGCACCAGCATGGGCATTTTCAGTTGTTTTTTCTACTCAAGCGCCTGCCATGAAGTGATTGGCTCTAGCAGCAGGACTGTACACACGTAGTCTCTGTACTCCAAGGAGAGTGTCTGAAGTTGCAGAAAAATGCCTGATTTACCTCGATGGAGTGTGCCCTGCATATTATCATGTTACACCAGTAGAGGGACTGCTTCTAGAAACCTCTTTCATTGGTGTGTGGAGGGAGTAGAGCAACCAGTCTTCTGTGTCAAATGACAAATATATTTGTTTTCCATGCATACTCTTAGTGTGTTTTTTAGGATGGCTTCGAAAGATGGAACATTGCTGCCAAGTTTTCATATTTGCTATTTTTGTCATTTCTATGGTTTAAGTATGTATATGAGTGACATTCTATTGTCAAATGTTGGATACACCAATTGACACTTTTCTCATCAGTAATTCAAAACATCGATCAGTATTTGGCTGCCTCGGTTTTCTGTTATTGTATGCAGACATATAACAGCAGTGAACATGCTCCTAAACAGGGCATACCTGTTGGGGTTCATAGCGCTTGTTAGCAATATTAGATGAGCTTGTAATAACAATGAATTTGTTATGGAGATGTTTTAATTTTAAGGGTGTGAATTATGCATTTGTTAAGTTTTTAGATGGGTAGCTGTTTTAGAATTGCATCACTCTCGTTTTCCCCTTCAGTCCACCTTGCTCTGCAGTCTCTCACCACTTAGCACATAATCTTTCCGAAATTCTCCATCTGCATGTTACTTGACAGCTCCTTCCTTTCCATCACTGTCTTTTCACTCTGCCTTCTGTGCAGGTACTTCCTTGTTGTGCCCCCTACATCATGCTCTTACTCACACACACACCCACACTCTTCTCACCTATAAACACATTTTATTTTCCTTTAGAGCTGGCAGTATTCCAACAGCTGCATATGTATCCTTCACACACTTTGAGGCACAATGCGTCTTACAGTTAGGACATGTTTGACAAACAGTTTGTTTGTGCGCTCTGCAGAGAGGCCAAGGATTGGATGAGCAAGTGGTGTGAACATAATTATAACCCACCGGCATGGTCTGTGAGAAACTCTCTCTGTCTTCACCCTCAACTCCAGAGCTCACAACTGGGAACCTATAAACACATTCCAACAACATGAACTAACCCAGCCATCTAAATGCAACTATATACTCAGTTTGCGCTATACAAGAGTCATACATTGTAAAGCAAACAAGCATTGGCATAGCCAATAGGTCTCGCCTTTGGGACCTTGTAAGTATTTAGTTATGCAGCACAATATCTTTACTGCAACAACATTAACTGTTGCATGGCTAACACTTATAAGGTCCCAAAGGCGAGATCTATTGGCTATGCCAATGCGTGTTCTATTTAGCAAACACAAGGAGATGATGGATGGAGTGCTGAACCTTTTCAGACACTAACCCCCAGTCACAGATCTAGGTTGAATCCATCATGGTTCTTTAGCTCACTTCACCACCACAGTTCAGACACAGCTATATGCAAATCAGTCTTGACCTTGTGCCAAATAGGAACAGTCCAGCCCGAACTGCCAAGCCATGTCTTCCCTGGACTGGAAACAGGCATTCTGGGTCCGGTTTCGGGCTAACAGCCCTCATCCGCCAGGCTAGCTTGAATCCAGTGGCAAAGTGAGCAAGGGACCCACGTCTGGGCATACCCTGCCAACTTAGGGTGAACAAAGCAAACACAAGGAGATGATGGACGGAGTGCTGAAACTTTCCAGACACTCACCCCCAGTCAAAGATCTGAGTTGAATCCATCATCATTCTTTAGCTCACTTCGCCACCCCAGTACAGACACAGCTATATGCAAATCAGTCTTGGACCCTGTGCCTCCTGGGAATAGTTCTGACCGAAAAGCAAACACATGGAGATGATGGATGGAGCGCTGACATTTTTGAGACACTCAACCCCAGTCACAGATGTGGGTCCCTTGCTCACTTTTCCACTGGATTCAAGTTAGCCTGCTGATGAGGGCTGATAGCCCAAAACCGGTTCCAGGATACTTGTTTCTGGTCCAGGGAAGACATGGACTGACAGTTCGGGCGGGGCTATCCCATGAGGCACAGGATCAAGACTGATTTGCATATAGCTGTGTCTGAACTGGGATGGAGAAGTGAGCTAAAGAACAATGATGGATTCAACTCAGATCTGTGACTGGGGGTGAGTGTCTGAAAAGTTTCAGCGCTGCATCCTTCATCTCCTTGTGTTTGCTTTGTTCGCCCTAAGTTGGCAGGGTATACCCAGACGTGGGTCCCTTGCTCACTTTGCCACTGAATTCAAGCTAGACTGGTAGATGAGGGGTGTTAACCCGTAACCGGTCCCAGGATGCTTGTTTCCGGTTAAGGGAAGACCTGGCTTGGAAGTTCGGGCTGGACTGTTCCCATGAGGCACAGGGTCATGACTGATTTGCAAATAGCTGGGTCTGAACTCAGGTGGCAAAGTGAGCTAAAGAACGATGAAGGATTCAACCCAGATCTGTGACTGGGGGTGAGTGTCTGAAAAGTTTCAGCGCTCCGGCCATCATCTCTTTGTGTTTGCTTTTTTTATTTTACCCATGGCATTTCTCAACAAGCTCTGATGACCAACCAGAAATTAGAGTAAGTCAGTGCAAATTGTTCTGCAGCATTTCAGAATATAACTAATGGGAGCATATGAACTGGCATGTAGATGTGGTAGGCATACTCTATAGCTAAAATACTATACTGTATACAATATAAGTGTGAATGATATGACATATCTGTGCTGATCAGACAAAGACAATCTGTGTATTTTCTACCTGCTGTCACAGTATCCCGGAAGGACCAGGCACTTCCGCAGATTTCATGCTTTCAGTCATCTCTTTTTCCAACAAAAATATGGTCACTGTCAATATACAACAAGCTCTGACAAACTAAATATGTGTTCCCTTTGAGATCTATTTGCTCTGCCAATGCCTTTTGTTCATACTGTACAGCATTTGGAAGAATGTAGATGCTGTACAGCATGAACAAAGGAAGAAAGGCACAGTCACATTGTAGTGTAGTTCCTATTATCCCAATAGGCTCTGCGCATTGGAATAATACCTTCAATAGTATAGGCCTAGACCAGATGTTAACTAGGTCTACTACTGTCGATATTAGACTTAAAGTTTTGGGTTTGCCAGCTAGCTCAGAGTTCACTAGAAACTTTCTCGAATGTTCAGGAAGGAATTAACTTCCCTGATTAGACAAGAAAGGATTTAGTTTCTGACAACCATAGAACATGACAACTTTGCTCTCCCATAATCAAGAGTGTATCTCGAGAGTCGTGTGAACAAAAGGCAATTTATTTTACTCAGTCAGTACGTGCATTCTTAGTCTCATCAGATTGTAGAGAAAAGGAAGAGACGGGCGTGTTCAATAAAAGATGTTATTTATTGATCAGTCTCTTTTCTCGTACAAGAGAAATGGATCGATATTATTGCAATACTTATCGTTAAGTAAAGTGCATACATTAAAAGCAGTAGTATAAAATAATACTGCAAAAACATTGATATGGTTTCTAAGCCATATGAAGGTTTAAAATGAATAAAATATATTACATACACATATACATTTGACTAAACGTACTCAACTGGTGTTTCTAGATACGCCTACCCCGTGTACCTGACCTAAGCCTAATACGTGGGTGGGAATAGAAAGTTACAGTTTAAGTTAAGTTTGTTTTTGCCAAGTGACTGACTAAAGAATTCTCTGCGAGGGGTTATTCAGTTCTGTACCTGGAAGTTAGGATGAATGAGGGATGGTATCTCTCTTCTCTGCTCTCGATATTCCAGGCTGCCTGCGAGGGCTACCCGGAAACGCCGGTGCTGGATTTCTCGGCAGGAGAAAGCAGCGCGTCTCGTTCTCAGCGCGTCAGGAAGGCGGGGCTGCGCCAGCGGGGTCTGCTCTGCTCTGGGCTTCGGCAAGTATGGCTGCTCCGTCTCGTCACCACCGCGTGTGTTTGCATAGGGCAATATCGGTAATATTTATACCTTTAAGGTGCCGAGATTGACGTAAGGATGGACATAGATACGTCAATAAGGATGTCATACGACCAGGTCGTTAGCACATTCTTTTGCTGAAGTTCTTGGTGAAATCAAAACAATGGCCGCAGGGTTTTTCCCAGGTTGTCATAGGTTTGATTTGTTATGAGAACTCCGTATGCCTTATCAGGGGCTGGAGGAATATCGCTTGTCTAATTAGATCGCAAGCGTTATGACCTAATCAGATAACAAGTTCCTGTGCCGTAGTGTGGCTTCGTCAGATAACGGTATCTGCATCATGGGGGTTTGCTGCCTCATGGGCTGACTGCTAGTTAACTTGTTGGTTTGTTAACCAGAATAGGGTCAGGAATAGGGGGATCGATTCAGAACCTATAGGAATACATCACACCCACTCCACGCTAACTATGGTCATATTTACTAATCTATGCATAGTAAAACATAGTACAATATATTATAGAGTATTGTGTATACCTTACCACCCCAAAATACATAAATGCATTTTGAAATTTTCAAATATACGGAAGAAATGCAGTCATATGTATATTATGCGCTCAAGCTGTAGAATAATGCTAAAGTAATAATGCATTTGTATACATTATTGCTATTTGGTATATGAGATTTACACATGAAATGGCTCTTAATACAGAAAAAAAGTTCGAGACCACTTCATCACAGAATATAATAACAATGAACATACCAGCGGGCAGCTAATGTCTATAAGCAGTCTAAAAATAGAAATCTTAGTTCTCTAGGAATAGTTTCTTACTTTAAGCAGAAGATAAGTGTCCCGAAAAATTGTAAAAAATAATTTGGGGCTGCTGAAAAAATTGCTGTCCGTGAACTGGAGGGAAAATTGTTCATGTGACTTTATTATTAAAGTTGAAGGCCAAATTCAGGGAACGCCGTGTACGAGTTTGTTCAAAAGTCCCTATTTCTGTTCTGGTGAGAACATCATATCATTTAGGCTTTCGAAAAAGTTGTCAACAGCTTCCTGGGAGAGTTCCACTAACTCGGAAATAGGTGTAACCATGCATTCATGCGCATGATTGTCTCCATTGACATTCTGATTTGGATTGCTGACAGAAGGTCGTACCTGATCGATGCTGCTTTCATCTTGTACTTCACTACCCCTTAATCGTAGTGGTGAAGCTTCCACGAATGCCGTCATCAGGATTGGTAGCCTTTGAGGGCAGCACAAAGCATGAGCCTTGATCGGACTCAACAATGTTTCTGCATCCATTGGCGCATCCGATTGTAGCGTCAGACAGGTGTCTAACACGCATTCTTCTCCGCATAGCAGGCACCTTAATACAGGTAAAACACATCGTTGCCACATAGGTCGAAAGGATAGAAACCAAGTCATGTTCAGGTCTCTAAGCCGGGATAGTCCCAGGATTCTTGATATCCGGTCCCGGTATCCAATGGCTAGGATTGTTTCTTCCCTTGTCGCAGGTGTTTTGTCTGTGACATGGTTTGCCATAACGAAAAATAAGGACTAGGAATAGGATTCCTGCAATCAGTCCTAAAATGAGGGGAAGTCTGCCAAAAATCGAATGGACGAAGTCTGGAAAAATACCCAGTATGGCTTTGAATGGTGTTAATGCCATCGAAAATACTGTCTTAAATACTTGTGAGACCCCACTGGTATCAGAAATATTTAAGATTTCATTCAGGATTTCTGCGAAATGTATGGGGGAATTAGTTGATAACAATGAATGTATCTCCGCAGTCGTCCTTGCGACTTGTAGATCATATGTTTCTTTTGATGACGTGAGCCTGGTCGGCGTCTGAAGAAGCACTGTTTTCATTCTGCTTAAAGTATCTATTCGAATAGAAGTAATTTTCAAGTTGGACCATGCCCTTGCCTCCCTGTCTGGAAAGGAGCTGGGGAACAATGAGTGTCCACAGCACTTGACCTTCGCAGTCGTAGTTACGAGATAAGGAGTCCCGGGCATAAGACTACAACATCTGCGAACTACAATTAGAATGTAACTCCCATTATAGAGTCTTTGAAAGAATGGTTCTATCTCTGTTGCAGGTGCGCCTTGCTGGTGACATGAAAGGTTATTTGAGTTCCCTTCACAGGCTCCGTGCAAACTAATTCCGTTACACAGAAGTGTACCGCTTAGTGACATTGCACAATTATTGCCACTAAGAAATACTTTCTGTCCTTTATTACTGACACATGCATGTGAATAGGGCAGGTCCCATGTTGTTTTAATGTACCCCTTTCCCAATTTCTCGTACATGCCAGCCTGTATATATTTTTGGCAGTATTGAAACCTGAAGGTTGAAATTGGAATATTTATTATCCCATGTATTATCCATTCACTGACAGGTCGTTCTGACATTGTCACTGGTAATCTCTCAAGTTTCTCAATGCTCAGGATTGTATAATCAGCTCCCTTTTGGGCCATACTGATTTGTCTATCAGTAAGGTTAAAGATATAGAATAGTGACGTTGTGTTGATTAAACGCCAAGGCACATAGCCTGAACGCAGATTTTGTAACGTCCAGCCAAGCTGTACAATAGAACGCAATTGGGACTGACCGTGTTGTAATAACAGTAAGTCTTGCGATAATATGTCGATTGCTGAAGACACAATGCTGTCCAAAGAAAGAATTCTGGAGGACAGAGTCATTAACCCGTTGTCCACTACAGAAAGTGATTTTTCCAAATTAATACGGTCAATTTCCCGTATTCTCTCTGCTGTTTCAATTTGAGTAACCTTCCAGGCCTCATTGTATGCTGCATATACTGAGGCTGCTATGAAACGCTTTTGACGCTGTTTGCGTGGTCCCATAGTGAAATCACGCAAGTCAGCACCATCAGTAAGTAAAGTTAGGTGTTGCTTAATTTCTGCCAGTGTGGAAGTTTGTAGCCATTGAAGGCATAATTTGCCCACACTGTAGGTGGTTATTATCCCTGGGTGATGTCTTTGAGGATATCTAGGGTCTGGCCTGGTCATTTTGAACCCCTGTGTTTTGTTCAGGAATCTGTCTTGACAGTTATTAGTATCTGTGGGCCAGATCAACCATTGTTTCCAATCTGGATGTGTTCTGTTTTGGTTTAATACATAATTTACGTCTATCTCTTCTTCTGTAGAACTATTGCTGTTCATTGTTGGTTTTGGAATAGACGGTTTATTTAAGTCTTTGATTTTGGCTAGGCCAAGACAGGTAGTTTGTTGAACAGTGTCATTTAAAAATATAATTTGTTCTGGGATCATGCAGGCTCTAAACAAAGATTCTATACCCTGTACTTGCCATTCTTTTGTACCCCAAACACTTTTCAATTCAACATTTTTGTCCCAATAATCAAAACCAAAAGTATTCATTTGTTCAAAGAATGAGTCTGAATATATCAATTTCGTGTTGGTTATCATGGTCTTCATCCCTGTCTTATTTGACAATTTGAAATAAAATGTTTCAGCATTACTTATGTTAAAACCTGAAAAATATGAATATTTGTCGTAAACGGTTCTTGAGCTTCCTTTTGGAGGGGTTGCACAATGTTCCCATTGATTATAATTTAAAACATTTCTAGGTTGTGCAGATCTATGTAGAAAATGGTTACCATAGTGGTTATAACAGTACATACTATCATAATTTGTAGAACCCTGCAAATAATCATGTTTGGTAAATTTAGCAGACATTACTAAGTCAGACATCATATTATTAATGCTTTCGAAGTCCCAATCATCAGCAAATGAGCTTGGTTTTACAAAGTCACTCAATGAGATCTTAATTTGGTGTGGATATTTCAGGATTTCGACCGGACCATAAATTTCATAGTCAGTGTTATCCCATGCTACCCCACCCGGTATAGGATTGGCTGTGAAGTTGACTGAAGAAAGTTCTCTTTTCTCGACGTGTGAAGATGTGTGTGGTTTGAGGATCAAGTTGATTTTCTGACTTGCTGTGTCCATTTTAGCATATTTTCCCTCAATGAAGCGTCCCAAAGTTAGTACCATGATGAGCCAAAGTATGAGGATAAATGCACCAAAACCCACCCAAAATTCAAGCCATGGAGAAACCAGATATGTTTCTTTCAGTTGTTTCAAAAGTTCTTTAGCTTTATCTTTAAAGGTTTTTGATGATGGCTGTGTCTTTGATTCACTGAAGCCTTCAGAGGAATCATCGAAGTTTATGAAGTAGCCGGATGCAGTTCTGTCAATTGTTCCAATTGGTTCAGGATTACTGTTTCTTGCATTTGCACTTGGTACTTCATTATAGATTGGTGTGTCTCTGCTAAATGTTTTTATTTGGGTTTTCAGAGGTCTAAGTTCCATTGCATTGTTGCATAGTCCTTGTTGTTCTTCTCTAGGCGTTTCGAATGTAATGAGTCTCTTAGTTAGGACCTCTGTATTGGTAGCAAACCTTGGTGTTCTGCTACTTATTGGGAGTCCACTTGGCCTACTATTTGTTATCGGCCACATGATTGTGGTTTTACCAGGTCGATGGATACAACTCGGTTCTCCTTTTTACCAGCAAGCGGCGGTAGTACAACTGATCTTGTCCCGTTGACAGACAAGACAGGAACTGCTTTTCTGTAAGAAGGCCCAAATTCCTTCTTTACCGCGATCTTTTCTCTGACCAGATCCCCGACTTTTGGAATCCAGACAGGTCTTGCTGGGACAGGTGGTGGTTCTTCAGTGGTTGTTGGCTGTTGTTTCAACTTTATGTTGCTCAGGTCTTTTCTTGTTTTGTTTAAGCCCTGCAAAATAGCCAAACGGTCTTTGATATCAAAGCTTTTTTCTTTCACCACTGAAGTCTGACTATCAAGGTCAGAGATCAACATCCTAGTTCCAAATAATAATTCGTACGGACTGAATCCCTTCAGAGAATTTCTTGGCAAGTTATTTAGACTACGTTGGACACTTATTAGATGTTTGACCCACCCAGCTCCCGAACCTAATATCCTTTCCGTTATAGATTGCTTTATGCCTTGGTTTTTTCTTTACACCATCCCGTATCCCTCAGGAAGGAAGTGAGAAGATTCCCGCTGTGCTATGCTCATTTGGCCATGTGTCCCCTCAGGCTGGAGGGCTAGAGTGAAAACAATGGTCAAACGTAGCATGCTCTTAGCGTATATGCCATTTAGACTCGCAAATCTTTGTATAACAGTCCAGACGTCAGCCGAGTGCTGGTGGTCTACATTATAAGTGGAAACTAGCCTGTATATGTTAATCGCAAGCCTTGCTTTTTACTCTTGATTTTTTCTGGAGTAAAACGACGAGGTATTAAGCTGTTTCTCGCCCCACTGCGATCTCTGTTGCAGTTTGGGCAGTTTTTTACAAACATGGTGTGATGCAGGCTCATGCCTGGCCACCAGTACCGTGATTGTAATTCTTTCAGAGAATCTTTTAGTTTGAGGTGTCCGAGACCCTCGCCCATATGTGCGTCTGCGATTAACAAGTTTCTCCTGTCCATGTTTGGAATCACTCTATCCCCCACTCCAGGGATTCGAGCAAAAGGGACGGAGTTTGCATCGATTATGTATGTATAATTGAGTGGATAGTTGATCGGTAGTGCTGAGCAGTCGCCTTTTAATGACGTTTTCACCGCCAGCACTGTTTCACCGTCAATGTATTTTAATGTACGCTTTTTTCGAACTACGGGAGCCGATTTAGTTGCTACCGCTGTGGCTGTGTCAGCCAATGAATTCCCTGCAACGTGAACGCCATCACGCTGATGACTCAGTGAGTGTGTCACGTGAGTCTTTGGTAGTTCTTTTTGTAAAAGAGCTATTTGTTACCAGAGCAGTTTCTGCTTTATTGTTGCATCTGTGTCATCTTTGTAACCGTTTTGAATCCATGTCTGCAAATAGTTGTTATATGATTTGACGCAGTAATATGAATCTGACACTATAAGTGTCGGGAATTCGCGATCCGCATTATCTAGCGCCATTTTCAATGCTAATATTTCAGTTTGTTGTTCTGAATTAGTTTCTACTGAGTGTGTTTTTGTTAATAGAGGTCTTAGTTTACCTCCGCGCCACACTTCTTTTGTAATCCCACATGTGGGGTTGTATGCTTGTTCTCCCCAAACGGGGGGTTGAGCATGTCCGTCTGTATAAATTACACAGGCGTAGTGTCGTAAAGGCAGAATATCGATTGGCAGAGGGAATGTTCTTTCATATTCTAGATTTTTTAATTCCTCTAGTTCTGGATCAAAGTAGTAGTATACTTTGTCCGTTGTGATTGAATTCACCCATTGTATCCATTCTGGATTCAATGTTGTTGTTGGTAAATTACACGGTGTTGTTAATGCCTCAAAGGCTGATTCAGCTGTTCTGACAGTGATTTGTCTACCGTCCGCTTGATCTTTTTCTCTAGCTATTGTGGTTTGAACTGCATGAACAATTTTTTCTTTAATGCTGAATTTCTGTTCAGCTTCTGTGTATAAGTGTGATTTGAATGCAATTGGTACCTTTTCTCCCTCATTAGAGGTCAGGTATGTGAATCCGCATCTCCCTGGGATGACTCGGATCACAAGATTGCGTGTGTTATCACGTGTTTCTAATTTTGTTTTAATTAGCATGTCTGTTTGTAAGGATCTCAATGTTTCTGTGTGTATTTGAGTCCAATTAGATCTTTTAAAATCTGGTTTTATTAGATCATATAGGGGTTTGACCCTTTCTGCGTAATTCGCAATATATGTTCTTCCGAAATTTAGGAAGCCTAGAATTGACTGTAGGTTTTTTAGTGTTCTAGGTGCTTGGAGTACGGCACATTTTTCTAGAAAATTGTCAGCCAGGCTTTTGCCTTCACTTGATAATTCATATCCTAAGAACAGGACTTTCAGATGGGCAATTCTGGATTTTTTAAAGTTGAATTTGTAACCCTCTGCTGCGAACCCAAGTATTATGGTGTTCACTCTCTTCAAGTGAGTCTCCAAGTCATCATCTGTTAAGTATATGTCGTCGACATATGATAATGCTTCGTCGTCATATATTTGTAGTAATTCTGTTACTCTCGCTGAGAATACTCCCGGGCTGTTCTTGTACCCCTGGGCTAACCGACAGAATTGTTTTTGAGTGCCATTTATTGAGAACGCAGACAAATATCTGCTCTCTGGTGCTATGTTTTGACAAAAGAATCCATTAGAGATGTCTACGGTTGTTTTGTATTTTTTGCGCACTATGTTATTCATTAGTGCAGCACTATGTGAGTTTTGCACTGCAAAAGTTTTGCAACATGAGTTAAGGTGTCGGTAATCCAAAACTAGACGGTATGAATTGTCTGGTTTGGAGACCGGAAACAAAGGGTTGTTCATTTGTGAGGTGCAAGTTTCAATCACCCCCTGGTATTCTAGCTGATCTAGAATTTCTTTTACCTGTTTTTTAGCTTCTTGCTTAATTGGGTACTGCCTTTGTGCAGTAGGTTGTGATTTTAACTGGATTTTGTGAGGAGGAGAGTCCTCATCCCATCCTACGTGATTTTTATATAAAGCAGGAGCTAGAGCTACTGCCCACTTTCTAGCAAGTGTGTATTTTTTATGAATTGGGATGTGATTTGAGAAGGCAGGCATAATTATTTCTTCGCCATGAGGGCACTCCCTGACAAATTCTGGTGGCCAGTCTTTTTCAGCTAGAAGGATGTCATAGCCCTTGGAGAGATTATCCCAAAATAGTCCCCTTATTTTTCTAGTCTTATCTCCCTCTATACGTAATGTTATTTCGTATATTTTGTGAGGTTTGCTAACTCTGGTGTCTGCAGTTTCCACTTGAAGATATTCATTCGTGTCCACTGTCTCCAGATGATTCATAAGGACTTTGCGAGCTATGCTCACTTCTGCTGCGCTGTCTAGCATTGTCTGAGCCCATTCTCCGTTTTTCAGTTGTGTCCTCAGTATTCTCGGCATTGTTAACTACCTTGATACTGGCTACCTTCTTTTTTGGAAATTGTAATTTCTTTTTTAGCTGAGCAGGTTCCTTGTCTTTGGACTTGGCGTGCTCTTCTCTTTGTTCTGATCGTCCTCTTCTTTCCGATTTCTGCGAGGAAGTCTGAAAAGATTGAGAGGGACGTGTATCAATGTCTTGATATCTATCAGGCTTTTTTATATTATCCCTATTTCTAAGGTTATATCTTTTCCCAGAGGGGTCACTCTGGGGTGACCTGTGTCTTTGGGTCGGAGATTTTTCTCTTCGCCTTGGAGACCTGCCTCTGGACTGGAATTTCTTTTCTTTAGGATTGGATTGTTTGTTTCCATCCCAGCTCTTTTTCTGTGATGTTGAATTATTATTAAAAAATATTTTTTCAGGACTTTCAATCAGTTGTGGTTTTACTGGTATTCCACCTAGACTATCTCTACCTAGTTCCTCATAGGATTTTTCTATGATTCTGGCAATTTCAGCTGGTTGGTCTGCTATATCTGTCTCCTTTAACCTCTGGCGGATCGCCACGTTTGCTGCTTCTCCCTTTATGTTGGCTAATAATATAGCTGAGACCTGCTTGAAGTCTTTTAGTAATTTCATACCAAGAGTTAAAGCGGGTTCTGGACCATATTCGTCTTGAATTTGTTTTAGCACATCTGGTATTACCGAAATGGATGGAACACCGTGCGTTTTTGTGTAGATGGAAGCAAAGACTGTACCCCAATTGTCACAGTCCTCAATGTGTGGGGCGATTCCCATTGGAAGACAGATAGTCAGAATCCTGTGTTTTTCTAACGGGGTGGTGTCAGGAAACACCGCCTCTATTTGGGTTATTTTCTGTGCCAACCAGAATGGTATTTGTTCCCGTTTAGCTGGTACTTTACCTAGGCAGGACTGCATGTTCTGTGGTGTAATTTTATTTGTGTTCCCCTGGTGAGGGGTCAGCTGTGGAATTTTAATTGCTGGCTGAATTGTAGAAGTCCGCATCACATACTGGACTAATTGTCTATGTATTTTTATTAATTGTTTTAGCTGTGTTAAAAGGTTTGCTGCAGACATCCCGTCGATGTCTGGATGTGGTGTGTATCCGGCTAGGACCGGCCACGTTGCTCCTGGTCTACCTAAGGGACCGAGCCTGGTGATGTGATTATTATGTTTTAGGGCGCCATCAAATAAGAGCAGGTGCTCTTGAAATTTGAGTCGTACTTCCACCTCCTCGAAAGGAGTGTACGTTTCAGGAGGTTCCTCTATTTTGTAATAGTGGAAGTACTTTGTTACAGCATTTGCTGCTGGAAAATTTATCCATGAATAGTATACCTCTGTCTGCCGATATTCGTGTGCCTCAATTACGAATATGACTGTACCACCTCTAGGTGTCAGTCCATTTTCTATAAGTTTTAAGGTTATAGATTTCCTTTTGATGACCGGGATGAGTATTATGTCCTGGTCTGCATCTTGTATAGCAGCATCAGCGGCTGCGAGTTCAGTTGCTAATCTAACTGTCTCTCTTTCTTCATCACTGTCTACCATTTTACTGACAGGATGGTTACTTTGTTTGTTTGCAGATCAGGTTTCTTATGGAAACAAAGATTAGATGCACAATATTCTGGAACAGTGTATCCTTCAACGTTGACTATACCAAGAACCATACATAGGAGTTCCCTCCTGCGAAGGTCTGGCGGATATTACCTTTCACCCACTCCAGACGTCTTTGGAGTATTATGGGAAAAGGGGTCTGAGTGAGAAAGCACGACTGAGTTACTTTAAATGTCTTACGTTAGTTTTATCGCCCTTTCCAAACGCGTTGGGCACCATGTAGTGTAGTTCCTATTATCCCAATAGGCTCTGCGCATTGGAATAATACCTTCAATAGTATAGGCCTAGACCAGACGTTAACTAGGTCTACTACTGTCGATATTAGACTTAAAGTTTTGGGTTTGCCAGCTAGCTCAGAGTTCACTAGAAACTTTCTCGAATGTTCAGGAAGGAATTAACTTCCCTGATTAGACAAGAAGGGATTTAGTTTCTGACAACCATAGAACATGACAACTTTGCTCTCCCCTAATCAAGAGTGTATCTCGAGAGTCGTGTGAACAAAAGGCAATTTATTTTACTCAGTCAGTACGTGCATTCTTAGTCTCATCAGATTGTAGAGAAAAGGAAGAGACGGGCGTGTTCAATAAAAGATGTTATTTATTGATCAGTCTCTTTTCTCGTACAAGAGAAATGGATCGATATTATTGCAATACTTATCGTTAAGTAAAGTGCATACATTAAAAGCAGTAGTATAAAATAATACTGTAAAAACATTGATATGGTTTCTAAGCCATATGAAGGTTTAAAATGAATAAAATATATTACATACACATATACATTTGACTAAACGTACTCAACTGGTGTTTCTAGATACGCCTACCCCGTGTACCTGACCTAAGCCTAATACGTGGGCGGGAATAGAAAGTTACAGTTTAAGTTAAGTTTGTTTTTGCCAAGTGACTGACTAAAGAATTCTCTGCGAGGGGTTATTCAGTTCTGTACCTGGAAGTTAGGATGAATGAGGGATGGTATCTCTCTTCTCTGCTCTCGATATTCCAGGCTGCCTGCGAGGGCTACCCGGAAACGCCGGTGCTGGATTTCTCGGCAGGAGAAAGCAGCGCGTCTCGTTCTCAGCGCGTCAGGAAGGCGGGGCTGCGCCAGCGGGGTCTGCTCTGCTCTGGGCTTCGGCAAGTATGGCTGCTCCGTCTCGTCACCACCGCGTGTGTTTGCATAGGGCAATATCGGTAATATTTATACCTTTAAGGTGCCGAGATTGACGTAAGGATGGACATAGATACGTCAATAAGGATGTCATACGACCAGGTCGTTAGCACATTCTTTTGCTGAAGTTCTTGGTGAAATCAAAACAATGGCCGCAGGGTTTTTCCCAGGTTGTCATAGGTTTGATTTGTTATGAGAACTCCGTATGCCTTATCAGGGGCTGGAGGAATATCGCTTGTCTAATTAGATCGCAAGCGTTATGACCTAATCAGATAACACGTTCCTGTGCCGTAGTGTGGCTTCGTCAGATAACGGTATCTGCATCATGGGGGTTTGCTGCCTCATGGGCTGACTGCTAGTTAACTTGTTGGTTTGTTAACCAGAATAGGGTCAGGAATAGGGGGATCGATTCAGAACCTATAGGAATACATCACAACATAGCCGTATTATTTAAAGGTACGGCTGTGTCATTTTGTAGGTATGCGAATGCGTCATGAAGCATGCGCATGACGCAGTCCCATTTATTTTTATAAATCTGGGACGGATGGGTAAATAAAAAACAATATGAACAGGAAGAAGTGCGAAAGCACTTTTATTTATAAAGCGAAAGGGTCAGAAACAATTTGCTGTCTGGCCCTCCAAAATAAAGTTAACATTTTTAAAAAGAAAACCATGGTGGTTGGAGGAGCAGGTCGCGATAGCAGCTGAGGGGAGGGAATAAAGCACTTGATAAAGGTAGAAAAAAGGAAGGCAGGAAAGACGTACACGAGCGAGTGCAACATGGAGCACGGGGATAAAAGGACAGGAGCGAGCAATAGAAACACAGAGAAGCACTGGCAAGCGAGAGCAACGCGGAGAGTGAAAGGGAGAGAAGCAAACGAGGGAGACAGGGAAAGCTAGAAACACATGCACTCTCATTGAGTGCCATAGCAAAAAGTGAGCAGTGGTAGCAAGCTATTCTCTAGGGGAGGGACAAGGCAAGCTGATGAGTAAGAAGCCCACTAATGAGAGTGCCACTAACGCCAGTCAGTGGCTTCAAGCACACTGTAAGTTCTTGGTAAGCTGACAGTAGGTCTTTCACCGAATTTGTAAAAAAGATATAGCAAACAAATACTTTTTCTTCGACAAATCAGTGATTAAATCTAGGTGCAAAGACACATCAAATACAAAAATATGTTTTATTTTATGATTATAATTTTTGTCATTAGTTTTCTTTTCATTTATATCTGTATAAATAAGTGCATAATATTTACATTTTGTACATATTCAAATTCATTATATGTGTATACAATTTGGATCAAATCCATGAAACACTTTCTACATAAATAGAAACAACAAACAATAAATCGATGATGGCAAGCTGCAGACTAAAGACTACGCGTGTTTCGGCACTGCTGCCTTCATCAGGACACCGTCTATTTGCATAACTATAAAGTAAGAAAACAATTGATGTAACACATATCTTTTTATACCATCGTTATTATACATACAATGTATTTACACCTAGATATTTATAGTACATTTATAGAATTTTCCTTATAACTTAATATCTACAGTATCTATATGGCTTGTATAACATTGAGATTTTATCGTTGTTGATTATTTTCTCAAATTACCTTTCATGTAACATGTTAATTTTGAATGTCACTTAAACATTTTTACACCAGAAGTGTTATATTATAAACTTGTCTGTTGAAACTAAGTGCAAATATATATATATATATATAGCTAACCTAATAAATTAATGTAAGTACAGAAAAGATATAAAGAAAAAGTGAGAGAAAAATATAGTGGTATTAATGATATAAAGAAATAAGATCAGTGAACTATATAGAACAATTAGAATAAAGCAAAAATTCAGATGATTAATAGATCAGAATGATAAAGTGAATATACCAAGGAGATAGTGCTGGGGAGGGGGGTGGGATGGGAGAAGGGTGGGGGAGTTGGAGAAGGGAAAGACTGACAAGGGACAACAGGAATTTTACAATTAATTCATTTAGCTATGTTGCCAATTTTGGACAAATTCGTTTGAGTATTGACATATTTTAATTTTGCATAGATTTCATTGAGAATGCGTATATATTCCATTTTATTTCATTTTCTGTTTGAAAACTAATTAGTTTCTAAATCCCTTCATCTCAGTACTCATCCTTGGACCCACCCCCTCAGCCTGGGACAACTCCTGGTGGCCGACCACACTGGCAACAGCACCAACACCCACCGACCATGCACACAACCTAGGATTCATCCTCGACTCCTCCCTCTCCATGGCTAAGCATGTCAACGCCATCTCCTCCTCCTGCTACAATACCCTGCGCATGCTCCGCAGGATCTACAAGTGGTTCCTGACCGAAACAAGAAGAACGGTGACACAGGCCCTCGTCAGCAGCAGACTGGACTACGGCAACGCACTCTACGCAGGAATCCCAGCCAAAAACCTACGACGACTACAACGCATCCAAAACACCTCCGCCTGACTGATCGTCAACATTCCCGACGCAGGCACATCACACCCCACCTGAGAGACCTACACTGGCTCCACGTCGCCAAGAGGATCATCTTCAAGCTCCTCACCCACGCACACAAAGCACTGCACAACGCCGGACCAGCCTACCTTAACAGCAGACTAAGCTTCTACACCCCCACTGTCCACCGCATCCAACGAACGACCTCCGGCGACAGATCCTTCTCCTACCTCGCCGCCAAGACTTGGAACACCCTCCCTACCCACATACAGCAGACCCAAGACCTACTCACCTTCAGAAGACTCCTCAAGACCTGGCTCTTCGAGCAGTAGCAGCACCCCCTCCCCTTAGCGCCTTGAGACCCTCTCGGGTAAGTAGCATGCTCTACAAGTACTCTGATTGATTGATTGATTGAGTATACAGGCCCCGGTGGTCCAGTTTGCCTGCACATTGTTGGAATGCATGTGGTTTCTGTTGCGGTGATTGAGTGCAGTGTCGGCAGGGAGCACAAGTAGTACATGTTGTTTTCAATTGCCCCCAACACGTGCAGGAAGCCTGCTATGGCGTAGATCCCTTGCTTGGTCTCCAGCTGTTCCTGCGCAGCGTGGGTGAAGTGAACATGCAGGTGTATCAAGCTAAAATGAACCGTGATGCTTACAGGTATGATAAATCCTGCACAATGAGACCATAACAGAAGTTTGTGTGGTTATGATGTTCCTTTTCGTTCCTACGAATGTTACGACCACGCAAACTTCTCTTCAGGTCATTTTGTGCAGGATTGATCATACCTGTAAGCATTCCGGTTTGTCCAAGTGCAATACATTGTACCATATTACATTTGTGACCATACTAACGCTTAACCATTGTCTTCATTTATCCAACAGGTTTCTGAATACGGAGTTTTGGGATTTCCAGGACGATCTACAGTTATTTCGATCCACAAGTTGATGTTCCCCGTTGGCAATGTTACTCGTTGTTTGATGTTTTTGTGTTGTTCATGTATGTTTTTCTAATAAAGTACTGTTTTTCCACTACTGTTGACTAATAGTCTTCATGACCTGGCACCCCCCCCTTTTAGTGACTACAACCTTGGATCTGGAGCACAGAGGTGTCAAGCAACAGCTGGGGTTGGTTGTGTAAGAATACTACGAATAGGGACGAGCTGGTGGTGCGGATACAGGGGCCCTACGTTGCTTTTGAGGACATGCATCCAAAACGTGTGAGGAAGTTTAACAGGGTTGGCTGTGAGACTGCTCCGACTCTCACAGTGTGCACCAACTTGAGAATGGAGCCATAATTCTTTCGCCACTTTTGCTGCACTAAAGTGCCGAAAGCTCGGCGGTAAGTCCCCACTGTTGGGTTATAGTGTGACTCTAAAACGAGCCCTTGTGTTTATTAGGACTTTTTTGTAGCTACATGTGAATTAGAAGAAAAAAGATGAAAAAACAAGAAAAGTGGGCAGGGTACAAACACCCTGATTCCTAGGCCTGCTCTGGGGATCCCACAAAAACCCAGAGGGCCAAAAAATGATTACAATTATTTTTTAAAGCGGCTGGGTGCACGAATCCAGACAAAAAAAAACAAAACGATGGGGCGTATTCTCAAGGACTTATCACGGAGTTATTAGCACCTTAGTGCAGCAAAAGTGGCGAAAGAATTATCATCCCATTCTCAACCTGGTGAAAACTGCTGATATCGTCAGTTTTCCAGCAATAGCTTCCACAAAAAACATTGCCACGAATGGGAGCGACAACTAACGCTAATGATATGTAGGCATTCCCATGCAAAAAACCCACGAAAACACCACTTCCCGATATTTTAAACGACCAGCCAAATCTGCGATGCGATCCAAAAACAGGCGATCAGCCGCGTTAGCAGTAAGAATTCAACATCTGCCTTTTATTGGTGTAAAGCAGGATAACTACCTACATTATGAAAGGGAGCCCAGCCCAGACCACATCTGAAGAGGAGAGCGGGAACCAAGTATGTGTGAAAGAGGCAAGTCACCCATCAATAACAATGCACACAGTGTCAAGTGTAGCGGTGATGTGCTGGATAGACCTCCCTATGCAGAGCACAGACCTCTCCATGCTGGTGCTTGTAGTGTTGTAGACAGTGGACGTAACCATGTTACCTCAGGCAGTGGGGAGGATCTCGGTTATGTAGCTGTGTCGTCCCACCCTGTAAGCAGAAGTGGAGTGGGCTGGCCCACCGTACACCACTCCAGCATAGGACCGTGAATAAATAGGCCTGGGCTCTGGGCGTGGTTCACTTCTGGGAAGGCCAACGCGTCTGCCAGAGGGCCGGCCCTCACCCTGTCACAAGGCCGTTGCTGTGACCACCGGTCTCCTCAACACAGGCCCCCTGCGAACCCAGCAGCACAGCACCGCAGAGTTATGTCCATACAGACTACTGCCTTTGATGTACACTGCGGACAGCAGGGCTCATAATTCAGATCGAATCGTGATTAAAGATGATGCAGTCCAGTAGGCAACAGACATTGCTCCCAGTGTATCCCGCCCGGACCACACATCATCGCAGGCTGCTCACACGCTGAGTGCTTCAGGTGCCACTAACTCAGTGCACCACAAGTCATCTCCACGTAGCCTTATTAAGGCAGAATTCATTAGGCAAAAGACAATGCTCCCGGTGCGGCCCGCCCGGACCACGCATCCTCGCAGGCTGCACACACGCTGAATGCTTCTGGTGCCACTAACTGTGCAGCTCAAATCAACGCCACATGGCTTTGGGTTCTTGCTGACCACTGCCTCTGGCCTGCACTGCGGACAGCAGGGCTCACAATTCAGATCGAGTCGCGATTGCAGATGACGCAGTCCAGTAGGCAACAGACATTGTTACTAGTGCAGCCCGCCAGGACCACACATCATCGCTGGCTGCGTACACGCTGAGTGCTTCAGGTGCCACTAACTCTGAGCAGCTCAAGTGAACGCCATGTGGCTGTTGGCCCTTGCTGACTGCTGCCTCTGGCCTACACTGCGGTCAGCAGGGCTGACAATTCAGATAGAGTTTCGATTGCAGATGACGCAGTTCAGTAGGCAACATACATTGCTACCAGTTCGGCCCGCCTGGACCACACATCATCGCTGGATGCGCACACGCTGAGTGCTTCAGGTACCACTAACTCTGTGCAGCTCAAGTCAACGCCATGTGGCTGTGGGCCCTTGCAGACCACTGCCTCAGGCCTACGCTATGGTCTTCAGGGCTCACAATTAAAATTGAGTGATGATTCATTAATTGCAGAGTCCAGTAGGCAATTGCTCCCAGTGCGGCTCGCTGGACCACGCATCATCGATGGCTGTGCACACACTGAGTGCTTCAGGTGCCACTAACTGTGCTGCTCAACTCAATGCCACGTGCCTGTGGGCCCTTGCTGACCGCTGCCTCCGGCCTACACTGCGGTCAGCAAGGCTCACAATTCAAATTCAGTCTTGATTCATTAATTTCAGAGTCCAGTAGGCAACTAACTATAACCTTCCTGAAACCTACTTATTTCGACAATGTATTCCATACATATTTCATCTTTTGTTCCATACACCTACAGTGTGGTCAGCAGGGCTCACAATTTGAACTTGATTTATTAATTGCAGAATGAATTGTACTCCATGTCCCCGGATTTTGTCAAGAGGAAGTGACAAAAAGCATTTCTCGATGTCTGTGCTGACTGCTACCTTCCATCTACACTGCGGACAGCAGGGCTCACAATTCAGATCGAGTCGCGATTGCAGATGACACAATCCAGTAGGCAACAGACATTACTCCCAGTGCGGCCCTCCCGCACCACGCATCATCACTGGCTGTGCACAAGCTGAATGCTTCTGATGCCACTAACTCAGTGCACCACAAGTCAACACCACGTGGTTGTGGGCCCTTGTTGACCGCTGCTTCCGGCCTACACTGTGGTCAGCAGGTCTCACACATATACAATCCAATCCTGTCCTGCAAGGACATGCCATCATCGCTGGCTGCGCACACGCTGAGTTCTTCATGTGCCACTAACGCTGTGCATCACAACTCATAGACCCTTTATGATTGACTTTCGTGCTGTAGACACCAGACGCAACAATGTCACCTCAGGCAGCAGGAATATCCCAAAGGGACATTAACAATTTTTTCACATGAGCAGCTCATATCTGGTGCCCCTACCTCAATGCACCACAAGTCATAGACCCTTTACGATACAATCTTTTGTGTGTGATTTAAGAACTGGTGCCCCTACCTTAGTGCACCACAAGTCATGGACCCTTTATGATTGAATCTCTGTGTGTGATCTGATGATCACTGTTGTAGTTGTTGCCAGCACCAACCATTCCCTGAGGGCTGGCTTACACTCACCCCACACGCATCCAGCACAGACGTCACTGGACATGTGACCCTGGTAATAAAAAGGGGCCGAGCGCACGTACCCGTAGCCAGTTCCACTATCTATCTAACTGTGTCCGTGTGTTCATTATATATGCATGATGGCCCTGGGCCCTACCACTTTACATTGTGATGTTGACTGCGCACGCAACCATGTTACTTCTGAGTGGAGAAGACCTCGGTTATGTAACTTTGTCTGGGTCATTCTATGAGTACATGGGTAGAGACTGGATGATTAGAGTACAGCAAGGAGAGTGTATGGTGAATTTATAAGTGCTTGGGGATTGGCAGAATGATTGGATAAGTGCATATGTTGGCGAAGCCTAACCCCCGAGCATGAGCTTGGCTCTAATTGGCTGCTAACCAGTGGCAACCCCGGCAGAGCGTCAGGATTGAAAACCAAGCCTCAGGAGAGCTGATGCTACACACGGAGCGTGAGTAGGCACTGCACCGGTTCCTGAGGCACCCGCCTTCTTTGCTACAAGATCCCCACAGCCTTTGCTCTAGTACCCTGGATTCCCGCCCACTAAAATCTGGGCCACTGGCTAGCGGGAATACCGCATGGATGCCTGGAAAACCGAGTCCAGGAGCTTGGAATTCTCATTGTGGTATACTGCATTCTCATTCAGTGGATACCCTCCCAGGTCGTTAATCTCTGGATCAGGAATTCTGACTGTTGGATCCCCGAAGTCCCTTCCACTGGATCCCCTGAAGCGACCTGCCGGGTCCGTGGAGCACCGGTAATAAAAGGCCCAGAATCCTGTCGGCAAGTTATTCCCAGCCCCACAGCTGGATCATTGAGATACAGCAGATAGAATCTACCGAATTCTGTAAGGGTAATCAGAGTGGGCAGAGCCGCGTACGCCAGTCAGGGACGCAACTAGAGCCAAATTTCGGGAGAGGCTGAAAATTTCGAGGGAGGCTAATTCTTCCAGTCATAGGCAGAGTGGAGATGCAGGGGCTCAAAAAAGGGGTGAAAACACAACAAAGCCTCATTTACAGGTAAATGGTCTTTTACAGACCTGTGAAGTACTCGGGCGCCGCGCTGAGAGCCGCGCACCCAGTGCGTTCACACTAGAGGGCCGCACTGAGAACCGTGCACCCAGCTCGTTCACAATAGGGTTGGCGCTGAGAGCCGCGCACCCAGTGCGTTCACACTAGGGGGCCATGCTGAGCGCCACATTAGGATCGCCACTTCCATTAATTTATAAGCGCCCCAAGGACCCCATCCCCTGGAGCATGCCCAATTCTGGAATGTTTTTATTAATCATTAAGAAGGGAGGGCTGCGTGGTTCCCCTTCCCTTGTCCACTTCTGGCCCCGGGGACCCCATCCCTCGGGGCCTGGCCTCTTTATTGGTGACCGTTGGGGGAGCCCCAAATCCCCCACGGTCCCACCGGCTCCCCGCCTCCTGCGGGAGCCGGCATCGCTTTTGGGCAACGGGAGCTGCTCACATGCAGCTTCCCTTGCCCAAAAGCAACCCTGCTTTGCTTCATTGAAGTGAGAGCAGGTTTTCCCGCTCTGGCTTCAATGAAGCAAAGCAGGGTTTGCTATGACAGGACGGGAGTCATGCTCCCGCCCTGCCACATCAAACAGCAATGTCCCGGGGATGGGACCTGTGGCGTGCCGATCCCCAGGGCCCTCAAGGGCTCCAGAAGGGGCCCCCCTCCCTCTATTTTCACAGCTCTTTGGCTCATTTAAATGAAGTGGGGGAGCCCCCGCATCATTTTTTAATTATTTTTTCACCAGATACGCGCATTTAGACTTTAAAAAAAAAATAATTGGGCGGGCCTGGGGGTCCTTGTGGGACCCCCTGAGCAGGCCTAGGGGGTCAGGGTGTTTCTACCCTGCCCCCTTTTCTTCTTTTTTAATCTTTTTCCTACAAGATGGTTGCCAACACTTCCTGGTTTGTAGTGTTGGCAGCCAATCACAGTGAAGCTCGTGGTTGTGGCAGCCAATCACAGTGAAGCTCGTGGTCGGGAGGGTGTGCGAATCCACCACTGCTCCAGTTATCGAAAACTTTTATTTTTTTAATTTCTCTGCAACTACTGAACGGATTTACACCATTTAAAAAACAAAAGTCACTTTCTGAACCAAGCACTACCTTTTTGCCAAATTTGGTATAATGCCGTACAGCAGTTGGGGCTGTAGCTTTGGCTAAAGTTTCCTATGGGAAATAGATTTTTAGACTTTTATTTTTTGAATTTCTGAACAACTACTGAACGGATTTACACCATTTAAAAAAAAAAAGGTCACTTTCTGAACCAAGCGCTACCTTTTTGCCAAATTTGGTGTAATTCCGTTCAGCAGTTAGGGCTGTAGCCTGTAATAATAAATTGACATGGAGAGAACATTTTTTGGGACCCCCTTTTTTCTCAGCCCCCGCTTGATGAATCACCCTCAAACTTTCAGGATAGGAGCTGACCTGGATAGACCTTTTTTTGAGAATTTTGCGAACATTCGTCAAATGACAGCAAAGTTATTAGCAAATCAAAAAATGCTTTTCCTATGGAAACTAGGTTCTAACTATAACTACCTACTGGCGACCGCCAGGTGCAGCTTGTGACTTCACGAGTGGCTGGATTCACTGTAATCACAGCCTGCGGCCTGGTGGATACTTATTTTTTGAGGCTGGAATGTTAAGGGGACCCGAGGAAGCCCTTTGGATATCAACCAACCAGGACATTTTCCAATCAGACACCCGCGTTTGGTCCTGCACCGCACTAGTCCATTTGGATTTTATTTTCATTCCCGTGCAGCATCAACCCAGGTATGGTGAACTCTGGGAGATGTAGTGTTCACAATACTACAGCTGTTGGGCAATCATATGACCAGGGATTGTGAATGCTCCTACCAATGGGAGGGTTGCAGGACTATTCAAACGTGGGTGGGGCAGCATTCTGGTAAACAGTGGCATCTGAGGAAGGGAAAGAGAGGCGAAATGCATCATGCCTTATGCTGTTAAATAAAAGGGCTTCCGTAGATATTTCCCTGTGTGTTCCTTTCTCTATTGGAGGGGTTCCGTGTGTATATGTATATATATATATATATATATGTATATATATGTATATATATATATATATATTACCTACTGGCGGTCGCCAGTAGGTATATATAGTTAGGATTTTTTCTCTATGGGTTTTTTGAAAATTCTATGTCTAATAACTTTGCCGTTTGTGGACGGAATTGGCTGAAATTTTCAGGAAAATGGCACATTTTGTTTCTGAGCAGCCTTTGAAAATTGGGGGGGGGTTCGTCAAGGGGGGGCCGAGAAAAAAGGGGGGTCCCAAAACGCGTTTTTCCCATGTTAATTTCCATAGGGCGGTTGGCCTCACTTTTAGCCCGAACGGCTGAATGGATTTGCACGAAACTTGGCAAAATTGTAGGGACTGGTAGCCCGATGTGCCTTTTGTAGGTCTCAATATATGTGCTCCAGTGGATTTTGAGAAATTAACGTTTAAAAAAAGATATATATCTGTAAGCGCGGACCAGGCAGCGGTCTGGTTCGCGGACTTTTCGCGCAACGGAGCTTTGTGAAGCGAAGCTGATTGGTTCTCCGGCGTCTGTCAACATTCCAAACAGTCCGTAGCGGCCGCCATCTTGTCTCTCGGTAGGATCGAGAGACAAGAGGAGGCGAAAGCGAAGGGGCAAATGACCATAAGGGGGAATAGTAGATCCTCGCTGACCCCCTAGGTTTGATGTGGAGGTTTTAAAAGGGCCCCGCGGGGCAAAAAAAAAAAAAATAATAATAATCGAACGGCTGAATGGATTTGCACGAAACTTGGCAAAATTGTAGGGACTGGTAGCCCGATGTGCCTTTGCTAGGTCTCAATATATGTGCTCCAGTGGATTTTGAGAAATTAACGTTCAAAAAAAGATATATATCTGTAACAGCGCTCCGCTTCGCGTACTTTTCGCGTTACGGAGGTTTGCGAAGCTGATTGGTTTTTCGGCGTCTGTAAACATTCCAAACAGTCCGTAGCGGCCGCCATCTTGTCTCTCGGTAGGATCGAGAGACAAGAGGAGGCCAAAGCGAAGGGGCAAATGACCATAAGGGGGCATAGTAGATCGTCCCTGACCCCCTAGGTTTGATGTGGAGGCTTTGAAAGGTTCTCGCAGGGCAAAAAAATATATACCGTTTTTTTAGTTTTTTTGCGTGGAGTGCGCTCGGTTCGCGAACCGGGAAGCGTTCTGGGGAGCGTACTTTCTTGAAAATTAGTGAAAAAAGTTAGAGTACAATAATAATTGTGAGTGATCAGATGTAGGGTAGCTCTGAGAAGAGCTTTTGGGTTTATGGTACATTTAGGTACTTATAAGTAGGTACCAATGCACATTCTTAAATTCAGAGTGAAAACTCTGTTGCCCTCATCTGAGAAGTGAACTCCATCTCCTCTGTAGATATCTTGCATGTAGTAACGCAAGTTATTGTTGTACAGGGAGCCCATTCCATGGTCTCTCATGTAAGCTGAAACAGATATGTTTACATGCTTCCTCGATTTCTCAATTTGTGGACAAAATTGGTTCGACCACCTCCATTTCTGTCTTTGGCATATATTTGAATATACCAAGGCAGTCTGAGGAAAAAGTGCCATCAATTGCTCAAAGGTGTCCTTTAAAAGCATTTCCAGACCTACCCCAGTCAAAGTGCCCAAATCATTACCTCCACAGTGCACAATTAACAGGTCAGGTTTTGGCAAATGCATAAAGGTTTTCACCAATGGTATCAATTGGTGACATTTTAATCCTCTGTGGCCAAACCACTTAATTTCCACATCTTGTAAATTGAGGTTAGGTAAATTCCTGTTTTCAGCGTACCTTTGAGCCCAATAGATGTAGCTATGTCCAACAATCCAGACAGAAAACATGGCGAGAGAAGGTTCTCCTGCAGTCAGATGAAGTGTGGCAATGAAATGGCAGTTGAAAAAATGAGAGTGTAAAATGAAAAAAACTGAGGAGTTTCTGTGTTAATGAAGCAGTAAGAGTGATTGGTGGATTTTGATTGCTGAAAACAGAAAGTTAGTGTGCATGGATGAGTTCGTTGAAAGATGTATTTTGAGTGGCGAAGAAAAAATCATTAAATGAAAGAATGCTTTGGATATGCAGGTGCACTGAGAGTTCAGAGTTCAATTGCAACATTGTTGTGTGAGAGGTCTTGCAAGAGGTGGTTGCTATGCAGAAAAAGCAGAGAGGGGGCAGAGGGGGGAAGGGTTTTGCTTTGAAAAAAAGTGAGGGAAGAGTTTTGATTGGGTGACATGAGAGATCTGTGTGAGGAATTACAGCATTTCTGTGCTTTTGATAGCTGCAGACTCTGGAGTGCATACCTTTTGCTCTGCTGAAGACAAATTGGTGTGTTTCTGAGACTGTTTTGAAACTCAAAGTACTTGCTAAGGTGAGAAAAAATTTCTTTAATTTAGATAGAAAATAGTGTGCTTTAAGGAGAAAATTATGAAGAAAGTTGTGTTTTTCAAATGTTGCTTTGTCTCAAGTGTTTCACAAATAGATTTTGTTTGTTTGAGAAATTGTAATTGGAGAAAATGTGAAGTATTAGTACTGACAGGGCTTTTATGTGCATAGGAGCTGTGGAGTGTTTTCAAATTATGACTTGTAAATCGTTTTTGAGAAAAAGCAATGGTTTTAATATTGATGAGAAGGACATAATGGTGTCTGCTTCTTTATAAGGTAATTGAGAGTCTTTCCCATTTCAATGTAAGAAGTTTGTCTGTGGAGCAAATTGCTTGTAAATATGCTCCCACCTGTGCATGGCAAATTTAGATTTTGAATGTTTCCGTTACATAGGCATGTTAAAGGTGACTGAAACATGCTGCAAAGGCAATCAAAAAATGCTTTTATGTGTCTTAAGGACATTTTAAGTCATTTCCCCATGTGCAGTGTTTTCAAATTATGAGTTGAAAATCGTTTTTGAGGTAAAGGAATGTTTTCAAAATTTATGTGCGCCATATGACCCCAAATTTTTTTTTCAGGGGTGCAGCAGGGTGTTCTTGAGATACCCCTGCACCGTCGGAAAAATTCGTAATTTGCGATGAGGTAATTGCTAATCGCAAATTGCACCTTCATTCCTATGGGCCTCCTGCTGCATGGAAATGAATGGGTAATCTTGCTGAAATGCAAAGTCGAATCTGTATTTAAAAGGGTCTGCACCTCTGTACGGGTGTTCGCTATGTGAAGCACGAAAGTTTCACGGGCCGAACTCAAGGCCACCTCTCTCTGAGACAAAAGAGCTCTTATTCTTGCCATGCTGTTGAAATGTGCTCCCAAGGTTGGTATTTGTGGTCAGATTGAAAACTCCCTATGTTCATGTGTGGGAGGAAATAGAACATTTCTGCAGCAAATAACCCGTTCATTTACTGTTACGATAAAATGAATACTTTTAATTAACCCAGAACAATCTTCATTATTGAGCATCAAATAACTACCATTTTCCAAGAACTTGAACGTGGGGATGATAGCAGGAACTGGCGTGCCTTGCAACACGCAAGCCATATTTGGTCGGTGTTTGTTGCATGAACCGTGTAACTGTCTGTGCCTACACATTAGTGAATGATCTGGCGTCTCAGTGCATTCCTCTCCATTCAGATAAAGTTCTTGATCATCTTTGAAAATCTGTATGTGTATGGAAGCGACCAGACTTGATGAAGAAAACCACTACCTAAAGGTTAATAACGACCTATTGGTATATATTTCATACAATTTGAAAACTTATATAAAGCAAAAGGCAGCGTTATTAAACCGTGGATAAGGCACGTTGCCAAAGCAGTCAACCTTTTGGATTTATACTGGAAATGTTAAAGGAAGAATTACGGAGTAGGGCCTGTAAATCTTTAATAGACAACGAGTAAAATTACTCCAACCATCGTATTCCTCTAACTCCGGGATAGTAGGGGTGTTTAATTTTTTAGAAGTAGCCAATCCAAAGCATTTGGTCTGGGAAATTGTTTCATTCACAAACAACATATGTTTTGGGATGAGACATGCACGGTGGAAAGCCTCAGTGCCTTGTACCTGCCAGGTTCGTGAACCCCAAACTGATGTAGATCCTGGATATTTTTACTCTGTATTACGTTAGCATGGTCTCATTACTGGTTTAAACGCCATTTTTCCTTTTTTGTAACTTCTGCACACGACACTTAGTTGTTGCTTTAGCTTTCAGCCTACCTGCGTCAAGATCTATGCCTGCTTCAAGCAGGCGCAGGGTTTTGATGTAGCTTTGTCCTATCTGATTGTAAATGCGGCACACCGTGGGTGGCAGAGCAGCGGTGCACGTTAACTGGTGCATCCCTGGGGATGTGCTAGTTAATATAAATCTGCCCCTTTACATTTAATTATGTGCAGGGGACACAGAGTAGGTGAGGTTTATCCAAGGTTAAGAAGAGATGAGTCCTGTTCAGTGAAAAATTGAAGATAGGCTTCAGTATATTATATACTTAAGTAGTGTGTTAAGTTTTTGATGACTGTTATTAATTTACTGTTGGGTAATAGTGGTTAATAACATTTTTTATTATATTTTACCACAGATTCAACTGCACATTATTTCAAGATTTTAGGATGCCTAGCAAAGAAAGAGTAAGAAAGGCTGGAAAACGTCAAAGACAGCAGGAGCATGGAATATTGCAGCAGTCCTCTAACAAAAAGATTTGTCAAGTCACCAAGAAAGCACCGGGTAAGAGTCGAAAAACAGTCATAAGAAATATGTGTAGTAAAAAAAATATTACTACAGAAAATGTTTCACTCCAGAAAAGGAGACCGAATTCAAATGGTAAGGAAAGGCCAATGAGAAATGTTACTGCTAGAGTAAGAGATAACTCTATGCATGAAAGTAGAAGGAAACAACAGTTTAGGGATATTCGTAAACGAATGTTCCGCAACAGGATAATTGGGAATTTGTTAAAAAATATTAAGAAAGGTCAGCAGAAAGTGGTTTTTTATAAGAGAAAAAAAATAGTTGAGAAAGTTATTGATCAGGCCTTTGAAATTAAACGTAAGTTATTTATTTTGACAATCAATAGAATTAGGAAGCTAAACAAGGTAATTTATGATTTCAAAAGAAATAGTAGATGGAAGAGAATAGTTAATCGTAGTAATTTTTGTGAAGTTTTTTCTGGAGAATGGATGCATAGTTCAAGCTCTGAGGCATTTTTTAATGAGGAGAGTTATTTCCAGGATAATGATTTGGTGCATGCAGTTGACACCAGTGGTCGAGCTTATGAAGTGAAAGATGGTTGTCCAGTTGAAAAAGAAAAACTTGTGAGAACAGAGATAGAAGAGGTGTTAGGTAATGAGGTTTTAGGGAGACGTCCTAAGGGTCCTGTGTACACCTGGAAGTGTAGTAGTATTTGCAGTGTACGACAGGATTCCATCAATTTGCTTTGTGATTTTATACGGTCATTTAGTAAGAAAAGTTTGAAGCAGAAAATGAAGTTGTTGCAAGAATTAGATCCTTGCAGAGTGAGAGAAGTGATAGGTTTGCATGGTCATTCACTGGCTTGTCTTTCCAGGAGAGTATGCCAGAGTGTTTTTCATCATTTCAGGATGCTAGCAGTGCATCATAATAAAGTGAGGAAATTAGTTAGAATGTTGTATTATGCTAAGAGTCCAGCAATTATGCTAAAACAATTATGCGCTGCTCTTTTGCATGGTTCTGAAATAGATGTGTAAAATATATGTGAAGAAATTGAGTTTTGTTACTTTGGAAGTAAAGAGGAGAATGTTGAAATTGACCAAGAAGAAGAGAGTAATGTGGAAGATAGTGTACAGGTTTCCAGTACAGATAATTTCCAGAGGGAAATTGCGACGTTTGAGGTGAAATCAAGTGAGAGGCCAAATTTCACTTGTGTGTGTTGTCGACGCACTTATTATAAGAATCAGACTAAGTTAGTGGATTTATATGGAAAAAGTGAAAGGGAAAATAATAGTGAATGGAAGGATTTTACAACATACTTGATGGTAGAAAATTGTTTTGATTTGGGATTGGATCAACGTGTGTGTACTTATTGTTGTAACAAATTAAATCAAAACCAGATGCCTGCTAGAGCAGTTCATAATAATCTGGAATTGGTTGAAATTCCTTCTGAATTGAAGGATTTAAATACTTATGAATCTATTTTGATTCAAAGTATCCATCCCTTTCAGGCTATTGTAAGAATGGAGCCAAAGACAGGGAAATTGCCTCCATCAGATTTACAGAGAGGATTAAAGGGAAGAGTTGTTTATTTGCCTCTAGATTTGAAGAAAAACATTAACACAATTGGAGTAGAAAAAGTGGAAGAGGAACCTCTGGTTATCTTAGTTAATGGGGTTCCGACAAAGAATAAGAAAATATGGCAAGATTTAGTAGATGTTAGGAAAGTCAAAAGGGCAACATTGTATTTGAAAAAATATAATAAATACTATAAAAATGTATATGTTGCAGAAGAGGAAGTAAGTGAGGAAGAGGATAGCGATTTGTGTGCTGGTCAAATTGAGAAAGTAGAACCCTGTACTAGTGAAGAAATATATGAACATTATAGTGTTCATCCTTTGCATTCCAAGGAAGTCATGGGGAATGCTATTGAGTTGTTTCAAATGAAACAAGCGAAAGGGAGTCCCATTAGTGTTTGGGAGGAAAGTTTGGAAGCTCGGTGTTTCCCACAGCTTTTTCCAACAGGTCAGGGAGGAAGATATGATGAGCGACCTCATCAAATTCCTGCTTCTGAATACCGGACTTTGCGATTGTATGCAGGAGATCCTAGGTTTCGACAATGCATTCCTTATTTGTTTCATCTCCTGTTTGAAAGCGATCTGTCTGGACTGTCATATGCAGTGAACCACATCTTGAAAAGTGGTATACACATGCAAAACATCTCGGCAAGTGACTTTATGGATAAAGTCAATGTCCAAGACAGTATTTTGGATTCTCACCTGATTAATCTCATGGCGTGTCAGCGTGGTACTAATGAGTACTGGTACCGTCGTCATGGTGATTTAAAATGTATGCTGAGGAACTTAGGAACTCCCACATGGTTCCTCACTTTGAGCTGTGCTGAGTATGGCTGGGAAGACTTACTTGAATTTCTACGAGAGGCAAATGCTAACGTAGAAAACATCGAATTCAAGACACCCGGAGAACTGTGCTCTTTGGATCCAGTCAATGTATGTAGGTACTTCAATCATAGATTTGAAGGTATGATGTCTTTCATCATGAATAAGAAGAATCCACCTCTTGGAGAGGTGTTGGATTTCTTCTGGAGGAAGGAGTACCAAGCAAGAGGTGCTCCTCATATACATATGTTGCTGTGGATCAAGGATGCACCTAAATTTGGAACGGATGCAGACGACTCAGTGATGAGTTTCATAGAACAGTATTCTACGTGTGCTGTTCCAAACGCAAAGGAGAAAAAAAGCCTAAGAGAAAAAGTTCTACGTTTCCAAAGCCATCGATGTGGAAAGTACTGTCGTCGTAAATTCCGGAACAAAGACAAGTTCTACACCAAATGTCGTTTCGGCTTTCCACGATCGGTGATTTCTAAAGGAAGAGTGAACAGTTTGATGTCTTCGCTGCGACATAATGTGATGAAGAAATCACCTAAAAACACATACAATTTGAAGAGGAACGAAGAGTCTAAGTACATCAACGACTACAACCCGGTGATTTTGTCCATGTGGAATGCTAACATGGATATACAGTTTGTGGCTGATAACTGTATGGCTGTGGCTAGGTATGTGACATCTTACATCACCAAAAAAGAGAAGACAGAATTGAAGGATATGTGGGAGGACATTTCCCATGAAAAGAGCCTCAGCAAGAAGTTGTACAGTTTCAGTCTGAAGATGTTGTCGCATCGAGAAATCGGAGCTTACGAATGTTCTGACCGGTTGTCTTCAGCAAGTCTCTATGCCAAGTCCAGGAGTATCGTTTGGGCGAGTGTTGGTCTTGCTGCAACGCGTAATCGAGTTCTGAAACCTGTGCGGGAAATTGAGTATTTGGCGGAAAAGGAGCCAAACAGTACCGACATTTTGAAGAGCAACATGTTGGATACATATTATCCAAATCGAAGCAGTCACCTCGAGAATGTTTGTCTGTATGAGGTTCTGCAAAATTACATATTCAAGAGGAACATCAAAGAAGATACTGAGAAAGGAGTGTATGCTGTAATAGGAAGTGAGGGATGTCTGGTCAAGCAAAGAAAATGCCACTTGATAAACCATCGAAAATTGAGTGGCGAATCTCCTGAAAAAAAGGAGTTTTTCTATTTAGCACTTTTGCAACTTTTTAAGCCTTGGCGTGCAGAAGAGGAACTGCTTGGAGATTTCCTCTGTTACGAAGACTCTTTCAATGCTGCCAAGGAGACCATAGAATGTCCTGCTTTTCCCAAATATGTAGAAATGTTGAATGTGGAAATTGAGCAGGAAGCAACGATTGCAGCCGAGATTGCCAGAGACAGTTCTCAGGACAGTCAGAGTTCTGCTTCATTGAGTCAGGATCCACTAGGAGGACCTCTTATCGAAAATGAAGCTGCCACTGCTATGAATGAAGTGGAAAGAGCCATGGCACATGCTCAGGAGGATGCGGTTAACTTAGAAGAGTTGGAAAGACAACTCAACGTTGAGCAGAGGAAAATATATGACGAACTTACCATGCAAATTGATCATGGATTAAGTCATGATAAGAAAGAGTGCTCATGTACGTCGTTGAAGCCTGTCCGACTGTACGTGAGTGGAGAAGCGGGAACTGGAAAAAGTTTCCTTATTAAAGCAATTTCATGTTATTTGCAGGAAAGGACAGAGTCATCGCTGTCTTGTGTTGTCACCGCTCCAACTGGACTGGCAGCACATAACATTAAAGGGATTACTTTACATCGTTTACTGATGCTGCCAGTGGAGCATGACAACAAATTAGAATATCACAAGCTATCTGGAGATGCTTGTTTTGAAGTTTCAAGAGTCTTGAGGAAAATGAAACTTCTTATCATTGACGAAGTAAGCATGGTTTCCAATGTTATGCTTGCCTTTGTGCATTTGAGAATGCAAGAAGTTCTCAAAACAGAGTATGATGTGTTATTTGGTGGCAAACACATCATTGTTTTTGGAGATCTTCTGCAGCTGACACCAGTGAAAGGGCAACCTGTGTTCAAAATGCTCACGCATGAAGATACCAGGAAGTGCTTAGGGAGTATTGGCAACGTCAATATATGGTTAAACTTCAATTATGCTGAACTGCATGAAAATATGCGTCAGGCAAAGGATGAAGTTTACAAGACTATTCTACAAGATGTTAGAATTGGAAAAGTGACCGAGCATGGGAAAGAAGCTTTACATGCACGATTACTGACAAATTTATATCCAGACGAAGATGTTGTGCCTGAGAATATTTTTCAGAAAGTTACTGAGAAAAAATCTGGAATATGTTTGATGCCAACTCTTGCAGAATGTGCCAAATTCAACAACAAAATGTTGCATTTAGAAAAGCAAGAGATTGTGAAATTGGAAGCTATTGACAGAGTAGAGCATATGGGATCAACAATTATTTTGTCTGAGAATCTGAAAACAAAATTGGATTCATTAGAGAAGAGTATATCTAAAACTGCGGGTTTTGAAAAGACTCTGAATGTGTGCTTGAACTGCCGTATAATTTTAAGAAGGAATTTACATGTTGAAAGAGGTCTGGTAAATGGATCAATGGGTAATGTTGTTGATTTTGTGAAATACAGAAATAGAGATGGAATTGAATTTTTAAAAATTAAATTTGATGGCATTGAGGAAGTACAGCTAATTGCTCGTTGTTCTGCTAGATTTTTGCTTGTAAAAGACTTATATGTTCGTCGTAAGCAGTTTCCTGTTTGCTTGGCATATGCGGTGACAATCCATAAATCGCAAGGTTTAAGTGTAGACTGTGCATTGGTGAATATTGGCAGTTCTGTGTTCAAGGAGGGTATGGCATATGTGGCATTGTCACGAGTTAGGACTTTATCGGGATTGTACTTGATTGAGTGTGATGTCACAAACATTTGTGCGGATCTAGATTGTGTTAAGGAATACAATAGGTTGAGAAGAGAGTATGCGCCACATTTGCCTCAGTATCCTTTGTTTGAGAAACGTGTGGTAGGCCGGAAACGAAGAAATGTGACCAATACTGGGGAGGTTGTAGCAAAAAGACGAAAAGTTGATGAACCTGAAATTATAAGCAGAAACAAAAAGGATTCTGTTGAAGATGTTGTTGGTTTTCAATTTGAAAACAGTTCTGGTGTCAACTGCTATGCTAATGTAGTGGTTAATGTTGTCTTTTCTCTAGAAACTTTAAAAGAACAGATTGTGGTCAATTCGGATCAAAGATTTTGCAGTTTGTTAAATTCTGTGTTAGAGAAATGTAGCACTGATAGAACAAACATAGAAAGTGTGTCTGAAATTCGAAATCTGTTAGACAGATGTTCAGGCCAAACACAATTCTCTCAAAATAGTCAGCAAGATTGTCAGGAGTTTTTAATGTATATGCTTGATGTATTGCATGATGAAGGTGTAGATGTAGATCACCTGTTTGGGCTTTCTTATCAATGGCAGCATGACTGCGAGAACTGTAGGGTATCAGCTACTACTAGTGTAGACTCAGAAAGATTTATATATTTAACTTTGCCAGACAGTAAATCAGTCTCTTTTAATAAGCTAGTAAAAGCAGCTGATCACAACATGGAGTGTAGCCAATGTAAATCTGAAATGATGTCCACTTTATTTATACGAACATATGGCCAGTATGTCATTTTAATGTTCCAACGATGTAGGCCTGATGGAACAAAATTGACAACTTTAATAAAAAAATTTGTGGCTTCACAGTTGTCAATATCAGGAAGGACTTTTGTAACTGTAGCAATTATATATCATGATGGTCCTTCAATAACATCAGGACATTATACAGCTTATTTAAAGTGTAGAAATGGCTGGTCATTCTGCAATGATTCTGTTTTAATTTTCAAAAAAAAATTGCCATATGACCTTAAAAACTCTTACCTGGTGTTTTTAAAACCAAAATTTTAGGGAAAGAATCTCGGGATGTGCTCTGAGGAATTTCAAGAAGTTCTTATGGCTCCTACACTATTTGGCCTTGCGGATAAGTGTAGTACAGAGACATAACTTTTTACCATAACACTGGACGTTATTGAGAAATACGTGCACTTTGAATGAGTTCAGAAAAACTATTTCTTTTTATAAGCTAATTGAAGCAGCGAATCAAAACATGGAGTAGAGGGAATGTAAGTCTGCAATGCTGTCTACTGTTTTACATTGCTTTGTGATTAAAAGTGATGTAGAGAATTAAATAATTGTACTAGTCATAAAGGTAGTGTAAGTCTGCTTCATAGTAAGCAGTATCAGTGTGATAGGAAATGTAGAACATGATTGAGCAAGAAGGGGAAGATATTACTAGTCCAGGATTGTGTAAATGATCTTCAACATTTTAATTCTGAAAGTTGCGGAAATGCGAAAAGACGGGATTGGCTTACAAGAAATCCAAGAGTTATACATGGCTCTGACACGATTTGGCCTTGTGGAATCGTGTGGTAGAGAGCGAGAAGTCATTTATTGTATGTAACATGTTTTTGAAAACGATGGAGGTTTTCTTTCAGAAAGTGGCGGGTTGAAAGTAATAACAGCACAACAGAGTGTAAGCTGTTCATAGGACATCCTTGGCCGTCATGGAAAGTAAGTTAACTTTAAGGAGTTCTGAATTCTGATTTGTAATGTATGGGTTTTTTAAACACAATCATTTTGATTGTGGTTTTTTTTCCCCGCTGTTATATGATGAATACCTTCAAGTCACTGTTTTAGTGAAATTTGATACATTCTGAGAACAGCAAAAATAAACCATTTAACATGTATAATTAATTCTGTTCTGTTTGCATTTATGATGTACATGTAGAACTGTGTAGGAGGCATGGAGAAGGTGAGGCTTCTGTCAGTGTCAAAGTTGTTGCATACAGTGCTCATATTCTACGTAGTCTTTTATATTTCATTACTTTCACTGTTTCTGACAGATCTAAAAAAATTTTTTTTAAAAGAACAGTAAGTATAAGGGAAGGAAACAGACAGTTATGTTAAAAGAAACACAGCTATAGGGAATAAACTAGGGATACTGTTACCCGCAATCCTCTGCTGATGATGTCACTGAGCATGTCATGAATGATGTAATATGTGACATCATCAGCAGTGGATTACGGGTAATAGTATCTCTAGTTTACTCCCCTATAGCTGTCTTTCTTTTAACATAACTGTCTGTTTCCTTCCCTTATACTTACTGTTCTTTTTTATAAAAAAAATTTTTTGGTTCGCTTCCGGTTCGCGTACCGGGGAGCGAACTGGGAAGCGAACTAAGAGAAATAGAGGTTGGCACAGTTGCAAATATTGTACCAATTTTTTTATAACGGGGAGGTAGTTCTGAAAAGAACTTTTTTTTAAATTGTTTTTGTTGTTTTATATTTTTTTTATTATTTTTCTGAACATTTTTTTTACTTTTTTTGAATTTTTCTGAACAGTTTTATATTTTTTTTGTTTTTTTTTCGGAGGGGGCAACGAAAACGATTCATTGTAAAGGGCTCAACAGGAGGAAGAAAACAAAAAAAAGAATTTATTGTTTGGGGAGTTTCGGACAAACATGAGCATGATTGTTAATAGCTCTGTTGATCAGAGTGATGCTACTTTCTGCGTAGCAAATGATTCCACTGCAATGTACGCAGACTTGTTTTACTTCACGAAATCTCGTTTGTATATTTGGCACCATCTCCCTGCCCTCTGGTCCCGTTACTTCCGGTACAACAGATCTTCTGGCCATAATAGGGAGATTATCTAGGTCGTCCTGTTCCTCTTCTTCCTCTTCTTGCTGAATTATAACTTTAGCAGGTGGTCCACTCTTCCTTGGATGTGGTGGAGGTGGTGGGGAAGCACCAGCTGAAGCTAGTAAAGAAGCCATTGCTCACTGGTAACAAAGGGTCTTTCTCTCACAATGATGAAAGTCAGAGTGAGGAAAGAAGGAGGGATTTTCACCATTTGGGAAAAAAAATAGTTCTCAACCAATGAAAAGTGTTCATTTTAGATCATATGACCTAGTCTTACATCATTAGGAAACCGAAAGTGAAATGAACCAATGAAAAGTGTTATTACCAAGTCACATGACCTGCTGTGTTTACGTTACGCGCTTTGCAGGGCCTCCCGGTTTGCTTCCAGAAACCTGTGCTTTGCGACTCGGTAAGCGTACGAGTTCGCTAACGTAGCACGTCATAAGACGTATCGCGCGACAACGCGAAACGTCATGCGGACGGGAGGCGTCACGATGTTGTTTTCTAACGCGGCAGTTGCGGTAAAGAAACGTTTACCGGCTCGCGGTCTATTTCGCGGCATCAAGGTCAGCTAACGGGAAGCTTCCCGATTCGCGAAGCGGGAACGAAGAAAAAAAAATATTTAAAAAAAAAAATTATTCATAAACATATAAAATATATTTTTGGATTTAAAGAAGAATACATTTTACAGCTACAGATATTAGCTGTTAAAAAACCAATGAAATTCACAGAAAAAACCATAGGTTATAGACCATATATAGTTAGGAATTAGCATTTACAAAACCTTGAAAATTCACTGAAAAAACCATAGGTTATAGACCATATATAGTTAGGAATTAGCATTTAAAAAACCTTATTTTACTCACACAAAACCATTGAAATTCCATATATAGTTAGTTGCACTAACTATATATCGCGCACCCGTAATCCACTGCTGATGATGTCACATATTACATCATTCATGACATGGTCAGTGACATCACTGATGACATCACTGATGACATCTCAAATGACATCACTGATGATATCTCATTTGACATCAATGGTCACATCAATGATGATATCATTAATGTGACAATACAATGCATCTCCTCACACTTTAATATAACCTCTGTTACACCCAGTGTTAAATACAGAGTATAATTTTTGAAACCATTGACACACCAATACTAGTTACTACATACCCACTCACTGATTCCTACGTCTACACACACATTCACTCATTCACCCATACAATCATTCATACATACAATCACTCATCTTTACAACACTATCATATGCACTCATACACCTATACAGACACTCACACTCTGCCACTCATCCATGGAGTTACTCACACACCTAGTCAGTCCTGTAAAGAATCAATCACAGTTCCATTTTCTAATCTACACAGTTAAACATAGAGTACCTTACATTTTAAAACATATACTAACACATACTTACTCTCTTATAGAATCACTGATACAAGTACACATTGATCTGCACAGAGTCACACACCTCCCAGCCAGTCATACACACACTCAGTCTCCCATACAAATACTTGTGCAACCAATCAATAACCCATATAGCTACTTATATAGCTACTGATCAACACATGCAGCAGCTTGCACAACAACAGACATGCTGATGCACACTTTCAGACAGTTTAGTCACTAACCCGTGCATTTAGTAAGACGCATTTAATCACTCACTCATACAGTCAATCACGCACCTACTAAAACCTTCATTGAGACACTTATACATCCACTCATTCTTCAATATGTAAAACATATTTAAACTTTACAGAAACACATAATCACTGGATGTTGTCATCAGTGATGTCATTTGAGATGTCATTTGAGATGTCATCAGTGATGTCATCAGTGATGTCACTGACCATGTCATGAATGATGTAATATGTGACATCATCAGCAGTGGATTACGGGTGCGCGATATATAGTTAGTGCAACTAACTATATATGGAATTTCAATGGTTTTGTGTGAGTAAAATAAGGTTTTTTAAATGCTAATTCCTAACTATATATGGTCTATAACCTATGGTTTTTTCAGTGAATTTTCAAGGTTTTGTAAATGCTAATTCCTAACTATATATGGTCTATAACCTATGGTTTTTTCTGTGAATATATATATATATATATATATATATATTTTCCAAATGTACACGCTCCCAATTGGAAAGCCACACACAGCGTGATTCAGCTTCTTTTATTGGCAGATTGCAGAATACAAACTTAGCAGTTCCAGCGTCTCTGTGCCATTATAACCATACGCGTTTCTGGAAAATAATCCCTTGATCACTGGTTAGGCATTCATGTGTGCAGGAAGGCGAGAAGTGACGCTGTACTCGCAGCGTGATTTTGAATGCAGCCACAAGTGGGCGTGTTCTCTGAAGCATTCTGGTCTTAAGAGTTCAATTTAATCCATAGTGGAAGCCTCCCCATGTTCCTTATTGAAAGTATTACCACAGTGGGTTCGCCAGTTACTTGCCAGGTGAGTAGACTGCCTTCTGTGCATCCGCCAATTTGCATCACGTTGCTCTGCTGGCACCTCTTCCCTCGTCGGTGCTTCAGACTCGCGTTGTAGGCAGGGGGCTTTCCGCGACCAGAGCCGGCCGCAATATAATCCAAATGTACACGCTCCCAATCGGAAAGCAACACACAGCGTGATTCAGCTTCTTTTATTGGCAGATTGCAGAATACAAACTTAGCAGTTCCAGCGTCTCTGTGCCATTATAACCATACGCATTTCTGGAAAACAATCCCTTGATCACTGGTTAGGCATTCATGTGTGCAGGAAGGCGAAAAGTGACGTTGCACTCGCAGCGTGATTTTGAATGCAGCCACAAATGGGCGTGTTCTCTGAAGCATTCTGGTCTTAAGAGTTCAATTTAATCCATAGTGGAAGCTTCCCCACGTTCCTTATTGAAAGTATTACCACAGTGGGTTTGCCAGATACTTGCCAGGTGAGTAGACTTCCTTCTGTGCATCCGCCAATTTCCATCACGTTGCTCTGCTGGCACCTCTTCCCTCGTTGGTGCTTCAGACTCGCGTTGTAGGCGGGGGGCTTTCCGCGACCAGAGCCGGCCACAATATAATCCAAATGTACACGCTCCCAATTGGAAAGCCACACACAGCGTGATTCAGCTTGTTTTATTGGCAGAATGCAGAATACAAATTTAGCAGTTCCAGCGTCTCTGTGCCATTATAACCATACGCGTTTCTGGAAAACAATCTCTTGATCACTGGTTAGGCATTCATGTGTGCAGGAAGGCGAGAAGTGACGCTGCACTAGCAGCGTGATTTTGAATGCAGCCACAAGTGGGTGTGTTCTCTGAAGCATTCTGGTCTTAAGAGTTCAATTGTTTTCCAGAAACGCGTATGGTTATATTGGCACAGAGACGCTGGAACTGCTAAGTTTCTATTCTGCAATCTGCCAATAAAAGAAGCTGAATCACGCTGTGTGTGGCTTTCCAATTGGGAGCGTGTACATTTGGATTATATTGCGGCCGGCTCTGGTCGCGGAAAGCCCCCCGCCTACAACGCAAGTCTGAAGCACCGACGAGGGAAGAGGTGCCAGCAGAGCAACGTGATGCGAATTGGCGGATGCACAGAAGGCAGTCTACTCACCTGGCAAGTATCTGGCGAACCCACTGTGGTAATACTTTCAATAAGGAACGTGGGGAGGCTTCCACTATGGATTAAATTGAACTCTTAAGACCAGAATGCTTCAGAGAACACGCTCACTTGTGGCTGCATTTAAAATCACGCTGCGAGTGCAGCGTCACTTCTCGCGTTCCTGCACACATGAATGCCTAACCAGTGATCAAGGGATTGTTTTCCAGAAACGCTTATGGTTATATTGGCACAGAGACGCTAGAACTGCTAAGTTTGTATTCTGCAATCTGCCAATAAAAGAAGCTGAATCACGCTGTGTGTGGCTTTCCAATTGGGAGCGTGTACATTTGGATTATATTGCGGCCGGCTCTGGTCGCGGAAAGCCCCCCGCCTACAACGCGAGTCTGAAGCACCGACGAGGGAAGTGGTGCCAGCAGAGCAACGTGATTCAAATTGGCGGATGCACGGAAGACAGTCTACTCACCTGGCAAGTATCTGGCGAACCCACTGTGGTAATACTTTCAATAAGGAACGTGGGGAGGCTTCCACTATGGATTAAATTGAACTCTTAAGACCAGAATGCTTCAGAGAACACGCCCACTTGTGGCTGCATTCAAAATCACGCTGCGAGTGCAGCGTCACTTCTCGCCTTCCTGCACACATGAATACCTAACCAGTGATCAAGGGATTGTTTTCCAGAAACGCGTATGGTTATATTGGCACAGAGACGCTGGAACTGCTAAGTTTGTATTCTGCAATCTGCCAATAAAAGAAGCTGAATCACGCTGTGTGTGGCTTTCCAATTGGGAGCGTGTACATTTGGATTATATTGCGGCCGGCTCTGGTCGCGGAAAGCCCCTGCCTACAACGCGAGTCTGAAGCACCGACGAGGGAAGAGGTGCCAGCTGAGCAACGTGATGCAAATTAGCGGATGCACAGAAGGCCGTCTAATCACCTGGCAAGTATCTGGCGAACCCACTGTGGTAATACTTTCAATAAGGAACGTGGGGAGGCTTCCACTATGAATTAAATTGAACTCTTAAGACCAGAATGCTTCAGAGAACACGCCCCCTTGTGGCTGCATTCAAAATCACGCTGCGAGTGCAGCGTCACTTCTCGCCTTCCTGCACACATGAATGCCTAACCAGTGATCAAGGGATTGTTTTCCAGAAACGCGTATGGTTATATTGGCACAGAGACGCTGGAACTGCTAAGTTTGTATTCTGCAATCTGCCAATAAAAGAAGCTGAATCAAGCTGTGTGTGGCTTTCCAATTGGGAGCGTGTACATTTGGATTATATTGCGGCCGGCTCTGGTCGCGGAAAGCCCCCCCGCCTACAACGCGAGTCTAAAGCACCGACGAGGGAAGAGGTGCCAGCAGAGCAACGTGATGCAAATTGGCGGATGCACAGAAGGCAGTCTACTCACCTGGCAAGTATCCTGCGAACCCACTGTGGTAATACTTTCAATAAGGAACGTGGGGAGGCTTCCACTATGGATTAAATTGAACTCTTAAGACCAGAATGCTTCAGAGAACACGCCCACTTGTGGCTGCATTCAAAATCACGCTGCGAGTGCAGCGTGTTTTCTCGCCTTCCTGCACACATGAATGCCTAACCAGTGATCAAGGGATTGTTTTCCAGAAACGCATATGGTTATATTGGCACAGAGACGCTGGAACTGCTAAGTTTGTATTCTGCAATCTGCCAATAAAAGAAGCTGAATCACGCTGTTTGTGGCTTTCCAATTGGGAGCGTGCACATTTGGATTATATTGCGGCCGGCTCAGGTCGCGGAAAGCCCCCGCCTACAACGCGAGTCTGAAGCACCGACGAGGGAAGAGGTGCCAGCAGAGCAACGTGATGTAAATTGGCAGATGCACAGAAGGCAGTCTACTCACCTGGCAAGTATCTGGCGAAACCACTGTGGTAATACTTTCAATAAGGAACTTGGGGAGGCTTCCACTATGGATTAAATTGAACTCTTAAGACCAGAATGCTTCAGAGAACACGCCCACTTGTGGCTGCATTCAAAATCACGCTGCGAGTGCAGCGTCACTTCTCGCCTTCCTGCACACATGAATGCCTAACCAATGATCAAGGGATTGTTTTCCAGAAACACGTATGTTTATATTGGCACAGAGACGATGGAACTGCTAAGTTTGTATTCTGCAATCTGCCAATAAAAGAAGCTGAATCACGCTGTGTGTGGCTTTCCAATTGGGAACGTGTACATTTGGAATATATATATATATATATATTACCTACTGGCGGTCGCCAGTAGGTATATATAGTTAGGATTTTTTCTCTATGGGTTTTTGGAAAATTCTATGTCTAATAACTTTGGCGTTTGTGGACGGAATCGGCTGAAATTTTCAGGAAAATGGCACATTTTGTTTCTGAGCAGCCCTTGAAAATTTGGAGGGGGTTCGTCCAGTGGGGGCCGAGAAAAAAGGGGGGTCCCAAAACGTGTTTTTAACATTGAGTTTTCCATAGGGCGGTTGGCCTCACTTTTAGCCCGAACGGCTGAATGGATTTGCACGAAACTTGGCAAAATTGTAGGGACTGGTAGCCCGATGTGCCTTTTGTAGGTCTCAATATATGTGCTCCAGTGGATTTTGAGAAATTAACGTTTAAAAAAAGATATATATCTGTAACAGCGGACCGGTTAGCGCTCTGGTTCGCGGACTTTTCGCGCAACGGAGCTTTGTGAAGCGAAGCTGATTGGTTCTCCGGCGTCTGTCAACATTCCAAACAGTCCGTAGCGGCCGCCATCTTGTCTCTCGGTAGGATCGAGAGACAAGAGGAGGTCAAAACAAAGGGGGAAATAACTATAAGGGGGCATAGTAGATCCTCGCTGACCCCCTAGGTTTGATGTGGAGGTTTTAAAAGGGCCCCGCGGGGCAAAAAAAAACCAAAATAATAATAATCGAACGGCTGAATGGATTTGCACGAAACTTGGCAAAATATTAGGGACTGGTAGCCCGATGTGCCTTTGCTAGGTCTCAATATATGTGCTCCAGTGGATTTTGAGAAATTAACGTTGAAAAAAAGATATATATCTGTAACAGCGCTCCGCTTCGCGTACTTTTCGCGTTACGGAGCTTTGCGAAGCTGATTGGTTCTCCGGCGTCTGTCAACATTCCAAACAGTCCGTAGCGGCCGCCATCTTGTCCCTCGGTAGGATTGAGAGACAAGAGGAGGCCAAAGCGAAGGGGGAAATGACCATAAGGGGGCATAGTAGATCCTTCCTGACCTCTTAGGTTTGATGTACCATTTTGCCAAGTTTGGTGTAATTCCGTTCAGCCATTCAGGCTGTAGACGTATGTAAATGTCCTATGGAAAATTGCATGGGGAAAACACATTTGAAAGTGTTGAAATTTAGAACCAATTAAAATGTTACTTTGGTTTTGTATTTGTGTGTGATGAAAGTTAATTGGTTATGTATATATGTCAAATGAGAGGAAACCACAGCCATTTTGTGATACTACTGTCTGAGGTACATTTGTGAGGAATTTTTGGTGGTGAATTTCTGGTGTTTGATTTACACAGTACTAACACTTCTGCTACTTTTAAAAAGGTGAGTTGTTAATTTGTAAGGGGAACTATGTTGTACACTTGAAGATAATTTGAAAAATGTTTTCTGTTATTTATTTGCTGTCCTTCTGTTATACTAAATACTTGATGAAGTTAGTTTTATATTATGTATTACTAAAAACGATAAATGAAAGTGATTATTTTTTTCTGCAATTTACAGCAAGCAATTTCAAAATAAAATGGCTCACAATGAAGAGACCGTGGCAATTTCTTTTGAATTGTCCACTACATTGATTGAAATTGAGAGCACCAATAATGAAATATTGTCACAAGGAGGACATGACTTGTATGATTCCATTAGATTGATTGAAATGGACAGCACCAAGAATGAAATATTGTCACAAGGAGATGACTTGAATGATTCCACTACATTGATTGAAATTGAGAGCACCAATAATGAAATATTGTCACAAGGAGGAGATGGCTTGTATGATTCCATTAGATTGATTGAAATGGACAGCACCAATAATGAAATATTGTCACAAGGAGGAGATGACTTGAATGATTCCACTACATTGATTGAAATTGAGAGCACCAATAATGAAATATTGTCACGAGGAGATGACTTGAATGATTCCACTACATTGATTGAAATTGACAGCACCAATAATGAAATATTGTCAGAAGGAGGAGATGACTTGAATGATTTTTTTGATCAATCTCTTGATGGCGAATTTATCGAGTGTTTGGAGACCATAGAGTTACAAGAATCATCATTGCAGACTTTTAATGAGGAGATTCCAGATGAGATGATTGAAGAGGAAATTACTGATGAGGACATGTTAGTAGTTGTTTCAAATTTAGAAAATTCTGAAGAATAAATTTATATTTAGAAATCAAAAATTGTTTGAGACATTATTTATTTTTATTTTTAATTTATGAGGTTGTAGCGAAGTGATTGTAGTATAAAATGAGACTTATAGTATAGAGTGCAACATTTTTATGTTACATGGTAAGTTTACTCATATTTACTTCCCTTCTGCCACTATATTATCTCCAATGTGTATTTGACATGTCTTCTTCATCTCCGGCCTCCTTTCTCTCACTGTGTGTCTCCGATGCATCTTATCGCTGGTATTTTGTGTAATTACAGAAGAGAGTAAAATAAAATAGTTCGGAACGTGAAAAGGGGGCAAAGTAGAGTACTCCTCACCCCCTAGGCCTTTTTAGGCGGTCCCAAAAGGATCAGTTTCTGCTTTCCTGAGAGATTATGGTATGAGTTCCATATACCACAATAACTTGCATTACAACATGCAAGATATCTATCTCCTATTACCAACTTTTGGAGATATTCGCGCTAAGCGCGAATATCTCCAAAAAGTAACACCTGCCCTGAGCAGTTCTTAGCCATGTTATCCAATGGGAGGTGGATAACATGGCTAAGAGTATTAGCTCGGTAATGCATGAATATCGCTGAGTTTTTAGCGATATTCATGCATTGCGGCCGTTTATTATCGCATTTGCGATAAACCTTGATAATAGTAAGGTTTATCTTCGATAATTTCTGACGATGCTTAGTGGTAAAAAATTGGTTGGTAAGCATCGTTAGCGATAAATATCGCTTAACTTTGGTAATATGCCCCAACGTCTGTTAACGTTCGATTCGAAGGAAATGAGGAAGTGTTGAAAAACATTGTCTGCGCCATCTTGCCTTTTTTGAAATGCCACACTTTTGTCGTGCACGGCAGCCATTTTAGATGTCTTGACCAGACCCACTCTCTGCACGCTGTCGATTCGTAGCATGGCTCCTCACCCTCGTAAGCATCTCCCCCAGGCACTGGTCACCACCGCTCTCTGTCTTATGCATGGGCAATAAACCTTCCCCCATCTGCGCTGCTCTTCCCTGAGAATCACACTCTGTGCCCGCCCGACACCTCCCTTTCGCCCTATTCACTACCGCACCCTCTGACACTCCTCTTCCTCTGTGTCCGAATGTCCAGGCCGGTCCTAGGCTATCAGCTAGCCCTGCAGATGTAGTTTATGGCCCCAGCTGTAAAGAATCACCCCTCTTCAAAGGAGTTATAGTAGATCAAGGCCCACACCCGATGTGATCCGTCACAGCACACGCGTTCCTACTATCTGAAAACCATCCTGTATTGTGATTGGGGAGAGGACCGAGCCTGAAGCGGAAGATTCCAGGAATGACTCTTTGTACATCAAAGTTTTTACAATTATGTGTCACATTAAAAATATATAGCACTCCAACAAAGTAGTAGGAATATAAAACTTTAATAACATATAAATATATACAACAAAACAAAAACAGTAAAAACATTTAAACAACGAAGAGACCGTGGCAATTTCTTTTTAATTATCCAATAGATTTATTGAAATTGACAGCACCAATAATGAAATATTCTTGTCAGTAGCGGTCTGTTGTGCGAATAGTTCCAAGGCAGCAGAACGCGCTGAAATCTAGATGGCACGAAAGTGATGTCTAGCAAGTTGCCGCCCAGCAAATAACGGCGTGGGGCGCCGCGGGGGTGAGTGAGTCCAGTAGGCACCACAGCTATTCTTACCGGCATTGCAGAATTACTGCTGGGGACAATGCCTGTGCTGTAGCAGGGTCACAGCAGAAACAAAAAGGATTCTGTTGAAGATGTTGTTGGTTTTCAATTTGAAAACAGTTCTGGTGTCAACTGCTATGCTAATGTAGTGGTTAATGTTTTGTTTTCTCTAGAAAATGTAAAAGAGGGGGAGGCAGTCCAAAGTTCCGTTAAAAGGGCAAAGGAAAGGATCGGTGGTTTGAACTATCAGTCAAAAAGGGGAGGGGGTGCAATAATTTTTCCTACCGGGTCACACTGTGCTTTCACCGGAAGTGAGGTCTGCAGGATTGTAGTAATTCAAAGTGAGGCTGGCGCCAGCATGGGAGCGCCGACGTCCCGCGGATACAGTTTCGTCACTCCACGGGCGATCATGGCAGTCATTCCCCATCGGGGGTCGGAGACTCCCGCGGCTCCTCTAGAATCTTCAAGGTCGTGGAGGACTACGGTGGTGGAGTCAACCAGTGACCGGGCCATTTCTTTATGTTGGGCCCGCTCTTGCCAGGTCGACCGCCATTTTGAGAGTTCAGCAGCTACCGGCGATCGCGGGGTCACATGAGCGGACGGGCTCCACCCTGCCGGGCGAGACGTTGCAGCATGGCCACAGTGGAAGAACCGTTATCTAGGTCGTTCCGAAACTGTGCAGCACTGGAGTTGTTAGGATGCCACCGCCTGGAGCGCTGAGGGTGCAGCTGGGAAGCCTCCACCTGGGGAGGCGGGAGAGGCCTGTTCGCACCGTCTCTCCCTCCCAGTGCACCCCACGGCGTCTCGCTTGAGATTTGTTATGGCCGGACCAGGCGATGAGGACGAGGGGGGGTCAGAGGCATGTGCAAGACATCCCCCTCCAGTGTTGTCGCAGCCATTATAAAAGAAAGAAGTGTCCCGTCCGTCTTCGGGCCGGGCTTCCGGTGGATGTCGGCCGGACGCCCCTGGCTCTGGCCCCATGAACGGGTTTCTTGGTTTATCGGCTGCAGCCGGATCCCGTCGGCCTCGGCCCCCCGACCGTTGGTGGTCGGACCGGAAGAGCATGTGGCGGGACTACCTGCAACTCTCAAGGGCCACCGCGGCCGGACTGGGAGAGAGAGGGGAGGGTCGAGGAGACATTCCCCCCCCCTGCAACTGTTCAGCGTTGTAAAGGCAATCCCCTGGCCGGGTCCCGCTGGTCTCGGCCTCTCCTCCGGCTACACCCTACGTTAGGATCTCCTGGCCGAGGCGTGGCAGCAGAACCTGCCTTATATGGGCTGCTCCCGGCTGGGCGTAGCCGGAACCCTGCCCCACCTTGGAAGTTTCCAGAGTGGGGGTGGATGTTCTACTGACTTGCATTTTCCCTAGTCTATCGATTTTTTTGGCGTGGCAGGCGGTGGGACAGCGAGGGGTGATTTGGTTTCTCTTACTGTTTTTCTGGTCTCTCACCACTGGCATATTTTAACGTTTTCTTGTTTCTAGGACATTAATAGGTTTTATCATTACGTTATGTTATCGTTTCTTTGTTCGTTGTTTAATAAAAGTTCATGTTCATCAGTGGCCTACTGATTTTCGTTTTCCTATTTTTTTCTTTCCAGGTTGTTTCATGGTAAAGTTTCTGTTAACAGGATACAGTGATCACTTCGTTATTATTGCATATGTCCTTTTCACTAGGGGTGCTCTCTGGTCGGGCCAGATGACGTATCTCTAGTAAATGGTCCGGGTGAAAAAGGTGCATCAATCAGTGGGGAGTAGATAGGCATGACAGATTACAACGGGGGAGAACGGTCCGCATTACGTACCCTTTCACTACTTGCAAAGATTTTCCTACGTTTATTTGCAAACAGGGAATACCTCCAAAAAGAACTAATTCCCAAACAGTCAATGTTCGGACAATCAATCAATCAATGAGGAATGAAATAGGTACGACGTGTTAAAGGCTTGCGTTACCTACCCTTCACTATCTGCAAAGGGAGATAGAATATTCCTATTCTTCCTCGTTTGCAGGTAGAGAAGATCGTTAAGAGAATTAACTTCGAACAATTCAATGCTCGATTGAAACAATCAACAAGGGGTACTGTGAACACAAATGAACGCCGCTTATATACATACGCATTGCTATTTTCAACAGGTTGTTCCTAATGTTTCTATTTTAGCGAGGTCAAAAGAGATCCCATTAGTGGCCTACTGATTTTGCTCGATTCCTTTTGTTTTTTTACACGATTTTTCGCTATCTGCAAAGACTAAACAGAGTATTGCGACTCTGTGCTTGTTTGTAAATAGAGAATGAACCAAAGAGAACAATCAATCAAATGGAGAGAGAAGCAGGCACGACGGATTACAAAGGGGGAAAGGGCTGCATTAACTACCCTTCACTATCTGCAAAGAGAGAGTACTCCTAATAGAAATGAGGGGTGGGGGGCAGCAATCAAAGCAGATCAGTGTGCATAAACACGAAAAAAAAAATTCTTACCACGTACTTGACATTCGACAGCTTATGATATTTGCTATTAAAAAACCATTGAAATTCACTGAAAAAACCATAGGTTATAGACCATATATAGTTAGGAATTAGCATTTACAAAACCTTGAAAATTCACTGAAAAAACCATAGGTTATAGACCATATATAGTTAGGAATTAGCATTTAAAAAACCTTATTTTACTCACACAAAACCATTGAAATTCCATATATAGTTAGTTGCACTAACTATATATTGCGCACCCGCAATCCACTGCTGATCATGTCACATATTACATCATTCATGACATGGTCAGTGACATCACTGATGACATCACTGATGACATCTCAAATGACATCACTGATGACATCATCCAGTGACTGTGTGTTTCTGTAAAGTTTAAATATGTTTTAGATATTGAAGAATGAGTAGATGTATAACTGTCTGGACGAAGGATTTAGTAGGTGCATGACTGAATGTATGAGTGAGTGATTAAATGTGTCTCACTGAGTGCATGGGTTAGTGACTAAACTGTCTTAATTTGTGCATCATTATGTCTGTTGTTCTGTAAACTACTGCATGTGTTGATCAGTAGCTATATGATTAACTATATGGGTTATTGATTGATTGTCCAAGTATTTGTATGGGAGACTGAGTGTGTGTGTGGCTGGCTGGGAGGTGTGTGACTCTGTGCAGATCAATGTGTACTTGTATCAATGATTGTATAAGAAAGTAAGTATGTGTTACTATATGTTTGAAAATGTAAGGTGCTCTATGTTTAACTGTATAGACAAGAAAATGGAAGTGTGATTGATTCTTTACAGGACTGACTAGGTGTGTGAGTAACTCCATGGATGAGTGGCAGAGTGTGAGTGTCTGTATAGGTGTATGAGTGCATATGATAGTGTTGTAAAGATGAGTGATTGTATGTATGAATGATTGTATGGGTGAATGAGTGAATGTGTGTGTAGACGTAGGAATCAGTGAGTACGTATGTAGTAACTAGTATTGGTGTGTCAATGGTTTCAAAAATTATACTCTGTATTTAACACTGGGTGAAACAGAGGTTATATTAAAATGTGAGGAGATGCATTGTATTGTCACATGAATGATATCATCAGTGATGTGGTCATTGATGTCAAATGAGATGTCATCAGTGATGTCATCAGTGATGTCATTTGAGATGTCATCAGTGATGTCATCAGTGATGTCACTGACCATGTCATGAATGATGTAATATGTGACATGATCAGCAGTGGATTGCGGGTGCGCAATATATAGTTAGTGCAACTAACTATATATGGAATTTCAATGGTTTTGTGTGAGTAAAATAAGGTTTTTTAAATGCTAATTCCTAACTATATATGGTCTATAACCTATGGTTTTTTCAGTGAATATATATATATATATATATATATATATATATATATATATATATGTACATATATATATATATATACATATATATATATATATATATATATACATATATATATATATATATATCGAACACACCGCTACTCCTCTCACGCTCTGGATCAGCTCCAGTCAGGAAAGAATTTAACGGACACGGACCAAGTAAATTGCTCCAAATTCTTTTAATTGAGGTGCAGGTTCAGTCCCATGACGTTTCGGCTCGCAAGAGCCTTGTTCACATGACAATGTTGTAATGAGGAATACACCATTATATACTGCCAGTGATTGGATGATAGTCGTCACATGAGAGGGTAGTGTGAAGACATAGTAGACATAGAAGATATACTGGCAAGTTATCTTTGGTCAAATGCAGACATATCTTGCTGAAATCTCGGTAAAATACCAAAACATTGCCAAAATCATAACCAAGTATTTACATGGAAAAGATAAAATCTCGAAATATATATCAAACCATCAAAATTAATGTAGTAGGATCAATGTTGTCTGATCTCGGTAAAATACCAAACTCATATTGCAGTATTCACAAAACGCTGGTGTTCAGAAAGTGCAAATGCATGTTACTTTTCAAAGTGCATCAATTAGATTAGTGCAAAATTTGATGTGTAACATATCGCAATAGTGCAAAAATGGCAAGGCATACAAAATGTGCAAAATACCGCAAATTAGTGCAAACACTGCTGCTGTCAACAGAAGGGTGACCATATAATCTAAAAGTCATTCCGGCTGCAATACTGTATATACTGTGTATAATAACAAACACAATCAACTAGATAACTACCTATACTATAGCATATGGTAAAAGCAATTATAGTATCAAATATCTAATCCTATACAATAAAATTGATGTAAAAAATAGTAATGAAAAATTATCCGTCCACAAGTCCTTTCTTTTAAATGGCACTATGTAAAATCACCGTGATTAAAATGCATAATAGGCTGGATTTATAAGACTGTCAAGGAATAGGGACCCGTCAAGTTCTCTTAAATCCAGTCTTACCCATCTAGTGTTAAAATCTTTCATAATCAAATTAGCAGCAGCAACAGTTTCATGTTAGATACAAAATCAAGACATTACAGATCACGTATTGTATTCACTTCACCCAGCCGGGGAGATTCTGTAAAGATACGAGTTATTTATCACTGACCAATCAATAGTATACTTATGTATTGGTCATTACGGTAAGCATGTATAGAGGTCTTCTGTCACATTTAATCCCCCAGGACTCTTGGTGCTAAGCAAAAGGATATATTTAGCCTCAAGCCTCCTTAACTTACTCTCTCTGTCTCCACCCCTCCTACTGGCTAGTACTGAATCAATTACCCAGTATTTTAGCAAGGTGTTGTTGCTCTGGTGGACCTACCTGAAATGTCGAGCTACTGGGTATGTGTTATCACCATTGGTGATCGCACGTAAGTGCTGTAAGATGCGCTGTGTACAGCATGTTTCGTACTGCCTACGTATCTCAGTAGACAGGGGCATTGAAGAACATATACCGCAAATTCGGTCTTACAGGTCAAAACCTGTGTGATGGTATGAGGATGGTCAGTGAAACCGTCCATGAAGGTTTTTGTATTTTCTCCATGGACGCATGCCTTACAGGTCTTGCAGCGATAAAATCCTTAATTTCGTTGCCACCAAGACGTTTTATTGAAGGGTTCTGGACTGGTATCAACTATTTTGTCACATAGTGAAGGAGCCTTACTGAAAGTGAGGGAAACTTTCTTAGGTAGGGAAGAACCAATTATAGCGTCCCGGGTCACTAGAGGCCAATGTCTGTTCATGATTTTATATATTTCATGGTGTTGCCTGCTGAAACCCGTTATAATACGGAAGTTGTTCTTTTCCGCATCCATCCTACTCTTAGTCTCCACAGCTCCAACTTTTGTTTGATCTAAAGTTTTAACCAGGAGGTCCTCCCTAGTTCGTATCATAGACTTTTCTATGGCTTTGCGAACCGTCTGTTCAGAGTAACCTCTTTCCAAAAAACGCAACATACTCTCCTTTTGAGCCAGCTTGAGATCTAAGGGGTTACTGCACACTCGGCGTAGACGAAGCATCTCCCCATAGGGGATGCTAGATATTAAATGTGCCGGGTGTGCACTGGCAGCATGAAGAATGCTATTTCCTGCAGTCAATTTACGATGAATTCTACTTTCAAGGTGACCATTGTGGATATATACTTCAGTATCAAGGAAAGTGATAGATTCCTGGCTAAGGGTTGCTGTAAACTTGAGGTTAAGATTGTTTTCATTTATACTCTCAATAAAGTTTAGAGCCTCCTCCTTGCCACCCCTCCAAATTATCATCAAATCATCGATATATCGATACCATGCAATCAGGTTGTTGCTAATGTTGCTATGGTAGTTTTGCCTGAGGACCAGCTCCTCCCAAGCCCCCATGTGTAGACACGCAAAGCTCGGGGAGAAGCTGGCCCTCATAGCCACCCCCTGAAGTTGACGATATAACTGATGATTGAACAGGAACAGATTGTTGGCAAGGCAAAATCGAAGTATACTCAACAACATTCTATTATGTTCTTCAAATTCAGGACCTCTTCTTGATAGGTAATGTTCCACAGCTGCAAGACCATCAGAATGTGAAATGCTGGTATACAGCGCTGTTACATCCAAGGCAATTAGCCAATCACCTGCCACCCATTCAATGTCCATGATTTTAGTTAAAAAATCTCCGGTGTCTTTTAAATAAGAATCCAGATTTCGCACATACCCCTGCAAAAAATAGTCAATATATACAGAGGTGTGCTCCAAAAGACTGCCCCTAGCAGAAATTATCGGTCTGCCCGGTGGGTGTAGGGGTTTTTTATGCACCTTGGGGAGAAAGTACAAAATAGGCGTGATCGGGTGATCAGTTTTTAGACATTTATACTCTGCCTCACTGATGAGTTTAGATGCCTTCCATTTGGCCAATTTTTGATGGTAGCTTGTTTTGATTGAAGTCAATACCTGAAGTTGAACACGCTCGTAGCATGTCCGGTCATTAAGTTGAGCATAGGCTTCTTGATCATAGTTAGTCCTAGACATAAGGACCACATTGCCCCCTTTGTCACTTCCTCTCACAATGATTTCCTTATCCTTGGATAGTCCTTTGTTAGAGCTTCATATTGTTGAGCACGGCCATTATATTGCCACTTTTTCCTAGTAGTTTCACCATGTAGTTGTTTTAAGTCCCCCACCACACTTTCGTGGAAGACATCAATGTTGTCCCTTGGTAAAATTGGTACAAATACAGAAGGTGGCCTGAATTGGGTTTCTGTTGAAATTCTATTACCTCTATATATACATACATACAAACAGTTATAGTTAGAACCTAGTTACATAAGAAAATGCCAACATTCTATTCCCAATAACTTTGGCGCCGATTGATGAATCTTTGCGAAATTTTCAAAACTAATTCTTAGTTGATATCAGCTCCTATGTTAAAATTTTGGGGATGATTCGTTAAGGGGGGCCAAGAAAAAAGGGGGGTCCCAAAATGTGTTTTCTCCGTGTTAATTTCCATAGGAAACTTTAGACAAGGCTACAGGTCGAACGGGTGAACGGAATTACCCCAAATTTGGCAGGGAGAAGAGTCTTGGTCTGAAAAGCACGCTTTTGTTTATTTGATGTAAATTCGTTCAATAGTATTTGAGAAATATCAAAATTTACAGATATCGATATTTGGGAATTCTGCCATCTGATTGGCTGAGGCGTTACGAGCACGAGCCTGCTGCTGATTGGGTGCGAGCGGTGGGAGCGGTTGCAACTAGGAAGTGTTGGCTGCCATTTTGTGATTCAGTTGAAGCGAGTAAGGGAAAAAAGGGTGAAAAAAGTGGGAAAGAGAAGGATAGGAGCACTGTAACCTCTGTGGGGTGTTTAGGGTGTGCTATAGAGGGGGTGCGAAGTGAAGTATTCACCCCTCCCTGTGTGAAAGTGGTGGGCTACGGAAATTAAGGGAGGTATTGCCTAGAGTCTGATGCTGCTAAGGTGAGCTCATGCGGTACTTGGGGATTAAAGCGTGAGCCCAAATTATGTGCCTTATGCTGTGAAGTCATGTGCCGTGGCCACGGCACTACACTTGTGGAAGTAGTGTCAGCATGTGTTTATAACTGCTAGGACGAACTACTGACCCATACTGGTCTGAAAGTCCTGGGGTACGGAAAATATGGGAGGTACTGTCTAGAGTCTCACGCTGCTAAGCTGAGCTGCTGCCGGACTCGGGGATGAAAGCGTGAGTCCAAACTGTGTGTCATATGCTGTGAAGTCATGTGCTCTGGCCGCTGTGCCACATCTGTCCAAGTAGTGTCAGCATGTAGTTATAGCTACTTGGATGAACTTTTGTTTCGAATGTTGTAGCTTGTGTATGGTGCTTAGGGGGCGTTATAGAGGGAATGCGAAGGTAAATTTGCGTGTATCGAATCAATTCGGTATTTGTGAAGTGCTAACTACTCACTCCTACATTTCTGATGGCGCTGGGGCGTAAGTTGAGATGCTGACGGAGTAGGTGTAAAGCCGTTGAACTACTGATCCCTACTGGTCTGAAAAGGCTGGGTACGGAAATTAAGTGAGGTATTGCCTAGAGTGTCATGCTGTTAAATTGAGCTGCTGCTGGACTCGGGGATGAAACCGTGTGTACTATGGTGTGAAGTCATGTGCTCTGGGCACTGTGCCACACGTGTTCAACTTGTATATGGTGCTTAGGTGGTGTTGTATAGGGAGTGCAAAGGTAAATCAATACGGTATTTGTAAAGTGCCAACTACTCAACCTTATGGGTGAGTAGAGCCGGGGATCAAAGCGAGTGGTCAGTGCTGCAAAGTGAGATGGTCTGGCCACTGCACCACAGCTGTGTGGAGAATAAATGTTGGCGAGGGTCCGAGAGTTGCCGGTATCTGGCCCTAAAATATCAGGCTTAAGTTGTAAGTTATAGGGTGGCTCTAAAAAGAGCCTTTGTGTTCATTAGTTGGAGCTACATATAAGTGCGGATGCACAGCTTCAAGTTATTCAGGAAAACTCAGCTTTCCCGATCTGTGAAGTGTACTCCATCACTTCTGTATATATCCGCCATATCAAAACGTATGTTGTTGCTGTAGATGGAGCCCATTTTGTGGTCTCTGAGGTATGCAGAAACAGTTTTGTTGACTTTCTTCCAAGATTTTTCAATCTGAGGACAAAATGGTTTGGACAATTCCCACTTCTGTCTTTGGCATATATTGGAATATACAAAGACAGTTTGAGGCAAAAGTAACATCAATTGTCCAAAGGTGTCCTTCATAAGCATTTCCAAACCTACCCCAGTCAATGTGCCTAGGTCGTTTCCACCACAGTGCACAATCATGAGGTCAGGGTGTTGGAGATGCAAACAGGTTTCAACCAAAGGTAACAATTGGTGGCACTTTAAACTGCTCTGTCCAAACCATTTAATGTCCACATTTTGTAACCCTAGGTCTCAGTCATTACGTCTCTGTTTTGCATACCTCTTCCACCAGAAAACATAGCTCTGTCTTACGATCCACACTAGCATTTTGAAGGTATGGCTAAAGGTATGGAAAGATGTATGTAGCTCATGCAGTTCCTTCGTAGAATAAGAAATATGTTTAAAGATGGGGTACTAGTTTCTTTTCGCAAACAAAACGGTACCTGATTGGGAGATGAAAAGCATTGTTTTTTTAAAAGTAGGGTGCACATTCGTTTTGTGATTGGTTAAGAAAACTCAACCACACCTGCTACTTGCATTTGGAAGGCACTGTTCGACCTTAAAACAATTGTGAACTTTTAACATGCACGTGCCGTTAAATGTTCGAGAAAATGTTGCAAAGAAATATCGTTAGGTTTTAAAAAAATGATGAACATTTAACCTCCACATGTTGTAGAATGTTTTAGAAAGTGTGTTGATAGAATACGTTGCATTTCTGACTTCCACGTGTACTTGAATATTAATAAAATTGTTTATATGGAAAATTAGAAATACAGTAACAGAGAGAAGTTTTGAAAGCTAAAAGAATCAAGGAACTATTCTATTTTGTTCTTTATTACCTACTGGCGGTCGCCAGTAGGTAGTTATAGAGTTAGGACTGAGTGTCCATAGGAAGAGCATTTTTTGTTTTGCTTATAACTTTGGCTTCATTTGAGGAATCTTCATAACATTTTGAAAACTAATTCTTTTTTTTCATATCAGCTCCTATGTTGAAAGGGGGGTGTGCTCATTGCTGTAAAGTGATGTGCTCTGGGCGCTGTAGCATACCTGTGGAAGTAATGTTAGTTTGCATTTATATAATATAGGGAGTGTGAAGCGAACTGCTTACCCCTACCAGTCTCAAGACTCATGGATGAAACCATGAGCTCATTGCTGTAAAGTCATGTGCTCTGTGTAGTATTGCATTGTAACTCATAGTAGAATGTTAGTATGTAATTCAGCTAGAATCTAAGGGGCATATTATCAAGGACGGGTGATACATTATCGCCGCTTTTATCGACAGGAAACTGCCGATAAAACGGCGATAATGGGCTTGATAATATGCTCTATAGAATTCCTATCGAAGCCCATGTTAGATGTGAAGACATATAACATGGACGTCGATAGGAATTCCATAGAGCATATTATCAAGGTCATTATCGCCGTTTTATCGGCAGTTTCCTGCCGATAAAAGCGGCGATAATGTATCGCCCGTCCTTGATAATATGCCCCTAAGTATGTAATGTTAGAATGTAGGGCTGTCATGAGGGGAACCTTGCGGAGTTTGTACACGGTGCTGGAGAAGACGGTTACCTCGCTGTCTGCTCCTGTTGGTGGCTGTTTCAGGTGTCTTGTTTTCATGTAATAAATCTACTTATTGGATCCACTGCTGTCTGCCTCTTCACTATATATATTTGGTGATGAGTGGGAGAAGGTAAAAAGAAGGCACTACTCACCAATATTCCAAAATTGCTTGCGTTGTGCTGAAGACCCGATTTCTTCGCTTAGCTGTTTCTGCTCCTGCAAGGGTTATCAGCTCATTGAACTATGTCATCCGACTTCTGATAGGATTTATATGTTTATATTTTGCGCTTCCTCTGCTTCTTCACTACATTCTGGTCGCTGTACTACACGCATGTAAGTAGTATTAGTTTGCTTTTATACTAACAAATGCATCATGGTTCTACGGAGGGCGACCTCTCAGGCGCAGCTCATACAATGTCCCGGGGTGTGCATTCGCGGGACATTTGTGTTTGCTATTAGAGGGCTGGTGCATGGCTTCCACCCTGTGATAGCAAATCCTTGTTTGACTACTTGAAGCGAGAGGAGGAAAACCTTGTATCGCTTTAATAGAGGGGATGCGGATGGTAAAATTAGAGAGAAAAAAAGAAACAAAAAAAAAAGCTGGGTCTCACCCGTTCATTTAAATGAGGTCCCTGGTGGGTAATGTTCCGTGGCAATCCAATTATTATATTGGGGGTCTCTGTAGAACTGGGGATCTTAATGTCACATGTAAATTAGGCGCGGGAGGGCGCAGAGATGTTTTGCAGCCTAGGGGGCCTCCACCTTCCCGGGTATTGTTTACTAATTGTTCGGGGGGTTTGAGGCCAACTGAAGTCCGGGGATCGCCACACTCCGGGGCTTTATTTAAATATGCAGGGTGGGCCTCGGCAGTCTCTGAAGCCTCGGTGGTCCTAGGCAGTGCCTTATTGGTTCTGTAATCACACGGGCAGTACTCATGGTGTTATAAAGTGATACACTCATAGAACTCTTGCAGTTGTAGAGTTACCCAGGATTCATTTGTAGAATAGTCAGTTAGATTATGTTTGGTAGGTACACTGTAATATTAAAAGGTTTGCCTTCATAATCTCCTATAAACAGATGATTTTCACAATAAATAATAGATAAGTGTCAGAAAAAGAAGACCTATACACTCAGTTATTTATTTGAAAAAAAAGTAACCTTTATTAATACACAAATAAATAGAAACGTAAGTTTAATAGAACAAACAGTATAATATAAAAAACATGGGTTGGACTCCAGTGGAAGCAGCGTAAGAAACCTGCATGACAAAAATGAAACATAAGTATGTGTGCTATGTGGAAGAGGTAAAGAAAGGTAGTCCGAATGAAAGGACGATAGTGAGAATGGAAGGGAGGTGGAGTGGGTGGAAGGGAGAAGGAGAGGGAGAGTCAAAAGAAGAGAGGGAGTAGGAGACAGAGCATCGGCCTACTGCACCCAGCCCTTGGTGTTTACCGTCCCGTCACCCGTTTGTCTAGGACGCTGAGGTCCGCTAGAAAGAGTGTGGTTCAGTAAGTCCTTAAAATGAAACATATGAGGCCAGAGATTAGGGGCCATATTATCAAGGAACGGCGATAACATTATCGATGCTTTAACAGCAGGAAACTGCCGCTAAAGCGGCGATAAGGGATTGATAATATGCCCTTGTGAATTCTCATAGAAGCCCAGGTTCTGGTGTGATAATGTTTGCGCCGTTCTTTGATATTATGGTCCTACATTATTAGCTACCGGAAAATCGCTTGCCTGCACCTGTGCACCCAGGGTGCTGCATCCTACCCGCTTCCCCTGCACTGTGCTCAATTGTAGGTCCTGCACACCGAGGCTTCACAGCTCACATGCCACCACTGGTGTGTCCCACGACATGTTGGTGCAAGCTCAGAGTTCGAGGTATGTTTGTAAGGTAGGAGACCAGGTCTCCGGTTGGAGACGGTGTTTTGATACCACGATGGAAGGCGTCAGAATGCCCAGGGCATCATCCCGGGGTGTGCTCCCGCTCCGCCCTTCTTGAGCCAATCAATTGAATGTCTGAAAAGGGAGAAATATTTAATGGTGGAAACGTCTGGAGGTAAATAAAGGTTTATTTCAAGCTTGATAGAAAACAGGAGTTGAGTGCATCCTTGGTTTTTGAAGTACTATCTACCAACTGTTAGTGGTAATCGTGGTTCAAAGAGGAGTTGGAGTGCTCGAGAATTCACAAGGTTAAATAATAATACGTTAGACGAAGGTTCATATAGAAAGGAACTGAGCGCATGCTAGAAGCATAATGTGCGCGTGTAATGCAGTGGCAGAAGGTTGTGTGCATATACACTTGGTAACAAGCTCACTACAGTGCCCTAAAAGCCAACGCCACGTGTCTGTAGGGCACCGCTGCCCGCTGGCTCAGACCTACAGTATGGTACAGCAGGTCCTTAAAATGATACATATGTGACTGAATGAGGTCAGAGATCACATCATTATGCACGGCAATATCGGTTTTTCGCACATGCGCACTCAGGGTGATGCACCCCACCCCTCCTGCAGCATCGTGCTCAACAGGCATCTGTAGGGAAGCGCTGCCCGCTGGCTCAGGCCCACAGTACGGTCCAGCAGGTCTTTAAAATGAGACAGAGATGATACTGAATCCCGTCAGAGATCACATCATTACGCACGGCAACATCGTTTGTTCGCACCTGCGTAGCCAGGGTGATGCACCCCACCTGTCCTGCTGTGCTGCACTCAATAGGAGGCCCTGTGCACCCAGGCTACTCTGCTTACCTGCTGTCATTGTTGTATGAGCAAACACTATGGGCAGCAGTGCTCACAATGCAACGGGAGTGATAATTTCAGGATGGTGGACACCTCATGGATCCCTTTCGTAGACGACGGGCAGTAGGGTTCAAAATTTAGAGCCCGTGTTTGATTCCCTTTTTTTTTATTGTGCATTGTGATATGCGAGGTGGATGCGGCCATATCACCTGAGGCAGTGTGGAAGAAGAGGGACGTGCGTCGTCGTGGTTGTCCTATTTATACGTACGCAAAGTGGGCTGGGCTTGCATACGCCAGGCCAGCGTAGGGGTGCAAATAATTATTCCGGGGATCTGGGCGTTGTTCAGTTCCTGCCTGGCCAGGAAGTGTACTTATGTGTGTTTCTTTTGTAGTTTTGATCTCACAGAGTGTGCAATTTACATTAGTGTAGCATGTGTCGGGAGGGCAGCAACTATCGTTAATGAGATGGTGTTTGAAAAGATTGAATGGTGAACATCACCTGTCGTTGTCAAGGTTGTGGATATGCGCAGACGCACATGTCAATGGTGTGCGGTATTATTTAAAGTGTTGCTATCGCGAAGCTTACACATGTGAATATGGTCGGATGGAGGGAGGATCAGCAGTGAGGCTACGTCATACACAGTGATAACACTTATTACAGTCAAGTTATACATGTCAAATGTGAATCTGAAAGTCTCACATATAACACACTAGTATATTGGTAAAGCCTGTCAACAGAGCATACAGCAAAAGAAATCTACACATTGCTGTTTACTGTTTGTCACATGTGATCTAGGATGTGCACTCTGCCCGTGGCTCCTGATACTTCTTAGAGCCACGAATACCCAGGCCTAAAGGGAGGTCAATAATGTACACACACACACACACACACCAGGGGCATCGTGTAACACATATTTGTTTTTTGATGGAACGTTTGAGATGCATGGCAATCACATGTGGAAGGCTAATGTACAGACCATGAATATTGATCAAAATGATCGTTGCATGTTGTGTATAGTATAAGATATGTGTTCACAGAAAAAAAACTTTCCAAGAAAGCTCTATAAGCAGAAGAGGTGTCTCTCATCAAACGCTGTAGAGAGAATGAGTAAAATGGGTAGGGTCGTCCAACTGTTACAAAGGGAAATGTTATGAAGCAATCAAATGCTACTTTTTAAGGTCACATGGCAATCGTGTACCGATCGTGCAAGGAGGTCGCATCCGACACGATTTTGATAAAATATATTTATCATAATATAAGTTTATTACAGTTAGAAATATATAAATGTTTGAAATATTTTAGATTATCGCTTGCTCTCATATACTGTTTAAAGTTATTTAGATATACTTTTGAGACCAAAAAAAACCGAGGATGGCGTACCCGGTGAAACACTATATGTCTGTGACGTAACACAGGGCCTGGCAGCATGTACTTGTCGCATACGCAACGCGCAGCTGGCGCGACCCCATATGTACATGACATAACGCGTGGCTTGGTACTGTGTACCCGTCGGATGCCAAAGTAGCAGCTAGGGTGACTTCATGCGTATATGATGTTATGCGGGATGCGGTGCCACAAAGTCGTCGGATATGAAATGCGCATCATTTACAAGTTTAGCAATATGGCGAATAGGATTCGCGCGGTGATGGAGCTTGATAAGCTACAGTGATGTCATCAGTGATGTCACTGACCATGTCATAAGTGATGTAATATGTGACATCATTAGCAGTGCATTGCAGGTGCACAAGTTATAGTTAGCTCAACCAACTATAACAGACGAATTTCTCTGCTTTTATATGAGTCAAATGTTCAACTAACTATAATGTCCCTTAAACCTATGTTTTTTTCAGTGAATATATACATATATATATATATATATTCACTGAAAAAACCATAGGTTATACACCATATATAGTTAGGAATTAGCATTTAAAAAACCTTATTTTACTCACACAAAACCATTGAAATTCCATATATAGTTAGTTGTACTAACTATATATCGCGCACCCGCAATCCACTGCTGATCATGTCACATATTACATCATTCATGACATGGTCAGTGACATCACTGATGACATCACTGATGACATCTCAAATGACATCACTGATGACATCACTGATGACATCTCAAATGACATCACTGATGACATCACTGATGACAACATCCAGTGACTGTATTTTTCTGTAAAGTTAAAATATGTCTTACATATTTAAGAATGAGTGGATGTATAAATGTCTGGATGAAGGATTTAGTAGGTGCATGACTGACTGTATGAGTGAGTGATTAAATGTGTCTCACTGAGTGCATGGGTTAGTGACTAAACTGTCTCAATTTGTGCATCATTATGTCTGTTGTTCTATAAACTGCTGCATGTGTTGATCATTAGCTATATGATTAACTATATGGGTTATTGATTGGTTGCCCAAGTATTTGTATGGGAGACTGAGAGTGTGTATGGGTGGCTGGGAGGTGTATGACTCTGTGCATAGATGTGTGAGCAGTTGATTTACTAGATGTATGGGTTCAAAAGTGCATGTGGAAACAGCTGTATGGGCGGTTGACTGTGTGCATGAGTGTATTGGTGAGTGAATGGATATCTCAGTGCTACATGTCAAAGTAAGTACATATGTAAAACACAGTACATGTGAGAGTTGACATATATAAATAACTGTGCAAAAGAGCCAGTGAATGTGTGAGTGGCTGTATGGATCATTGTGAACTTGTATCAGGGATTGTATAAGAGAGTAAATATGTGTTAGTATATGTTTGAATAAGTAAGGTGTGTATAACTGTATAGTTGAGGAAATGGAGGTGTGATTGATTCTTTGCATGACTGACTAGGTGTGTGAGTAACTCCATGGATGAGTGACAGTCTGTGAGTGTCTGTTTACACTGAGTGTATCTAAGGTTATATTAGAGTCTGAAGAGCTTCATCGTATTATCACATGAATGATGTCATCAGTGATGTGATCAGTAATGTCAAATGAGATGTCATCAGTGATGTCATTTGAGATGTTATCAGTGATGTCATCAGTGATGTCATCAGTGATGTCATCAGTGATGTCATTTGAGATGTCATCAGTGATGTCATTTGAGATGTCATCAGTGATGTCATCAGTGATGTCACTGACCATGTCATGAATGATGTAATATGTGACATGATCAGCAGTGGATTGCGGGTGCGCGATATATAGTTAGTACAACTAACTATATATGGAATTTCAATGGTTTTGTGTGAGTAAAATAAGGTTTTTTAAATGCTAATTCCTAACTATATATGGTGTATAACCTATGGTTTTTTCAGTGAATTTTCAAGGTTTTGTAAATGCTAATTCCTAACTATATATGCTCTATAACCTATGGTTTTTTCAGTGAATTTCATTGGTTTTTTAAAAGCTAATATCTATAGCTGTAAAATGTATTCTTCTTTAAATCCAAAAATATATTTTATATGTTTATTAATAATTTTTTTTTAAATATTTTTTTTGTTTCGCTCCCGGTCCGCGAACCGGAAAGCTTTCCGTTAGCTCAAATTGATGCCGCGACCCGGTCCGCGAACCGGTAAGAAATCAACATCGTGACGCGTCGCGAAAGCGCGACGTATCGTGTTGCCGCGTAATGCGTCTTATGACGTACCGTGTTAGCGCACCCGGAAGTGCCCCGGGGCGCGGACCGAGGCGCGAAACGCAGCTCCCCGGAAGCGATCCGCGGCGCATCGCGAAAGCGCGACGTATCGCGTTGCCGCGTAATGCGTCTTGTGACATACCGCGTTAGCGCACCCGGAAGTGCTCCGGGGCGCGGACCGAGGCGCGAAGCGCAGCGACCCGGAAGCTAACCGGGGCGCGTTCCGCAGCGCGTAACATGAGCGTGAGAGGTCATGTGACTTGTTAATAAAACTTTTCATTGGTTCATTTCACTTTTGGTTTCATAATCATGTAAGGCTAGGTCAGGTGACCTAAAAATAACACTTTTCATTGGTTGAGAACTATTGTTTTTCCCAAATGATGAAAACCCCTCCTTCTTTCCTCACTCTGACTTTCATCATTGTGAGAGGAAGACCTTTATTAATACTTCAGAAATGGCTTCAGTAGTTGCTTCAGCTGGTGCACCCCCACCACCACCTCCACCTCCTCATGAGAAGAGAGGACCACCTCCCCAGGTCATGACCAACACAGAGGAGGAAGAGGAAGAAATGGAGGAAGAGGAGGGAGAAGAACCACAGTTCTTGGAAGAGGTGCCCCGGGTTTCCCATAAGAAAGCCAGTTTCATCTGGCAGTTTTATTCAATCCCTCCTGGCCAAAAAAAAGTGAATGCGAGGTATGTCACCTGCCTCATCTGCAAAGATAAATTATCAAGAGGGACGGATAAGAAGTATAGTTATGGGAACTATACTATGCATAGGCACATGACCAGGAAGCATCCACTTAATTACAGCCGGGCGGAAATACGGGATTTGGAAGAAAATCCAACATCAATTCCTGTGGCCAGATCAAGATCGTCAATATCATTGACACCAGCAGAGGCACGGGAAACTGTGCTAAACATACAAGAGAATTTTGGCCACATGAAACATACTTGTATGCACTGTGGTGCGTTGATAGCATGTGGTAATATGAGTATAAATGCTATCAACCTGGCTTATGAACATCATAATTGCCCTAACCGTCCCCAGTAATTTTTTTTGCTCCTGTTGAGCCCTTTTCAATGCCTGTTTTTTGTTGTTTCCCCCCCCCCCAAAAAACCCAAAAAAATATAAAATCGTTCAAAAAATACAAAAAAAACAAAAAAATGTTCAAAAAATAAAAAAAAATATAAAACAACAAAAATATTTAAAAAAAAGTTCTTTTCAGAACTACCTCCCCTTTAAAAAAAATTGCTAGAATGTTTAGCACTCTGGCAAGCTCTATTTCTTTTGGTTCGCTTCCCGGTTAGCTTCCCGGTACGCGGACCGGGAGCTAACCAAAAAAAATTTAAAAAAAAAAAAGAGTAAGTATAAGGAAAGTAAACAGAGAGTGATGTTAAAAGAAAGACAGCTATAGGGAGTAAAGAAGAGATACTGTTTAATAGATCTATTTACCTAAGAAAAGACGGAAGAGGGTATAATTGTGAAAAACAAAATAGATAAGGAAGTGAAAGGAAAAAAAAGAGAGTATAACATTAACAAAGAAGAGTTTCTTGGAGAATGTGAGTGAATGTTCAAAATAAGATTAAAACATGGGGAATAACAGAGAGAAAAAATAGAAAACAGAAAACAAAAAATAACAGAAAAAGATTAATTGAAACAGCAAAGAAATGTAAGTAACATAGAGCCATATCATCAACATAGGCAATAAAAGTTTTGCAGCTTTTATTGGCAGAAATGTGTCGCTAAAGCCGCTTTTGCGGCAGAAAACTGCCGCTAAAACCACTTTTGCACCAGTTTTCTGCCAATAAAAACAGCAATAATTTTATTGGCTGTGTTCATAATATGCCCCTTAGTGTGCTTCAACTACACAGAGAAAGCATTATGAACAAATAGTGATAGAGTGATCAGTCAAAGACACTAAGAGTAATAGAGACGGAGTGAGTGAACAAGAGTGAGGAACTATGAGAAGAGAGGGACTGAGAAAAAGAGTGGAAGGAGTTGAGTAAGTAGGTAATAGAGAAAGGAATGAGGGAAGTAGCAAAGGCAGGAAACTGAGGGTTAAAGAAATGAAGCAGTGGAACTAATAGAAGTTAAATGTGATAGAAATGTAACGAAAAGAGTACAAAACATTTACCTTATAATTGTCGTTAAATTACTCACTTTTTGTTTTTATACTTTCAATCTGTGAAAGAGAGAACAAACATTTGAAAAATATTAAAACATGTATTTAAAAATTACAAAAGACAAGGGAAAAGATTGAAGGACAAACAGTTTTTCAACAACTTTGACACTTACAGAAGCTTCTGCTTCTCCAGGCCCCCTACACAGTCCTAAAGATATACATTTTAAACTAACAGTATCTTGATGCAGATGAAGTGAGGCCTATCTTAAAACATGGTGCATCTTTTGCATTGCTGTTGTCTCAGAAAAGTGTCGCAAGACACTAAAATTTTAAATGATTGCTTCAGGATGCCAATAAGATGTGTCCTATCCAGAGGTTTGTTTGAGGTGAGGCCTACTCAGGGTTGCAGATGAAATTTCGAGTTGTTGAAGAGAATAGAGGACATAATACATGTGAAGGTCTACCAATGAAGTGAGTCATGTCCACTGCACTCTTGAACAAAGTCCAAACCTCCTATGTTTCCCTGGATAGACCTAAACTTGATCTGCACAATGTGATTCGTAATGATAGGAAACACAGGTGATGTAATTGAAATACGTGCAATTTCTTTTGCTCATTTCACAATCACATCACTTGTGTTTCCTTTGCTTAGGTATCTCATTGTGCAGATGTAGTCCAGCATATGAAAGAGTACGCAGAAGTGCAGCACTGCATGCAACAACTTTGACACTTACAGAAGCCTCACCTTCTCCATGCCTCCTACACAGTTCTACATATACATCATAAATGCAAACAGTACAGAATTAATTATACATGTTAAATGGTTTATTTTTGCTGTTCTCAGAATGTATCAAAATTCACTAAAAACAGTGACTTGAAGGTATTCATCATATAACAGCGGGGAAAAAAAACACAATCAAAATGATTGTGTTTAAAAAACCCATACAACATAACAAATCAGAATTCAGAACTCCTTAAAGTTAACTTACTTTCCATGACGTCAAAGGATGTCCTATGAACAGCTTACACTCTGTTGTGCTGTTATTACTTTCAGCCCGCCACTTTCTGAAAGAAAACCTCCATCGTTTTTAAAAACATGTTACATGCAATAAATGACTTCTTGCTCTCTACCACAAGTTTCCACAAAGCCAAATCTTGTCAGAGCCATTTATAACTCTTGGATTTCTTGTAAGCCAATCTCGTCATTTGGCATTTCTGCAACTTTCAGAATTAAAATGTTGAAGATCATTTTCACAATCCTGGAATAGTAATATCTTCCCCTTCTTGCTCAGTCATGTTCTACATTTCCTATGACACTGATACTGCTTACTATGAAGCAGACTTACACTACCTCTATGACTACTACAATTATTTAATTCTCTACATCACTTTTAATCACAAAGCAATGTAAAACAGTAGACAGCATTGCAGACTTACATTCCCTCTACTCTATGTTTTGATTGGCTGCTTCAATTAGCTTATAAAAAGAAATAGTTTTTCTGAACTCATTCAAAGTGCACTTATTTCTCCATGACGTCCAGTCTTATGGTTAGAAGTTATGTCTCTGAACTACACTTATCCTCAAGGCCAAATCGTGTAGGAGCCATTAGAACTTCTTGAAATTCCACAGAGCACATCCCGAGATTCTTTCCCTAAAATTTTGGTTTTAAAAACACCAGGTAAGAGTTTTTAAGGTCATACGGCAATTTTTTTTTAAAAATTAAAACAGAATCATTGCAAAATGACCAGCCATTTCTAGACTTTAAATAAGCTGTGTAATGTCCTGATGTTATTGAAGGACCGTCATGATATATAATTGCTGCAGTTACAAAAGTCCTTCCTGATATTGACAACTGCGAAGCCACAACATTTTTAATTAAAGTTGTCAATTTTGTTCCATCAGGCCTACATCGTTGGAACATTAAAATGACATACTGGCCATATGTTCGTATAAATAATGTGGACATCATTTCAGATTTACATTGGCTACACTCCATGTTGTGATCAGCTGCTTTTACTAGCTTATTAAAGGAGACTGATTTACTGTCTGGCAAAGTTAAATATATAAATCTTTCTGAGTCTACACTAGTAGTACTTGATACCATACAGTTCTCGCAGTCATGCTGCCATTGATAAGAAAGCCCAAACAGCTGATCTACATCTACACCTTCAGCATGCAATACATCAAGCATATACATTAAAAACTCCTGACAATCTTGCTGAATATTTTGAGTGAATTGTGTTTGGCCTGAACATCTGTCTAACAGATTTCGAATTTCAGACACACTTTCTATGTTTGTTCTATCAGTGCTACATTTCTCTAACACAGAATTTAACAAACTGCAAAATCTTTGATCAGAATTGACCACAATCTCTTCTTTTACATTTTCTAGAGAAAACAAAACATTAACCACTACATTAGCATAGCAGTTGACACCAGAACTGTTTTCAAATTGAAAACCAACAACATCTTCAACAGAATTCTTTTTGTTTCTGCTTATAATTTCAGGTTCATCGACTTTTCGTCTTTTTGCTACAACCTCCCCAGTATTGGTTACATTTCTTCGTTTCCGGCCTACCACACGTTTCTCAAACAAAGGATATTGAGGCAAATGTGGCGCATACTCTCTTCTTAACCTATTGTATTCCTTAACACAATCTAGATCCGCACAAATGCTTGTGACATCACACTCAATCAAGTACAATCCCGATAAAGTTCTAACTCATGACAATGCCACATATGCCATACCCTCCTTGAACATAGAACTGCCAATATTCACCAATGCACTGTCTACACTTAAACCTTGCGATTTATGGATTGTCACCGCATATGCCAAGCAAACAGGAAACTGCTTACGGCGAACATATAAGTCTTTTACAAGCAAAAATCTAGCAGAGCAACGACCAATTAGCTGTACTTCCTCAATGCCATCAAATGTAATTTTTAAAAATTCAATTCCATCTCTATTTCTGTATTTTACAAAATCAACAACATTACCCATTGATCCATTTACCAGACCTCTTTCAACATGTAAATTCCTTCTTAAAATTATACGGCAGTTCAAGCACACATTCAGAGTCTTTTCAAAACCTGCAGTTGTAGATATACTCTTCTCTAATGAATCCAATTTTGTTTTCAGATTCTCAGACAAAATAATTGTTGATCCCATATGCTCTACTCTGTCAATAGCTTCCAGTTTCACAATCTCTTGCTTTTCTAAATGCAACATTTTGTTGTTGAATTTGGCACATTCTGCAAGAGTTGGCATCAAACATATTCCAGATTTCTTCTCAGTAATTTTCTGAAAAATATTCTCAGGCACAACATCTTGTTCTGGATATAAATTTGACAGTAATCGTGCATGTAAAGCTTCTTTCCCATGCTCGGTCACTTTTCCAATTCTAACATCTTGTAGAATAGTCTTGTAAACTTCATCCTTCGCCTGACGCATATTTTCATGCAGTTCAGCATAATTGAAGTTTAACCATATATTGACGTTGCCAATGCTGCCTAGGCACTTCCTGGTATCTTCATGCGTGAGCATTTTGAACACAGGTTGCCCTTTCACTGGTGTCAGCTGCAGAAGATCTCCGAAAACAATGATGTGTTTGCCACCAAATAACACATCATACTCTGTTTTGAGAACTTCTTGCATTCTCAAATGCACAAAGGCAAGCATGACATTGGAAACCATGCTTACTTCGTCAATGATAAGAAGTTTCATTTTCCTCAAGATTCTTGAAACTTCAAAACAAGCATCTCCAGATAGCTTTTGATATTGTAATTTGTTGTCATGCTCCACTGGCAGCATCAGTAAACGATGTAAAGTAATCCCTTTAATGTTATGTGCTGCCAGTCCAGTTGGAGCAGTGACAACACAAGACAGCGATGACTCTGTCCTTTCCTGCAAATAGCATGAAATTGCTTTAATGAGGAAACTTTTTCCAGTTCCCGCTTCTCCACTCACGTACAGTCGGACAGGCTTCAACGACGTACATGAGCACTCTTTCTTGTCATGACTTAATCCATGATCAATTTGCATGGTAACTTCGTCATATATTTTCCTCTGCTCAACGTTGAGTTGTCTTTCCAACTCTTCTAAGTTAACCGCATCCTCCTGAGCATGTGCCATGGCTCTTTCCACTTCATTCAAAGCAGTGGCAGCTTCATTTTCGATAACAGGTCCTCCTAGTGGATCCTGACTCAATGAAGCAGAACTCTGACTGTCCTGAGAACTGTCTCTGGCAATCTCGGCTGCAATCATTGCTTCCTGCTCAATTTCCGCATTCAACATTTCTACATATTTGGGAAAAGCAGGACATTCTATGGTCTCCTTGGCGGCATTGAAAGAGTCTTCGTAACAGAGAAAATCTCCAAGCAGTTCCTCTTCTGCACGCCAAGGCTTGAAAAGTTGCAAAAGTGCTAAATAGAAAAACTCCTTTTTTTCAGGAGATTCGCCACTAAATTTTCGGTGGTTTACCAAGTGGCATTTTCTTTGCTTGACCAGACATCCCTCACTTCCTATTACAGCATACACTCCTTTCTCAGTATCTTCTTCGATGTTCCTCTTGAATATGTAATTTTGAAGAACCTCATACAGACAAACATTCTCGAGGTGAATACTTCGATTTGGATAATATGTATCCAACATGTTGGTCTTCAAAATGTCGGTACTGTTTGGCTCCTTTTCCGCCAAATACTCAATTTCCCGCACAGGTTTGAGAACTCGATTACGCGTTGCAGCAAGACCAAGACTCGCCCAAATGATACTCCTGGACTTGGCATAGAGACTTGCTGAAGACAACCGGTCAGAACATTCGTACGCTCCGATTTCTCGATGCGACAACATCTTCAGACTGAAACTGTACAACTTCTTGCTGAGGCTCTTTTCATGGGAAATGTCCTCCCACATATCCTTCAATTCTGTCTTCTCTTTTTTGGTGATGTAAGACGTCACATACCGAGCCACAGCCATACAGTTATCAGCCACAAACTGTATATCCATGTTAGCATTCCACATGGACAAAATCACCGGGTTGTAGTCGTTGATGTACTTGGACTCTTCGTTCCTCTTCAAATTGTATGTGTTTTTAGGTGATTTCTTCATCACATTATGTCGCAGCGAAGACATCAAACTGTTTACTCTTCCTTTAGAAATCACCGGTCGTGGAAAACCGAAACGACATTTGGTGTAGAACTTGTCCTTGTTTCGGAATTTACGACGACAGTACTTTCCACATCGATGGCTTTGGAAACGCAGAACTTTTTCTCTTAGGCTTTTCTTCTCCTTTGCGTTTGGAACAGCACACGTAGAATACTGTTGTATAAAACTCATCACTGAGTCTTCTGGATCCGTTCCAAATTTAGGTGCATCCTTGATCCACAGCAACATATGTATATGAGGAGCACCTCTTGCTTGGTACTCCTTTCTCCAGAAGAAATCCAACACCTCTCCAAGAGGTGGATTCTTCTTATTCATGATGAAAGACATCATAGCTTCAAATCTATGATTGAAGTACCTACATACATTGACTGGATCCAAAGAGCACAGTTCTCCGGGTGTCTTGAATTCGATGTTTTCTACGTTAGCATTTGCCTCTCGTAGAAATTCAAGTAAGTCTTCCCAGCCATACTCGGCACAGCTCAGAGTGAGGAACCATGTGGGAGTACCTAAGTTCCTCAGCATACATTTTAAATCACCATGACGACGGTACCAGTACTCATTAGTACCACGCTGACACGCCATGAGATTAATCAGGTGAGAATCCAAAATACTGTCTTGGACATTGACTTTATCCATAAAGTCACTTGCCGAGATGTTTTGCATGTGTATACCACTTTTCAAGATGTGGTTCACTGCATATGACAGTCCAGACAGATCGCTTTCAAACAGGAGATGAAACAAATAAGGAATGCATTGTCGAAACCTAGCATCTCTTGCATACAATCGCAAAGTCCGGTATTCAGAAGCAGGAATTTGATGAGGTCGCTCATCATATCTTCCTCCCTGACCTGTTGGAAAAAGCTGTGGGAAACACAGAGCTTCCAAACTTTCCTCCCAAACACTAATGGGACTCCCTTTGGCTTGTTTCATTTGAAACAACTCAATAGCATTCCCCATGACTTCCTTGGAATGCAAAGGATGAACACTATAATGTTCATATATTTCTTCACTAGTAGAAGTTTCTACTTTCTCAATTTGACCAGCACACAAATCGCTATCCTCTTCCTCACTTACTTCCTCTTCTGCAACATATACATTCTTATAGTATTTATTATTTTTTTTCAAATACAATGTTGCCTTTTTAACTTTCCTAACATCTACTAAGTCTTGCCATATTTTCTTATTCTTTGTCGGAACCCCATTAACTAAGATAACCAGAGGTTCCTCGTCCACTTTTTCTACTCCAATTGTGTTAATGTTTTTCTTCAAATCTAGAGGCAAATAAACAACTCTTCCCTTTAATCCTCTCTGTAAATCTGATGGAGGCAATTTCCCTGTCTTTGGCTCCATTCTTACAATAGCCTGAAAGGGATGGATACTTTGAATCAAAATAGATTCATAAGTATTTAAATCCTTCAATTCAGAAGGAATCTCAACCAATTCCAGATTATTATGAACTGCTCTAGCAGGCATCTGGTTTTGATTTAATTTGCAACAACAATAAGTACACACACGTTGATCCAATCCCAAATCAAAACAATTTTCTACCATCAAGTATGTTGCGAAATCCTTCCATTCACTATTATTTTCCCTTTCACTTTTTGCATATAAATCCACTAACTTAGTCTGATTCTTATAATAAGTGGGTCGACAACACACACAAGTGAAATTTGGCCTCTCACTTGATTTGACCTGAAACGTGGCAATTTCCCTCTGGAAATTATCTGTACTGGAAACCTGTACACTATCTTCCACATTACCCGCTTCTTCTTGGTCAATTTCAACATTCTCCTCTTTACCTCCAAAGTAACAAAACTCAATTTCTTCACATATATTCTTCACATCTATTTCAGAACCATGCAAAAGAGCAGCACATAATTTTTTAAGCATAATTGCTGGACTCTTAGCATAATACAACATTCTAAATAATTTCCTCACTTTATTATGATGCACTGCTAGCATCCTGAAATGATGAAAAACACTCTGGCATACTCTCCTGGAAAGACAAGCCAGTGAATGACCATGCAAACCTGTCACTTCTCTCACTCTGCAAGGATCTAATTCTTGCAACAACCTTATTTTCTGCTTCAAACTTTTCTTATTAAATGACCGTACAAAATCACAAAGCAAATTGATGGAATCCTGTCGCACACTGCAAATACTACTACACTTCCAGGTGTACACAGGACCCTTAGCACGTCTTCCTAAAACCTCGTTACCTAACACCTCTTCTGCCTCTGTTGTCACAAGTTTTTCTTTTTCAACTAGACAACCATCTTTCACTTCATAAGCACGACCACTGGTGTCAACTGCATGCACCAAATCATTATCCTGGAAATAACTCTCCTCATTAAAAAATGCCTCACAGCTTGAACTATGCATCCATTCTCCAGAAAAAACTTCACAAAAATTACTACGATTAACTATTCTCTTCCATCTACTATTTCTTTTGAAATCATAAATTGCCTTGTTTAGCTTCCTAATTCTATTGATTATCAAAATAAATAACTTACGTTTAATTTCAAATGCCTGATCAATAACTTTCTCAACTTTTTTTTTTCTCTTATAAAAAACCACTTTCTGTTGACCTTTCTTAATATTTTTTAACAAATTGCCAATTATCCTGTTGCGGAACATTCGTTTACAAATGTCCCTAAACTGTTGTTTCCTTCTACTATCATGCACAGAGTTATCTCTTGCTCTAGCAGTAACATTTTTGATTGGCCTTTCCTTTCCATTTGAATTGCTTCTCTTATTCTGGACTGAAACATTTTCTGTAGTAATATTTTTTTTACTGCAAATATTTCTTATGAATGTTTTTGTACTCTTACCCGGTGCTTTCTTGTTGACTTGACAAATCTTTTTGTTAGAGGACTGCTGCTTTTTTTCAATCACCTGCTGTCTTTGACGTTTTGCAGCCTTTCTCAGTCTTTCTTTCGTTGGCATGGTGAAATGTTGAAATGATCTGCAGTTGAATCTGTGGTAAAATATATTAAAAAATGTTATTAACCACTATTACCCAACAGTACATCAATAACAGTAATCAAAAACTTAAAACACTACTTTACATTTTTACATATAAGATTTTTTAGTGCATGGCAATTTTAGAATACAGAAATAGCAGAAAAGAAATGGAATTTATATTCATGTTACCTGTGCTATCTTATATGTGAATCTGATCTAATTTTATGAGCATATTTTAATATTTTATTGAAGACACTACACATAACCTGTTTTTGAAGGTGTCTTTATTTTTAAATTAAACGGTTTACATTTTTACTTTTTATTTATTATAAATTTTAAAAATAAATGTTTATAGTTCCATAGGATCAAGCAGGTCAGCTTCCCACCCTATGTCATATAATTCGGACAAATCTGCATCCTCATCACGTTCTTCTTCATCCTCAGGATTTAAATCATCCAAGGGATCAACATCCACTGATGTTTCAATTACAAGTTCAATGATGAGGTCAAAATCAACTGATTGCAGATTATCGCTCATGTTGATGTTGTCTTTATCTTTAAAGAAAGATAACAACAATGAGATGTTGCAGAGTAAGAGACAAATCTCAGAGATTAAAATAGTAAAATTGTTTAACAAGAGTAACATTTTGCAGCTATTATTTAGCCATGTCCAGCGATGCTGAGCAGGTTAAGCCTATGTCTAATTTTTCAGTGAACAGGACTCATCTCTTCTTAACCTTGGATAAGCCTCACCGACTCTGTGTCCCCTGCACATACTTAAATGTAAAGGGGCAGATTTATGTTAAATGGCACATCCCCAGGCATGCACCAGTTAACGTGCACCGCTGCTCTGCCACCCATGGTGTGCCGCATTTACAATCAGATAGGAGAAAGCTGCGTCAAAACCCTGCGCCTGCTTTAAGCAGGCATAGGTCTTGACGCAACATTGTGGAGATGGGGCACCCCTGAGCCTTGCTGGAGCTGCATCGCACTTGCGATACAACTCCAGCAATGCGCCACCTTTACAGCACAGATACGTCACGCATCTGTGCCATTTTTGCCCCATGCTGCGCCGCATTGTAAATGCAGCACACCATGGGTGGCGGAACAGCGGCGCAGGATGACTGGCACATCCCTGGTGATGCGCCAGTCATCATAAATCTATCCCTAAGCTTCTTATCTTGTTACAGATGAACCGCCATATGTATCATCAAACTATTTTGCATTTCCTAAATAGCGAATTTTAAGGAATAAATAGCAATTCTTTACCATTCCTAATTTGCAATGAGCAAATTGCTAATTGCAAATTACCCATTCATTTCCATGGGCTAGGAGGCTCATAGGAATGAAGGTGCAATTTGCGATTAGCAATTAGCTCATCGCAAATTAGGAATTTTTCCAAGGGTGCAGGGGTGTCTCAAGAACACCCTGCTGCACCCCTGAAAAAGAAATTTGGGGGCATATGGCGCACATACATGCCCTAAGGGCATGTATTGGCGTCATATGGCACCTTTTGTTTTTTGGAAAAAAAGCTTTTTGAAAAGAATTCGCAAATTACCACCAACTAGAAGTTGGTGGTAATTTGCAAATCCTTAATGGCATTTTTTGCATATTTTTTGTTTGATACATTGCATTTAAGGAATCGCAAAATTTGCAAATCCTTCAGTGCAATCGCAAAATAAGGAATAGCAAATATTGCTATTCCTTATTTTGCATCAAACTTGTTTGATACATACCATTTGTCTAATTAGCATTCGCAAAGGCCGAAATTTGCAGAATTTTGATCTTTGCGAATGCTAATTATCTTGATACATATGGCCCCAAGTGAGGCCTGTCTTGCAACATGGTGCATCTTTTGCATCACTGCTGCATCGGTTTCATGTGGCACGTTTTTTTTACACCATGACACATCTGCCTAAATGCATCAATTTGTAATTTTGTCGCCTCATAGCAAATCTTTTGCACCGCCGCTGCATCATAAAAGTGACGCACAGTGGCGCAAAAGAGGCATACACCTATCATAAATCTGTCCCTGGCATTTTAAATGATTAATCCAGGATGACGATAAGGTGTGGCCTATCCAGAGGTTTGTTTAAGGTGAGGCCTACTCAGGATTGCAGATTAAAGTTACGCTTGATGAAGAATACAGAGGAGATAATACATGTAAAGGCCTACCAATGAAGTAAGTAATGTCCACTTTATTGCGCCAGTCATCATAAATGTATCCCTAAGCTTCTTATCTTGTTACAGATGAACCGCCATATGTATCATCAAACTATTTTGCATTTCCTAAATAGCGAATTTTAAGGAATAAATAGCGATTCTTTACCATTCCTAATTTGCAATGAGCAAATTGCTAATTGCAAATTACCCATTCATTTCCATGGGCTAGGAGGCTCATAGGAATGAAGGTGCAATTTGCGATTAGCAATTAGCTCATCGCAAATTAGGAATTTTTTCAAGGGTGCAGGGGTGTCTCAAGAACACCCTGCTGCACCCCTGAAAAAGAAATTTGGGGGCATATGGCGCACATAAATACCCTAAGGGCATGTATTGGCGTCATATGGCACCTTTTGTTTTTTGGAAAAAAAGCTTTTTGAAAAGAATTCGCAAATTACCACAAACTAGAAGTTGGTGGTAGTTTCCAAATCCTTAATGTCATTTTTTACATATTTTTTGTTTGATACATTGCATTTAAGGAATCGCAAAATTTGCAAATCCTTCAGTGCAATCGCAAAATAAGGAATAGCAAATTTTGAATTAAGGACATTTTAAGTCATTTCCACATGTGCAGTGTTTTCAAATTTTGATTTGAAAATCGTTTTTAGGGAAAAGGAATGGTTTGTAAATTTATGACAAGGACATAATGGTGTATGCTTCTTTATAAGGCATTTCACTGTCTCTGATGTCATTTTTCCCATATTACATTATAAGACCTTTCCCCATGGAGCACATTCCTTGTAAATATGCTCCCACCTGTGCATGGTGAATTTAGATTTTGACTGTTTGAGTCACATAGCCATGTCAAAAGTGACCCAAAAAAATTGCAAAGGCTTTAAAAAAACACTCTCATGTGTCTTAAGGACATTTTAAGTCATTTCCCCATGGGCAGTGTTTTGTAAGTGGCGCAAAAGAGGCATACACCTATCATAAATCTGTCCCTAGCATTTTAAATGATTAATTCATGATGACGATAAGGTGTGGCCTATCCAGAGGTTTGTTTAAGGTGAGGCCTACTCAGGATTGCAGATTAAAGTTACGCTTGATGAAGAATACAGAGGAGATAATACATGTAAAGCTCTACCAATGAAGTAAGTGATGTCCACTTCATTGCGCCAGTCATCATAAATGTATCCCTAAACTTCTTATCTTGTTAGAGATCAACCGCCATATGTATCATCAAACTATTTTGCATTTCCAAAATAGCGAATTTTAAGGAATAAATAGCGATTCTTTACCATTCCTAATTTGCGATGAGCAAATTGCTAATTGCAAATTACCCATTCATTTCCATGGGCCAGGATGCCCATAGGAATGAAGGTGCAATTTGCGATTAGCAATTAGCTCATCGCAAATTAGGAATTTTTCCAAAGGTGCAGGGGTGTCTCAAGAACACCCTGCTGCACCCCTGAAAAAGAAATTTGGGGGCATATGGCGCACATAAAATTTAACAACATTCCTTTACCTCAAAAACGATTTTCAAGTCATAATTTGAAAACACTGCCCACAGGGAAATGACTTAAAATGTCCTTAAGACACATGAAAGTGTTTTTTGAAAGCCTTTGCAATTTTTTTGGGTCACTTTTAACATGGTTATGTAACTCAAACAGTCAAAATCTAAATTTACCATGCACAAGTGTAACCATATTTACAAGGAATGTGCCCCACGGAGAAAGGTCTTTTAATGTAATATGGGAAAAATGACATCAAATGTCCTTAAGACACATAAAAGCGTTTTTTGATTGCCTTTGCAGCATGTTTGTATCACTTTTAACATGGCTATGTAACACAAACATTCAAAATCTAAATTTGCCATGCACAGGTGGGAGCATATTTACAAGCAATTTGCGCCACAGAGAAAGGTCTTACATTGAAATGGGAAAAATAACATCAGAGACAGTCAATTGCCTTATAAAGAAGCATACACCATTATGTCCTTGTCATAAATTTAAAAACAATTCCTTTTCCCCAAAAACGATTTTCAAATCATAATTTCAAAACACTGCACATGGGAAAATTACTTAAAATGTCCTTAAGACACATAAAAGCGTTTTTTGATTGCCTTTGCAGCATGTTTGTATCACTTTTAACATGGCTATGTAACACAAACATTCAAAATCTAAATTTGCCATGCACAGGTGGGAGCATATTTACAAGCAATTTGCGCCACAGAGAAAGGTCTTACATTAAAATGGGAAAAATAACATCAGAGACAGTCAATTGCATTATTAAGAAGCATACACCATTATGTCATTGTCAGAAATATTATAACCATTCATTTTCCTCAAAAACGATTTTCAAGTCATAATTTGAAAAGACTCCACAGCTCCTATGCAGAAAAACACCCTGTCAGTACTAATACTTCACATTTTCTCCAATTACATTTTCTCAAAGAAACAAAATCTATTTGTAAAACACTTGAGACAAAGCAACATTTGAAAAAAACAACTTTCTTCATAATTTTCTCCTTAAAGCACACTATTCTCTATCTAAATTAAAGAAATATTTTCTCACCTTAGCAAATACTTTGAGTTTGAAAACAGTCTCAGAAACACACCAATTTGTCTTCAGCAGAGCAAAAGGTATGCACTCCAGAGTCTGCAGCTATCAAAAGCACAGAAATGCTGTAATTCTTCACACATATCTCTCATGTCACCCAATCAAAACTCTTCCCTCACTTTTTTTCAAATGAAAACCCTTCCCCCCTCTGCCATTTCATGCCTTTTCTGCATGGCAACCACCTCTTGGAAGACCTCTGGTGTTTGCAAGTTCACACAACAATGTTGCAATTGAACTCTGAACTCTCAGTGCACCTGCGTATCCACTGCAATCTTTCATTTAATGACTTTTTATTGACCATTCAAAATACATCTTTCAAAGAACTCATCCATGCACCCTAACTTTCTGTTTTCAGCAATCAAAATCCACCAATCACTGTTACTGCTTCATTAACACAGAAACTCCACAGTTTTTTTCATTTTAAACTCTCATTTTTTCAACTGCCATTTCATTGCCACACTTCATCTGACTGCAGCAGAACCTTCTCTCACCATGTTTTCTGTCTGGATTGTTGGACATAGTTATATCCACTGGGCTCACAGGTATGCTGAGAACAGAAATTTACCTAACCTCAATTTACAAGATGTGGAAATTAAGTGGTTTGGCCACAGAGGATTAAAATGTCACCAATTGATACCATTGGTGAAAACCTTTATGCATTTGCCAAAACCTGACCTGTTAATTGTGCACTGTGGAGGTAATGATTTGGGCACTTTGACTGGGGTAGGTCTGGAAATGCTTTTAAAGGACACCTTTGAGCAATTGATGGCACTTTTTCCTCAAACTGCCTTGGTATATTCAAATATATGCCAAAGACAGAAATGGAGGTGGTCAAACCAATTTTGTCCACAAATTGAGAAGTCGAGGAAGCATGTAAACAAATCTGTTTCAGCTTACATGAGAGACCATGGAATGGGCTCCCTGTACAACAATAACTTGCGTTACTACATGCAAGATATCTACAGAGGAGATGGAGTTCACTTCTCAGATGAGGGCAACAGAATTTTCATTCTGAATTTAAGACTGTGCATTGGTACCTACTTATAAGTACCTAAATGTACCATAAACCCAAAAGCTCTTCTCAGAGCTACCCTACATCTGATCACTCACAATTATTATTTTACTCTAACATTTTTCACTAATTTTCAACAAAGTACGCTCCCTGGGGCGCTTCCCGGTACGCGAACCGGGAGCTAACCTCGCGAAATTTTTTTAAAAAATGTTTTTTTTTCGCACATATAAGCCTCCTCAGCCACCCTCAGAAAACCTAGGGGGTCAAAATAAGTCTACCGTGCCCCCTTCTACCCATTCTGAACATTATTTGCCCTCCATCTTGTATCTTAATTCGACCGAAACACAAAATGGTGGACTCCCGTAACGCTTAAGGTTCGCGAACCGGGCGCTCACCAGTTCGCGTACCGGGTCGCTCCCTGGGAAGCGCACCATCAAAAAAGGTGGGAAAGTAGTTTACAGAAAAGCAACTGGAGACAATTTCACCAAATATAGATTAGCTCATACTACATACCAATCCCTACCATTTTCACAAATTTGATTGGAATTCCATTTAGCCATTTAGCCTGTAGACCTCTCTAAATACCCTGAGGTAAATTACTTCTCAAAACACATCTGAAGTGTTGGAATTGACAACCAATTAAAATGTTACTTTCATTTTCTACTTTTTTTACCTGACATTTGATTGGTTATGTACCTGAATATATATAAAGAAAGAGAGAGAAACACAGCCATTTTGACTACTACTTCCTGAATTACATGCAAGATCATTTTCACTCACAACTTAAACTTGTTTTTAGAAGGTGAGATATTATTTTATAAATTTGAAAACATTTTCAGATAGTTATATACTATCCCTCTGTAAGAGTTAGACATTGAGAAAGGCTTCTTTATTATAATTATGGATTGATTTATGTTTCTGTGGTATAATTATGAATTTACTTAGGCTTCTTCACAGGCACTTTTTAATAGTACTACTTCACGCCTGAAACCATACAGTGCCCATAGATTACTTCTCTGTTATAAACTCACAAGTACCTGTCTGAACTTAAACCCAACAGTGCCCTATCACTACTGATATATTTATTTTTTATGCAAATTACAGCAATAAAATGGAAGGTGAGCAGAAAGTTTCCTTCGAAATTGTTCTGGACAGCAACAATGAACAAGTTATGGAACCCATTGATGACTTAGAATTCATGGATGAGTCACGGGACTATGAATTACTTCAATGTGTAGAATCTGTCGATCATTTACTCCATTATGATGACGGTCAAATGTGGGAACTTATGTTCACTCAACAAGAGGACATATCGGACAGTCAAATGCTAGACGTTCTATTAAATTTTGAAAAACAATCTGAAAAATCAAATTGTATGTAATATTAAAAAATTGTTTGAGTCTTTAATCATTTTTATATGTAATTCATAAACTAGTTAAATGTTAGAAATGTTATTACATTTTGAAACACAATCACAATAATAAATAATTGCTTAAAAAATAAAAAAATTAAAAAATAATCAACAAAACCAACAATCAATTAACATACAGTATTTGAAAAGTCTATCATTCATTTTTCATTATAGTACGCTGCCCAGAACGCTTCCACGCTTTTAAAGCCTCCACATTAAACCTAGGGGGTCAGGGAGGATATACTATGCCCCCTTATGGTCATTTCCCCCTTTGTTTTGGCCTCCTCTTGTCTCTCAATCCTACCGAGAGACAAGATGGCGGCCGCTCCGGACTGTTTAGAATGTTGACAGACACCGGAGAGCCAATCAGCTTCGCTACGCGAAGTTCCGGTACGCGTAAAGTCCGCGAACCGGAGCGCTGCCCTGAGCGCGCTTACAGATATATATCTTTTTTTAAACGTTAATTTCTCAAAATCCACTGAAGCACATATATTGAGACCTAGCAAAGGCACATCGGGCTACCAGTCCCTACAATTTTGCCAAGTTTCGTGCAAATCCATTCAGCCGTTCGGGCTAAAAGTGAGGCCAACCGCCCTATGGAAAACTCAATGTTAAAAACACGTTTTGGGACCCCCCTTTTTTCTCGGCCCCCCCTTGACGAACCCCCCCCAAATTTCCAGGGGCTGCTCAGAAACAAAATGTTCCATTTTCCAGAAAATTTCAGCCAATTCCGTCCCAAACGCCAAAGTTATTAGACATAGAATTTTCAAAAATCCCATAGGGAAAAAATCCTAACTATATATACCTACTGGCGACCGCCAGTAGGTAATATATATATATATATATATGTATATATGTATATTACCTACTGGCGGTCGCCAGTAGGTATATATAGTTAGGATTTTTTCTCTATGGGATTTTTGAAAATTCTATGTCTAATAACTTTGGCGTTTGTGGACGGAATTGGCTGAAATTTTCAGGAAAATGGCACATTTTGTTTCTGAGCAACCCTTGAAAATTTGGGGGGGTTCGTCAAGGGGGGGCCGAGAAAAAAGGGGGGTCCCAAAACGTGTTTTTAACATTGAGTTTTCCATAGGGCGGTTGGCCTCACTTTTAGCCCGAACGGCTGAATGGATTTGCACGAAACTTGGCAAAATTGTAGGGACTGGTAGCCCGATGTGCCTTTGCTAGGTCTCAATATATGTGCTCCAGTGGATTTTGAGAAATTAACGTTCAAATATAGATATATATCTGTAACAGCGGACCGGGCAGCGCTCCGGTTCGCGGACTTTACGCGTAACGGAACTTCGCGTAGCGAAGCTGATTGGCTCTCCGGCGTCTGTGAACATTCCAAACAGTCCGTAGCGGCCGCCATCTTGTCTCTCGGTAGGATCGAGAGACAAGAGGAGGCCAAAGCGAAGGGGCAAATGACCATAAGGGGGCATAGTAGATCCTCGCTGACCCCCTAGGTTTGATGTGGAGGTTTTAAAAGGGTCCCGCGGGGCAAAAAAAAATAATAATAATAATAATCGAACGGCTGAATGGATTTGCACGAAACTTGGTAAAATATTAGGGACTGGTAGCCCGATGTGCCTTTGCTAGGTCTCAATATATGTGCTCCAGTGGATTTTGAGAAATTAACGTTCAAAAAAAGATATATATCTGTAACAGCGCTCCGCTTCGCGTAACGGAGGTTTGCGAAGCTGATTGGTTCTCCGGCGTCTGTAAACATTGCAAACAGTACGTAGCGGCCGCCATCTTGTCTCTCGGTAGGATCGAGAGACAAGAGGAGGCCAAAGCGAAGGGGCAAATGACCATAAGGGGGCATAGTAGATCCTCCTTGACCTCTTAGGTTTGATGTGGAGGTTTTAAAAGGGCCCCGCGGGGCAAAAAAAAAATAATAATAATAATCGAACGGCTGAATGGATTTGCACGAAACTTGGCAAAATTGTAGGGACTGGTAGCTCGATGTGCCTTTGCTAGGTCTCAATATATGTGCTTCAGTGGATTTTGAGAAATTAACGTTCAAAAACAAGATATATATCTGTAACAGCGCTCCGCTTCGCGGAGATAAAATTATATCTGTATTACCTAGCTGTTGCTAACACCAGTTAGCGACGGCTAGTAGGAGATAGCGACCATCTTGGGCCCCACTTTGCATGTGAGTGATATTTATCACTAATGACATGCAAAGTGGGCATGCCAAGATGTTAGCGACTGGAAACAGTCGCTAACATCGCTATCTCCTATTATCAACTTTTGGAAATATTCGAGATAAGCGCGAATATCTCCAAAAGCTAGCACCTGCCCTGAGCAGTTCTTAGCCATGTTATCCAATGGGAGGTGGATAACATGGCTAAGAGCATTAGCTCGGTAATGCATGAATATCGCTGAGTTTTCAGCGATATTAATGCATTGCGGTCGTTTATTATCGTATTTGCGATAAACCTTGATAATAGCAAGGTTTATCTGCGATAATTTCTGACGATGCTTAGCGGTAAAAAAAATCGTTGCTAAGCATCGTTAGGGATAAATATCGCTTAACCTTGGTAATATGCCCCAACGTCTGTTAACGTTCGATTCGAAGGAAATCAGGAAGTGTTGAAAAACATTGTCTGCGCCATCTTGTCTTTTTTCAAATGCCACACTTTTGTCGTGCACGGCAGCCATTTTAGATGCCTTGACCAGACCCACTCTGTGCACGCTGTCGATCCTTAGCATGGCTCCCCACCCTCGCAAGCATCTCCCCCAGGCAGTGGTCACCCCCGCTCTCTGTCTTATGCATGGGTAATAAACCTCCCCCCATCTGCGCTGCTCTTCCCTGAGAATCACACCCTGTGCCCGCCCGACACCTCCCTTTCGCCCTATTCACTACCGCACCCTCTGACACTCCTTTTCCTCTGTGTCCGATTGTCCAGGCTGGTCCTAGGGTATCAGCTAGCCCTGCAGATGTAGTTTATGGCCCCAGCTGTAAAGAATCACCCCTCTTCAAAGGAGTTATAGTAGATCAAGGCCCACACTCGATGAGATCCGTCACAGCAGACGCGTTCCTATTATCTGAAAACCATCCTGTATTGTGATTGGGGAGGGGACCGAGCCTGAAGCGGAAGATTCCAGGGATGACTCTTTGTACATCAAAGTTTTTACAATTATGTGTCACATTAAAAATATATAGCACTCCGACAAAGTAGTAAGATTATAAAACTTTAATAACTTATAAATATATACAAGAAAACAAAAATAGTAATAACATATAAACATTTTTAGGGAAAAACAACGAAGTAGCGGTCGGCTGTGCGAATAGTCCCAACGCAGCACAACGTCCAGATTTCCGGCGTGGGGCGTCGCGGGGGGTGGGTCATCAGTAGCAAACTGTTGTGCGAATAGTTCCAAGGCAGCAGAACGATGGCACCAAGGTGATGTCCAGTAAGTTGCAGCACTGGTTTTGGTATCCTACAATGCTGCTCCGAATAACGGCGTGGGGTGCCCCGGGGGAGGCGGCGTGAACGGGCCTCTCCAGGTGGAGTGTCATCTGTTGTAGTGGGGCGCCCCTTTACCGTTTCAGTTGCCATTCCGTCCGTTTTTGGTCCACTGTGTCAAAAGCCGCAATTCAGCTGAGTTGCGCCCACTCTTGCGGTGCAGCGATAGGCGGCTGTCACAGGACTCTCAAAATGGCGGCAGGCTCTTTCCTTTTTGGGCCTGGTCCACTGAAATGGCCCTGGGACACCTTGGAAATCGGACGCTTGTCTGCTAGGTCTTGGACCCCATTCTCGAAAGCGTCCCCTCCGCCTTGAGGATTCATCAAAAGTTTTGGGGGCCCCCGACTCCTGTAGGCTTCTGGTGGGGAGCGGGTGCCATGATTGCTCGCGGAATGACCACGACGGAGCTACGAGATGGTGGTGCTCTCATGCTGACGCCAGCTTCAGTCTGAAACATCCAGAAACAAGGTGGGGCTTTCATCGTTTGGGGAAAAAAAAAAAGTTTTCATCCAATGAAAAGTGTTGTTTTTAGGTCATATGATCAAGCCTTCCATCATTAGGAAACCAAAAGTAAAATGAACCAATGAAAAGTTTTATAAACAAGTCACATGACCTGTTATGCGGCATAGGGTATAAAATGCGGAGAAAATACGTTGGCACGTGAGGCGGCGTCAGTAGCGGACCGATGTGCGAATAGGCCGAAGGCAATACAACGCGCCAAGATCCGGATGGCACCGAGGTGGTGTCCAGCAAGTTGCAGCACTGGTGTGGCCATCCTACAATGCTGAAAGTCGGCGTGGGGCGCCCCGTTGGCCTGTGAGTTTGCGTCAGTAGCGGACCGATGTGCGAATAGGCCGAAGGCAGCACAACGCGCCAAGATCCGGATGGCACCGAGGTGGTGTCTAGTAAGTTGCCGCACTGGTGTGGCCATCCTACAATGTTGAAAGTCGGCGTGGGGCGCCCCGTTGGCCTGTGAGATGGCGGCAGTAGCGGACCGATGTGCGAATGGGGCCAAAGGCAGCGCAACAATATTTGCGGAATAGAAGACACCACAAGGCGCTGAGATGCCAAGATCCGGATGGCACCGAGGTGGTGTCTAGCAAGTTGTGGCACTGGTGTGGCCATCCTACAATGGTAAAAGTCGGCGTGGGGCGCCCTGTTGGCCTGTGAGATGGTGTCAGTAGCGGACTGATGTGCGAATGGGGCCAAAGGCAGCGCAACAATATTTTCTGACTGACACCACAAGGCGCTGAGATGCCAAGATCCGGATGGCACCGAGGTGATGTCTAAGTTGCGGACCGATGTGCGAATAGGGCCAAAGGCAGCGCAACAATATTTTCAGTATGGAAGATACCACTAGGCGTTGAGATGCCAAGATCCGGATGGCACCGAGGTGATGTCTAGCAAGTTGCTGTACTGGTGTGGTCATCCTACAATGCTGAAACTCGGCGTGGGGCACCCTATTAGCCTGTGAGATGGCGTCAGTAGCGGACCGATGTGTGAATGGGGCAAAGGTAGCGCAAGAATATTTTCTGAATAGAAGACACCACAAGGCGCTGAGATGCCAAGATCCGGATGGCACCGAGGTGGTGTCTAGTAAGGTGCACTGGTGTGGTCATCCTACAATGCTGAAACTCGGCGTGGGGCGCCCCATTAGTCTGTGAGATGGCGTCAGTAGCGGACCGATGTGCGAATAGGCCGAAGGCAGCACAACGCGCCAAGATCCGGATGTCACCGTGGTGGTTTCATAGTTGAGAGGCACTTCATCTGCAGTGGGGCGCCGAGATCCGGATGGCACCGAGGTGATGTCTAGCAAGTTGCTGTACTGGTGTGGTCATCCTACAATGCTGAAACTCGGCGTGGGGCGCCCCATTAGCCTGTGAGATGGCGTCAGTAGCGGACCGATGTGCGAATAGGCCGAAGGCAGCACAACGCGCCAAGATCCGGATGTCACCGTGGTGGTTTCATAGTTGAGAGGCACTTCATCTGCAGTGGGGCGCCGAGATCCGGATGGCACTGAGGTGATGTCTAGCAAGTTGCTGTACTGGTGTGGTCATCCTACAATGCTGAAAGTCGGCGTGGGGCGCCCCATTAGCCTGTGAGATGGCGTCAGTAGCGGACCGATGTGCGAATGGGGCCAAAGGCAGCGCAACAATATTTTCTGAAGAGAAGACACCAAAAGGCGCTGAGATTCCAAGATCCGGATGGCATCGAGGTGGTGTCTAGCAAGCTATGCAGTTGAGTTGTGTGCGCACTTGCGGCGAATAGGTCGAAGGCAGCATAACAATGTTTTCTGAATAGAAGACACCACAAGGCGTTGAGATTCGGTTACCACCGAGGTGATGTCTAGCAAGTTGCCGCACTGGTGTGGCCATCCTACAATACTGCTCCGAATAACGGCGTGGGGTGCCCGAAGGGGGGGGGGGGAGGCGGCGTGAACGGGCCTTCCTAGGTGGAGGCTCGTCTGCTGTAGTGGGGCGCCCCTTTACCGTTTCAGTTGCCATTCAGCTGAGTTTCGGCTGCTCTTGATGCTACAGCGACAGGCGGCTGCAACAGGACTCTCAAAATGGCGGCCTGTTCTTTGGATTTGGGCCTGGTCCACTAAAATGGCCCTGGGACACCTTAGAACTCGGACACTCGATTTTTTTTTACTTTCCTGTACATGCAAAAAAAGGTAAATGCCCGGTACGTTACACGCTTCATCTGCCACGATGAACTCTCCAGAGGAACCGAAAAAAAATATCGTTATGGTAACTATACCATGCATCGTCATATGGAGAGGTGGCACCAATTAATTATAGTGCTGCATAAAAGAGAGATTTGGAGGAGAACCCCTGACCTGCTAGTACATTCATCAAAGAAGTGGCACTGACAGCATCAGAGGCAAGGGAAACGGTCCCAAATATTTAGAAGAACTTTGGAAAGATTAAAATGACATGTTTAGATTGTGGCAAATTAATTTCATGTGGACAGATGAGTGTTACTCTAATAAATACAGCATATGAACATCATCATAGTCGATGGTTGGTAGAGACATTTTGACTATATCCTGGACCTGCCCGTCCTCGCCCAAAATGGCGCCGGAATAAATGGGACTCGTAACTCCTTGTTGTGTACTGGTTGCAGAACCTTGAAATCACGAGATACGTATGCAGTTTTGAAGCACATGGCGGGCGGGGACGAGAATTGATTGAATATTTCGACATCCCTATTGATATTAAGTTCTGATGTGTTATTGATTACTGTACTATTGAAAGTTCGAATTAACGTCACCCATGGTACTTGCCCGCAAATGTATATGTAGATAATTTTATTGTAACTGGCCCTGTCGTATTTTAATTATAAAATGTACGTCCACCGATTCCGTAACTGTTAGACACCTTAGTTCTTGCAACCTAATGGCCCGCCCGTTACGTTCCTCTACAGTGTAAATGTCTACTCATCATATACGATTACAGTTTGCTCCGTGGCAGGCCCACGTGGTTATAGGCTCGTATTTGTATAATGAAATTTTCACAATAAAGGTTTTTAAAAGAAAACATGGTAGTAGTATATACATTGGTAAAGTTTTTAATAATAGTCACTGTTTTAGAATCATTAAAAGGCAAGTGAAATAAAGCAGACCAATTACATGAAGGGTAAAAGGTATAATACGAAGGAACGCAGTAAAGATAAATGGTCAAGGGCTGTTGTGTTTTCTATTTCTGCAACATAAAGTGATCGATAAGAATCTCATATTCAGGCGTATCGGCGACTAAGACAGCAGGTCGACCCTCTTTTGCTCAACGGCTCAGTCATGGGACGAAGAAACGCTCTTTTTCTCGAAAAAAGAATATATTTTACTTGCAGGACAGTTGTAAATTTTCCGGGAAAGTACATTAGCCTGGAACATTATAACATATATTTAAGAAAAAATAATGTTCGGAAGTAATAAAAAGCGTAATTTTTAGGTCATATGACCAAGCCTTTCATCATTAGAATAAGAAAAGTAAAATGAACCAATGAAAAGTTTTATTAACAAGTCACATGACTTGTTATGCTTACGTTATGCGCTGCGCGCCCCGGATGACTTCCGGATGCGCTAACGCTGTGGAAAAGTAAATTTTGCCATGTTCTGTGTCCCTACGCTTCATCCATCATATGTTATGTGTGCATGACCAATATGCATATGTTATTCCCCATGCCTGATTAATGACGCAATTCCAGTTGTGTCCACCTCTAGTATGTTAGTTTCCAGTCCTCGTGAATACTACGAATATTAGGCCTATGTAAAGTAATGTTGCCACGTTTCTTAGTGTGCACGTTATTCCATTATAAAATCCCCGTTTCCAGGCCTCAAAAGGGCCCGGACCACAGATTCAGCTCCTGTCTCCTGAAAGCCTCGCTGAGGAGCGATACAGCCCCCACCTGTATCCTCGACCCTTCACTTACTTCCTGCCTCGCAGTGCCCGGTGCAGCTTGGCCCTGCCTCTGAGTCTGCCAAAAGTATGTTATAGTTCCAGTTATCAGTTCAGTCCTCCTCCTCTGCATTCCTAAGCTACTGAACTGCATCAATAGTTTCCGTCATTGTCTAGCCTTCTCGTCTCCACGTTAGAGAAATACTGTATTTAATGGTCATTTAGTATTCTTCATCACGCACTACATGTAGAATAATGCATGGTCCAGTCTTAGAATCAAGTTAGCTTCTCCCCTCATGACTTCTAGTTTATATCAACATGTTCCCTAAACATCAGATACCAGATAGGGTTTAGGTACATGTCGCTCCGACCCTTCAGACTCTAGTCTCTGCTCCTAGCACAGAGTTCATAGCCCCCAGCTTCTCCTAGTAACACGTCATTGCCAGTTTTCGCGCACCATTAGGTTAGAGGTCCCGGCTCCTTAGGTAGCCCCCTCCAAAGTTTCCGCCCATTCATGACATATTCTGTTACGCCTCTTTTTACTGTTATCTCTCGCGACTGCTACGCGTCACGCCTTCTGCTCCACCCACTGCTACGCCTACTGCAATGTAATGCTATGTGTTTGCGCTATGTATATAAATCAATGTTTTGTTATTGAATGTTAGCGCGCTCATCCCAGACCCAGCCCCGGCAGCTGCCGGGCCTTATTGTCCTATTCCCATGCAGGTTGTCCTGATCCTGTCCTTATGCTGTAATAAACCTGCAGAAACTCCTACTACCTCGAATCTTGACTCTTATTTTATTGAGCTATCTGTTATGCTATAAGTCTAGTCAAAAATAGGGTATTATTTATTTATTTACCACATAATGGCGCCCGAATAGGGACTTGCCCTTTCCCCACGCGTCGGTGAAGCCACGCCGACCCCCTGACCCTCTGCAGTCGTGACGGAACCATACCGTGCACTGGCAGATATTTCTGCTCCAAGTATCCCTCAGGCCCACGGAGGAGACGGAGGAGGCGGTCCAGCATCCAAACGAGACGGTGGAGGAACGCGGCGAGTCCCGACCAGAGCCCAAGCCGAGAGTCCGAGGTATCCGGAGGCCCACCCGTAACTGAAGTCCGAAGTCCGAAGTCCGTCGTAGTCCAGTCCCGTTCGAGGCCTTCCGTTCCGTGCTGCCCGGTGAGTACCATTGCTGGGGTAGTATCTAGACAGGACCAATCTAAATTGACTCCTGGTCCGTGGGTTGGTGGTACCCAAGCCCACAAACGAAGTGTTCACCTAGGTGGATACGGGTCTTGATGCGTTCCTTTATGGGACCGGTATGTTCCGTACTGTTACAGCAGTGCATCCAGTAACTCTAGTCTGTTCCGTTCTCGAGAATTCTGTTCTGTTTCTGTTTCCAGTATTTTCAGGTAGTATTCTGTTCGAACTGTTATGTTATGATATTGTTTAATGTATTTCCAATGTCGTGGTATGCCTGAATTGTTTTCCCAATTGTTATTGTTTTTCGTGTATTGTATTGTGTTCCGATTCAAGTTTAGAATGCCGCTCTTTTCCAAGTTACGTCAGTTAAAAACTAGAAAGGGTCTGTTAGAGGAAGCAGTTCCTGTCCCGCCTAGGGACAGTCCAGGTCATTTTATGTATCAGAAACATGGCATAAGCGCCATAATGTATCTAGATTTATGGGTAGAGTATACCAAACAGTTAGAAGAAAAGTATAGATGGCCCGTATCGGGTACATGGGATGCCGAATGTATCATGCGAGTAGAAGAAGCATTATGGAAAAAGAAAGCCAGACAGTCACAGAAAGATGCCATCGAGTTATGGCGCAAGGAAGCTCATAAAAGAACGGAAAAGGAAGTCAGAAAGTCAGAGTTAAGTAGAGAATCCCAAGAACGAGCCCAAGAAAGAGAATTAATCGAGATAGGTGAACAAGTCAAAGCAGAACAGTCAGACAGACAGAGGCATGCCCTTATTAAGGGTATGTATCCTCTTCTTGCCGAAGGAGTGCCAAAAGCGACCCCAGAGGCATCCAGTAATTTCCCGCCACCATTAATTCCGACCAAGCTACGTCACAAACCGACCGCAGCTGATATTTTTATTTCGTCCTATCTGGACGACACAGTCCCCGAATATGCAAATCCTGTCCGCGCTCCGCCAGTCCCTGTAAACCAGGTAATTCATGCTTCTCCAGACACCGGAGTACCTGTTACGGTACCCCTGGTCCAGCCTACAGTTCCATTTCCCACTCTGCCAGGACGAAGAATGTCAGTCGACGATTCTAGTCTAGGGGCCGCAGGGGGAGGTCTTCCTCAAACCCCGCCGCCACACAAACGTTTATCAGCACTCGAATTACATGCTCAGGCATCACAGCGTACTCCTAAAAGTAATAAGTCTGTCACAGAAATCAGACAAGCCCTTAACGAATGTGTCTATGACGCAGTCCCAGGCGAGTATAATATGGTTTTATATTCCGTACGTGTAAGGAGGGTGACCGAGTATCTAGTCACCTTACCGAATATGAAAGAAGATCTAGACAGAATATATCGTTTCATCCGTACAGGGGATGATCCAGAAAGTATTGGCGAGATTATGTCTCAAAGGAAAGCCGAGATTCAGCTCATGATATTAAAGTTCCTGATCAATTGTTTAATAAGAGAACAAGATTACCCGTCTAAAGATCCCGCCGAAATGAGAATCCTGACAAGGTGGAGTGATAATATAGCCGAGGGTAAGCACAAGACCGTCAGTGCCATGGAGAGTATGTACAAGAAAATTCGTAAAGAAATAATAAGGTTACACGACCAGCGTAAAGCAGCACAAGTAAGCGAGAAAGAAAGTATCTCTGATCCTGAAGAGGAAGAGAACGAGAATCCCGCCAGAATAGCGTATGTAGGAAAATCCAGATTTCCAGATCGCCATTTACGTCTAGAACCCAAGTCTATTTTTCAACATCTAGTACCAGAACAAGGTAACCTAGAACAAGTATTTCAAGCTACCGATCACATTCTGAAATCACGAGTCGGTTACAGTGAACTAAGTACTATGCATGAACAAGAACTAGCCCGATCAGCAGTCCGATGGATTACTGATTCTACCACTTTTCCAGACGAAATAGTGGCACAAATGTTTCTGAAATTGCCCCCAGCCGAGCAACGACTGGTGGGTATGTATATGATCCAGCACCTCATTACTCTGTATGAGGGTCAACATTCTGATCCAGGCCCGTTGCACGATATCCTGAACGAGTTACTCCAGTATAGATGGAGAGGTCTAGGTACCGATTTAATAAGTGTCATTCTAGAACAGCGTCACAAGTATAGAACGTTTTTGAACCCGCATTTTGTTCATGTCTCACCCCCAGAAAGTAAATCATTCTACATAGACAGACAGAATCCGTTACGAGAAGTCCACCCAGTCCAAGGGGCGGGTGGCGTAATGCAACGAGTGTTTGTATACACTCCAATATCAAAGATGGAACTTCTTGAAATGAAGAAATTAATTCCCTGTCATGACAAAGATCCAGCAGGGTTCCATAGAGAATTAAAAGACATGCTCCGTATGGGAGAATACACTTACCCAGATATCATTAAAATGTTAAAGGTCCTGTTACCCGCAGGGGTGTATGAAAAGTTAAAGGAAAAAGAATGGGAGGTGGGAGAGAAAAAGATCGATTGGGCAGCTCTAGAAGCTGAAGACAAGGCACGAGTACCAGGTACCGGTCTTGGAGATAAATGTAAAGATTTACCAGAATTATTGATTCAAGTTTTACCCAGATTATTGACAACAAGGAAAGAAGACTGGGATGCAATCTCAGCCTGTAAACAGAAACAAGATGAAGACATTAGTGATTTTTATTCTAGATTTGAAAAATTTTTCAGTATTAACAGTGGTCTCAAGACAAGTAGTGAGTCATACCCTCACCTTTTCGTTACTAAATTAGTCGAGAATTCAAGTCCACAAATTAAAAACCGAGTTTTGAAAGTCGAAAGCACCTGGCAAGCTAATACTCCGTCCCAGATGCTCCAGATGCTCCAGTATCACCAGAATAGAATCAGGGAAGAGCAAGAACACGAGAGAAAACGTATGAAAGACACGAAAATGAAAGTGCTAGTTGCACAATCTGTTCCTCAAGACAGTCAGAAGAGGGGTCCGAATCAAGCCAGTCATCCTGCAGCTCCCGTTAAAGGGAACTGCAATTATTGTAAACAGCCAGGTCATTTTATAAACGAGTGTGCAGTTCTGAAACACAACATAGCTACTGGTAAGACTAAAGAAAGACCACGTCCGCCGAGACAAGAACAAGTTTCACAGATTCCTCAGCCACAGAATGCACAACAGACAGTTACAGTACCGCAGCCCATTGCTGCAACACAGCATGTTACATCGCAGATGTACCAGTATGCACAGTCTGAGTATCCAGAGTACCAGTCATATTCATGAAACAGCCTAGAGAGGGAGGTAGGCTTGCCTCTCATCGAGATACCTGTAGATCAAGAAGGTCCCTATGTTCACAGTCAAGTATTAGGGAAAGACAGAAAGTTTTTGATCGATACAGGGGCAAGTAGGACCACAATAAGTCACGCCGAAGTTCCAGGGGCTCCGCTCTCAGGCTCAAGAAATGTTTCCCTTGGATTTTCAGGAAAACCCATCGTTAATGAGATATCTAAGCCAGTTACTCTAGAAGTAGGTCCATTGTCCCGCACTACTGATCTGTTACTTACTAAGTCATGTCCAGAAAATCTATTAGGTATTAAGACACTGAAAGAGTTAGGTGCAGTTATTTGCTGTTCCCCAGAGGGAATACGTCTGTTCCTACGTGACTTTAAGGGTCACTATGTGTTACGAGATTTTGATTCAAGATTGTCTAATGTTCCACAGCATTTATGGGCGCAAGGTCCAACTGATGTAGGTTACATGCAAATCACACCCCATCGTGTGACTCTCAAACCAGGTGTAGTGTTACCCCGAATCAGACAGTACAGATTGCCACCTGAGGCTGTAGCAGCCTTATCCAAAATTATTGACGAGCTCATGGCTCAAGGAGTAGTTGTAGAAACTGACTCCAATGTATGTAATTCTCCGATCATTCCAGTCATGAAACGTTCTGATCCGAATGCACCCCCAGTATATCGATTAGTGATTGATTTACGAGAGCTTAATAAATGTATCATTCCTCAGTACCCAGTTGTTCCAGACATCTCTTCCCTGTTAACAGCCATTGATTCCGAAGCCATGTTTTTCACTGTCATAGACCTCAAGAATGCATTTTTTAGTGTTCCAATTCATCCAGACAGCCAGTTTCTTTTTGGATTCTGTTTAAATGGAAGGAGCTATATGTTTACACGCGCTCCTCAAGGTTTCACAGAAAGCCCTAGTATTTACAGTCAAGCACTCAAGAGACAACTAGACAATATTCACATGCCAACTGACACTGCCCTGCTCCAGTATGTCGATGATCTACTGATCACAGCCCGTTCTGAACGTGCTTGCGAGCGAGCATCACTTACAGTTCTGTATTTTCTAGCCGAGATGGGGCACAAAGTGTCACCTTCGAAGCTTCAATTCTGTGTCCAGCAAGTGGTATACTTAGGACACTTGCTGTCCAAGAGGGGTAGGCAGTTGACACCAGACCGTATCCAGTTAATAGCGAGTCTTCCCCAGCCCAGAACCCAGAAGGAGGTACGTGCCTTTATCGGCCTTACTTCTTATTGTAGACAATGGATTCCCCAGTATGCATTTCTAGCCAAGCCACTGATACAGTTAACGACACAGGAGGCAGCCGTATCGACTGTCCTCCCTTGGACATCTGAACATACACTTAGTTTTAACGAGTTAAAGAAAGCTTTATGCCAAGCTCCAGTTCTAGCTACACCGAACTACAGTAAGCCTTTTACACTTTTCGTTACTGAACGGGAAGGTACAGCATTATCTGTTCTCACACAAGATCAAGCAGGTCAATACAAGCCCTGTGCTTATTTTTCGAGCACATTAGATCCAGTCGCCCAGGCGTTGCCTGCGTGCCTCAAGTCAGTTGCAGCCACAGCACTAGCTATCAGACAAAGTGATTCCATAGTTTTAGGACATTCCCTGACAGTACAAGTCCCACATTCAGTAGAAGTTCTTTTAAACCGAACACAAACTCAGCACTTGACAATTGCACGTTTAACAGGTTATGAATTGACACTGTTCCAGCCACACATAGAAATCAGACGCTGCAACGTTCTGAATCCTGCTACACTGTTACCATCAGTTAATTTAAATCCAGACCCACATGACTGTGTGGAAGTAGTTAACATTACGACAAAGCCAAGACAAGACCTGACAGACATTCCGTTACCAGATCCCGACCTGACACTTTATGTAGATGGTTCATGTATGAGAACTAGTACAGGAGAACTAGTCGCCGCGTATGCAGTGACTACTGATACTGAAGTTATTGAAACACACCGTATTGATACCCTGTCCGCTCAAGCAGCAGAGCTAGTCGCTCTGACACAAGCCTGTATACATGCCAAGAACCTGAAAGTCAATGTTTACACAGATTCACGTTACGCATTCGGAGTTGTACACGACTTCGGAGTGCTCTGGCAGGAGAGAGGTTTCATGACTTCTCATGGAACCAAGATTCAGCATGGTCTCCTTATTCAAGCCCTGTTAGATGCCATACATTTACCGACATCTATTGCTATCATGAAATGCAAAGCACATACGAAAGTCACTGACATTATTTCCCAAGGTAATGATCTAGCAGACCGCACAGCCAAGCTTACAGCACAGACTCCAGACATTCCAGTTAATATGACACATACTCCAGATCTGATTACATGCATGACGGTTAAGGACCCTACACAAGATGTCATAGATATACAGTTACATGCTACTCCCGATGAAATCAAGAAATGGTCCGAACAAGGAGGGGTTCAGACAGATCAAGGATGGTTAACGAAGGGTAGAGCCACATGGTTTCTCCCCGATTCTATGGTTCAAGTCATTATCAATACCGCACATAATCCAGCACATTTAGGAGAAAAAGCTATGTTAGACAGTATCCAGAACATTTGGTTCAACAAGCATTTACGAGCTGCAGCCAAGCAGAAAGTCCGTACCTGTATGATATGTTGTCAGTTTAATCCAGGTAAAAGTGTCCCGGTGGAACAAGGTGGTTTCCAGCCCCCTGACCACCCTTTTGAGGTCCTCCAGATGGATTATATTCAGATGGAGCGATGTCGAGGTTTCAAGTATGTCCTTGTAGTAGTATGCGCTTTGTCCAGGTGGACAGAAGCATATCCAGTCCCAGATTACACAGCCGCGACCACTGCCAAGCAGTTGGTTCGTGAATTTTTCCCTAGATACGGACTCCCTAGAGTCGTATATTCTGATAACGGTCAGCCATTCTCATCTGAACTCATGAAACACGTTTCCCTGTTGTTAGGGTACCAGTGGAAGTTTCATTGTGTACGCCATCCTGAAGCAGCTGGACTAGTCGAAAGGCATAATCAGACTCTGAAAATCCGCATTGCAAAAGTCTGTAAGGACAAAGGTGTGGACTGGTTAATAGCTCTGCCAGTCGCTTTATTTTATATGCGTATGGTCGCACATTCCAGATCAGGTCTGTCCCCGTATGAGGTCGTATTCGGCCGCCCCCCTAACATGTGGGGTACTCCTAGACCCCGAAGTATTACCGATGTTTCATGTAATATGCTGACAGATTACCTAGCTTCCTTGATGTCTGCCCTCAACTCATGTCGTTCACAGGTTGCCGCCGCATTTCCAGACAATACCGAGGTGGCACCGCACGAGATCGTTCCAGGCTCCCTTGTGATGATCAGAAATTTCGACAGATCAAGTCCGCTGGAACCACGTTGGAAGGAGCCACGTCAGGTCCTCTTGACCACCCGAACTGCCGTCAAGTTGGAAGGCAGGAAGGGGTGGGTCCACCTTTCTCATGTAAAACTTTTCAAAGGATTGAAATCAGTCTCCAAAAACATTTCCAAGGATTTCCAGGATTCAAAGGACTGCCAGAACATTGTTTTAAAGGACTGTCCCGCACAAGACATTATTACAACCCCTCCCTTGTTAGAGAAAACTCCGCAACAGGAGTATAAGTTGAAGCTCAGGTCTAGTAAAATAAGTCAGTCAGTTTGATTGTATAAGTCCTCCCCTAGGTGAAACGGTTAAATTGTTTCTGACATGTATAAAATAGACCCCCATAGTGAGAGAGTCAGTCGAAGTTCACTTCAATGTATCGTTTTTCTGAGTTTCATATTATTTCTCAGCATAATGATTTCCTGCACCAGCTACGCACTTTTCCTGTGTTTTCCAGTTCCTCATGTAAATATGTCTACTAATGCTACAATAGAGCACACGTTTAGTGATCTGCCTCCTCACGAATATTCTTACCGCCTCGCTATGCGCAACAACACATTTATCCGTATGTTACATTATTCACACCAGACCAGCAATGCCACTAATTGTTGGGTGTGTGGTCGACTCCCCCCTTTCCAGACACCGAAGGGAGTTCTGCCACTTTTTCCTTATCCATTCTCACACAATGGTTCGTGTGGAGCATGGTCCACGTTAACGTCATCCTCAACAGATATGTCTTTTCTTAACAGTACATGTTTTCCAGACAAGCAAGGTCTCCCCCACAGAACAGGTTTAGATCTAGAAAATGAAGTTTATAATTTAGGTAATTATTCGTCGAATTTCATGGTCCTGAATGTTCAGTCTGATACTACTCCAGACTTACCTGCTATTTCAGTACTACCAGTCAAAGGCGAATTATGTGTCCGTAGTTATGGTTCTGTACACATAGGTCATAGTGAATGTACTACTGTTATCAAGTATAGTGACAGTGGGAAATCTATTTTCAAAGCTTCACGTCATTCTTATTTTATTTGTGGTCAAACTGCATATGTCCGTCTGCCCCTTGATTGGGAGGGAACCTGTTACATTGCCTTCCTACTGCCACCTGTTTTCCTAGCCCCACCTGACTATCATAGGAATTCCTTCCTAGTACATACCAGACACAAGAGAAATCTCCCGATTGTCGATTATACTGAAACTGCTGCAGAGCAATTCATTGATATTGATAAAGGTGTGTTCCCTTATTTAGGCACAGTTGTAAACAGTAAGCTAATCCGTAGGTTAACAAGAACCCTTGAAGCAGTAGTAGATGAGACTGCCTCCGCTCTAGGTAACTTAACCGAAGAGCAATCTGCTATGAGATTTGTCGTTTTGCAAAATCGTCTCGTCCTTGACGTCATACTGGCCGATAGGGGCGGGGCCTGTAGAGTCCTCGGATCCAGTTGTTGCATTTTTATTCCAAATAACGCGCCGTCTGTTTATTCAGCTATAACCAGACTCCATAAAATTGCCCATCTGTTACACCAAGATCCAGGCACCTGGACATGGTCCGGTTGGTTCTGGAATGTAATTTCCGCATGGGGATGGAAAGTCCTGTCCTTTTTAGGTATTGCAGTAGCGATCATATTTAGCTGCTGCCTCTGTATACAATGTGGCCCTGCGATTTGCAGCATGTGTGCTACCTCTTGTATTCCTAGTCCCAAGCCCCGTTCTAAATCCCGTTCCAAGACAATTCGAGACGAGCAAATGATACTGTATGAAATGATAGATGGTATCATGAAAATTGATGTTTCCTGATGGAAACGTAGTGACAAGGAGGGAATGTGGAAAAGTAAATTTTGCCATGTTCTGTGTCCCTACGCTTCATCCATCATATGTTATGTGTGCATGACCAATATGCATATGTTATTCCCCATGCCTGATTAATGACGCAATTCCAGTTGTGTCCACCTCTAGTATGTTAGTTTCCAGTCCTCGTGAATACTACGAATATTAGGCCTATGTAAAGTAATGTTGCCACGTTTCTTAGTGTGCACGTTATTCCATTATAAAATCCCCGTTTCCAGGCCTCAAAAGGGCCCGGACCACAGATTCAGCTCCTGTCTCCTGAAAGCCTCGCTGAGGAGCGATACAGCCCCCACCTGTATCCTCGACCCTTCACTTACTTCCTGCCTCGCAGTGCCCGGTGCAGCTTGGCCCTGCCTCTGAGTCTGCCAAAAGTATGTTATAGTTCCAGTTATCAGTTCAGTCCTCCTCCTCTGCATTCCTAAGCTACTGAACTGCATCAATAGTTTCCGTCATTGTCTAGCCTTCTCGTCTCCACGTTAGAGAAATACTGTATTTAATGGTCATTTAGTATTCTTCATCACGCACTACATGTAGAATAATGCATGGTCCAGTCTTAGAATCAAGTTAGCTTCTCCCCTCATGACTTCTAGTTTATATCAACATGTTCCCTAAACATCAGATACCAGATAGGGTTTAGGTACATGTCGCTCCGACCCTTCAGACTCTAGTCTCTGCTCCTAGCACAGAGTTCATAGCCCCCAGCTTCTCCTAGTAACACGTCATTGCCAGTTTTCGCGCACCATTAGGTTAGAGGTCCCGGCTCCTTAGGTAGCCCCCTCCAAAGTTTCCGCCCATTCATGACATATTCTGTTACGCCTCTTTTTACTGTTATCTCTCGCGACTGCTACGCGTCACGCCTTCTGCTCCACCCACTGCTACGCCTACTGCAATGTAATGCTATGTGTTTGCGCTATGTATATAAATCAATGTTTTGTTATTGAATGTTAGCGCGCTCATCCCAGACCCAGCCCCGGCAGCTGCCGGGCCTTATTGTCCTATTCCCATGCAGGTTGTCCTGATCCTGTCCTTATGCTGTAATAAACCTGCAGAAACTCCTACTACCTCGAATCTTGACTCTTATTTTATTGAGCTATCTGTTATGCTATAAGTCTAGTCAAAAATAGGGTATTATTTATTTATTTACCACAACGCGGCGCGTCATATGACGCATTACGCGACAACGCAGGTCCAGAATATAGTCAAAATGTCTCCACCAACCAGCGGTCGGAACACAACCCCTTTCAGCAGGCTAAATAGTTCTGTTAAATGACAACAGAAGGGACAGGCAACAAGAACCATCAGTCAAAGAGGGGAGGGCTAGTTCTTCTCTACCGGGTTACATTGGGGCGCTACCGGAACTGATCGAATTGGTAGTCTACAGTGTTTCTGGATGTTTCAGACTGAAGCTGGGGTTAGCATGAGAGCAGTACCATTTCGTAGCTCCGTCGTGGCCATTCCGCAACCAATCATGGCAGCCGCTCTTTATCGTTATTTTGGGCGGGGTGGGTGGCGGAGCCGAGCTGTTTTGCAGCCATCATTGTGTGGAGTTCAGTTCATTTCACTAGTTTTGTATTTGTCATGAGGGGTTGTTCCTAATGTTTCTATTTTAGCGAGGTCAAAAAGAGATCCCGTTAGTGGCCTACTGATTTTGCTCGATTCCTTTTCTTTTTTTTTTTACACGATTTTTCGTTATCTGCAAAGACTAAACAGAGTATTGCGACTCTGTGTTTGTTTGTAAATAGAGAATGAACCAAAGAGAACCAATTCTAAAACAGTAAATACTTGGATAACAATCAATCAAATGGAGAGAGAAGCAGGCACGACGTATTACAACGGGGGCAAAGGCCTGCGTTAACTACCCTTCACTATGTGCAAAGAGAGAGTACTCCTAATAGAAATGAGGGGGGGGCACCATTCAAAGCAGATCAGTGTGCATAAACACGAAAATGTTTTCACTTACCACGTACTTGACATTCGACAGCTTATGATATTTGCTATTAAAAAACCATTGAAATTCACTGAAAAAACCATAGGTTATAGATCATATATAGTTAGGAATTAGCATTTACAAAACCTTGAAAATTCACTGAAAAAACCATAGGTTATAGACCATATATAGTTAGGAATTAGCATTTAAAAAACCTTATTTTACTCACACAAAACCATTGAAATTCCATATATAGTTAGTTGCACTAACTATATATCGCGCACCCGCAATCCACTGCTGATGATGTCACATATTACATCATTCATGACATGGTCAGTGACATCACTGATGACATCACTGATGACATCTCAAATGACATCACTGATGACATCTCATTTGACATCAATGACCACATCACTGATGATATCATTCATGTGACAATACAATGCATCTCCTCATATTTTAATATAACCTCTGTTTCACCCAGTGTTAAATACAGAGTATAATTTTTGAAACCATTGACACACCAATACTAGTTACTACATATGTACTCACTGATTCCTACGTCTACACACACATTCACTCATTCACCCATACAATCATTCATACATACAATCACTCATCTTTACAACACTATCATATGCACTCATACACCTATACAGACACTCACACTCTGCCACTCATCCATGGAGTTACTCACACACCTAGTCAGTCCTGTAAAGAATCAATCACACTTCCATTTTCTTGTCTATACAGTTAAACATAGAGCACCTTATATTTTCAAACATATACTAACACATACTTACCTTGTTATACAATCATTGATATAAGTACACATTGATCTGCTCAGAGTCACACACCTCCCAGCCAGCCACACACACACTCAGTCTCCCATACAAATACTTGGACAATCAATCAATAACCCATATAGTTACTCATATAGCTACTGATCAACACATGCAGCAGTTTACAGAACAACAGACATAATGATGCACAAATTAAGACAGTTTAGTCACTAACCCATGCACTCAGTGAGACACATTTAATCACTCAGTCATACAGTCAGTCATGCACCTACTAAATCCTTCGTCCAGACACTTACACATCCACTCATTTTTCAATATGTAAGACATATTTAAACTTTACAGAAACAAAAAATCACTGGATGTTGTTATCAGTCATGTCATCAGTGATGTCATTTGAGATGTCATCAGTGATGTCATCAGTGATGTCACTGACCATGTCATGAATGATATAATATGTGACATCATCAGCAGTGGATTGCGGGTGCGCGATATATAGTTAGTGCAACTAACTATATATGGAATTTCAATGGTTTTGTGTGAGTAAAATAAGGTTTTTTAAATGCTAATTCCTAACTATATATGGTCTATAACCTATGGTTTTTTCAGTGAATTTTCAAGGTTTTGTAAATGCTAATTCCTAACTATATATGATCTATAACCTATGGTTTTTTCAGTGAATATATATATATATATATATACATATATATATATATATATATATATATATACATATATATATATATATATATGTTTAATATATTTATTGGCACATCAAAAAACGCTTTTCCTAAGGAAACTAGGTTCTAAATATACCTACCTACAGGCGCCTGCCAGTAGGATATATATATATATTTTTTTTTTTCAAGGTTTCACCAAAGTTCCAATATATATATATATATATATATATATATATATATATATATATATATATATATATATATATATATATATATATATATATATATACACACACCATTGTTCTGTGGATTCACATAGATTCATTTAGGCCATGGCATCTTTCATGTATAATTCTTTTGGATAAACAACTGCAACAACAGAAACTTGAAGTTCACTCATACATTGAAGACAACGTCAATAACTTTCTTGGTTGTAACCATCTTTGCAGAGGATGGTAGTCTACAGACTAGAACTTGCCAACAGACAAGAAAACACTGCTAAAATTTTCCCTATGGCCAGTTTTTAAGATTAAGAAGAAACTGCAACAAGACCACTGATTTCAACCTACAAGATAAGTCCCTTAGAGCAGTGGTTCCTAAACTTTTCACTCCTGAGGACCCCCATTGAGCCACTACTGGAAGCAATAAGTGTGATTTAAATGTCAAATATTAAAACTGTAATTCGAAAAAACAAAAATGTGCACATCAAACAAAGACTAGACTTGAATTACTAAAGATGTTAGTATTTTCATATAAAAAATATTTGCAAAAATCGAAAAATGTTAATGGGAAGGTTGGTGATGCATCTCGCGAGTAACTTTTCATTGTTTGGTTTTATTTCGCAGCCCGAGGCTCCTGTTCCTGCCAAGGCCGGACTTGAAACCTAAAGCTGCTCTGGCAAATGTTGTCAGACCAGTCTCCGTACAGTGCACATCAAGTGCAGCGAGTGAGCCTGACCATTAGAAAGGGGGTTTGGGGGGTTCTCCTCCAAGAAAATTTGGGAGAAAATGGTGCATTTTTACAACACATTTGTCATTATATATTGAATTGTATTAGCTTTTAAAGCATAGTAAATAATGACCTTACTAAGCACCAGGATACAACAATCTTTTGTCAATTTTCAATTATTGACAATCGTTAATGATTCCCTCACTACTAAGACAAAGAACAAAGCTGTTACAGCACACCGTTCATGATTAATAATAATTTAAAAACAGTATTGCATAAGTTCTAAATAAGTCCAATTTCCAATGCAAAAGTCAACACCAGTTCAAACGGACAATCTAGTGAGGCATCTGGCATACAATGAGCAGTCAGACCAGTCACAAGGGTCAGGTAGCTGCAACACGCGCTGCTTCATGTGTCTCAATTGCATGCATGTTAGGTCCTAATATGCTAATTGCACCTCTGGGTAGTTGGTGTCTCAAGCTACTTTAGCACCCCGACCAAACTTTATTGATGGACTAACTCACATTTATCTAGCTAGTGTTAAATACATACCACAGATTGATTGTGCGGTTTCTTCCCTTTTAGGGAACACTACTACGTATTCTCTATTCCAACTATTCCCTCTCTACTACCCTCCAACAGTTCCTCTCATCTCTCCATAGCCCCACTGTCACATGTATTTAATTTGTTTTATAGCACCTCTCATACCACTGTAGGGTGTCAGAGCACTTTACATCACACACATACAGAGACAATGAATCATAAAAGGGTAAATCAGTGAATAGAAAATGTTACATAAGGAAAAGGGACTACAAGGTATAGGATTCACATGTCATCCATACTGGTAGTGCTTGGGCTGCAGAAGCACAAACTCAGGATTCAGAACATAACACAGGGTTTAGGGTTGACTTTAATAATAAGGATTTATTTCTACCCAAACAAACCTTTATAACACCAACATGATAATGGAAGACTGGGTAAAAAACGTACTTGTACCATGCAGTTTGCATGTAGCTCTTTGATGGAAGTTCATAGCTCACTGTGCTAGATTACGATTGGAACTTGTGAACTGCAGAATAACAAAAGAATCTTTGTGGCAAAAGCAGGAACCCGATATGCACAAAACAAAATACTGTTTTTTTGAATGCATGCTAGACATTCTTTGCAGCAGGTATATTAACCTTCTGTGCTTCCTTAGATTAGTCAAAGCTGCCACTGGACAAAATCCCCATCTCTCTCCAGCAGGTACAATAATCATGGAAGTTATCTTGACACTTTTATTGCTGCCCAAAATCTGCTGATTATAAAAGAAACTTTGCAGTGCTTTTAAAAAATGTTGCCTGAGGACCCCCTGGGAATGTGACACGGTCCCCCGCGGACCCCAGTTTGGGAACCAGTAACAATGGGAACTGGAATATCCTGAAAAGATGAAACGAACTACCCGGAGAAGGGCGCGTAACCAGAAGAGGGAAGCCCTGTTGGAGAACCAGTCGAGAATGGTTGCCACAACTGCATCTTTTCCATTCAAAAAAGCAAAAAGCTTGAAGGACACCCTGGTTTCTACCTGCCCTAGACCACAACTGGAGATACGGAAGACGGTATGCAGCAACTCTGGCTTGCCAGAGGTAGTGGGTGATTAAGCAGGGAGCAACTACAGCAGATGGCACCTCACCACCAGTATCAAACCGATTGATCTAGAACCCAGAAAACGTTGGACAATAACATAACACACAAACTGTAATTCAACCAATGTGATATATTTGATCACATGCCAGTGCAACCTTCGCTATTTGGGTATGACCAGTAGGAAAATGAACACACGCATCTGCGAACACTGGAGTAATGGATGCTGCAAAAGAAGTACAACAAGGATGACAGACCACTTCCTGAAGGAAGGACATACATCGAATGACATGAGATGGGTGATCATTGAAACAACTAGAAGGGAGTCTGAACAACTTGCAGGATCTAGTATACGAGAAGGAACAACATTGAATTTAGAGTTTGTCCACCCACATGCATGGACCTCATGACAATATCCCTTGGAACACAATCCTAATGTAACACACTTGTCTTTGCCCAGATTAAGCTAACAATGAGCAATGGGGTTCTTAAGAATAACCAGAACTGTATCAGCCTGTAAGGAGAATCTCCTACAGTGAGACATACACGCCTGCAGATACTCTGTACATATACAGCAGTCAGGCACCGATCTATAAAAACTTGTATTACCTCTTAGCAGGTAGCTTAGATTAAAAAGAATTCTGAGCTCCATGCTTATATATTTTATACAACCATTTTTCTGGGGTCAGTAATACAACCATGCTTAATACAACTAGGCTGTCCAAGATGACTTCTTGACAACTAGCCCTTTGTAAGAAACAATAATTGCTACTTAGTTCATAGCTCAGGTTTTCTCAGCTTATTAAATTTTTTACAGCAAATTTTTTGGGTGGCCAGTAATGAAACCAGGCTAGCCATTATGTCCATGGCCTAGTAACGTTCCTGATTCTCCTTCTTTAAAAAACAGTCCTCCGGGCAGTACCTTGCCGCTTTCATAATCAAATGCAGTCAGTAAGGGGTTAACTTAGCCCTACAGTGCTGCACGTTTGACGCGTCACGCTCGGACACGGAAGCACAGCAGGATATCCAGCCGACTTCACAATTTCATACACTGGTAATTACGGGATAGCTGTGAGGTCATGAGTAAGCAGATATGCATGCTTCGCCGGCTGGGGGTCTGGGAGACTGAGGTTGCGCCACTCATGCTGATGCGTATGAGTAAAGCTGACAACATCTCCATACAAGGTTGTGAGGTCCTCTTCACCAAATGCAACCCTACACTATCTTCCACCTGTAACCTCCTGCTCTTTTACAGATGTCCACCTAGCAATGTAACATTCCCAGACACACTCCTAGACACAATTTCAAACCGTATAACACTACATTTCAACCTACGCATTCCTGTTAACCTCACCATTTGGTTTGACAAACCCAAAATGCCCCATCCAAAAATAAACATCACTGGCCTAGATGCACTTATTGTCCACAATCCCACACACATTGCTGGACACATCCTAGATGTCATTTTTGCAAACACAGAACTAGTAACCTTTAAAACAATTACTCCAGTCACATGATCAGACCACCATCTGCTTGCATTCAAACATAAAACAACACAAAGCAACACACCTACTACCACCTTACAAGCATCCACCTATCGACAGTGGAAAAAACTCAATTTTTAACACTTAGAAACACAACTGGCCTGACCACTACTGGGGAAAACTACTACACTCTGGTGTATCCTCCCAACCTCTCCAAAACCGCTGCAAAATCTTTTAAGCACTCCACCCTGACAGCTCACCCTGAGACATTGATCTCTGATCTACGCTACAGTGTTGACAAGGGCACAGTCATTAACGATCTCATGTTCTACTCCAGAAGAACATCCTCCTGGAGCAAAACCATCACACACCGCCTCAATGTACATGGAACCAGGAACATACCATATGGGACCAAGCTCACAATAGCGCCCTCTGCAACGTTGTGAGCTGACCTCACCATCACCCTGTACAAAAGCGGCATCGTCCTGATCCAAGCTACAACCATAAACCTCAATAAATTTGGGGACCTTTTTACCCTCCTCAAAAACCACATGCACGACTCCTGCAGGGGAACAAATAACCACCCCGACGAACACCCGACTAGCGTGCCCAGCCACCCACAAACCACCCCCCTAAGAGCTCGCAAATCAGTTCAACCCAACCCCTCTTTCACACCACCTGGGCTTACCAACAGAAGCGTTCCCAGACCTTTGGTCTCCTCCCCGCCAGCTCCTCTCCCTGACGTTGAGACCGAAACTCTCTCATTGACCTACGCCACAGATTGACCCAGCCCACTACCCCACCACAAACACATCCAAATAGAACCGCAACCAAACCATTGTCCCCCTACCTTAAAGCGCCTCCCTCTTATATGGATATCAAAACTCTGCACCACAGAGGAGCCGAATTAACGCAGAGCATCCTTAACTCCATTCTGGACCTAAAGCACCTCCTTCACCTCACTTAACGCTCCTTTGCGAAACTCAAGCCTCCGGGGAACCCCACCCCCCTCCCTATCACAGAGCCCCCCAAACACCAATTTCCGCTATCAGGGAGACACCATCGCCCTCACAAGCAACCATGCCACCTCTCGGAGGAGGAAATTCTAGCTCTCCTACTCTCCTACAACCCTACCCGTGTCTCCCCTTGTTCACTAGACCTCACTGAAGAGGAAATACGAGCCATCCTCCTGTCCTGCAACTCTAACCTAGAAAACGCTGTGCCACCAGGCGTAATTGTCGAACATGCCATCCACGCGGTCACAATTAACCCCAATAGATCAGCTACACTCCACAACAAAAGTGTGGTTAATAGTAACCTAGCGCCAGTACCCCTGGTCGCCCCTTCGCATGACACTCTCTCTGACCCCCCCTTTGTTTGGCCTCCTAATTAACTGCCGTTCAGCAGTTAAGCATGCCGCCAACATCGCAGATCTTATACTGAGTCAAAACCCTGACTTAGCAATCTTGACCGAATCATGGCTCAACGAATCCTCTTCTCCATGCCTGGACCTCCTAGTCCCTCCAAATTACAACATCGCAAGGCTGGATAGTCAATCTAGCAAAAAGGGTGGAAGCATTGCCTGCATTTACCGCTCTAACCTCCTTGTCACAGAACTCCTGGCAGACACCACAGACGCCTGTGAACAACTCAGACTTTCCATATGCAGCAACACTACCCAACTGTGCAGTCTGCAAATTTTTTACCACCCCCCAAGCATGAATGACACCTTCACTGATCACCTCATGGAAATCATCACAGCCAAGGTTTCCCCCAACTCTAAAGACATTTTCCTCGGTGACTTCAACCTGCATTGGAACAACCCTAAAGATACTCATGTCAATGCCATCAAAGATTTCCTGGCCGACTAAGCCCTAACCTAAGTCTGCTCACTCCCCACACACTCGAAAGGCGCCACTCTAGACTGGAATATCGCTAAGGAATCAACAGTCAAGCTTATCGCTATAGACCAGGGGTACTCATAGTACGGCCCGCGGGCCGCTGGCAGCCCGGCAAGCCTTCCCTGGCGGCCTGTGGACCTTGCAGACATCGTACCCGAGTTTTAAAAAAAAAATTATTTAAAGAGAGTCTGCAACCAGAGCGCGACTCAGAGACTCTGCTGCTCTGTGGGGGCCGGGCGATTCCCGCCATAGTCAGAGTGGGGCTGCAGGGGCGCTGAGAGGTGAACAAAGCCTCATTAACATGCCAATGGTCTTTTAAAGACCTGTGAAGTGCTTGGATGCGGCTGTGTGTGTATGCCTGGAAGCTGTCACAGCCCGGGCACACACAGGTAGGGTGAGGTGACAGAGGGAGGTAGAGGGAGGGAGACAGAGGGAGGGAGACAAAGGGAGGGAAAGGGAGGGAGAGGGCGACAAAGGGAGGGAGAGTGAGAGAGAGGGAAAGTGAGGAAGGGAGGGAAAGGGAGGGAGAGCAAGCGAGGGAAAGTGAGGGAGGGAGGGAAAGGGAGGGAGAGCGAGAGAGAGCGAGGGAGGGAAAGGGAGGGGGGAGGGAGAGCGAAGGAGGGAGGGAGGGAAAGGGAAGGAAAGGGAGGGAGAGCGGGAAAGGGAGGGTGATGGAGGGAGAGCGAGAGGGTGGGAAAGGGAGAGGGAGGGAGGGAGGGAGGGAAAGGGAGGGAGAGCGAGGGAGAGCGAGGGAGGGAGGGAAAAGGAGGGGGAGGGATGGAGGGAAAGGGAGGGAGACAGAGGGAGGGACAGGGAGGGAGAGCGAGAGGGAGGGGAAGGGAGGGAGAAAGAGGGAGAGCAAGAGAGGGAGGGAGAGCGAGGGAGAGGGAGGATGGGAAAGGGAGGGAAAGAGGGAGGGAGACAAAGGGAGGGAAAGGGAGGGAGAAGGAGGGAGGGAAAGGGAGGGAGACAGAGGGAGAGAGAGGGACGGAGGGAGAGGGAGGGAGGGAGAGCAAGGGAGGGAGGGAAAGGGAGGGAGAGGGAGACCGAGGGAGGGAAAGGGAGGGAGAAGGAGACAGAGGGGGGAGAGGGAGGGAGGGAGTTGGAGGTAAAGGGAGGGAGAGGGAGGGAGGGAGTTGGAGGTAAAGGGAGGGAGAGGGAGGGAGACAGAGTGAGGGAGATCTCAGTGTGAGGGAGAGGGAAGGAGAGAGAGGGAGACCTCGGAGCGAGGGAGACCTCAGAGTGAGGTGGAGGGAAAGAGAGAGAGGGAGACCTCAGAGTGAGGGAGACCTCAGAGTGAGGGAGACAGAGGGAAACCTCGGAGTGAGGGAGACCTCAAAGTGAGGGAGAGGGAAGGAGAGAGAGGAAGACAGAGGGAATGAGGGAGAGGGAAGGAGAGAGAGGGAGTGAAGGAGGGAGAGGGAGGGAGAGAGAGGGAGACAGAGTGAGGGAGAGGGAAATAGAGGGAGGGAGAGGGAAATAGAGTGAGGGAGAGGGAAACAGAGTGAGGGAGAGGGAAACAGAGTGAGGGAGAGGGAAACAGAGTGAGGGAGAGGGAAACAGAGTGAGGGAGAGGGAAACAGAGTGAGAGAGGGAGACAGAGAGAGAGAGAGAGAGAGAGAGAGAGACAGTGAGACAGTGAGACAATCAGAGTGAGAGAAACAGAGGGAGAGATGGAGAGAGGGAGTGAGAGAGTCAGAGTGAGTGAGACAGGGAGACAGAGAGACAGAGAGACAGAGGGAGAGAGGGAGAGAGAGGGAGGGAGAGGGAGAAAGAGAGGGAGGGAGACAGAGAGAGAGAGAGAGAGAGATGTGTGTATGCCGGGTCTGGTGGCTCAGTGGACGAAGGCGTCCGTTGCAGGGACCTGTGATCAACCTCATGGTCACATTTTTTTTTGTTGCTCTAGCCCCTCCCCCTTCCACACTGACCCCACCCCCACCGGTGTGGCCCTCGGACACAAACCACACTGTAAATTTGGCCCCCGAGATAAAGTTTGTGAGTACCCATGCTATAGACCCTTGTGACTGGTCTGACCACCACGTCATAATTTTCCTTTTTACCTGGCACCCTCAAGACAAGGGCACCACAACAGGTGATTCCTAAACGCTGGGCTAGAGACACTAAGAACCTTAATCCGAGGGAACTGGTAGCTCGCTGCAAATCCAACATCCCCCATATCACATCAGTCAGTGACCTCAATGACCATTACTCTGTGACTATAACTAACATTCTTGATTACCTTGCCCCTCTAAAATTAAAAAGAACTCAAAACAAAGACAGAAACCCCTGGTTCAATGGGTCCCTCAACGAGAGGCGATCCCTCCAGCAGTCAGAAAGAATCTGGAGACAGCACCCTTCAGCTGCACACTTAAAACTTCTCCGCCAGGCCAGAAATGCCTACAACAGCAACATCCTCAAGTAAAAAAAAAGAATTCTTCAGATCAGAACTGGGGAACACCAAGAACAGACCCCCAAGCTCTTCGAATTGGTCAAACACCAATCCAACAAACTGCCCAAAACTTCGAAAGAAACCCCTAAGTCACTTATATCAGCTGAGGAATTCTCCTCTTTTTTCGCTGACAAAATCACAACCTAAGGAAATGAACTCAGATCCGCCACTTCCTCTCAACACCTTACTAATCTGCCTCTTCCTTCCACGCCGCCCCCATAGGCCTCACCCAAAAACCAAGCGCACTGGACTGATTTCAAACTCTATCACGTAAACTCTGTCTCGGAAATCTTTTCCACCTTAAACCCGAACAGCCACTTTAATGACCGACTCCTCTCTAACTGCCTAGCTGCTGCTGCCCAATCCATCATTCCTAGCTGGGCGACAATAATCAATGCCTCCCTTCTTCAGGGATCGATACCCTAGGACCCAAGTCCTCCCCATCTTAAAAAAAAACATTGCTTGATCCTGCCTCCCCTGACAACTTTAGACCTATTTCTAACATCCCTCTCTTAGCCAAAGTTCTAGAGAAGTGTGTGCAACAGCAGCTAAGCCACCATATCGCCAACTTCCATCTACTAGATGGCTACCAATCTGGCTTCAGGCCCGGGCACAGCACAGAAAACCACCATTCTCCACAGTGTTGATGATGCCCTCCAAGCCCTTGACCAAGGCAAAACCTGCTTACTAATCCTCCTTGATCTTTCCTCGGCCTTCGACACGGTCAGTCACGAAATACTACTCGAACGCCTCAAACTCATGATGGGAATGGATGGCGCTGTTCTTGAATGGTTCAGGTCCTTCCTGCATAACTGGTCACAGAGATTCTTAATTAACTGCAACCTGTCCGCTCCCTCTCCGGTCACTGTTGGAGTCCCCCAAGGACCAACCCAGTCCCCAGCCCTCTTCAACCTTTACCTAGAACCGCTTGCCGAAGTACTACACACCGCAAATATCTCCTACCACATGTAAGCTGACGACACCCAGATCTACATCAAAATCTCCTCCCTCGAGGAGATGCTTTCCCTGAATGAGGCCTTGAAATTGACTGTCCTCTGGAAAACCTCCAACCAACTCAAACTCAACGCAAAGAAGACAGAATTCCTACTAATCTCACCTCAGAAAACCAACCATGAGACTCAGATATGGATTAAGGCCCTCCTAGCCTTAAACTACCCTCCGACCATTGTGGACTCGGCCAAATCCCTCGGAATAACTCTTGACTGCAACTTGAACATGCAGGACCACATTAACTCGATGGCCAAATCTGCCAGATTCCACCTGAGCTACCTAAGGAAATTGAAACCCTTCCTTAAAACTCCCGACCTAAAAATGGCAGTCCAGGCACTAGTCATCTCCAGACTAGAATATGGCTGCTCTACTCTCTAGGGCTTACCCAAGATCTCCCTGGCACCTTGAAAAGCCTGCCTCAATGCGGCCGCCAGACTACTAACAGGCTCAAAGAAATTTGACCACATTTCACCTCATCTGAAAGCTCTGAATTGGCTTCCTCTAGAGGCCAGAATGCAACTCAAATTGGCATGTATCACGCACAAGGCATTATACTCAAACTCCCCTGCATACCTTGCCCAGAAACTTGTGTTATCCGGAGGTACCAGAAACTGCCAGTCCACCAGAGACCTCTTGCTCCAACCTGCATGTTTGCGGAAAAAGAAAACTTACAATCGGGCCTTCTCAGGGGCCGCACCAAGAATATGGAACTCACTCCCGCACGCCATTAGAAGAATCCCTTCTATGGCTCATTTAAAAAAAGATGCAAAAACCTTCCTAATGGGCAAATTCCTTGCCTAAATCTTGCCTTCTAATTTCCCAGACACCTCCGACTAGTGCATCCCCTGGAGTACCTAGTCACTATCCACCCGGCACCTCCGGGCATCCCACAGTGGAACTTGGGGCCTTGCGTTTCTCACAAAATGTGATTGTAAATTGTACATACTTACCCTTTATCCCTTCTGTATCCAGCCCCACCTCCTAGTCTTTTGTATACTACTGTTGTTTACTGTAAAGCGCTCTGATTCCCTAACGGGTCAAGAACGCTCTCTATAAAACTCTAAATAAATAATAAACTAACATCCAGTGCAGATCTAGCCACAATACATTCCCTTAAAAAACTATGTGAGTGGCTACATGAAGTTTTTGATATCCTAATACCACGAAGAAAAACACAACAGAATAAAAGAAAACAGGCACCTAGGAGAAATTCAGCAAAAAAAAAAAATTAGAAAGCTGCAATGTACCTGGCTCAAACAAAAAACCGAATTGCCTAGAAGGAGCTCATCCCATTACTCAGGAATTCACAAGCAAACTGGCAGATCATTACACGACCAAAGCAGACACATTGGACTCTTATTTAAAACAAAGAAAAAACCCAACACAACCCTTTTCCCAAAAACAACCACAAAGAGTAGGCTAACCCAGCCTCTGCATTTCTTCCAACAAATATCACACAATGAATTTATGGGCCTGGTCAAAGCAGGCAGGCCTGCCGTCAGCCCTTTGTCCCATGTCCACTACAAACCTTCAAGAAAATTCCTCTAATTACCTGTGCTGCCAAACCAGTAAGAAGAGTCATCAATAATTCCTTAACTACGGGAATATTTCCAGAAGATCTAAAAAGGTTATACATAGGTCCATTACTAAAGAAAACAAACCTGGACCTTTTTAACCCCAACAACTACAAACCAATTACAAGTAGACCTTTCCTGGGCAAACTGATAGATAGAGCAGCATTCGCCCAGATGGCACAATTCATTAAAGACCATTCCATACTTTCAGACTTACAAACAGGATTCCGTCCAAGAAGAGGCACAGAATCTGCCCTCATTGCCATATGGGATGACCTTAAGAACACAGTTGATTGGAACAGAGTTGTGCACTACTTCTCATGGACCTCTCGGATTCCTTTGACACAGCTGACCTTGACCCAATAATACAAAGACCCTATGATGCCGGCCTATAGGAGACTGCTCTTGACTGGATCTCATCCTACCTTCAAAGTAGAACTAATGTCATCCATATCCCCCCTTTCTCATCCCTGTGGCTTGTCCAAACCATACTTCACAAAGGCAGGGGTGCCTCAAGGCTCTATCATCTCACCCATGCTTTCAACATCTACATGAAGTCATTACCGGCACTGATCAATCAATTTCACCTCCCATGCTATAACTATTCAGATGATTCACAAATGCTCCTTAAACTGGAAAGCCCCAAAGACATTGGAAACTGACACATTTTCAGGTGCCTCAGAGCCGTTGATGAGCAGTGGATGACATGGAGCAATTACGCCAATTGCCTCTACCACTGATCATCTTTAAAAACTATGAAAAGACTACAACGGATTTAGAACTCAGCTGCCAGATTACTCTTCCATATAAATCCACAGGCCCACATCTCCCCTGCCTTGAAGGCCCTACATTGGTTACCACTTAATAGAAGATCCACATTCAAGCTGCTTTGTATCATCCATAAAGTGATACATCGAACAGGACCACTTTTCATCAGGAATAAAATTACCAAATACATTCAACAAAGGAACCTCTTCTCTAGATTGGCACCTCGCCTCAAAATCCCACCATACAAGAAAAAAAGCGATGGGTGATACATCCTCCTCTGTTCAAGCAGCTAAACAATGAAACTCTTTACCCCCAAACATAAGATCCACAGATAACCTTATCTCCGGAAGACTACTCAAGAGTTGGCTCTTCCCCACATAACCACCATACTCAAACATAAATATACAGCATATCTCTGTGTATACAAGCATTCATTTGGACTATATATGTGTACCTACATATGTGTATTGCTTTGCAGAAGGGTGTATAATAACTATGTTTATTTTATAGATATTTGTTAGTTCTGCTGAGCAAATGTACATATTACTTATGGTTATATTATTCTATGTTTAACATGTATATAGGTCACTTCATAAATAAGTAAATCTTTATTATAACTATTTATCTACAAATGCTTAACTATTAAATTACAAAACAATGTTTTACTTAAAGTACAGCAACCCTTGAAATTCTGAGTTTATTAAATACAATTTAAATATGCATATATTAACTTCCTTATACATATTTACCTTCTATGTACTTAGGTATCTTTATATTTGTTACTTTACTTCTAATTCAGCATCTCCAATGCACTATCCTATACCTCTCTCAATATATCCTCCACCTCCACTCTGTGCTCATCCCAAAACCCCATTCTATTACTATAATCCCCAAAAAACCAATTTCTAGACTCTTCCCTCCTCTACCCCTCCTTGCATCATCTCATACCTCTTTTGCTATTCAGATCTCCCAAACAAGCCTTTCTAAACCCTTCCCTCTGTCTCTTCCCCCTCCACCTTTCCTTTACTCATCCCAAATCTCCTCCTACTGCTATAAGCGTAAAAAAAACTTTCTAGAACCTTCCCTCTTCTATCCCTCGACTATCCCTTTCAATCTAATTAACAGAATAACGTGTCCACTTCTCAAATTAATTTCATATTTCCCTGTACTAATTCTCCACTAATCCTGTTTGGGTTCCGGAGTAGTGTGCTACCTGCAGAAAAGCACTTCAACACCTCATAGTGGTAGCAAGGGCTATATAAAGGCAAACCCTTCCCTCTTCTATCCCTCCACTATCCTTTTTCAGTTCAAATAAACTCACATGTCCACTGCTCAAACTTATTTCATATCTCCCTATACTAATACACCACTAATCCTCTTTGGGTACCGGAGTAGCGTGCTACTTGCTGAAAAAAAACTATTTGATGCCTCGTTAGGGGTAGTAAGCGTGTATAAATGCAATTACAATTACAGTACTCTGTGCTCTTTGTGCACCAATTCACATATGCATAAGAAATGCAGGTCTAAAAGGCAGGGAGTGAGGTGCTTGGTGTAAAAGCACTTGGCCTACAGTCTCTTGGCTTAAGGGCTAAATCTAAACCGTGAATTACTTAAATTTAGATCAGAGTATGACATATTTACTTGGCTTTGGAGGAGACAATCTCCTATCCAGTAGTTAAAGTTAACTGATGTTAAAGAAGGATCTAGTAGCATTCAAAACTGAAGTACCTTCAACTACTAGAGGCATCTTCTTTTCCATCCAGGTTTTTTGAGATAGTATAAATTCATAGTGCTGTCTGGTGAAAAAAGAACTTAGGGGAATAGCTTCAGGGTACCTGGCGGCATGATCCACTACCACCAGTATACTTATGTTCCTTGATGCTGTTGGAGGGTCTAGGGGCCCAACAACATCAACCCCTACCCTTTCAAAGGGCAATCCCAACCACTGGAGGTGGCATTAAGGGGGGCTTTGGGTGGCTACCTGCTTTGCCACTGGCTTGGCAGGTGGCACAGCAGCTGCAAAACTCCTTCACTTTCTGGGGGATACCTGGCCAGTAGAGGTAGATAACTAACCTGTTCCAAGTTTTGGCCTGACCAAGATGCCCAGCTAAGGAGATGTCTTGAGCCAAAGTGAGCAAGAACTCTCTCTACATCTGAGGCACTATCACTCTCCTAGTGGCATCAGGTTTGGGGTCTCTGGCCTAAGTGTAAAGGAGTCCTTCCTCCCAATAAGTTCTGTGAGAGCCACTGACACCTCTCTTTTCATGATCAGCAGGCTTCTGTCTCAGGTTTTCAAGAGTGGGACAGGTCCTCTGTCCCTGGAACAGCTCTTCCCTAGAGTGTTCCTTTGAACCTAGGAGCTCTGCTGTGTAACACCCAAGTTCCTGGGGTTCATATCCCTCTGGAACTGACAGGTCTTCTCCTGAGCAGAAGGTACCTGTGCTTGAGGCTGATTTGAAGCTGGTTTCTCAGTCTTCCTGTCTTTTCTCTTGGAAGGTTGGGCCATTATCTCAGGCTCCAGCTCTTTTTTCCACCCAGGCTTTGCCTTGTGCTATTGTTTTCACACACACCCATTCAGGTATACCCAGCATAGCTGCATGCACCTTACTTTCAACCTCAAACCATGCTGAGGACTCCAGACCATTGTCTAGCAGACATTCTACAGGGATTGCAGAGGATACCACCACCTTATTTTGGCCAGTAACCCGCCCCATTCTAAGGATACCATTGCCATCGGATGAGATGAACCTTAGCCTGATAATCATGATTGAGGGCTGTGAACTTCTCACGAGTCAGGTGTTGTTCTTTGGGATATCCGTTTTTTAGTCACCATAGTGACACTTGCACGTGTATTCCTCAGTGCTTCAACTCTGATCCCATTTATATGAGGCTGTTGTCTGTCTTTTTCCATGTTAATGGGCCAGGACAGTCTGGAGACTTACCACTGCATTTACTGCAGGTGCACTAGGGGGATGTATTTTCTTAGAACAGCTAAGATCTCCAGTTCTGTGCCATTGATTTCAATCATGGCACAAAGCCTTCTTAGGATCCCAGTTTTTAGGTTGAGCCTATAGAGGCAGTGCCCATGTGCTGCCCGCTTTGTGAGGCATGCAGTAATCGGGTATGGAGTGGAAGCTCTGTGGAAGGTCCGCCCACTCTCCGCCCACTCACCGCCCATGTTTTTAATTGGCTCGTGAATGCTGCTGTCTGATTGAATATGAGGCTTGTTAGTCCCTCCTTATTTTGGCCATGTCGTCATTTGTACCCTCCCATGGTTACTAGCCCCTTTACTTCGAGTGTTACACAGTACTTAGTGGTCGATTAGGATGGCGACCCCGAGGTGGAGGGACCGTCCGCAAGGGCAGCGGCGTTCCCTCCATACCAATTAGGATGTGTCACATCCCGTATCTTTAACATTGCCGCAATGTTAAATATGCATGCATTGCATTTACATGCACAAACCAGCAGGCACCGCGCAGTGCCTGTCGCTTTGTGCATGCAAATGCAGGGGGGTACCATAGATACCCCCCATGTGTACCCCCACCCCCCCTTCACCCTGGGGGCCCACAAGCGGCCCCCAGAAGCAAAGGTCCACATGCTTTTCCACGGCGGAAAAACCGCAGCGGAAAAGCATGTTTCCACATGCATCCTAATTTCGCTGACGGTGTCTTGCAGACACCGCCACCAAATAGCGGTCAACACCCCGCGGATCAGTGGCGGACGGACCTGCCATCCGCCGCTGATCCCACCGCCATCCTAATCTGGCGGTGGGTGTTTTCAAGGACCGCGGCGGTGAATCTGCATCCCCGGGTCGGCGGTGGCTTCCACCGGCCTGGAGGATGTGGATTCACTGCCATCATAATCGACCCCTTAGACTGTGAGCACTACTGCATCCACAAGATTTACTCAACCTGCCCGACTGCTGCTGCCAAACGCAGGCTTGGATTCCTCCTTCTCTGTGCTCCAGGGGAAGTGACGGAGCAGACCATGCATCAGGGTGTTTGGAAGGGAGCATGCTTGTAGCCCGCTCCTTCTGGTGGCACGACTCGTTTAATTATACGCTTTTAATCCGGGCAGGGAAGGCTGCTGTTGTGTACTTGATTAACAAACTGTCAATAAAGGTTTTTAAACTTTCAGTGGAAGCTGCAGGTGAACTGTGTGCTGACTGATCTTAGAAAGGAGGTAAGTGGACCATCTATCTTTTCGCTTGAACAGGTGTAAAGTCGGTTGAACATTTTGATACCCTATTTGCTGAGGTGCGCATGGGTACAATGATATGCATGCGTACTGAAATGTGTCTCGGGAAACCGGTATTTCTCAACACCACCCCTTCCGCCCCTCTCCTCCCCCTCTTTCATTCATATGGCTATGAGAAGTGGGAGGCTTGTAAATAATTTCACCAAATGAACTTCAGCCTTGCTCGTTAGTGTATTTTGATTCTGGGACGCTCGTTGAAATGCTGGAATGACGAGAGGTTATACAACTAAAGAAAAAAATGAAACATTAGATGAAGAAAAAACTACATGCAGTGAGAAGCGAGACTTGCAAACACAAAATAATGATACAACTGTGAAAAAAACTAAAAGAAGCACAAGATTCAGAGAAAGAAAGACGACTAATAAAATCAGGAGAGGGAAAGAATGTTGTACTGACCTTCATTAAGAGACATATATAGCCATGACCACTGGATTCAGGCGGCACAGTTCAAGTTTGCGCTATATACAGAAAGGAGGCCTTCCACTATGTGCAAACACGTCATCATGTAACGTTTGATCCGTTGGAGCTAGAAGTAAATGTGTTTTTTTGGGAAGATCTACAGTTTGAACAGCAGATGATTTATTATGTGGCAAATGCAGCAAATCCATAACAATGTGAAAGAAGCTGTGACCGCAGATTCACATAAGTCCCGTGGCCCTGGATATGGCATATAATGCAACAGCACAAGCTTCCCTTATATACAGAGCATGTGTTGACTTAGGGGACAACGCCATCCTTTCTTGTTTGTTACCCCTTCTGGTAGGCCTCATTTTTAACTTAGAGCAAGTTGCATTCCTGGATTAAAAGGTTGTATTTTATCTTTGAAAGTAAAGCCTTGCAAAATGCACCAACGTACATGCTATTCATTAAAACACCAGCACCGGCTAGATTGTGTCACACAAACCTCGGATTGCCATCACTGTGTTTTTTTTTAATTAGATTGCCCAGTATTTCAAGGTACAAAAGTTTGTAAAATTGCTAAAACCGTTTTCCCCCTAATCAGTAAAACATTTGTAAATATAAAATGAAATTACTTTACCATGTGTTCTACAGCTGCATTAATGATCCCAGACTGCTGATAAAGGTAAACAATGACAGCAAACAAATGTTAAACAAGCACTTGCAATGCAATAGGTCTCGCAATTGCGAAATTTTGAGCTGTTGGCATTGTACATCCCACACCACTTTTTTTAACCCAGCAACACAATTACACCACACACCACATACATCCAATCCACACGACAGAATTCCGCTTCATGCCACATAATTCAACAGTACACCGCATAATTAAACTCCACAAAATACCACTCCACCACATAAAATGCCCTTCCACATAATTACACTCTGACACACAATCCCACTCCACATAATTACAGTACACTCAATACCACTTAATTACTATCCACATATTTCTATTACACACTATGCCACATAATTCCACTACACAAACCCACTCCATACAATTCCACCACACTCAATTCCACAACTAACAATTCCAAGGCACATAAATCCACTCCACACCACATACATTCGCTCCAATCAAAAACACATGGGGAAAAAACCATTCTCATTTACACCACCAATACCTCTGTCACAAATGCGAGACCAATTTGCATTGCAAATGCTTGTTACCCTTGTTACCCACTCTTAGACTGTGTATTGGCTTGGTGGCCCACCCTCCTGAACAGGTTTTTAGGGGTCTTGAGAAGACTCTTTGTTTCTATTTTTCGACTGGTCACCATCTTTCCCTTGGGGGACTTAGCAACTCCTTTCTTTTGGTCACCCCCCACCATGAGTTGTCTCGGTTGCCCTTGTCTTGAGTCAGTGGTCTGCCATCTTCCGCAACGCTTCAGGAGGAAGTGGACCTAGGTATACCAGGTACTGATGTTGTTTCTCAGGAACACAGTTACTCAACAGATACTCTTTCATAATAAGATTATAAAGCTCATCATAGTTGTACACATTGTTAACTTTGAACCAGCCACCTAGTGTTTTCAATTTAAAGTCTACCAAACCTACCCAGGTCTGACTCTGGGTTTTTCGAGTCACCCTAAACCTGATCCTGTACTCTTCAGTGATGAGTCCAAAGCCCACAATCAGGGTAGCCTTCACGAGGTCATAAGACTCAGCATCTGCCTTATTCAATGTCAGGAGGTTTTCCTGAGAACATATTCCAGAGCCCTACTACTTTCGATTGAGCAGCTGCGGCCACCACAAATAAAGGGTGGTGGGCGGGTGGAGGGAACGCTGGAGTGGGAGCGGGGAGGGGGGAGCATGCGGGAGGTGTAAGAAATAATAGATTAAAAAAATAACTTATCTTTAGCCGCTGCCCGCTTCCAGTGTCGTGTCGCGTTTCTGTCTCTCCTCTTCCTGTTTCCCTGCAGCCCCTGGGACAGGCTCCCATCCAATCCCCGTGCTGCTCTAGCAATCCCAAGGTGCTCTTCTAGGGGGTAGTGTGGCCGAGCGGTCTTAGGCTTATCAGAGAGGAGTGTTAAATATATGCAAATACACACAATAGTCAATTAATGATGCACGCAACTCAATAAGGGATCCACACCAATTTTTTTTTAACTTATCTTTATATATATATTTAGGCACCAGAATCAATACGATCATGTAAGTATGTTGTTTAAAAGGTCAGCATTGCGTTTTTCAGAAGCTGCAATGTTATCTATGGGAGGAAATACAAGTATGGCATTCAGGTACAGTACAGCGACTTACGAGACCAATCTCCTGTACTTAAGCTACGTAAGGGGCAAAGCACATGGCCGCATCAGCAGGTCACTTCCAGCGCAATTAGGGCGGCTGGGTGCAGTGGTGCAATACAGCATCGGGTGCCCAATATTAGTCTATGGGGATCTGTCTTCATGACAAGAGGCTACAGATTTTGAATGGGAAGCCAGTCGTGTTGAACCAAACTAAGAACTCAAGTATTGCGATGCTAGAGGATGTGAGTTTCAAGTTTCTTTAATGTGAATAGCTACTGAAAACCATTGTAAAGTAATAAAAACAAGCAATAAAACCATAAATACATGCAATTAAAATGTCATACATATGTACAAAAATAGCTCCTCATAGTCAATAGCCAGCTAAACCCTAGTTATGCTCATCATACAGATTTGTGGTTGCCTGGGTATGGTCAAACCAGTTGACAGACAGCCTAGCACTTTCCGCAAGACCAAGTGAAAGGTTGAATTCAGCAGATACCTAGCGCCGAGATGCCCACGGGCCTTCGTTCGCGCTCTAAAAGTGTTTAAAATAAATAAATAATAAATAAATAAATTGAGTGCAGAGAGCACCACTTGGAAATGCAGCGAATGCGCTAAGACTCAGAAGCCCCCGTTCAGCCACCTGACCATGTGTAAAAAGTGCCGCGTGCTAAGTGCAAGAGAACAAATAGTGCCAAGTGCAGGGCCGTTGCCTGTGTTTCAACGGTAAGGCAATGTCAGAGGTGGCCAGGACTGGGTTCCAGTACAAAAGTTTACACCCTGTTTAAAATATCATCTGCTAGGGGACGTGGTGGCAGTGGTAGTCCTCTTTTCCTCAGGCCAGAGTGGCCAGTTTCAGAGGGTCTTTGAAGTGTCGGTTTTCTTTGGTCTGGCGCACTTGCTTTTGAGGGGGCCTGCAAATAGAGGCTGCAGACGATGCCGGAGAGTTCATGAGGGGTGAACCCAAGGTGGACTCAGTCTCTTGAGGGCTTGGGGACCACGTTGACACCGTTTACCCACTTCAACTCAGCTGGGCGGCATGGATGCAATGGTGCTTAGTTGCGTTGGGTTTTGGTGATTTTGGAGTCCTCAAGGTTCTTCTTGGGGTGCCTGTAGGAGAACAGCTCTACTGCTCCACAGGAGTTCTTGAGTCTTTATTGAAGGCAGGCAGTCCTTTGACGGCATGACAGCTTGCAGGACGAGATGTCTTTGGTGCAATTCGACGGGGAACAGCAGACAGGCTTGCAGGGCTGGAGCCAAGTCAATTGCTCTTCTTTAGGGCCCGATGTAGGTAAATCTTTTTTACCACTTCTTAAATATCGATTCATACCGAATCGGTATTTAAGAAGTGGTAAAAAAGAGGAGGGGAGATGTAGGTATTTCAGATTTGGTAAATACCGAATCGTTAAGATTCAGTATTTACCGATTCTGTAAATACCGAATCGGTAATGCCCATTGATTCCTATGGGCATTGAAGCCCATAGGAATCAATGGGCATTACCGAATCGGTATTTACAGATTCGGTAAATACCGATTTCAGCAAGGGTGCAGGGGGTGTCACTTTGACACCCTCTAGCACCCCCAATACAGGCATGTGTGCCATGTGGCACACAGACATGCCCTAAGTGCATGCACACCTGAATTCGGTATTTTACCACCCAATAGGATTGGGTGGTAAAATACCGAATTCTGAAGGCCTGTGGCACTCTGACATGTGGCAGCTACATCTGCATTTACAGAATCGGTATTTTACCGAGTCTGTATTTACCGATTCGGTAATTTTACCGAATCGGTAAATACAGAATCGGTAAAATACCGATTCTGTAAATGCATGCCCTACATCTGAAAACCCTAATACCGGTCGGAAACGGACAAAATCGGCCGTTTCCGACCGGTATTAGGGCTCCTACATCTGGCCCTAAGTCTTTACTTTCACTGCTCTTCAGTGCCCTTCTTCTTCATAGGTCGTCAGTATCTGATTTTCTGGTGCCAGGGGCGAATCTAAATATTGACTTTAGTGATGTTAAGGGAGTGTAGGTTAGTACCCAATTGGCTACCTACCCCTGGTGTCACTAAACCCTCTATATGACCACTTCATGTTGGAAGAGGCATAACCCTGTCCCAGAGTTCCTAAGTTTGCCTTCACCAAGATGGCTAACTCTGAAAAGTCGCCTCCACTTCAAGTAGTCCAGCTTAGGCGTGGTACTAGCTGAGGGTGGACACGCATATCTGACTAGCTAATTTTCCCGCCTGTCCAGGTGCCAAAGGGCTTTGTACAAAGGGGATCAGCTTCCTCTCCTGTGAGAGAAGTCACATTCTCATACTCTTTGAAGCTCCCCTGCCTTGAAAGGCTAATCTGCAGGTCATCCTATATGATGGGGTGTAAACACCCTTTGCCTGAGCAGGCTTTATTTCTGGCCTCCTGAGAGTAAAAGGCCTTACCCATGGGGGGGTGAAACTTGTCTCTGGTACCCTGTGCCCGAGTGTAGGAAGCTGGCTCTGTATATACTATACCAAAGTAAGATATTGTGTGTACAGAGTCCAGTGGAACCCCAAAGGTAGACAGAGGTAAAAGTAGATAGCCCCTTACTCTCTATTTGTGGTAGTGAGGGCGAGCAGTAAGGCTTTATCAGAGGATAGTGTTAAGCATTTGTTGTACAGACTCAATCAGCAAATGATTGTCACACCCTCAAAGACTGAAATTCAGACCAATTGTCTTTGTATAAAAATATTCTTTTAGTGATTTTATTTCCTAGAACTAAGCAAGCCTGGCACAGGTAAGTGATTTATACTTTGCAGTAATAATACAGTTTGAATTGCAGTTGTATTTGATTTGATTACTGTAGAATCACTGGTCATGCAATACCTTGAAATATTGTACATATACTTTGTATTGGCTGTTCAATAGGACTTCAAGTAGATTACTTTACAGATTACTTTTCTTACACAGTGTAGTATACCTGGATACTGCACTGGGACATTTCCTGTAAACGGGTAAGTAAAAGTATTTTGGTTATTTGGTTACTGTTTTAGAGACTTTTATAGATTTTCCAACTCTTTCATAGAAAAGAGTTAATGTTATTCTATGGGGGAAATAGTGTTATCAGGTAACATGTAAGTACTTTGTTGTGGAAGTTGGGTTTCTTGGGTTAGACTAAGGGGTCCCCCAGGGTCAAGGATGCACTCATGGTACACCCTCAACAGCACTAGGGAGGCAGGGTGCAGAGTGCTGAGGCCCGATGTTATCCAATGGGGGACAGGGGGCCTCCGGTTGGTGGCTGCTCACGAGCAGGCCACAAGATTGTGGGAGTAAAGCTCCTGCACTTAATCTCAGGGCAAATGGGGGTTCAAGGTAGCACCAAAGGTACACCCTCAGCGGCACTAGGGCGGCCGGTTGCAGGGTGCTGGTTTGTAGTCTGGTGCACTGTTGCTTTCAATGGGGAGTCTCCAGTTTGCAAACACACTGCAAGCTCGGGGACGAAGGTCTTCTGGGTGCGACCACCACTTGTAGAGGTAAGTTGGGATGCTTGGGGTTGGTTAGACACTGTCGGTTGGGCCACCCAAGGCCATGGGGCATCGGGTGCAGGAGTGTGTTTTATGGTCGTATCTTCTTACCAGCTCCTGGTCACGGTTGAGGGGGCCTTTTGGGTTGAGGCTGCAGGAGTTGGCTGGAGTCTTGAGGCTGGGTCTGCATCACATGGAGACCTCCTTGTGGTGTTGGGCCACTTGAACTCAGGCCGTGGGCGACGGGTGCAGAGTGGTGCAGACTTGCAGATTTCGCAGGAGCTGGAGTCTGTTGGTGAACAAATCCGGTGTTCACTGGAGACAAAGTCTTTTCTTTGGAAGGCAGGGCAGGTCCTCTGGGTTCTTGAGGTTGCTGGCTGCAGGACACACCGGAGTTTTGCTTCTTCAGGTTCGAACAAGCCGGTAGGGCTGGGGTAAGCCAGTGGGCATCTTTCTCTTTTTAGCTTCGGCACGCTGTTCTTCTTTTTTTCTTTTAGTTTCTTGTCTGAGTTCTTAGTTCAGGGCTGCCCCCTAAATACTGTATTTAGGGGTGTTTTGGGGGTCTCGAGGTCAGTAGCCAGGAGGCTACTAACTGTAGGGTGACTACACCCTTGGTGTGCTCATCCCACATGGGGGAGTGAGCACAATCCCTAATCCTAATCGGGGAGTGCCTGCCATCTGCAAGATGGCGGGCACTGAGGAGTGGTCTTCACCTCACCTCCCCCACCTGAGGGGTTGGGTTGGCAGAGGTGGGCACACCTTCTGGGCAGGCTAATTTTTCCCACTTGTCTTCCCGCTGAAAAGGAGGGGAGACAGGAAGGGGGCCTGATCCTGATAGCAGGAGTCTGGGGGTTGCATTATAAAGGCTGCAAGGCCTTTGAAGCTCCCCTGCCACAGATGGCTCTTCCTAGCCTGGGAGAGGTGTGACCACCTCCTCGCAGGAAAGGCTTTGTTCTGGGCTCAGGGAGCGAACCCACTGGTCGTTTTTCAGGGGGCATCTCCAAGATGCCCTCTGAGTGCATTTTTCATAAAATCCCACATTGGCATCAGTGTGAGTTTAATGTGCTGGGGAGTTTGATACCAAACTTCCCAGTTTTCAGTAAAGCCAATATGGTGCTGTGAAATTCGTAATGACAAACTCCCAGCACCATATACTTTTAATGGCTTTACAGCACTTACAATGTCTAGGAATTGGTACAGACACTGTAGGGGTACAGGGCATATGCCCATGCACCCTCGGTACTGGTATAGTGTACCCAGCTGGAGGGTTGGCCGACCTACGCCAGGGCAGTGGGTTGTAGGCATGGCACATAGGGATGTGTGCCATGTTGATTCTTCACTTTGTTCTGCGCCAAAACACCCAGCCTGCAACAGCAGTGTGTGTGTGTAAAGGTACAGGGCCTCTCAGGGTGGCAGAATAAGTGCTGTAGCCCTTTGAGGCCTTCCCTGGTCACAGTGCCCTTGGTACCCATCGTACCTTTTACAAGGGACTGGCATGTGTCCAGATGTGTTCCAATTGAGGGTACAAGGTACAGTTTTGGGGAAAGAACACAGGCCCTGGGAACCTGATTGGCAGGGACCCAGGGCACATCAAGTGAAAGTGCATCAGTAGTCTGGCAAAAAGTGGGGGGGGTACTGCAAAAGAAACCAGCTTCCTACACAGAGCAGGATTTATTTCTGGCCTCCTGAGAGTAAAGGGCCTCACCCTTATGGGTTAGAAACTTGTCGCTGGTCTCTGGTAGCATGCTGGCGAAAACCAGTCAGTCAGCACACCAGTAGCTGTTATGTTTTCAGGGGGCACCTCTAAGGTGCCCTCTGTGTGCATGTATTAATAAATCCAATACTGACATCAGCATGGGTTTATTAATCCGATTAGTTTGATACCAAACATTTCTATTTTCAGTGATGGCTTCCCTGTTCACTTGTTCTGGCAGCAAAAGAGTGGAGAAGATGGAAGTCCTCATCCTTGGATCATCACCCTCTGCCTGGGATGACTCCTGGTGGCCCCCTGCCCTGGGCAGCGCACCCAAACCAACGGACCACGCACGCAACCTGGGCTTCATCCTGGACTCCTCCCTCTCGATGACCAGACAGGTCAACGCCGTCTCATCATCGTGTTTCAACATCCTACGCATGCTCCGAAAGATCTTCCGATGGATACCCACCGAAACCAGGAAGACGGTCACCCAGGCACTCGTCACCAGCCGACTAGACTACGAAAACACCCTCTACACCGGAACCACAGCCAAACTGCAGAAAAGACTCCAACGCATCCAGAATGCCTCCGCACGACTCATCCTGGACATCCCCCGACACAGCCACATCTCCGGACACTTGAGAGACCTGCACTGGCTCCCCGTCAGCAAGAGAATCACGTTCCGTCTTCTCACCCACGCACACAAGGCCCTCCACGACTCAGGCCCCAGGTACCTCAACAAACGCCTGACCTTCTACACTCCCACCCGCCAGCTACGATCGACCAGCCACGCCCTCGCCGTCATTCCACGCATTCGAAGAGCCACCATGGGAGGAAGATCCTTCTCCTACCTGGCAGCCATGACTTGGAACTCCCTCCCCATCCACCTCCGTCTCACCCAGGACCACCTCTCCTTCAGGAAGCAACTCAAGACCTGGCTGTTCGAGCAGTAGCGGACCCCTCTCCCCCAAGCGCCTTGAGACCCCCTCTGGGTGAGTAGCGCGCTATAAAAATTTCCTGATTGATTGATTGATTGATTGAGAAGCACAGGGGCATATTTGCTCATGCAGATATGTCCTCACACGGAGTATAGTGCACCCTGCCTTAAGGCTGTAGGTCCTGCTATAGGGGTGACTTACTTATACTGCATACAGTGTCTGTGGGCCTGGCACACAGGGATGTGTAAAACAAACAAGACGATGGACGGAATGTTGCACAATGGTAAAACATTCACCCCCAGTCACAGATTTGGGTTTAATCCATCGTTATTTTGCTCACCAAGCCACCCCAGTTCAGACATGGCCATGTGCAAATCAATCTTGACCCTGTGCCTCATGGGAACAGTCCAGACCGAACTGCCGAGCCATGTCTTTCCTGGACCGGAATCAAGCATCCTAGGACCGGTTTCTGGCTATCAGCCGTCTTCAGCCAGGATAGCTTGACTCACAGGGATGTGTGCCATGTCGTGTTTTCACTTTTGAATGCACCAAGGCATGTAGCCTGCAGTGGCAGTCTGTATATGTTTGGTGAGGGGTCCTTTAGTGTGGCGCAATTCATGCTGCAGTCCTTAAGGATCCTCTTTAGCCTACTTGCCGTAAGTACCAGGGGAATCATTGACTAGAATCTTAGAGGGAGTGCTAAACGTATTGCCAATTGGGGAAACAGTTGTACAGTGTTGGGAAAGAAATCTGGCACTGGGGACCTGGTTAGCAAGAACCCAGTGCATTTTTGTTTAAATTGAGTTTAACATGATTTACTCTTTTCATAATACAATATCCAACATTTCACTCTGAAATCTACTATCAATACAAATGCTAAACAACAATATATTTAGAACAGCTAAATTAATATACATATATATATATGGACTCTGAATAATAAAAAAGTAATAAATTCAATCAAATACAGCTTGGCCTCCTTCACTGGGTAAGGTATCTGCCTCACCCGTATTCACTATTCCTGGAACCAGCCAATCGCTATACCCAAATTGCTCTTTAATCCAACTTCTCATGGGGTACCAGATCGGCGCTGTCAGCTTTCTGGCATTCCTCCCCTTGCAATTGTACAATGCTTTCTCTGTGTTATACATGTTTATCATTTTGAAAAAACATTGTTCTGTCCAGGCAGTCGCTATCTAGAGACATGCCACCTTCTGGCATGATGCACGTGGCAATGAGTTTGCGGTCTTGAACTCCACAAGACGATTATGAATTGGTGAACTAATTTTGATTTCACCACCGAAGACCATTTGATGGCCATGCGAATGTGCTGATGACGTCCACATTATGCTATTAAGTAGCTAGAACTTATCGCACAATTAATTGTTATCTCTTGCGTGTCCGAATATTGATTTTCGAGCATCTGGATTTTTAACTGAATTACCCTTTCGAATCCAAAGTTAAAGATCTCTTGCACAAGAAAATTTTCCAGTCCTGAAGATGACCGTTAAATAATGTATCGGTCGAAACGCCGTCGACGCTTCCCTGTGGCTTGATTTACTTTAAGGACACAGTTTTCATGTTTTGGGTGTTCCTTTTGCTTCTGTGATGTGTATTTTTGTTGCCACCTGTCTGGTTTATATGTATTGTTTTTTGTACACCAGCTTCGTTTTTCTTGCTTGAGATTATTTATATGTTGAAGTGAAACTTTCTGAATTGTTGAAATAAAATAAATGTATATTTTTTGATACCATGAGGCTGTTGTGAAGGACTTCTCTACATTTCATATTGGATATCTTTCCAATTTTTTAATTTTTCCTTTCCCCTGAGCCTTTTTGTTTGATATAATAACCTTCGTAGAGATAAACATAAAACAAAGCTGCCTCCTATCCCCTGTGAGAGAAGAATCGACCCCACCAAGCATCAATGACTGGCTTATGTGTACCTCTCTCTTAAACATCTTACTCCAACAGTTCTCAATACCCTAGATTAATGTGGCTAGCTTTTTACAGTTGTAAAACATATGACCTAAATCAGCAGGCGCTTCCCCACATCATGAACACTTATAGTCCACCCTTCTGCCCCAACTAAAATGTTTGGCAGGTGTTTAATACAAATTAAAAATTGTTTTATTTTTCTGAAATTTCAGGCTTTCCATCAACAAGACTTTCATTCTCATCTCTATTGAGGTCTGGATATCCAGACCCGGAGTCCCCAATTTCTCGACCCACTTTGATTCTTGATACTCCTAACAGAGCGCGCAGGTCACCCGTCTCAGTGTACCATACTCACCTGGGCCCATAAAACAACACAATTTATCGTGAGTTTAATCAGGTAACCTGTGCACTTACTCTCATCAGTGATTTATAAATTTCAATTAGGACTTACCAATCCTCGTCATCTGTACCTAAAGTCCTAAGGGTTCAAAGGAGTTTAGAATAATAGGTAGAATAATAACATTAACACTCATTTAATAACCACAAACTCGAGAAAGGTTTTAACTCTTTATCTAAATTTCTTAAATGTCTTAATCCAAATATTAAACATCAGAAATCTTTCAATCAAGAAATTAATGATTAGAATGAAAATATGCAGAATTTTTATAAAGCAAACTTTACGCATTTGACATTAGGGTGGGAAGAGAGAAGGAAACAATACAATGACATACCCACATTGAATATTTACCTAATATGGCGTGAAGAACTAACCCTGGCCACGGGTCAGTTTAAAGGACAGAACCCCGAAAGTGCAGGCACCATAAATGCAAGCAGGTGCAGATCAGAATCAGGACAGGTAAAGCCAAATTGGATCAGGACAGGACCACCACAGGCTTAGACCAGCACCCGCAGTTAAAGTTGCAACGCCTGTGTTACTCTCTCTCTGCAGCTAACAGCCAGAACCCGGTAAGAGTTATCGATCTCTCCGACAAAGTACTTCGCCAGCACTTCAGCTCTCAAACCCCGATCCGGGTTTTGAACCTTCTGACAGAGGGCTCTGCCAGCACCTCTGATCCCGATCACCCATTGAGTGCGTTGGGTCAGTGGCAGGTCAGCTATTCAAATTAACTAACCTACCCTAGTTATACTATTTTCCAGGTCAGTGTACCACCCTCCAATGTTGTAAGTGGAAGGATCCCCAATTTTGATTGGACAAAAGGATGAGGAGAGGTCATCACACCATACAAAAATGAAACTTTTAGAATGAATATTAATGTTTTCGTTCCCGCCCATCAATTTATTTTTCCATGCACTTTTATTCCACCCAGCAATGAATCTAACAATATCAAACAATGTATTTATGCTTGTACAGTCCAGCTACTTATTGTGGGGTTGAAAGTTCACGCTCCCATAAGCATCATCTGGTAGGACAGTAGCTGGCATGGGTTCAATGCCACAGCTTGAGTTTTCTTGCAAACTTTGCACAAGCGTAGTGTGGGTTTAAAAATGGAGTCACAGATACATTTCAGGCCCAAACACGAGCTGATAGTAAATCAGAAAAGAAACAGTTTTAGAACAAAGAATAAATGAATGCACTGTATACCACTTATCTCTACTCTATTTCCATTACTTTATATTTAACTATTGCGTTAGAGTTAAGCAGAACAAACAGCTTAGCAAAAGCAGCAGTGCAAGCTTCATGCATGCTGTAACACAGAGTAGCCATCTTAGTTCTAGTGCGCAGAAGCAAAAGATTCCCTCCAAAGCAGAAAGTACGTCATGTCACGTGAGTGTGACAGACGCATGCGCAGTAAGAAATCCCGCGTAGCAGCGGCCATATTAATGCAAGCGGATTATCGTTAGTAAAAGCACATATGCAAGCTTCTCTTAGATGTCATGTAATGCAATCTTAATAGGACAAACATGTTGATTAGTACATTAACGTTATGTTGAGATGACTAAATACAAGCAAGTCGCATTACGTGCGAATCCTTGCTCCATTAATCCCCTCTTTGATGATATTTTATATCATCACCAATTAATGAAACAGATGCCAACTTTTCACATTTCACCCAGCTCAATTTCTTCAAACTTTCTATTTTGTTTCTTTTCATTGTTAGTGTGAAAGTTTTTCACTTTCTTGTATATATTTCCATTCAGTTCTTCTAACTCAAGTTCATCAATATTTCTCTTTTTCCCTCTCTTATTTACTGTATATGTCTTTTTGTGCTTCCGACATTTGCAACAGATTATTATCCCTAAAATCAGTAAGCCTATTCCCACCATTGGCATCAGTATTCTACCTACAAAACTTTTCCTACATTAGAAAGCCAACTACCTATAGAGGAGAGACCATCAGTAAGTCTCTTCCATGCACTATGAACCTCCAGTGGTTTAAGCTCCTTTTCCAAATTAGTATTATTTCTTACATACTTTTTAATTTCAACACTTTGTCAGGTATGTAAGTGCAACAATGTTACGCTTTCAACATTCTACAGACTCTGCCCTCTTTTGCAAATAATGTATCAAGAGCAAGTCGATTTTGTAAAACCATTGATCTGATCGCAACCAATTCGGTATTGACCATTAAATACCCTCCAGCAGTATCAGTTGATAACCGATCCACTACTGTTGACAATTTGCAAATTCTTTGCGTATTCAGAGCCACTCCCACTGTAGGTATCAATGCACTAAATATATCACCTACTATTTCTCTAAAACTAGCTCTTTTGCTACGTCTTAATCCATTAGTTTCTTCATTGTTTCCAGTGATTTTGTTTACATGATATATTTTTGGGAATACTATTCCAAAATAACAGCTTCCATACCAATGATCTGGCAGTTTGTAATAAGCTTTGTTTCCGCATATAAAATGAATTCCAGGAAACGCAGGTTCAGTTCCATCTTTGAAACCCCAACCCCCAATTACCTAATAATTGTGTTCACATTCACTGGAACCAATGAATATATTGGTATAATAACTAGTTCTTTCCCTGTGGAGACATAGTTTCCCCTTCTTTTCGAAATCCAGCAACATAGCAGCATGAGTCTTGCCATTTGGGGTGAACCCTATATTTTCAGCCCATTTAGGAATTTTATGATTCTTATCATTCGCCTTTCTTTGAAAATTCTCTCTCCTTCTCTCAACCATATTCAAAAATATTTTCTCTTTTTCTTGTAATAAGCGTGTTAAACTATTCTTGTGTGCTTCAGCTATATCTATTGTACCTATAGTTAGGAAGTATTCACCCATATAACGTGTTACATCACACTTAGTATGTACAGGATTCAGGTTACTATGTATAGGAAGTTCAGAAAATATCACATCTGAATTAGAATAGTAATACTGCAAAGGTCCTTTCTTATAGAATAAACTAGCTAAAATACTACATGAAATACCATATGTTAGTGGTAAATGATGATATGTAACTCCCTCAGCTACTGATGTAGGTAATTTCATACATACATAGCAATCTTCTATTTCCATAGCTTCTACAAAGTGTACTAATAAATTAGCAAATACATTTAAATGAGTTCTGTTCTTAATTCTCATCTGATGCTTCTAAATCTACCTTCTGTTGCTTAATGCTAAGTGCTTTTTCTTGTATATCTATTTTTCTAGGTGTATCTATAGTTTCAGGCTCACAAGTGTTATTCTTCATGTCTCTACTCATTATGTAAGGAATGGCTATTGTCAGTCCTAACCATACTATGAGTACTATCACTATACTATATGTGCATATTCTACAGCATGTTTTTAGACAGTTTCTTTTCGGTCTTCCATTAACAGTATGATCAGCCATTTCTGACCAAGGAGACTTAACCCCTCTTTGTAGCTTTTACACAGTCCTTTTGACCTGTGAAATTTTCAAGTGGGTCTCACTTCTCCGTCAGTCTGATCAACAACTAATTCGTCATCACTTTCATCAATTATTTCTAAGTTTTCGAAATCTTCAAGGACGATGTAAGTCCATTCAGGGCCTCTGAATTTGTTATTCAGCCTTTTCAGTCGTGGACTTCTCCTTCTTGGTTTTACTGTAGATTATTCAGTCTGACTTGTTATTTCATTACTTGTTCTGGTTCTTCATTTATTGTCTTTAGACGAAATCTCAATCTTTGGACAAATCTAGGCCACTTGTCTCCTTTTCTGAGTCTTTTAGCTGGCACTGTGCTCTGGCCTTCTTTCAGTGCTCTCTTATTTTCATTTAGTTGTAGCACATCTATTTCAATGCTGTCTTCGGTATCCCTCTCTATCTGAGTAGGTTCAGATCTTATTTCTGTCTCTTCTGCCTGGTTACTAATCTGGCCTTGTTCATGTGTTTGCCGAATTTGACTTTGATTTGATTCACCTTCTTCTTCCTGAACACATGTTTCTACTCCTATCTGGTCCTGCTCAAGCTCTTCGAACCCTTGATTTTCTTCTGCCTGAGCTTCCGCCCTAATATCTGTCTGTCCCTCTTCAGACTCTGGAGTTTTTGGTGAAGTGTCGATTGTCTGAGTAATTTTATCTTTCCCTATCTGGTCCTCCTCAGAATTACTGTTAGCTTGGATTTCTGTAATCTGAGTACGTTCTTCTAGACCTATCTCATCCTCACTATCACTCTGACTGTCTAGATAAGTCTGACTTCTGGTTCTCACGTATTCTGCAGGTATGTCAGCTACTGGAATCCAATCATCTTGACTGGTGCTTGGTTGTTCCTCTTCAGCTACTTCAGGATCGACATCTTGAGACCCCTCAGATGCACAACCTTCAGCTTCAGTTTCATCAGGTTCAGTCACTCTTTTTGTGTGACTGGCATGGATGCAGTATGGAACTCCTTTGCACTTTACAGCTGTGGTGGTAACCAAAATTACTTGACATGGTTTTCCCCACCTTGGTGCAAGGCAAGATTTTCGAGTGTGTTTCTTTAACACTACCCAATCACCTGGGTTCAGGTCATGTGCTGGAGTTGCTTGTCTGGGGACAGCGTCTTCCCCAACCTGGTGAGAGATAGAACACACTTGGTCAGCCAGTTCTTTGCAGTACTCCAGTACTAAATAATCAGATATATTTATCAGCTTGTGTCCTGGCACCCATGCTTGCCTCATTGCTCTTCCCATTAGTATTTCATGAGGACTCAAGCCTGTGTTCCGATCAGGAATACTTCTGAGTCCCATCAGAACAAGAGGTAAAGCATCTGGCCACTCTAATCTGGTAGTTTCATACATCTTTCCCAATCTTGACTTGATTGTGCCATTCAGTTGTTCTACCACTCCAGAAGCCTCTAGGCGGTATGCACGGTGCAGCTTTTGCTTAACGATGAATGCTTCACAAATTAGGCCAATGATTTCATTATTAAAATGACAGCCTCGGTCTAATTCAATTGTTACTGGAAAACCGAACCTAGGTATGAGTTCTCTGAGTAGGAGTTTGGCTACAGTGATGCTATCATTCCTACATGTGGGGTAAGCTTCCACCCATTTTGAAAATAGGCAGACAATGACAAGAATGTATTTTAGCCCTTGACAAGGGGGTAACTGAATGAAATCAATCTGTAATCATATGAAGGAACCTTCTGCCTTCCCAATCTTTCCTGGTAACACTACAGTTTTCTTTCCAGGATTCATTTGTTGGCAAACTAGACACCTCTGGCAAAGACTCTCTGCTACATTCCTGAACCTCACATTGAACCAACGCTGTCTGAACAACCTGATCATGGCATCTCCCCCTAAATGGGAATCTCCGTGGAACATCCTAGCCATAGGAGCAAGCATACAGTCTGGTAACACAGGCCTACCATCAAGGTAAACAATGACACCATCTTCAACCCTTCTCTGACAACCTATTTTTCTCCACTCTTCTTTTTCTTTCCGTTCTGCTTCATTTTGCAAATCTCTCACTTCCTCCCACGTTTTCACACCTTCAAGCAACATAATTTGGCAGCTGTTTCCGCCTACTCCAATTTTCTTGTTTACAGCCATTCTAAATTTGGCGCAATGTTGGGCTAACTGGTCAGCATATCGGTTACCAGCTGTCACTTTGTAATTTCCAGATTGGTGAGCAGCACACTTGACCACAGCCACTTCTTTTGGCAATTGGATTGCTTCAAGCAAATCTTTTACATAATGACCATTTTTAATAGGAGTACCTGAAGAAGTCAGAAATTCCCTTTGCATCCATAATTGGCCATAGTCGTGCACAATCCCGTAACCATACTGGCTATCAGTGTAAATGGTTTCTTTCCAATTTTTCCCAAATTTGCAGGCTTTTGTTAATGCAATCAATTCAGCTACTTGTGCAGACTTGACTCCAGGTAAATAGGATGCTTCAACTGGACCCCCCAATGTGCACACTGCATAGGCAGCACTCAAACCTCCTTCCTCGTGTCTCATGCATGAGCCATCTACAAATAGCTCATATTCAGAATTAATTAATGGCTCTTCTCTTATGTCTGGACTTGGGTTTGTACTGTATTCAGTCAGGTCTATACAGTCATGTTCGACTTCTCCCTTGACTTCTGAAAAGTGTGAATCAGGTAGCAGGGTTGCTGGGTTCAGAATATAACATCTGGCAATGGTGACGTTTCCTGCACCTACAATAATTCGCTCGTACTTAGTCAGCCGACTAAGAGTGAGGTAGTGAGTCTTAGTACTTGTTAACAAAATCACAACTGCGTGTGGAACATACACTGTCACTGGATGTCCCATAACAATGGACTCACTTTGCTCAAGGCTCATGCAGGTTGCAGCTACTGCTTTCAGACATCCTGGCAATGCAGATGCCACTGGGTCTAGTGTGGAAGAAAAATATGCCACAGGACGTCTCATCAGACCGTGAGTTAGAGTCAAAACTGAAAGTGCACAATTATCTTGTGTGTCACAGAATAGTGCAAAATCTTTTGAATAGTCAGGCATCCCTAATGCTGGAGCTGTACACAGACATTCTCGTAATTTCAAGAAAGCAGTCATGCTTTCGTCATCCCATTCTACTGGGTCTTTTGCTCTTTTCTTTGTCATTTGTAATAATGGTTTTGCTAGGACTGCAAATCACACTATCCATTGCCTGCAGTAACCTACAACTCCGAGAAACATTCTGATTTCTTTCTGAGTTTGAGGTAGATTCATGTTTTTGATTATTCTGATTCTTTCTGAGGTAACCCTTCTGACACCTCTTTCTATCTGGTGCCCCAGATATTTCACTGATGTGGTGCAAAATTGCAACTTTTCAGGTGACACTTTATGTCCTCCTTCACCTAAATGATTCAGTAAGGCAATGGTATCAACAACACAGTCATTTCGAGTTTTAAAGATGCCACCAATAGGTCGTCTATATACTGGACCAGGACTGACTGATTCAAGGCCCTTTTTTAAAATCTGATTATAAATTGATGGACTCTCTGTATACACCTGAGGAACGCGGTTCCAGATGTACACATGTCTGTCGAATTCAAAATAAAAAAGAAATTTGCTATCAGGGTGTAATGGAATCGAGAAAAATGTGTGACACAAATCTATCACGGTGAACCATCCAGCCTCCCACGGTATCTGATACAGAATCACTGCAGGATTTGGTACAACTGGACAGCATGGGACAACAATCTTATTGATTTTTCGGTGGTCTTGTACGACCCTATACTTGCCGTTCGTTTTCTTTATGCCAATTATGGGCGAATTACATGGACTGCTCATTATTTCTTGTAAAATGCCTGTTTCAACCAACCGCTTTATTTCTGCTGCAACACCTGCTTTTATCTCTGGGCTCATTTTGTACTGTCGATTATTTGGGTAAACTGCACCTTCCTTTACTGTCACTTTTATTGGACCGACATTTGCCATTAATCCTACATCCCTTCTGGTAAAATCCCACATATTAGGATTTACAGTATGCTGTAATTCTCCTGGTAAATCTTCTACAGTTAACTTTTTATTCTCTTTTTCTTGTTTTGCTAACATTAGTTTATAAATTCCGTCTTCATCTGGGGTTTGAATTTCAACACCACTTGGGGTGCAAAAGATGGTGCAATTCATTTTGCACAACAAGTCTCTGCCTAACAGGTTTACTGGGCTTTAATCACACACACCAAATCTGTGCATTTCTTTAAAATTACCTATTCTATCTTCCATTGCTTCTGTAACTGGGGTACTAATTTGTTTATTAGAAACGCCCACTACTTGGATCGCTTCTCCCGAGAGGGGCAGGTTTGGAACGTCTGCTGTTCTCACAGTAGAACGGGTAGCACCAGTGTCCAATAGAAAGGTGACATAATTTCCTTCAACCCTTCCTTCATTGTATGGACCTGACTGATCTACCGGCAAGGAGGCACCAAGTACGCACTCCTCGTCCTCCCCTCTCAGGCACCGTCAGTATGTGTCCTCACTGAGAAACGTATCACTCAAAAGAAATTGTGATGTTACTGTGTCTCTCCTTTCACTTCCCTCCCACTTTGTGGTATCCACACTCTGGTGTGCTTTGCTCCTAAAATTTGGCATAGGTGCAAGGGGTAACTGGTTTTGTATTACCTGCTGCTGTTGTTTCCCTGGCACCTTATTCTGCGTCTGTGGATTCAAATCATTAGTTTGCACATTACTGTTTTGCACAGCCTTACACTCGTTCTTCCAGTGCCCCAACTTGCCGCACCTGTGACAAGGTAACTTCTTTTTGGCTTCTTCTCTATTGAATTTTCCCCTTGGCTTACCCCATTACCATCACTTTGATTCTGGTTATTGTTTATTTGTCTCAATTGAAGTTCCTGTTGCTCTGCTAATTTCACTTGTGCCCACATTACCTTTTCTTTTAATTCTTTTCTTTTATTGTCAAGTTCATCTTCACAATATTTTGCATATTTAAGAATTTCATCAATCGGCTTGGCCTGCCAGCAAATTTCATGATCTTTAATCCGTTGTGAAATTTCTGGTCTTAATCCTGACACAAACCGATAGATGAAATGCGTCATGTCTTTCATGTCAATATTATCCAAACCACTATACTGTTTGAATACTTGTAACAGGCGCTCATAATATGCATGGACAGATTTATCTTTATTCTGGGTGGTTCTATCTATTCTAGTCCAATCAGTTTCTTTTGCAGGCACCTTCCCTTTGAGGTAGAGTATTACCTGCTTGTATTTCTTCATGACCTCATCAGAAGGTGCCCCTGTCTTTGGGTCTCTAGGGTACTCATCACTAGGCCAATCAATAGCAATTTTACATACTGTCCACAAATCTACAGGAACAACGATGTCAAATAATCCATCTAAATCTTTCAAAAGACATTTCGGAACCTTCACAAATCTCTCGACTTGTCTTTACCATTCAAACAGGTTTTTCTCAAAGTTTTGGGAAATCATTTGTAATTGACAAAATATCCTGTCGGGACCATGGGACATGTACATAACCTCCACCTGGTACCTCTCTCATGGGACATAACCTTTCCACCTTTTCTGCTTCTTTTAACACATATTCGGATGCAGTTTGTTTTGATCGGCCTTCTTCTTTCTTCTTTGCCCACCTAGTTTTCCATTTTTCTATGTCACCCCATTTCTGCAATAATGTCATATGCTCCCAAATTTGTACCTTCCTACCTGACACATTCATATTTTCCAAATCTTTGTCAGAAAATTCAGCTCGATATGGTTTCTGTAACACTTTAGATTTGCCAATGTCAATTCCCATATTAGCTGCCATATCCATTAATTTTTCATGAAACACTCTTGTATTTCTAGTAATACTTTTGCATATGAACAATAATTCATCTTCAATGAATGTATTTAATCTGTCCAATCCCACATTTCCAGCCATCATTTCTTCTAATTCAACTCTTAATTTGAATATATCCAATACTTTTGGCTGTGACTTTGGTTTCTTTATTTCTCGTGTCCATCTCTCTATTTCTTCTTGGGTTACTACTGCGGCACTTCTTGTACCTGATGATGTCTCCATTTGTACTTCTCTAGAATTTATAGGAGTGGTTTTCCTGACCGAGTCACCCACTGGTTCTCTTATTGGCAAATCCATCAGGGAAATCACTGACTCACATTCACTCGCTTGATCATCAATTATTAAAGGTTCTTTTCTTGGCTGAACTACAGGTGTAGTCAGAACGGGAGTTTTAGGACTAGCTTGCTTATCTCCGTACAAAGGAACAACTGGGCCAACAGTTACCGGAATTGTTAGGGCTTCAGGACTTGTATTTAATTGAGAAATTTTCTGAATCAACTCACTTCTTTATTTATTTAATGCTTCTCTTTCCCTGTCTTGTAGTACTTTTTCTAACGAAGTCTCATTTACCACTTGCGGATTAACTGTGCTTGGCTCCTCATTATAAGGTGGTGGATTTTTCATTAATAAATCCTCCAAATAATCATCATCTGATTCACCACTAGTCATTAAATGTTTCGTTATCTCAGTCCTTTTACTTCCTGTAGGTTCTTCTAAAGTTATTACAGGATATAATCCTTCCACTAACATGGACTGTCTCCATTGTTTCATTTGTTGGTCTCTTGTCTATTTTTGAAATCGGGGATAAATCTTACTCCAATTCCTGTTACTCCTGGGTCTATCTCGCTCAAAAGTCTCAGTTTCCCATTCCTCAAATGCCTCATACTGCTTTAATCTAGGTCTGGGATCTAATTCATTCATGCGAGTTCTCAAATTGTACAAAACTCTGCCATTAAACGCACCATTGTCTGGAAATGCTAAAACACCATCATCTTTTGTGTACTCCATCCAATTTTCTAACCACAAACAAGTGTGATAGCCCCTTTCTACCATCATGTATGATGTGGGCATATTTGGTGGTGGAATAATAATCCCTTCTCTTGTTTTAATTGCTTTATCTTTCTTGAAATAATTCTTAATTCTTTTAATGAATTACATTTTTCTTTTCTCTCCGTACAAGATATAAGGTCTTCCTCTTATATACTGTTCTTGCACAAACCTTAGATATTTCCTATCGGGTCTACTTCCTACAATCGGACCTATGTGCCACATATAATTTAAACGCAAATCTTTTAGGATAACTCTCAATTTGTTTACAAAATTACTTCCAATACCAGCATGTTTTTTATTTTTCAGTGACCAATCAAAATTTTGAATTCAAATAAATCCAACCAATAGTTGCGCGACTTTTCTCGTGAGACTAGTTCTCACGCTCCTTTACTCACCCCTCCTTTACAATTACTATCTCAGCTACGCACCCGCTGTCTCAACCAATACCAGCGTGGCTCTGAGTGACGTCAGCGCAGCTCCACGACTGACTCCCTCCTTTGCAAGGTAATACTAAAATTAATTTCTTTCACTTTTAATGCAGATTTTATTATTTAACAAAATAAAAACATTCGCCACTGTACCTGAGTGACTAATTTAAAGGAAAGATAAATTTCACTCACTACGAGTAAATCCCTTCCGCTTACTCTTCATATACTACGAGTAGATCCCTTCCGTCTACCCTTCACGCATGCATTGGAGAACCTGCTACTCCTTCAGACTTATCCCTTCTGGGATATATAAGGCCAAAGTTTTACCAGCGAACCCCTTTGCTATCAATCAAGCTCAGATGAACCTGCTACTCCTTCCGTGTGACCCTTTTTTTTTTTTATTTGTTTTATTAGCATTGCAAGAAATGATAAACAAAGAAGCAACCAGCACAATCATTGGCAGTAATCAGTGGCGGCAGACATACAAACAGTATTCGTTTTTACATTGATAGATGTCACGAGGTACATAAATAAAATGGTAGGAATCCAAGGGGAAAGAAACATCACTTGTAAGTTACAAAGAAATACAGACTCATATAGATAAGCTGGCGACCATTCTCCTGCACAGGGTCTCTGACTCTCCCTTCTACCCAGAAGGTGTCGTCTAACCATCTACAGAACGTCCGCAGAGACTACATCGTGAGTTGGCACCGTGTCTTTGGTCAAGTCGCCCCCGCCCGGCCGGTCGTTGTTGCCCTCCTCCTCTGTTGCATCCCGCATCTGCCTCCCATCCAGAAACATGGACCAGAAATTCTTGGGTCTATTGCGTGGGGATAGTAGCTCGCTGTAGAGTTCCGATTTTGTACAACAGTATGTCATCTCCCTGGACCATAATGTCAGCATGGGGGCAGGTCCTCTCATCCATGTACTTGCAAGACATCGTTTGGCAATAAGGAAAGCCATGTCTATCAGTCTCCTGTACGCCGGTCGTAGGAGCATAGAATATCCCACTATGGCTAAAAGAGGGTCTGGGACCAATGTCCGTTATGTGAACCTATTAACCTCTTTGTATACTGCGTGCCAGAAAGACAAGACGTCCGGGCAGGACCAGGCCATGTGCAAGAAGTCAGCGATTTGGCCCCACATCTCTCGCAATTTGGACTATCTCGCAACTTATATATATATAATCTTTCAGGGGTATAGTAAGTCCTATTCAAGTATTTAAAATGAAGCAATCTATGATGGCTAAAGTTAGATCCTTCTCGCACTAGTGCAGCAGTACTGCCACATCTCCTCCCATAGCTCCGTTTGTAGATCGAGTTGCCACACAAGTCTCGGTTTTGCGTATTCCGCAGTTCTCTTCGAGAGGGCTATACGATACAGGTTGGTTATTAATTTAGCAGGGGACTTGGCATTGACCATATAATTGTAAGCTGCGACCACTGGGGGTTCCTCCATGTCGTCTCCTAGATGGTCCCTTAGCGCATGCCTCACCCTATGAAACTGAAAACGCACCAGTGGTGGATAGGTTACGTCGTCCGCTTCAAACTCACCCCAAGTTCGGGCAGTGCCTCCCGCAAACAAGTCTCCCATTTTGTGGATGTTTAACAATCTCAGTGTCGCTAGCACACCTTTATCCATACATGGGGTCAGCCAAGCACACCAAGCCAGGGCGGCCTTAGGAGCATATAGGAGGCTGCACGCTTGGACATCCATCATGTGATGCCAAGCATGAGTGACCGCATTCAAAGAGTCTAGGAAGCCCGTCCTACGATCTCACGGCTTTGCCAGCAACGCGGGTAGGGGTGTTGGGTCTGCTACAATCGTTTTGATGTGTACGTGTGGAATGTCCGTTGGACCATGTATCCAATGATAGGCGTGTGAGCTCTGTGCAGCACTATAATAAAGTTCCAAATCCAGAGCGTTCAGGCCTCCTGCCGCGTACGGACGAATAAGCATGTTCCATGCCACTCTTGGTTGTTTTCCGGCCCATGCCGGCAGGACCATTAGGGTCTGTAATTGGCGAAAGAAATGGGTCGATAAGACCATTGGGATGTTGCTAAACAAAAAAAAAAACACGGCAGCACAATCATTTTCATAAGGGATATACGCCCTAACAACGATAGCGGATGGGTGATCCATTTTTCAACATCCTCCTCCAGCTTTGAGATTGCAACCCCATAGTTCTCCCGTAGGACAACCTCAGAGTTTGTGTGGAGACGGATCCCCAGATACCGTACCGCATCCGTAGTCCATTGAATGGGGTATTCCGGGTCAAATTTCCTCATGGCAGGGGTGAGCAGGAACATAAGGGACTTGTTCCAATTGACGTGGATGCCCGAGAGAGAGCTGAACAAGACCACTTCGTGGAGAACCGTTGATAAGTGTGCCTCCGGAGCCCTGACATATAAAAGGGTATCGTCCGCGTATGTGGATACAATCAGATTGTATGTAGGAAATTGGATGCCCCTGTGACCGTGATACTCCCGCAAGGCGCAAGCAAGTGGTTCCGCTGCTAGCGCATATAGGATGGGGAGAGGGGACAGCCCTGCCTCGTACCTCTCCTAATCTTTATAGGCTCCGTGAGAAGCAAACCTATGCGTCTGCGGGCCGTAGGGGAGGTGTAAAGGTTCGCCAAAAGTTGTAAAAACAACTGTCCCACTCCCATCTGACTCAGGACTTGTCGCAGGAAATGCCATTCAACCGAATCGAAGGCCTTTTCCATATCAAAGAATACCGCTACCATAGGCACTTCCGGTCGTGTGTGTTGGAATGCCGCAAATACTGTTCTAGGATTATACGTAAGATTGCGAGTGGGTACGAATCCGGACTGCTCTGGTGCCACGAGGGATGTGATCATGGGACTGAGGCAATTAGAAATCAGTTTGGCGAATATCTCTGCGTCCACATTGAGTAGTGAAAGGGGGCGATACGAAGTGCAGTCTCCCGGGTCCTTGCCTGGTTTAAGAATTGCAATGAGAATCGCTTCCCGCATTGTTGGCGGCATGATTCCCGTGTCCGCCATATCCTCAAAGAGGGTTAGTAGGAGGGGTATCAGGAGGTCTGTAAATGCCTTGTAAAAGGCCACGGTTAGGCCGTCACTTCCCGGCACGCTCCCGGCCTTCATACACGACAGAGCCAGCACCATCTCTTCCCGTTCAAACGGGCGCACTAGAAACTCGCGATGAAGATTAGAAAGCCAGAGCAACTCTATATGAGATAGGTAATCAAGTATACGTTCCTCTGGGGCTGGGCCACGCGAGGCATACAGAGCTGCGTAGTATTCGCGAAAGCGCTCCGCCACTTGAGCATTCGAGAGGGGCTCATCCGTCGTCGCGGACCTCATTTCTGGTATACACGTCCTATCCCTACCACGCTTAGCCAGTCGGGCCAGGACCGCACCTGGTAGCTCTCCCTCGCCGTATGAGCGCGCCATTGCGTATTTACCTAAGTGTTTAACTTTGGCGTCCGCTTCCTCATAATACTCCCGCAGAACTTTAGTTAGTTCCTGGGTAAGCGTCTCACTGTTATCTTGGAGACGTTTGAGCTCCAGTTCTGTGAGTTTAGTTTCTAAGGCTTGTAGTCTGCCTCTAATCGATTTGAGGACCCCCGAGTGTTTGGAGATATTGATTCCTCTGATATACAGCTTGAACGCCTCCCAGACACTCTGGAACGAGTCACCGGAACCCACATTGGTATCAAAGAACATTTCAATGGCCGTCACCAGCTCCTCCCTAAAAAGGTTATCTAATAAAGAGTATGGGGGGATCGCCAAGTGAATGGAGGTATACGCTGCGTTGGTGTGGCCATCGACAGTAATATTGGCGAGTGGTCTGAGTAAGTACGTGGGAGTACAGTACAGCTCTGAATGTTGGTGATTAATTGAGATGCGACAAACCAATAGTCTATTCTGGTGTGTATATTATGTGGGGCCGAGTAGTGCGTGTAACCCCCTAGCATAGGATGTTTATGCCTCCAGATGTCACACAATTCCAGGCTAGTAAGCTGTGTCTCCAGAATTCTGGCAGAGGCCGATGGGCGGCGATCAGGGCCATCCGATCTGTCAATGTGTGGTTGTCTAGTCATATTAAAATCGCCCCCCAAAGGACCACCCCCTCCGAGTGTGCCATAATCTTTTATGCTAACTCTGAATAGAAATCTGGGTGATCGTAATTAGGGCCATAAGTATTCACTATACAGAGTTCCATGCCCTTGCCTCTGCATCTAGTAATCATGTATCGCTCCCTCCCTGTCCGTCACAAGCGGCGTCATATTCAGTGAGGCTTTCGGGTTAATCCACGTAAGGACACCTCTTGCATGTGTTGTGAACCCAGCCGCATGTATATTACCCAGGAATCCCCGGTATCGTAGGATATGACTATCTGGAGGGAGGTGCGTCTCCTGTAGTAGGGCTATATCTACCCCATGCCTAGCCAAATATTGTATAACCTTTCGGACCTTCCGGTGGTCGTTTAGACCTCGTACATTCCAGGTCACCAGCGTCAGTGTATCCGGGACCTCCCCCTACCATGTTATCCCGTCCGTAGCAGTCTACATGAGTCACCTAACGATATTGTCTGTACAAATCTCCTACCATAGTATTCTGCCATTGCCACATATTGAGACTTGTGTAACATTCCCTCAAAAAACAAACTCTTCCCTCTCCACCCCTTCCAGGCGTCGCAGCACCTGCCCACCCCCATCCCACACCCATCTGAACCCCCACCCATGCCTGCCCATCCCCAACTAGGCCGCGAGCAACCCCTCTCCCCATCATAGCCTCCCTAGTCTCCCAGTTCCCCCACAGGAAAAATCAAAACCCCCTGAAAACCAAACAAAACCTTTTTACCAAACTCATTGGGATACACGCTGAGGCAAAGGTAGCCTACAATAAGCAAACACTCTGTAGAGTCAAATCCAAAAGCCACCCGCCACCCCCCCCCCGTCTCCAAGGAAAGACTATTCAGCCTGAAACCACATAAACTACAATGATGCAGTTCCTGCTGAGCAATATTAACTGTACACTTATTTCAGATGCAAATAAACATCACAGTGCGCTAAAGATGACCTGTAAATCTCAAGAGTCTATAGTAGTCAAATAACATTGAGTGTGAAGTAGTGAAGTACAGCAGGCCATACTCGGTCTTGTGAGGAGAATAATGTACATCTGTAATTCTAGGCTCCTCCGCAGGTGCACGCCTATGTCCAGACAGTGTCCCTTTCACCCAGTTCCCCAGCACTTTCCTCAATCCACTATCTAGATGACGTAACCCCTCAGATATAGCAGAGAAGCATTTCAACAACATCCCGCCCCCACATCCGTGCACTCCCCCACCTCCCCCCCTGCCCAAAATGATGCAAAACATGTTTCTTATCTGCAAGATTCACAGCAAATCCTGATCGTTCATTGGGCCTCCCTCAGATTCCTCCGCTCCGTACAGGGAGGAACAGTTCACCATCCTCCGAACCCACAGTACTCTCTGTAGGGCCTAAAAGTCAATCTTGGTCGTCCAATGAGCCTCCCTCTGCTTCAACCCCCTCGTTTGACGAGGAACGACTTTCTTTGCACTAGTCAGTCAGTCAGTCAAAATACTTTTATTCGATTTTGATAAAAATCATAAAAAGACATTGCATGCAAAAGTTCATAAGTATATTTACAGTTACTTCAAGTACGATCGCATTAAAAAGGAGATTAAAATACATTACCACGGCTTTAAAATACAACCTTAAAAAAGCAGTTACATCTATAAACTGTCCACAGCAGAGGCAGTGCAAATAGACAGTTTGATCTACAGTAAAAGAGGATCATTGTATACTGTAGTTGGATGCATGTTTAGCTTTAATGCGCGCTGCTGCGGCCAAGAAGTTTCCCATGCAGAAAATTATACGAAAAGTGCTCATCGACTGTAAATATAAAAGTGCAGGTTTAACTTGTCTAAAGCCCGCCTCTCTTAAAATTGGGAGCAAATATTTCTTTCGGGGCACTGAAAAGAGTATACAAAACAGGACAAAGTGCGTGGTATCCTGAATTGAATGATTGTCACAAGAGCACAGGGAGGCTGACTCTGGCTTGGCCCAGGATGGGTAATTTCCCAATAGGTGAGGGATCAGATTTAATCTAAATTTTGTCAAGAGGAACCTATGGAAAGGCCTTGTGACTATTATAAGATTAGGTTCCATGGCAATAGAACATTTTGTTAAGTAATGAGTCCTGACCGAGGGCTTCTGCAGCTCTTTTTCCTCTCGGTTTGATCTTGCCAGGGACAAAAACTGCCTCTTGATCAAAACTACATCCTTATTTGTTATGCTTTTAGGGGATTCGAAAAGTTCCAATCTTCCTAATCGATGAAATGACCTCCTCAGATAATCCAGCCAAGGAATCTTTTTATAGTGCTCCAATGACATAACATCCTCCATTATAGAGTGGTTCAAAGTTACCTCTTTGTTGAGCCGCGTCTTTAGCCAGTAAATCAGTGGGGCCAGGTTTAGCCTGTCAGTTATATAGTCTATGCCCACCTCCGAATGAATGGAATAAGTTGGGGTAGATGGGGGGACTGACAGTAATGAGCGTAAAAACCTATTCTCCGCTCTCTGGATGGGTTCAAGCTGTGCGTAACCCCAAATTGGGGCACCATACATGGCTATTGACAGACATTTCGAGGTGTAGACCTTCAGTAGGGCCTCCTAAATAATAAAAGGATAAAAGGAACTCATGGAAGGGGAAACTAACCTTTCAACTATTAGCATGTTTGGGCAGGGATTGTTGACCGGTTTCAACGAGCCTTTGAGTTTCAGAGAAAAGAGAGTTATAAGGCCGCCCCTGGCTCTACCTGAACTACTTGGAGCTGCGGCCCTAACGAAGCTAGTAAAGCCGTACAGGAAGAAACTATCTGCTGTGTCCCAAGTCTCAGGGTCAGTGCTGATTTGCATATAGCCAGTGTCTAACCCAGGGTGGTGTGGAGTGCAAAAAAACGATGGATTTAGGCCCAGATCCTTGTACTGGGGTGAATGTATGACATTGTTCTACATTCTGTCCATCAACTGTGTTTTTTGCAATTTTCACCCCAAGTCTCCTGCATAGCGATAACTTCGAAACCGCGGACCACTCCCACCCAATCCTCACTTGTTACCTTACTTTTAATACCTGCCACATTCCAGCTAGCGAGTTTGCATACCATGTCCTTCCCATCTCCGCATGTCCTGTTGGGAGGGGTCGCCCAGGAGCTAGTGGTCAATCAACTTCCTCCAAACCCTCCATACCCTCCAGGGCCTCTATGCCTGATAATGGAGCAAAACGGTTACTAGTGGGTATCCCGCTAACTGGTGGTGCGTCACCCGACCCTTGAGCTGGTGGTGGCGGTGGTATGGGAACTGAACTTTGAACAAGGCGTTGAGAGGAGCCCATGATAATGGCTGCGACGGGACCTGTCCTTGGGCGTGAAATCAGGATCTCTTCAGGGGGGATAGAAAAACCCCAATGGCACGGGTCTCACATGATCTTTAGAGCTTATGACAGACCCGTCCCAGAAAAGTTTATCTGCCAAGTTGGGCCTGTTGAAATTTATTACCACACAGTCCCCCTTAGTGATTTTAGGTCTTTTCCCGACCCACCCCACTCTCCTTGCAAAGATAAGCGAGTCTGCAGGATTCTCCCCACTGGAAGAATCAGTACACCAAGTTTTTGCTTTATGTAAGAGGTTCCTGGTGGATTCAAATTCTCCCTCTTCAAGCGGTGGTACTCCTACGAACACTGCCACCAGAGGGGCAGCGGCCGGAGGTAAGTTCAAGTTGTACTTGCTTGGTTTAGGTTTCCTGTGCAGGGACTTGGATGGTGGCGATCGTGGGTGGGCAATAGGTGTTTGGCTCGCCTGACTTGCGGGTGTGGTAACTTTGGAAAGCTGCCCTCTAGGAACTATACCCGCTCCCATCTGAGACGGGACTGTGGCACTGAGACTTAGCCCTCCTGTCACGCCAAGATCTTGGGGCGAGGTGCCCCTCTTAGGCTGCTCCATAGATGTCGTGTAGGAGGTGATACATTTATCCAACTGAGCGCATTTCTTGAGGAGATCGGACAAGCAGGAATTAAGTGTATCAACAATATCTTTAGTGATCCCCACTAACAATGGCTTGATTCTAGCAACGAAAAGCGCCTCCAGTTGGTCCCCAAGGGGCTCAGGTAGTTTGGTGGCTGAAGCCGCTACTTTGTTTTTTTTCCTTCTGGCCCCCTTTGGCGGTTGTGTTGCCTGTTGACATGGCTGGAATGGTTCTGTAGCGGTACTAGGCTTGATAGCTGTTGAGGCTAGAGGAGCAAGTTTGGTGTTGATGATTACCACGGGGTCCAAAGGTATGGGGGGAGCCAGTGTCATAGTGGCCACTGGGCTGATGGGGAGCAGCTCGGGAGTAGGAGACTCCACTACCACAGGCAATGTCAGACCCCATTCTTGTTCGGCACTAGCAATTTCTTTAGTAAGGGCCCCCACTGCTGATGAGAGGTATGACAAAATGGACTTAGAGTGTCTGGGAATTTTAGCATTTTTCCCCTCGTCCTCACTAGTCAGTGTATTCTTACGCTTACCCATTGATCGAGGTGATGTTAAGTGGATGGCCCCGCCCCGCCTCCTTCTGCCTCGGACTGCCAAAGACTGCCCCGCCCTTGTCCCGGGCTTCTCCCGCGCGCGACCCGCGGGGCGAGAGGCGTTCCCTGCTAATGAGGCGCCTCCTGGCGCGTGTCAGGCGTGACGACCGCCGCGTCCACCCCCGGGGCAGCTGGGTGATGTAGTTCCACAGCTGCTGCTGCACCGGGTGGATGGCGGTGAAGGCGCTGGCCGTTTCCCTCATGGCACGGTTTTGATGCAAGGCAGGGGGTGAGTGTGTTGACTGCTTAGCCGTTCCCCTCACGGCAGGCTTGGCGAAGATTTCTGTGGCCCCCTGAGCGCTTCGGCGCTCCCTGCTAATGAGGCGCCTCCTGGCGCGTGTCAGGCGTCACGACCGCTGCGTCCACCCCCGGGGCAGCTGGGTGATGTAGTTCCCCAGCTGCTGCTGCACCGGGTGGATGGCGGTGAAGGCGCTGGCCGTTTCCCTCACGGCACGGTTTTTATGCAAGGCAGGGGGTGAGTGTGTTGACTGCTTAGCCGTTCCCCTCACGGCAGGCTTGGCGAAGATTTCTGTGGCCCCCTGAGCGCTTCGGCGCTCCCTGCTAATGAGGCGCCTCCTGGCACGTGTCAGGCGTCACGACCGCCCCGTCCACCCCCGGGGCAGCTGGGTGATGTAGTTCCCCAGCTGCTGCTGACCCGGGTGGATGGCGGTAAAGGCGCTGGCCGTTTCCCTCATGGCGCGGTTTTGATGCAAGGCAGGGGGTGAGTGTGTTGACTGCTTAGCCGTTCCCCTCACGGCAGGCTTGGCGAAGATTTCTGTGGCCCCCTTTCTTTGCACTAGGGCGTGAGGGCTTTCTGTAAGGCATTGGAATCTGTAAAATTAGGGATTTTCCCTGCCTGTTTATTCTCAACTTCCCTGGGTACAACATTGCATAATCTGCTCCCATTTCCCGTAGTTGGCGCTTCATTGGTATAAACTGACGTTGTGCCTCTTGGACCTTCGCTGTGAAGTCTAGGAATAATGAGAGAGTGGATCCCTCATACTGGATTGGCTGTTTTTCCCTCGCCAGTCTTAATGCCGCATCACGGTCCCTGTAGTTGAATAATTTGGCGATGATGGGCCTTGGTGGCACCCCCGGTTTTGGTCTTGGGCCCAAAGAGCGGTGTGCCCGTTCCACTACGTACATCGTGGAGAAGGCAGTATCACAAAGGAGGGTCTTTAGCAACTTTTAGACGAAGATCTCCATGTTCCCAGTCTGCGTGGTCTCCGGAAGGCCCGTGATGCGGAGGTTACAATGCCGAGAACGGGCCTCCAAATCCTCCGTCTTGTCTTGGAGCATCTGCATCACTCTACCAAGTTGCTTGTTCTCAGTGTCCAGGGTCGTCTGTGCCTCTTCCACCTCGGTGAGCCTGCGATCAGACATGTCGATGCGCTCTGCTTGTTTGTTAAGCCTCTCTGCCATGCGGTCCATGCGATAGGTGAGCGCATCCATTTTGGTGCCTAGTGAGGCTATCCCCCCCTGCAAGCTCTTTTCCATGGCTAGTAGGAGACCGCGGATATCCTGTTGTGGGAGGTCTTCCGTCTCCTCCTGCTCTCCTCGATCTCTCCCCAAAGCAGTGTCACCAGGCTTGTTTCCCTTGGGGTCAAAGGACAGCTTGGTTTGCGTTCTGTCAGTGCGTCCCATCATTGCAGAGCCCGGTGGTCAGCTACCGTCAAGTATGGAAAGGGGCGCAGGGTGTAGTATTTCTGAGGCACCGCCTGTTAGTCCCCAGCCCTAACCCAAGCTCCGCGCCACCACAGGTCGTTTCAGCTAACTCCTAGTGCGCTTTCTCGTACTTAGTCTTCCACCAGCAATGTCACCGCGTGGCTTCACTGGGCGTCGCAGCCACCCCCCAGACGCACCGGGCAGTGAGTAGGTATGTCGCTGTCGCAATTTCAACGTCCCCTCACTTCTGTGGTATAGCGCAAAGATTCAACATATGTGGGGGGGAGTAAGGGTGCATACAGCCACTTCCCAGGCTACCTCGCGATCCAGGGGCCGTGATATGGCGCCAGAGCCTTGTTGGGTGTGTTCTAGTCGCTGTTGCCGTGACCCAAGTCACGCTGTGACTGTGCCCCTGCTGAGGGTGAAATACTGGGCCTGAACGGCGCACTACCGTCTGCTCGTCCTATGGCTGGAGCCTCTCACTGCAGTGGCGTGTGCTCAGAACCGCCTCATGTGTCCTTAATGGTAGTAGCAGGGCACAGGCAGGGGCGGCGGGGGGAGGATCCCGCCCGAATCCCAGCAGAAGCCCAGGCGCCCCCACACAGTTCTCAGGCCACAGAGCGCCCCCCCCCCAGCACCACACAAGCGTCCAGGCTCACCTGTCTGGAGGCGAGCAGGGAAACACAGGGCGCTCCCGGGCTCCGTGGCACACCGAGCCGCCTCGCTGGGCGGGCCCCGCCGGGTCCCCGCAGCACTTCACCGCCTCTCAGCGCAGGGGCGGTGCGCAGTGTAGCATCGCGCTCGCTCAGGCAACTCGCCCCATAGTGCTGCTCCGTAATACCTCTGTCCAGGGCCTCCCAAGTTGCCGTAGCAGGCATTCTCCCGCAGCGGCAAGAAACCTCTCAGTAGGTGCGGGGGCGGGAAGAACACTCTCCGGGGCTCACCAGCCGCCGGGACACTCTCCAGCCTATGCAGGTTACCGCGATCGCAACGCAGATCTCGGCCCGCCTCCTATGCTCAGGCCGCAGGGCGCTGCTGACGTGCGCGTCTCTAGGCCTCAGCAACCACAACCAGCCCGGCGGACGGGCGCAATGGGCAACCTCTCTCCCTCTGAAGTCCGCAGGGGTCCAGCGTCACAGGGCTGCAGCCAGGGGACGTGTAATGTCTGTAATCACACTGGATAGTAACAGGATCGGTGGTGAGACGGGGGAGCTCTCGGCTCAAGCAGCCATCTCGGTTGCGAGCTAGCTCCAACCCTCTTCCGTGTGACCCTTTCTAGGTGATATCACACAAAAAGTTTTGCTAGCGAACTCTTTGCTATCATTTATTCACACATTTATACAGAAAATCCCTAAATAGTGCCTCCGGTTTTACCTAACCATGCACTTATTTCCTACAGGTAAGTGACCTCACTGCAGTGTGGCTTCCATTTACCACCCGCTATTCTGCCCCCGAGGATTCTAGACAAAACATTAAACAGGTACAAACAAATGATTTTGGTTAATACATAAATTCAATACAGCATCAATATAATCAATGTAAAATCAGGTTTGAGCGATCAATAATCAGTATCTAACTAACTAACTACCTATCTTAACTAAATCCTAACCATCTTGCTGCTACCAAAAGAAATACTGATAGAGCGCGCAGGTCACCCGACTCAGTTTACCATACTCACCTGGGCCCATAAAACAACACAATTTATCGTGAATTTAATCAGGTAACCTGTGCACTTACTCTCATCAGTGATTTATAAATTTCAATTAGGACCTATACCATTGACTTACCAATCCTCGTCATCGGTACCTAAAGTCCTAAGGGATCAAAGGAGTTTAGAATAATAGGTAGAATAATAACATTAACACTCATTTAATAACCACAAACTCAGGAAAGGTTTTAACTCTTTATCTAAATTTCTTAAATATCTCAATCCAGCTTGAGTTTTTTTGCAAACTTTGCACATGCGTGGTGTGGGTTTAAAAATGGAGTCACAGATACATTTCAGGCCCAAACACGAGCTGATAGTAAAGCAGAAAAGAAACAGTTTTAGAACAAAGAATAAATGAATGCACTGTATACCACTTATCTCTACTCTATTCCCATTACTTTATATTTAACTATTGCGTTAGAGTTAAGCAGAACAAACAGCTTAGCAAAGGCAGCAGTGCAAGCTTCATGCATGCTGTAACACAGAGTAGCCATCTTAGTTCTAGTGCGCAGAAGCAAAAGATTCCCTCCAAAGCAGAAAGTATGTCATATCATGTGAGTCTGACAGACGCATGCGCAGTAAGAAATCCAGCGTAGCAGCAGCCATATTAAGGCAAGCGGATTATCGTTAGTAAAAGCACATATGCAAGCTTCTATTAGATGTCATGTAATGCAATATTAATAGTACAAACATGTTGATTAGTACATTAACGTTATGTCGAGAAGACTGAATACAAGCAAGTCGCATTACGTGAGAATCCTTGCTCCATCACTCCAAATCATCCACCTCCAAGCTGTTTAGTAGCATGTAAATCTGCCCGATCTTTGTGCCCTGACCGAGCATCATATCCAAAAGGGGAATTTTATTAAGTGACAGTTGACTGATTGCCAGCTCTTTGAAAAAAAATCTGTGATGATCTGTAGAATTTCTTTTAAAAGAGCCCCTTTCTAGTAAAATCCTGTTGCAGGTCCGAAAAAGAACACAACTGGTTCTGTTAATACAGATTACCCAACCTCATAATCCCTCCCTTTTCCCACCCTCTACATATCCCATCATGAAAAACTCCAGGAAATAAAGTGGAGTACTATAATGGAGTATACTGATTGCATTTATCAACTCCTATCCTTCTTTTGACACCTCCGCAGATCTACATTGCAGCTCCTACTACTTTAAACTTAACCTTTTTCTAATAGTTAGGCTCAATATGTTTTAGCAATGGAGTTCAAGGGAAGGCTAGTCTCTGTCCTATGCAGCCATAATAGAAGACAGACAACAAAAAGAAAGAAGAGAAAAGAGTCATTTGTTTTCTCTCTTCTATTAAGCCTCCATAGGACAGAGATTAGCCTTCCCTAGAGCTCCATGCCAACATTGATTGCGGATGGACACACGACATCAGAGGGTAACCACCTCCACTGCTAAGGTTTTTGTCTCTCATTACTGTCAAAATAGTTTATGATACTGTTTACTCACTCCACCACCTACTGAGGAGCTAAATGTGTTATTGTGATTAACCAATGTGTATTTATGACACTATGCTGGGTTCTAGATACCTTCCTAAAGACCGTTCTACATGATGAGATTGGTCTTTTTGCAATCATGTATAGATTTGTTGCCCTTTATCTGTACTTTATCTACCAATACCACCTAAAATGTAATTGAATCCAAAAAACCTTTTTCTTTGCATATGTCTTTCACAGGTACTGCCAGTGAATCCTTCCCCTTCAGATGCTCCATGCGATCACTGGATAGTTTTGTATATAATCTGATTCATGTTTTTAGGTTTTGAGCACTTTGAGCCGCAGCACTCTTAGGTCCTGAAGAAAGCTCAGATGCCATCTGGGTTGTAGTGTTGAATTCAAGATGAATTATCAGGAACCAGGTAGTGGTAAAAGTAGGCAAATGTATTCTTCATAAAAGGATCTCATCCAACAAGTGAGTAAACAGATACCAACTGTCTTGAAATTCACAGCTTGTCTGCCCATTCAACTGTGACATATATACATTCCAACTTATGATCATAGAAGAGCAGTAAAGTACAATGGGAAAGAGATCATTGAGATATTGAGAGTGGAAGAAATAGAACAGGATATCACACTTCTCCCCTCCTTTAGAAAGACAATATTCATAGCAAAAGATATAAGACATACACATCAATGAACTATGTACATCATTTGAGACATTTTAAACATAATCATCAAGATGCTTAGGTCAAACAGATGATCTAGATGATCGTCGTACTTCAGAACCTTCATTTCTTTTGTTATTGGAACCATCAGAAATCCTACCTGACCCTTAGTCATACTTACACTTCAACACCACCACCCTGTTAAGGTTCCAAACATGATGACCATGTGTTTTCACAGCATTATAGAAGACTTTAATAACCTTCATAGGCATGAAAAAATTTGGATTGGTACTGTTGGTAAAACCTGGACGTTTGATGGACACCCAATCACCAACATTCACATGCACCTTTTTCACAGATTTCTTGTGGTCAAAATAAGCTTTTCTTTGTAAAGCTTTACGTTCTTCTCTCATCTCCACATCACCACTTCTCACCACACATTCCTTACCCTTCATCAAACAATACCTGTTAACCCACGATGGTTCAAGATTGGTATTGGGAATCCTACCTCGAAAGAGCAAGAAAGGTGTTTTCCCAGTGGTGGAATGTGGAGTTAATCTATATTCATCTACCCTTTTCAAAACTTCACTTCTCCAATCAAGCATCAAAGATTTTGCCAAGGTGATTGATTCTTTCTAAACTCTATTGAATCTCTCCACCATTCCATTGGCCTCAGGATGATAGAGAGCACATACCTTGTGAGATATCCCATTAGAAGACAAAAACTCTTCCATTTCCTTAGAAACTAGTTGCACGCCATTATCTGTAAGTATAGAACCTGGAAAACCTTCCCTGGAAAACAACACTCGCAAGCATTTAATGTGGTGCCCAGTATCAATACTAGACAAAAAAAGAATTTCAGGCCAACGAGAAAACATGTCAACCAAAACCAGAAGGAACACTTGAGAATGCTTATCATGAATGGGACCAAGAATATCTAAGGCAACATCCTCCCAAGGACGTTTGGGTCGTCTTCTCAAAGTCATTGGCAGAGCCCTGGGAGACTTAGACTTGTCACTCAGGCTGAACGGTATGCACTCACGTATTTCTCTCTCCACCATCTTGTCCATACCAGGCCACCAGTACGACATGCGTAATCTTTCCTTGGTCTTAGTAACACCTGGATGAGTGATGTGAGCTAATTTTACCAACTCTTTTCTAAGACTCAAAGGAGGGACTAATTTAGTACCACGAAACAACAAACCTTTGTCAGCTGTTTAGCGCTAGAACGCCGTTGCTCTCTTCTTGTGTGTGGGGCTCTTCTGTTAGGACTTACCCGCATATTAATTGGCTGGCACCCATATTTGCTGGGATAGAGGGATAGCTGGGGGGCTCTTTAGGAACTCGCCGCTTTTTGGCCGCCATATTGGGTTGGGATCACGAAGGTTAAAAACATCTTTGCGTGAATGGCCAGTGGCTTGCCCTCACAGGACTCTTGCATTGGAGGGGGAGTCTACTTAAGCGAGCTGCCTTTCGTAGTCAGGTAGACTTATTTGCCTGCTACGCGACGCATGCCGCTATTGCCTGCTGCTTTTAATATTTTAAATAACCTGTTGGTCTAAATTGTTTGTATTATCTGGCACTACTTTGTTTTATTTTGCTTGCGATTGCGCTGTTTAGCGCTAGAACGCCGTCGCTCTCTTCTTGTGTGTGGGGCTCTTCTGTTAGGACTTACCTGCATATTAATTGGTTGGCACCCACATTTGCTGGGATAGAGGGATAGCTGGGGGGCTCTTTAGGAACTTGCCGCTTTTTGGCCGCCATATTGGGTTGGGATCACGAAGGTTAAAAACATCTTTAGGCGCCATCTTGCGTGAGGGGCCAGTGGCTTGCCCTCACATGACTCTTGCATTGGAGGGGCAGTCTACTTAAGCGAGCTGCCTTTCGTAGTCAGGTAGACTTATTTGCCTGCTACGCGACGCACGACGCATGCCGCTATTGCCTGCTGTTTTTAATATTTTAAATAACCTGTTGGTCTAAATTGTTTGTATTATCTGGCACTACTTTGCTTTATTTTGCTTGCGCTGTTTAGCGCTAGAACGCAGTCGCTCTCTTCTTGTGTGTGGGGCTCTTCTGTTAGGACTTACCCGCATATTAATTGGTTGGCACCCACATTTGCTGGGATAGAGGGATAGCTGGGGGGCTCTTTAGGAACTCGCCGCTTTTTGGTCGCCATATTGGGTTGGGATCACGAAGGTTAAAAACATCTTTAGGCGCCATATTGCGTGAGGGGCCAGTGCCTTGCCCTCACAGGAATCTCGCGATACCTCGATATATAAGATGCCACCTCCTCAGCGTGCAGCGGTGGCGTGCAGCGGGTGCGACGTAGGTGCCCCGGAGGTGCGCCAGAGGGCAGCCCGTTTGCGCCCGTTCGTGCTACGGGAGCGCCTAGGGCTGACCATTCTGATTCTTCGACTAGCCCACCCATAGTATTTACTAGGGCAGACCTTCTGCAGCTTAGACCCCAGCAGGCCGATTCTTTGGTTAAACCAGAGCAACTGCTATGCGGTCTACTGAACGTCCGCTCCCTCTGTAAGCACCATATGGAGATTGTCTTTCTTATCGAATCCTGCGGGCTCGATGTGCTTTTCCTTATGGAAACATGGACTCGGGCGGACTGTGAGGTAGAACTGGGTCTGGCATGTCCCCAGGGCTATAAAATCAGGCACACCCCTCGGTTGAAGAACAGAGGTGGTGGTATAGGTTTCATTTTTCGGGAAACCCTAGCTCTCTCGCAGCTCCAGATTAAGGAGGTGTCGGGTTTTGAGCTTATGGGTTTTTCCCTTGAAGGGCAGGAGGAAACGTTATATTCAGGGGTGCTGTGTTATAAACCTCCGGGCAACACCCCTTCCACCCTACCGGACCTTATTGACCTCATTTATGATCTTTCCAACTCCCATAATAGACTGATAGTTCTGGGAGATTTTAATCTATGGCCTAACGGGCCTTTAGACTCTGCCTACCAGGAACTTTGTCAAGCCTGCAATATTATTCAGCGGCAGCAATTGGTCCTCTCTGCGACTCACCAGAAAGGTCATGCTCTGGACCTGGTGTTTGCTGACGCCCAGCATGTAGTGGTGAATGACATCAGGCCTCAATGCTGGACGGACCACGCGTTGGTCATATTCCATCTCTGCTTACCTGCAGCCTTGGGTGACACAGGACAGAGCAATACCAAAATGGGTAGACCTTGGTCCAGACTTTTAAAATCTGCGGTCATGCCCTCCCTTCTTCCCGGAGGGTTTGTACTTGGAAATGATGTCGATGAAAGCTATGGTAGTCTATGTCGGCAGATCTCCGATTCTCTGGATAAGGCAGCCCCATTGCGTCGATCAAGGAATAGACAGAACCGCGCTATGCCTTGGTATACCCCTGACCTCTTGCAGCTAAGGTTGAGATGCAGGCGGGCTGAGAGGGCATGGAGGAGACACTATTCGGATGCAGAAAAAACTATCTTTAGATCGACTCTACAGGAATACAAAGCACAGATTAAGGGGCCGATTATGATGGCGGATTTCCCGCATCCACCGGGCCGGCGGAAGCCACCGCCGGCCCGGAGGATGCGGGAAATCCGCCGGGGAGCCCTGCAAGACCCACCGCCATATTAGGATGGCTGGTGGGTCTTCCTATCTGTCCGCCACCTTTCCGCCGCTGGCGGATTGCGCCCGCGGCGGAAAAGCATTAACATGGCTGGCGGTGTCTATCAGACACCGCCAGCCATATTAGGATGACAGCGGAAAGATGCCTTTACACGGCGGCATTTCCGCCGTGTAAAGGCATACGGATTTGTGTTTGGGGGCCCGTTGCGGGCCCCCAGGGGTGAAGGGGGGTGGGGGGTGCACATGGGGGGTACCTATGGTACCCCCCCTGCATTTGCCTGCACAAAGCGGCAGGCACCGCGAGGTGCCTGCCGCTTTGTGCATGCAAATGCACAACTTACTTTTCTAACATTGCGGCGGGTGCTGCTTCAAGCAGCACCCGTCGCAATGATAAAAATACAGGATGTGACCGCCAGGGTGGCGGTCACATCCTAATTAGCACGGAGGGACCGCCGCTGCCCCCTGCGGACGGTCCCTCTTCCTCTAGGGTGGCGGACGGACGCAAGTCCGTCCGCCATCCTAATGAGCCCCTTAGTGTGCTAAGGCAGTATACCTGGAGGATACGCTAAACCAGGCGACTAATAAATCTCAGTCCCTATTTAAGATTGTGAATGACCTCTCCCACCCGGCTGGTGCCATGAATACTATTCCAATCTCACAGGCCTTGTGTGATTCTCTGGCATCCACTTTTGAGGATAAGATCGCCACAATTCTGAGTGGACTTGTAGGGGAGGCTTCGTCTATCTCGATCTCTTTGGACAGCCTACCTAGTCAGTCTACCTTGGACGCTCCGGAAGAATCTCCCAGTCGACCCCAGCTGAGCCGTCCCTCTTCTAGCCCGGGAGCTCCGGAAGAATCTCCCAGTCGACCCCAGCTGAGCTGTCCCTCTTCTAGCCCGGGAGCTCCGGATGAATCTTCCAGTCGACCCCCGCCGTGGTATTCCTCTCTCGGTGTGGGAGCTCCGGAAGAGTCGTCCAGTCGACCCCGGGAGAGTCGTCGGCCTCTCGGTTTGGGAGCTCCGGAAGAATCTTCCAGTCGACCCTAGTTGTGCCGTCCCTCTCCTAGCCCAGGAGCTACGGATGAATCTTCCAGCCGACCGCCGCCACGGTATTCCTCACTCGGTGTGGGAGCTCCGGAAGAGCCTTCCAGTCGACCCCGGGAGAGTCGTCGGCCTCTCAGTTTGGGAGCTCCGGAGGAACCTTTCAGCTCTCTCCAACTGAATGATCTTCTTCCTGGCCTGGCCGCCCTGGGAATACCATCTAATGATCCCCTGCCGAGTTGCCCTTTCCTTAGCCGGGTGGCCCCGGAGGAATCTCCTAACCATTTTGTGCGGAATGGTCTCCCTCTAAGTCTGGGAACCCTGGATGAATCCCCCAACCATCCTCAGTTGAGCTGCTTCTCCCTGCCTTCATTTGCGGAGTTCTGTAAACTGGCACTGACTGTATCATCTGGCTCTCCGTTGGACCCTATTCCGCATAAAATCTGGAAAGCATTTCAGGGTGAACTCTTCCATCCCCTGTATTCCATCTGCCAGCAGTCGCTTGCCACTGCGACTGTCCCGGATAGCTGGAAACTAGCGGTGGTTTCTCCCCTCCTGAAAAACCCCACACTCGACCCTACCTGTCTGTCAAATTATAGGCCGATCTCCCTGCTCCCCTTTCCGGTTAAGATCCTGGAAAAGTTGGTTACCCGCTCCCTATCTAGTTTCCTTGAGGAGAACGCATGGTTGGATGTGGCCCAGTTTGGGTTCCAGCCAGCGCACGGGACAGAATCGGCGCTGGTGGCCGTGTTAGACAATCTTCGTTCGCGGGTCGACACAGGTCGAGCAGCCTTTCTAGTGCTGCTCGACATGTCGGCCGCGTTCGACACGGTCAGCCACTCCACCCTCGTCGAGAGACTGGAGGAGAGCGGGGTCACGGGGTTGGCCAGGGACTGGCTAGTCTCTTATCTTAACAACAGACAGCAGGTAGTGGCTTTGCCACCTTTTAAGTCGGATGTGCGGAAAGTCGGGCAGGGGGTACCTCAGTGCTCGGCCATCAGCCCTATACTATTCAATCTGTACCTCCGCCCTCTGGTCCAACTGATAAAATCTTTTGGTATCTCGGTGTTTAATTACGCCGATGATACTCAATTGTTTTTTTCTCTGTAGGGTAAAGACGCTGTTTCCTTAGAGACTTTCCACCGCTGCCTGACTGCTACATCGAACTGGTTGCGTACCAACTCCCTCCAGTTTAATGGATCCAAGACGGAGGTACTCTACTGTTCCAATGATCGTGTTCCACGTGCCCTTCCAGATGATTTCTGGCCTTCTTCCTTTTCTGAAACAGTGACGGCTGTAGAGTCTGCGCGAAACCTGGGGGTCATGTTTGGCCCCAACCTCCAATTGGATCTTTTCGTAAACAAGATCATAGCCACTTGTATGATGTTGCTTCGGATGCTGCGGAAGGTCCTACCGCTTCTCCCAGCCCAGGCTAGGCCAGAGGTAGTGCGGGGTCTGATCCTAAGTAGATTGGACTATTGTAACGCACTGCTTCTGGAGGCGCCTAAAACGCTGGTGGGCAGGCTGCAGCGGGTCCAGAACATGGCAGCCAAGCTGGCACTGTCCCGTCCGCGCGCTGCATCATCTACCTTGGCACTTCAGGATCTACACTGGCTGCCGATTCATCAGCGGATCCTTTTTAAAGCATCCTGTCTGGTCTTTAGAGCTTTACATAGGCAGGGCCCAGTATTACTACAGAATCTTTTCTCCTGGTACACTACATCTCGGAGCCTCCGTTCCTCGTCTGCGTACTTGGTGTCGGTTCCTAGAGTCCAGAGGGTAAGGATGGGAGGGCGGTCGTTTAGCTTTGCGGCCCCAGACTCTGGAACTCCCTCCCGCTCCTGTTAAGAAGCCAGGGTGAATTTCCAGCCTTTAAAAAAGGGCTGAAAACTCATTTGTTTTCTTGAGTAGCCTAAGCTCCGCATCGATGGTTCGGCTTACTGAGTCAAAGCGCCAGGATGCCCTTTGGGTGACAGGATAGCGCTATATAAGTATACAAAATAAATAAATAAATAAATAAATAACTGGCAGTTCCTGTCTCACACACCAAAACGGTTTAGTGGATTCCGACCCTAGCTTGACACTTAGCCAATTGCCTTGTAACAAAGCCATTACCTCCTTAAGAGTGTCATCCAGTTCAATAGCTTCACACCATCTATCTTCACTAACGTGATCATAGTCAACAACACAAACCCACTCATTGCCAGAACACTCCTCATATCCAACAGAATCATGATCTTCCATGGAAACTAAACGTGAAAGGACATCAGCAATCTTGGTCTCTACATCAGGAATATATTTTATAGAAAATGTATACTCCTACAGACTAATTATCCACTTAGTGATGTGACTGGAAATCGAATTGAGACCTTTGGATCTGTCCTCATTCAAAATCAATTTCCCACAACATTTTTCTTAGTTTTTTATGGCCCAAACAACTGCTAGAGATTCCCTTTCAACCACTGAGTATCGAATTTCAGGGTCTTTCAAACTACGAGACAAGAACATTATGTTCTTCAAGCCAGAAGGACTTAACTGTTGAAGAACAGAGCCTAAACCGTTCTCACTGGCATCCGTAGTAAGAATGCATTTAAGTTTTGGATCAAAACTTTGAAGAAAAGGTGCATTGCTCAACTTTTTCTTCACTTCAGCAAATTCATTTTCACACTGATCAGACCATTCGAAATTCACCCCCTTGCACAAAAGCAACACGATGTTTGTGGTTAGGTCAGCAAAAATTTTAACAAACCTGGCATAATATTCCACCATACCTAAAAATGCCATTAATTCTTCTTTGTTAGATGGAGGGCTCATATTCTGGTTGGTAGTAACCAGCTCTTGTTTTGGTTTAACACCACTTCCAGTTATGTGATGTCCCAAATAGTTTAAAGCACTTGAACGAAAACTACATTTCTCAGCTTTTATAGGAAAGAGAGGATAAAGATCATAGAGATATTGAGAATGGAAGAAATAGAACAGGATATCACATGTAGTCTGAAACATGTTGACCGTTGTGACACAAAATCAGATCTAATAACATGTCTAATAACCCCTGCCGTGTCATGCTGTTTTTAACCCTGGCCCAGGGCCCCCCGAATAAAAGTTCTTTAGCAGCTCCTGTAGCTAGTTTTAATAACCCTTTTTTCTTTCATTTGCTCTGCTATCCTCACCACCCCTACCTCTACAATTGGGTATTTAGTAAATACCTCCCTTAGGACAAAAACATTCCTGAGCTCCTCCCTCTCAGCGGGGGGGTCATAACCCGTATCATGACTTGGCCTCATGATACGGGGAGGTTCCCCAATGATGGAGCATGCCACCTATGGTGCCGTGAGGGAAACCGTCCTATAAAAGGGATGCCTTTTTGGTCGGTAGGCTTTTAGTGAGACTTTCTGTACACATAGGCCCAAGGGTTCTTTTCTGTGTTTATGTAATTTGAATTATGGTAGTCAACCCTTGCTGGTCTTTAAATCTCATTTAACCCTACATTGTGGTATCATCATGAAGAGGTGGTGGACATGGGTTGCTGCTGGCGAGTGGCACGGGAGAAGTAGCAGGTGGAGCAGGAGAACTCACCTTCAATGTTGGAGAAGGATGCGTGGGAACAGCGAGCTCATGGATGTCTGTGTTTGGCATTGCTTTGGTGCACTGAGTATGTAGAATGTCATTCTTTGTAAATCAGCTAAAATATTTCTCAATTGATGTTTTCTAATTCCCAAGGTAACTTCAGATTTCTTTAATCTACTAATTTAACTATATTTAAGTTAACCAGAGGACTTAAACCTGCTTTGTGCATCAGATTGTGTGTGGTCAATTTTGCAAACAAATTTAGGGAACTGTAGATTATTTATTTCTTTTGTTTTGATTTGTCTCTGATGTAAGCATTGTATTTACTGACAGGTATTGCATCATTTAAAGGCACTGTTCTTCACAAATGTGGTTGCCATAAATTCCGTAGTGAAAATCCAAACGTTAAGATATAATTTCTCTGTTGATTATTAGCTTGTTATATAAGCATGTTTCTTGAAGTTTGGCATGCAACTGAATAGGTTAACCTCACAAATTACAGGTATGCCGACTGTCCTGATTTTATCTTGAATCTTGCGGAGATTTTTCTTAATGTTTGGTTACTATGTTCTAACAAGTCATTAGTTCAGGAATTTTAAGTGGCCCGATTTTATGATGACGTGCATGTACACTTTGGCATTTTTGCTCATATGCAACATGTAAACTCACCATTTGTGCTGCATTTTTTTTGTTACATTTTGCATTAAAACATTACATCATTAACATTTCAACCCCGAAGGGTAATTCTATGGAAAGTTCTCGATGTTTATGTTTTTATACTTATGATACCTATGCGGAAAGCTTTCCTGGCAATGCATTTCGCCCATTGCTTACCTTTGGCTTTGTGGTTTGTAACTCACATTTGCTTGCTTTCTATTTGCTGGCTTTATTTGCTTTAGGCTGTCCAGCTTGAGTTTGTCTCTTCCCTTACCCTGACTTTATTTACTGTAATTTTCCACCCATATTGGATTTCTATAAACAGACCTTTAAATCTTGTTACATTTGCTGTGCAGTAAAAGAGAGAGGTCAGATATCCGGTTCTGTCTTCCAGGGAGCTTGGTGTTTACTTTTCTTTCTCTGACTTCAAAGTAAGAGAATTTATGTGACAATCATACTGGCTACTAGCTGGTCGGAAGGATATACAATGGTATTTTTGTCTAGCACACAACAGAATGTAAATGTCTGTAAATGAACTGTGCAGATATCTCAGAATATATCAGAATTAGGACACCACAAATGAAGTACATTTTTGGGTAATTCTGAAATGTAGTGGAAACAAATCAATACACTGGATGATGACATTTACACACATTATCGTTTGTGAGCTGGATACTTTTTTCAATAAAACTGAGTGAGCAAATGCAATGGTCATTTTAATTGAAGATGTGTTGTCTGTAATGGCAGTACGCTATCACACCAGACATACTCCACTTTATCATACTCCACTCTACTCTGCACGGCTCCACAATATGCCACTCCATACTGTGCCACAGCACTCTACTCTGCACCACTCCAAGCCTCTCTACTCTACACCACTCTGCTCTATGCCAATGCACTCTACTCCACACTACTCTAATGTGTACCATTGCACACTTTGCCACTGCACTCTCACTCCACACCACTCCATGACACTCTACTCTGCATCATTCCACTCTACGCCATTCCACTTTATGCCACTGTACTCTGCAACACTACACTCTATGCCAATGCACTTTATATCAATCCACTCTATGCCACTCTAATCTACTCTACACCACTGCACTCTATGCCAATCTACTCAGCACCACTCTACTCTATGCCACTGCACTCCACGCCAATGCACTTTACGCCACTCTGCTCTAAGCCACCACACTCTACGATTGTCTGCTTTGTGGCACTGCACTCTATGCCACTGCAGTCTACACTACTCCACTCTATTCTGCACCACTCTGCTCTATGCCACTGTACTCTGCAACACTGAACTCTATTCCACTGCATTCTATGCCAATGCACATTATATCACTCAACTCCATGCCACTCTAATCTATTCTGCACCACTGCACTCTATGCCAACCTACTCAGCACCACTCTACTCTATACCACTGCACTCCAAACCAATGCACTTGATGCCACTCTGCTCTATGCCATAACACTCTACGGTGGTCTGCTCTGTGCCACTGCACTCTATGCCACTGTAGTCTGCACCACTCCACTCTGCACCACTCCACTCTATGCCACTCCACTCTACTCTGCACCACTCCACTCTATGCCACTGTACTCTGCAACACTGCACTCTATGCCAGTGCATTCTACACCAATACACTCTATGCCACTCAAATCTACTCTGCACCCCTGCCCTCTATGCCACTTTACCCTACACCACTGACAGTCTTCTTTGCGCCACTGCACTCTATGCCACTGCACTATACAACAGTCTACTCTAGTCCACTGCACTCTACGACCAATGCACTCTACGGACAATATATTCTACCATCACTACACTCAATCCCACTTCACTCTACTGTGCACCACTGCACTCTAAGCATCTTTAATCTACTGTGTACCACTGCGCTCAATACCAGTGCACTCTATCCCACTCTACTGTGCACGACTGCACTCTATGGCAGTGCGCTCTACCCCAGTCTAATATGCACCACTGCACTCTACACCATGCCAGTCTAGGTCACTCCACTCTGCACCACTGCACTCTACCCCAATGTCACTGCACCCTGTGCCACTCCACTCTATCCTGCACCATGCCACTGCACCCTATGCCACAGCTCTCCACTTTGTGCCAGTGCACTCTACGCCACTACACTTGACGCCTCTCTAATCTATTCTGCAACACTGCACTCCACGCCACTACACTCTACACTGATCTACACCTCTGCATTGCACTACATTTTATCCCACACCACTCTACTCTGAAACAATCCAATCTATGCCACTGCACTCTGTGCCACTCCACTCTATGCCATTGAACTCTACGCCACTGCAATCTACTCTGCACCTCTCTACTCTACGCCACTCTACGCCACTGCACTACTTTTCTCAAAACCAATGCACTTTACGACAATCTACCCTGCACTACTGTACTTTACGCCTCTTCACTCTAGGCCACTCTACTCTGATGCACGACTCCATTAAACTCTACTCCACTCTATGTTGCTCATCGCAACTTCCTCTATGGCACTTTACCCCACTCTATTCTACGAGACACTACTCCACTCTACTATTCCCTTCTATGCCACTCCGCGCTATGCCACTCTACTCTACAACACTCTACTCCACTCTATGCCATTCCACTGTCCTACACTTCTCCATTCTGTGCAAGTCCACTCAACAACAATCTACTACGCTCGCTCTATGCAAACCCCTCTATGCCACTCCGCTCTGTTCTACAACACTCCACAGCACTCTATGCCATTTCACTCTGACACTCTACTCCACCTATACCACCCGACGCAATGCAGTGCGCGCAACGAAATTCGTTATATTTATGTATATGTTTACTTACCTGAAATTGATCCGTATTCTGTAGTTTCCTACCCCCCACCCTGCCCCACGTCAACGCCCGGCAGCACTCCCACCACTGACCGCTACTGTTCCACTCCCTCCACGAATTTCAACAGCACTCTACACTACTCCACTTTACGCCACTCCACATCTCTCTACCCCATTCGATAGCACTCCACACCACACTCCTTTAACCCTATTTCAGCCATGCTGAACAGCAGCCACACTGGTATACAACATAGCTAAAACAAATTGGAGAAGGCAGTATCTGTTGCATAGGCTAGACCTATTGACTTTGCCATTCCTTGTTTTCCTTGCTGTTTATTGTTGTTATTCTTTCTTTTATGCAAGAGACTTAAAAACCAGAGCCCATCAACAAAATAAGCTTTTTTAAGACTGTGAATAGAAGTTGGACAACTTGAGGGAAGAAGACATGTCAGTTAACGATTCCCTCCAAAATAAGGCAGTATTTTTTCGGACTGAAAGTGGGTCCTGTTAGACCCAAAGCCGTTCTCTGGGCTAGAAGAGTTTAGTTTCACCGCTCAGAAGCCGCTCGTATAGTCACGCAAGTTGCCGAGGTGACGTCAGACGGCGACGCCTCCAGCTGAGGAACGAAGTGCTGGGAGGGCGGGATCGTCCACTGCCGCACGCTGCTCACTGAGCCTCTTCTCATTCGACCGTGCGTTCTGTGCGCGTGCTGCTGTGCCGAGAGAGACGCTCGTGCAACCGGTGCCCCGAATCGTACCCGGCGCACTGCTGGATGCCCCATGGCCACGGTCCGGGAGAAAGCGGTGGCTCTGAATTTCTGCGCGACCTACAGCCCCTCGCAGAGGCCCCCTGGTAGGCAGCGCTACGCATTGCTTTCCCTGCTCATTTACTGCAGCTGAAGTGCGCGCTTAATTACTAGAAAGAGCGAGTGCTGCTTATTCTCGCTTAACCTCAAAAAGCTCACCTGAGGGCCGTGTTGCTAAAGTCCTAATGAGTCCTCTGGCTCAGCGCGCCAAGAGACTGCAGTTTAGGCACTATAACTTCACTTATGTACAAACGCACAGACCCCGAAGAGAGTATCCAACTGGGGGGTCAGCACAAGCCAATACCTCATACTTTGCTGACCGAATCCTATGGAATCTCCAGTGACTTGAGGCATTGGAAAAGAGCTCGAGTAGTGAAGGTTACCAGAAACTCCTTATCACCACGGGTATTATCTTCAGTCCGGGGTACACAATTTCAGGTTACTTATTTCACGTGTTAGTTCACTTGGTTTAGCTGTATTGGAAGCAAGTAATACACATACCAGTGTGCAATATTTTAAAGGAAAGCTCGGTGCAGGAAGTTTGTAGCCTTGAGGACATGGAGCCATCTAGTAGTACCCATACGTTTGGTATATTGATGAGAAGTTGCTACATAGGTGTGCAAAAAAATCTGCCCTTGGAAGGTCAAGAATCTTCGAGGTTTTGTGTTTTAATTGACTGTGCTTAACATGATTACATTTATTAATTTAATAAATTAAAAAATAGCACAAGATCCGAGCAAATATCAAACTTTAAGGTGAATTTTTAAGATTTATGTGGCGACAGGATGGGTGCGCTCTCTCCACTTAAGTCCTAAACCGCACATGCTTTCATAGTCTAAAAATGCAAATGCAGGCAGCCCTCTTAAATTTAGTTAAACGGGCGTAGCAATTTACCAGACTCTGCATTATCAAGATTGCCCATTCTTGAATACATTGTCTGGGTTCCATGTTCATCAAAGTCACTTTGGGAAATAAATTTAAGGCGGGGAGCATTAGACACAGACCAGGATCAAATTAAGGTTAACTGCAAAAGCAGCAACGTCCTACTCCATCCTCCTTGCCCTCGTGGTGTTTCAGTGCTTCAAAAACGCCCTCCTCGAATAAGCAATTTTAGATCATAAGCATGCTCGCAAATACTGTATCGATCGAAAAAAAATTTTTTAACAGCAATTTTGTATTCCGCCAAAAGGAAGACGTTACCAAGATGGACTGATAACATGCGACCTGTTTGGCAGGCTGCTTGCTAACTATGTAGGAATCTTTTTATGGCCCGGGGCTGGGCCACGTAGACCTGGTATGTGCAGACCGGTTTTTCCATGAGCCTCTGTGTCCTTGTGTTTTAAGATCATAATATTGCTTAGGTTTCCCCAGTAGCGGTCAGTATTTGGAGGCCTTTTTCTTACACGTCTTTTTTGGGTTCTATTACTTGTATTCACGTTATTTGCAGTCCTTGTTTTTCTTGAGCTCGTGGAATGTTTACATCCGCCTTGGAGATATGTGAAGGGTCTCTTTAAGGCAGCCTGCTCTCTTTGAGGGAAGTTTGGGCATCAGACACTGTATTTTCCAAGAAGGGGGATGCGGTTGCGTGGAGTGTGCCAGTGGCTGTCTCGGAGGAGGGATCCTACGTTAGTTAACACCATTTGTGTGATCTGCATTATTCAGCAGCCTCTAGCCTCTTGGCCCGGTCCCTTGTCTCCATATGCAGCCTGTGGAGAGTGAGGCCTGGGACTTGCTCCCGTCCACCAAGCTGTGTGAGAAGGGGAGATTTTGTTTTGTTTTGTTTGTTTTGGTTACTTTGTGCTCCCTCTCTGTCAGAGTGGAGTCACTGTGTAGTAGATTCCCAGAAGGCCGTAGGTGCAGACAAACACTTCGTGTTAATCTCTTTAATGCATTTGCCTGCAGAACAGAAGCTTGGAGTGAGGGTGATTGAAGAGGAAAATGCAGGACTGCCTAATTTCCAAAAGTGCTTTCAGTTTATGAAAGGACACATCGTTGCTGTGCAATAGGGAGAGCTCCTTGAAGCAAACTGTGCAATTTGAATAGCTGCAATAAAGGACACCACAAACCTTTTATTTGAAGTATTTTGCTAAAGGTTTATTGACCACACGCTTTTGGGTTAATCTGAATGCCAATACAGGACAGTTGTCGACAACATGACCTAAGCGGACTCCACCTTCGTTGATGATCTATACCAGGTGCCTTTTTTAGCCTCTGGTGTAGTCTTTTTCAGGCTATGGCCTGCATCTGGTCACCCATCGCTGAGGTAAAATTTTGTTTCCACGCAAGGCAGAGCAATATAGGGGCTGCCTTGCTTAAGCACAGATTTTCAATGGCTCCTGCCAGAGCAGAGGGCACTGTTGTAGAGACCCAGGTTACAGCAACTCGTTCTACCTATGTGCCACCAAGGCAGTTATTCATGAGCTCAAAGTTTTGCAAAATGCGTCCGCACAAATACTGTTAGAGAACAGGTACGACTCAGTCAGACGGGGTCTGATTGACCTTCACTGTTTACCTGTGGCCCAAAGGATCAAATGAAAATCATTGTGCACTGAGCATTGCAGCCAACTGGATATCCCTTGCTCTCCCAAAAGACTTCTTAGATCTACCAACTCTCATTTAGCCACGTCCCCACTGTTAAGAGCTAGAAGTGAAGGATGGTCTTTTGGCTGCAACGTTGCTCGGCTCTGGCCATTAGATCTATGAATAATGAGTTGAGTTTCCGAAAATCCCGCAAGACCTAGCTCTTTAGGAACTGATAATTTCAGCTGTTGAGTCTGATCTTTGTGCAGTGGTTCTCTTTTGGCCAACAGCACTGGGATGCCTCAAGGTCAGCATGTGCTTTACATATCCCTTAGCATAGCATTATGCCTGTGAGCGCCCTTTGCAAATATTGGTGTTCTTCGCTGTACCTCTTGTCTTGAAGTGGCCCTGTGACTAGAAATTTAAAGGAGAACAAAGCAATCTGGCACAAGTGCAGAAGTGTAAAAATCTGAAAGACTGTCAAGGAAGGGTACTGTGTGTGTGTAGAGGGAAGGAGTACCAGTAAAAATCAAACATGTTAAGTTTTGTACTGACTCTTTAAGAACTCCACCAAGCCTAGTCTATCTCCTTCATATTCATTAGATCAGAGTGGATGACCTGCCACAGCCACTGTAAGAAATTGGCCTGAGAGGATGATGGATTAAAGAAACCTTCATACCTACCGGCATAACACATTTTCAAAATCGGAGTCTATCACAGTTTCACGTCCTTAACTCCACCAAATGCTGCATCTCATAACGCAGTAATTGCAATGTGTTTGCCATAACAAATGACTTGGAAAACCGTCCCCCATGGGGGTCAAAGGAAAGACCATATTCCCTTCGTGGAGTAGCAAGCTGTCTGGGTGTACAAGACCTTCAGGATCCCACTTAGCTATATTAACATTACAATGCAGCCCCTGAGGCTGACGTCATGGAATGCAACTTGGGTGAAGCTACTGATTAAGCTAATTGCAAACTCAACCTGTCTAGTATAGGATTGGGATGGTCTACTTAACCTGTACTGGAAGCAAGAGTGAGTTGCTGTCTCTTGCATATTACATGGTCTGTTTCAGTAGCATCAGTATTCTTCATAGTTTCTAGTCTTCAGTTGCATCCTCTGGGCAGCATAGGGTTTTGTGGGCGTTGTTGATATTTGGGGGATGTGTAACTTTCCCCAAATAGTTCAGGAGTATTGTTTACTATTCGAAGTGCACCCCTAAAATATTTTGAGGAAAGTTAAACATTCGGAAGTGTTTTTATTTTAAAGTTGACATGGGTAATTTTGCATTGCTGGAAGTGCTGCCGTGAGGACCCTGGTCAAGGCAAAAGAATATGAATACTGGCTTCAGTTCAGGTGAGGCACAGACTTCCTGCGTGTGTTTACACTGGATCTGTAATGGAACATATAAGCAAAATATGGTGGAATATAATGCAGTGCAAACATAAGGAGATGATGGACGGAGTGCTGAAACTTTATAGACACTCGCCCCCAGTCACAGATATGGGTTGAAACAATCATCGTTCTTTAGCTCTCTTCGCCACCTCATTTCAGACCCAGCTATATGCAAATCAGTCTTGTCCATGTGCCTCATGGGAACAGTCCAGACCGAACTGCCAAACCAGGTCTTCCCTGGACAGGAAACAAGCCTCCTGGGATCGGTTTTGGGGTAACACTCCTCATCAGCCAGGCTAGCTTGAATCCAGTGGCAAAGTGAGCAAGGGACCCACGCATGGGCCTACCCTGCATATAATGCAGCACAGCGTGATTCCCAGTGACTGGAGTTCATTCGAACATACCACCCTAATTGTGCTGTTTACTGGAGAATTAATTGATGCCACTCTGATCCCAGCAAGGCCAGGCTGAACGTGTTAATCTTAACCTAAAAGGTGCAGTTTCTTTTAAAGACATAGGCTGCCTGTGTGCTTGTCATGTTACGCCCCCTGACTTGGCTAGAAAGCCCCGAACACAATACTATAATATTGTTCAGATCTGTTGTGAAGAAGTGTGACTACTGACTCCCTCTGAGAGAAGAAGCCATGAGATTGGGCTAAACACGCCATGGGTGAACCCCGAGACTCCCTAGGTACCCTTGAGCCGAGACTCCCTCCATCTACAGTTGTTCTGCGCGTTTTTACCCTGCAGCGGGAGGCACCGAGAGACAGACCCGCTGCTGCATTAAGGCCTCAAGGCGGGGTGGCGCCCTGGGTTTGCTTCGTATCCCGCCCTCCCGCCTGGAGCTCGGAGGGCCCCTCCCTTTTGTTGTCTCTTGGTATGACCAGGTAACTCCCTTCGAAGCTAAGAGAATTCAAGCCAGTTTAAATATGCACTGTTATCAGGCGGGCAACTAGAACCAAATTTCGGGGGGAGGGGGGGGGGGGGGCAGAATTTTTTTTGGGGGGGGGGGGGGCTAATTCTTTCAGCCGTAACCAGAGTGGCTGTAAGAAGGGGTGAAAACGTAATAAAAGCCTCATTTACAAGTAAATGGCCTTTAACAGACGTGTGAAGTACTCACAATTAGACATAGTCAGCCCGCGAAGCTGTGTCACCCCGGGCTGACAAACGAGGGGGGGGGGCTGAATCCCTGTGAGCCCAATGGGTGTTGCGCGCCTGACTTATCAACATTTTTGCAGACCTACGACATTTATTTATTTAATGCATTTTTATAAAGCGCCGACTTTACCCGAATGTGTCAGAGCGCTGTACAGTAGGACCAGTTACGTTACATGAGAGAAATGTTACAAAATAGAACGTACAAAAATAGCACGACACAGAATCGAACACAGCAGGCAAGAGGAACACAATATCATTAATACAGTTGCCGCCCCTCCCTAGTGTCGCATCTATCAAAACGAAGTTTGCTGGGCACACTTTAGCAGCCTGTTCTGTTGGTGTTGCTGCATTCGCACCCTTGTGTGGTGTCAATCTCTTCCTTCTGAGTTACTAATCCTGTTTGGGGATTCTCTGTGGGTGGTAAGATTCTAATGCAGATAACGTCCTCGAACCCCGGATGCGTACATTTGGCTGTTATCATAATGCGACCCAAGCTACTTCATATCAAACGAATGTATTTTCACAGCCCGTACTGGTGCAAGATATTTTGGACGATTTATCCCCCAGTCCAAGTACACGCCAGCGCTTCAGCATATGCATAGGTAGTGCGTACCATCGGTTGGAGATGGGGGTTGTAAGCAAAGTAACACTATGTCCCAGGCAGCCCGGAACTGATGACGTCTGCCGACTGCTGGTCTCTGTATATATAATTAATGGTCTCATTGTCTTTTCTTGCAAAGCTCTGCTTACTTTCAAATTGCGTCGCTTGGCAAACGCGTTGTTTGTGCCTTTTGTTGTGTTTACCTTCGCCGCCTCCTATCCGCGCTCACAAATACCTGTCGTATCTTACCCGCACGTTTTCTATGGTGCAGGGTCCGAAGAGGGTCTGCATGCAAGCTCCAGCCACCTGACATTGGGGGGTGTTGTATTCGGGGGTGGTGTGTTGAGCGAGTGAGGTTTGCAGATTTGGTCAACGTAACAGGCTCTTTGCTGGATTGTTTAGTGCACGATACCGGTACCTAAAATACTTGCGTATAGCATCTTGTGCAACACCCCCCCCCCCCCCTCACCTGCATATGTGTTACTTCCCCCTATGCAAGTGTTTGTGACTCGACTACGACTGAGTCAGCCTGAAAGTAGACGTGTGCTGCCCTCACTGTTCAGATCTCACCCATCCTCTGCTTTCCAGGGATTGGGTTAGATGCTCAGGCTGCACCTCTTTTCCGGCTACAGACCTGTTAAGAATCTTGCAAAAAGTCTGACTGCTGACAAAATACAGTGTCTAGCCTTTTATTCAATGTGTTAAAAAAATGCACACTATACACATTTCAAGGATCACGGCTATAGTCGGGGCACTTGCAGGTTACGGATTTTTATGCAAGCAAGAGCTCTGATTGTTCAATTTTCCCAATGTGTCTTTAAAAGCTGTTGGTATTTCCTAATTCGCATAATACCTCTGCTGTCCTTGGGCATTTTGCTTTTCACCTGCATTGCTGTCGCACGCAAGCCACGCCTGGAGAATGGAATGTAAACAAACCAACCCATTAGTATGTAAAAATGGAACTCTTCAAATGCAGAGTGTGTGTATGCGCGCGCGTAGTGCATGTGATCAGCATTGAACTCGTCTTATGTTTCTTATGCGTTGCGGCAGCTTATTGAGTGATACTCGCTTACTGTGAGTCGGGCCAAACCACACTTGTGCCTTTAGAGGCGGCGGAAGCATTAAGAGCTTGGGCCCGGCGTGCAGCTACTTGAATCCAGCCAGGGGTGAAGCGTACCTTCAGTGTGGGTGGTGAGAAGACGGCGTATTTGTGGAAGGCTATTCTTCATAGACCGCTCTAAAGATCAAAACCTTTCTCTTGCTCAAAGTAACTTTTTTGCATTTAAATTATTTGAAATGCATCTTCGATGATGACTACTGTTTAAACGTCTTTGAACTTCAGACATGACACCAACGACTTTAGGCAGGTGCAGATAAGCCACAGGTGGCCTATGCTCCGTTTAGGCAGCAGTGCGCATGAGCGGTGCATCAGAGCCTGCTTGTAAACGGGATAGAATTGATCCGGTGGGCGATGGGCCAGTACCTCAGTTGCAGCTGAGGGCCTCTTTTTTTTTTTTGGCCAGCGTGGTGGGCGATTTGGGCGGTATCGGGGCTGTATAGACGCTGCCAGCAGCCCAGTGGGGGCCTGAGCGCCCACACTAGAGGCAGATGGGCCTCTATCGCCCCCCCCCCCCCGCTTTTTACCAATTCCCAGTCTCTCCCTGGGCCGACCTTTAATGTATGCTATGCAGATTTAGCAGGGACGAGGTGGGGCGAGGGCCTGAGCAGAAGTGGCCTCATTTATAGTAAGGTGTAGTTCACAACCGACCTAATCCGCGTGCAAAGAGTCCTGGCAACATTTGCATTTTTAAAAAAATCCCTGCGATTTAAGAAAACACGCCTCTTTTAGCAACCCACTTCCCCTTTGTAATACTGAAAACACGGAAGCAGTGTTTTGTAATAAAGCTCAATCCGCAAATGTGGTACACTTAAGGCCTATTTTTTTTTTATCCCAATCCAAAACTGTTTTTGAGGTGGAAGGAGCTGTATGTACAACGCAGCTTTGGAACACACTTTTACATGAAAAGTGCAAATAACAAGCAACACTGCCGTGGTAATAAGCCACAAGAGGTCCGGCACCGGTGCCATTAATCCGGCCAAACGGTCCGACACGATTCAGATTGAGTTAATGGTCGGTGTGCCTTTGGGAAGGGAAACTTCAGGAGCTCATTATCTTTTATTATTTTTCAGTGGAAGCATCCGCCGCAAAACACTACTAAATAGTTGTACACCCGCCCAAACTGCATGGAACGGTTCGAATGTGTGCTAGGATATCATGGCTTGCTTGTGTTGTAACAGTATAAGCCCCTCTCGTCACCCTTCCTGGAAGAGCAGCGCGCCTGGTCACGCTCCAGTGTCATGCTGATATTTCATCCTCGGCAACGGAGGAGGCTTGCTCTCGACATGAATAAATCACTTGACGAGATCTCGAAAACGACCGGTAGCACCGATCCATATCCAACCCACTCTGTGAGCCCTTCTGCACAACCCTCGCGCGCACACTTAAACTCCGTCAAAGAATCCGGCGCGGAGACACTTTCCTTCTTTCTCACTCTGCCATGGTTGGTTTATTAAGCTTAATCTTCGAATATTTTTCAAGCTAATGTGGCAGATCTATGCAACTCTGTAACAGAGGGTCATATCCTCTCACATAGAACAGGTTAAAAAAAAACTCCATTTAGACTTAAACCATTCTTTTCATTCGGTGGTAACCGAGGTTATATTTTAAATTTTAAAATCTTAAAATAAATCCTAACAAACGCCAATTTACACGGATGTGTTTTACAACATAATTTACCGCTTTAAAGGAAACTGTTTGCTGGCGCTTCATTGGGAGCGGCCAAGCTTTGAATTAGTAAAATGCTGTGCTTGATACAACCAGGTTAACCACATAGAACGCCCATACCCGACCCGCATCAACAATTTAAATGCAACTGTATCTTCAACTGCAAAGTGATGGAAGCGCAAACCTAACAGGTCATGCAGGACGCCAGGTCCCACTCGGTAGGTTGGAGCAAAGGTGGCTGCTGGAGGACACGGGTCTTAATCCAACTAACAAAGCTACAATAAGGGTTTTCCATCTACACACGTGCTGCGCGGATAAAGTGCTATGCCATGTCGGAAGAATCCCGAGTCAAGCAATCGTGCCACCTTGTGTTCACAGCTGATATGCTGGTTGAAATGAAATATGGTATTTGTTAGAGCTACTAAAGCTAGAGTGTTTGGTGCCTTGAAAGCAGGGGGAGAAAGAGTGAGAAAGACCCAGTTAGTGATTAAAAATAAGTTTTTAGATTCTTCCTGAAGGAAAGTAGGTCTGTGTTTAATCTCCAAGCCTCCGGGAGGCCATAATCTCACTGGCACTTGTTTTGGTATACTCCACATGCAGAAGTGGACTAGATTTAATGGAATTAAAGATATTTTCAAATGGTCCAGCTTCTCTGCAAGACTAAAAGAGCCAAGGAAGAGTCAGTGAAAAGTAGATTTGAGAGTGCAGAGGAGGAGGTCGTATTCTGTGGTAGACTATTTCATTTTCTCTTTAATTCCAGTGTTGTGTCCACGTTATGCTCAGCTCCCGCCCTCTTGTTTAAACTAGTGTCGTTAAGCAGACTAACCCTGAAGTGGCAGCTCTATCTGCAGGCAGGGATGCCAAGTGAATTTGTCTGCTCCCCCTTTAATTGCACGCTGCCTGCATTGAGCACTTTGTCCCACGAGATAAATGGCACCTTGTCTGCAACGGCTTTGCTCAAGTCTCTCGTCTCCCGTCTCCTTTTCACCATATCACAAGTCTGACACTTGGTGGCAGCTCTGCTGACAGAGACAGGTTGAACTGGGAAGAATATGAAAGCATTCCTTCGTGGCCCTGTCATTTCACATGCACAAAGTCCGCACTCTCAAATATTTGTCTGTAGTGACCGCATTTACAAACTGCCATAACCTGTTCTTCGCCACCACCAGCCCTTAAGACGAGCACGCACCGGGACTATGCGGGAGATCTTCGATCTCCGTGCATATTTCACAACTGTAGCTGCCCGCAAACATGCAGTGCTGCTGCGAAGCCCCGTACCTTGTAGGCGCATGTTCCAGCACTTACGAAGTGCAGGTGGGTACATCCTTGTAGCCTGGTTCTTCCATGCACTGATTAGCGCCGTCAAAGTAACTGGGCTGGGGCATCAAGGTGGTTCGTTCGTGCCCACTCACAGCAGTATGGTGATGGCCATGGTGCAGGGGGAGACCCTTTGTAGTGAGGGAGGAAGTTGGGCAGAGTAGCGAATGGCTTTGTGAGGAGGAATGAGGACACGTTGCCGCCTGTTTAAAGGAAAGGTTGCTTTTGTGCTTAGAGGGTGGGGGGAGGGCTCATTTTTTTTAAACATTTTTTATTGAGTTTTTCCAAGTATGTCGCACCTCAGCATGATATACAATCTTTATACAATTTTTGTCTCGCAATCATTGGTATCTGATATTAGCTGTATACATCTAGTACAGTATTGTTATTTCTAACCTTTGACAGCATTGGTATCATTGTGTGTCCTTGTATCTTGCATGAATTTGGTCCATGTATATAACAATAATTCTTATTTAATCTTAACCATCCCCCATCTCTCCCCCCCCACCCAATAATCCCCAGTCTGTTTGCCTGCGTAACTTTTCGTGAACCACTTTTGTTACAACATAGTCTTGCGTGATGTACACTTATCCATACAGATTCTCCTTTATACGCATAGGTTCAAGGGATGGGCGTCCCATATTACACCTTTACATAGAACATTTAACCTTCCTTATCTATATCAGTTAATTTCAACTCCTCCAGCATAGCCTCCCATTCTAGCGCTACTGGTGTTTTCCGTAGCCCTCTTATTTCCTCCCTAAGCAACGCTGCACCCTCTGCGCAGCTCCAGCGTATCATTTCCGTATGCCAGCTCAATACAGCTGGGGCTTTACGTGCCTTCCATCGCATAGTAAGGGTTCTGATAGCCAGTATTAAAGCAAGGTCTATGAATCGGTATTGTACCTTGTGCTTGGACAAATGTTTGTGTAAACCCAAAATACATTCTTCTACTGTATTATGTAGTACGTGATGCGCAGCTGTTCCAGTTATTCGTCTAATTGCGTCCCAGTATTTCCCTTACTATTGGGCACTCCCACAGCATGTGTAGCAGATCTGCCCGTTCCGTCATACATCTCGGACATGAGTGTTGTGTTTGGGCAAACATCCTATCCAATCTACGTGGGGTCAGATAAGCCCGGTGCAATACCATAGTCTGGATACATTTAAATTTTGCATTTCTCGATGCTTTCCTGGGATGTTCAATTACTGTCGTCCATTCCTTGTCTGTCAGGTCTCTACCTATGTTCTCTGCCCACACTGTCATCAGTGTATCTAAGGAGACCCGTGTATGGGCGCTAATGCCGTTGTATAGCCATCGGATTAAATGTCTACCTCTACCCCTATAATGTACCATCTTGACCAGCTCGTTACTGGGCGGTTCCCTCCTCTGTGGCGCCCAATGAGTTTTTAGGTATTGAAGCAGTGCAGTGTGTGTTAAATACAGGTGCGCTGGGGCTCCCGTTTCGTTAACAAAGGTGTCATGGTCGAGCAGTGTCTCGCTACCAAATAGGTGTGCCACCGTACCAAGACCTGCGTCAGACCAGGGAGCCAATTTGCGGTTAGTGAGCCTGCCGCCCGACAATGGGATACCTAATAGCGGGATGTTGCCCGCGTATGCAGGGGTTCATTCGTATGCAGCAGTACTGCTTTCCAACACTTGAGCGCAGTGTCTAACAAAGGGGGCTGGTCTCTCTCGGGTCTATTGCGAGGAAACAGCAGGGCGTATAGTGCTTCACTATCAATGTCCGTGTCTGTGTATCCTATTTAATGCAGATTACGTCCCACCATCCAGTATGACAACAATTGTAATTGAAAGGCGTAGTAATAGGCAGGGAAGTCCGTCACTCCCAGTCCACCCATACGTGTACCCACTTGCAATTTCTTCAGGCTAATAAGTATTCTAGCCTGTCCCCATATATGATCTATTATCAAAGTATTCAGTATTTTAAAGGTGGCTTGCGGTACTACCAATGGCAAATTTGTAAAATAATATAATAATCGTGGCAGAACAACCATTTTAGTTATTGCTGCTCTTCCCATAACAGACCGTGGCAGCGCAGTCCAAAAGGTGACACTGCATCGTAAGGCTCTGATTGCTCTGTTGAGGTTTCCATCTAACATATCCACATGCGTTCTATATATCTGAATGCCCAAATACTTAAACTTAGTTTGTGCTACCTGAAGTCTGGTATCCCCAAATTCTGCGTCTGTTTCATCTGTGTGTTCCGTGAAGAAGAATGCATGTGACTTTGCAGTGTTTAAGGCCAGGCCCGACCAGACTTCAAATCGTCGGTATACCTCATACATTGGGGTATGGGGCAAGCGGAGGTCACGTATGTTCATAATAATATCGTCCGCGTAGGCCCTAGAAGAGATGGGTCGTGTTCCCTATCAGTATTCCCCAGACCAGGAAATCTTGTCTTAGTTTGATTGCTAAGGGTTCCAGTGCCAGAATAAAGATGAGGTGACAAAGGACATCCCTGTCTGGTCCCTTTTATGTATAGTGTATTCTTCCGATATATGTCCTCCGGTTCTGGCGCGTGCTGTTGGGGACTTATATAGTAAGTGCAGCCAGGTTATGTAACCCTCCGGTATCCCAAATCTCATTAATGCCTGAAACGTATAGCTCCAATTGATGGAATCAAACGCTTGCTTGAGATCTAGCGAGATACAGCCTGCATGGGGGTACTGTTTTGGCGCTTCCGTCATCAAATAATGTAGTTTCCTAATATTTAATGATGTGCTCCGTGCTGGCAAAAACCCAGTTTGGTCTATGTGGGCCAGTTTTAACAGGTATAATTTACAACAAGGGGTGGTGATGGACAGAGTCTCTGAATTAAGCAGAAATCTCTCACCCAGTCAAGAGATCAGGGCTAGATCCAACACCGTTTTTTAGCTCACTGCATCATCCCAGTTTCAGAACCTGGCTGTATGCAAATTAGTCTGTTCCTGTCCCAGTGCATGATGGGAACAGGGCAAACCAAACTACAAAGCCAATTCTTACACTAGAAAGGAAACAAGCTACCAGGGACCGGTTTCTGGCATTTCAGCCTCTTCGGCCCGGCTTGCTTGAATCCTGATGGTGCAGTGAGCAAGGGACTCATGTCTGAGCATACCCTTCCACGCTTAGGGTGGACAAAATAATTTTGTAAATAAATTGTAGTCTGGTCTGCCCTGTTCCCATGATGCACTGGGCCAGGGACAGACTAATTTGCATACAGCCAGGTTCTGAAACTGGGATGGTGCAATGAGCTAAAAAACGGTGTTGGATTTAGCCCTGATCTCTTGACTGGGTGAGAGTATTCTGCTTAATTCAGAGACTCTGTCCATCACCACCCCTTGTTGTAAATATTTTTGTCCACCCTAAGCGTGGAAGGGTATGCTCAGATGTGAGTCCCTTGCTCATTGCACCATCCGGATTCAAGCAAGCCGGGCCGAAGACGGCTGAAATGCCAGAAACCGGTCCCCGGAAGCTTGTTTCCTTCCCAGTGTAAGAATTGGCTTTTGTAGTCTGGTCTGCCCTGTTCCCATGATGCACTGGGCCAGGGACAGACTAATTTGCATACAGCCAGGTTCTGAAACTGGGATGGTGCAATGAGCTAAAAAACGGTGTTGGATTTAGCCCTGATCTCTTGACTGGGTGAGAGTATTCTGCTTAATTCAGAGACTCTGTCCATCACCACCCCTTGTTGTAAATCGTTTTAACAGGTATGGCAGTAATCTGTTAGCCAGCACTTTACTCAAAATTTTATATTCGGTAAACAATAACGATAGTGGGTGATAATTGGCCATGTCTGTGTGGTCTCTTCCTGGCTTTGGTAGTGATTTTACAAGCGCCTGTGCTGTTAGAGGTAGGGCACCCATGTCACATATTGTTTAAAACAATTCCATCAATTGGGGTACTAGGGCCTCTGCATATGTGGCGTAGAATTCAATGGGGAGTCAATTCATACCAGGTGTTTTATTTAGTGGAAGACCCTTTATAGCGACTTTGATCTCCTGTTGCGTAATGGGCCAGTTGGGTCTTTTTGTTCCGATGTCTGGAGTGTTGGAAATGTTAAAGAAGATAGGAAAGCCTCTGCTTGTTCTCTTGTAATGTAATATGTTGCACCATACAGTGCTGCGTAATAGTTCCGGAAGGTAGCATTGATATCTCCCTAACTAGTTACGGTTCCATTTTCTGTGCTAATTTCGCATATCACCACTGCTGGAGGGGTATCCCGGATCAGTCGAGCAGACTTATCTGCTTCGGCGTGAGCACGTCTGGTATATGCCTGATAATCTATGACCCTTAGTGATTCCAAGAATTCCGATTGTGTAAATCGCGCCTCTTGCAATGGGCCCTTTTGCTCTGCATTAGTCACTGCCTCTTGCTCTAATCTTCCCATTCTCTCCTCTACCTCCACTAGGGACCTATGGAGTTCCTGCCTCGCGCCTACAGTCGCACATATCGCTTTCCCTCTTATGACTGCATTAAAGGCATCCCACTCCACCAGCCTGCTCATTGCTGTATGACTGTATTCTGCAAAGTAACATTCTATAGTGTTTGAGAGATCATTGCCGAACACTGGGTCTTCCAACAACGGTGGCCATAACCGCCATGTAGGGACCGGTGTGGGCACTCTGACCCATGTAACAACTATCTCCAGTGGGTTATGATCCGAAAAAGTCTTGGGTAGGTATGTGGATTGAAGCACTTGCATGGCTATTCTATCGGAACAAAATATCCTGTCTATCCTAGTGTGGAGATCGTGTACTGCGGAATAGGAGTACTCTCTTTGTGTAGGATGTCGCATCCTCCACACATCGCATAGCCCCCACCCTTCTGCCCACCTAACCAATGCCTCCGTCTGTTTAAATACCCCAGCTCCACGTAGTGGCGGTTGTGATCTATCCAATGACACTATCCACGGACATGTGTCCCATCCCGCTAGCGCTCTGCTCACTATATCCCAATACTTAACTTGTTCAAAGTTTGGAGTGTAAATTGTACCCAGCACCACCAGTTGTCCGTCCAGTGTTCCCTTTACAAACACATATCTACACATATTTGCCCAATTTGTCAGTCCTCTGTTCCTGCATTATGAACGGCACTCCATGCCGTATCCAAATTGTGGCCCCCCTTGCATAGTTAGAATAAGAGGTTGGGAGAATTTGACTTGCCATTTCTTTGAGTTTCACCACCTCGCTTTCTACCATAGTATATAAACTATCTGTGCATTGTGGCGTTGTAGGTGTGCGTGGATCCTGTGAAGCTTCTGTATTTTGCCCATACCTTGTATGTTCCTTGTTATAATGGTGTATTTGACCCAAAACAAGATACGATGTATAAGCTGGGCAAAGTGCGTAACAACATGGTTCCCCAGCAAGTCAGCGTATCTTCCAAGTACATGCATGCTGTGACCGGCCCACCCCCCAACATTCCCAATACTCGGACTGGTCTCTGAACTATACCAGACCATAACACGGAACTGAACCAATAATAACATAACGTTCAAGTAAAGAGCCTTCGCCATGTGGGGGGTATCGCCTGCGCTCCGCATGTGGTTTAAACTTCTTCAAAGCACTACTCTTGAGCTTCTATGGTACCCTGGGCCCTAATAATGTCATGCCATCTGCAATAAAAGAATGGTCGTGGAGAGAGCCTTCGCCATGCGGGGGACAACACCTGCGCTCTGCTTGGGGTGCAGTCATCTTTACAATAGTACTCTTAAGTTTCTATGTTACTCTGGCCTTAATGACATTATGCCGTCTACTACGAACCTGTTAGCAGAGTCAATCAGGGACACATAATACTGTTACAATGGGAAATGATACTTGCACGGGTTCAGTCAGCCAAACAGATCTTTAATCAGTTGCGGGGTGGCTGAAGGGAACAGGGCCACACTGCCCTCAGAGTCTGATTTGTGTCAGTTCTTCTGTGGAGGATTTAGTATCCAGCCGTGGGGGGTTCGTGAAGGTGGCCGCAGCAATTATCGCTTGTGACTTGTTGCATCTGCTGCGAGGTAACATATTTACGTGCAGGGGTTCAGTGCGGATGTACGCTCCCACGACCCGCAGCAACGCCTACGGATGGCCGGCCTCTGTCCGTGATTTAAGTGGAGGTCTCTGCAGTATTGGACCGTTCCATCGCCTCCAGCCAGTCCTCCACATCTCCGGGGCTTTCAAAAAAGTAACATTTCTGCTTGAACATTATTTTTACCCGTGCCGGGAACAGTAGTGCATCTCAGATTCAGATCCCTGAGCCTCCGCTTTACCGCCATAAAGAATGATCGCTGTCGCTGCACCAGCATCGTGTAATCAGGATATAATGAGATTCTCATAAGAGCACAGAGAGGCAACTTGTCAATTAAAGCATAAATGCACAAAATATCAATCCAATCCAGATTCTTCCTTGATTTCACAGTAATGAATCTTTAATCTTGCTTTTTCGTCACACAGAATGCCAGGTGAGGTTTCAAAAAACCGCCAACGCGTTACGCCCCACAAGGGGCTTCCTCAAGGCTGTGAACACAATATATCACATGATCATATTTGTGGTCTACTTGAGTGCTCGTACATGTATATTCACCATATACAGCACAAATGCATTTATTAACATCGAAGAAAATCTCCCAACACTTGATACCAAAATATACATGGACTTTTATAAGCCTGTACATTTAATTCAAATCAAGGGAAAAGACCAAGAAGCAGAACAAGAAAAAAAAAGGAAAAAGCGAAGATGGAGAAAAAAGAAAAACACAAAGTGCAGTGATAGGCAGCTCCATGTATCTCAAGAGAGCCCCAGTACTGCAGAACCATCTTGCATCATAATACCGTGAAAGCCACATATGTATAGCAACGGTAGTGCTGCTAAAACACAATCCGCAGCAATATCTGAGAAAACGCAAACACCCCACATGTGATACCACCTGCAGAGAGAGATGCCTTTAATGAAGGGATTCTCACCAAATTTCACGACGCTTCAACCCAAACAATGTTTCACTTGTCATCCAGTCAATGCAAGTGTAGACACTAATATGAAAAACAAACACATAAAGAGATTACCACAAAGAAATTCAATTTATTAAAACCACCATCACCAACAAAATACAATACTTAATGGCAATAGTCCATAAATACCTCCATCAATAGCGAAGCATTAATCCATGCCTGCTCAATTGTCATGAGCACGCTGCCACGACTTATTTTTAATGTTTGGATTCGCATATATGTTTTCTACAATGTGAAAGGAAAAAAAGGGGGGGATCTTTTCAGTCACCTTAATAAAGTTCACTTCAATATTTACAAGGAAAGTTCCATAAGCTGTCGAACAACACCAATTTTACCTTCAATTGAGACTCTGGTAATTCAGACTGTAAATAATTTCTCCAAGAATCCAATATAGACAGACGGTCAATACGATAGTTGACTCATCTAAAATTTAAAAAAAAAAACCTCAAAAGTATCACATTCCCTCTGCAGTTCAAAACTTCCTTCTATACAACCGGGAGGCGAATATCTTATTTTGATTCATATTAAAATATATTCTTCATAAAAGGGACATAAGTACAATTTAATCAAAAAGGACCGCAATAAAAGACATGTGTTCAACAAACCTTTCTTTACGAGGATCAACAAGAGTGTTCTCCTTAAAAAATGACACTAAAACAGCAGAAAGTAAAGAGTATCCGACAAGCACATGCGCCATACAATCAAACTCCATTTTCAGAGGCAAAGTGTGGAAAAGCCCCGTATATTTTATATAGCATATAGCGATGAACCCGGAAGCTATACGTGTTCAATATAGCGATAAACACGAAAACTTTCCACTTTCAAAACGCACTGCTACGCCTACCTTTACGTATTAAATGTGAGAACAGCAGAGCTACATTTTGGAGACCCGATCTTTATCATATCCCGAAACGTGCACATTATCTATGCACAATGGCTAATACAACGCTCACCCAAAGCCAGTCGTGTAATTTTAAGGAGAACACTCGTGTTGTTCCTCGTAAAGAGTTTTTGGGACAAATGTCTTTTATTGCGGTACTTTTTGATTAAATTGTACTTATGTAACCTTTTATGAAGAACCTATTTTAGTATGAATCAAATTAAGATATTCGCCTCCCGGTTGTATAGAAGGAAATTTTGAACTGCAGAGGGAATCTGATACTTTTATTGAGTATTATTTAAAAAAAAATTTTTTTAGGTGAGTCTACTATCGTATTGACCGCCTGTGTCTATTGGATTCTTGGAGAAATTATTTACAGTCTGAATTACCAGAGTCACAATTGAAGGTAAAATTGGTGTTGTTCGACAGCTTATGGAACTTTCCTTGTAAATATTGACGTGAACTTTATTAAGGTGACTGAAACGATCCCACCCCCCCTTTTTTTTTCCACATTGTTGAAAACAATATATGCGAATCCAAACATTAAAAATAAGTTGTGGCAGTGTTCTCATGACAATTGATAATAAGGCATGGATTGATGCTTCGCGATTGATAGTTATTTATGAACTATTGCCATTAAGTATTGTATTTTGTTGGTGATAGTGGGCTTAATAAATTGAATTTCTTTGTGGCAATCGCTTTGTGTTTGTTTTTCATATTAGGGTCGACACTTGCATTGACTGGATGACAAGTGAAACATTGTTTGGGTTGGAGCGTCGTGAAATTTGGTGAGAATACTTTCATTACAGCTATCTCTCTCTGCAGGTGGTATCACGTGTGGGGTGTTTGCGTTTTCTCATAGATATTGCTGCTGATTGTGTTTTAGCAGCACTACCTATGCTATACATATGTGTCTTTCACGGTATTATGATGCAAGATGGTTCTGCAGTACTGGGGCTCTCTTGAGATACATGGAGCTGCCTATCATTGCACTTTCGGTGTTTTTCTTTCTCTATCTTCACTTTTTTCTTTTCTTTCTTGTTCTGTTTCTTTGTCTTTTTCCTTGATTTGAAATAAATGTACAGGCTTATAAGTACATGTATATTTTGGTATCAAGTGTTGGGAGATTTTCTTAGATGTTAATAAATGCATTTGTGTTGTATATGGTGAATATACATGTACGAGCACTCATGTAGATCACAAATATTATCATGTGATATATTGTGTTCACAGCCCTGAGGAAGCCCCTTGTGGGGCGTAACGCGTTGGCTGTTTTTTAAAACCTCACCTGGCATTCTGTGTGACGAAAAAACAAGTTTAAAGATTTATCACTGTGAAATCAAGGAAGAATCTGGATTTGATTGATATTTTGTGCATTTATGTTTTGTCATATTGCCTCTCTCTGCTCTTATGATTGTTTAATAACGTTTGAGTCCTATGGCAGTGGACTTATGAGGTGGGCAACATAAAACTTGTACATTTTTACGATAGATTGTATAGCTAGGTGTTGCGGCTCTTCAAGTATCCCTAACTACCTTTCTTTCTGCTTAGCTATAATGAGATTCTCGCATTCTCAAAGTTTTTATCAGAGCTGATTCCCTAGCTTTCTGCAGGAGAATGTCTCTATCACGGAAGTTCAGCAGCTTGATTATGAGTGGCCGCGGTGGGGCTTCCGGCTTCGGTCGTCCTGTAGGTATTCTCTGCGCACGCTCAATACAGTATTGCATGGAGAGACCCTCAGTCGTGACGTGTTCCCTAAACCACTGTTCCATATATCGCGGTGCATCGTTCCCTTCAATTTTCTCTGGCATTCCAATCACTCGGATGTTGTTCCTCCGTGCCCTGCCTTCTGCATCCTCCACGCGTTCAAGTAAGGTGGCAACCTGTGTCTGCTGTTGCTTCACACTGGTTTCAATCTGTTTCTGTTTCGGCACCACCTCCGCCAGTGTCGCCGCATTTTCCTTTACTTTGTCCGACGTCTTTGCGTGGTCAGCCTGGAGCAAATTAAGGCCAGTGGTCAAGGTCCCTACCTGGAGCTAGATTGCTTTCCTGGAGTCCCGTACTTCTTGCAGTATAAGATCCAATTTATCCACCGGAACAGTGACAGCAGTGGGCGGGATACAACCAGAAACAAGCGTGCTGTCCACATGGTCCGTTACCTCCTGTACAGAGTCTGTGCAGCTAAGGTCCTGTTACGCCCCATTGTCCCCGATTAGAGGGGCGGTCGGTAGTGAAACTTGGATCCTCCAAATTAGTCGTCTCCTATCTTGCCCAGTTGTAACGCATTAGATACACCTGCCTCGTCTTCAGTTGGGCCAGTGCAGTGCCTGCGCTGTCTGTTATTTTTGGCTGGATGGCCTCAAACGGGACGCGGGCACACCAACTACCGTGCCCCCGCTCACTTGTCATATAATATACCTTGGTAGACGCCAACTCCTTCAGGCAAAGGCCGTGTTCAGTACAGGTTCACCTCGCTGCAGCATTCAGGGGTCCTGGGCACGGCGAGGCACCTGGCCCTGTCTCTGTATAGCCTGCACCAGTTTTCTTGCCCCAGCAGTTCCAGTACCATCAAAGTGAGCCGCTATTCCAGTCCCGGCACTGCCTGTATGTGCCCCGCGTTTCTTAGTGGATCCCGGCTGTGTCATCACCACTACTATCATATCCAGTGGTCCGTAAATGAGCGCCATAGCCGCCCCCATTCAGCTCTCTGCGGAGATTGTTAGGTCCCAACTGTGACACTGGGGCACGCAGCTGCCCCAGTTGCCTCTGTCCTAGTCTGGGGAGCAGCCTTGGGTATTAACTGGAGGGGTACCCCCTCGCCCCACCACCTCTGTCGAAGCATCACCCCTGGTGGCAAGAGTTCAAATTCACCATGGCCGCAGCTCGAGGTGCAACCGCAGGCCCCGGGTGCAGGAAGAACACCAGCGCCGTTGTAGTCTGCCTGGTCGGGAGCTCGGCGCAATCACAGGAGTCAGTCACGCCACAGCCGCCGTCCCACACATTTCGGAACACGGGGCGGAAAGCAGTCAGTGAGTGCGCCCGTGGGCCTGCTCCCCGGCCCACCGATGTAGAAAAGAGGGGGGGGCGAGGGAAGGAGGCCGCACCGAAGCCCGGCCTCACCTGTGTCCCATGCCCGCCACACGGGCCTGCCCTTCTCTCCTCTTGTCGCCCGCCGGTCGAGGTCCGCTCCTCCTCCCCCCTCCGGTGCCTGCCGCAGTCACGCATCCGCACCGCAGCTGCACCTATCCACCACGAGCCTCCGGCGGCCAGCGGCGATCCCTCAGTCTTTTCGTCGTAGGATTCAGATGGCGACATCCGTGATGGCGGGTCCGCACACACCGAGGTCCTGGATCTCAGCGAAGCATTTCTCCGCCAGCAGCGCAGCCGGGTCCCGATATGTCACCGGTGTCTGCAGCTTTTATTTCAACCCTCCGATTATGGACTTGGCGGATCTATGCCAGGATATTGATGGTCCAGAGCTCAGCTAACAGACGACCGCCATGTTCGGCGCTTAGCTCCCACCCCCGGGGGAGGGCTCATAATGTGAAGTGGGAGGGGGAAGTATTAACAGCTTAAAGTAACATGCCGCACCATGCAAAGCAAAATAAAGGTGGTGAAGCTTCCAAAAAGTTTGTATACACCTGCTACTGCTGAAAACTGGAAATGCCTACACACGCTACTTTTATTTAAAAATACAAATGCCAATGAAACATGAAGCACGTCAATGCCATGTGTGACAATATAGGAAGGGGAAGTGCATGGCACAGGCGCCCTCGTAAGCATCTGATGAGTCCGGGGGGTAAATGTGTAACTGTGCCTGAAGCGTAACAGAGGTGCAGACTTTGACCCTGGGGAACAGTGTTCTAGTCTTGGCATCAACTGTAAAAAAAAAAAAAGCATGTCTGTTGAAAATGCAGGGGCGGGGGCGTGCACGGAATAGATGCTCTAGTGTCAGGGTTAGGGGAATTGCGTAGCTGTGCCTGCAACACCAGCTACCACAAAAAATTGATTAACAAAAGAGTGCTTTGAAATTGTAAATAAAACAAACCGAATAATGATGCATGTCAAAGGGGCTGTCCTCTTGGAAGGTAGCAACAGAAGAGAGGGAGGTACTAAAGAGAAGAAAGCAGGACTGCTAATAAAATCAATAAAATGAAAAGAATTCCGAAAGACACTGCAAGGAGCCAATTAAATGTATGGGCGGAGCGGAGTGTCCATATCCTGAATACAAGAAGCACACAGTAAATTACAAATTTAAAAAGAACAGTGCATTTATTTTTCTTAAGAAATAAGAAAAAAGGAAAAAAGGAGAAAGTGAGGGAAAGTAAAGGGTTATAGGGATGGAGTGCAAGAATTTATTTAGAAAGATATATAAAAATCAAAGAAACTATCATTAATCAAATTTGAAAAAATATCACAATTTATTATAAAATGATGCGCTCAATGGATATTTGCTTGTTTATAAAATTGCAAACCATATGTACAAAAAACCAGACAAGTGGCAAACACAATTCGTTTTCTAAAAAGAAGGGATACAACATATACAATGATTATGTGCCCTCTAAAGTTCATCAGCCACAAAAGCGTCGACGGCGTTTCAACCGCTGTCTGAAGTTGCGGTCATCATCAGGACAATAACGATTTGAAATGAGCGATAAAAAATCTATATAGGAGATGCGGAACCAAGTGTGCCCACAGGCTCACGATGTGATCACAAATCAATTGCGGTAGTACGTTAGTAGTCAAATGGCTCAAAAATAGCGTTAGATCTTCTTATAAAAAAAAGTGTCTAATCCCAGGGAGATTCAATCGTCCATCCAAGTGGCACTAGAACAGTGTAGCTACTGATAATTCTGTAAGCACGTGTGTTGTATCCAAACGCCACAAGGGTCCAGGACCCTTGTGGCGTTTGGATACAACACACGTGCTTACAGAATTATCAGTAGCTACACTGTTCTTTTTTCTTATTAAGAAAAAGAAATGCACTGGTTCTTTTTAAATTTGTAATTTACTGTGTGCTTCCTGAATTACTGTCAGGAATAATTATTTACTACCCCTGGTTCAGGTCGGTGGGTTGCCTCTGTTGATTTCAAGCATATCCTGAATACAGCATGTCTCAAAGGGACAGCACAAGCACAGGGTAGGCGAATGTAATATACCAAAGCATAACATTCTGTAAGGTCTCAACTTTTGTAGAGGAAAGCCAAAGTTATTTTCTTCTGAATTTCATTGAGGTCCGCAGCATAAGCTCAGACATATTATATATCTATGATCTTTTGTTTCACTGCTTTTAGAGTGACCGTTCTATAAGAGACAGTTCTGCAGTCAGAGGTTTCTTGTAACAAAGCATTTATATCGCCGATCATTTACCCCTTTCTATCCGAGAAATATTTCTGATTTTCAGGCTGAATTCTTGAGGTTTAGTCCCAGGTGATATATAAGCATCTGCCTGGTTGTGAAAGACCTAGTGTGGGCTTACCAATAACTTCGAGGCCGACCGCCTGCCCTCTGCTTACCACCAGGTGGCTGTGTTACACATTTCCATTGGTTCTAACTCCATACCTTTTCTTGTCCATTTAGTATTTGTCCCTCTCTTGGAGCATTTACTCTTTACTATCACGGGCTTCTGTTCTTCCACTGGTCACTTTTTAGAGAACTACTTTTTTCTTTTTGCTTAACCACTCCATGAAATAGTGTTGTGGGGAAACTGAGATCAAGACAAGACTCCTCTTGGCAGGTTTATTGTCGTGACAGGGAAAGTAGCTATCCCCACACAGAGAAACAGCTAGTCTCAATGGTTGCTCACAGTCATCCCCTTAAATAGTCATACAATGTCTCTTACAAAAGGTCAATTAATAATTACATATTTGTTACAAAACATCACATCACTTGTGTATTTACACTTCTGACCTTTTCCTCCGTACATTCTTTATTGTAATTCTAACAAGGCATAGCAAACCATTTATTTGCTTTCTTGTGTGTTGTATTGTTCTGCTCCCAAGACTTCTGATCAGATTCTGTGTACACTTGGTTAACTCTATCTCCTGCTCCTATTCTTCAATCATATTTTCAGTTTGCTGAGAACACAGAATCCATGTTTTTGTGCTGTGACTATACATTGTTATATGCTTGCAAACACAGGTTTTCCTTTAACTAAAACCTTGCTGATCATGCACTCTATTTCCTATTGAATTCTTCGCCTGTTTTGCCTAATTTTTTTTAAGTGGGCCTGCACCGCTCTTTCACTATGTATAACGGTGGTGTAACCGCTTCACATTTAGTTTCCTTTCTAACATTCCCCTCTCTAGTTGATATTTCAACTCCTGGCTCTAATGCTGCATCTGTACTTGGTACTAGATGATATGTATTTCCCTGGGCGTCTACTACTCGTTTAGGTGACTTAACTTCAAACATCCCTTCAGCTTTTGTACTGATCCTTCTACTACATGCTAAGATGAATTGAATGCCAAAACATTAACAGCGGCCCAAGAAATGGATTTTTTTAAAAGTCTTGAAATCCAGAATGGTAGTAAAGCAAACCACCCACTAAGCCCGTGGTTCCTAAAGTGTGCGCCGCGGCACCCCGGTGCGCCGCTATGAGGTGCCAGGGGCGCCGCGCTCACGATGTGGGAAAGGGCACTTTGTCAGCTGTAGTGCAATTTACGTGCCCCCTGCATAATCTCGGAATGTGTTTTGGGCCGAGAGTACTGGTGCGATACGTGCGTACGCATACGTGTCGGATGTACGTGCTTCCACAGGCATTGTCTCGTCACCATTTTATATGCAGCTCTGATCGTTTCAGGTGCGTTATTGCTGTCCGCTGTGCCTCGTGGGAGCCTCTTCTTCAGACCATAAGGTTAGTAACAGTTAGTTGTGCTCCGTTTTGTTTTTGACTGTAACTTTGACTCACTCTGTGGAGCCTGCCTTTGTGCAGTAAAATTATGAATAGAGTACCACGCTGATCTTCGGCCCAACCTCCGTTTTACACTCGTATCACCAGCATTCATTTTACTCTAAAATGATGCTGGTGATACGGGTGTAAAATGGAGGTTGGGCCGAAGATCAGCGTGGTACTTGATTAATAATTTTACTGTGCAATGGCGGGCTCCACGGAGTGAGTCAAAGTTTACAAACAAAAAGCTCAAATCGTACTACTGAAGTAGAGGGACACTTAGTAAAGTCTTTACAACTCTTCACCATGGGTCTCAGGGCTTCAGATAAAACGAGCAGTATTCGGTTTGTTAAAGTGGAAAAGGCAAGAAGTGCACGGGAGTCTTTATGGCCCAGGCACAGCGTCTGTTTTCAGGTCTTTATAATGCCTCAGCATATATATATACCTTCCAGTTTGACTTAAAGATTTTAAAGCGGCCTTTTGATCTTAGCTTTTCTTTATGAATGCCCAACTTCTTACTTCAGGTCAGAGGAAAGGGCGAGGGTTATGGCAACTAGATTACAGGGAAAGAATCCTGTTAGAATTGCTCCCAGCCACATACTTTTAACTGGTTTCCAGCTTCGGGGGCACGCACTGACCATCAAAGGTTCACGTTTAGATGTATACAGCACTGCAGAGCAGGGGACACTCTTGTTCAGAGATAGCTAAATTCGTGCCTAAATACATTGGTGGAAGACACGCATGCAGTTTTGGTCACTGCACTTTTATTTTTGGATGACATGAAGCCAACTACGGCGGCTACCTATTGCTGCAAAAGCAGCTCCAGACTATTCTCTTCCTGTCACTGTGCGCTCTGGTCTTCAGCACGAGACTGGATGCACGGTCGCTCTCAGTTTGTAAATACGAAGGTTGGGCCGAAGATCAGCATGGTACTTGATTAATCATTTTATTGTGCAAAGGTGGGCTACAACACGGAGGAAGTTAAACTTTTCACTCGTGCTCGCTGGACATATGGGCACATTTAGTGTTTGTTGGGATTTCCATTGCTGCCATTTGTTTCGGGGAGGATGCCACTGAGGGCTGTACTGGGCAGTTGATTATAATACCTTCATTGCATCCCATTACTTTAGGAAGCCGACAGTAAGTACTCCCGAGGTCGTGCTTACATCCCCCCCCCCCCCGTCCCGCCCACCGGTAAAAAAATTGCGGGGAGCCACGGCCAACTGCCAATTAGGTCACGGGTCAAAAAAGGTTGGGAACCACTGCACTAAGCCAACTATTTGGGGCTCCTCCATCTACCATTTTCTTCTGTAGAGTATACAAAGTGGTAGTGCCATAGTATTCTGCAGCTGTTCTCTTTAGATGTAACAAAGTCGTTGGATGGTTTATGGGGTGCTCATGAAGCTTATTAATCTTAACTCTTTGAATTGCCAAGACAGGCGTGCAAAGTCACAAGTGTTCAGAAGCCATTCCTGTTTAGTTGTTACCTGAGCCTACAGTAGTTCCCCCACACTGCCAATAATAGTCCATGAGGTTGGAGGTGCCCTCTGCATGTTGGCGTTCTCTTGTGGCATTAAGTTGATATTCTGTCCCACATTAATGGTGAGGTTTCCTTTGAAACAAAGAAACAGAACAGACGTTCCCCTCATGTCTGAGGACTGCCTGTAGTATCCATCCAAGTGTATTGTGCAATATTGCACATCCCATATGTGTGCACCGATTCTTACTGCTGCCTGAATAATATCAGTACCATTTCATAAAGGCATGGCCCTACAAGAAAATTTGATATCAGAATGTAATTGATCATGGGTATAAACTGATCCAGTAACTCTAAAACCTGGTCTACAAACACAATCTCAGAGTAAACCATTTTTTAAATAACTATAACACCTGGTGAGTGGGTGTTTCACTCCTAAAAACCTTACGCCTAAGACCATTTTTATCCAATCTACAGTGTTAGGACAACGTGTTAAAGAGTCCTATTTTGTAGCATTAACTAGAAACTGTGCTATCATAACGAGGTGGTTGCATTAGGGCCTTAATCCTGCACAGGTAGAGATGTAGAAGACCTAAAGCTGTGCTTGGGGGTACTTCTTTAGTTGAGTGTCACATATCTAAGCCGGTGGCATGAGGAAATAATGAGCGCACACATTCTTTCTGACATGTGTTGGTACCACTATTTATCTAACAGCCTAGTATGAATACTATGAGACACATTGGTGGGAGAAGACTGTACTCTTCGAATGTGAACCATATTAGAACTAAAATATACATTATTGTATTAAACAATAGTAGAAATGATATCAGGACGAAGAATAAAAATATACATAGCTTTTGTTTGCTCGTTCATCATTTTTTTACGGTCAAAATCTCTTCCCGCCACCCCTCCGTGTTCCATTTACATCGCTAGCAGTGCTTACATGATGTAGGATTTATCCGAACATTCGATAGACTGATCCATGGCTTCCTGCCATCTACCTTGAGGGCAGTGGGGGTGGTCATTGTCACAGTTAAAGGTCCGTTGAACTTCGGGTCCTTCTATTTCCGGACAAAGTTCTTCACAAACTGCATCGCCTATGTGCATAATTGGGAGGTTGACCTCAGCAGTTGGGCACTTTTCCCTTTCTTTGGTTACCTGTTTAGAAGTGAAATTTACAACTTTTGTTAATTCAGAGAGAGTAACCAGCATTTCATCATTCACAATTTCATTTTCTCCCGGTGCTTTAACCTGGTGGCAGGTATTTGCATATTCACGAGTCTGTCACTATTTGTTGGGGTGTCAGGGGGTGATCCAAACTAGGTGTGTTCCTAAGGGAGAGTAGTGCTAATGGTATGCAGCTCAGCCACTTTTTATGTATCGTGGTGTATAGGTTGCTGATCTTATTCTTCAGTGAGAGTCTATACGGCTTAATAATGCCATTACTCTCTGGATGACAAGCAGGCAATAGTTTATGCTTTCTCCCTAACATTGTGAGAAGTGTGAAAATTGCATTAACAAAGTGTGTGCTAATATCAGATCTTATCCCTTATGGAATTCCCCAGCTGGGAATCACAGATCCGAAACCTAGCTGATTTATCATCAAAGTGGAATCAAGGTCCTGCTTCAACTCATTGAATAAAAAGGACAAACCACAACTATGAGATACTGATAGTTGTTGTGCTTGTCTATCATAGCCACAAAGTCAAGATGAAGAGCTTTAAAAGGTCCTTCTGGTCATAGAATGTTTGAATTTAACACCTTCAGTGTGGAATTTGGAGAGAATTGTTGACAAACAGTACAATTATGAAGGTACATGGTAAGCATATAATGCAAATTGAGTGCAAACCAATCTTGTTGTATTTGCATAGACAAATGGTCTCGAGATATGGGTTGTGAAGTGCAGTTGATCAAGAGCTATCCTAAGTACAGCCTTAGGCATCGCTAGTTTACCCATAGACATTTGTCTATGAATTAAATCGTCAAAAATAACTCCGCACCCTTCTAGTGAATCAAATATAAGTATGTTTATAAATATCAATCCTTATACATTGCTTTATAAAGATTCAAAGATGCACGTCCATTTTCCCAAAGTGAAGTCAGTCACAGGCTCTTGAAGTTTAAAACGTAATCTTTATTCCATTTTCTTGTCCATGAAATAGCCAACGCGTTTCGTTCGTTACCGGACTTCTTCAGGGCATAACCAGTTTATAGAAGTCCTAAATGCATGGACCATTTGTCAATCAATAGAGCCCAGTTGGTTTTAAAAATTGCCTATCGATTCCATTGGCAATATAAAGAAGGCGATAGCTTTCAAAAAACACAGGAAAGGTATATCTGCAGCAGTTCGCATATCGTCGTTCATGTGGTCATCTAGTTAAGGCAGTTTCCTTAACCAGATGACCACATGGTCATGCATTTTGAATCTTTATAAAGCAATGTATAAGGATTGATATTTAGAAGCATTGATATTTAGAAGCATACTTGTATTTGATTCACTAGAAGGGTGCAGAGCTATTTTTTGTGTATTTAACTTGAAGAGATAAGGGGATTTCTTTCTCTTAATTTTTATGAGACATAGGGGATTGTGTCTCATGCTATCAGCACCTTTGTTTTTGTTGCCCAGGACCTATAGGGGACGTTGGATCAGTGCGGGAATTTGTGCTTTGATCCCCTCTTTTGTTGTTGTTGAATTAAATCGTGCCTTGACTGGTAGCACCCTCTAGTCTCCCAAAACTGTTTCTAATGCAATGGAGCAGCTCTGGTAACTCTCAAAAATGTAAACGCGCTGTCCCAGCATAATGAGGTGTAACATTATCTGTGGCAGCGTTTGATTCAGACTCTGGCGGCGAGCAGACTCTGGCAACGAGGCAGTCTCGGCCAATAAACAGGGACATGTTGTGAACCTGATGGCACAGACAGGGGTATGCGCCTAGCTGCGTCTTTAGCTGCCCAATCTGCTAATGTATTACCCAGTGACATAAAATCCTGTCCATTTGTACGTGCCACACATTTCAGAACTGCCGCTGCCTGTGGTAAAGCAAGTGCCTCTATTAAAGCCTCTTAGAGATTCCTTTGCACGACAGGACTCCCGTCTGATTTGAAGAGGCCTCTGCTGCTTCATCTTCTAATGTTAGAATGCATAGTTGTAGGTAGTTGCATAAGCCAAATCTGAATAGTTTGTGATTTTTCCTATTCCTTGCTTAAGAGCCTCTATCAAAGCTTTCAGTTCTGCTGCTTTTGCAGAATAATGTGCTGGTAATGTTAACTGCTCTACTGTGTGCAGTGTATATGAAGAATCATGCTGTTGTACCCCGACTACTGCCGCACCCGTGTGTCTTATTTTTGTATCCTGGTCAATATTCGAGCAACCATCAATAAAATAGCCGTGCTACCGGGATTAGGATGCTGTGTTGCTTGACTAGATTCATCAGGAGTATATGTTGCAGTCATGCGCATCATCCTCAGTCTAATATAGGATGACCAGAAAATGTCGCAGGATTCACTGTTTGACACTTAGAAACTATCAAAGAGGGTAGTGACAGTATCACATAGTTTCCTCATACCCTCTGTGTAAAGTGGTCTTAGCCCTCTGAATTATGGCAAACACTGCATGTTCAGCATGGCAGCACCTTTGATGCACTATGACAATGAGGGTGCTCCTTTGTACTGCAAAAGGTGCAGGGGTGAGAATTTGCTCGCAAGGATAATGTCCTCTCAATCCAGAATCCATCTGTCCACTAAACTATGCACTGGGTGTGTCCTATTGGTGTATTTTTGTGTAAGGACAGCTGCCATCACTTGACCTTCGCAATGACAAAAATGATAAAAACTCTTTGGTGTAATCAGGAGTTCCAAACTAAGGCATTCATTACCTCAGTCTTCAATTATTGAAAGTCTCCTTCTTTTCTGGTTATTTTATTTTTGTGTTCTTTTGCCTGTTTATTAGAAGTCAGCAAATGCACTATTAAAGCGCTGTAACCAAAGACCCACTGTCTCACATAGTTGTAGAGACTAAAACTTCTGCATTCCCTTTACAGTCTCTGGCTCAGTCCTTTGACGTATATATGTTGCTCTTTCAGGAGTTACTTGTTGACCAGAAGTTGACTATATCTGACCTAGGTAATGGACCTCCCTCTTAATAATACTGAACATTGTCTCTCTCTTTCTCCTTTTTATCCTCTGTGCGAGAGTAACAAAAAGCAATATGGTATGTTTCCTACACTGTTCTGTAGGATTACAAAGTAATGTCATCAACATACTGCAACATCATACTGAAAATTTGACAGGTAATTTTTCACTACTCTGTTGAAAATGCTAGGGGACTCAATACACTGGAGGCAAACGAGAATGCAAATACTGAGTCGCGTGATAGCAGAATGCTGTCAAATAATGACTGGCTGGATGGAGAAGGATGCTAAAGAAAGCATTCTTGAGATCTATGATAGAGGAATTAGGCATCCTGAGGAATGTTTGTCAAAATAATGGAAGGGTCAGGAACAATTGGGAATTCTGGTACCACTATATCGTTAGGGGCGGCAGGTATTGAACCATATGTCAAGGATTACCCTTGGATGTATTTTTTGTATAACCGATTTTATTGACGTTTTTGGTGGTACAAATCACGTACATTATTTATAGTACATAACAGAATAATATCCATGTTTCAAAACATCAACAAAGGCATGAAATCTAATAAGCGCACTCTGGCACTGGTTATGCACCACTCCCCAAAGACCCTTTGATTTCTTAACCGGGTTAATAGGGGTATTACAAGTAGATGCTCAAGGGTAAATTACTCCTTGCCCTAGCAGCACCTGCATAGAAGGGGTGTAGCCCGTATGGGCTTTTTGGAAAGTGTATACTGTCTCACCCTAGGTAGAATAGCACCTTCATTCACTGTAACTCTGAATGGAGTAGAAATTAAAAATAGGCCCTACATCTTGGGGACCCTTAGTCCACAAGGTGTCTGGTACTTGTGAAAGATCTGCATCCCTGAATCAAATGCTCTTCCTGGTGTGGACGTCCTTTCTGCCGATACTGTTTGCAACTGTATGTCATCCTGATACACTATAACTCAAAGTTCAAAGTTTTATTTATTATGATTTGGCTCTCGTCGAGGGCCACATAAAATAACATACATAATATCAATAACAAAATAAGCACAAGATACAGACAACTTCAGAAGTAACAAGTAAATATAAGCAAATAATAAACTCCGCAGCATCTCCCAAACTCATATTAATATATATCTAAAAATCCTTTAAAATAATTAAATAATCTGGAACAGAACATTTCGTTAGGCGGGCAGTACAGAGCATGGCAAAACATTTTTATATTTAAAATTCCCAACTGTAAACAGATAGGTTTTATCCATTTTTTGCGCCATACATGTAATATCGGGCAAACAAACAATACGTGGTTGAGGTCTTGAGCAGCATTATTGCATAGATTGCATAAAGGAGTAACATCATACCATTTTGCAAGAAGTGTATTAAGTGGAAGCAAGTTATGGCGTAAGAGGAACCATATCCTACGGACACCATGAGGTATATTCCACCTTAAATATTGTTGTGCAAGTTTAGGTGTATAAGTTAGGACCAGAGCTTCCCTTTCTTTATACTTCTGTTGGGCCAGTATATCCATCTTAAAGCATAATTCCCAGGACCTACTTTTTAGCTTTTGCTTTAATTCTAATGGAGAAAGAGAAAATAACATACTTTCATCTAATTCCAGTAGTACAACAGCTTTCCTAAAATTTTTCACCAGCTGCGAAAACTCATTAAAGGTACCTAAAAGCTCTTTTTTTATGATTTCACGTAGGGTTCCTGGTTTAGCTCTGGCCAGGGAAGCTATCCACCTCACAAGAGCAGCCAGCCCTTGGGCCCAGCAACTTCGCAGACCAAATTCTAGTCTGCAGGAAGTCGTGGAGCAGGCTGAATTAAGTGAGGAGATTTTCCTTAATACCTTTCCCTCCACTTTTTGCATAAAATCCCATTGCTTTAAATCCACCAATTCTATTCCATACAGAAGGGTGGCAGGAATCTTCGCTCGAAACACCTCCAAGCAAGAGGAGAAATGCCTCTTCCCTGTCGCATTATACAATGAACATAATCCCATACCGTGGGCAGTTGCCTTTCTAGAGTTATTTTCAATGTGAGGCTTCTCACTAAGGTTAGAAGATATAATTTTGCCCAAAAATGTATAGGAGTTAACAACTTCAAGTTTTTCTCCGCTTAATGACCAGTTATAGTTCCTCGATCTGCACTTCTTTTTACCAAAGATGCACATGATCTTGGTTTTAGAACTATTAATTTTCATACAGTGTTTTTCCGCAAAATCATTCAAAGTATGGAGACGATTAGCGAGACCTTTAGGAGTCAAGTCTAAAATTAGTATGTCGTCAGCATACATTAGAATAGATACGGCAGTCCCTCCAATTACTGGGGCGAAACCATCACTTTCTGCAATTACCGTAGGCAGATCGGCCATGTACAGGGAAAACAATGTGGGTGCTAGTATACAACCCTGTTTTAACCCATTGCGTGAGGGGATTGCTTGCGTAAGACCCCTTTCTCCGCCTTGTAGCACCTTACACCAGGTGTTACAGTGCAGGGACATAACTAACTCCAATAAGTATCGCGGCATACCAAATAACATCAGTTTTCTCCACAGCGTCGGTCGGTCAACCCTATCGAACGCTGCGGAGAAATCAATAAATGCTGCATATATGCCCCCACCACGAACACGCACATATTTGTCCGTAATTACATGCAACATAGTTAGGTTATCTAAAGTTCCATGCTCTTTTCGAAAGCCTGTCTGTTCCCTGGGAATAATATTATTTACAAAAGCCCAGTCTGTTATTAATATTAATAGCAGTTTAGCGAAGATTTTTCCAATCGCATCTAATAACGCAATTAGGCGATAATTAGCAGGATTCTCGCGGTCTCCTTTTTTAAAAATTGGAATTAAAATACTTCCCCGCCAGGAGTCAGGAACTGTTCGCTTTTTTGAAGCATGCCTGAAACACAGGAAGCAGGATCCTGCTCCAATTTGTTACGTCTTGCTTAATTATAGACATGGGCACTTCATCTGGACCCATAGCCCCAGAAGAACGCATGCTCTTGATTGCGAAGGCTATGGAGTACTCAGTGGGGAGTTCCATTTTATCATCAATGTTACCGTCTGGAACCCAAGTGTCCCCGCCTGCTCCATTGGATGCATATAAGGTGAGCACATATTGGATCCAGACATCTTCAGTAATAACAGTGGGAGTGGATGTTTTAACAGACCCACATCCTTGTCTTATTATGGACCAAAAAGCTCTAGAGTTTTTACACCAAGATGCTTCTCTTAGACTGATCCATACCATGTCTTCTTTGTCTCTTTTTAATTTGGCTCTCAATCTCACCCTCCTTCGCTTTAGTAACGCTAGCTGTCTCCCAATTTCTCCTGATCTGAATAGATATTGCGTCCTAACAAGTTTATTAATCTCTTTATTTAACTTTAATAAAGGACTAGGAGAGAAGTATTTCTTTTTAAACTTTCCTTTACTCCTAGCCATTTCAGTGATTTTTAGGATAAGCGTTTCAAGGAATATAAATTCCCTACCTTGCCAAGAGTCGAGATTAATTAGAAATTGAATAAGGATGTTACACTATAACTGATTTCATAGACTCCTCATCAAGTAGTTGATCATCCAGTATTTCCTTAACCATTTTATCCGGCTCAATTTTAACACATACCCATAAAACATGATTTGTAATCCCAGGCGGTCGGAGCGCCATGGGTCGGTGTTATCTCTAAGGCCTCTATTTGTAGCATCAACTCGTTGTCCGGTATTTAAGAATCTTGTTGGGTGAAAAGGAACCCTTTGGGTAACTGAACCTCCCTTCCCAGTAACTTTGGTGTTTCTGCTATTATTGTGTATAGTGCTGTAGTAAATGCTGCTATCAGTGGGTCGAGCTGTGATTTGATCTCCAATAGAAGAAACAGCCATAATTCTGGAAGGAGGAACTCCATGGTTAGAACTAACCATAGTACCATCAGGCTTAAAATGAATTGTCATATTTAATTTAGCTATAAGATATCTCCCCAATAGATTAGCTGGGGCAGCGGGAGAGAATAGTAAACAGCCATCAATGTACCTCCCTCCTATTTCTATCTCCACTGGTTTAGTAAACTGACCCCTCATTTCTACCACCAGAGAATCCTTGTGTGTCTATCTATTAGAAATTGGAAGGTCACCCTTTCTAATACAAGATAGGGCTGCTCCTGTATCTGAGGAATGCATACCTCTTGTTATGCATTCATCATCTGGCCTGTGTGTTTCTGGTAATGCCGGACATCTGCAACTACTCTGTGGGCACCTTCATTGTGTATGTCTGCCCACATAAACCGAAAGATTTTCCTCCTCTCAATAATTACCTGTTTGATCCGTCCTCTGGGGACCTTTCCTGCCTCTTCTTATACTTCCTCGTCTTTCTCTGCTGCTTCCTTGTGCCCTTACATCATCCTGCTGTTGTGGGAACTGTTGTTGGGTGGTCCCTGGGTCTGAACCCAGAGACAATTCAGTCGTCTGAGTGGTGGCTGCTACTACAGCAGGGGTGTGGAATTTAATAAAATATCCACTGATTGATAGTTTGTTTCATAAATCTACTTGTCCTGTAGAAAACAAAACAAGTACTTGTCTGTTCACTGATAGGATATTAAGGTGGAAGAAGATATAGAAAAAAAAAGCGGTAAAAATATAGAATACAAAAATATCGACTGCCTATACTTAAAGGCAAGTACAAAAATATCAAGGAAAACAGTATAGTTTACAATAATATAGCTGTATATACACCGAGTGGACAGTGCAACAATGCCTCGGGGCAATTGTGAATCCCTTTTGTACTCCCGGCGGCGGTGCCCGGACTGGCATGAGCATACTACGGTGGTGGTCCAATTTTTGAGACGCTAATAAATTGCTGGGCTGGTAGGCTGACGGGCAGAGCCCCGCTTTAAGCAGGCAATCCCCCTTTGGGCGACGTGTGGAAGGGGGGACTCTCCCCACACATTTGAAATATCTGCAGAAAGAATATGATATGCATGATTCGCAGCGATGCACGAATCTGCAGCTTCTACATGCTCTGTGCACTCTCATCCAACAGGGGGTTTCCATTCCAGACTATTCTCCTCTTGAAGACCGGTTACTGCTGGACCCCATACAAAGGAAACCAACCTCCATGATTTACCGCGCATTGATTAACAATCTTCTGGATCCCTTGGTCTCTCTTACGGAGGCCTGGGCCGGCAACCTTGGGGCTTTGGATGACGAGGACTGGCAGGAGGCGCTCCAGAGCCCCAGAGAAGTGGCAATGCGCGTCCGATTTTAGACTGGTGCAGCTTAAGATTCTTCATCGCACCTACTATCCTCGCACTCACCTGTTCTCCTGGGGCCGGCCCAATCCACGCTGTGCCCTTGGGGGTGTGGGGAGGAGGGTACCTTCATACATATACTATGGTACTGTCCTGAGGTTGCCATATTTTGGCGGAAGGTTATGGAAGTTATGTCTGAGGTGGTGGGCGAGCCTGTTCCATTAGATTCAAAATGTCTTCTCCTAATGATTAGTGGCGATGCAGACTGGTCCAGATATGTGGGGATTTGGCTGGCATTGTCGGCGGGGTGACAAAGCGTAATATTGCCAGAAACTAGGGGGCGCCAGCACCCCCGCAAATTGAGGAATGGAAACGTGATCTTGACTGGTGCCAGAGGGAGGAGGAAACTGTGTATAAGAGTAGGGGCGTGTTAAGAAATGGGAGAGGGTGTGGATGCTGTGGAAGAGATAGAGGGCTGTGGGGAGCGGAATAGTAATATCATGAGGGGGCAACAAGGGGGCCTGCTTGATCCGAGAATGTGTTCACTAGGATTCTCAGTATGTGGCTCACTTAAAAATATTATTAAAATCGCACATAATTATCTAAAGTACAACATAAAATAAATTACATATTGAAATAAATGCATATAAATTTCCCACTACATTAGCAAACATTTATAGACTAAATAAATATAAAAATAAGTGCTCCTACCTAACATAACAAGGAAAAAATTATTTACATCCGACAAAAAGATTTACAACTCGAACTACAATAAATATAAAATTAATTAAAATATAACATTGGAAAATACAACTTACTATTCCAAGTACAATTAACTCAACAATAAATAATATAATAAAAAAAGATATATTCCTACTGCAGTTAGTGCAACGATAGGGATAGTGTGTGGAATGCTGAGGGGTAAAATGTACTACTCCCACTCCAGTCAGTGCAACATTAAAAAAAAAAAGTTAAGATATTAAATTTTTTAAACTGTAAATGAATTAAATATGTTGAATACAAAATAGAAATATATTTAATATTAAATGTGAACTTAATTTACTCCTCAACCCATCACCCTAAAAAAACACAACACACATCTAAATGTACTTGCCCAATTAACATAATTTATCAGTCAACCAATTATTTATGGAAATCTAAATGTATTAAAAGTAATTAACTTGCCATCCTTTATCCGTATAAACTCCCCAAGCCCAACCTAAAATAAAACAAAAAAATTAACTAACACAATTAAATTAATTTATTTACAATGAAATTATTAGTATTTCACCACAAGTAATTAACAAAATAAAGTACTTTACTCCCCACCCTTTACCCTACAACCCAACCCTAAAAAACATTTAATAAAAAAAGTACAACATTCATTATCAATTAATGAATATTAATTAACAATTCATTATTAAAAAATAAGTTACTTCCCACCCTTTACCTGTATAAACTCCACAACCCCCTAAAAAATTAATTATGCAAATATAATTAATTAATAACTAATTAAAAATAAATTACTTTCCATACTTTACCCCTATAACTGCATCTAATTCTTTTTAGAATTGGCAATCAATTTACTAATTATTATTAATTACAAGTACATTTACCCTTTACCCCTATAAATAGTACAACCAGCAAAAAACATTTACATTAAAAAATGTATAACACTATTAACAAAATTAAATATCAGATAATAATTAAAAAATATTCATTCATTCATTTTATTATAATTAAATTACTTCCCACCCTATACCCTTATACATCCACAACCCGCTGCAGAACTAAAAATCACAAATTAAATTTCATAACTTCTTAAAATGTAACTAATACAGTAAACAATTAAAGAACATTTTTTATACATTTATATACTAAAAAAAGAATTATTAACTGTTTTAAACCACTATATTTTTACAAACTATGTTAAAGACTTCTATATTTTTCAAGCCGATATTACCTACCTCCAAATCGGTTATTCTTGACAACTATATTCTTGCACTCGATATGTCCATTCCACTATTGCTCACTTGATATTATTGTAGTTTGAATTTTTTTTCTTGATATTCTGTTTAATTACTCTCTTAAGCGCCCACAAATTATGGAAGCGATCTCATTATATAGGAGCTCTGATAATAGCTTCACTGATTATGCCAGAGCTAATACTACAGTAGGGCTTGAATACTAGCAATTTCCTTATTTTGCCACCTTTTTGTAGATCTACTGTCACGTTGTGGCGTCTTGCCGTTCCCGTGTAGCCGCCAGACACATGCAGGCATCGGGATCCTCCGTTCCGGCTGGAAGTCGAGTCCCGGTCTAGTCCTTCTGACCCGCCTTCCTCCGCCGAAGCACTTCCGGGGAGACGCTTAAACGCTGCGTTTCCCGCCGGCTCCGTGCTTCGGATACTTCCTGATTCCCCTGAGAGTATTCTGAACCCAGATAAGCCGTGGACTACTCTCCTGCCTCCCGACTTGAGCAACGCGGAAGCGCTTACCTTGGTCTCCTGCTTCGGTACGCTACCACGCACGAACAGCACGAACGCTGTTCAGCTGTGCCACATTGCAGCGTTTGCCTTGGTTTTCCTTCTTGGTTTCCACCGTGCAGGAGCGCTGTTTATTGTTTGTATTTGATACCGCGCAGGAGCGCTGTATACCCAGTTCATTAGTACCGCGCAGGAGCGCTATTGGCTTGGTTATTTCCGGACTGCACAGGAGCGCTATACTTTGTTTTGCTTGATCCCTTTCCTTGTTGTACTGTCACACGCTGGAGCGCTACTTCTTGTGTACACTATCCCCGCGCAGGAGCACTATACTTTTGTTGGATATTGCCACGCACTGACGCTGGCCATGGTTTTCCTTTCGCCATCGGAGCATCCTTGAATACCTTTGTTCCGGGATCTAATTGAGCTCTGGTGAGTTGTGAGAAGGTGATCCATCCTGCATGTGTTTAGAGGTTTGCCCCGAAGTGGGAGGTGTGGTCTTTTTCTAATTGGGTCTTTCTTCTTTTCCCCAGCTGTGTCGCGACCCTTCCCAGCTCCACAACCGTCAAGCCTCTTGTTCCTTTCTGGCTCCCTTCCCTGGTTCCATCTTATCCCTGCTGGGTGCCACTCTCCGCACGGGTCAGGTGGGTACAGGGGCGGTGGCTCTTGTCGTCTCTGCGGAATCGGTTCACAAGCAAAGGTGAGTCTTGTGGGGCCACCCGACATCTACATACTGGGCTTGGAAGTAGCAGTAAGCAATAGCTCCACGGTTGGAATGCCCTTTTGAGTCTGTGCAAACCTACTAACTTGCATGTTTTAAGGGTGTTCACCAGTTATTCTCTAGTATTTTCCCATATTGAGAGCGGTTGGAAATGTACTCCTGACAAGAGTCAGAAGTAAAACTTCTTTCAGGGTTGGGAAAAAAGTGGTTGGAGGGAAAGTGAACTTGTTAACATTTAACCGATTTTCACACAAGCAATTCTACACATGGATATTTTCTTGTGCTAATATACAGTTCACAAATATTTTCTAAATTATTTCTTGGTTTACTTCTGTAAATTCTTATGAATTCATGAAATAGGTAAATCTGCACTAATACAAGGACATATACATTGGGTGCACTTTTGTGACTTTTTTTAAGGAATTGAGACCCCAATTAGGTTTCATGTTAACCAAGATCTTTTTGTTTTAATTAAAATTCTATTTCTCTATCCATCTATAAGCTTCATTGTGAATGATCACAATCTGCGCTTTAACAAGAAGCATATCCGCACACAAAGTAGTTTTGTTAAGTGCCAGAAGCTATGTGCAAGGTTTGCTTTTGAGACCGGAAAATATTTTTGCTTTTGCCAGCGATTGTTACAACAGTGAGGGTGCAGCCACTCCAGCAACAATAAGATTTTTGCAAAAACCATGTCAAAACAAAACGCACATTGACAAAAACAAAAGGACTGACCACCAGTGTTCTAATTTCTTTGCCGATTCTTGTTTATTTTCATGTTTCCCATAATCTTGTTGAAACTGGTTGCACTGACTTTCCATTCTGAATATTTTTGGGGAAATACTAGCAAGCATGTACACACTTCTAATAAATGATGTTTCAAAGAGATGGTACCTAAAATTTCATAGTACTTTAGCAAAACATTTTCTTTCCTAGATGCATTTTTTTGTGAACTTTTTATTTTGAAAGCAAAAGTCTCAATCTTGATTTCAAGCGTCTGCAAATATTCATCTATTCAGAGAGCGTTCTGGGAGCATTACAGATAGCCTCAAAATCTTCTTTTTTTTTTTTTTTCTTTTTTTTTTACTGTTAACTCTGTCATTAGTGCAGTCCGAGCTTACATTCATTTGGATCACTCAGTCTAGTAAAGGCTTCTTTGCATCAATGAGCCATAAGTACAAGTTCGAACAGCCTTAACAACATATGAACACAAATATCAGCGTCACAGACAATTACCATCCCTACTCCATAATGTGGAATTCTTATCAAAGTTTGTGTACACTTGACTAACTCCTATCCTTCAATCACGCTTTCAATTTGCTGAGAATACATAATACGGGTTTGTTGTGCTGCGACCATAAACTCCTTTAGACTTACAAACACAGGTTTTTCTTTAACTAAGACTGTGCTGATCATCCATCCCTGCCGTGCTCAGTGGTGGTGTCCTATGTGTAAGCTATCTTGTGTGCTTCGGTCCAGCCAAACTCCCTCCCTTCCTGTGCTCTATTGCTTTCGATCTTGTGTGCTTCTCCACTCTCCCCTGTTGCTCTCCGTCATGTGCTGCTTTACGATTCCACTGCCAATTCCCTGTTATTTCTTCCCCTCTCCCACCCGCTCCTTTGTTGCCTCCTCTTTATTGTTTAAATGCCTCTTTTTGGGGTCAGGGGCCAGGTTAAGTCCCAGACAGCAGCCACATTGCTGCTAGCTTCTCTGCCTAAAATAAAATGTGCCTAAAAAAATCGTTACAGATTTAAATTAGATTGGTAAATTTTTAAAAAAGCGCATGCCCTCATCATAAAGTAACAAAAATCAATAGTAGAATGGACACTTGTAATCGCGTTACCGTGGTTACTTAAAAAAAACCTCAAACGCGGTGATCAGTTTGTATAAAGCGGTATATCTTTTCTTCCGCCCCACACTCGCGTTATGGCATCGTCATCAGGTTTAAGTGTGCTGTATGCCTGCCTCAAGCCTGAGGCAACCTCTGGTCCTACGCGATAGTGTCCAGAGATAGTTCCGTGCCCACAATAAAAATGGAAATTTAAAAGACAAGCGAGCGTCAAAAAGTGGATTTTAATTTTGACGTCGCTTATTAAAAGAAGCTCTGGGTATATATAAAGATCGAGTAACTTGATCTCAGTATACCACTCTACCACTCTCAATCATCAGTCAACATGTTTCTGCTCCTCCTTGCCCAGCCGGGTCTATGGAGCATTCGTCAGGACTTAATAGAAAAATGATAGGTACTTACACCATTTGTGCAGTATTTTCAGTGGTTGTTTTTTCACCACTGTATTGCTTATTGAGGTTCTGTTGTACCTGTATTGATAAAAAGCAAACATATAGAACAATGTGGGTAGCATACAACTCTACATATTTCAATCATGTTATAATTTCAACCTATTTTGAGGTGAGATTTAGTTTATAAAACACATGTGTTCGCGCTCTGAATATAACTTTGGGGGGGGGCTAGGTACGGTGACTGTCTTGTGTTCGCTACAAATGGAGAACGTATTAATAATTCTAAAAGACTCAGTTCGTCTGATGGTAAGACGCTGAGGGTATTGATTATATCTGGTGTATTTAATGGTGTAAAGTGTTTGACGCAGTTGCTATTCAAATCTCAAGCACTTTGTCTTGTTAATCTCATTATTACATCGCGTTCAAACTCCCATATTCGTTCCTGTCTATTAAAGCTCAATGGTTGGTGTAGTCGGTATTTATTCACCATTATTCCTAAACTAGGTCGTCATGTAAATATAAACCCAAACATGCTACTCAGCGGTGCATTTATAGACAGAAGTAATGATGACCTTGCATTTAGACAATACAAATTGTTGGAATGCCTGCCTACTTTTAATTAGCTGATGTGTTATTGGTGGGAGAGAATGGTTGTAAGTCATCTCACCTTCTCCCAGCATGGTCTACAAGTAGTAAACGTGATTCAAGTCCTTTTTAGTTCGAATCTGGGCAGCACATGCGTTGCTCGGCGAGGCATGCTGTATTCAGGCAGGACACGCTCTCCCCCAATGCTTTTTTAAACATTTTATAGCACAGGCGCCAAACGCATTCGCAATTTAATGGGTCTCGCATTTGCGAGAGTTTAAGCAATTGGCATTGTAAATAAGGCGTTGTCACTTACAATGCCAAAAGCTCACACACTTGTAAATACTAGACCTATTGCATTGCAAATGCTTGTGTATTCTTCTCTTGTTGATAGTTTTCAGAGTCCACCTGTTCAGGGGAAAATACTTGTTACTGTTTAGTGGGTTCCACAAACCCTGCGGTGTTATTTTGCTATTAGAAAGTGGACTGGGGGTGGGGCTGAGAACTAGCTTTTACCACTTTCTGTCGGATACTCCTATCTTATGTAACCCCTTGATCTTATGCAAACCTCTACACCGGCTTTTTGTGTAGATTGGCTATTAGGGCACACCTAGCAATGGAACATGATGTTTCACCTTGTGTGGTAAAGAGGTTTGCTTCCCAGTGCTGCAGAGCTCATTTGGTCAAGTACTTTGCATGCATCTGAACAACGTAACCAAATTTGTATGCTGAGCAGTAGGAGCATCCCAAAATGCCTGTGCATTCAGACATGGTTGTGGGTTACTATCCATGAACTGGGACCTAGACTAGTCCTTTGGTTGTGCCTCATCCACCTGGATGAAATGCTCAGTTGTCTCAAATTTTTTGTATTGCCTTCTGCCGTGGGTGCAAACCTCTTCAGCCACTTTTGTAATTCCCATGACTGCATTTTTTTCGTTTTGATACACATCCTAGTTCAAGCATCTCATAAAAGTTGGTATTTTGTGACACTCCGTCACGTTCTTGTGTAAAGGTAAGCTGGACCTACTCTTAAACCCTTCCTGACGGTAAAAGTCAATAAAAGCAGGAGGCATTAGTATACATAACCATCGGCTACTTTGACTGATCTTACTGTGCACAATACTCCCTAGAGCAGCGGTTCTTATCTTGTGGCCCAGGAACCCCTAGAGACCTGGGAGACCTACTCAAGGGGTCCGTGACTGTTTAGAAAACTAAATATTAAAAGCATAATACAGTGTATATAACTAAAGATGTAAAATTGGAAGTTTTAGAACGTTCCATAAATGTGAAGGAATTTGAAATTCGAGACTAAAACGTTGGTGTTATCAGATTAATTTGTGGAAGCCATGCAAATGCATCTAACATAATATAGTATGGATGATGTGTGGCCTCATTTGAACAAAGGAAAGCCCCAACCTCCCCATTAAAATAAACATTTCTATTTTTTTTTAATATTTGTGATTGATTTTAAATAAAATATTTCTTCATTTGTGTATTTGTTTTATGACGGCTTGGTTCTGTATTTTTTTGTTAGTTTTTGAGGTTCAAATTATCAAAATTGCTTCATCCGTGGTCTCTGGCTTCCATAATTGACTCAATAAGGGCCCTTGGATTCCAGTTATTCAATGGGGGTCTCCGGATACCAGTAATTATTAATTGGGGGTCCACAGAAGTCGAAAGGTTAAGTACTATTGACCTAGAGAAATTTGTGGAACTCTGTGGGGTCCATACTTGCATCATAGCTCCTGCTAAGTAGTGGTAAAACTATAGAATGATCCGTTCTGTTTTCTGAGTTTGCAGTCGAATTAATCCCCTGTCAGAAAAATGAGAGATCCTCTAGTGTGTGTAGCGGGAAAACAAATTGCCTGCAAGATAGGCAGTGTAATGTGAAGACCTAGTTCACTGACTTGTATTGTATGACTGAAGCATGCTGTGAATCAAAGGATTTTTAGTCCGCATCCATGGAAAACATTGTTTTATAGTTGTATCTTCCAATCAGCAAATTCGGAGCAGACTTCAGTTTACCAATGATTCCTCAGGGAGCTTGTTTGCAAACAAAGTTTTGTTTTTGATTCAGTGCTGAGTTTGGCTTCTCCAGATGCATACTGCCCTACAATGGACATCTTTATAGAGCAGGTCAGATAAAGCTAGGTTTCTACATGCTAAAATGTACAGTAAATATTTTCTGCTCATTCAGATTCACCCTAATTGGTGGTGTTGTGCCTATTGCCTTCTGGACTGAGTTTTAAAAAGTCAGTGTTGGAGGAAAGGCTAAACACACGTGAACCCATATTTGAAGGCAAGGTGAACACTAGGTGCAACACTCACTGTAATCCATTTTACTGCCAAGAAAGGGGCATATTTTACTAAGCGTCAACAAATTGACATTGTAGGAGTGCTCTATGTAGGTGGGATACAAGATGGATCTGAACACTTTTTGGTGCCCACTTTCTATTCCATAATTACTGAGCGCAGTCTGTCTTGAGATATATTTGTCAAACGCAACATTTTGCCCATGCTGGTTTGTTCCTCTGTACTACTGTATGTATACTTCTTAACCTACTATTCTAATCTATTTTTCCCTTTGGATCCTCTTTCCCGGCAGGCATACTAATCTCCCCCCCCCCCCCCCCCACACTTACTCTTTGAGATGATGATGATGATGATCCAAGTATCAAAAATGACCATGAGGCAACTTTAGCTTTCTCCGTATGTTTAACAAAAGCTATGGTTGTCAAACCTTTTCTCAACCGTCCTACCACAGAGACCACTTACGAGTGAGCTGCATTTAGGTGTGAGAATACTGTGGGCCCAAAATAAATTTCCATTTTTTAGTCCCTCTCCCAAATCTGACTATTGAGTTGTTACGCCGCAGTGGGGAATAAAATGAAAATTGCCTGGTAAACCTCCATGTGGATCCTCCTACCGGCCAAAATAACATGCTATTTTCCACCAGCTCTGAGGTTGTAAATTGGAGCATGGTGACCTGCTCTGGGTTGAAGACTCATAGGCCGCGCTGAGTGCGTCTTGTGCAGGGTGGGCTGCAACAAGGTGAGCCATCCATGCTCTTCCCCCTCGCCTGCTGCAGCAGGGTTTGGTTGACCAGTTAGTGCCAGGATGGGCTATGGCCACAGTCCCTGTCTGAATACTGCTGTGATTTTACGTGACAGACCGATCCATCCATTAACTGGGCCTCGTTTTCGTGCACTCGTAAAACCCAGGTGCAGGAACACTGAGCCAGTTAATCAGAAGGCACTGTATCTCCCCGGAGATACCGCTTTGCATGACTCTTCATCTGTTCCAGGAAGTCAGTCTAATTGCTGTGGACATACTAGCTACCTGCTGTATATATTGTAGACCACTTCTTGAAAAACCAGCATTCAACCAAGAGAAAGCAATGAATAGCGTAAACCGATTTCTACTTGGACTTGCTCGTAGTTCTAAATTTCAACTCTGAGCTCATAAATACACCAAGAAATGGGTATTAGATAGAAAAACAAAAGACCTGCAAAGCCTAGGGAAAATAACCCAGTTTGGAGAGTTTTTCATAAAAAGTGGTAGTGGGATGGATAATTAAAGGAGTGATTGTACAGCACTTTATGATTAGATGAATTTTGATATTGGTTATGTTACACGGGCAGGCTGCTTCAATCCTTTGCAGAGGTATATATTAGACTCTATTGTGGATTGTACTGATGTGTTTTATGACATATTTAATTGATGTATGTAGTCTCAAAAGTCCATGCTTTGATAACTGATTTCTAATGGCCCCTACAGTTTTTTTTAATAGAGTATGAATTTTGCTCAAATGTTTTTTGTATCTTTTTTTGCCTATTGAGTCTTTAGTGTGCTGTTAATTGATTAATATGATTCGATTCTCGCTGAATGTGCACCCTTTTTCTCAGTTTACTTATTGTATTGATAATGTAAATGTCTTAAAAGCTTTAATAAACAATTATTGAAAACAATTAAGGAAAAGAAAGGGGTATTCTGTGGAGAAAAAAAAACGAGACCTACAAAGTCTAGCGACCGCGCAGGTTGGAGATGGTTTGAATAAAAGATGGTAATAGAATGGATAATTAAAGGAGTGCAGAGGCAAATTGGACAAGGAAAAAGTTAAAGATTTAAGGGATACTCTACCAGCCACACATTTTACTTCCGCTTGTTCACAGGTTTTAAACTGTTGATGTTGAGGTCTGCATGGTGTGACTTGCTTGACGTAAGGTTGACCATTGAATCGATATGTTAAGGATCGTGAGTGGGCCATCTGAACAATTTGGTGCGGATTTGAATGAATTGAACTCTGGGTGTTAGTATGCTGGTGGAAATGTGGTTGAATGCCTATGACTGATTGCATGGTCTTAAATATGTCCTTGTCCCTAGCTTTCGCAGTGGACTGAACATGGTAAAATTATCTAGATGGCATGATGGCACTGTCAGTTGTAATAGTATATGGCACATCTTACTTCTCTTGGATGCATGCTAGAAACTTTAATGCATGTTTTGGGATGTTTTATGTAACATGTTTTGGTTCATACTGGTTCACTAACTACACAGCGTATCTTTATGAGGGATGCTCACTGTAATATACTTTGTTGTGTGTTGTCTTTTGTTGACAAGTAGGGCGTGACGTGATAGCCAGATGTAAGGTATGCAGTTATGTGTGTCTCTGCACGCACTTGGTTGGCATGCCGCAGAATGTGATGAAAATGCATGGATTGTTGCTTGCTGAATCCTTGGAGTTGATTACAGTGGGAAGGAGGACCTAGCCCCAATAGAACCTAGCCAGCTGTTTCTGTAAGATAAGGGCCCAACATGAAATAAATAACGTGCCTTCTACCCGGGTCGCTTCAGGCTGTTGTATGAAGACCCTGCAATCCAGTTGCAACAAGGTATGTGTGTTAGATGTGTAAAATGTTCTATCTGATGTGTACTGTGCTAGGTTAGTCTATTGTTGGGGAGCAATGCAGACTTGAGTCCGTTGGTGCATTAAACGATATTAATGCTTCTAAATGCAGTTGCCTCTATAGGCTTGTCTCTCATGTTTTACTTCAAAAAAAAATTGGAAAAGTCTGTCTCCAACAGTATGGCAAGTATTCCTTCAACTAGCTCTATTTTTTAGGACGAGCAAAGCCATCACCTGCCCGTTTTTGTTACGAGGGCACAGTGGATGATTTTGCGATAAGCGCTGAGTATTGAATTGCTTGCTTCAGCCATTCTCTTGAGACCTTGTCAATTTAATCTTGGTTTAAACTTTGTTTATCCAGATGAGTTTTCTGTCTTACCACAATGCTCCTGGCTGTTAGGTGCACCATTCCCTCCGGTGCTTCCACAGGAATGTGGAACTATTTCACATTTGGAAAGTACATTCGTCTATCACATTTTGTTACATTTATTCACCTTACACATGTATTTTGTACTTGAATCAATAGTTTTTTTTAAACACTTGAAGCAGTCATTTTTTAGAATCTGTTGTGCTCTTGTCAGTGTTCGATTGTGAGCCAGATTGTAGCAACTACCCCAAAGGCATGCAGCTATTTAGATCAGGACGGACAGATATCAAGATACCTGAAGTCTTGTGAGATCCTCAACAAAAGCTGCATCTCGAGCGATTTTGAGCGTACATTATGAACCGACCTGTTGCGGGCTGCTACTCCTTCTCTGCAGGTGAGGCAATTTCCTTTCATTCTGCCATGAAGCCGCCCGTACGCTGTTCACTGTGACGGACGGCTGATTCTCATCATGTTGCTGGACTGCTGTTTTTTTTGTTTACATTTTTTTTATTGGGATTTGTATTTTCCATGGTACATCATTGCATTACTTTGATAATATACATAATATTATGTGAGCTCAGGTAATTGCAAATATCAAAAGACACTTACATTATGGAACATCCGTCTCATCGGTTATCTCATTTCAAATTGGAAACAGGAAGATTGCACATGGATCCCACCTTCTGTGGTCCGGGGCAATCTATGGTATGTCAATTAGTGTCATGGGCCCATATGTGTGGGTTCCTGCCAAGGGTTAGTATGCAGTCTCCCACTCCAACCCTGTCTAGCACTGTCGTTGATGGCCATGCTTACATTCCCAATGCTTCGAAACCAACTGTGTGACCTCATAGGGTAAACGTGAAACAATGAACTGTGGGGGGGGGGGGGAGCGGGGGCCTGGGAGCCCGTAATTAAAAACTGGAAAAAAAGGGGGGGGGCAGGCATTCTATTCTGTCTGTTGTGTGGTCAGTTCCGGCTCGTACACGAGAGACCTGCGGTTCCGGAGTCAGAACCAGGGGACTGAGAAGATCTAAGGCCAATTCTGTCTCCTGTCACAGGTCAGGACATTAGAGTAGCGGGGCCCTATTTTTTATGTTTTTGAATTGTGCGTTCCTTGAGACTTTCTTTGGGTATTCTAGAGCCTTTTCCCATTCCCGGTCATGAAGCACCCGTTTTATTTCGTCGTCCCACTTTTGGCGCAAGGTCTACAGAGGGGCCGTGGTCAGTTCGCTAATTGCCTTATAATGCGAAGTGAATAAATGCCTGCCCATACGCAAGATCGTATGAAGTACCGGGTGTGTTGGTGGTTCCCCTTCCGTGAGATCCCAGCATTGTCAGGTGCTGTTCACTAATCGTCGATGTAGTAGGAATTGCCCTGGAGGGAGATCATAGCAGTCTCTCATTTGGGCATACATTTTCAGTTGTCCGTCTTCAAATAGCGTTTCAATCTCCGTCACCTCGTGTTCTGTCCATATCCGGAGGGCTCTGGATGTTTAGTAGTTCTCCCTCTGTGGGAATCCCACCAGTGGGAGCAGAGGAGAGTATAGGGGTATGCCCCTTGACATACGGTGTATACGCATTATGCATTTGCGGGCTATTGATACTTGTAGGGGATATGTCCGAGTCGGCTTAGTGCCTGGCATCAGCAATCTTCGGATAGCCGGGAAGGGTTACCCAACCTTTGTTAGTGTCTCCTCTATATGGCGTTCCGCCGTCCAGTGGGACAGCCATTGGAGCTGTGCTGCTAAGAAATAGGCCTCAAAAGAGGGGGCCCCTAAACCCCCTTGCGTGGTAGGTAAGTAGAGGGTGTGTAAGGCGTGGTGGTATCACCGGAAGATTGGTAAAGGAGTCTAACAGTCGGGGCACCATAATCAGCTTTGCTATTGCTACACACCCTATGGGGGCCAATGGCAGGGACCTCCGGAAGGCTGCTGTCGCTTGCAGTCCCGCTAGCGTTTTGCGGTTGTTTCCCTCGTAAAGGTCTTCGGGTGAATGGTAAAGTCTCACTCCCAAATATCGGGGTGCTGCAGTGCTCCAACCGAGCGTCTGAGGTCCTATCATGATCTCCGAGGGAGCCAGGTGGGGTCTAAGTGGAAAGATTGTTGATTTTTCCCAATTGACTTTAAGTCCAAAGACTTCCGCGAAAGTCTGCAATATTTCCCATATTGGTGTGAGGTCGCCTGTGACATCCCGCACATAGATCAGGAGATCGTCAGCATAGAGCGATGCACTATGGATCGTATCCGCAATTGGGATACCACAGGCCTCGCCCCCCCTGCCGCAGATGGATGGCTAAGGGTTCCACTGCCAAGGCGAAGAGATGGGGGGGGGCAAGGGACACTCGTGCCTCGCTCCACCTGCAGCGCATCTGAGATACACCTACCCACTCACCCTGGTGGTAAGACCCTTATAGAGGTGTTGCGTCTATGCCAATATGGTTGGGCCGACTTGCACTTTGCGAAGGACTGCAAACAGATAGGGCCATAGGAGTGTGTCGAAGGCCTTGTCAAGATCTAAAATTAGGCACGCGGCTCTTGGGGAAGTTGTCTAGTGCCCTGTCTTGTACGTGAAAGAGTCTACGTATATTCAACGATATGCTATGTCTGGGGAGAAAGCCGTTTTGGTTTGGGTGGATTCATTGGGGGAGAACCTGTATATATCTGTCCACCAATATTTTCCCTAAGATCTTACAGTCCGTGTTGAGCAAAGTTATGGGTTTATACGAGGACTGGAGTGTGGGATCTCAGTGTGTTTTAAGAAAAGTCACCAGGGTAGACTTCCTGAGCGATCTGGGCAGTTCCCTGTCTTAGCGCCTCATTGTACACTGTTACGAGGTGAGGGGCTTACTTCTTCAAAAAGGTGGTGTAGTATTCGAGGGGGAAGCCATCCGCTCCCAGTGCTTTACGATGCGCCAGTGCCCTGATGGCTTGGGTGACATCTGGGGATTTTATCTTGGTGTCTATCCTCTTCCTGCCTGCCGGTGGAATACTGGGTAGAGGCATGGTTTGGAAGAAGTGGGACAACGCTAGATTTGATACCTGTGGTGGGGCTCCATAAACCCCCGCGTAATATTCGTGAAAAATGTGTAGTATATCTACCTGCGATTGTTTAAGGGTACCAGTGTTATCTTGCAATAGTGTGACTGGTGGCATGTCCGTGTCTTGTTTCGTGAGCCAGGCGAGGAGTGTACCTGCCCTGTTCCCCTCACGATGTACTCTGGTGGCATATGCTCTAAAATAGAATTTGCGGAGATCGCTCATGGTCTCCGCATACGTTGTTTTTGCTGTCGCCACCTGTTCCAGAGTAGCCTCCCCCTGATCTCGTTTTTTGGTAATGCCCGCCAGTCGTGTTTCTGCCATTTGCAGTGACCGGTCTAGTACCTGTCGCACCACTACTATGTGTTGAATGCAGTGCCCCCTTGCCTCCAACTTAAATGCATCCCATACTACTGCTCTAGTTGATGCTGTGCCCGCATTAAGTATTCCTGAATGTGCTCGCCATGAGTTTGACAAAAGGCCTGGTCTGTGAGGCATTCCCGGGGCAACTTCCATGTAGAGACTGGGGGATGGGGTGGTCTCCAGCGAAGGGTCACGGTATGGTCGGACAGTACTCTGCCTAGGTAGTCAGTGTGTTGTATTTGGGGGAGCAGTGCTGCTGTGCATCGGAATCTTATCGAGTCGCACTCTAAGATTGTGTGGGGCAGAGTGAAAGGAATAGATCTTAGCGTTCGGTTTCTTTTCTCGCCAGGCATCTACTAGTGTCCATTGGGAAACCCAGTTTTAAACTGTACGGTCTGTTTCAGCGCGGATGAATGTGCCGGCGGGGGATGATATCTGTCTAAACTGATGTCTAGGGTGCAATTGTAATCCCCTCCCAGCAACCATGCCATTGCGGTATATTGTGCAAGCACTCCAGTGAGGCGGGGTCCAGTACTGATCCTGTTCTATATTGGGGCATAAATGCTACCGATCAGGATCTCCTTGCCCTTGAGATGTCCTGCTATTAGGGAGTACCAGCCCTCCTTATCCGCCACCCTGGAATGTTCTCTGATCCAGATTAGGGTACCCCTAGCGAATGCAGAGTATATCGTGGCGCAGATAATTCCTCGCCATTTTTTGCTTAAATGGTCCACCTCTGTCCCCGTAAGGTGGGTCTCCTGGAGGCGTGCCACATGTGCTCGTTGCCTTTTCTTATAAGCATAAACCGCTTACTGGCTGTGTGCATGCCCCTGACATTTAATGTTATAACTTTCAGGTCTGTATTGGGGATCCTAGCCGTTATTTGTTTGTCTGGGTGATGTCTCGTGATGTACTTAACCCGCATCCCTGGTACTCACCCCCCCCCCCCCCCCCCCTGCTTCCGACTGTCGATCCCCGATATGCAAACCAGTTCTTTGCATGTCACGTGTTTGTTCCCCAGGGAATGTGAAGATGATATAAAACTGGGGAAAACTGAAGTAACTCAGCGGGAAACCCTCCCAACTAAAGGGACCTATCCCTCGGGGCGATATGTCCAAACTGCACAACATGTGCTAACTAGTTCGTTGTGTGGAGGAAGTGGTCGTCATCCTGCTGCTGGACTGCTAACGAGCATTGACAAAATCAAAGCGTCTTCCTTATAACCTAAAACACATGCCCACCCTATTGGCTTTATCAATGTCAGTTTTAAAGATTTCTGATTTTCTGCTGTCTAGCTTTCTTAATAATCTTCCTTTTTTTTCCCCCCACCCCTAACAAATGTTGATTAGATTATATATGCTGATGCATACATTGGATTATTTCGGTTGACTATGCGAAACATTGAATATAACAACTTGTTACCAACCCTTTCTCTTAAGGAAAGAGCACATGGATGTGATCTGATGTGTTGCTCTCGACTCTAAATCACAGCAGTTCTGCTATAAAGGAATCCTGTTTTTATTTGGCTTGTCGTGCAATGCTGGTTGATTACCCTTAGTTATAATTGACAAGGAAATGTCTTAATTTTCAACAGAGCATGATTCTTGTTCCACACAACTGTATTGTATCTGTCGGGACCCCACTGGTCATCATTTTGGGTCGGTAATAACTTTCCATTATGCTTAAGGGCTAGTTTATCTGGCTGCACTAGTTAAACCCTTCTGTTACTCTATTCCCAGAGATGATGGTTAGCATTTTTGGCAATGTTATTAAGGCTATGTGACCAGACCGAGAATTGAGGCCAAAGTTAAGCCAGAATAATGGAATTTGCAATGATAGACAATTGTAAACAATAGTTGGAGAGCATAAGAAATTCAGTTTTGTGGGTAATGGCTTATCACCCACTACTGAACATTGGCTAGTGCCTTATCTTGACCAAAAGTCTATTGGGATGAGATTTTCCTATGAAGTTGTGTATCCTCATAAGAGCATTATCATTAGTGATATGTGGATCTTTAAGAAAGGTTCCATTTTTTTCAAGATCACTGCTGAAGAGTACGGTGGGGGGGGCGCAAAATAAAGCAACAAGCGATTTGAAAGCTAGCCTAAGTGTTGAGGTAACATATTTTGATCTTTTAGGATTAGTTAGTTGGACTCAGATTAAGCCTTTTCAAAACGAAGTCCTCCATCCCCTTGCAGTTTTAGTTTTAATTTTAAATACAGGAAAATACTGATGTGAGAAATGCAACTAAAGTCCAACACTAGAAGTTTAGTAGACTTAACCTGGTGATTCCTGCCTTTCTATCGCCCTCACTCTATCTATCGCCCTCACTCTATCTATCGCCCTCACTCTATCTATCGCCCTCACTCTATCTATCGCATCACCACAGCATCACTCAGGGGCACCACAACATCACTGAACGCCACAGCATCATCAATCTGTGCAACCATTTAACAACTGGTTCAAATATGTTCTCTCAATGTTTCAAGCTTTATTACAAATGTCACAAAAAGATGTTAATAGTTCACTTCTGTTCTTGGATTTTCGTCACAATAAAATACACTGAACATAATCTTCACAAAAGTTATTTACAAAAGTTTAAGCTATTGCCATTGTAAATTACAATAACTTTTATTTAAGTAATAATTATTAAAAAAAATAAAGCCATTGTTGATTGTAATATCAATACATCCAAGTCACGTAAATACAACACATTGCATTACAAATGCTATAGGTGTCACATTTACGGAAGTTAAAACTATTGGCATTGTAAATGACAAAGCTATTTATTTTGCTATTTTCAAAACCAACACATAAATAAAATATTTGTCATTTACAATACCAATAGCTCAAACTTTCCTAATGTGAGACCTTTTGCATTGGGACTCGCTTTTTGCCTCCTTTTGCTCGCCTGCCCTCATTGCAGCCCAACTTTCCTCGGTGGGACAGGGGTCCCGAGGTCTTCACAGTAAGCACTCTTTCATCTCCGCGCCACCGGGTCGTTGCTGCGCCCAGGGGGACTACAAGCCCCAGAAGTCCTGCACCTGCTGCCCAGCTGCTGCTGCTTGAGAGGGGGAGGCACCACCACAGCCCCGGAGGAGCACAGCTCCCTAGCTGAGCGTTTGAGGGGGGCTACTGCGAAAAGAAAGCGAGGAGCAGTCCGTGCTGAAGTACAACAGAAAGGGAAGAAGGCTAAGAGTTGTGCGCAAGGCACTCGGAAGGAGAGTGTTACTGATGACCCCACAATTGCAAATACCTTTCAAGGAGCCCAGCCAGGGGGGACTGCCCTAAATAGTGCTGACCCAGTGGCTGTAGTGGGATCTTTTCAGACTGAGGAATCATTCTGGAGGAAGATGGAGGTCCTTTTAATGGCCCACCTGGAGCCCCTCGGGATAGACTGAAAGCAATTGAACAGAGACTGCGAAGGGAGTAATAATGTGTACTTTGGGCAGCATTGATGACAAGATAGAGAGGGGTAATCATTTGAAGAATATTGAAAGGGAGGGTGCCACTGCTCTAACTTACTGCCATATCCATGACGGATTGCTCTGCGCAACTGCCAGTGAGAGACAATTCAGGGGGGGGAAACAAGAGGTAAGGGAACGATCGATTCTGACAGGGTACAGGGGGCACTAGGTAATGAAGAGATGGAAAGAAATATTGCAAAGAAACCGCAGCCCCATTTAGATCTGCCCCCAGACTGTGCACCATACGTGGTGGTCCTGACGGGGGTCCCTGAGTTAAAAGTGGAATTAGAAGAATCGTACGACCAATTGAAAAATAAGATAATACATTGGTTAAATTGTAATAGACCTTTGCCCCGAGAGGCCCACTGTAAGATCCTCTTTGCAAGAAGAGTGAGTTGGGTAGGAAACAGGCAGAAAAACATATTATGGGATTGTATTGTGAATTTTAAAGACCCTAAAGTAGCACAGCATGTTACCAAGGATCCCCAGATATGCACGCAATCAAACATACAGGCACAAAATCTAAGCTATTTCTACAAGTCTGAAAACACTGGGCCCATGGTAGGGCTTCGGGAAGACCCTAGGGGGGTGGATGGTGCAGCCAAATAGAGGGCGGGGAAGGAACCACAGAGAGCAGGGTCAGTGCTTGGGCAATGATGCTCAGGGAGCATATACATACGAGAATCAGGCTGCTCGAATGAGGGAAAGGTATGCTCTCCCGTTAAATATGCGCCATTGGGTTGGGGTAGACATCTCAGTGAAGTAGATTGACTACCCAAGGACAAGATAGGTAGGGAAAGGGAGCCACAGCGAAGATCAGTAGGGGAGTCCCTAAAAGGTGTACATCCAAATATGAACTATCTGGCATCATGCAACTTGCATCAAGTCAGACCCATAGTTACTCAAACACCCAGTGAGCCCCTCATAACCGCTGGAGCTCCTAACAGTGGTCATTTGAGCACCCTCGAATTAGTGTCCTGGAACGTGGCGGGCCTATCAGCTAAATTCCAAAACACTGAGTGGCTGGAATATATCAACAGATTTAATATAATTTGTGTTCAGGAAACCTGGGAAGTGGAACCGACTAATTTCAATTTGGTCGGGTTCAAATCCTTTGGTGTCCCAGCAGGTAGATCCACGTCAGGGAGAGCAAAGGGTGGTCTCTTAATATGGGCTCACCTGAGTTTCGAAGGGACCTGGAAGGACCTAAATTGGAACTCTGACTGTATGATTGTTGTACTGTTCAAATGCAAAGACCTTAACTTAATGCTAGTCAATTTCTATAATGTGGGAGGATGTAGAGTTGGAGGAAAGACTGGTGTCACAGAGAGCGGGATCAGGGTGCTACGGGCCCATCGATTCTAATAGCAGGGGATTTTAATTGTCATTTGTGTCCGAAACTGATACCATTTACGAAAGATTGGGCATCTTGTAATGTGGAAGAGGGAGCCCACTTTGATCACACGGTTGAAGGAAGGGAACTAAGTAGGGTGTTGAAAATGTACAATATGGAACACTCAATGGATCTGTTACCCATTAAACCCAATAGGCAGGTTAACCCTACCTTCAAAGGAGGAGGACACAGTTCATATATTGATTTTATACTTGTATCGGACCTGTTAAAACGGAGAATTCTGGGGTTTACCATTGATTGTATCGGTTTTAGCGATCATAACCCACTAACGGTGACGGTGGCAGTGTCAAGTGGTAGAAAGGTAATAAGGAGGGAGGCTGAAGATATTAGGGTGAGGGCTACGGATCAAGGGCGGCGCCTAAAATGGTCCAAGCTCAATGGCGATAGTTTTTATAAATCACTTTTGGTAGAGGGGAAACAGCAAATAGAGGTATGTTTAAATTTAGAGGTCAATGGGACCCCGCTCGTCGAGGCATTCGTAGAGATAGGGCGGCTAGTAGATCGCCTAATGCATACGACGGGGTGGGTTAAGAAGATGATCGAGCCTAAATGGTTTGTTAGAGGGTGTTCCCTAGCTCATAAGAATTTAAGAACTGCTCTCAAACACAAGCAAAGAGACAATCAAAGGGTTATGCAGTGCAGACTAACCTACAAACGGGCAGTAAGGCGCCGGAAGAATGCGCTTCAAACCCAAACGTGGGAAGATCTCAGAGGAGCGGCAGAAAGAAGAGCTCTTTCCACTTTCTGGACGATAGTTAACAGGCCCTGTTTTCAAGATGGAAATAGCCCACAGATAGCGTCAAATGTGCTCCGTGAACAGTGGGTGGACCACTTCAGAGGATTATATAATAGGGGGACCATCAAGACTGAGGAGCACGAGGCGATTGGGGGGGGGGGACAGAGGCGCCCGAATTTACACTAGAGGAGATTGGGGGGCATCAAGGGCCTGACACGAAATAAAGCCCCAGGCCGGGATGGGATCCCGCCGGACCTCTTTCTGAGTAAAGTGGAACTGTGGGGCCCAGTTATAACGAGTGATAAATGCGGCCATACTTTCGGGGGCTACCACGCTCATAGTCAACGGCCACAATAGTACCCATTTTTAAAAAGGGGAGCAGGGATTCCCCAGTGTTACCGCCCCATCTCACTGATAGATGTAACAGCTAAAGTGTTGGGCAGGGTTGTCATGAATCACCTGATGAGTTGGGAAGAGGAACACCATATTCTCACTGATTTATCCAGTATGGTTTTCAGGCCTGCAGATCCACATCCGACCAATGCTTAAATTTATATTTATTGGTTACAAAATATACAGTAGCCAATAAGGAAAAGGTTTCTTTAGCATTCATGGATCTGGCTGCGGCCTTTGATTGCGTGAATAGGGAAAAGTTGTGGGCCATAATGTCCAATTTAGGGGTAGATGCTGGCCTTATCAGGATTTTGAGTGCCCTTCACTGGAACACATCTGCTAAAGTGAGGTACAATCTGGAGGGAGGGAATACCGAGTCCTTCAGGTGTACCAGTGGGGTTAGGCAGGGGGCATTTTGGCCCCCTCTTTTGTTCTCGCTATACATTAATGGCCTAGAACAGTTTTTAATTAGACTAAAAGTGGACTCACCCAGAATATGAAGCAGACCAATTCCCGTCTTGCTCTATGCAGACAATGCGGTCTTGCTGGCACGTACCCCACGCGGACTGCAGCGGCTGATAGACGGGTTTGTAGACTTTATGAATAGTTTAGATCTATCTGCCAACCTGTCTAAATCATATGTCATGGAAGTGGGGCCCAAAAACATGGGAACATTTTTTAATTACAAAATAGGTACAGCAAGTTTAGTGAAGGTACAGACCTTTTCATACTTGGGAATTTTATTTGATAGGAGCTTACATTTTAAACCATTGATTGAGGAACGCTGTAACAAATTAGTATCAAGCTCAGGGGCAATAATGAATTTTGGTCGCAGATTGGGGCGATGGTCACCTGAGCAGATGCTGACTTTATACAACTCCATCTGTTACGCAAATGTGGCATATGGGGCAGAACTATGGGGGATGGTGAAGGTATCTAAGTTGCAATTTGAGGAAAATAAACACCTGAGAAGGCTCCTCAAAGTACCCCAGAGTGCCCCCTCCCATATTCTGCACGAAGAATTGGGCTGTGAATACTTAGAGGATAGGGTGGGGAGCAGGCCTCTCGTTGCTTGGCTAAAGATTTGGGTCAACCCACAAGCCAGTCTGACAAAACCGATAATAACTGACTGCCTTGGGAGGGAGAAGGGAATGTCCATCCCATGGCTCAAATATGTGAAGGGTGGTTTGGTGAGCATCGGGTGTGAGGATCTTTTTCCAACACTATCCCGTATAACAAAACGGGACCAGGTCAGAGTAAAGGAGATGCTTCTGAAACATAAAGCCATAGCACGAGAAGTTAAGGATAGAAACAAACAGTCAGTTAAGGCACATGCTGTAGTGAGGTCCTGCAGAGGTTTGGAGCCGTACCTCACCCTTATACAGAACGCCCAGGATAGGTTTTTATTTACACGTTTTAGGCTCAACCTTTTACATCCCCTACTAGCCGAGCCGGTGGATTTTACTAATTCAGTTGAGTCAAAGGGTCCCTGCGGCTGCGATCATCGATCTCCGCAGGATACCCTTCATTTTGTATTATTATGCCCATTTTATCTAATGCCCAGGCATCTCTTTTTAATACGTTTGTTTAAAAAGGCCAATCTTAGACATATGAAGGATGCTCTCGTATTTTTACAAATGGCCCGAGATCCCCTGACCCTATTTTGTGTGATACACTTTTTAAGAGCATCAGCTAAACTAAGAGACACCAGAGGTATCTGCTGAGCAAACACCACCATAATTTGGATTGGAATTTGGGAGGGGAGTATGTTTGTCTCATATATGATTTGTGTACTGTATCTCTTCTGATGTGTCTTTTAATTGTACATGTTGGCAATTTTTTTTTTATTGTACTTGCATGGTGTTATTGAAAAATGCCGAATAAAGAATGTGACTGACTATTGCATTGCAAATGCTTGTTTTTAAGGGATATTGTGCCTTGCGATAATTAAGCACTAGGACAGGCAGAAGGGGAACCTCTGAGAATTTGTAAGGGGGCGTTGTTTCGAGGAGGGGGGGTTGCTGAGCACAGGTTGTATGATGTTACAACGCATACTTTTACAACTCATGCCTTTACAATGCATTTTTCACATCGCAACATCCTTTACAACGCATTCCATTACATCGCATGACACCATCGCATTTTAAGAAACTACCTTTACAACGCATTCCATTAAATTGCATACTACCTTTACAACGCATACCATTACATTGCATTTATGGTAATGAGTGGATAGTATAGGGGTAAAAAGTACTATTCTAACTCCAGGGTGGTGCAACAGTAGGATAAGTGTTGGATAGTGTAAGGGTACTATGCGTTGTAATGGTATGCGTTGTAATGGTATGCGTTGTAATGGTATGCATTGTAGTGTCAAGCGATGTAATGGTTGCGTCGTAATGGCATGCGATGTAGGGAATGTTGCGATGTAATGACTGCGTTGTAATGGTAGTGCGATGTAACAGTTGCGTTGTAAAGGTTGTTTCCCCCGAGCACAAGAAGCATAGCCTTTAGGGTCCTGTTTCGAGGGAGGTAAGAAAATGGATGACCGCCAATGGCGGGTTAGAGTGCGATTGCACCTTTGGACTTAAAGGTATTTTGAAATTAATTAGTGCACACTCTAGTAGTAAGTCGGGATACCACTCATCAAAAATTCCTGGTCGCAAAAGTGACATGTCTGGTCGCAAAAGGCTGGTCGCAATTTTGACAGCTTTTGACATGTCTGGTCTTAAACTTCTGGTCTCAATTTTGACAGTTTAAGACTGGCCTTAAATTTAACAGCTAGGGCTGCAAAAATGGACATGCCCAGGAGTGCTCAGGCCTGGTCTTAAACAGTCCTGGCCTTAAACTGCTGGTCTCAAACAAGTGACAGGTGGCCCGTGTGTTGACAAGGACCGACAGGTGCCCCGGAAGGGGCGTATGAGTCACAGGGGGGCGGGTTGTTTTTTGGAGGTAGAGGCGTGGCAAAGCAGCCCTATGGCCATGTGTCCCTTTTGTGGTGTAGAGGTATACGCCTCTTTTAGGGGTGGTGATTTCTTTGAATACATATAAGCCTTTGTCAGGAGCCTGGGGTAGCAAGCAGCCGCTGGACAACGTGAAGGGTCACCATGGCAGAAAGGAAGAGCTACAAACCATTTGAGAGAAAACATTGGTTTGGTGGCTCAGTGATCCCCGTCAGTAGCTTTTACAGAACCAGACCTGCGGTAATGGAACATAATGCTCAACCAGGAGAACCTTATGGCTGTGGGTTTGCTAAACAATGGCCGAGCCGGGTGGACCCGATTAAGTGTTACAGCAGCTCTAGCGAGTGTTCGAGTGACGGTTTGGCGTCTGAGCAAAGCATGCTCTTGGAGTTGGAGGATGAGGAAGAATCCATAGTTCCTCCTAATACACCCGTCTATGAAACCATGGATGTTCACATGACGAGTCCTCAGGAAGTAGGTGTGCAACAGCCTGGTACAAGCGTGGAAGATGAGGGCTCACCAATGGATATTACCGACTCTCAAGATGTCAGAGTAGCCGACGCGGGGTTTGAAAATGTGGAGGTGAGTTAAAATGTTAGGAGCAACTATTTTGCATAAGGATGTATTTTATTTCTTCAACTACCAAACGTTAATCTTACTTTTGGCCCCTCTAGAGAGCACCAGCTCCTAACACACCCATCTATGAAACCCCGGATGTTCACATGACGAGTCCTCAGGAAGTAGTTGTGCAACAGCCTGGTACAAGCGTGGAAGATGAAGGGTCCCCAATGGATATTACCGACTCTCAAGATTTCAGAGGCGCTGCAGAGGATGGTGAAAATGTGGTGGTAAGTCAAAAAAAAAAAAATGTTAGGAGTAGACCCTTTACATGAACGTTTGTTGTCTTTCTAACGCTAACGGGTTGTCAATATTTATCTTTTGAACCTAGGATGAAACACCGAAAAGAACTGATGCCCAGGGGCAGACTGCAAAAGGTCGCAGCTTGAATCTGTCTTGTATATGCTGTGCAAACCAGACGGGGAGTTCCACAAATCTGGGGACACCTATGTCTAAGGAGTGTGAAGAGTGTTCTAAGAACGACGACTCTGAAAAACCAACGCCAGGGTTCACCAGAGTTGGGTTCACCACTGATGACATATCAAGTGTTAAAGGTTTCGCAGCTGTGGTTGTATACACATGCGTCAAAAGGGACTATTACAGCCTGTGTTTCGGCCATCGTATTAACGACCCTGAACAGGGGGCGCACGAGTGTCTATCCGGATCATACAGAGACCGTGTAATCCGGTACATATGTAGTATGCTAGACCCGTACAAGATGCATAAACTGCTAAGGGTGGTGCACGGCCTGAGCGCTGAAAATAGTTTTGTCCATCCGAACATGCTGAAGATCATGATAGCGACAGTCAAGGAGATACGCTATGCCAACGACCCCTACGCAAAACTAAGAAGTATGCCAGGCACAGGTGTGTGTTGTGACAAAAAGATGGCACAGAGACTTATAGAAAGGCGCATGTGTAATCTGTATCTAAAAAACAGAAAAGTGGTATCCTTGGCACCACAAAGGCTGTTTTATAATAGATAAGGCCTGATGTATTGTGACCTTATAGCGTGCATTTAAAGTAATGTAGTAGAATGTTACACCCTCAAGATACCTTTATGTAAACCATACTTGCTATGTAATAATGTAAAATGTCTGTGATATGGTAATACTCATTCTTTTTTAATAAAATGTTCTTACACAAAACAAGCGTCTTTCATTTCCTGTACTGTAATGCCCGCTAACATGTCGGAGGGCCTGTTAAGAAAACTTTATTATGATACAAGAGGGGTTGGCAGCTTTGGAAGCGGCGCAGCTCTATATAGAAGGGCTGTGGCTGAAAAGGAGTCTGTAAGCAGAGAAGCTGTGAAGACATGGTTATCAGGAGAGGAGGCATATTCACTACATAAACCTGCCAGAAGACGTTTTAAGAGGCGACCCACAATCGTTAATGCGTGTATAGATTATCAGTGGCAAGCGGACATAATCAGCCTTCAAGATATAGCAAAACATAACGACGGTGTGTGTTATATATTAACAGTCATAGATGTGTTGTCCAAGTATGCGTATGCAGAGGCGATGCGTGATAAAAGTGGAGCTAGCGTCACAGACGCTTTTAAAGCCATCTTCGATAAGGGGCGTATTCCTCAAAAACTACAAACAGACGCAGGAAAAGAATTCTTAAACAAGTCATTTCAGAAATTATTAAAGCAGCATAATGTTCAACATTTTGTAACACACACGGAGGTAAAAGCAGCGGTTGTAGAAAGGTTTAACAGAACTTTAAAGTCTAAGATGTGGCGGTATTTTACGGCCAACAATACATACAGATACGTGGATGTTCTACAGGCTTTTATAGCTGTATATAATGCCAGTTATCATAGGACCATCAAAATGGCACCTGAAGAGGTAACAACTGATAATTCGTTAACTGCCTGGAGAAACGTGTATGGGTCTAACTTTGGTACAAAGGTGAAGAAGTCTGTTTTTAAAAATGGTGATCACGTCAGGATTTCAAAACTGAAAGGAGTCTTCACGAAGGGTTACCAACAGACCTTTAGTGATGAAATATTTATAGTGGAAAGTGTGGAGCTTAAGGAAGGGGTGTATATTTACAGGCTAAAGGACTACGATGGGGAAACGGTGTCAGGATCCTTTTACAAGGAAGAGTTACAAAAGGTGCCCGATGATCCAAACCGCGTGTATAGGGTTGAAAAGGTTCTGAAAAGGAAAGGTACCGGTGCTAAGAGCCAGGCATATGTCAAATGGCGCGGATGGCCTGAGAAATTTAACAGTTGGGTGTTGGCCAGCTCCCTGAAGGGTGTGTGAACTAAAAGCCGCTGCGACGATGGAGACTACACCCTTTTATATAACCTTACCATCCAACGCTTCTAAGGACATGTTCCCCAACAATCAGATTTCTAATTACACCGTCAAATTGGCTAAGGCTGTGGACCTGAAGGGGGACTGGGAGGTCGCCCTAACAGAAATACAATACCCTAGAACATGGAATACATTTACAGCGGCTGAAACCAAGTTTTACATCAAGAGGGACCAGGACCCCATGGGCATACACACATCCTTCCCACCAGGCTACTACCCACACGTAACAAGCATTATCGAAGCCATCCACAAATCCATAGCCAGTATAGAACCACATCCGAATATTCATCTGGTGCTAGATAATGTGAGAAGGAAGGTGTTTCTTAAATCCATAAATCGAAACACCCTGTTTAACTGTTCAGGTAAATTAAGAAGGATTTTAGGGACAGTACAACATGTGAAAAGCCCCGTGGAACAAGATCACACGTGCCCCGATATTAATGGGGGGTTCTACACGCTCTATGTGTACAGCGATATTGTAGAGTCTCAGAGGATAGGTGATAGTTACTCGCCGTTGTTAAGGTGGGTGCATGTACAGGGTGATAATAATACCATGGTCAACATACAATTTAACAAACCCGACTACGTCGCAGTTTCTAAAAACCATTTTGACACTATTTCAATTATGATCTACGATGATCAGTCTGAGCCGGTGGCCTTTAAATACGGGAAAGTTATTGTCAAGCTTCATTTAAGGCCTAGACACGACAGAGGGTATTAAGCAGCCATCATGGTGGTTATGAAAACCTACGGAGATCCGTCTATGTACAGAGACTATTACAGAAGTCAAGCCGGTTATGGAGGACCACCGTACTTTCAAGGTTCACCTGTTATGTACGGGGCTGGATTAGGGGGATTCTTTAGGAGTCTGTTTAGAAGAGCTATGCCTTTCCTGAGAAGAGGCTATGAAATTGCAAAGCCTCATGTTAAGGCTGCTGCCACGAACATTGCCCAGGAGGTGGTGGGGTCTGTTACATCGGCGGTTGCAGAGCGCATGAACAAGCAACCTCAAGAAGGAGCTGGTTTGATGTATAAGCCACGCGCTAGTGTCAAAAGGAAACTGCGTGTTTCCAGACGCAGGGGTCCCCCAGCCCCCTATAAAAAAAGGAGGACCTCTTCAAAACGTCCTCAGAAAAGAAGAGCTCCAAGACGGAAGAGAGCTGTGAAGAAGCGAACCGGCTCTAAAGTAAATATTTTTTAAAGACTTGTAAACACAGCCATGGCCTTCGTACATTGTGGATCTGGAGAGTGCGCCAAATCAGAGTTAGACTTGTTTAGTCTAAAACCTACGCAGACAAGCATCGAAAACAGCTTCTTCATGGAGGTGTCACCTTTAGCAGCATTGACACCTCTGGCACCTATAGAGTTTTATGTGTCAGGGGCCACGGATATGTATTTGGATCTCAACAACACTCTGCTGCATCTTATGTGTAAAATCGTAAAAGCGGATGGGTCCGACATTGCCGACGACGCTAAAGTGGCACCGATCGCTTACCCTCTAGCTACCATGTTTAATCAAGTGGACATCACCCTGGGCGACCGACTTATCACCCAGAACGATAACATGTACGCCTACAGAGCCTACATAGAAAGCATTCTAAATTACAGTAGCGAAGCCCTTGACACACAACTTTCAGCGGGTCTCTTTCACAGGGATACACACGGTCAGTTTGAAATCACAGCTCTGGATGGTGATAATAAGGGCTTTATAAAAAGAGCGGGGCATGCTGCAGCCAGCCGTACCTTTGACCTCCTGGGGCGCATACATTCGGACCTCTTCTTCCAAGATAAACTGCTCATCAACGGAATTGATCTTAAGATCAAGCTCAATCGCAACAAGGACTCATTCTGCCTCATCAACGGGGATGCTGAACAGTACAAGCTGAACATACTGTCTGCGAGTCTGTTTGTAAAGAGAGTGAAAGTGTCCCCGAGCGTCAGGTTAGCGCACGCCGAAGCTTTGCAAATATCCAACGCCAAGTACGCTGTGGAAAGAGTAGCTCTGAAGGTATTCAGCATCCCTGCAGGTACCCGCTTAACACAACAGCAGAATTTATTTCTGGGACAGCTACCAAAACTCATCATCATAGGGTTTGTGGACAATACAGCTTTTAGTGGCACCTATGGCTCAAACCCCTTCAATTTTAAACACTACAACATCAACTACGCAGCGCTGGTCCACGAGGGCAATGTGATTCCTGCAAAACCCTACACCCCCAGTTTTGAAGCAAGGCATTACATCAGGGAATATCAAGGACTGGTTTCGATAACAGGAAAGCATCAAAGGGACTGCGGTGTAGCCGTGTCAAGAGAAGGCTATGGCCGTGGATACACACTGTTCGCATTCGACCTGACACCGGACATGGAAGATGGCGATCACTACAACCTGGTCAAAAATGGGAATCTAAAAGCTGAAATACGATTCGCAGCTCCACTACAGACTAATGTGAACATGGTCGTATTCTCTGTATTCGACAGCATCATTCAGATCAACCACGCAAGGCAGATTTTGTTTGACTATCTTTAAAAACATTGGTGAAATGGATACGGTGCAGATACGTGACTTCTTAAGCAGACATAAATACGCCAGGAAATACTTTTTGGGTGTTTTCCCTAGCGATGGGTTACCAGGCGAAATAGGGGCAGAAAGGCCCTGCACCCTAGTCTTTAACACAGACCCGCATGACCAGGCTGGGACACATTGGGCGGCCATGTTTATAGATGTTGATAAGGTTATAGTGTTTGACAGTACCGCAGAGTTCCCTGAGCACAGACTCTATACAACTCCTATATTCAAGTTTGTGAAAAAAGCTGCAGCTGTGGTGGAGTATAACAAACTAAGGGTGCAGGATTCCATGGCCATCACATGCGGGGAACATTGTATTTATTTTATCAGTAAAATGTCACAGGGTCTTTCGTTTAGAAATTTCTTAAATCTATATCCGGGGGATCTTGTTAACAATGACCGTATAGTTGCGAAATATGTAAAAGAAAACACCTGGGTGTCGGTCAGACCTGTGAAAACAGAATATGTACCTTGTCAAAACTGTAAGGGTTTATAACAGTTGTATGTCTAAAGTTGAACGTTTAAAATAAAAGACATTATATTTTTTTTAAAAAACATGCATTCAGACTCGTTATTTCAATATACATGCAACATGAAATGATTTTTTGAAAGACGACTGAGACGGCTTGTAAAGTTATAACAAGGTGTTTATTACAAATATTTAGTTGACAAAACTTTACTGCAGAAACCTAGGAATAAAAAATCACACACAATTAATCAAAAATCCATGCGATGGGTGGCTGGGTCAATGTCTTTTTTTTTTTTTCGAGATGTCGTCGGCTGGGTAGGGGTAGACCAAGTAGGAGATAGTCTAGGGCCTTCAGAACCTGTAGGCGATGGCAGTAGGGGACTCTTCAAATTGTCTAGCAGGCGCCGGTGTTCATTATTACCAACAAGCGTGGAGGGTATATTGAGTTCAGCAGCGGCCCTCAGAAACTGCTCCCAGCCTCTCGGTGCATTTTGAGGCGTTAGGATTTTGGGGTGTGTCAGACCTTTGACTAGATCGTACATATGCGACCCTGCAACAGGTTGGCCCTTGTAGAGAAACTCGCCGCGTTCATTCCAAGAGGCTAGGTCTTTAGAAGCGGCTAGTTTACTCATCAGCATCTGCGCAGCCCCTCTGTGCCTTTGACCTATATTTTTTAGGAGGTCTCCAGCAAAGGTATCTGAAGCTGTCGCCCCATCGGGAGGCGGTTGTAGGGGCTGAGGGTCGGGGGCCTGAGCAGCTGGTTGTTCAGAGTCTGGGGTATATAGAGTCAACTTGTTCTTCTCAGTATTCCACTGGGTGTAGTAATTTAAGAATTTTTTTAGAGTGCTGTTGTAAAGGTTAGCCTTGTCGTAGGGGTTTAGATCAGTCCTGCTCAAAATGTCCTTAATTTCAGTATCCAGGCGTAGAGTCTCATTTCTACGAATATCCCAGGCATTGTCCGTGGTGGACCCCAGCTGCTCCATTTGCTGCCTAGGAACCAGATACATTTTTGTGGCATGATCCATCACTGACCCGAGAGGAGGCTTGTAATTACAGGTATAGCTATGCCCAGCAAGTTACCTATAAAACCTCCAGACTGTTTCACCAGTTTCTTCTTTGTTATGAGTGAGCCCCTTTTATTACTGAGCTTCTTGATGAGCCCCTTCTTCTTCAGAACCTGTAACTGACGCTTTGATATAGGGACGTTGCCTTTTAGGGTGTTTAGGGCTATTTCTGAAATGGCGGCCACTAAATCGTCAGAAGCGGTGCCCAGGATGGCCTTTCGGTGTTGGGGGCTGGCTGTAACAAGCATTTTCAGGAGAGCTAAATTGCGGCGTAGGTGTGTAGACATGGTCACCACTGAGCGTTATAAGGGCTGGCCTGTAAATGGTTCTAAAAGACTTCACCGCTGCTTTTTATAGGGCCTGGTCTTGGGCTTTGGTGTGTAAACTACAGGTAGCTCTGGGGGAAAAATATCAGCCCTTAGTCTATAGTCTTCTAGAGTTTCGTTTTTTAAGTCTACCAACAGGTACCCGTGGGGTTTTGATGTAGCGTCGTTAAAGGCCTCCATGAAGAAGTGTGTGTTTCCGGGGTACATCTGTTTAGCTATGACAGCTATTTGTTGTTTGTCCCGAGGGTTTTTAAATAAAACAAGGTATGAAGCGTTGAGAGCTATAGACCTACTGTTCTTGCCTTTGTAAAACAAGTTCTGCACAATGTAGCAGATGCTTAGATTGCGATGATGTGAATATTGAGTAAAAGCTCTCTCTAACTCTGGATGATCACCACCTTCACGCATCAGATCATCAACAATTATCATATTTACAAGGGTTGGTGGTAGTAGTTCATCATCGTTGAGGTTATTCGGTATACCCTCTATAAATTTGATATGTGGGAACCGACTGCCCAAGTCTGTATAAAGAGGCTGCCAGCATGAATAAAGCCACACAATGTTGTTAGGGGTTTGTGATAAAGCAGAGTTGGCATTTTCTAAGAGCTTTTTTATAAAGTAGCTTTTACCACAGTTTGAGGGTCCTGCTAGCACGCAGGAGAATGGATGCTGTAACCTGGTGTCCATGCTGTGGCGGCTGTCTCTCTAATGGGCCTAATAACCATAAGGCAGTGTTTTATAGTCGGTGGTCAGGACCCTTTTATCAAAAACAACTCTCAATGTTTTATGTAGAGGCTCGGTTGTGATTTCCCACTTCTTTTTGGATCTGACTATGCAGGGTTGGTTCACGACTATGGTTTTAGCATTCTCAGAATTGTCTGCTGTGACGTATTCGTGCACCAGATTCTTCAAGCTATCAAAATTGATTTTTAGGGTGTTGCTGACATTTAATGTTATCCCTTTGACCTTCATACACACCTTGTTCTTGTTGGTACGGTAGCTGTATGTTTTAGGCCCTGAGGAAGTATATTCTTTTATATACTCGTCCTTATCTAGCTCACTGGTTAGGTTACCCAGATAATCTCCTAGAGGAGGGTCTTCATCCCCCGGCTTGCTCAGAAAAATCACAGAATCTGTATCGTGATACAAGCAGCGATCCTGGAGCTTATCCATAACCCCGTAAAGCTCTAGACGAGCGTGGGCTGTCGTGAAGCAGGCTATGAAAATGTTTATGTTGTTACTCGATGTGGGGTACTCTTGGGCATATTTCCAACACAAAGCCGCGGTATCGTCATCGATAAACTCGCAGCTGGACACCTCGTAGCATGGGGCAAACAGGTACTTGAACAGTTCATCAGGATCTGATATTAAGGTAGTATTTGAAAGGTTTGTGCGCTGTGCAAATTTTCCCCATAAGGAGTTGAGACAGAGTTTGGCTAACTGTCGGCGTGCAGGATTGACCTCTATCAGATGGGATCGTAAACGGATACCCTCGTGAGCGTAGTAGTCATCGATGTATTTCTGTTTTGCATCCTGACTAGTACACCATTCAGGATACCCTGAGGCCTCCTGCTTGTCTCTGAGAAACAAATTAATGTAGGGGGCAAAGAGTTGTGTTGTAGTGCTCTTAAAATGCCACACTTCGTGTACTCTACCTAGCCTGTACCCTTTCTCTAAGGCAGCTTGTACCTCGATGCTACACCAGGTCCCTGTGAGCATCCTTTGTTCCTCGGTGTGTGTGCAGCCGTCAACCTCTTTAAGCATCGCACAGGTTCGGCAGAGGGGGAACATTAGCTTGCCATCGACTCTGCATGGTAACACCGGGAAGTAAAGCTGCTTAGGAGGATATATTTCACATTTGATAAGCCCAAAGTATTCGTCTAGGGGCTTAAAATCTCTATAGATGATGGTGGGATGACCCACCGGGTACAACTTCATCTTGTTCACAAAAGGGTACAGACTGGTGAAATCATAGTAGTGTATTTTCTCACCCTCACCAACGGCCTTGTACAGTTGTATGGCATTTGTACGCCCCCCAAATAAGGCATCTCGGGGCTCCAAAGGTGTGGGTAAATCATGAGTCTTAAGAAAAGAGCAGAGGTCTGTGTCGGTTTTTAACATGTCTAACCACTCGTGCTCCCAAAGAACTCTCATAGCAAAGCCACTGTTTTCAACATACTGGGCCTTTGTCAGAGTACGTCTGTATAAGTGTTCAAATTTGGCACCCAGCATTTTGTTATATTCGTGGGGCTTGTAACACTTGGGGCAGCCGTGGTAAAAACAGCCGTTGAATTCAAAGGCTGTCGGCACACCCTTAATTACAGAGTACCCGTCCAGGTAATAGGGGCCCAGGCGGAATTCACCAGCCTGTAATGCATGTTGAATCTGGATGTCTTCCTTCTCAGAGACGTACATGAGCCACTGGATAGAGGGGGTTGAATAACGTTTCTGTTTACCGTTATAGAGGTCTGGCGGTACTAGAGCGATAGTTTCTGGCCTCAAAAACATGTGTTTGTAGATGGACATACACATGGATGCCAGAGTGACGTTTTGAAATGGGTCTATGTATTCGACCGCATGCTGTATTTCAGGGGTTTTGGATGTCGAGGCCTTGACTTTCTTAGTCAATGTCTTAGGTTTCAAGGCCTTGACTTCTTTAGTCATAGACACCACAACATCTCTGAAAAGGTTACAAGCTTGCCGGAGGATCATTACATCAGCCTGACAATAAGCTTTCAACTCTGTTTGAAAGTGAAACTCCTTTTCACGGTTTTCAGAGTACCACTCTAGAAAGCTCACTTTCTCATCAGGCATCATGTATTCAACCCCGTAGCTGTCAGGAGGCGGCATGGGTCCCACATAATTCTGGTTAGCCCAGGTGTTGAAAAAGTGTGGAAAATACCCTTTACACCCTGGGAACCCAAAGGCCTTTGGCAGCTTGCTCAATTTCATGGGTAGGAAATTCAGGGTGTCTATGAAGCGTATTTTTAAAGGACATACCGTCATCAGCATCAGTTTAGACCCCTGGGTTATGAGTTCCACCTGTATCTTTTCACGAATCATGTCTCGTAGAATAAAGAAGGAGTCATAGGCTTTCGAGTTGTGGGCTAGCATGGTATATCCTTGGAATTTGGCCTGAATGAAAGTGCTCAGGAAATCACCAACGCACGTTCGTCCCTCAAACTCCCAACTGTCGTCGGAAGTTAGATGGTGCGCGTAAATGTAGTTAGGCTGGTGTACCCCCGTCTCTTGTGTGCACTCTATATCAAACACTATATAGTCTTCGGTCTTGGTCTGAGATGGACCTTTAACCATATAACACTGATGGTTGGTACCGGCTTTGTAAGATACATGGCAACGGGGACATATCATACCTTTGCACTTGTGATTCACTGCCACATACCGCCCACACTCGCTACAGTCCTTTTTAGGGACGCAGCTGTAAGATTGCTCGTGTATGCTCAAACAGTTTTGCGAGCGACAAAACAACCTACAGATGCCGCACCTCACCTTTAGGGTAGCGTCTTCTATGCAGCCGTCCCTCTGACACATCTTACAACACATTTCACACTGGTGGTATGTTTTATTGTTGTATATATGATCGCAGTGGGCGCACACATATTTGGCCCCCAGAAAACCTTTAAGGTTCAAGATACCGTAAAAATGATTTTCCATGTGGAGGACATATACGGTCTTGTTTCTCACAGGTTCCCCGGTTGTAAAGTACTTCCAGGAACCGCTGTGATAGAGAACTTTCACCGTCACGGCGAAATAGTTCTCAAAAAGACCTATATCACCAAAGCCGACCATTCGGTCAGGAGGTATTTCAAGAACCTCATGGGCTTCAGCAGCTCTAGACATGATGACAGCGTCAGGGGTCTTGCGAGTCATCAACAGACCCACGATGCTGGCCGCCAGACATGTATTGGCAGTGGCGTTGCTAAAGTTGAGCAGCCACCTCTGTTTCTTGCCAATTATTTTACTGTATAGTACGCTCTTTAAGGGTCTGGAAACACCCCCCTCACGCCCCCGTACAATGAGGGCTATGACTCTAAACGTGCCATAGGCGACTAGTTCAGCCTTACTCTGTAAAAGCCTTGAGAGGTTTTCTAAAAATTGCACAGCATCAAAAACATCTCGGGTCTTCCGCCTGGTGAACAACGGTGTGTCAAAACCCTGCCCCTGGAAGCGGAGTTGGAAAAAGTCATTAGGCCCCACATCGTGTAACAACCTTTCTATGAGCTCCTGCACAGCCTGATGTATAGCCAGAACACCATGAGTGGTTGATGTTATTTGATGTAGGTTAACAAATCTAAACTCCTCATAGTGTTCTACGGCCCTAAACCTCTCTACATTGCGAGTGTAACTCCTAACACTCTCTAAAAACAAGGGCTCTGGGCCCTCATCAGTAGGAGTGTGATTTGTGGAGGTGTTCTCTGATGTGTCACTTTGGGAGGTCAGGGTGGTCCCTGTCTCAGAGGTCCTTGTAAACCTGCGGGTAGCGCATATTCTAGCCTTCTTGAGCTTATTTATTAAAAGCCGGCGTTGCTTTGTACTATTAAGCCACTTTTGTTTTTTTTTACGGGCCCAGGCTTTTCTAGATACCAAGCCCCAGCCTATCTGAACAGGTAGGTCGCTGTCGTTGGATGTCTTGTTCATGGAGGCCCCCGCTACAGTTCCACCCCTGGGTCCTTCTGAATGTTGCGTTGTTTGGAGTTTTGCCATCCCCCCTACCCCCTTTAAATGGCCGACCCTAGGTATGTTAGACCCTGCCCCTATGTATTGTCGGTGGTGAAGTGCTGGCTTATATGCTTCAGGCGTTGATCTTGAAGCTGTGGTACCGTGGTTGAAAGGGTCTAGGGAAACAGGGGTGTCTTGTTTGAAGGGTTCTATGGAAACATTGGGGTCTTGTTTGAAGGTTTGTGGGGTACCAACTGGGCGTTGCTTGAGCAGTTTTAAAAAGCGTCCAGACTTTGTCACTAACCTCTGGACCGTACGGCTATATTTTGAGGGTCTCTTATGAGCACCAGTGGTTGTGGGGGTCTTTAGGGGTTGGTGCTTACATAGTCATGAATGTGTACCTTGTATGTCGGCCACAGCCGCCTGACACATCTGTATGATGTCTTTTTTACAAACCCCAACCCTGGCCACGACCAGATGTTGGGCCTCCCTCTTGTTGATGAGATTGGAATACCCCATATCCATTCTTATGAGTGCACGGTTCGCCTGCCGTTTTAATTTTCGAACCGCCATCTGTATCTCTCTTACGTGTGTCTTCAATACATCTTCTGTGTTTACAGACCCATCTTGTTCCTGCTTAGGGGGGCACACCTTGCGAGGTCTTATAAATGGAGGCAACCCCCCAGTCCCATCTATACTGCAACCCTCAAAGGCGGGGTTGGACACGGGTCTGTACACGGGCATGTCCCATGGGATGGACACGGACCTGTACACGCGGCTGGCAGAGGTGCTGGCCTCGGGTTTGGACACGGTACTGTACACAGGATTGGCAGAGGTGCTGGCCACGGGGCTGGACACGGGACTGTACACAGGGTTGGCAGAGGTGCTGGCCATGGGACTGGACACAGGACTGTACACGGGATTGGCAGCTGGGCTGGACACCGGACTGTACACGGGGTTGGCAGAGGGGCTGGACACGGGGGTGTACATGTGAATGGCCGTGGGGCTGGTAGGGTCGTATGCTCCTGGAGGGGTACTCGGGGACAAAGGGTATGAGGATTGTGAGGAGGTGTCGTTGTAATCCTGGGGCCTAGTTGAAATGTCGGTGGTAGGGTGTGGTGCCTGGTTACCTGTGTTCTGTAAACCCTCTGTGCTCAAAGACCCTTGGTACACCGATTCTGGGGTTCTACCTATGTTGTCTACCAACCCCCTCAACGCCTCAAGAGAGTTGCTAATCGTGGTAGAAGGACCTTCTAGGGGTTGCGCAGTATCACCTGTTGAGACCCTAGGCTGTGCCTGAACACTTACAACCGGTTTTGGGGGCTGTTCAGGGGCGTGCACCTCTACATGTACAGTTATTCTATTTGGCACTGTCTGGGGTTTCAGGACGCTTGGTGGATCCGGCGTTGCCTTAGGGTTGCTGAGGGTCTCTGCTAACTGTAGCTTAGGGACCCCCGGTTTCAGCTTCAGATGTTTCCTTGAGAGGCGCGATGTTTTAGGGGGTTGTGGTGGCGATGCCTCTTCTACACCCACAGGTGCAACTAACACCTCCTTGGGGCTCAAGGTTGTATAGGTCTCATTCAAGGGCTTAGCATCCTTTTTTATAGATAAATCTAAGGGGCTAGCTTGGGGCTCAGGGGTGCTAGGGCTTTTCTTCTCAGGACTTAAGAGCTTTGCCTGACCCTCTTGGAGCACCTCCGGTGTCTTCTTCTTCATGTTTAACTGTTCTGTTTGGGGATCTGTGAATACCTTACAGGCCTTCACACGTTTTAAAGGGTTGGGGAGGTTCTCTGAGTCCCGCTGTTTCTTCTTAAGGGAGGCCTGGTTTGTAGGCAGGCCTCCAGTGTTGACCCCACCCCTGTGCAGAATAGATTGCTGTAGTTGGTTGTTCAGAGTGTTGCTTGGTGTGTAGTAGGTAGAGAGTTTTTCCTGGCGTACACGCCTACTCACGCCTTTCGCGCCGCTTCCGTTGTTCTGGACGGATGTTATGTCCATTAAGGGCGCCACCGACCTCTCTTCAGCAGCATGTTTCTGAGCCGCTTCTAAAATATAAACAGAAAATATATATATTAGAGAAAGCATTAAAAAAAATACACATACAAGCACCATCGGGCTACGTCCTACACAGCCACCTTTTTTTGATATAGGCTTTGCTACAACCAGCTGTAGCCTTCTGCTTGAGAGTCTGTAACACCTCTAGTACTTCTCACACCCTTTTGTAAAAAAAAAACACACCTGAAAGAGGTCTTTTTGCAGCTCCTTTCTTTGACAATGGTCCCACTTTAGAAGTTGAAGCTTTCCTCTTCAAAGGGATTTCTTTTGAACCTTGCGCCGCCTCTTGGACCTTGACGACGTCCTGGCATAACGTAGGGACATCTGTAAAGAAAAAATAATACCCAACATTAGACATCTTTTCTGATGATTACCTCTATACATCCTCAGGGTCAGGACTCTGGCCTACCCCACCAACTACCCAGCGTCTTAGACAGTTTAAATAACAGCTGTCTTTTTATTTACCTGTAGGAACTGAAGTGTTTTGCACAGTGTTCAGAGCGTCTTGAGCCTCGATGTACTCCATAAAATCGTCAAAAGCTTGTTGTAGGTCAGGGTCATAAGCTGTAAAAGCATACATACATGAGAGCCCATTAGAAAAAAGAGAACTTCTGAGAGACTGGTGTACAAAACTACGTAGAACTACATAACTCTAAATATATATATATATACCTGGCTGCGGGGCTGACAAGTGCCCAGCGTTGCTATTTATTACAGCTGGGGCCAGCGCAGGGGACACATTGGTGACGGTTGCATTTGCAGGGTCTTGCACCTGTATTAAACATTAAAAAAAAAAAAGCAGCGGTTTTAGTAAACGCCTTTCTTAAACAAAAGTATCACAACTTCAAACAATTCCTGTATACATTTAAAACCTGATAAGCGGGGTGCACCAACACACATTTTTAAAAAAGCGTTGCATGTGCTGCGCTAAAACATATGTTAAAAAACAACCTGCGCCATATCCTTTGCTTATGGGGTAAACCACTTTAGGTACACCTGGCCCTTCTGACATTTAACCACTACCCTATATACCGGTTACTCTTTTGTAACATGTACATGCCACTTTTCTCTTGTAACACATTGTTTAATAACTCTCACATTTTGAGTGCTTTAAATAGTTGCGCCATTGCCACAATTGACTACATAATGCTTATTCTTGTGCTCGAGTCTCTGCATTATATTAGAGTATTATAGCTCTAACTGTACTTTGTTTTCTCTTGTAACCTGCACACTTGTCACTTTATTTATTACTCATGTAACTTAACGTTTGCTTTTGTAACCGGCACACATGTCACTCCCCTTATGTTTTGCAACTGTGTCTTATGTAAAGCGCTCTGACACCTTCGGGTAAAGTCTGCGCTAACAAGCAGTATTTTTTCTGTTTGTATCTTTTATGTAACACCTGTAATCCTGAGTCCCTATGTTTTGCAAACAGGTTCTTGTGTAAAGCGCTCTGACAACTTGGGATAAAGTCTGCGCTACATTTTTTTCTACTTGTATCTTTTTTTTTTATGTAACTCATGCAATTCTTAGTGCTTATGTCTTACAGATGGGTCATATATAAAGCGCTCTGCCAGCCTTCGTGTACAGTTCGCGCTAGCTAATAAAACAAAAAAAAACAACAAAAAAAACACACCTCGGAGCTGCAGTGCAGGGTCCGCCCCCCTCCAGTGATATCACCAACTCATCACTGGTGACATCAGTGGAGGGGCGGACCATGCCCTGCAGCCTCGAGGTTTTATTCTGTATGTATCTTTTATGTAGCGCATGTAATCGTGAGTCCTTATGTTTTTTTGCCGCAGGTTCATCTGTAAAGCGCTTTGACACATTCGGGTAAAGTCCAGCGTTAGCTAATTCTCAATAAAAAACCACACCGGGGCTGCAGGGTTAGGGCCGCCCCTTCAGTGATGTCACCAACTCATCACTGTTGGGGGCGGTCCTTACACAGCAGCCCCGGAGAAGCTCAAGCCGCCATGCTGCCTGCTGCTGGATCCACGTGGAGCCGTGGGGAATTGCCCCCAGGACCCTCACAGCTCCCAAGGACACCGGAGTCCTGCACCAGAGCCCCAGGGCAGCGCCCGAGGCAAGCGGGCTCGTGGGGGATTATTTTTTAAAAAGAACGGCCGCGGAGGCCCAGAGACACCGCGACCCCCACCCCCGAGCAGCGCCCGAGGCAAGCGGGCTCTGGGGGGCATTTTATTTACACAATGAACGGCCGCGGAGGCCCAGAGACACCGCGACCCCCACCCCCCGAGCAGCGCCCGAGGCAAGCGGGCTCTGGGGGCATTTTATTTACACAAGGAACGGCCGCGGAGGCCCAGAGACACCGCGACCCCCACCCCCCCCCCCCGAGCAGCGCCCGAGGCAAGCGGGCTCTGGGGGCATTTTATTTACACAAGGAACGGCCGCGGAGGCCCAGAGACACCGCGACCCCCACCCCCCGAGCAGCGCCCGAGGCAAGCGGGCTCTGGGGGCATTGTTTAAAAATAACGCTGCACTAGGGACCCAGAGACCCCCAGGACACCCCAAGGGACTATGGCCCCCACCAGGAGCCCCCCTGGACAACTGGCCCCAGGGTTTATTTATTTTTTAAATACAAGGCCCTCAGGACCCCCCAAGGAGCAGCAAGGACCCCGGAGCCCTCCATGGACCCCTCCAACTCTCTACAGCGGTTTGGTGAGTGCAACCAGGCATTATTAATTTTTTTTATTATATGCCATGTATATTATTTAAAGCCCCTATGGTACCGTTACAGTGTGGTTAAATGTTTCTATGAGCTGTAAAATACCCTGTTCCACTCTGCATGTACCCTCCTAAGGCCTACAACATTATGCCCCTTAAATACATAGCCTGCAAACTCTACCCTACGTCACCACCCCATTAACACTAAATACCTACACACATAGCTTTTTAAACTCAACAAAACCTTTATTCATTTTAAACACCTTTACATTACAATTCAGGTCTTTTTAAACTCCATCCTTCAACAAAACCTTTATTCACATTAAACACAGCACATCGCCTTAAAGATTAACAGTTTACAATCCACACTACATAGTACTATTTTTTAAAAGTGCAACTTTTTTCCAAACTACATGTACACCCTAATACACCATTGCGCCATCCATTATTTACCTTCTCTACATGTTGACAGGCGGTGTCAATCTGGGAAAAGTTGCTCCGGTCCATTCTTGCCTTAAGTTCCTTGGGTTGGCTCCAAAACAATCCAGGCCAGTCACTCCCCAAGGTTTTGAAGGGCTTGATGGTGTAGAAATCCACAAAGGTTTTCTGACTGGGTTGTAGATGCAGGAGTCCTCCAGGTACAGCAGAACAATCCACGCCAGTCGCTCCTCAAAGGGGGTTTTTTGAATGGGTGTTTGGCAGTGTTCCATGAGGGGCCTTTTTATACCTGTCCTAGCATGCTAATTAGAAGCCCCCCACACCCCTTTATGACTTGAGGGGTGTTTAGAACAATGTCATGGTGGCCTTTGGATGGGAACCTTTTTTTTCTATCCTTGTACAGTATAAACAGTACAACATTGTTTACTTTGACACCTGTTACTCAAACTCAAGGCCTATCCTGGGAAGAGTGGGGTTAGACAATGGGGGCCGGTGTAAAACTCTTCACCCCTACGTGACCCCTTCTCCTGGGAATTAGGGAGCCCGGGAACAGAATCTACCTTGGGACTCATATGTCAAATTTCCTGCCAGCCACGTCAAGTTGGAACTAACCTGCCAAAATTTGGGACCAGAGGCTTTGTGATGTGTTTATTACATCCTAACAGCTGACACCCTGTTTCAGGGTCTCATTGGAAGCTTTGATCTACAGGCCCCCTGTCTTTTATCTTATCTCAAAGCTCAGGGGTGGCTGTGTGGGTTTTAGAGAGAATTACCACAGGTAGGTTTGTGAGGACCCTTTACAGCTTTGACACCTACATGACACATTCTTCTTCCCAGGCCCTGGGCTGGGGAACTCAGGACTGCCCCAGCAGCTGTTCAAACATCAGCTGGCTGCAAACCCCCAGTTTTAAAAGTGCCCAGACATTCCAGCCTGCAACCAGGCAGTTTTTCTATGCACTTTTAAACACATACACAATTACCACATGTTTTTGCTGCCCTAGCTGTTAAATTTAAGGCCATAAGTTTAAGGCCAGGACTGTTTAAGGCCAGATCAAACCCTGGTCTTAAACAGTCCTGGTCTTAAACTGTCAAAATTGAGACCAGAAGTTTAAGACCAGACATGTCAAAAGCTGTCAAAATTGCGACCAGCCTTTTGCGACCAGACATGTCACTTTTGCGACCAGGAATTTTTGATGAGTGGTATCCCGACTTACTACTCACTCTGACGCACATCGAATTGCCACGTCATGAATTTCACCACTGCTCCTCGTGACATTCCGTTGTAATAGACTGGATGTAACACTTGGTGTTTGGTCATCGCGTTAAACAGTGGTACTCGACTGTGCCGTAATTGAACTCTGTGCTTGTTTAAGTGCTGTTTTGATTAATACAAAGGATTGGCATGCATCACGCTCAAAGCGTATGCAACATTACGGCATTTATTGTCCAAAGTTGTTTACATACAGCGCTTATCACCCGTGAGGGTATCTAGACGCTCCTTGGCGCATGTGAGGCCAGTCCTACAGGACTTAATCGAAAATTCAGGTCTTCGTTAAAGAAAGGAGGCGGCTCTGATGTGTTACAGGAGGTTGTTCCAGGCTTTAGGGGGGGTGGGGGCAGCGACTTTTGAGTGTAGACAAGGTAACATTTGTAATCTGGTAGTTGTGCTATCATGAGTGGCGAGTCCGTCCTCGTACAGGGCAAGTTCGTCCTTCCTGGGCTGCCAGTTTGTGTTTGTCAACTGTATTGATTTATATTTTATCCTGTGTCCAGTACACTGTGCTCCCGAGGGAAGCTATGTATACACGGCTGGTGTCTGCTGCTCCCGGAATGTTATAGGTGCACAAATTAATTATAAACTCTGAGAATTTAACCTGTTTCAAGGTCACTTGGGGAATTGATAAGCAAATGTAGAGCAAAGAGTACAGTCCAACGTGAAGGTGTTCTCTGAACATAGCCAGGCCGTCATAAATGTGAAATTCCTACCTTATCTAAGGCAGCTGACCGAGCAGCATGGTAGCTTGAACTGCCTTAAAATGCTATTGTGGAAAAAGTGTGTTTTTAGTTGTATAACTTTTGTAATCTATTCGAAAGTTACTAACGGTCATGTTGACAGTGTAAATGCACTTAAAGTACATGCAGCTTTTAGGCTGGCTACGTATTCCTTTTTGTCCAGTTCCAGACATTGCTTTTTTTATTTTTAACAATGTGCCTGATTCACTTTAGATGGTTTATTTACATTTTGCAGTCTTTAGCAAAAGACGTCTGTTTGTTTTTAAAAAGCTGGTTTGTGGTCTAGATTGAATTTTGTCATACGTAGCTTTCTTGAGTTGTGGGATAAATAAACCTGTGACAAACTACCTTGGTGCCAGCTAGACAAAAAACAGGAATATCCTAATTTGAATTTCAATCATTGTTGCTGGATCAACAGATGGTGTGGTCTGTACCTCCCAGTTCCAAGAAATATAACGTTTCTTCAGGTCCCTCTGCAATCCTGACCACCATGGATTGCAGGAACGCCTATATTGCGGTGAGGAGCACACTACCTGATATATTCACCTGCTGCAGTTTCAGCTTCACTTATTTATGGTTTGTTTTTGTTGCATCTAGGTTTTCGACGTTTAGGGTCTGTGGAAGTGTCTTTCTGGAAGGGGCTTTCCTGTAGGAGTTCACTTCCATGAGGAGGTGTGAACACCTTGTGTTTTTTTTCTTTTTGACTTACTTAATAAGCACTAATTCTTGTGGTGTTTTGCACCTGCCCATGGCATATTTAAGTATGTACATCATTTGAATGTTTACTTAAGAGTGAATCTGTCAAAGATCCACAAAATGAAATTTGAATTTACAGGATGATGGAGTTCGCACCTTTATTGTGATGACCTGTGGGCGTTTTTACACACATCTTTTATTCATAAAACTTTGGCAAGTGGTACTATTTGTTATGGAATGCCATAGGCGTATGGAGTATGTGGCCTACTGTTTTGACAGGCGCAGTGCGCTTGTTTATTAAGATCATCCGGTAATTCCAAATTTGTTTTCAAGATACCTTAGTTTGTATGTGAGGTTAGGGTGATTTTGACTATTTTCCTATGTAACTGAGTGATTGTCGGCATTCTTTGTGTTCAATGGGCTATTTAGCTCGTTGCTGTAGCCTTTGCCACTCCACTCCCACCACTCTTTTTCTGTGGCAGTACCAGCCTCTTTTATTTACTAATGTAAAATTCGAAGCTTTTCACCGTTTTAAAGGCACTTTATCGTTTTTGTGGGCTTCCAGAAGAGGAAGGTGCTGCACCCATCACTCTGCTCAAACACTATTTTATGCTGTCAATACTGTTCTTACTTTCCGTTATTAGGTTCAAAGTCGTTATTGCTACTTTTTATTTGGCCTGGTGCACAACATTACAGTGGCAATAAGTAAGAAGTATTTACTGCCCAGTTTGATTGAGACCTTCGTCATAGACCCATCTTTCTGTAGTGACAAGATTCTCAAATTTAAAAAAAACGGTATTGGAACCAGGAAACTCTTTAGCACACCTCACTCCATGGCCCAGTTTTAACTGCTGTATGGCGCTGTTGACGCAGGATTCTGACCGTCATGACGCATAGTTGTTCAAAGCAGATCCGTCTCCTAACCAGGAAGACGGAGGCAGATTGTGTGGGTTCAAGGCTAGACGACGGGGTTTCTTTGTATCCCCCTAAAGCCGGTCTTTGATCTTAATATGTATTTTTTTCATAAAGTGTTCACGAGACCGGGTCGCAGCTTCACGTGTTTTCCATTGGATACATTGCCATTAAAGAGCGAGTCTCCTGTGGCTTCCAGAATTGGTGTACTTGACAACTTGTGTAGTCCGATCCAGCAGCCGAGGGAGTGTCTCGGTTATGTAGCTTCTGGCCTCGATCAACTTTCTTTAACTTAGTTAGGCACAGAACGTTTTCCAGTTATTTAAATAGAGTTCAACATCGAGTGGCTGGAGCTTAAAGGACACAGGTCAAACAAATTGCTTTCTGTGCATACACTGAAATGACTTCTAGTGCTACAAAGCTAATACTGTGGGTAGTTAAGACGGAGCACGAGGCCGTTCTCCATTTAAATGTACAGCATGTGGCTGTTTTGGAAGTGAGACAATAAACATGATGGGTTCGGTTTGTGAATTTATAATAATCGAGGGTCAGCTGGAATGTAAGATGCATAATTTTTCAAAAGCGAGCTGGAGGTGTAAGCAGGTGCTGAGGCTGGGCGGCGCTGGTGCGGAGTGATACTGAGGGGCTTGTGTGGAGGTGGTGCGCTGAAGCGGAGGTGGTGGTGCACTGATGCTGAGTGGTGCTGTGCTGATGTGATGCTGCATTGGTACTGCACTGATAAGGGTGCTGGGTCGTGCTGGGTCGTGCTGGAAGGGTGCTGGGTCGTGCTGGAAGGGTGCTGGGTCATGCTGGAGCTGGTGCGGCGCTGATGATGATGCGGAGGTGGTGCGGCGCTGATGATGATGCGGAGGTGGTGCGGCGCTGATGATGATGATGCGGAGGTGGTGCGGCGCTGATGATGATGCGGAGGTGGTGCGGCGCTGATGATGATGCGGAGGTGGTGCTGCGCTGATGATGCTGATGCAGCGCTGCGCTGATGATGCTGATGCAGCGCTGCGCTGATGATGCTGATGCTGCGCTGCGCTGATGATGCTGATGCAGCGCTGCGCTGATGATGCTGATGCAGCGCTGCGCTGATGATGCTGATGCAGCGCTGCGCTGATGATGCTGATGCAGCGCTGATGATGCTGATGCAGCGCTGATGATGCAGCGCTGATGATGCTGATGCTGCGCTGATGATGCAGCGCTGATGATGCTGATGCTGCGCTGATGATGCTGCACTGCTGATGCTGATGCTGCGCTGCTGATGCTGATGCTGCGCTGATGATGCTGATGCTGCGCTGATGATGCTGATGCTGCGCTGATGATGCTGCGCTGATGATGCTGATGCTGCGCTGCTGATGCTGCGCTGCTGATGCTGCGCTGCTGATGCTGATGCTGCTGATGCTGATGCTGCGCTGCTGATGCTGATGCTGCGCTGCTGATGCTGCGCTGCTGATGCTGCTGATGCTGCGCTGCTGATGCTGCTGATGCTGCGCTGCTGATGCTGCTGATGCTGCGCTGCTGATGCTGCTGATGCTGCGCTGCTGATGCTGCTGATGCTGCGCTGCTGATGCTGCTGATGCTGCTGATGCTGCGCTGATGATGCTGATGATGTTGCGCTGCCGAGGGTGATGATGCGCTGCCGAGGGTGATGATGCGCTGCCGAGGGTGATGATGCGCTGCCGAGGGTGATGATGCGCTGCCGAGGGTGATGATGCGCTGCCGAGGGTGATGATGCGCTGCCGAGGGTGATGCTTGTAGGGAACACAGGAGCAAGATACCCGTCAACCATGTTGGGATTGGGGTGTCCTAAAGTAAAAGAATATAGTATCCCAACTGGTATTAGAAGTCAGTTAGTAAGGATATGATTGCAGCATTATCCGAAAGGAGACTCTGTATGATTATGCCTTGTGCTTGAAGCATCATTTTATACAAATATTTTAGCAAGGGAAAAATAAAAGGTGATTTGCAGTTATTGAAGCTCTGCAGTATACAATTCACAAAAATGGAAACCAACCCAAATTGTACGTGGTGCTCTAGGTGTAACAGTGCAAACCAAGGTAGCGACGCATGTGACAATGTGGAACAGCGTAGGCGGCGCGAGGTGACTAGTGCATAAATATACAGTGAAACATTTGGTACTCAGCTGTTCCCAGTGGATTTAGAGGATCATATTCTATATGTTCAATGTAGTGAACCGCTTTGTGTATTGCGCCTGTATTCGCGCTGGATGGTCGACGGCGTTTCGATCCAGTTAAATCTGGATCTTCATCAGGACTGGGTCGAGGGCAGTGCTGACGTACGGGCAGTAGGGACGAAGCAAGAGCCAAATCCTGACGATTCAGGAGTCTCAGGGCATCAACCAAAAATCGGGCCTGGCTCTTGATCCGAAAAATTGGTTACGGGCCTGCTGTTGAGGGGAGGGGCGGGATCCGAGGTATCTACCTTTTCGGGTCTGGCAGTGATCGGTACTGTCGTGGGGGGTCTGGGAGAGAAAAGAATTCCTTCTAACCGATCCAGGGAGTGATCGGTTTGCAGAGTGAATCTCGGCGAGAGCCAGCCTCGTTGTATGTCCGATGGGTTCTAAGTAACCACGGAGACGCGAGACTCCTGCATGAGTTTCGCTTCACCCCTGTGAATAGAAAAAAGCATTTGCAATGCAAAACGTCTCACTGTTGTGAGAGTTTGAGCTATTGGCATTGTAATTGTGTTGGTTTTTAAAACATAAATAAAAGGCAAGGCAACACCAATAGCTCAAACTTTAATAATGCAAGACCTATTGCATTGCAAATGCTTGTTTCAACTGCAGTTGGGGGTGGGGGAGGAATCCAGGTCTATGGTGGTGTGGGATGGGTATGCTGAAACTGACTAGTGCGTAGTCTTTCCCAGTCAGTGGAGCTAGCTTGTCTGATGTGTTGTGCTAACCTTGATAAGCTAGAATTTGGCCAAACTGTCATTTTAGCAGTTCTATGTTGCTTCTGAAGTTACAATAAAATTAATATATTGGACTATAGCATATGTTCTTTTCCTTGTACACTGGGAGTAAGGATTTACTTTTGTGACTCAGTTGTTTCTAAGGCTTTCAATATCATACCTATATTTAAGGTCTTCATTGCATCTTACATTTGTTTATTCCGCTATCCCACAAACTTGCTTACAGTTCTATTCTGATTAGCCGATTTTATTAGAAGAACGCCACTTGCATTGTACACGACCTGAAGTTTGCATGCTTGACCATCTTTACTAAACATTTTTTCATCAGTATTTTGTATGCTACATCATGTGTTTTAGGCTCTTGTAGATTTTCATTGCTAATATCCTGCTTAGTTTCAATTTATTGAATGCGATAGTGTTTTGATTGAATTGTAAACCTCTTTTTAGGACTTTTTCTTATCTATAATATTTTCAGAAATGTTTCTTGCGTCTCAAAATTGAGATCTGTAAAACTGTGACAATAGGTTAATCATGCATGGTTGATTTTACAGTAATGCGTTCTCACAGGAAATGTTATTCCAATTGCATTGTAGCCTAGGTTGTACAAAGAGCATTGTTTTTTTATTTCACAAAATTTTTTGAGAGAGATAGGCGAGCATTACAATAATGAGCATACAACAGGCATGGTTCCATTAACAACATAAGCAAGTATAACGGGAACAGAGGAGGGGGTAAATTAAAAGAAAGAAAGAAATCTAGATCAAAAACAACATTAAGGAAAAAGAAACGGGCATTGCATCAGTACCTTTTCAAGTTACACATCCATAGGGGTGCAAGATAAACATAAAATTTAGTGAGGTCAGTAGCTTGGTTAAATAGGCAGTACGTTCAATGACTTAGCGTAGAACCACAATTAAGCCGGTGGGTGTTGAAGGCGTTCCACCGGGCAGGGTGCATGTGTGCAACAGATAATCATGGTGGTTTGAATAGGTCGAAATGAGCGTCAAGCGAGGACCATATTTTCCTATAGGGGGGGATGCCAGGGTGTAGCGGCCAGCGCTATATTGTCGGCTCCTCTGAGGTTCGAAACCCAGTTGAGCCAGTGGGGGAAAGAGGCTTTGCCGGTGTCTTTCCAGTGATTCAGTATGATTTTAACCTCCGCTGTCAAGAGTAAGTCAAGTAGGGTTTTGTCATTTTCATTGAGGGTGGCAGCTTTGGTAAAACCCAGGACCAAGGTTGCAAATTCTCTCGGGAGCATTTACTCAAGTTTAATATTCTGTTATCGCTTCTAAAGCCTGATGAAGTCTCTTGGTGCAGAGAGGATACCCGGAGTTGTGAGTGCCCATCAACTGGGAGAACCTGATCATAACTTTTGATTGCATAAAAGGTACATGATGTATTTGACTTGCATCACCACAAAGATGTGCTGAGCAAATAGTTTTTGCATCATTTTTGAGGAGTTCAAGGGAAGGTAACTTTTACCTTTTTTTTTTTTTTTTTTTTTTCTTTAACCCAACTCCCTCCACAGTCGCAATCCTGCCTACCCTTCACCAGGTCATCTTACTTGGTCTCCTGCCACCTGCTTGCTCTCCAATTTCAATTTGGTGCCAGACCCTCTTTCCACCTGTTTGACCCCCTCCTCCCCCCCCCACCCTCAACCCTTAAACCTCCTCCTTCACAGCCCTCGCCTCCAAGCTTTTCTGAAATTAGGATTCATTTCTAGGTCCCTGAGTGGTGATGGAATTTTATTTTTTATCACCAATTAACATTCCACATATGCTTGCCTATCTTCTAAAACTGGTTATTTGTATCTTGGGGCTCAGTAGGGCAACACATTAACAGTTCTCAAATATGTTGGGATCACATCTCACATTTAAACACTAATGATTTGACCTCAATTAATTAAAGGGTAGATTAGGGTTGTTGTTGTGCTATAATGTAGCATTGGAATTTCTCTGTACTGTTCTGTCCCACACCTGGAATCGGAGTATACGGAATGCTATTTGCATCTAACTTAAAGGAGTACTTGAGTGGAAAGCCTTTCGGTAAGGCTGTGCTGTTTTTGCGTGAAGCAATGGCTGCTACCATTATCTGTCTGTCTATTCTCGTTTTTGAATGATATATTGCATCAACGGCAGCAGTACATACTGCCCCTTCGCAGCTTCATCAGCCAATGAATTCCCTTCAACGTGAACGCCATCACGTTGATGACTCTGCATGTGTATCACATAAGCTCTTGGTTGTTCATTTTTCAACTCTGCTACCTGTTCCCATAGCATTTTATGTTTAATTGTGCCACCTTTGAGTCTTTTAAACCCATTTTGACCCCAGTAGTGGGGTTGCTCATTTTATTACTGGACACAATAAAAGGAATCCCACACAATCAGTGAGGGGAATTCTCGATCCATATTTATTTGTGCCAGTAATAGGGCTTTTAGTTCTGCCAGCTGAGCCGTGCAGTCTTCTAGAGACCAGTCTTTGTACTGGTAGGATGGAACTTGCCATCCGGCATACGACCCTTCACTAATGCACACGCAGCCCTGTATTGCTGTTTACTTCCTATGGCCGACTGATCAGATCTGTCAGTGTAAATGATATATTCATACGGATCTAGAGGCATTATTTCATTTGGGAGAGGATATTCTTGTTCATATTGCAGGAATGCTTGTGTTTTTAAACTAGTCATATCTGTATTCTACATCCGTTGGAGTGAGAGAAGTAGCCCATTGTATCCATCTTGGATGTAAGGAGTTGGCATTAGGAACACTTACCTTTGTAGCAGCCTCTGAGGGTGATACTGGAGTTATGGCAATTATTTGTTTCCCCTGAGCCAGTGCTCTTTCTCTTACTACAGCGGTCTGTACTGCTGTCAGTATTTTTTCTGTAGAAGCAAAGTGCATTTCAGCGTGTGTGTACAAGTGCTATTTGTATGCTGTTGGTACAGTTTCTCCTTCGTTGAAGGTTAGCTAAGTGTATCCTAATAACCTGGGGACGACCCGTATCACCAGGTTGCGGACATTCACATGTGTCTGCAAGATTTTTGATGGTATTATGTTAGCTTGTAGGGAACGAAGGATATCTGTGGTTTCTGTGTCCAGTGCCTTACTGAAAAATCAGGTATGATTAAGTCGTAGAAAGATTTTACTCTTTCTGCGTAATCCAAAATGTATGTTATGCAAAAATAAAAAAATCCCCATATGGATTGTAAGTTCTTCAAAGATTTAGGGAGTAGGAGCAGCGCACACTTTTCTAAAAAGTTAACTGCCAGGATTTTCTCCTCACTTGATAGTTCATATCCCAAAAATAGGACATTGAGGTGGGCTATTGTTTTTTTTTAAAGTTGAATTTGTAGCCCTCAGAGGAGAACCCCAAAATTATGTTGCTCACTTTGTTGAAGTGATCCTTTAAATCCTCATCCGTCAGATAAAGATGATCTACATAGGACAATGCCTCTTCATCCAAATTCTGAAGTAACTGTTACCCTAGCGGAGAACAACCCAGGGCTATTCCTATACCCTTGGGGAAGTCAACAGAATTGAAGATGGGCACCTAGCGCTGAGAATGTTGTCAAATATCTGCTTTCAGGAGCTATATTTTGGCATAAAAATCCATTTGAGATATCTAATGTCTTGTATTTTTTCCGCACAATGTTATTCATTCATGCAGCACTTTGTGCATTTTATACTGCAAGTTTTTGTGCGTCTGTTCAGATGACTGTAGTCTAAAACTAGATGATATGCATTATCAGGTTTCATTACAGGAAACAAAGGATTATTCATTGAGGACGTGCAAGTTTCTATTACACCCTGGTATTCAAGTTGATCTAAGATCTCCCTGGCCTGTTTTTTCGCTACTTGTTTTATTGGGTCCGGTCTCTGTGGAGTTGGACTAGTTTTTAACTGGGATTATATGGGGAGGTGACTCAGCGTGCCACCCAATGTGGCTGCGATATAATGCTGGATCAAGGGCTGAATTTGTCCTGCTTGTGTAGCTCTTGCTGGCTGAAGTGCGAGTGTTCTCATCGCAAATTGTCAGGCTTCTGTAACGTTTCACTATTTCTTTATGAAGTGGACATAAGTCTGCTACAGGCATTGTGTCAATGTCTGGATGCGGTGTGTAAGCAGCAAGACTGGCCAAGTGGCTCCATATCTCTACCAAGCGGACAGAGTCTCACTGTCTTCGTTTGTGGGAGGGCGCCTTTAAACCAGTTTGTGTCCTGGTAGGTGAGCGGAACTTTGTCCTCGTATGGACTGTATTCATCTATTGTTTCATCTATTGTTTCATCTATTGTTTCATCATCAGTGTAAGAATGAAATGTATTTGTGCATCTGCTTGTGTGAATTTAACCCATGAATAGAATAACTCTGTCCTATATGACTAATGAGCCTCAATTCTGAAGGTTACTGTCCTACCTCAAGGTGTGACTCCATAGTCTGCTAGTTTTAAATTAAGGGCAGTTCTAACATTTTTCAGAAATATTGATTTCCCCCTCCTGTTCTTCCTCCCTCACTGCGACTGCACGTTGTGCTGTCACAGCAGCTTCTTTGTCAGCCATTATTTTGAAGATTTTTTTTTTTAAGGGAGAGTTTCAATGAAACATACTGTTTTATGCACAATAGTAACAATTTGTCCTACAAGCTTGATAAACCTACAGCTAATACATAGGATATACCTATTCCGCTGTGGCTTATTGTTCCCATCCCATTTCAGACGTCTCTGGGGAAATGTGAGAAAGTCCCTGAGAACAGCATGACTGAACTTCTCAGATTTGACCGTTAAATAAGTACCAAACCAACGTTGGCGGTGCCATGTCATATAGTTCCTATAAATCAATATAGGATCTGCACATTTAGACAACATACACTGTAGGACTGGTGTTCGGACTGATTCTAGACAACTCCACCGGGTATGTTAGCCTGTATACCAGCTACCTCACAGTTGCACTAGAAACCCCTCTTACCAAGGAGAGAATAGTTATTGGCAACTATCGAACATGACAATCCTTATCCCTCAGGATCGTGGATATAGTCTGATACTTTACCCTCAGGATCGTGGAAATAATGCTACACTTTTCGCTCAGTCACTTGTGCTCACTTTGTCTCAGAGAGATACACAGAATAAATGGTGGGGACGTTTGTCAATAAGCATTTATTGAACCAGCATCATTCTAATGTAAAATAGGTGTGCTGAATCAACCATAAGGCAGAACCAGATATAAATGATTGTAAGCACCAACAGAGTAAAAGGATGGTCGATTTCTACCATAGTGCTAAAACCGTGAATATAGGCCAGTATAAAAAGACATGACCGGTACATCTAGTTCGGGTTGCATCGTAGGAGTACGCTTTTATTTCTAAGTGTATCTAGCTTGTATGTAGATGTAAAAGCCAAGAATCCCACTAGGATAAAGACAACTCCATTACCTGAAGTGAGAGAGTGTGTGCTCCAGTCTTGGTCTCTAGGTGGACAACCCCGCAAGGGAGGTCAGACCACTGCGAGCTGGAGTGTCTGCGTGCAGGAAACTCAGCGTCTCGCGTCAGTGTATCAGCATGGAAGTCCTTTTCTTCCCTCTCGCCTCAGCAGAAATAGGGTATTTATATACCCAATGTGGTACCCCCAGGGGATATACCTTGCTGTGTCATATCGGACTAGGATGACTGAAGGAATGACCCTTATACATAGTTATTATGCAGGAGATGGTGTCCTACTGTGATTCCAAGAATCCTCATGCATAATGAATGAGGCTAGTTTTCAGAGAAAACCCCATGTCGTTTAGGCATCACCGTAACAAGATAAAAGGTCCGTGCTAAAACGGTTATGTATTGTAATGGCAGGGGAAATTTAGATGAACGGTCGGGTTGCTACCTGAGCCTATATTGGGCACCTGTATGAAACATAATGGTAATTCTAGAACATTTGGGGACGCATTTTAGAAAGCATCACAGGTTGCAGCAGGTGCTTTCACTTCCTTGTTGTACTACTGTGGCAGTTTTGTGGTACAAAAGTGGCGGCAGATGTGTATGCAGCCTCGTCTGTAAAATGTATTGTCCTGGAGTGGAATATGCTACAGTGGATATTCTCAAGGAGTGTTGCCTCATTGCAAGGGAGTGTGGCACGTTGCAAAGGAGGGAACACTTTGCCACTGCACTCATGCCTTGTTACTGATGCAGTGGCAAAGAAGTTATTAGGAGATGCACTGATTGTAATTTACATAAAGGTGGTATATCAATGGGGAAACCCAAAAGACCCAGGTCAGTAATACAGTACACAAAAATGGTCAAGTAACATAAAACAGTTATTTAAGAAAACACACAATAAGTCGCATACACAGTACCAACTTTAAAGTCAATTATGCAAGGAGTGCAATTTATTTACAATGAGGCTATGACTTTTGGTTCTGGCAACGCAGTTGCTCAATTCTCTTTATGCATACAATTTATATTTTTGCTGTTACTCGTTCCACTGGTGTAATGTGTTTGGCAGATATAGGCTGACCATTTCCTTTAGCAATGTTTGTTACATGGATCTACAATGTTTCTAGCAAAGCTAAAAGGTAAACTCGTATAAATGTTGTCTGTTCATAGCTCTGCGACACCCCATATGTGACCCATAAGAGCTGTGAGTAAAAGGGTGAGGCGTTGCTTTCGACCCCCCCCCACCCCAGAAGCTGTGTGGTCCAGCTTAAAACGTTGTGTTCCTATTTCAAGTAGGGAGTGTGGTGTTCCCCCTATGCTGAAAGGCGCAGGCTAATTGACCAGAATCTGTACATTGACGCTACTACAGTCTGCTTGTGGCTTTAGCAATACAGGGCTCCTCGTTTGAGAGTTTGTTATCCAATATTCTTCTGGCAGTGTTTATCATGGTAAATGTTAATTTGCCGTCGTTGTTCCATTTGTAGGCATTGTTGTCATTTGACATGCTCTCTTCAGACTAAATGTCTTCTCTATCACAAAAAAGAGATTAACTGCAGTATGCCTCCCAGCAGGGATGGCTCACCCATAGAGGGCGCGGGGGAGGCAGCTCACTGTCCCTGTTCCACTAATTGCTTCGCATGTTACAACTTTTACATGAATACAAACTATCTCACTGATCATTTGTTTGCATGTAAAAGATGTAATATTACCTTCTCAGGAGAAGCGGGCTCCACTAGGTGTACTGCGCATGTGTTGGACAGGTACTGTTACAGACCGGCCTCACAGAGCCACAGTACATATCTGACATGCTGCACTAGCGTCAGGCAGTGTATATAGCATGACAGATAACAGAGCTTCAGGACTTGACAATCCTGCTCCCTCTTACCCAATCAGAACTGAGTAGGGAAAAAAGGGTCTACCTTGGTACCTTCAACCTTATTCCAGCTACTGATTGGTTAGAAGCTTGTGCAGCTGGTACTGGTACTCTGCTAGCCTAGCCGGAGTAAGGGCACCGAGGATTTCTGAATTAGAGCCGGCACACATCTCATTGGAGCAGGTAAGTTTTGTGTTTGTAGGAGTTGGTGTGTGTCAGTGTGCCAGGTAGTGCTTGCATATGCCTGTGTGACTATCTTTGTATGCGTGAGTGCGTTTCTGTGTCACTTTGAAAGCTTGTGAGGTGGAAGGGATTGGGCAGGAGGGTTGGGAAGCACAGTGTATACATTTGTGCCTCACCACTTAAAAGTTTATAAGCCTCCATGCCTCGCAGTCCTTTTGGACAACTGACTCTTTTCAAATATTAGCCATTTTAAGCTCATGCCTAGACTTCTTTGTCTTAACAGAACTCCCTCTCCACCTTTATTTACCAGGTCGTCTTAACATCAACCGAAAGAGAGGCAATCTTCACAAATTTAAGGATGCCTGTTTAGCCCAAGCTATAATCTGTTAGTTATCTGGGACCCCCTCATTCGTAAGAATTTTGGGCTCTAAAACTAGAATTACGCCTAACTTAGCTGTCCTTTAAAATATATATATATTTCCAATGTGTCTGCATCATTACAAATTCACCTCACTGCGACATTCTGCCACCTGAACCAGATTATCTTGTTCTATCACGGCACATTCTCTCCTTATTGATTTCATACCATTCAGAAGCCCGGGGTTAACCAACCAATCTCCTTCTCCTTTGATGCGCTGCTCCGTTATTCTTCCTCTGTGAAGTCCTTTCGAACCAGATTCAAACCACCCATGACCTCTGGGCCAGATACATGGTTACAAAACCCTTCAGTGAACCTGCTATAGAAAATGTTTTATTCACTCCATCTTACATGGACGTTATTTCAGCAGCCGGTTACTATATTTTATAGACTCCGCTTTGAAGATTAAGTGAATTTTTTTAGCCTGTCCTGTAGCCTGAGTCTGCAACTAATTTGAATGTCCTTCACATTGAGCTTAAGTGCTCCCTCCCTCCCCCCCTCCCCCCAAAGCATACACTAAACATCTTGATTCCTGCTTAAGTGACTGTCTTGAACTTGGGGCGGCACAGGATATGGTTTTCTAGGAGTCTTGCCCACAGCAGTGAGTTGCTGTCCGCCACCACGCTTGGACTCCCCAAGAAGTCACCTAGTCCTGCAGTAGTGACCTTTCCGACAAGTAGTATGTTACCGTAAAAGGGCTATATTGTGTAGGTATTATGGAACCGTAAGATGCAAGTATGGCAATAAAGGTTCACAACAGCAAGTTTGATCTTTGCAAGTTTTCACTGCTGTTGATTCCTTAATATGTTTATAGCTTTTCTCTTCATATGTTTCTACTGGAAAACCTCCAATTTGTATATCGCTGCCATTCCCGTTGCAAGTCGGGCTGGAAATATTTGCAGGAATTTGGTAATACTATGATTGGGTAAATTCGGAGGCAGGCTGCCTGTTGATGGATTTAATTTTTTTATCTGTTGCTTCGGATACAGAGCTGCTTTTTGCTGCACAGCGTGAACTACGCCAGGAGTAGACCATGCTTTTTGGAAGCAACAGTGCTAGAAACTCTGAGCTGGTTGGAAGTTCAAGCATTTGTCCTGCCGTAGATTGGCAGGGTCCAAGTTGCTCGACTCTGATATGGTTGGAGTGTGTGGAAATCAGTTTTGGGACAGTTACAACTTATAATTTTCCCGCCATTCCTCATGTCTTGTAAAGAGTGTAGCGGAATAAGGTGTAGAATGAAGGATAAATAATGGGAGAGAATTGTTAATCTGTTTATGCCTCTCAACATCTTTAATGGTGCTGTCTTTGGGTCACAACAGTTTGAATTGTTATGCAAGAGGGGTTTATGAGGGTGGTCGTTTGCAATATATTTGTATGTGCTGTGTACCTGTTAGGATTTTCTATGCGACAGGTCGCAGAATGGAAGACACTGGAATAAATTAAATTATACTGTGTTCTGCAAAGTGATGCTCATCGCTCAACTTGTGCATTGCACTGATATGTACCAGCTGTTGCACAGATAAAATGTTTCTTGTAAGCATACCAAAACCACCACCTCTTCTATAAATAAAATGAACTGCTGCAAATGAGCGCTCTCTTTAAGGGTGCCTTTTACACACAGGGTGGGTACTCCTCTGGTGTATCTTTTAGGACTTGTCTTAAATCGGGGTGTACGGAAATCGAGATTACACGGAGTTCTGTGAGCGGGCTTAATCGGCACACTGCCCAGCTCACGCAGCTTTTTGGTGCAGAGCTAGTTCTGTACTGCTAAATCAGCGCAACCTACATCACGTGCCACTCCAGAGTACATTGTTTCTTTGCTGCAGCTCAAATAGAATTTCTACTCTAGCAGCAGCTTTCCACTGCAAATGGTTGTGGCCGCCAGTGTTGAGAAAATCTTGCTGGGTGCTGTCCTAACGCCTGCAAATCGTGCTCGGAAACGCCAATTTTCGCTCTACAAATTACTGTTGGTGAGACACGTGCATGAAAAAAATGACGCTTGAGTTTTGTTGTTAGGCATTGTCAAAACATCACCCTTTGAGCGGAATTAATCGCTCACGCCTTTAAAGTGAGGGCGTCCTTTGAAGGAAAGTTTGTACCTCTGCTACTTTTTTGTACTTCGCATGGCTTTATTAATTTACTTGACTTTGTTTTCTGGCAGGTCCCGGTTTACCACAGAAGCCATTTAGAGCAACGTATATCTGGAGCAGCATAATACAAACTCTTGAGACGCAAGTGGAGGTGAAAAATAGAAGGCACAATCTCAAGTATCACAATGACTGTTTTATTGGCTCTGAAGCTGTGGATGTCATTTTTGCTCACCTTGTTCAAAATAAGTACTTTGGGGACACAGAAATCCCCCGTGGTAAAGTGGTGCGGGTGTGTCAGGCCCTGATGGATTATAAAGTATTTGAATCTGTGGCGACAAATGTCTTTGGTAAAGACAAGAAACGGACTTCTTTTGAAGACAGTAGTTGCAGTCTCTATAGATTCACCAATGTCGGCAACCAGAGGGACAAAGGACATGGGCGTTGCACACCTCAGAGTTATAGGAGGTAAGTTTAGTTTCTCAAATCTCATATCATTTTTATAGTTCTCCATCAGGATTGGATAACTAGTCCAAATGTTGGATATTACTTTCAGCCTTAACTGTTAGGTGTTCATCTGACACAAGCAATGTCCACCGTTTAGATTTGCTAAATAGGTTGAAAACAGAATTTCAGGTAATGTGGCATATTTAGTTAGTGAATCAGACTGCCTGTAGTTCAAAGGTGTAAACTACAATTGTGGAGCAACATTTGTGCGCAAGTCATGACCCGCTGTACCATCTTTAAAGAAGCCTCTTTGTCTTCCGACAAATGCAAAGTATGAACATGACCACCTTTTCTCCTTTTGAAGGAGTACTCCAACTACTGGGGTTTCAGTAGAAAAAGGGACATTGCATTACTCCTGACATGCATGTAGACTCCTGACATGCATGTAGACTCCTATTTGATTTTCAAATAACTGGTGAAAGCCTCAATTTAATCCTGTAATATGGTGAGGCCTTATCAGTCCTTTGGAGACCATCCTGGTCTATCTTGGCTCAGCAAGATTTGCTTGCCCAAGTGCATATCTTTTTATATAAGCAACCTCCGGGTACTGGGTTAGATTCAGTTTCACACATTCATACAAGAGTAAATAGGCATTTGCATAACAACTAGGACATCTGCATAACGTTTTTTTCTCAAACTTGTAGTTTCCTCTAACTCTACAATCTAATGTAGTTTGATTGGCACATGTAATTCCCAGCAGACTGAACCTTTTCTTGTGACCCCACTTACATTTCTCCTGTTATTTCTCCCCCCACCCCATTTTCACATAGCTGTCCACCAAGGTCTGAAGCCATATCAAATATTGCTCTTCAAGGAGACACTGGTTTCTGGCCTTCCCAATGGTAAAGATAAACTTTGATTTGTCCTGTTTAGGGGGGATTTGGGAAAAGATTCCTATGGTACTAGAGCACAAGATTACTGCTGCTTTCTTTCAGTACATGTAGTTCGTTGTAGCAGTCTGAGATAAAGGGAGTAGGAGGCATTATTGGCTACCACTCTGCCCTATCTCTCCTTATTCTCTAGTTTTGAAGGTTGGTTTATGATTTTGTGCTTATTACCCTGGTTTAGCAACCAGGTGCCCTGTTTCCACTGACTTCACTCCGAACTGCCTAATCTGGCTGAAATGGGATTATACACATGACATCATGTTCATTTTTTCCCCACTAACTACAGCCTCTGCAAAAAAGACTATTGACTCCATTTGTGTGACCCTACTTTTTAATTAAAAGATGGGCCCCTCAAATTAAGTCAATAGTCTATCCATGTTGTCATAATTTGAATTTCTGCCAAAGAAATTAAGTATTGCTACCAGTGTCTTAAACAAATACAGATGCCGATTAATTTAAAAGGCAAAAGAATACACACCTTTACTACATAGTTGCAAGTTTTGTTAATTCACACATGAAGCAATATTGGCATAGTGTTATATGTGTAAGATAGCATCTTAGAAATTGATGCATTGCCTAAATTACTATGTCTAGATTCTACTTTCAGACTGAAGCAGCCAACCTTTTCAAGAGAGAAAATCTAGGCTCACAACTGTGATGTAAAAAGTCTTCCCCCCCCTGCTGCTCTATATGGAGAGGGGTAATTTAAAGCAAACCACGCACACTCCATGTTTGTCCACAGTGTTGGAGGTACTCTGCAGTGATGGCTTACCCAGATCTTAATTAAAGTCAACACCAGTTACTCTTCACCCATACGTTCTACAAATATAGAATGGCCTCAAACCTCTAGTAAGGACGATAAAAGTGATTGTCATATGAGCAGTTATCAGCAATTTGAAACAGTAATTTACTAAACTGCCTTTTTTTACACTCCTATGCACCATGCAAATCTTTTATTTTCTTGTGTAAAAGGCCTGATTCACAAAGGTAAACTCACACTTGCATGTAAGTTTACGATTGCATGCTATTCACAAAGGGATTTACAAGTAGTATTGTTACAAGAGCGGAATAACTGCACATAAAATACTACTCTTAAATCCCTATTTGGAGATCTTGCTCTGTAACGCTTTTAGTGTTAATTGCCTATATTATACTGTAGCATAAGGCACATTTTCAAAAGCTGTTGTCTTACCGTTTAGTCTCATTTCACATCTGTCTACCCATCCTTGGCTTGAAAGTGGTGAAAACTGAAGTGACCATATCATGCTAGCTTTATAGCTTCTCATTTAACTTTGCATAAACCTATCTCTAAGCTTTTGTCCGGCCCTTTCAAAGCGGTCATCCCTGACGTCTCAATACAATATATCCTATTAAATGTGAAGTGGTTCTGAGGAGGGCCTACATCAGAATTAAAATTGAAGGCTAAGTGAATAGGCAGGCGTTATTTGTCACATCTCGCTAGATTAGCCAAACCGGTTCCAGCACTGGGAAACCTGTTCCTCTGTGTTGACAGCAGACCTAGAACTCTGTAGGGTGGCCAGAAACAATCCCCCATGTAGGTCAACTGCCTCCCAAATCCTTCTGTAAATTGAAAACCAACAAATCACAGCTGTGACCACCATGGAAAATGCAACAAGATTTTAGAAGTACCCCCCTCCCACGTTATTTTGGCAAAACGAAGGGTTGGAGTGATACTAGAATTCTCAATCCACTCCCTACCTTGATGGTATTTGTAGCATCCTCCCCAGCCCGGATTCCTTCCTAATGACTAAGCAACACCTGGAGCTTAGTTTAACACGTCTTTATTGGTCTATGTGTAACTGCAAACCGAACATTCTAAACCTGCATTCACTTCACTCCGCTCCAACACTTACGTCACAGTTCTGCAGAGCCAATCAGATGCCAAAAGGGTTCCGTCATTGCTAACTCACACAATACTACATCTCCAACTCTGTTGAATAAAAAGAATCAAACATTTTTACAAATCTATACAATCGTAGCTTAGTGAGCCTTTTTGGTGCTCTGATCACACATCCCAACAGTGTATTGGGAAACTGGGGACAGTCAGTCGAAGTGTCCATGATCTGCGTTGGCGATGTAGGAACAGTAGCAATCAGAGGGTCTCCAATTGTCTTCTCAGACCCATTCTCTACATGGAAATCAGTGCCTGCCGTGCAATGAGCTGCATGGAAGAAATACGGGAAATCTCGAGTAATGGACTTCCCAGGACGTTGGGCAGTCACTATGGGTCCTTTGCTGGTTACAACTTAAAATGACTCCGCGTCGAAGGGAGCATCAGATTTTTGTTTCCTAGACTGACGAATAAGCACTCAATCTCCTCTAGTAATGACTTGCATGTCGACGCTTGTCTGTATAAGCATTCATTTTTGTTTTCGAATCCCAGTCTCTTATACGAGTTTCTTCCTCTGTACTTGATCTTTTGTTGGTCCAGTGAGGTAACTTGGCCATCATGGCTCTCATGAACATCAGCGTTGCAGGGCTTTAACCTGTGAGTGAGAGTTCGAGGGGTAAGCTCGAAGAGTAGAGTTCAATACAGTTTTAAGGTCGAGCTTTTCAATGCAGCACGCTGAACTTCTTTATTGAGAGTACTCATGAAATATTCGACAGAGCCATTGGCTTGTGGTCAAAGGGGTGTACTCTTATGCTTCACATTAAGTTGACTGAGAAAGTCACTGAATTCTCGACTGTTGAGAGGTGGGCCTTTAGGGCAGGAGGAAAACCCCATGTCTCGAAGATACTGTATAACCTCTGACTCTTGCTTGAGTGATAGATGAGAGATCTTCTATCAATGGAAAACGGGAGTATTCATCAACAACCCCCTTCAGAAGTCAACTGCAATTCTTTCCCATGCGTGCCTTAAACTCTGAAATTCTTAAGGTGTGTTCAGAGGTTTTCAATGAAAGTCAGTTGTATCGATGACAGGCCTTTAATTGTCTTTCAGCTCTCATCGAGATGGGGAAACCAGACTTTGTCTCGGAGAGCTTGCTTTGTGGCACTGATTTTACGATGCTCTTCATGGGCCACTCAAATTATCTGTTATCACATACTCACTAAAATAACAAATAAAATTCTTTTCATTAGCAAGAATAAACTTGGTGGTCGGTAAACACAGGGATTGCAGTGGTCAGTGTTGCCTGTACAGATTGTTATACAAATATGTCACAGCTGGCGTCATAGCATACAAGATGTTGGCAATGCATAAGTCTCTTAAAGTGTTAATGGTTCGTCAAGGGAAGGGACAAGGGGAGGTTCACGATACTCATTCCATTTTGACCAAACTGCCACCCACTTCTATGGGCAACCAGGTGCCGCATAGACTGTCTTTTCTTGGAGCATGCACCAGTCCATGTCCTTCTTCTATGCACTGAGCGTCGGATGTGTAACCGCCCCCCATAGGCGTGCTCTAATTTGTTTTGCAATTGCAAGTCTCAGCTTCACCCAGTCTGCCTTTCGCAGACAGATCTGTGGGTTCCCAGATGTTCAAAAGGCACCTCTTAACTTCGGGCCGTAATTCAACCCCCCCAGACAGCACGCATACAGTTGTGCATCTGCTTCCAGTAGGCTTGCATTAGAGGGCACTCCCATAGTATGTGAAGGAATGTCCACACCTCCCCACACTGTCTCCTACAGAGCCCGTCCTCACTCCTGCCCGTCAATACCAATCGGGGTGCCAGAAATATAGACTTGGTGCAATACTTTCAATTGTATCAATCTCAATTTTGCTGATATTTCTGCTTCTTTGGGAGAGGCGAGTGCTTCACTCCACTCTTTGTCGTCTATCTCAAGTCCGTCTGTCTCCACTTTCTCCTAAGGGCAAGCAGGGGGTCTGGGGTGTGGTTGTATGTTTTTTGTATGTGAGGGAGATGGCCTTTTCTGGAAGGTGCCCGTCCTATAGTCTGTCCTCAAGGGGGGAGGACTCTGGGAGCACCGTTCCGGGTGGGATGTTCGCCTGGAGGCAGTGCCTGACCTGCATATTTCGAAAGTGCTCTGTGTGCAAAGTCGTACGTGTGCTGAAGCGGAGGTCACCACCCCATTGGGTCCCCATAAGTCTTTTATATGAGAGATCCCTATCAGGTCCCAGTTGTGAAACCCTTTTGTGCGACCCAATGTACCCAGCCTTTCGGAGACCCAGAGCGGGGTAGCTAATGTAAGTTTGTCAGCCCATCCCAGTTTACGGTTAACAATGTGCCAAATTTGGACAGTGTCTTGTAGCTCCTGTGAGGGGATATCTGCTGGGTTTGGAATAGAGTGCAGCCTGAAAGTTCCCACCCGGGAGAAGCCACCTGTCCATCCCATAACCGGGATCATCCCAAACACAGTACCTACCCTGATTAATGGCAGAAAGGTGTGCTGCCCAGTACTATTTCCGAATGTCCGGAAGTGCTATTTCCCCATCATACCACCCTAGTGTAAGATTCTGGAGTGATATCTGAGGCACTCTGGCCCATAAAGGTCTCTCTGAGTGGCCTCCAGATCCGCAAAATACTTTTGTGGGACTAAGTCTGGGTAGTTTTGGAGGGCATATAAGAAACGCGGTAGCGCCATCATCTTGAAAAGTGCTGCCCGACTCAGTAGGGACAGCGGGAGCCTCTTCCAAATGGTGGTGTCTCCTTTGGACGTCTTCAAAGGCAGTAGCAGGTTCCTCTCATATCGAGTCGCCTTCTCCCTGGAGATAAAAATTCCCAGATAAGTGAACCCCTCCGTTGCCACTTTGATTGGGCAGTTGCGTAAAAGAGTGACTTCCCTCAGTTAATGCTATAACCTGAATTTTTCACGGAGCTTGTAAAGATGTCTAGGGCCACTCGGAGGGATTTAAAAGGGGATGCAAGGTATAAGAGGATATAGTCCGTGTAGAGTGAAATCCGGTCTGCCCATCGGAGCTCCCTTATAGAGAGATATTGTCGTATCCAGGCCACAAGCGGTTCCAGGGAGAGGGCAAAAAGCAGGGGTAAAAGGAGGCAGCCCTGCCGCGTCCCTCTCTCCAGAGTAAAACTCTCCAAAATGTTATTGTTCACCATCACCTGGGCTAAAGGCTCAGTATAGAGGAGGCGCACCCACCCAATAAAATTAGGACCAAAGCCCAGCTTCCTGAGGACCACTATCATATAAGGCCGTTCGAGCGTGTCGAATGCCATTGCCGCATCCAATGAGACCACAACCGCGTCTTCCTGGATCGTGTGGCAGCGTCCTAGCACTCCATGGAGGCGGCGCAAGTTAAGCGCGGTGTTGCGGTTGGGCATAAAGCCCGATTGGTCTGGATGGACCAGTGTGGTGATTATCGGTTTGATCCTGTTAGCGAGCACCTTCGCGAGGATTTTAGGCTCAGCGTTCAACAACGATATTGGCCTGAAAGAGGTGCACAGCTCTCTTGGTTTCCCTACTTTAGGAATGGCCACCAGTGTAGCGATGCGCTGTCTCTCGGTAGTATCCCCTGTTCTTTACTGTCCTCGAACATATGTTTAAGGTGTTGACTCAAGCAGTCGGGTTTGAGCTTGTATAGCTCAATAGGGAGACCATAGGGTCCTAGGGCTTTTCCAGGCCGGAGTTCGTTGATTGCCCTGGCTAGCTCCTCTGCTGTGAGCGCACCCTCCAGAGTCTCTCGATCGTCTTCAGAGAGGGTGGGCAGCGTAATGTCAGCCAATAGTGCAGAGGAATCTTCCTCTAGATGATCCAACCCCGTGCTGTACACTCTTGAGGTTCAGTAAGAAGGCCCCCGATTCGGTCCTGAGCTCTGACACCACCCTCTGTACCGGTTTCTTTTTGTCTAACCAGGCTATTAATTTGCCCGCTTTGTCCCCCTGGTCGTACAATCGTCCGTCCCTGTACCTTGCCTAGGGTCTTCGCAGCATTGGTGGCCAAAGCCTTGTATTCTGCCACTTTAACCTGCATCTGGTGTATGGTTCCCGGATTCCCGTCACTTTGCGCTGGTCACTCTCAATGGCTAACATTTTGTGCCTCCCTTTCTTTGCGTTGCCCAGCAATTGTGGTGAGGGCTTCACCCCTCAGCACGGTTTTGAATGCTTCCCAGAGGACAACCGGGGATTCCACCGTCCCAACGTTTTCTTGAAAGTATTGGTCATTTGAGCAGGTGATCTTTCTTCTTGGTCTCAGAATTGTGAAGGGACCAGGCGTCAATGGGCGCAGCACAGCCTACCCTCTGATCTTCAATAGTGAGATGTGCCCATATAGGGGAATGGTCATAAATACCTTGTGTTAAGTGTTTAATCTCTCGAATGGATGTGTCCTGTTGCAGAGGTGTGAGGATATAATCTATTCTAGAGAAAGTGTGGTGCGGCCCTGAGAAGAATGTACACAGTTGTAGATTCGGGTGCCGCAAACGCCAGAGATAAATTAAACTGAATGCCTCAAGGAGATTCCAGAGCCACATGTGCCCAGTCGCAATGTCCCGGGTGGGTGTCTATCCAGTCCTCCCGACACTACTGCGTTGAAGTCCCCGCCTACTAGGAGCAGCCTCTCAGGCAGGGAAAGGAGAAGCCCACTCAGATCGTGATATGACTGAGTTTGGAGACCCGGTGGAATGTAAACCGTCACCAGATTGAGTCTGCGTCCCTCCCACCTCCCCAAGTGCGCTGCAAAGTGCCCCAGCGGGTCAGTCTCTGAATAGTCAATGACATATGGAAAATTACGGTACAAAAGGGGGTGGTGATGGACGGAGCATCTGAATCAATCAAACACTCACACCCAGTCAAAAGATCTGGGTTTAATCCATCACCGTTCTTTAGCCCACTCTGCCACCCCAGTTCAGACATGGCTATATGCAAATCAGTCTGACCCTGTGCCTCATGGGAACAGTCCAGCCCGGCAGAGTGGGCTAAAGAACGGTGATGGATAAATCCCAGATCTTCTGACTGGGTGTGAGTGTTTGATTCAGATGCTCCGTCCATCACCACCCCCTTTTGTACCGCTTTTGGCCGCCATAAGTGTGTCAGGGTATGCTCAGACGTGAGTCCCTTGCTCACTTTGCCACTGGATTCAAGCAAGCCGGGCTGAAGACGGCTGGAATGCCAGAAACCGGTCCTCGGAAGCTTGTTTCCGGTCCAGGGAAGACATGGCTTAGCAGTTCGGGCTGGACTGTTCCCATGAGTCACAGGGTCAGACTGATTTGTATATAGCCATGTCTGAACTCGGGTGGCAGAGTGGGCTAAAGAACAGTGATGGATAAAACCCAGATCTTCTGACTGGGTGTGAGTGTTTGATTCAGATGCTCCGTCCATCACCACCCCCTTTTGTACCGTTCTGCAAAACCCGGCAGGTAGTCACAGGAGTCAGTCGCTAGGACGTCCCGTCGCCCCTGGTATCACTGCACCGCAGCGCCCCTCTGTCCCACCGTAGCCCAGTCGGTTCTTTTGTCTGCTACTTGCTGACGGGCGCGGGGGCCTCCACTCCCAAGTTGCAAGCGTGTACCATGTGCCAGCCGGGTCTCCTTTCACCACCTCAGGCCCCCAGTCAACAGGGGTATGTCGGACGTGCCTCCGCCGGTCCCTCCCCCCTCCCCCCCCACGGGGGCTATGAGTCCAGAGCAATGTGCAGCCCCCGGCCCCCTCGCCCTCCACAAGCACCCTCACTCCTTACGGCCTCTGCACCTGGGATTCCACCTCTAGCCGGTTAGCAGTCTCTCCTGATGCCTCTGTGCTGTTGGAGCTCTTTCTCGGGGGGGGGGGCAGGCCTGAGGCTGCCAGAGTCCCCAGCAAGCGGGGTCCAGTGCCACTCTGATGCTTCTATGGCACACTTTAGCAGAGCTCCCAGGGGGCCTCCAACGTAGTCTGCACTCTCCAGTGGTTTACAGGCCTCACCGGGCCTCGCTGTGTTCCATTGACTCCTCCCTCCGCCGTAACCAGTGGCGGCTCTGAAGTCCGGCCTCACTCCCTTTGAGCAAGCGCCCCCACAGATCCCGCGGTCCGGGCGCTGTGCAGGCAGCAGAAGGGAGTGCCTGTCCTCCTATCCACAGACCCCCGCCCCCCAGGCTGCCACCACAGGCCCCGGGCATGTCATGACCGAAGGGTGTCTGAGGGCCCCACCGCCACAATAACTGGTGCCGCCATTGCCGGTATGCCCCTGGGTCGCGGCTCACTGCCTGACCCTTTTTGCCCCTCTTGTGGGGTTGGTGGGGCTGCCGAGGCCCGTTCTCACGCCTGCGATCTGGCGTCACCGCAGGCCTCAACGCGGGGCCTTTGCGTAGGCGGCAGAGGCCCGCGTCTGTCTCACAGCTCCCGGGGCGCCGCTGCGCGCCACAGACTCGCTGCGACATTAGGGGCGAGTAGAAGCTTCCGGATTGCAACCGCTGGTGCCGCTTACGTTCTCAAGGCCATCCCCACTTCGATTGTCTGCTGCTTGAGGATTTTGGCCGGATTTCAAGAGGATTTGGGGCTTTGCTCCGGCGGAGCTCTGAACTAAGCGGCCATCTTCGCTGGCGCCAAGCCACTACCCCCGAAATAACAATTCTTGAATTTCTAAGGATAACACCACCTTGAGTAATGGACAGTTCATTTTTGCCATTTTTATACATCTGGTATTTGTCACTGGTAAGAGAACGAGTGTGCTGGTTCCAAAACTGGTGTATAATAGTCTCCGTTTTAAAATGTCACTATATTGACTCGTGGTAGTGACCATTTGTTCCAACGAAGTGGCTGCTGGTGTGATTGATTTCACAAGGAAATTTATGTAGGATTCAACCGTATTGGAAGGGGTACCATGGCACTATAAAGGCACTCATGGGAAGTAGTTGGCAGAGTTTTGATCTTTCCCTGGACAGTGCACAATTGTCGTTGTATTCTTGTAATCATAGACTCCAACTTTCAATGTTTGGAGGCATCTTGGCCTTAGGATTGCCAAAGATAGTCAGCAATGATTGATGATCCATCGCAAGCATGAATGGCTATTAATATAAGTATGCGTAGAAACGTTCACAAACCCACATCACTGCAAAACCTTTTTTTTCAGGTTGTGAATAAGTATGCTCAGTTTGGGACAAACTTCTGCTTGCTTATACCACAATATGTCTTTGAGCATTTCGGGGTCTGCTGTGCAAAGATTGTGCCTAACCCGACAGGGCTAGAAAGCAAGACACACAATTGATAGTCTGAATGCAGAACAAATAAAAACATTCACCCGCAGTCAGATATGGGTTAAATCCTTCATTCTTTTGCTCACCATGCCACCCCAGTTTAGACCTGGCCATATGCAAATCAGTCTTGACCTAGTGCCTCATGGGAACAGTCCAGCCTGAACTGCCAAGCCAGGTCCTCCCTGGAACTGAAACCAGCATCCCAGGACCGGTTTCAGGGTTTCACCCTTCTTCATTCAGGATAGCTTGATTCCAGTGGCACAGTGAGCCCAGGACCCATGTCTGGGCATACCTGACGCACTGAGGGCGAGAAGCAAAAGACACACAATTGATGGACGGAATGCAGAACGAATCATAACATTCACCCCCAGTCAAGAGATATGGGTTAAATCCATCATTCTTTTGCTCACCATGCCACTCCAGTCAGGGCTAGCATGAGCAACAACCTCTGTATGAAGCTTTGGATCAAAGTATGCCATTTCAGTAGCATTCTCTGTAGCTTATTTGATCTTCGTGAACCTTTTCACACATTCATGTGACCAATGAAATATGCTTTTTCGTCAAAGTCTCTCAACTGAGGACTTGGTGTGGCAAAGTCTCTCATATATGTAGAAGAGTAGCTGGCCATGCCATGGAATAACATTGCATGGAAACATCTTGTGTGGGACTGGCAGTTGACAGGACTTGCACTTTAGCTGGATCTGGATTCATGCCCCTCACCAGAAAAGAAAGGGCCAAAGATTTTAAGCTTTGTCATATGGAACTCTCATTTATTGCTATTCAAAGTCAAACCGGCATCCGAAAGTAAATGACACTTACTTGAGATCTTTATCGTGGTCCTTCTGTGTAGCTCCGAAAACCAATATGTCTTCACTGTAACTAAACGCATTCATGACGGGCTGTATGGTGTGTTAAATGACATCTTGAAACTGCTCTGCAGCTGATGACGCACCAAAACTGTCTTTTGTATCAGAACAGACCAATTTGTGTAGAAAAGGTTGTAATGTACCTGCAACACTCCTAGAGTTAAAACTGATGATATCATTTATTCAAATCAAGGCAAGAGAAGACCTTTGTTATGTTAGTGATGTGTGGACCTGGATATTATTCTGTCTGCTTTTTGCAGCTCCACACAGATACGTACAGTTAAATCACGGTCCTTTTTGGGCACTACCACTATGGGAGAAACCCAGTGCAATGGACCAGTGAAACGTTCAGTGATGTCATGTTTGACCAATGATTCAAGTACTTTCCCAACCGCTCCCTGTAAAAGAAATGCAGCTCTTCTGTGTCTTTGAGTAATAGGACAAACTTCCTCAATGTGTAATTGTACTTCAATAGTCTTGAGTTTTCCTAATCCATGACACCATTAAGGGAAGTGACTGACTATTTTATGATGAGCACTCCGGTTATTGTTCAAGGGTATCCGGCCCATTTCAGTAGCTGGCCTGAAACGGAGTAAAAAGGCACTTGAGGCTGTATGAATGGGTGCTTGTACTTTCTTTTAAAGTGTTTCATGGTTGCTTCAAATAAACCTTGACTTGTTAATGGAGTTTATGCAGCCCATGTGTATAATTGAGTATTCCATGGCATAAGTTGTGGTAATGAAGAGAGTTCATTGTATTTCTCGTCAGGCATTATGTTTATCGGTACACCACTGTCAATAATAAACGGTATTGAGCACCTGTTTATCTTTAGTGTGATCTTCAGACAATGTTTACATGACTTTGGTGCTTTTTCATGTTGGCTTTTCTTTGAACTGTATTTTTCCTCACAAGCAGCTAGTCCAATATGCACCCATTTTTCTGAAGTAAACATTGCACAACCATAGTCTTCACTTTAACCTGATGTAGATACTGTAGAATATTTGACGACTAATTAGATGACAATCAACTTCGTTTGGTGTCTTTGCCTCAAATGGTATGGTTGCTTGGCCTTGTCGGCAAGCGTTGCTTCTGAAGGGTTTGAGCAGTAATTTTGTCTTTGTGCCGTGAAACACTTGCTTTTTCCTTTGCCTTGCAAACCCTTACAAAATGATTCTCCTTCCCACAGCCTTTGCAAACCTTTCCTTTTTTTTTTTTAAATTACACTTTTTATTGAAGTTTATGGTGCAATAAGAGGATTTAACAATTAAATTAGCACAGACAAAGCAATAAACATTTGATCCAGAAATACAATATGATGGACTCAATATATAAATAGAAAAATACACAGTTCATGAAGTGGGGATAAATACATCTTACAATCAAATATGTCAGTAAAATACTAATTTAAAATTCAGGTTCTAGCAACCCTCCACTCCGTAACAGGGGCCCAGAGACGTCTTCCCAACTTGCGTTTTTTAGCACCTTTAAATTCATATAGGCATGACTCGATATTGTGGATGCCCTAGAATCTCGATAGACACATCTGGAAGGAGGGAGCAGTAACATCCTTCCAGCCTGCTGAAATCAAGATTCGAAGCACGGCGACCGACATAAACACCAAAGCTTCCTCGTCCTGTGCCAGAGCCAATTTAGAGTCCGTGCCCCTTAACACCAGTGTAGGGGCACGGACCTAGCAGCCCCTCCCAGAATTTCATAATCTCATCATTGAGTGGGCCCAACCGGTCACGGGTAACAAACATATGTACTAGGTCTGCTTGGCCTGTATTACCTCGGGCAGCAGTCATCACTCCTGACACCCCATGCAAATAGTTTGGCCGGAGTGTGGTACAGATTAAACACGGTTTTAAAATGTTGAGCCCGTAAGTTAGAAGCCCGAAAAAGCTTTTTATTTAAACCTAGTGCGAGGTCCAGATCAACATCAGGATTCCCCAGTTTAGTTGCCCAATCACTTTCCACTTTACCAATATCGTCCTGGATCCTGACCACCAGAAGATCATAAACTGCTTTAATCTTCCTGCAACCTCTAACCAGGACCTCGACCACAGGAATATCAACCGGGGGCTTCAGTTTAGGTCTCGGGGCCCTAAGGGTGCGAACAATTTGAACATACAAAAGCCACTGGTTGGCGGGAACGCCAAACCTCCTTTGCAGATCCTCCAACCCTATTATCTTATTCCCTTCCATGAGATCTCCAATAGTCTTTACCCCTAGTCCCTTCCAAACCTGGAGATTCCCATCAGTCCTCAACTGAGGAAGAAGACTTGAATTTCCCAAGTTTAGATAGTTTATCTTCAGAGCGTTAAAAAATTTCAGGATGGCTTTCCATACAAACCAGGCCCCGTATAAAGTCTTAAAGCGAGCCTTCTTATAAAACCTACGTTCGACTTCGCACAACAGGCCGGTTGCTTTCCCCCCAACAGCATCTTAAAAATTGGGGGATGCCCCTGAGGGCCTGAGTTTGAATTTTCCCCTCCTGGTCCGACATCAGATTGAAAAAGAATAGACATTTGGATCAGGAGGCAGGACCAATGGTACAATCTAAGGTTTGGAAGTGCCATCCTGCCCCTATCCCTCGGTAATGACATAAGGCTCGTAGACCGTCTAACCTTGACATACTGACACATAAACCTTATAAAAACGGACTCCAGCTGTTTCATTATTTTTTCCTCTATAAATAAGGGTATGGCCCTAAACAAATACAGCACTCTAGGAAACATTAACATTTTTAGAGCGTTAACCCTCCCTACCAAAGATAGGTGTAATACGTCTAGTCTTTTCAATTCGGCCTCTATTAACTTGATTAGAGGGGGATGATTCTCTTCCACTATTCTACCTACTGACACATTAATTTTTACCCCTAAATAAACTGCTGAGTCCACAAATTTAGAATCGGACTTCACTATATTTTTTGAGCAGATTATCTGTTTTAGATTCGTTTAGGAGGTATCCAGATCCCTGACCAAAAACCTTCGCCATCTGTACCAGAGCTGGAAGTGCCTGCTGGGGGTTCGTCGTGATAACGGCCAAGTCATCAGCATAGGCTAAAATCTTATTAACATGGCCATTAAAAATCACAGGAGATATGCTAGGGCTCTCTAATATTCTCTGGATAAGGGGATCAATATACAAAGAGAAAAGAATAGGGGAGCAGGGACAACCCTGACGCGTCCCTCTCCTTATACTGAATGTATCCGATCTTTCCCCATCACCGTAACTCTAGCGACGGGGTCCACATACATGGCTTTGAGCGCTCTGACCTTCTCGCTGAAACCCCTCCCCGCCAATAAACCCCAGAGAAAGCTCCAAACAACGCGATCGAGCGCTTTCTCTGCATCGAGCAGGATCATGGCGATCTCGCCGCCCCACTCCCCCCCCAACCCCCCCCCCGTGGCATCCTGGGCATCAAACAGTGCTATAGCTCTGCATGTATGATCTGTGGTGCCCCGCCCAGAGACAAACCCATGCTGCCACGGGGAAACGAGACCGCCAATGATCCTGCCCATCCTCTTAGCCCAGATCTTTGAATAGAGATTCGTGTCAGCGTTAATCAGCGATTTCCGGCGGTAGGACCCTGGTTTCTCCGCTGGTTCCCCTTCTTATGAAAGATTATAATATTGGTTTCCTTCCACGAGTCCGGAACCACCCCTGAATACAAAATCCCATTGAATAAATCGACCAACAATGGAACGATCTCACGTTATATAGCTTTCTACACCTCCAGGGGGATCCAGTCTGGGCCAGAAGCTTTTCCGGGTGCTAGCTCCCACAATGCAGCCAGGACCTCAGTATGCAAAATATCTTTGTCAAGATCCGCTCTGGCTGCGTCATCCAAACTGGGACCCCCATCCAGACACTCATCCCCCTGGTGACTCTCAGTATCCCCCACATCATACAGTCTTTGATAAAAAAATTTCAAACACCGTCAGTATATCCTTAACGTCAGTAAATACATTCCCATCCTCTTCTATACGGGTAATCAGAGTCTTAGATTTTTCCTGCCTTAGCCGAAGGGAAAAAGCTCTGCCAGTTTGTTCCCCCGTTTCATATCTTTTGGCCCTTGAAGATTGAAAGTCCCTAATTGCCTTCTGTGTTACCTCCTTCTGCAATGCCGCTTTAACCACCAGTAGTGTATTTTGGCTTTCCTTACCATCCCCACCGGAAACAATATCCCTGATATTCTGTTCCTCTGCAGTAACAAGCTAGCCCATTAGTTTCTCTACCTCCCCCCTATCCTCTCTTCTAAGCCTGGCAGAACAGCTAATCGTCTCTCCCCTTAAGGCGGCTTTAAAAGCCTCCCACACCCCATTCCATGACGTACTGTATCTATTAGCAGCAAAAAATTCTCCCACCCATTTATTCAGGTGATCTACATATCTATTATCTGCCAACAATCTTCTTTCAAACGTCCAATGTGCCTTTGACCTTTCCACTCTTCCCAGATTATACATTAACACCAACGGGTTGTGGTCTGAGATTACTCTTGGGAGTTTGATAATCCCGACTTTTTCTATTTCCGAAGAAGAGATAAGAAAATAGTCCAATTTTGAGTACTTCGGAGCGGGGTTTGAGAAGTATGTAAAACCCGGATTCTGGGGTTCTTTAGCTCGCCATACATCCATCAGCCCGTGCGATCTAATAAGAGCCTGAACTGACCTGAAAACTCTAGGTTTCCGCCCTACATAAGATGTTCCATTACCCCAATCAGAAGAAATATTTAAATCACCAGCAATTACTAAGGGGGTAGACCAATTAACTAGCTCTATTTCTAATGAATCGAACATTTCGGGATCATCGTCATTTGAGTCATAAATCCCGCAGATTGTAAAACCCAACTCCATTTCGGCTATCACCCATCTACGGTTGCTATCAGTTTTCACTTTCCTAGCTTTTCCCAGAGCTGTTCTTACTAAAATAGCAACTCCCCTAATGGTTGAGGATTGAGTCGAGCATGCCACCAACTCGAAACCTTTTAAGAACAGCAGATTTCTCTTAGCCCAGGGGAGATGGGTCTCCTGGAGACAAAGGATATCTATTCTATTGTGCCTCACCACATAAGCTAGTCTCTGCCTTTTCTTCCAGTCGTTCAAACCCCCCACATTCATTGTGCAGATTCTAATGCTTGCCATCTAATTGAGCAATGCCACCTATAACAAGAAACTGATCAATTATTTTTTTGCTTCGTTACCTCTTTGTCCCTGACCAAAACTGCACCATTCCCTCCTTTTTCCAATTTTCACCCCAGCCCCCCTCCCTTCCCTTCCCCACCCCAAAAAATCCTCTGTTGCAGGGTTTCTGTACTCACACAGAACTGTGCACAGAGGAGTGGAACCTCGGCAAATTAGGGTGTCCCAAAACTTACCTTAGCAACCAACTCACCCCTTACCGAGCTAGCTACAGTGTCTCATTGGACATATCAAACTCCCAATGTTTAGACAAACCAGAACATGAACTTACAGTACCTCGGGGTACGTGGAACTCATGAACACTCTTTCGTTATATTATCATTACAAACCAGAACATGGAGTAAAGAAGACACATGTGCATTTGAAATGTTTATTTACTAATGCCGTCTTCTCAGGCGCAGTATCTTAGATAATACAAGTATACTTATTATCAGTAGCAAAATTATCAGCATAGTTACTAAGACATAAAAGGCGAATGGTGACAGCATGTTAACATGCTGTAATGAATAAGAGTCAACAACACTTATATCTCACCCTCCCTAACACATATATTATATTATTAGCTAAGAAGGTCTCTTTGGGTTGTTTTAGGGCGGGCCCATACCTTAGTGTCCTAGCATGAAGGAATCACATCAGCATACACCAGCTCTCTCTGCATGTGCACCGCATCAAGTGTCTTAACAATTCTCCTGCAAAGCAATATCAATCCCGCCTCAAGCCCAAGTTGGCAAAGGCTGCACTTGTGTTATGACTATGAAGGCGTGGAGATCAGACCTCATAACAATTCCATATCGTGTTGCTCCTGAAACTTCAGCACTCTCCGTGCAGACATGGTTTAACAAACAAAACTGATATCAGAGCAATAACATATTATTCTCACATACACCACGGCAAACCACTAGGTTGAAAGCTAAGTCAACAATTAAGGGTCGTGTGCAGAAGTTGCAAGAAAGGAAAAATGGCGTTTAAATCTCAAATGTACCTATGCTAACTTAACACGATATAAGGATATATAGGAGCTATACAACACCCCCCCATGATCCGAGAACGGACTAAATAAGATAACAGAAGTGCCATCACATGAGAGCAGAATCCAATTATAAACGAGCATGAATAAAAATTCAATTATAAAAACTAATGCTTAAAAATAGCCCACAAGTATAATGTGGCTCAAGCCAATAGGCAAGAAAAAAAAAATGTCTTGACCAAAAGTCAATTAAATCAAGGAAATGCTATCAATCAGCATGTCAATTTGAGGCAGTGTCTATGATAAGACTGTATATGAAAAGTAAGCTGCAACAGCCTCCAGGAGGAAGTCACTGTCCTCATCCGAAAACAGTTCAGCCATCCAATTTAAAAGATGAAAGGAACATACGTGATCTTCCAGCACCGGATCCTCTATAACCATCAGAGGACAGCTCGGTGGGTTTTCAAGAAAACTTTGTTCCAAGAAATTTTGCGCTGCCGACAACACATCCCAGGGACCCATTAGTCCATGTGCCACCGCCAAGGCCATAATCCTTTCGTCAGAACAAACCAACTCATGAGCAATGATAGGACTCATCAGTTGATCAAAATCGACGTCAGAAGATATTGGTCCGCAGAGACACAAATCAATGGCCCAAAGGAAATCACAGGTCAGGCAGCGAAATACAGGCTGGACACAGGTGAAATAGGAGAACCGAAAAGATAATCCAAACGCCGTGCTTAGAGTCGCCAACGGCAGTGTGCCATAATAATCAAGCATGCGGTTGCGAAACCGCGTCAGTAGCAGCTGTGCGTGGTCTTGCACAGGAAGGGCATCCATATTTAAAAAGGCAGAAAACCACCAATGCGCCAGCCGCTAATGCAAGTAAAAACGGGAACCCTCCAAATAAGGACGAAAAAATAGAATGGAAGAAGGCAGGGATGACTCCAAAAATCTTCTCAAAGGAAGTCACGAGACCACCGCTAACAACTTTAAAAAAATGTGCTAGGCCCGTTGTGGAGGATGCGTTAAAGATAGAACGGACCATGGCTCCGAAATGCAAAGGCAAATCAGTGTTTAAAAGAGCCTGAACCTCCGTACGGGTGTTAGCAATGTGAAGCACGAAAGTTTCACGGGCCGAGCTCAAGGCCACCTCTTTCTGGGACAATAGAGCTCTTATTCTAGCCATGCCGCTGAATTCTGCTCCCAAGGTCGGTATCTGTGGCCAAATGGAAGACTCCCTATGTTCACGTGTGGGAGGATAAAGAACATTTCTGCAGCAAATAACTCGCTCACTTACTGTTACTATGAAAGCTATACCTTTAATTAAACCACATCAGTTTTCATTATTGAGCATTAAATAACTACCATTCTCTAACAATTTAAACGTGGGGATGATAGCAGGAACTGGCGTGCCCTGTAAAACGCAAGCCATATTCGGTCGGTCCTTGTTACATGAACCGTGTAACTGTATGTGTCTGCACATTAAAGAATGATCTGGCGTCTCAGTACACTCATCCCCTGTTAGATAAACTTCTTGTTCATCCTTGAAACATCTGTATGTGTATGGGAGTGACCAGACCTCATGAAGAAAACCGCTACCTAAGGGTTCAAAACGACCTATTGGCACATATTTCATACAATTCGAAAACTTATATAAAGCAAAGGGCAGTGTTATTAAACCGTGGATAAGCCACGTAGCAGCAGTGGCTTCTGCCACAGAAAAAGGTAAAGATTCCAACCTTTCAATATGTAGCATAGAAAATGAAGCATCACGCATTGAAAGCAAGCGTTGTTTGTCTGTCAAATTAAACGGTGCAAATAAAGAGGAAACGTTCATGTATCCCCAGGGAACTTTACCCATTTTCAGAGTCTGAAGTGTCCATGCAAACTGCATGATTGACCGTAATTGATTTTGACCATGGTATAATACTGACACTTCATCATGCACAATATCAACAACAGACGACACAATATTATCCAATGTGTAAATTCTAGAGGAAAGCACGTTAATGCTATTGTCAACAACTGCAAGCACTTTCTCAAGATTCGCCTGATCAATAGCCCTAAGGCGTGAAGCAGCCTCAATCTGTGACAGTTTCCAAATTTCATTGTAAACCCCATATAACCACCTTTTCGACCTGCCACTAGCTGGGCCTTTAATGAAATCATTCAAATCCACGTCTGCATTCAGTTTGGAAAGGTGATACTTAACCGCAGGTAAAGTTGAATGTTTCAGCCAAGCTTGACACAACTTGCCCACTGAGTAAGAGGTGACAGTATGACTCAAATCAAACCGGGGATCAGATCTAACAGTCTTAAAACCGTCAGTTATATTTAAAAACCTTTTTTGGCAAGAATCAGCACTACGGTGCCAAAGCAGCCAACCCTTGGGATTCATACTGGAAATGTTAAAGGAGGAATTAAGAAGCAGAGCCTGTATATCTTTAATGGACAATTGAGTAAAATTACTCCAATCCTCATATTCCTCCAACTCCGGGAAAGACGGGGTGTTTAACCTTTTAGATGTAGCCAATCCAAAGCATGTGGTCTGGGAAATGGTTTCATTTAAAAACAACATATGATTCGGGATGAGACATGCACGGTGCAAAGCCTCAGTGCCTCGTACCTGCCAGGCCCTTGAACCCCAAACCGATTTAAGGTCTATTGTTTCCTTCCATAACTCATAGCCCCCAGTAACTAATTGATCTAGGAAGGACCTCGAATACAACAATTTTGTATCGGTAAGTCTAACCTTGGACAGTGGCTGTTTGTGAAATTTAAAATAAAAGGACTCGGGATTGGACTGGTTAAAGTCAGTGAAATAAGTATACTTTTTAAGAAACGTTTCTGAACTCCCTTGTGTAGGTGCCGGGCAATGTTCCCACTGTGTAAAATTAACAGCATCCCTTCGGGAAGATGTCTTGTGTAAGAAGTGATTGCCATAATGTTGGTAACAGAACAATTCACCATAATTAGCAGATTCTAAATATAAATCCTCAGCATCAAAAGCAGCATAGTATTTTAAATCAGAAAACAAACTTTCCACAGCATTAACATCCCAATCATCAGAACGAATGTTTTGTTTCACCACATCCCCCATATTAACTCTCAGTACATTAGGAACATTAACGACTTCCGTTGGGCCATGAATCTGAAAACGAACTGCATCCCACGCGATTCCATCCAGAACAGGCCATGCTGTGATGTTAACCAAAGTCAAGTCTCTTTTTAATCTGTGTGTAGAATGTGAAGAGGAAAGTGGGGCCAAAGTTCCATTTAAATGAGTAATGCAAGTTCTCTCCTCGACATAGTGTCCATTCATAATTCGAAAAAAATAAAACACAAAACCAATTGACATAAAAAGGTAAACCGAAAAAAGGACCAGCCAAATGTATATCCACGGAGGTATCAAAAAATGTTTCTTAAACTTGCTAGCATATACTGCAATTTGAGAGGGTTTTTTCGAGGCAAGGGAAGCAGAGTCAAATGAAAATCTGGATTCCGTGGCTAAACGAGCTTGCAGGTCAGGCATGGACAAATCAGTGGGGTATGTATAGTCTGTCTCATCAATGTTAGTTCCGGGTAAATTATTTAATAATGGACTGGAAACAGCAGGTAATTCGATGGCCACTTCAGGTTCAATATTAGAAGCAGTGGGCATAATTGAATTTCTCACAATGGAAGGACAGGAAACAGCTGGTGTCATGCTAAGAAGAATCGGCCACTCTGTGTATCTTGACATTGTCAATAGAAATAAACCTGTTTTCCTTACGACCTGGAAGTGGTGGTAAAATGACTGTTCTTGTGCCCTTCACTCCAAGCACTGGGACCGGAGCTCGATAGGAGGGACCAAACTCTTTCTTGTTGTCGATCTTCTCTCGAACCAGTTCACCAACTTGGGGTAGCCAGCCAACTACCGGGATCTGCAACGCATCATCCGATGTGGAGGGCAAATGTTCCTTTGCAAGACTGTCTCTGGTCTTTTGTAGATTCTGTAAAACATTGCAATGTTCATCTGCGTCAAAGGAAGTGGCGCGAACCACAAAGTCTAGACCGTCAAGGTCAGGGACGTACATCTTGATGCCAAAGAGCATTTCGTATGGGGTCCGCCCACCCAGAGACCTTCTAGGGAGATTATTAAGAGCACGCTGCACGCCATAGAGGTGAGCCAGCCAGTTTCTGCCAGTGCCTATAACTCGGGCTGTCAAAGATTGCTTTAAATCACGGTTCATTCGTTCAACTACACTATTACCCTCAGGTCTGTAGGGTGACGAAAACTTGACTTGGACCCCCATCGAAGTCATGGCATCCTTATACGCCTTAGAGGCGAAAGCCGGACCCTGATCCGAATGGAAGGTACCACAGGCAAAAATCCCTATAAAGATACGCAAATCTCTAATGACAGTCCGTGAATCAGCGCTGCGATGTGGCCATACCCACACAAAGCGTGTGCATGAGTCAACTGCTACTAAGATGTACTTATACGCAGTATCAGATGAAAAAGGACCGCAGTGATCTAAATAAACAGCCTAGCGGTTTATTAGAAATGTACAACTGAGTCTGTGGCGGACGCGTAGCAGTTGAAGGTTTAATCTGCTGGCATATGTCACAAAGAAGGACATAATCACGCGTCTGTTTGTACAGTCCCCGCCACCAGAAACGTAGTTATAATTGAGTTACAGTGGCCGAGACGCCCGCATGCGCAGACGCCACACCTTCATGAGCCGCTGTAATCAAGTCTGCTCTGCGATCCGAGTTGGGAATCAGCCGTTCCCCAACATCAGGAATTGTCACAAAAGGAACCTTTTCGGGACTTAAGTGGTATTTATACTTCGAAGGGAATCCCGCAGGATGTTTACTTCCCTTCTCAGAGGCAGCAATCGCTGCCAAGATGTCGCTATCAATCTTGGTTTTAGACCTAGTAACTGCTGCAACTAAGTATGTAGATACTGCTGATTTCGCTGCTTCATCAGCAAGCGAGTTGCCAACAGCGTGAACTCCTACGCGCTGATGACCGAGAGTATGAATAACAAAAACGAGTGGCAACTTAGCCTTAAGCTCTGCCACTCGAACCCAGATCATTTTATGTTTTATTGTGCTACCCTTGGAATCATGAAAATCATTTTGAATCCAAAAGAACAAGTTTTCATTGTAAGACTGGACACAGTAGTAAGAATCACTTACAATTAGAGTAGTAACACTTGGATCTGCGTACTCCAAAGCTAGTAAGAGAGCACGAAGCTCCGCCAATTGTGCGGTGCAATCGCCCAGGGGCAACGTGTGCACTTCCCTGGAAACGAACTCATCATTCAACATAGCACCGACCACAATGGCGCATGCGGAAACGTAGGCATGTTTAGAGCCATGCGCAACCTGCGCCGACCCATCAGTGTAAATGATGCAATGGAAGTCCTCCAAAGGTCGCATAGCCAGAGGAGCAGGATGAACGAATTCATACTGCAAGTACTCTTGCGACCGTAAGGAGGCGTCAAAAATAAACATGACATCCGTGGATGACAATGACGCAGCCCACTGAATCCACCGAGGGTGCAAAGCTTTCGAATTCGGTACACTGGCTTTCGTGACTGCCTCCAAGTGAGGACAGGGTGTTACCACTAGCATGCGTTTCCCCTGAGACAGTGCTCGTTCTTTTAGAATTGCCATCTGTACAGCAGTTAAAACCTTTTCCACTGTGGGAAACCGCATCTCAGCCGAAGTGTACAAGTGTGACTTGTAAGCAATAGGTACTGTGTCACCTTCATTAAAAGTGAGGTATGTGAAACCCACCGTCCCAGGAATTATTCTTATTACCAGGTTGGTGTGGTTATCACGAGTCAGTAAATATTTAGAAGCGAGCAGATCAGCCTGCAAGGATTGCAAAATGGCTGAATGCTCAGGCAGCCAGCATGATTTTGAGAAAGTTGGTTGTATCAAAGCATACAAAGGCTTGATACGCTGGGCATATTCCGGAATGTAAGTTCTGCCGAAATTCAAAAAGCCCAGTAAAGATTGTAATTTTTTCAGTGTTGTAGGAGCGCGCAATTGAGCGCACTTATCTAAGAAGTGAGGAGCCAAACCTCTACTTTCATTGTTGAGCTCATAGCCCAAAAACAACACTGTGTGTTCAGCAATGTGCGATTTTGCAAAGTTAAATTTGTAACCCATGTCAGCGAAGTTGCAAATAATAGAATTTACACGACACAGATGCTCCCAAATATCGTCGTCTGTGAGATATATGTCATCCACATACGAAAAAGCATCAGGGTCGAGTGCCTCCAGAATAGAGACAATGCGAGCGGTAAAGATACCAGGACTATTCTTATAGCCCATTGGAAGACGCCGGAATTGCTTTTGGACTCCAGCGCTCGTAAAACTGGTCCATTGGGAGCTAAAGCTGTCCAATCTGTGGGCATAAAAACCATTGGATATGTCAAGCGTTGTCTTGAAACGCTTACGCACGAGACTATCCACTAGGGCAGAGCCGTGGGTATTCTGTACAGCACAGTTACGGCAATGCGAGTTTAAATGCCGGTAATCCAAAACCAAACGATATGATCCGTCAGGTTTGTTCACAGTAAAAAGGGGATTATTCATCGGTGACACACACGTTTCAATAACTCCCTGATATTCCAATTGTTCAAGGATTTCCGCGACGGAAGATTTAGCTTCACGGCGAATGGGATATTGAGGTTGAGGCTGCGGCTGAGACCGCAACGGAATTTCGTGGCAAGGCGACAATTCGTCCCAACCACATTGGTTGCGGTAGAGAGCCGGTGCAAGAGCCCGAGCCCACTCTTCTGCAAAATGCTGCGCATGCTCCCCTCCCCTCCCCTCCCCTGTGTCTGTTTCTTAGGCCAATTTTGTATTTTAGACATGGGCTGGACATCTGTCACTGCAGATTGTCCTTGAGGTTGTTTTTTGTCCTTCACTGGAAAATATTTCAGACCTCCACTTGTGCGGCCAATTGTCTCATAAGCGGCCACCACAATCTTTGCTAACTGGCGGGGTTTGTCGGCATCGGGCAGAGCAGCCAAAGCATTCGACACCTGAAAGTTAACTGCATCTCCTTCAACATTGGAGAGAATGAGATCACTTACAATCTCAAAAGAACCACACAGGCGCATACCCAATTCAACCGCTGCCTCTGGACCGTGATCAGTCTGAACACGTCTAATGATTTCAGGCAGGGCATTCATAGACGGGGTGCCGAAGCACCTCGTATAAACCGCCGCAAACGTTTTTCCCCAGCTTTCACAGTCAGCAAGTTCAGGAGTTATATCCTTCGGTAGAGTAATCGTTAACATTCTATGTGTATCAGCAGGAGTAGAATTCGGAAAAACCGCCTCCAGTTGATCAAACCTCTCTGCCAGCCAGAATGGGAAGTCATCCTTGTCAACTGGACGCGCACCAAAAACCGAATTAACCATCACAGGATTGAGACGCATTCCGCCTCGTTCCATGGGAGCGGCCGCACCCCCCTGGGGTCCACCAGGAAGACGTCGACCGATGTATTGCACTAAGGCACGAATCACGGAAATGGAAACAACATGTAGCCTGCGTATTTCCGGCTAGGGCACAAGCCCCGTGATTCGGGTGCGGGGTAAAGCCACCCAACGCAGGCCAATTTGAACCTGGAATTGAGAGTGGACCCAACCTCGCAGCGGACAAAGAGTGGGGGAGGGCGCCATCAAACCAAACTCGATGCTGCCAATGATCAATAGGTATTTCCAATGCCCTGTACGGCGTATAGGAGTGTAGGAGTGGAACAAACCAGAATTAGCGTCCACAGCCGGAAACGTAACCCAAGAGTAAAACAACTCGTAAGGAAACGCCGGATCTGCACATACCACGAAAATCACAGCCATCCCATCTACTGGGACTTGGTACGTCTGAAGATGGTTGCGTACCGCCACGCGACTATGCTGCGCAATAGCCACCGCCGCCATGACAACACCGGAAACAAGAACACACAAAGAATACTTTGTAGCACAACTGGGTAGTAACTCAAAGAAACCGTTTAAGAAAGAATCAAGCTTGAATAAAGACCTATTTCAAAAAATAGGTAGGTCTCACCGACACCCCGTTTTCCGGAAACGGATGTGAAGGGGTTAAGGCATGAACGATAAACTACTCGAGTGTCATGATATAAGACCACCGAAACCGTTGGGCGCCATGTTGCAGGGTTTCTGTACTCACACAGAACTGTGCACAGAGGAGTGGAACCTCGGCAAATTAGGGTGTCCCAAAACTTACCTTAGCAACCAACTCACCCCTTACCGAGCTAGCTACATTGTCTCATTGGACATATCAAACTCCCAATGTTTAGACAAACCAGAACATGAACTTACAGTACCTCAGGGTACGTGGAACTCATGAACACTCTTTCGTTATATTATCATTACAAACCAGAACATGGAGTAAAGAAGACACATGTGCATTTGAAATGTTTATTTACTAATGCCGTCTTCTCAGGCGCAGTATCTTAGATAATACAAGTATACTTATTATCAGTAGCAAAATTATCAGCATAGTTACTAAGACATAAAAGGCGAATGGTGACAGCATGTTAACATGCTGTAATGAATAAGAGTCAACAACACTTATATCTCACCCTCCCTAACACATATATTATATTATTAGCTAAGAAGGTCTCTTTGGGTTGTTTTAGGGCGGGCCCATACCTTAGTGTCCTAGCATGAAGGAATCACATCAGCATACACCAGCTCTCTCTGCATGTGCACCGCATCAAGTGTCTTAACAATTCTCCTGCAAAGCAATATCAATCCCGCCTCAAGCCCAAGTTGGCAAAGGCTGCACTTGTGTTATGACTATGAAGGCGTGGAGATCAGACCTCATAACAATTCCATATCGTGTTGCTCCTGAAACTTCAGCACTCTCCGTGCAGACATGGTTTAACAAACAAAACTGATATCAGAGCAATAACATATTATTCTCACATACACCACGGCAAACCACTAGGTTGAAAGCTAAGTCAACAATTAAGGGTCGTGTGCAGAAGTTGCAAGAAAGGAAAAATGGCGTTTAAATCTCAAATGTACCTATGCTAACTTAACACGATATAAGGATATATAGGAGCTATACAACACCTCCACCCCCACCCCCCTCACCCCTAACCCCCACCCTACTCTGTGAGGTGCTCAGATCTAGTCTGTGCGTGTGATGGAACACGGTGTGTGCGGTGAAGGCTTACTAACCTATAAACCCTACAATCTACAAAAATTGGAGCCCAGATAAATCACAAATCAACAAAAAACCCTAATCCAGAATCAGCTTCTAGCCGACCGCCCACTCCATGATTTATAGAGCGACAAACCCAATGTCTTCATACAGAGTCCAGCTATTCCTTTAATCTCAGATGAGAAGAACAATGTCCTCCCTTCATTAACAATCTTCAACTGCGCCGGATTTATTAGGAATGCCTGCATCTTTTTGTCCTGAAAGGGCTTAATCAATCCTCTTAAACGCCAGCGTCTTTCTATCGTCGTATGGCAGAAATCCGGCCGCACGAAAAATGAAAGCCCTTTCAAACACTGTTTAGCATTAGGCCTTGCTAAATCCGGGAGCCTGACGTAAAATGAAATTTCCCAAAAAATCATAATCGCCCTTGGCTTGTCCCTTTTGTGTTCCTCCTGATTTTAAAAGGAGTACGATGGACTCTCTGCAGTTCAATGGACCAATTCCAGCTTGCCAGCTCGGGGAATGCTTGTTCGAAAAGCCTGATGATAAATGCCCCGATATCGGCCCCCTCTGATCCCTCAGGGATTCCCAGAACTCTCAGGTTGTTCCTGCGGAGCCTGTTCTCCATCTCCTCAAGTTTCCATTGTATGTCTATAACCTGGGAGCTTTGTGCGTTAACCTTAGCTACTGCGACATCCACCTCCGCTTCTGTTGAGACAATCCTGTCCTCCAGATTTGAGACTCTGTCCCCAGTACTAGTGCAGGCCTTGGACAGCTTCCTGACCACACTCCTCCTTTTCCTCATTTCCGCCTGTGATTTAAGATTTTCCTAGCGTGTCTCCTCCCTATGGGCAATGATTTCTTGATGAATTGTCTCTAAGTCATTTGCGCCCTCTCAACAACCGGGCTGCCTTGTAAGGTCAAAGAGGCGGAATGATCCCAACTTAGTTCGCACTGGGGGTCTATCTGGGTGTCTAACTGGCCCTTCCCCGCAGCTCCAGATACATTTAGTGCGGTCGCCGGATGCTCCAGCTCTGGTTCGCTCTCAGAGTCCCAGAGGGAGCTACAATCACCATCCTCCTCCTCAGACCATTCCGAGCCGTCAGAGGCCAAGAAAAAGCTTCACTTTGTGCCCCTTCCCCTGCACCAATGAGCTCTGCTCCGATAGAGCTAGCTGTTCCCCTCCGCCAGCATCGGTAGCTCCCTGTGCCTGAGCCTGTATTTGGGAATCTGTAGTAGATCCAACCATCTCTCCCTGCCCCACATCAGAGTCTCCTGGAGTGATTCCCTCCTTTAACACATTTTGCGCTTCCGCTTTGTCCTGTGCAGCTACCCCCATCGGAGGGGTGTCGGTTACTGGGGGGACTGTCCCGCTGCCAACAGTGACAACCTGGGGTACCTGCGGAGCCTTAGTCTTAACTACAGTCACTACTGCTGACGCAGGTACACCCACTGCAGCTCCAGCAGCTACCTCCACCGCCTTCTCCTTACCACCTTTTGAGAACATCTCTGCAATCGAAGCGGTGGCCTGCCGGGTCCGAGTTCCAGTCGGCTGTTTTTCTTTAAGTTTCTCCGACGTCGGTGTTTGCAATCCTGGCGTCTTGACTGTGCCCTCCTCTCGCTGATTTTTCTTTTTTATAGCCGCTTTAGAGGCTTGATTCACTTTTGGGGCCATAGTTTCCCTTGATGCACTCTCCTGTAGACGAGGCGAACTCGGACGCCCGACTTGTTTGCCTCTCAAACGCTCTCCTCCGAGCTCAGAGCTTCTTCGTTGCAGCAGCCTTCGTGCCAAACTCCGCCCTCCGAAGAATCCGTGGCATTTCAGGCTGGGAGAGAGCGCCACCAGCACAGCCGTTAACTCCCGCAGAAAAGACTGGTTGCTGATCCTCGTCAGGACCACGTTGCCTGCATGCCTCTGGTGACCCCCGTTTTACTCCGACATCTTCACTGTCAAAAGGTGAGCATTCGGCTAGAGCTGAGCTTCCATTGAGCTCCTTCGGTTACCAGCCTCACCACACCGCCGTTACAGCCACAACTAAGTGGCCGCCATCTTGCCTCCGCCGCCTTTGCAAACCTTTCCAATGGCTGGGCATTTACTTTCGTATGGAAATAAATTCACAGCTGAGGCATTACATATTATTCCGTGGAGACCTGACTTTGAGTGCCTTTGCCTTATGCTTCAGCTTACTTTTAACATTCATGACTGACTCACTGTGGCAACCTTTGTCCTCCTTGTTAGCAGCTTGTTGATCAGCATGCTACTCTGCTCCGGCAACCATCCAGACTAAGTTTCCCTCCGCATTTGTTGTCAAAGAATCTGACATGCATCCGTCAACTGAGGCATGTAGCTTCCTCATCATTACATTGAACTTGCAGTGTTTGATGAATTTGTTGACTGGATACACTTATCAAAGGTTTCACCAGTTTAGTAATTATTGACTGAAAATGTATCTTCTTTAATCTACATTCGGCATTGAATTGAACGTCCTGTTCAAGGCTTCTTTGATTTGACAATATGTAATTTTGTTAATTCGCAGCATTTTTTTATGACCTCTTTTGACCCTTCACCACCTAGATTCTTAAGGTATTTGATCATCTTGTTATCCGTTTCTTCTACGCATCAATGGAATCATCAAATGTCTCTATCCAAGCAGTGAATACGTTGCCAGTATTCAGCTTTTTGGCAGTATTGAATGGTGTTGGCGGTTTCAGGAAAGCGGCGGCTTTATAAGTTTGTGTAACTTACTTGTGTAGAAAGTCATTTTCTTTCTGACGCTGCTTTGTGATCTTGTTTATGCAAACCATCTCGGAGGCCATATGAAATGCTGAAAGTCTTCGATAATTATGGGAGTGTGGCCTCTTTCTTGGTTTCCATTGGGAAAACAGCCGTTCACTGTTGCGAACAGAGCACTCGGCCTTCTGATCCTCTAAGACCTCTGAACTTGTTCTGAGCCCCACTCTGTAGCTCAGAGGTGTGCCGCTTCGGGTATGGACTGCTCCATAAACACAACCTTGGGCACTTCTTCTGGGGTCACTTCCCCCAACAATGTGGTATGATGATTCGCTTTACTCAATACGGGTAAGCAGATGACAGTTTCCTGTATCTGAATAGCTTTGTTTTTAGGAGTCTTTGCACAGTCCGACACCTGGTTGCTCTCTGCCTTGCAGCCCTTCTGATCGCAGCATTATCTTGCAATAAGCTATCGCGGTTTGCTGCTCTTTCAAAACCTGGTTGTATCTGCCTTTAGCGTTATCACTCCTTATGATGTACAGCTTTAGGTTGTGTTGTAGCGCTGTACCTCTTCATGGCTTTCCCAGCAGATGCTAGGCCAACGATGTGTAGACTTCACTGTGAAGCTTTTATTATTTTCAAATGCTTTACATAGGCTGAATTTATGCTTTTACTCTACATACGACAAGTGTTGATACTGCACTTCAACGGAGGGACACGCGACACGCGACACGCATGATGGGTTTGCAGGACCACGGCAAACTCTCTGGGAGTTCGGGTTCTTATCCCTATCATGACCAATGTTCCCTCTAATTTTTTCCTCTGTGTGCAGCAGTGCAAGGCCTCGGTGCACTGCAGCCAGGGCTATGTGTGCCAGGAACCCGTTTGGGCATGCGGGTGTAGCAACAAATATTAAGAGCATATTGTGTGAGTATTCATGTTAATCGCAGCGCCAGTCATGAGCTCCAGTTAACATGAAAACCTTCTCAGAGGCACACAATATGCCCCCACAGGGACTTCCTTAGCGCTGGTGGCGGCCTGTACGACAAAAATTGTTGGCGCCCCCCCAATGACCACCTCTGCCAATGATTCCCTTACTATTACCGTTCAACAGTGCCCCTCAAGTCTTCATTACCACACTGTCTGAGATGCATTTATTTAGGTTTATAGCACCGTTCGTTCATACCAGTGTAGGGTGTCGGAGCACTTTACATCACACACACATTACACAGAGACAATCAATCGTACGTGTGTAAATCAGTGTACAGTAAATGTTACATCAGACAGAGGAATGCAAGGTGTAGGAGTCACATGTCATTCATACTGGTAGACGGTATATCCAACCTATACATGAGGAGTGTGTAATTTTATCTATCTTTCGTTAATGATCAATGTCCTGGCTGTATGCTCTTCCTCCAGACAAAGAAGATCTTAAGGGGTAGATATAACAGTTCCGATTTTCATTCAATCTATCAGGCATTAAAAGTACAAATTCAAAACACTCCAGTCAGCAGTCAAATTAAATAAGGCGTACAAATACAAAATAATCCAGCCAGTAGTACAATTAAATTAGCAGACTTGTTTTGTCCAGTGCGGACATCAGGGCTCGTAACATCGTATGCCCATCCTGATACATTCACTTGTAGACACTGAAGTGAATGTACCAGGATGGGCATACGATGTTACGAATTGTTTAGATAATATACATGAAAAGAGAGAGTTTTCACAAGTGATTATGAGCCCTGATGACTACAAGGTAAATCGCTGTGTGACAGGTGGAACATCCCTATGCAGCAGCCAAAATTCGGCTTCGGATTTGGAATTTTGCCTTCTACAAAATGTGATGGCTGATGGCTTTTTAAGAATTACACACAAATTAATAAAGGAAGAAAGAATACCTATGGATTTCAGACACTTATTTACAAGGAAGTGTCCTATTAGATCAGTTAGTGTTGAAATCATTTTAGTTTAATTTTATATTCTATGTGGTGCTGCTCCAGTTGTGTATTGGTTTTGAAAATAGTCAGTTTAATCAGCAGATTGCCCTCTCCCACTTTGCTGTGACCACTTAGAGAAACAATAAAATCGTGTTTAAGTGGAATTTATTTGGGGGAAAAGTAAGCAAAGGTCGCCTGATGTAGGGCGAATGTTAATTTTATTTTCAACGTTTTTCCCCCACCTCTGTATATTTGGCCATTGACCCAGGGTAATTAGCACGCACAGGTATGTTCTAGGCACTTACCAGTGCTGACACTAAAATAAGGGTGCCCCCACTGTCATAGCGCTTTGCTGTAAACACCGCAATGATTGTTTTTACTGCGCTACCATCTTGGTTGCACACCTCTGCAGGCCGGGGTGTTTGAACTTTTGTGCAGCACAGTTCTAAATTGTGCCCCAACTCCTGCGCTGTGCGTAGTATCCTGCTGCACAGCCTCTGTCTTAAAGCTGTGTCTGTGTGCACATGTATAATCCCTTTACACCAATTTTTTTTTTGTTTAGTTCCTCTACTGTGCGCCACCCCCCTCTAAATTGTGCCCCAACTCCTGCGCTGTGCGTAGTATCCTGCTGCACAGCCTCTGTCTTAAAGCTGTCTGTGTGCACATGTATAATCCCTTTACACCAATTTTCTTTTTGTTCAGTTCCTCTACTGTGCGCCTTCCCCCCCCTCCCCCCCATGAGGCCCGTCTCGTTTGTCCAATCTGTGTTTCCGAACCCTTTCTCACGCTCCACGTATGCCTGCTCTCACCCTGGTGTCATTCGTGGGCAGCCTCTGCAAGCCTACGATCCATTTGAAGCGTCTCGTGTGTGCCTAGTTAATTTTATATTGGCCATTTGGGAATTGCATCCCACTGCCCCCACCGTTCACTAAACCCACATACACACGCCATGACCCCTTTTATATACGTGACAGGAGGCATCAACTTACATGCTTTGACGCTTTGTCATGGGTAGTAAGCGCTATATAAATGCAATTACAATACAATAGATGTTGCCAACACCAAGCACGCCATGTGCTCGCCCTTACACCAAGGGCACCAATGCGCTGCTACAGACAGAATACCGCTTCCATGCCTTCAAAAACATTCTTAAGCCAAAGTAAAGAACTAAAACTCCCATACTGCACTGACGAGGCCTTTTAAATCACTGGAATGAAAGCACAATGCTGACACAGGAGATAGACCTAAACTACCTACACCAGAGCTTGAACTTTTACCAAGCATTGGCAGTCTGGAGCGGGGTGAGGAAACTGAGGAGGGCTGCACTGTAGAACAGTGCATCGTGCAGTGCACACAAGAACGTCTTCAACCCTGGAGATTTCTAGCCATGTTACGCCTGCTCTGAAACTGTTTAAGTAAACCTCTTCCTGATCTAGCCCAAAAGGAGTGGGCAGACTTTTATTCTACTACAGCTCTATGGCTCCTCTTGCGCCTGCTGCCCCCTTCCCCCCCCCCCCCTCCCCCAACCCCCCACCATCTCCCTCTTTCCACGAGCTATCAGCCCCTTCTAGGAGCCGACGTACACTGCACCTGGGCAGAGCTGGAAGACCAACACCCCTGCAGGCCGGTGTTTCTTGGAGCTGTAGCAGGCAGTGATTCTGAAAGCACACTTGTGCTTGTAGACTCATTTCTTTTGGTAATAGAGCGGGTCAAGTTGTGTGCTGCGTTCTATTACCGAAAGAAATGCAGCAAGTCAACAAGCACACGTGCTTTCAGAATCCCCTGAAAGCACACGGCATGCTTTTAAACATGCTACCTTCATTTGTTAAAAGGGTGTGGCTGCAGGGCAGATTGTATGCCTTTGTGAAGGTATTCATGTTAATCGCAGCGCCCTTCATGCTGCTGATTACTTTAACAAAGGCACACAATCTGCCTTGCATCCGCGCCATTTTAACAAAAGAAAGCAGCAAGTACAGGAGGCACTTGCTGCTGAACTCCCCTGTGTGCGCATCAAACAGCACACTGCGCGCTCTAGGTGAGATAGGTGCGCGGGTGCCCAGGCGCGCACCTTACAGGGAACAGTGATCATCACCAGTTGTAGCGTCCTCCCCAGCCTGGGTACTCGCTAATGACTATGCCACACATGGAGCTTAGAATCACACATCTTTATTAATCTGCGTGTAACCGCAAGCCCAACATTGTAAACCTGCATTCACTTTACTTCACTCCTCTCTAACACTTACAGCACATTTCTGTGGAGTCCATCAAGAGCCAAACATTGCTAACTCACACAACACTACTGCAATGACCACTATCGTGAATATTGGGCAACATGAGCCTGTGAGGAAATTGTCCTATAAATGAGATTAATTGTGAATGTGAAAACTGCAAGATTGACTGGATACAATATGCGGCTGACTTGACTTTACATACATATGCCTAAATATAGTCTGAATGTTCTTCCTCTCCTGGTGAAACCAATTTGCACATTTCGCACATTGCACTTTACCCCTCCTTCCTCCACTTCCCCCGCCCCTCTTGTCTTTGAATTATTTTAACTGCCACATGGGGCACTACATCACCCATAAAGACATGCAGCAAAAACAGGAAGTGATGCCAAAACACATAAAAATGTATTTAATTAGTTTTGAAATACCGCCAAAGCACCTTGTGAACAAGGTCCGAAACGCGTTGGGGCACCCTTTGGTTCTGGCATGAATGGATTTTGCAAAAAGGAAATAAAAGAACTATGATTGACCGGTGAGTGCGACCCACCTTTCTGTAAAGAAGTTTTATATATATATATATATTTTTCCCCTATATCCTTGTAACTTCCAGTAGTGAGATGGCACAGCAAACCCTGTGATATAACCAACTTGTGGTGAATTGGATGTACTTCTAAAACACTTTTAACGGTAAAAGTTTGTTGTTTGAATTAATGCCTCCAAAGAATTTTGAGTGCCCTCAGCCATATATTCTGTTAGTAGGTTCTCTTTTGGAGACTCACAGAGGGAGGGTCGACGTAATCTAGAACTTTATCCTAAAGTTTTAACTGGCTTTCATTCTTCTGGAAAAGTACAATAGCCAGGCAACATGTCCTGTAGCTCTGCACTTCTCGAGTTTGGAAACATTGTACTTGGGAGTAAATGTTGTAGTTGTCTCGTGTGCATAGTTTAACCAGTAGCAAGTGTGCAATACAGCTGCAAACACTACCTGCCCATCATTGTTGGAAGTTTGTGCCACTCCAGAGGTTTATGCTGATGTGGAACTGTATAGAAGGAGCTTGAGACTCTTTTGACTTCCTTAAACAGTTCTGACCATAATTCAAGGGAAAGCTGCGCTGGATTATGGGAATTTGGAAACCATATTACTTTACTGGGTATCTGAGGCACCATCTCATGAAGGGTAGTAGTCAAGCATCACTGAACGTTTATTTTTCTGCTGTAAAACAGCTGTGATAAATTGAAATGGCATCAAATGTGTTTTTATGGCTTAATTCGTTTATATTGTGTAAACTGTAAAGGGTTAATTTGGTGAGATGTTATGTATTGGTGTTTCCTGTAACTGTTAGCTTGTTAAATTGTAAGTTAATGTGGAATAGTTGCTGTTGATGGATCTTGGTGGATTTGACAATGTTGCTTGCGGTTAGTGCTTCGTTTTTAGATTGGCAGTTTAGGATTGTTTTTAAAGATTCATCTGCTCTGCTTTCATGTGTATGTATTTTGCTTTAAATTGAAACTCACAGATATTTAGCAGAAAGTGTAACAGTTTTTTTATTCACTTTTGCGCCTCTGTGCTTTAGTTGAGGCCGAGCTAAAGTTGGTTTGGACAAGCCTACTACATCTCTGGCTGTATGAGTGGCAGACTGTATTACTCATGGCCTCTGGTCCCGTACAGCCATCTCTACAACCAAAGCCACAGACACACACCGAGTGCACTTTAGCCGTAACGAATATGATTCTAGTTACACAAAGTTCCACCTCCCTTGAGCCACTAGTGCAAGAAACAAGGCTGCTTGTGCGTACTGCTCAGAACTCATTCCCGCTCAACTACCACAGTGAACTGAGAAATCTGCGCTTCAGCCAGATCCATTTATATTATGACCTCCTGCGTCCTACCAAGCAATGCAGTCCTTTGCATTCCTCCAACCCTATCCAGGGTCCTACGCAATAATGTCTATGTATGTCTGATTTTTGTTTTTCAACTTCTTTGTAGCAGTCTGATTGTTCATGTGCTCATTACAAAATTACATTACTAGTCCTCCTAGTCCAGTGGTTCTTAACCTGTGGTCTGCTGACCCCTGGTCCACGCCTACTGAGGAGTTTGGCAACTGTTTATACAATGAATACTAAGATTACTAAAATATGTATAAATAAAGGAGAACAATTGAAAATTTTAAAACATTTGTAAATGTGAAGGAATTTGAAATTGGAGGCTAAACGTTAACTTGGTATCCTTAACTTGATTCGTTGGTGCAGTGTAAGTACAGCAACCGAGTACAGACGATCGGTTGACTCCAAGCATAATATATTATTCTGCGCCGGAGGCCGTTGCTATGGCAAGCTAGTTGTTTCATTTACTTTTTGTGACCATTTAACGTTGCTTTGTCAACTTTATTAGTTAAGTATTTTGAAATTTAATAGTAAATGTTTTCTCATTGGATTGGGAAGGTTAAGTCCTATGGCAGTCTAAGTGCCTACAACTATCCCTGTATGAGGCAGTCTCCTAGGGCATCTGCCCAGTTGATAGAGGTACAAAACAGTGATGGATGGAATGCTTGAAATCTCGGCCGCTAGTAATTACTTGGGGTCATATCCCAATCCATCATTATTTTGCACATCATGTCACCTCCGTTTGGACAGCTGTATGCAAATCAGTGTTGACCTGCTACAATAGTAACAGTCCAGCCCGAACAGAAAAGCCATGTCCTCTCTGAACCAGAACATAAACAGCTCAGGACTGGTTTTGCCCTACTTATGGGCTCATCAGCTGGGTACAGCTTGGTTCCAGTGATTGTGTGCACGGGACCCACGTCTGGGCATATCTGTCCCACTTAGGGTGGCACAATAAGTATACAAAACCGGGATGGGGAAATTCTTGAGTTTATCTCAGCCAGTTTTTTTTTTCCCCCCTCGATGTTTGACCCGAAATTGGGTATCGGAGCGCTTTACATGAGCACCAGTTGCATTACATGAGGACACATTATTTTTTTGTTCGGCACGGGGAGATTAAGTGATTTGCCCAGAATCACACAGGATGTTGAGCTTCAGCGTCGTTGCCGAGATTCTAACTCTGTTCCCCAGATTTGAAGTCCACCACCCTAACCGTTAGGCTACATCCTCTCCCCAACTGTTAATTGCTCAGGCAGCATCCCAATCCATCGTTATTTTGCTCACCCATGCCAGCTCGGTTTTACCAGTGATTACCAGTGGCTGAGCTTAATTGGAGTATTCCACCCATCTGTTTTGTATATTTGCAGCTGATGGGGATGCCAGATCTTATGGATAGATGAGCCTGGCAGGAGAGTTAGCACAGAACCAAAAGTGCTATAGCGTGAGAGCCAAATTGATGGAAATGGCAGTCGCATAATATAATTGTTTTTTTGCCGTGTGAATCTTTCTGGATTCACTATGCTGTGCATTATTCCGCGTTCTAGTGGTTGGGTCCGGAATCGTGGTCTTTTCTTTGTTTTTTGTTTGTTTATGTAGCCCAGGTGGGCGTCTACGTCCCACCTTTTGGTGTCCTTCTGTGACGGTCTGCACGCTTCCAGCGGAAGCTCACACCCTTGGGCGTCATCTTCAGATTCTTTTTTCCGCCGTTGGGTCTGGATCGTTCCCGAGAGGCTCCAGAGTTTTGGACGGGAAAAGACATAGAGTCTAATTTTGCAGGAAAAGACTGAAGACGACTAAGAACATATTTAAGCCGGGGCGACGAAGAAGGAGAACTTCGATGTCCAACGGAGAATGTGCATACAGGGGGCCCCCTGAGCGTGAGAAATAGACAACACCCCTTTCAAATTCTGCCGTAACTGCCACCAAGTACGCGCAGAAGAACCAGCACCCGGTTTGCAACCTCTGCTTACCGGTCGACCATGAGAGCAAGGACTGCAACGCTTGCTCGGCCTTCACACCGAAGACTCTCCGTGTCAGAGCGACAGAGGGGCCAACTACACCATGCAGGGGAAGGGCCAACCACTGTCGCTTCGAGACCTGGAACTCTCGACTGACGAATAAGACAACGTCGCCTGAGAAGACGACGGCTACACGGTCGTAGAGACCGAAAAGAGAACTTCTAAAGAGGTAAGAGTCGTCGACCCCCAAAAGCCCCGACAGGCCATCGAAAGTCTAAACTAGACTCACAAAAAAATTAGTAAGTCCTCCAAGGGAGCACTGGCGCCGAAAACCTCGTCAGCCGCAGCTGCATCCAAGGACAGAGAGCCCGGCGGATCCTTCGAGAAGGACTCCCAAGCAGCGAAGACCAGCGAAAAGCCAAGGTCGTCGGAGCACGTCCCCGAGAAGCAACGTTAGACTTCGAAAGAGAAGGCCCCAAAGGTCGCCTCGACGTCGACAAAGGAAACGAGGCCCATTTCGATGTCGAAATACACGGCAAAGAGACCAGCCGAACAGTCTGACGCTAAACAGACCACCGCACTGGAAAGAAAGAAAAGACGGCTCGAGGCCGAAATGGATAACATCCTACAAAGAAAGCAGTTCGACGAACCACTCAAACAGTTAACGATTCCGTCAAACACCGGTTATCGTCGAAGTAGAAGAAGAGTAGGAGGATTTCGAGGCCGAAGGGCTGCAGAAAAGCCCCAAAACTCTAGAACATCAAGCAGATGAGGACTTCTACTATAAGGAGAAGGGTGACGACTACCAGCGGACGTTCCTCAGGTCTGCATCCTCTGGGACGCAGGACCTGGAATGGCAGGACCTCGACACCGAAAGTTTAGAAGAGGGCGTAGATACGTACCCTTCGAGGCCTTTGCCGCCAGACGACATTGGGGCGTACAATATGGTGATCCAGAACGCGGCAACGGCGTTTGGAGTCAAACTTGACGAAGAAAAACAAAAGTCTGACTTCCTATTGGAGACTCTACTCCCCACGCAGACCAGGAGCCAGTATCTCCCAATGCTTGAAAGTGTCATGGCTCAGGGGAAGGAGGCGTTTAAGGAACCGGCGACATGCAGGTCCGTGACGCCGAGGACGGGGAAGAAATACAAACACTCCACGAAAGATCCCCTGTACATCAGAGGTACAGTCCTGGCGGACTCCATTATCACGGCGACCGTAAGGAAGAGGGCAAATGTGCCGACGACATCCGGGCCACTGCCAGACAAGGAAAGCAGGACGATGGACCTAACTGGGAGAAAAATAGAAAGGAATACAGCAATGCATTGGCGCATGGCAAACTCAAACGCCCTACTTAATAGGCACCAGTACCAAATACTGGACCAAATTGGGCAGCTGATGAAGCACCTCCCACAAGAGTACCAACACAGAGCCTCACACCGCGTGGAGGAGGGGAAGAATTTGGCGAACGCTTGCCTCAAAACAGCCTTGGATTGGGCAGACACATCCAGTAGGCTGATGTTGGGAATCACTGAAAGAAGGAAAGCCTGGCTCAGGATCTCGGGTACAAATGAACAAGGAAGCACAAGTAGGAAAGAAAGTGCTTCAACATATATTCAACAGCCAACGCTCATCTTCCACCCAGCCGCCACAAAAATAACAAACTGCTACAAAGTCTATGCACAGCAACGTGAATCCAGAAAGCTTCACGCTGCAAAACGAATAGTTTCTTACCTGTCTGTCGTTTTGCAGCTTGAAGATCTTTCTGAATTCACTAGCGAACCCACCCACCTCCGCCAGAAAGATGAGGCTGAAGAATCAGGTGATAGAATACAAGGCCAACACTGAAACAGATACCTTGAACGACAAAGTGGATTAAAAAACTTAATTGAACATTGCCAAGGATTCGCAAAAACAATAAACGAGAAAAAAAGAATCCGAAGATGGCGCCCAAGGGTGGGAGCTTCCGCAGGAAGCGTGCTGACGTCACGGAAGGACACCAAAAGGTGGGACGTCGACGCCCACCTGGGCTACGAAAAAAAAAAGAAAAGACTACGATTCCGGACCCAACCACTAGACCGCGGAATAATGCGCAGCATAGTGAATCCAGAAAGATCTTCAAGCTGCAAAACTACACTGACGGGTAAACTATTAGTAGAAAAACAAATGCTAATATCGTTGTTGATCTGATGCCCAACACCCTCAGTTCAGGCAGATGTGCAGCTGTAGACCTCCCGACTATGGGCTTGATAATTGAGCAATGAACAACTGATTGGTGATCCAAATAAGACTCTTACCAATGAGGAGACAGGTACGGTCAGTGGCTGGTGCAGCCTTATGGTCTCAGCCAGATAGAATGCAAATCCTCAGGAGCCAGACTAGTGTGCTGAATGTTTCGTGTACATCATTATGGTTTTTGGAAATTCCGGGGAAAAACTGGCAGCTGCCATGCTTCAGTCTTGAAGTCCTGCACAGAGTAGTAAGTTGCAGCTGAGCAAACAAGTGCAAAGGGGACAAACTCTTCTAGCATAACAGTATCTGATAGCCTTTGAGGATGTTATGCTACTGACTAGTGTTATCTCTACCAAGATAGCTTGCCGGAAGCCTGCCGCACTGTGGTCTGACGCTGGACAAATAATTGTCCAGCCTGAAATGCCAAACCCCAAACTTCCCTCCCCACCACCCCCTGGACAGAAACAAAAGCAATCCCAGGATGGTTATCGCTTACATAAACCTTGCCAGTGAGTGCAATTGGAGCCCTATTGCCCAGTGAGCACGGGTCCCTCGTCTGGCTATACCCGTTGTACTCTGGGAATCTGCAGCAGCATAGTGCAGTGTACAAGACATCCCCACCCCCTCAATTCCAAAAGAGAATGTAAGCAAATTTGTCGTAATTACATGAAATAAATAAGCTTTGTTACAACTAGGGTTCTCTAGTTGGCAGAGGTAGGTACCTTTGACCAAACAGGGACCCTTGCTTCTAGTAAGGGTAATAGGGTACACTTCTAAAATAACCCCTGCTCACCCCCTTGGTAGCTTGGCACGAGCAGACAAGCTTATCTCAGAGGCAGTTTGTAAAGCATTTGTGAACACATACACTAATACAGTGAAAACACTACAAATGGATACCACACCACTTTAGAAAGAGAAGTAATCTTTACTAGACTTATCACAAAACCGAAAAAACAAAAATCCACATTACTGTAATCCAAAACAGGCTTTAAAATGGTAGAAATAGCTTAGTTCAATGTAGATGGTAAAAGCAACATTTTACTCTCAAAGTACCTTGGATGCATCCCGCTATACAAACAAAAGGATCGCAGGGAAGGTGATGCGTCGGTTCCTTGCTTCGGGGGAGGTGATGCATTGGTTCCTTACTGCAGTGGAGGTGATGCATCGGTTCCTTACCGGAGAGGAGGTGATGCAGCAGTTTCTTACTGGGATTAGGTGCGGTGCGACAAGATAACGCCGCGATGCGACGATCTGGTGCAATGCGACAAAATGGCGTCTTGATGCGATGCGACAGCGTTGGATGTGTGCATGCCCGACGGCCGTGTGACGGAATCTAACTTCTGGGCTGCGACAGGCCCTACCACTCGCTTCTCCGGTGATGCGAAGTCTACCTCTGCGGCAGCAACACGCTTCTCCGGTGACGCGACACACTTCGTCGATGATGCGACTGCGAATAGCTGCAGCATCGCACGCTTCAGCTATGTGACAGCAATTACTGCTGTGGCGGCGACCAGCTTCTCCTCGTTGCGCTTCCAGCTTCGAACGACTCATTCTTCTCAGAAGACCCAAACAGTAGGCACCTCTCTGCAGGCAGAATTCCTCAGCAAGGGAATTCAAGGGAGCTGGTGGTGAAGTCTTGTATCCCTGAGACTTCAGTCAGGAGGCAAGCACAGTTCAAGCCCTTGGAAAGGCTTCTTCAAGATTGCAAAAGTCCACACAAAGTTCCTTTTCTCCTTTGCTTGGCAAATAAAGTAACTACTGCAGGCCAACCCCAACAGCACAGGGGCAGTCTCCTCCTTCAGCTGCCTTGGTTCTTTTCTTTTGCAAAGGTTTGTCTTGATTCCCAGAAGTGATCTAAAGTTCTGGGATCTGGATCCTCCTTTTTATACACAAAAATCCTTTGTCTCTGATGGCAGAGTGTCTGTACCTAGTCCAAACTAGTTCTGGGTGTATTCTGCCAGTGCAAACTTCTTCCTTTGTCAGTGTGGGCTAGGGTCATTAGACACACCACAGGAGGCCGATCCAGCATTGTGAAAGGCAGGCACAGCCCTATTCAGGCCCAGGTGCTACTCCTCCCAACACTCCTCATGCAGATAGGTCTAGTCAGCTTTGTGCTGACTCACCCTGTCTCCTGGAGCCACCCCAGCCCCTGTCACTCACAAACCAGACATGGAATACACAACCTAGCAGAGGCAGGCTCGGATGGTTTGGCAAACAAATACCTACTTTCTAAAAGTGGTATTTTCAAACACAGAATGTTAAAACCAACTTCACTAAAAGATGTATGTTATCCTTCTGAGTTCAGAATTTCTACCTAGTTCCCAGAGTCAGTTAGGATTATAAGATATTATAATCAAACTGCCCTTTCTGGCCTATGGGAACAGATAGCCTTGCAATAGTGAAAAAACGAATTTGGCTGTAATTCACTATCTGGATATGCCACACACATCAGGGCATGTCCTACCTTTTACATACAATGCACCCTGCCCATTGGCCTACCTTAGGGGTGACTGATATATGCGATAAGGGAAGGTTTAGGGACTGGCAAGTGGGTGCACTTGCCAAGTCGATATGGCAGCCCCAGGCTGCACACAGGCTCTGCAATGGTGGCCTGAGTTACATTTTACAACCTGCTTCTGTGGTTGGCACAACACATGCTGAAAGCCCACCAGCAGCATTTAAAAAAAAAAATGTTTTTCATTAAAATGTATTTTGTTTGGTAAACCATAAAAGTATACACTATACATTTTATAAAAACTTTGTAAAAACACATATGAACCGTTTACAAAATTACATCTGTCATTTCCTGGAAGATAACGACTCCTTTTGTTATTAAACAATATCCTCCTAGGTTGTTAAAATCACAATGAGTTGAACATATTTAACCGAACCTTCCAAACGCAGTACATACATTAAAATGCTATCATTATATAATAGGGGGTTACATGCACCTATAATTCTCTACTCTGGGGAAACACCCTAACTCTACTCATGTATTTCCCCAAAGCACAGGCAGTATGCAAATTTGTCATTCCCACTAGGAGGTTTGCAGCTTGCTTCCTATTCATAATCCTGTATTTTTTAAATATCGGGCATAAAATCTCCTTGCGTGAGGGAGGAGTTACGCTAGCAACCAGGATGGCCGCGTAAGCTCCCGGCTCCGCCAAACCTCCGCCAGCAGCTTGTATATCCTGACATTGATCCTGAATTTGCACCAGACCCCCGTGTTCATGAGGTGTTCCTGAGTCTAAAGGTGCAATCCCGGGATTTCCATCTTCTCGAATGATGAAGATACGCCGTGTTTTTATTCTCGGCCTAACCCAGCGTGGAAGCCGGGGCCTCGATTTCTCACCCGTCCGGGTTGGAGTTGAACAACATCGGCCGCGGGATTTGGGCGGCGTCCGGTCTCCCGAAGTGGGGTATATCCTGATTGTTTGGATGGCGACACTGTGATCGGTTGATTTCAAGGATACAGCGGCGTGACGCACCGGTTGCTGTGGTCGGGGGTCCGTCGCCAGGAGACTCTGCTTGCCTCCCGGGGTCGACGGGCCTGGGCCCTCGCTGGCAGCGAAGGTGTCGATATTGCGAGACTGAGCGACCATCGTTGTCGTCGGCCTCACGTGTGCCTGTTACCCTGGAGTAGTCTACCTCAGGGGGTTCAAGTCCTGCTCGGTCGGTTCGTGAGAGGGGATGGAGCGGGCAGAAGGTACGCCATCGCTGCAGGCCGTAATGGCCGCCATTGGGGCGCTCCACTCGCAGGTCACCGCCATCATCCAGAAAATGATTGTAACAGTGGACGATATCTGCCTGCGACCGAACTACGACCCTCCGATAGGTTTTCAGCAAGCTATGGTACCTGCGGAGCAGGGTACGCTGGAGACTGAGGACCCCGTGCGGAAGCCGGATTTGGTGTGTTTTGTCGGTTCCCAAATAACAGCCAGTGAGCCTGGGACTATCGTAAGCTCATCCTGCTCAATGCCAATACCGCCCAAGATGGACATGGACAGTTTTATACGCCGTAATAAGTTCCTCCGTGACTATTGGAGTGATTCATTATTATTTTCCTCCCTCTTGGTTCAACCACGTTCTTGTGACTCATTTTCGGTGGACAGCTATCCTCGTTTGATTTGTGGACATCGAGAACTAGCATCTTGGTTTCGATCCTACTGCACTGACTTTGACTTTTCCGAGCGCTCTGATTCTTCCATTGAAATGGCGGTATGGGCGAGGAGGGCTTGCACGAAAAATCGGAGTGGCCAGGGTTGAACTTGACTGCCTGGGTTTGATAAAATACCTTGATTCGATACGGGATTTGTAACCTATAATGATGTGGTGGTCAGTTGGTTCTTGCTAACTCCCCCGGTTGGCCTGTAATCATAGCTTCACACTGTCTTGATTATGTTTCGGGCGGTCGCTTCTGGCGGGGGGGTAAGGGAGAACGGGGGCCTGTATGATTTCTCCTCCTCCGCTCTTTTCCTTCCTTCTTTTAGGGTTAGTTCTTGGGCGACAGGCACGCTGCTAGTGGGGTTAGGCCGTAGCCATTGCAGGGGTGCAGGGTGGGAGGACTGGGGGGGGTTTGTTATTTTGTCTGTTTTGTTCTATGGCCTTTTTCTTTCCTTTTTTTTCTTTACGAGAGGTGGGTTGTTTATCCTAAATTGATTTTCTCACTCATCTGGGTGTCTACTCCGGCCTTAATTATCCTGAATCTTGGGTGAATGGGTCTTGCAGACGGCAGTTAAACTAGGCTGTTTAACATATTGTGTCTCCTTCTTTATATGATTAACTAAGTTGAAGTCATATACTCCTGTGTAATTATTTATCTGCATTGCCATATTCGCCCATCCGCTACTGTACTGTATTCTATAGTATGACATCTGATATGTGTATGGCCTCTTGTTTACTTCAATAAAAAGAATTATAAAAAAAAAAATCTCCTTGCGTATATCAAGGACCATCCTACAGTCTAAAAAATATGTATAATATCGCAGGAGGTACCTAACATACAAGTGCACTTACCATCACTATTTATCATGAGATTTTTAACCCTATTTTTTACACAGCAGGGCTTTATTCCCATTTTCACTTGTAATACCTCTCGTCTTAAATGCTGGTTCGGTAACCTATCTAAGTAAGGGTAAGGGTACGGGTAGTCTTCTGAAGCCCATACTTGGATCATATGGGACACCGATATTTGTTGCCGGAGATACTCTTGATCGCAAATACAGGACACGTCAGCTCCCAATGACCGTAGTTCTTTTTTGCCTATGTTGACGTGTTCTAACTGCATGTCTAGTTCGATTCCCAGCACTCCATATGCTTCTTTTAATGAGACTCTTGTTTCTTTTGCCCAGGGTAACTCACTAGAGGCAATTTCCTCTCTACACCACTGTGAGATTTTTTTGGGGAGCTCCCTAATCCCTTGACGCTGCCTAAAACGTATTAGGGCCATCCTAGTGGTTGTTGCCCAGGAGGTGAATCGCAACTCTAGTCTTGCTGCTTGTACCATTGATGATTTTGGCAGCGAGCACAAGCTTTTCAGGATCATACCCTCCTCTTTATCCCAACATTTTTTCCCACTTAGGAGGAGAACCTCTGATCCATATAGAAATTGCGCGGGGACCATTGCTAAGTAGGCCTTTATAACCGGCCCATCTGACATGTCCCCATAGAAGCTATTAAATCTTTTTAAGCCCTTCATAGAAGCCGTTGCCCTCATTTTAAATGCTTCCAGATAGGTGATCCAATTCAAATTACTCGTGAACCATATTCCCAAGTATCTATATTCAGTTACCTTCTCGAGTAATTCTGTGCTTGGATTGGGTCTTACTTTTACCGAAACATAATATTTTGGTCTTTTCCATGTTTACTACTAGTTTTTTATTTAAGCAGTATTTATGGAACATGTTTAATTTCCTCTGCAGGCCTATCTCTGCCTGGTCCATGATCACCAGATCGTCTGCATAAAGCAGACTAGATATGTGACTACCTCCTAGCTTTGGACTAGCCCCTCTAACCTCTCTTGTTCCGAGGTAGGTCTGCTATAAACAGAGAAAAAAGCAATGGGGCTAGTACACAACCCTGCCTCAAGCCATTTCCAATCTGGCTCCTCCCAGACAATCCGCCCTCCTCGTCCAGGATTACCTGGGCCCAGTTATTTGTATGTAAGGCCTGAATAAGGGCTAAGAGGTCAACGTGTATCTTGTAGCCTACCAGGGTTGACCATAGCTGCTCCCTGCCTACAAGGTCGAATGCCGCGCGGAAGTCTACAAAACAACAAAACAGGTTACCCCTTTGCTCTATCGACTTCCGCGGTACCGCCCAGAGAGCAAAACAATGATCCACCGTTGAGTGCCCTTCTTTAAATCCCCCCCTGTTCTGGAGGTACTATACAGTTATCTTCAGCCCAGTCTTTTAGCAAACCTAAGATTATTTTAGAAAATACTTTTTCCCCAATATTCAAGAGGTTTATCGGGCGATAATTTTTAGGGGAGTTTACATCGCCTTTTTTATGTATTGGTCTGATGATAGCCCCTTTCCAGCTATCTGGTAAGGTTCCGGTTTTTAATATTCTTGAGAACATCTTTGAGAACAGTTCCGCCCTCCGATCTATATTTGTTTTTATAATGATGGCGGGTAGATTGTCTGGGCCAGCAGCTCATGTCAAATTTAGGTTGGCTATTATTGTTTTGATATGGCCTTGAGAGAACTGCTCCATTACTTCTTCCCTAACTCCTGGCCAGCTAGATGATATCTCCTCCCTCCTTGGCCATTTGCCGTAGATCTCCTCAAGATAAGTGACCTACTTATCCTCTGGGACAGAACATTGCATAGTCCCTGCCGCTTTCCCCGTACATTCCTGTATCATTTTCCAGAAGCCTTTGACATTTTTGTTCTTCAATTGCCACTAGTAAGTTCTTCCAACATTTTTCTTTAAAGGATCTTTTTTTTCTCTTATAGATGCCTTATATTTTATCCTTAATTTCTTAAGTTCTAATAATGCTGCTTCATTATAGCTACGCCTAAGGCTTCTTTCATGTTGCCTAATAGCGGCCTTTGCTTTCCAGCAGTCTTCATCAAACCATGGTTTATTACTTACATGTAGTGATACTTTACTTACTAAGCTAGGCGTGCCCCGTTTAATTTTTATTCTGAGGCATTCTACCAGTTGTCTTATTATATCCTCATACCAGGATATCTCCTCTCCTTCTACTAGATTTTCTAGGTCAACTACTATCTGGAGTTCCCTCAGTTTCTTTAGGTGTCTTTCACTAATCCGGTTTGAAAGTTGCTTAGGATATTCAACCTCTACATGTAACAATTTCTGTCTCGGCGGAACCTTATTTGCATAATTTCTATCAATAGTGGGAAATGGTCACTACCTTCTACCTGGAGTATTTCAAAATGTTGAGTTAAGTGGAAACACCAAGCTTGAATAAAGGCATAGTCTATGGGGCACATTTGCTGTCCTATTTTAAAGGTGCGCTTTGCGGGCTGATCTGTTTCTTTCCTACCATTAACACAAACCAAGCCCAGCAGCCGTCCAAGCTCTACATCTTGATTTGAGAGCTTGTTGCTGATGAACATTGCAGACTCAATATTATACGCTTTTAACATATCGCTATTCCAGGCATCAGTTTTTAGGGGATTTAGTCTGATTAAAATCCCCTAGAATTAAGATCACATCTCTTGGGTAGATTTCATATAAGTTCTCTTTCGTTTTTTTTTTTTTTTTTTTTTTTTTTATATATAGACACTCCAGCTCTGCTTTATACTCATTTTCTCCCCTTTCTGTATGTACACATTGATAATACATGAATCTTCACCCCCTATATTGGTATTTAGGATCAGCACTCTGCTACCCAGTGCCCAGTTACATGTTAAATCAAAGGAAAAAATATCTCTCACTATCCTTGTGGAGACCAACGTCATCTGGCCACCTGATGCCCTACCTATTTCATTCTTCCTTGCAGGTTTTACGTGATGTGCAAAACCTTCAGTAACGGGGGTTTCGTCGCACAGCCATGTCTCCTGTAGGCACACGAAATAGATCTTTCCGAGGAGGTTTTTAAAAGTCTCTATCTGTATTCTTTTATAGCCATTAACAGTCCAAGACTAGATACATAGGCTGTGCGACGACCCAGTTTCCTAATCGATGTTACTAAAGTTCCCCTCTTCCTCCTGGTCCGTATAAGCCAATTCTCTATACCTGTTTCTGACCAAGACATCTTCCTCCCCCCCACCCTTTCTTTTTGGGAATAATTGTAATTTCCAGGGCTTCCTTGTTACCCCGTCCAGATGTAATAATTTTTATTTGCCGTTCTCCCAACCCTGCATGGTTTCTGAGGAATTGATTGGTGCCCTTGATTATCCCTTATCACATCCTCTCTATTTACTAATCTGATTCCTTCCCTTAACATCTCCGCTTCTGCTTTTTCCATTGCAACTTTTATTAATGCTGAGTGGAGAAGGACCTTTGTTATTTCTTCTCCTTTAGCGTTAACCAAAACCCCCACTTCTTTTAAGTCATCTGTACTGACATATTTTAAGCTAGGGCAATTAGCAAATGAGAAAAGTAGCTGCGAGCGATTTAGAGGTTTTAGTTTCTTACCCCATTTCTCCCCCTTTCCCTGTTCCTTAGGTTCTAGATATAGCCAGGTGTTCACCATCCTGGATTCCTGTAGGGTCTTTAGGCTTTCCTCTGATCTTTCACCCCTTCTCTTCATATTACTTTCTACTCTACCTCTATTCTTACAATTTTTCGCCAGGGATAAGTTACCTGGCCCTGCATCAATGGACATCTCCATTTCCCATTTGGATTCTACCCCCTCCTTTCTCCCCATAGATTTCCTCAAGGGGGCCTTTACACTCTTCGCCACGCATTTACCTAAGTCCCAACTTGATTTTTCTTTGTCTAAGGGTGCTTGCTCCTATGTCTACAAGTGTTAACTGATCTGTTTCTACCCTTGCTGCCTTGTCCCTGGGCCTTTGGTCATGGAGTACCTTTTTCCTTTTCTCCTGTTTTACTACCTGTTTGACCCGTAGGACCTTTTTCCCCCTTTCCTCCTCTTCAGGCAACGCCTCCTTTCACCATATCTCTTTATAATCATGGGACGGACAGCGGGAGATATATACAGTTGCCTCCTCCTCTTTAGGTATATTTCCCCTTGTCGTTTCTCCCGCCTCATCTGCTTTTTTCTCTACCGCTCTTACAAGGGATGGCATTTGGCCTTGAATCTGCATCAGCTACCCAATTATGTTCTTAAACTGATTACTTTGGGTTTTTAGAATTTCATTATTTAGAACTGAAACCTCTAAGATTCCTTGCAAAGTTTTCTGGAGCATCAGCATAACCTCGAGCATTGATAAGCTCGAGGTACCCGTCACTTCCAGACTATTGACGGGTAGACCTGCTAACTCTATGTGGACAATATTAGCATTTTCCAAACTTTCTTTCCCATTACGTCTATATTCCTCGTGGGCAACGTCTCTCTCTGGCTGTGATTCGCTCTGAATTTCATTTTCTTCCTCCCCCACTCTAACTCTAAGTCTTGGATAATTACTGACTGAAACAGCCGAGGGGAGGAGGACAACCGAGGTTCCATTGGGATCTTAGCGATGTCGAAGTTTGATTCAGGGAATCGGCGTCTGATACCAGGTTCTGTCATTTTTGGGGACTCCACCGCATTTAGCTCTTTCTGGTGTCTCATTTTCTTTCAAATGTTTACCAAAAAAGTCTTTGATAGATTTTGAGACTGTAGAACCGACTTTTACGCCTGCTGCCTAAGCGGTCATCAGCCCCTTCTGTTTTATTATACATGAGGATGCGGTAGACCCCATTGCAGATGTTTTATTTCCGGTAGGTGTCGTCATTGCACTTTCCAAGTCTTTGGGTAGTTCTGTTAGGTCTTCTACCCCAGGGCTTCTATTTCCTGTTTTTTTTAGAATTATTCTGTACTTTACGTGGTTTATTCTTCCCTAATGGCATAGCTTTATATTCTCCTTCTCTGCTTACACCCAAGGGAGCAGAGATTTTCAGGGCGTTTTTTTTCTCGCTTTGTTGAATTACCCGCAATTTCTTGGTGCACTGCTGCCCCTTTAGCATAAACTCTTAGCTGCAACTCCCCCAATTATAATTGTTTTTTTCCACTGACCTCTGTTCTGTGGGCCCATGCTCTTCCTCCACCACCTTATTCCTTTTTTCCTCTGGCTCTTCCAATCCTGGCACTGCCAATCCTGGCAGCCTCCTCTGTGTCTTATCTTGCAGGTTAGGGTTCCTGGGGGTCTCTATCCCCACCCTATCTTGCTACGGGGCGACCTCTGGTTAGGGTCCGGTTAGGATCTGCCCAATCAGTGCCTGCAGTCCACTACGGTCCTCACCGTGGCGTCTCCTCAGGTCACACGCCAAACGGAGGACGACTAGGGTGGCGTCTCCTCGAGTGTGACCCCTAGTGCGATTCCCTGAGTCTGCTCCAAGCAGCGCGCAGACAGGCGGCGAAAGCGGGCAAACAACTGCCGCGATGTCCGCACCACGCTGCCGAGGCTGATCCGGAATCCTGAAACCGGAACCGGAAGCCTTCCGGGCTGGAGACTAAGGCGCAACTAAGGTGGGAGGTTTCTCAGCAGCGCGACCACACAGTAACAGAGGATCCGTTTCAACTGACAAAGGGGTTAGGCAGGGATAAGGAATGAGGAATTCAAGGAAGGGCTGAAAGACCTCAGCAGCATTTGATTTACAAGCGCTGGTCACACATGGTGCACTGTATTAGGGTCTGATAAGTAAATTATATAAACCAATCATGAAGTCACTAATCCAGTACAACATTTTACAATAGAGAGCACTTGCTCTTTGTCAGAGTAGCAGTGGCAAAGTGTCCAAAGCATCTAGACCAGCAAAACACATAGCAAAAATACAGTTCATACAGCAAAAAATGGAAGGGTGACCCAAGCCAATGGTGCCAGGTCTAAAAAGCATTGTAACACGTTAGGCATTTTTTTTTTTTCCAAAATGTTGTAGATTGAATTTGTAAGTCATTGCATTGTGTGTTGTCTAGATGTTCAAATATGTTTCATGACTGCTAGCAGTAATTTAGTTTTAATTACAAAGTGTGTAAAAATCCTTTGTTTGCTTTTCCAATAGGCAAGATGAAACCAGTTTATTTCACAACTCTCCGATGCAATCAGAAAGTTTAGAAAACCTCTGGGATAATTTGAGCCTGACACCATCTAACGTGCCTCCTGTAAATGCCACTGCTGGCCTACCTCAGAAAGGTAAGCAAAGCTGTAAATCTATGCATGATGGGTGTGCAATCCATTTTATTGTCTCTTGGCCTGCTCTTCATTGTTTTCCTTGATTGAAGTAAGGTTCATACCTTGGAGACTGCCGGCCATCTTTAACTACTAAAATATAAGATGACTCTTTGTGGGGCTATTCTTCTATATACAAGAGGGAGACTTGTTCAGTGCCCCAGACTTCAATGCATGTATTTCTAAACATTTCTAACTGCACATGTGCATTCTACTCATGGCAGTGCTTCCTTGCCAGCATTACCCACTTGTTTTGTGCATGAAAGTTAGTAAAGAAATGTACCGGATTCCTGTCTACATAATTAATTAAGCAAACATGACATTGGTTGCAAAATGTTTCTAGGGAAGTGTAGTAATATTCTTCCCACATTCCCTTCTCAAACAGACACATGAGGAACAATCACACACCCAGGCAAAAGAAAACAGGGAAACTACACGTTACATATGGGTAAGATACTGAAACCCTCTACCCACACACACTATTCCCTAGCAACCTTGTGGTCTGTGACACTGTCTTACCACCACCAGATTATTACACATATCATGGCCATTCCCTACAACCTGAGGTTCTCCGACTATCCCTCCCACCTGCTGTACTTGCTTAAGTCTCTATCATCCTTCACCATCCACCCTGAACAAGACCCAGATTCCTTTATCCAGCACCGGGTGACTTTCATCTTCTTTCTGGAACAGAACCACTCTTCTCAGTTTCCACGTCTAACCATTTTCCAACTTCACCCAGTTTCGTCCAACACCATCAATCCGTAGGGACCCCAAAACCTCAACAAACCTGGTCTTACTCCGCTATGCTTAACCTTTAACCAGTCCCCTACACCAATCATGCCTTCACTTTGACCTCCTTCCACATTTCTTACCACCTTCTCACTACATCCTTCCTTCAACCATGAAGGAACCAACTTTGTCCCTTGTCTCCTGCCCCTCATCTCGAAGAGAGCTTTTCCACCTCAATTTGGCATATAATAGTACAGCATGAAACCCCTCCTGTTTAGGCAAACATTCAAAAAGGCCCAATAAAATCTAGGATAATCTTTTCCCACAAAATCTGCCTCTGACATATGTTGTTGATCCTTCTTGACACCCAATCGTACATTCAAACTCTTCTCCAAATTTTTACATTCCACACACCTCTATACCCATTGCTTGACTTCTCAGCCAATCTTGGGCCACCAGAAATTCTCCTTTAATCTCTTCAGCATGAAAGTCTGTTCCATGTGACCTTCATATGCTAACCTCCCAAGTTTATTACTTTGTGTTCCTGAAGGTACATACATATCTTTCATCCCTCACAATGAGTTCGTTCCTGCTTAAAGACAATTCCTCAACCACCGTATGATAAGGTTTGATGGCATCTGAAACCTACTCGCCCTTGAACATCTCACTTAATCATTCTTGTCACTGCCTTTAGTTCCTTACCCTCACTCATAGCTTTCGTCCACTCTTTTATTGAAACTATTCCACGCACATCTTCCACTACATCTGCTACAACCGTCTCTATATTCAGGTCACCTTCAACGACCACTTTATCAGGCATCCTCGATAGGCAGTCTGCCACTTTGTTCTTCCAACCAGGAAAAAACTCAATACTACCGTCACAATCTTACATTTGACTGCCAACCTAGCTAGGCGTCCTGAGCAATTCTTGGTCCCAACACCTTAAGCAATGGTTTATGCGAAAGTGATTTGCCGCTCATGCGGCCGCCAATGCTCTCACTCAGTGACAGTAATTCCTCTCGGAATTTTTCAATGAGCGGGACTCAAAGGCTGTGGTCCTTGCACCTTTCTCATGTATCTCACAGCCCCAATGCAGACAACACGGTTATCTAAAGTTAGTACAGTTTTGAAATCACATTGAAACTGAACTAATGTCCGCATTCGAAATATCATGCTTAATTTGCTCAAAAACTTTTTTTTTTTTTTTACATATTACAATCCACCCCCCACCTTCAACGGCTCTATAAATGGTTCTGATTTATCCGCAAAATCTCTGACCAACTTAGAGGAATATTCCACAAGTCTCATGAAAAAATGCAACTTGTCAATATCAGGGGTTTCTGCATTCACTATGGCACTCACAAGATTCATTTTGGGTCTTGCCCCCTACCCAGAAATGAGATAACCCAAATATTCAAACTCTTGCACTGAACATTTACACTTCTCTTTTCGTGGGGTGAGATCTGCATCCAATTATTGAGAGAATACTTTGCGTAAAGTGCTATTATGAGTATCCACACTGGCCCAAAAGATCAATATATCATCTTAAAAAGAAACTACATTGTTGACCTTAAACAACACATTGGATACTGAGGCTCGTGAAAGTTCCAACCCCTAGAGCCATGCTCACACCGGAGTGCCCCAAACATGCCAACAATTTAACAAACATTGGCCACAAATCCCAGTTTAATGCAGAAAACACTTGCAGTCACTAGTAGGGGCACAGGTTGGGCTAGCACACACAAGCAAATTTGCTGGAGCAGGACTACTGCACTGGTTGGAATATGCGACACATGATTTCTCTGCAGGTGATGACCTTAGTTTGATCACAGGTGCCTGGCTCTCATCCCCTCGCCAAAATATGTAGTAATCTTCCTCCAAACACAACTGGAGACTTCTGTTGTAACCACGCTTCAACTTGATTCAACTTTATTCGCAGATGAAAACTTGCCGGACAAGCCAGACACCAACAGTTTCTTCCTCCGTTCTCCCAACTGCCACCGAACCTTGCTGTCACAAGGCCCTTCTTATATAAATGCATTCCATCCCCGTAAGATGCTGGAAGCATGAACCGAAAAGCCCAACTCAATGTAACACATTATAACCTATCCCCTTATCTTCAACATTATAACGCAGGAACCCCATATATATGGAGATGGCACCCAAAGATGTCTAGGTTCTCGGATACAGGCTTCCTGATGCAGACTCTTTTATTGAACTTAGAGTTTCAAGGGGCAAACACTGTCTATTTACACCCTCTAGACAAAACCTTCTGAGACTTAGTGTAGAGCTAGTTTTCCTTCTTCCATCAGCTCTTCAGGCAGCGGGTGGTACTCCAGCCGACCTTGGGTCAGCAAACTGCAAGACAATAAATCTCCCGACTGTCCTGTAATTTAATTACTTTGCACTAACTGTAAGAGAAACCTCTGTTTCCATGGTGCATTACTAGTCTGCTGGTTACAGCAGGGTTGGGGTGATGGCGGAATAGGCAGATGGTTGTCTTGTAGTAAAGCTGATCAGTGGTCATTCTCCCCAAGACCACACTAGAGTCACTTGCCAACAGTACTATTTGCTACTTTCACAGATAGCAATGTTGCGTTTTTGGAACCTGGGATTGTTATCTCTGAAGTCTAATGAATTGGACCTTTGATATGAACATAACCCCTGGCCAGTGTGATTCTTTTCTGGATCACTCAAAGCAATCGATGTGGCAACCACTGTACTCCGATTAGCAAGCCCATTAGGAGATTTCCTTTAGCGTGATTGCTTAAGCTAAGGACCAATAACTGCCTTCTTTATTCTCTGATGCAGCACCAAAGGGTCAGTGTACCATTTGACAGAATGCTACTGGGAAGACTAATTTACGTGATGTGGTTTGTCTCTTGGGTCTCAGAGTTTGAACTATGCCGTGACCTGGCTGATCATTACACAGCAGTCTTAGAGGTTTTGCATGCATGAAGAGCACAGTTATCTTTGAGTTTCTCGAAGACATCGCAGATCATACTGGGAATGCTACCCTATCTGAAATGGCTGCAGTGGAGTTTGAAATTCTGACGATAGGGGGTCCTCCCTATCCTCGTGTGGCATTGCTTTGCCCACCCAGAGGAAGAGTCAGATGGAGCTCACTAAGTATGTCTGCAGATTTGGAGATGTCTACATACGAGCTGCTGCATAACATCCAAGTGTAGTAGTTCAGAGAACGGATTATTAATCCACCATGATTTTATAATTTCGAAAGCCATTGGTACATCTTGGCTTTGGAATTGAGGTATTGGCAGCTTGTCTGAATTTTCCAGCTAATGTTCAGTATTTCTGGCAAGCTAATAGGCTACTAGCTTCTCTTGCTTATCACACTGCACCAGCAGGGAAGTCTCCGCTGGCTATGGATATCTTTCTTTGGATTGCTCCAGCACCTTTGTGCAGATTTTACTTTCCTTCCTCTTTTGATTTTGGTAGCCTGCCAAAGCGCAGCTGCTTTCTTCTGCTGATATTGCCGAATCGCCATTGAGCGGGGAACAGCGTTTACTACGCAACTTTTATAAAGCTGTGCCTTCACGACGACACTTTTACAACGCAAGTCGTTACAACGACTTGCGCTGGGGGGGGGGGCGCTCCAGGATAGGGAATAGTTTAATTTACTATCCAACTCCTTCCCTACTATCCATGGGGACTGGAGTTGGAATAGTAAATTAAACTATTCACTATCCAGCGCCCCCCAGCGCAAGTCTTTGTAACGACTTGCGTTGTAAAAGTTGCGTCGTAAAGGCATGCGTTGTAAATGCATGCGTAGTAACGACATACATCCCATTGAGCTCGAGCTATTGTGGGTCCGCAGATGCTCTGTTGGCTTTATTGTTTTGAAAGGGAGGTAGGCAGTAAATGGTTCCCAGTGATAAAGAGCAGACGTTTTATAGCCTGCCTTGCAAGAATTCCTATAAACTTTTTGTTGTTACTGACATAAGCAGTCCTACAGGTGGAAGGTTTTCAGATCTCATGCCATTACTGAAAGCTTTACGATCGCTAATGGCACACCTGGTGATTTTTGGTTTAATCCAGTAATGCACAGAATAAAACTCGCCGAATTTAATCCCCACTGCAGATATTTACTTTTCCTCAACTTCAGAATGATGAAAGGTTTAACCAGCCATATTATTATTAGAATCTCCAAATGAAATTTGATCTAAGTAATATTACTTACAAATAATGAGATGCCAGACACCATTTGTAAAGGATAACATCTACCATTGTCTGGGTGCTGAGTGCGGACTCTGTTATGGTTGGTGGTACTGAGTGGGCGTTACCCAAGACATTTTGATTTTACTAAAATGATAAATGTAGACTCATAGAGGCTTTCAGACACTCCTCTTCATCCTTGGCCTGTTGTCGTTCATACTTTTCTTCCTCCCACTACACCATAAAGCATAGAGCAAGCTGCAGTGGGCTAGCCCACTCTAGCCACTGTCTAGCTTAACTGTGTGTGATAATCAGATATTTTGCAAGGGGCAACGCTGTGCACAAACTAGTTGCCTTCAGTGCCAGGGACAGCTATGTCAATGTGTGCCTTTTCAGACCATAGTTTTGCTTTTATGTAATTTTCTTTTCTCTTTAAATAAACGAAGACCCTGCAGCTCCCCATCAAAAGTTTTCAGAAAACCGAAATAACAAGCATTGACAAAGCTAAAAGGGTAGCAGACAGACCTGTTAGCTTTGGATGCTTTTTATAGTTGCTCTTATAAAGTGTTTAGTGATATTGAAACATTCTTACTGACTGAGCTTTGAGTGCTTGTTGTGATTCATTCTTGTCTCCTTCACAAATCATAATTAAATACATGGCTCAACTAAAACGCTTTTAATTAAAGCTGCTAAATAGTTAAATGGCCAGATCCATGAATATTTTTTTTAATATAAAGCTTTTCTTATAAGCTTAATAGCGGTGGCGGTTTGGTGACAGTATGTTCTTTCTTTGTTTGTGACTGGATTGGAATAAAAGAAGGTAAACGTCGCACAAGTTTGCCAATGCCTGACATATTGTCTTTGCTAATGCTTGTTAGCTACTTGTCCAGTGTCTGCTTAACTAAGTCTCATAGCTTTGATCCTTGCCCCACTGTTATATCTTTCACCCATGATTGTGACCTTAGTTTCCACATCCTACCTCTTCCAAGTTCAATGCTTTAAGTAAAGCACTTTGGCTGAAGTATTCGAACCAAAGATGTGAGTGAGTTCCTATTATTTACCCAGTCATCGGACCCCACCTCCTCCAAAAGCCTGGAAAAAAATGTAGTGTGATTTTGTATGCCAAAAAACAAAGGGAATGAACAAAGTTACAGTGAATCTGAAAGAGGTTTGTCATAGAATTCATATGCTTGGATGTTGGCATTTGCTGTGTTGTTGGTACTCTGGGTTTATAGTAAGTGTGCACTACAGAATGTAAGTTTAAATGCACAATATTGCTTAAGATTTTTTTTGTTTTCTTTTACATTTCAGCACTGTCCATCTAATTTACTTCATATTTGCAGTGTAGCACTAGCTGACACATAAGATCACTGATAGATGATCTATCACTCAGGATCTAAATGAAGGAAAAGCAAGCAGACTACTTTTTAAATGAAAAATTAATATGATGGACAAGCAAACACATGTATTTGCAAAAGAAGCTCACTACTTCAGTTGTCCTAACTGTTGAATTGGTGGTAAGAGTTAGTCCTAATATATGGATGAAGTGTGGAAATTTGCTTCATGGAGATGTCAAATTGGCAATAGAAAAAGCCCCAGTCATGGACTATCATAAAGATGATTAGTATAGTGCAAGAAAGACCATAACATTTTTGTCGGGAGATGGCAAGCCCTTCCAAACTGAATTGGGTAGAGATGTCACTGCCCTTGTGCTAGTTCAGGCAAAAGTCCGTAGAAAATAACCTGTTCATACACGGTCATAGTAGACGTAATGTCTGCACAGCACAACTCATTCAGGAGAAAAGGATAACCCTAGTCGGGAAGATGCTGTTATGTGACATTTTACAGTTTAAACGCTTGTAAATGGGCGCCCCAGTGCTTAAAAAAGGATCTGCAAGCACAACGCAGGAGCATGTTATTACTCCTGCTGAAGAAGTCTGGTGTGCTTCACTTATTCAGTTGGTTGCTTGAAAGCTGCCTAGATGAGCCCTAAAGAGGTGCATCTTTGGGCGGTGTATGGCTTGAGAATCCATAATGGGACAAAGAGGGTTGTGCAGTGGACATACACGCTGATTCTTTGAAGTAGTCTGCCTGTGACTAAGCATATAACATTTTTCTGCTGCTGTCAGTGGAGTAAATTAGGCATCAAAGATGTCTACTTCAGACCAATTTAAGGTGGAAATTCATTAACAAAGGAACAATAACCTACAGCTGTTTGGCAGCACTACCACCTCCAAACAAATTTATAAGTTCTCTTCATCTACAAGATAAGTGTCATCTCTCTTCCTCAAAAGCCACCTATGTCCTCCACAATACTACTAAGCACGCTGTGCCCGTCCGTGCTAAGGCCGGGCTGGACGGCTGGACATCTGGCTCAGTCGCTCCTGACCCCCCGCACTTTAGATACCCTACTCATACTCTGCTGGCGCTTAAACCACCCGGGCTCCCATGTTTTTACTCTTTCGCCTGACGATATTATATGTCCGCTGCCGTGTGGGTGCCGGATTTTTGGTACGGTAAATTCCACTTCCCTCCCTTCTAGTCATATGCCTGGCCAACCCTCTTGCCCAGGCCTTATGACTTCGAAGGAAGAGTGTCCTCTAAATGCCCGCTCGCTCATTAAAAACAATATCATGTTTAGGGACCTTGTATTAGATAGGAAGCCTTCCCTGGTTTTTATTACGGAAACGTGGGCAAAGGACTCGTCTAGTCCTGATCTCATCGAAGCTGTCCCTCAGGGATATTGTTTAGTTCGTCAAGACAGACTGAGTCGGGTGGGAGGAGGGCTAGCAATTCTTTACAAGGATCATTTCCACTGCCACACTGTCTCTATCTCCGACCCCATGGACAGCTTCCAAGCACTATTTTTTACCATAAAAAGAGGCCATAGAGCCCTTTTCAGTGGAATCTTGGTCTATCGCCCTCCTGGCTCTCGTTCCGACTTTGGACAACGGTTTCTTCATGTTTTAGAACCCTATTTTGGTCGGAAAGACTTCACGGTCCTGGGTGATTTTAATTTTCATTTGGAGAGGCAGGATATTAAGGAGACTATCTCTCTGCTTGATGCCATGTCAGCTTGTGGATTTGTCCAACTGGTTAGAGGGGCTACTCATAGAGCAGGTCACACGCTCGATGGAATCTTCTCTAATGACGAGAGGCTGATAATTAAGGACTTTATCGCTCTATCATGGTCCAACCACCTGGCAGTTCCATTTGAGCTATCTTGTCCTTCCTCGCATATGTTCAAAAATACCTTAAGTCATAAGGAACTTCGCAGGAATTTCAAGAATATTACAAATAGCTCCCTTACCCCGTGGGCACCCAAGTTGTTCTCTCCCCAAGGGGAAAATGTCTCTATGGCAGTTTCACAGTTTGAAATGACCGTGACTGAGACACTGGATGAACTAGCCCACTTTAAATTACGCCATCGAGCCAGGAAAAGGCCTTCAGCCCCCTGGTTCTCTGAACATCTTAGACTCCTTAGACAAGAAGTAAGGAGGCGGGAGCGACTATGGCATTCTGGTTGGGATCTAAAGGATAGGGAAGCCCATAAGACTCTGTTGAGAAATTATAAAAGGGAAATCATAAAGGCCAAACAAGAACATTTTACGGCCTTGACAACCTCATTGACTTCCCCTAAGGAGCTCTTCAGGGCAGTGGACTCCCTTATAACGCTCCAAACTCCAGATCCTGTAGTAGCATCCCAAGAGCTTTGTAATAACATTGCCTCTTTTTTCCAGGCGAAAATTCTAGACATCTACTCTGCCTTGGAGCTACAAAGATCTTCTACTATTGGGCCCCCTGCCCTGGAAGCTATGGACCATACCCCGGCAGAAATACCTTCTTTAAACACCTTAGACTCTTTTCCCCCTCTCTCTTTGGAGGACCTGGACAGCCTTCTTAATAAAATTAAATCTGGCTCTCCCCTGGATGTATGTCCTCTTAGGATTCTCAAACAGTGCAGAGATACTTTTTTGCCCCCGCTGGTTGATATTATGAACGGAGCCATTAGGGATGGCCTTTTCCCCACCCAATGGAAAAACGCGGTGGTAAAACCTTTACTTAAAAAGGCCTCCCTGGACCCAGCAGTTCTAAAAAATTTCAGGCCCATTTCACTCCTTCCAGCCCCTGCAAAGATGCTAGAAATACATCTTAATAAGCATTTTGCCGCATTTATAGAGAACTCTGGTTGCCTCGACTCTTCCCAACATGGATTCAGGAGGGAACACAGCACGGAGTTGGCCCTCACCATCGTGTTGGACAACATCCGCACACGTGTTGAAGGGGGCCAGACCACCCTCCTGATCCTCTTGGATCTGACGGCGGCCTTCGATACCCTTTCTCCCTCAGTATTAACAGCTCGGCTGAGGGAGGTTGGGATTCAGGGGGCTGCCTTAGATCTACTCACTTCTTTCCTCAACCATCGAGTGCAAAGAGTGAAGTTGGGGGGAGTATCTATCTCCATCCCAGCCTGTGCAATGTGGGGTCCCCCAGGGGTCTGCTCTGAGCCCGACCCTATTTAACATCTATGTGACCCCACTTGCCAGGCTAATTAGATCTTATGGGATGGAGATAGTATCCTATACAGATGACACCCAGATCCTCGTCTCTCTCTCTGTCAGGTACCCCGACTGCCTCTAACTTTAGATCTTGTATGGAGGCAGTCGGGCAATGGATGATTTACAATTCACTGAAACTGAATGGAGAGAAAACGGAGGTGATGGTGTTTGGAGGGAAAGAGGATGTATGGTCATCTGGTTGGTGGCCAGACTCATTAGGAGCCTGCCCTACCCCCACCTCCTCTGCAAAAAATCTAGGGGTTATGATTGATCCCGCCCTCAATCTGGATAAACAGGTTAACAGAACCATCTCTACTTGCTGGGGCATCATTCATATGCTCTGGAGGATCAGGCACTACCTGTCACTGCAGGCAAGGAAACAGCTTGCAGTGTCCCTCATTGGCTCACGACTGGACTACTGCAATGCGCTGTATGTGGGACTGAATAAAAGTCTACTGCAGCGCTTGTAGGTGGTCCAGAACGCTGCTGCCAGGTTTGTCCTTGATCTTCCCAAACGTGCCTCAGCCACAGCGGCTAGAAAGCTGCTACACTGGCTTCCCGTGGAGGACCGTATCCATTTTAAGATCTTGTGTATGACCTATAGGGCATTGGCTAAAAACAGTTCCACTGGTGTAGGATCCATCTTGTCCCGCCGTACTCCTGCTAGGAACCTGCGCTCCTCGAATACATTTCTTCTGTCAGCCCCTCGTTTCAGGAGAGTTAAGTGGGGGGGTAGGGCTTTTTCCACCTTGGCGCCCAAATGGTGGAACTCCCTCCCTCTGGATTTAAGATCGCTACCCACTCTCCAGGCCTTCAGAAGTGCACTGAAGACCCATCTCTTTGTGCAGGCCTATTTGTAATGGTGATATGCCTATGTTTATGACATAGTTTGTTAGGCGCCTTGATACCTTCGGGTTATTGTCTGCGCAATATAAATTTTATTCAATTCTATTCAATTCAATTCACGCTGCCGTATCAAACGTTTTGTGGGCATTTAGTTACCAATACAGCTTGGTGCCTGGGTATTGGTTTGTCAGTAAGCAACCATCTACATTTAGGTGTCTGTGGTTGCAACTACTTTAGAGTTGATAACTATTCTACTGCCGACAAACATAGGTGGACTTCTGAAGTAGTTACATTTTCACACTCTTACCCATCTTTAGTAAATGGGCACTATTCTTCAATAGGTAAATAAAAAAATGAAAGTCAGTTACCTCGGGAAATGTTTTTTTTGCCAGAGGCTGTAAACCGGCCATTCGAAAAATGTTCCCTTTCAGTTGGGCATTGGTAGATGTAGCTTACTTTTAGAAAAGTTGGATCAAACTTGTTTTTTGGGCTCTTTTTTTTTTTTTTGCACCTTGGACACCACACGAAGATTAAAGCTGTGATGCATGGAAAAACTGGCAATATTTTACCTCTTATGAGACCCATTTGGAAACAGAATTATAGTTTGCAAAACATCAAATATTGTAAGAGCTGGATTTGGCTTCTAAATAAGCTCCCAGTTTTCCATTTTTACAGATAAATACAGACGGAAAACAATGTGTTTCCGGTTTGTATTTATTTTTAAAAGCAGAAAAATACTGAAAATGGTGCTTCTTTTCGGTCACTCTCCATGCTGTCTTTTGTAGGTTTCCAGGCCAACAGCTGAGCCGATGGACCACAAGAGGAGTTTAAAAACTAGATTAAATGACCTTAAATACAGGCTTTTGTGAACCTATTTGTAATATAATGCTAATATTTACCTGTGGGTGTAGTGTTTTGTTAAATTTGGCTGCTTCATTTGCTAAAACGCAAAAGGTATTAAAGTATGAATGCGTGTTTATCATGTTGAAATAAATATGGATAAATACACGGAGATGATAACAAAATACCATAAAACTGGAAGCCCTATTTATAAACATATACTATTATGACAACAAAAGCTTTTCACTGCAAACCATAACAAAATTGACTGCTGTAACCTTGCATGGCATGGTCAGAAGCACTACAAAAAGGCCTGGCTGCCAATGTCAGAGCAACTTGCAAAATCTAGATCTGCAAGTTCCTTGGCACATAAATAGTAAGACAAACATCTGCTGGAAAGTTGTATTGTTTCAAAGGAAAACAAAGCACCCATTAGGCATAGTCAAGTTAATGTTCATCAGCTTTAAAAAGTCTTTACTCTTGGTGTGCAAATATATCCTTTAGTTGTAACCAATGCAAATATCAGAAATCTGAAGTTAAGCTACCTCGCCAGATTTCACTTACTACTGAACTGCTACTTTACTGTAATTACCTCAAAATGCTACAAGGTCACTGGACTGAAGAACTGCAGGTGAGAACTGGAAAAACATTAGAACAGACTTGTGTCCGTGCAGTTCACCATTGTACACTTTGCTGAAACATTTGTCTTGCAATGAATAGCGTAAACAAAAACAGGCTTTTTCCTTTTTCCACAAGCTTTTGCTACTTCATCATTTAAACTTTTAGTCCTGTGATTTCCATAAAATTTACTTTGACTTCTCAATCTTGTTGTTCACAATATTTTATTTAGCATGCTCCTGAATGTTGAAATCTGATTTACTTAGCACCAACCTTCTTATAGAAATCCCTTCAGAGAAAATACAATTTTGCCATGCTACAAATCCCAAATACTGCATCATGCATCAAGCAAGGGGGATCTTGGATCGGGGAGGATCGGTGGCAGTCATCCTCCTCGATCTAAGCGCCGCCTTTGACACGGTGAACCATAGAATACTATTACATCGACTCCTCAGTCTGGGAGTCTCAGGGACAGCTATAGCTTGACTTCAATCCTTTCTGAGCAACCGGTCATTTCAAGTCTTCAAGGGTGACGCCATCTCCCCCAGCAAACCCATGGGCTGTGGGGTGCCGCAGGGCTCCTCTTTGAGCCTGACACTATTTAATGTGTATATGAGTCCACTAGCTGAGATAGTCCGTCCGTTCGGGATAAAGATCATAACATATGCCGACGACACTCAGCTAGTGGTATCTCTTAACCAGCTCGATTCTCATAATGCACAGGCCAACTTAAGAGGCTGCTTAGAAGAAGTCAACAGCTGGATGACCTCCTCTTGCCTGAAACTGAATGGAGACAAGTCTGAGCTGATGCTCCTCGGCAGTTCCCCTGCCTCCTCGATCAATTCAATCTGGCCTGTCTGCCTCGGCCCCTCCCCTACACCGAAGGACACAATAAAAAGCCTCGGTATCTGGCTGGACAAATCACTTGGCTTCAATTGTCAGGCAACCAAACTTTCAGCTACCTGCTTTGGGATTCTCAGGCTCATTCGCAAGATTCTCCCCCTGCTACCATTTGGGGCAAGACAGATTGTAGTCCAAGGCCTAATTCAGTCCCGCCTGGATTTTGATAATGCCCTCTACTTAGGAGCCCCCAGCAAACACCCTACAAAAGCTTCAGATAATACAAAACTGTGCAGCACGTACCTTGCTGCAGCTTCCCCGTCGTCTCTCAGTTAAATCCGGCCTCAGAAGTCTTCACTGGCTTCCGGTTAGGGAGAGAATCAATTTCAAGACCCTCTGTATTTCCCACCAAGCGTTCTGGAGAACAGGTGCGGCTATTAATCAGTCCTTAATTACCCCCTACCACCCTACTAAACAGCTCCGTTCTGCTCAGTCCTTTCTTGACACAGTCCCCAGAATTAAAAGATCAATATTCGGGGGTCGATCTTTTTCCTACAACGCGGCTAAACTGTGGAATTCCCTCCATCTGAGATCCCAGCCCAACCTACTCCTGTTCCGCAAACACTTAAACCTTTCTCTTCACAAAAGTCTAATCTTTCCTGTTAACATTTTGACCAGAAGTCACAGCATTTCTAGCGCTAGGACGCCTCAGGGCAGCTACTGCGCTTTATACATTTTCTTTTCTTTACATTTCATGCAAGTGTTTCGATGCACGTGCAAAGAGTTGGCCTCATAGTCTGGATAAAATTGAATGTTATTAAATCACACTAACGTATTTAAAAGATTACATTTATTAATTTGATAACATTGGAGGCGCATCTCAACTTGCAAAGCTCTTCTCTGTTTACGGTTGTAAAATGTTCTACACTTGTACCACACTTGTTATTCTTGTAGTATCCTTTTAGTACGCTAAATATATGGTGTAGGCGCAAGGGTATGACAGACTTTTCATGGACTCATTTTACTCATGAATATCCCATGTTGAGCTGGTATCGAAGAAATCCTTTCCAGTAGGATTTAATTATTGAGATTGTTTTTGAAGGTTAATGAAAATTATAAACCGGAAAGAAGTAACCTTTATATTGCGTAGACTGGTGATACTCTATCCCAACATAAGTGATGTTTGAGGGTTTTTTCTTCTATAAAACTTTTTTTTCTGCTGATTGTTTTAACAATCCTGTACAAAATTTTTTTTTTTTTTTTTGAAAACCTTTATTGTACAAAGAAAGCTCACAAATACGGGCCTACAACCCACGAGGGCCGGCCACCACATGGTAAATAACGTAATAAACGAAAAACAAATTCTCAACAGGATATGTCACCAGGAGCACAGGAGAAACAACAAAAGGCATCGAGCAATCAGCAAGAACAGGACAATAAAAGGTTAATTTTCTAATGCGGGGTGGGGAAACAGAAGAACCATGGGCCGTGCAACAAACAACCAGGGAGGGGCCGCGGCAAGCCGCCATCTTATGATCACAGAATGACAAAAGAGGCCATACAAACATAGCTATCAAAGAGTATAAACATAATCGGAATATAAAGAAACGACAATGGCATCAATCAAACCGCACCTACCCGTCGCCGCCCCCACCCAAATTGAGGAGACATGATCAAAAAGGCCCACATAATAAAAGACAATACGATACGCACCCCAACAAAAATAAAAGGACCCCCATAAAGGAGGAAAAAGGGGAGAGGGAAAAAGGGAACGAAAGAAGGGACTCCCACCAAACCACGCACCCCCAGGAGTGAAAGCAGGATAATAGAGTCCGGCAAGCGACGTAGCAAAAAATCGATACCGAATTACCCAGCGAGCCACAATCAGATACACACCGGAATACGAAAGTCACAGAAACTCCCCAGGGGGATACAGGAGGAGACGGAGTCCCGAAAAAAGTGAACACACAAGAGCCATAGAACAGAAAAAGAGGAAATAAGGGAGGAAAAAGACCCCCCAATACGGACAGACCCCCCCAACCCACCCCTAAAGCCCACCCTGCACCCCTGCAGAAGGCTACGGCCTACCCCCCCGCAGCGTGCCTGTCGCCCTAATTAGAACCCGAAATATAGCGGAGCAAAGTTAAGTCGGAAACAAAAGACAAAAATGGGAAGGGAAGAGAAGGAAACGAGGGATGGGAAACACACACAGACATACACGGGGGAGGGCCGGGAGACAGGAGTAAACGCACCCAGCCACCCGCCTGAGTCGAGGAGCCAAGTCCCCGGGAAGCCAAAAAACATCGGGTTAAAGTCCAGGAGCACCAGTCAGTCACACAGAACCATACCGGGACAGGTTGACCATCCAAACCAGTGCAAGACTACCGCACACAGATGCCAGTATACATCAGCCCTGTCCTTGTTTGTCCAAAGTGGAAACGGTCCGATCCAGCGAGGACCAGGCTACGAAGAACAGGAGACAGACAGCAGGAAGATCCAACGGCAGTCCGGAAAAGGCACGTAAAGTGGAACACGGAAGATCCAGGAAAGTCACGAAGTGTAGCAAACGATGCAGGCACAAGTCCAAGGATATGTCCAGAAAAACCGACCCATCTGGGCCAGCACAGGAGACTTCGCCGGGCAGCAGCGACCGAAAGGAAGCGGGAGAGTCATGAAGGCCAGGCCAAGCAAAATCCAGCTCCCGGGCCTGAGAAAAAGAAGGTAGCGCAGGAGGAGGAGGCGCCATCAAGTTCCGTACATCAGCAGACGCGGTCGGAGCCGGGGCCAATTCCGCCAGGATAATTCCAGCCGCACCCCGCGGCGGCACAATCACATCCGGCCGTGGGGGCCCCGGAGGCCCGTCGTGAGGAACCATCTCCGAAGCTAGGACAGGCGCGGTCACACAGAGCCGCCAGGAGAGCATGGTGTCCAGTACCTCCTTAAGTGTAGGAAAACCTTTACAGTATCCGGCACCCGGGCCATGCGGCGGGCCTCCAGCGCTCGCCCAGGCCCGGTCAAGACTCCCGGGGTCGGTCGCCATTTTGAGAGTCCGACAAGGCAGCGCGGCTGTAAATCTCCGCCGGGGCGGCAGCAAGGCAAACAAAGTCCCGCCGACCGGCAACAGAGCACCCCGGGCAGGAAGGGGGGCCACCAGAAGAGAGGGACTCGCCGGCCACCCAATGCCGCCGGTCCCGTTCTCCGAGTCCGGGCAGCAAAATCAAAATGGCCGGACCGGAGAACAAAGGGAGAGCAAGCCGGACACACGAGGAGCTCCGACCACGGAAGGCAGCGCCTCCACCATAGGCCTCCTCCCCACGGGAATCGGCCAGGAAGGACCTCCGGCCCACACGAACAACGGCCTTCCGACCACCTCCTCCGCGCCCCGGAGGGTAGATCCACAGGCTCCGTCCGGCCCGGGAGCCGGCAAGAAGATCCAGGCCAGTCCGCCTCCGACACTCCAATACAATCGGGGGCACTGCACCGGATCCACGGCAGCCAGGATAACCGGAACAAGAGGTAAGTGCCTGCAAGGCGTCGTAGCACTACCACACAGCAAACAGGGCTTCCCGGGGCAGGATTACAGCAGGATAAATGTGAAAACACAGGCGGGCGGACGGAGCCGAGCTAAAGCGCGGCCATCTCGGTCGCGAGCTAGGCTCCTCCCCAATCCTGTACAAAATTAATAATCTGATTCCTGTATGACTGACATTAAAGTGGAAATTTGCCATCTCGGTCCTTCCTGCGTAGTTTATATTGTAGAATGTGAAACTAGTGATGGATACTTTAGAGCTGGTCACTCTGTGATGACTGGTTCATTATTTCTTTGCACAAGGTATTTCCCTGGTAAAGGAACCTCATTTCAGTGGTTCCATAATAACCTTTCTGGTTGTTCTTGATCCTAGAGTTGGCTTGATCTTGCTGTGGTGTCCCATAAAGAGTGACTGAAGGAGAAAACTGAGGAACAATGATAAATTCCCACTGGTCATCCTTTCCCACCAACCTACCCTTCCCTCCCCTCCCACCCTGGCAAAACACACTCAACAACTTCCCTATGAATAAATTAAAGATTCTCTCCCTTAACGTTAAGGGACTAAATCACCCAACGATACGACCCAAAAATCCTAGACTACACACCATGGGTGACCTGCTACACCTACAGGAGTTGTAGGCAGCTTCGAAAGAAGCTCTTCTAAAAAACAAAATATCCTGGGTGAGTGACTTATCCTGTGCTCCAGCTATCAACAAGTAAATCCCTCATTTCCACCTCCTTGGGGCTCACTATTACCGCAACAGAAGCCGGCCACAAAGGTAGATGGCTCATTACCAAACTCAAAACATATTATACTGATATCATAGTTGTGAATATCTGCACTCCCAACAGCGATAACCCTATGTTTTGGTCAAACCTTAACAAAACATTGTCAACCTAACACATGCAATGCACACTTATAGTGGGTGGGTATTTTAACCTCCCGCTTCATACTCTGCATAATTACTCCACCGCACTCCCTCCCCCGAACATAAGCTTCCCCCAACTCTACTCTCTTCTTTCTCTCATTTGTCCTATCCTCTTTCCTTTACTATCTCTTTCCACCTGTCGTCATAGTTGGGTTGACTTTCACCAGAAAATCACTGTAATTCCCTCAACCTACCCCCCGCAAAAACTACACCCTCATCAACCTGCATACATACGACTACCCATACCCCACGTTTTACTTCTCACCAATCTTGAGAAACCTGAGACTACTGTATTATACTGCATAATGTCTCCCCAATGGGATACCGTTTTTTCGCCATACATTTGCCATGTCTGTATCTTTTCTCTCATAAAATGTCAATAGAAATGAGGAATTTAAAAAATACTATCCTCCTGAAACCCATATTCCCGCTAGAAACACTTTGAGCAGACAGTCTCCTATCTTTATAAACTTCACTGGCTAAGAGAGGCACACATTAAACAGCATATAGTATGCACACAAATGACAACGATATTTTTGTGAAGACTTGTCTTTGTAGAAAATCTTCTTTATTCTTATTTCTTGAACCACACAGCCAACGCGTTTTACCCGCGTTTTACCCACCGGGGCTTCCTCAGGGCTGTTAAAACAACAATAAAATGTCTGGTACACGTTCTATCACAAGTTCTATCACAGATACAATCAATGTTAACCCCATAACCAAAGTGAATAGTAGTGAACACACTACCACTTTCTAGTCTAAACATGTGAGTTAAAATCACAATCCCAAGGCAAAACCTTTATTAAGACCTGCCATGAGAACACCCACACTCCAAAAAAAAAAAGGAAAAAAATAGTTTTCAAAGAGACACAGACCAAGAGTACCGGGGACCAAGGAACTGTGTGCTCAAAGTGAAGGCTAACTTTCCAAGCTTAGACTCAAAAGAGCTTGACATCAGCAACTGCCTTCGTTAACCCTGATACAGTATTATTTGCTTACCGAAATTTGGGTTTCTGCTCTAGAACCTCTGATTAAATACTGAATACTCGCACACAGGATCGTGGAACTAAGTACTCTACCGTTGGGTACTTTAATATATTTTCTCAGCACATGGTCGTGTATTATTGAAGTAGTCCATGCACGGGTGTGGTGAATAACAAGATGCCAGTAGAATGCGTCTTGATTAGTGGTTGGTGTGTTTTCTTAGTTTTTTCTTCCCTGAGCTGGTGTGGATATGGATTTTGATGTCCATATAACAAAAAATATGGGGTTAACGAAGGCCGTTGCTGATGTCAAGCTCTTTTGATTCTAAGCTTGGCAAGTTAGCCTTCACTTTGAGCACACGGTTCATTGGTCCCAGGTACTGTGTCTCTTTGAAAACCATTTTTTCTTTTTTTTGGAGTATGGATGTTTTCATGGCAGGTCTTAATAAAGGTTTTCCCTTGGGATTGTGATTTTAACTCGCATGTTTAGACTAGAAAGTGGTAGTATGTTCATTACTGTTCACTTTGGTTATGGGGTTAATATAGATTTATCTGTGCTAGAACGTGTACCAGACATTTTATTGTTTTAACAGCCCTGAGGAAGCCCCTGTGGGTCAAACGCGTTGGCTGTGTGGTTCAAGAAATAGGAATAAAGATTTTCTACAAACTCGTGTCTCCAAAGAAATATCGTTGTCACTTGTGTGCATACTATATGCTGTTAATGTGTGTCTCTCTTAGCCAGTGAAGTTTAAATTTTGTTTGTTTTGTAGCACTGGAACTTCAGAGGCGGGCACGATTCCCTTTTTCTGTTGACACTTAGTGATTAAAGAGCAAGTGTGGCTGTAATTAGTTCCCTTGCTGCCATTTGCTTTGTTTAGACCAGGGGTCTCCAACCTTTTCTGTAGTGAGAGCTACTTCTGATCAGTGGAAATCGCCGCGAGCTACTAAAGGCGAAGCAACACGCACATTTTTTCAAGGGACCCCCTTACCCAGCTTTATTGACTTTAAGTCTAATTTCTTTGGAGCCCATACTGTGGTTTGAACAAAATACTTAGAGTTCCCTAGAATATATGTTCATGTGGCACATTTTACTCTAGGGCACATGAAACGCTTAAAGAAATTCTGCTTTATTTCAACGATTCCATAGTACTGATCCCATCTTTGATTAGTAAAACGTCACAAGTCACCCCCACACTCAAGCAGCACACCCTCCAGTTAAGCCACAAACAAAGCAGAGAGTGTTGGAGGTGAAAGGAAAACACTGGGATGCTGCTATAAATGAGACAAAATCTCTTCCCAGATTAGACTGGGCAGCTGAGTATGGGGTTCTGATCCCTGGAATGGGAAGATGGAGGATGGTACTGAAGGTGTCTCAGTATTTCCATATTGAGTTTCATGTGCTCTTAAAAACAATGCCTTGGAGTACAACACTTATTAAACAGCAGGAGAAACAGGGTGTCCCATGTACCTGACATGCACAGCCTCATGTGTGCCTGCTCCCTGCATCTCACATGCAGTATCATAAGTTTGTTCCCCATGTCTTACATGCAGTCCTCTATTTGCTCCCTGCTCCTCACACACAAAGCATCATGCAACTTGTCCTTGTACTTCAAATGCACACCCTCATGTATGCCTCCCCACTTTGCATATGTACAGCCTCTGTACCTGTACCTCACATTCACTGTCATGTAAATTTTTTCCCTGCACCTCACATGCACAGTGTCATCTCTGCTTATCATGTGTGCCAGCCCCTCAAGTGCAGCTTCTTAATTGCCCCCTTCCCTGTGCCCCACATTTGCAGTGTCAGTGTGTTCCCTACACCACACATAGGCTTGTGTTTATGTGGAAAATGACAATGTATATGTACATAAGCGGCGTTCATTTGTGTTCACCCTCGCCACTGTTGAAGGTAAAGCGAAAGTCACGAAGCAGTGGCCCCGCCATCTTGTCCCCTTTTAGGCCCCATCACGAACATAGATAGTAGCCATTTTTGTGTCATGACCTCTCTGCCCACTGCCAATAGCCTGCGTCTCTCTCTCTCTCCCCCACTCCCCAGCCTCACGAGTATTCCCCCGCGCCCTGACAGCCCCCGGTTTCTCCTGCGCGGCCATAAACGCACCTCTAAACACGACCCTGCCTCTGTGCTGAACCACTGCCCCCTCGCTCTTTCATCCCACCCATAGAACAGACCCTTTCGGTAACCTCTTCCTCCCTGCCCGATTGCCCGGCCTGATCCCAGGCCACCACCTAGCCCAACAGATGCAGTTTATTGCTTCCTACAGTAGGACCTCGCCTCACATCAGAGGAGCGGTGATTAATGAAGGCCTTCACACCCCTAGATCTGACTGACACCCCTGCATTCCCCCCAGGAACACCCTTCCTCTCTTCTGATGACCCCCCGGCTACACCTGGCCTCTCGACCCAGTCCCAAGTCATAAAACTAGGTCTCGTGGATATACCGCCCGGCTCCGCATAGCAAAACGTGATCTTATCGCCTGCCCAGCCTTAGATCCGACTACCCCCTCCTGCCCTCGTGTCCTGTTGGAATGTCCGGCTGCAGATTGGAATCACATGTTACATTTGGGAGGGGAAAGCAACATCAGAGCGGCCGGTATGGGAATAGGCCTAGAGCTGGGATCCCAAACATGCCCTTTTTGTACTTCAAAGTGTCTTTATTGCAATAAGGAATGTTTGTGCATCATAAACCTGTGTATAAAAGACGGAGCCGTAGAGAAACTTGTTAGAGCACCTCGAGAAGATACCCTGTTGTCTGATTTGACGTGTTCTGTTCCGTCGGAAATAAACTCCTGTTTCCTGCCTTCCAGTCTCCAGCGCCTGCCTCTTTATTTTGATAATCGTGAGTTGGGTGAGAAGCGGCTAACGCCGGGCAACTATGGAGAAAGGGGTAATTGACCTGATCTGCCTGAACCCTTTGTTTTACATTTATCTGTTCCTTCACCTCAAAAACCGAGCTCCCACTCTCTGCAGCACTTCAAACATTCAGCCATCATGTCTGCCTGTTTTAGAAGCCAGCAGTTCATGTGCAGAGTGGCATGTCTGACGACTCCATTGCACAAAATATTTTAATTCACAAGTGCATCATTAATCTCATCTCCCCCTCCTCACCCTCTCCACGGCACGCCCTCTCCTCTTTATTGACAGTGGCTCCCCTCTGGGCAAGAATATTTTTGGCGCCAGGGGTTGAGAAAGGCTTGGGCAGGGGCTAACACTTATTCAGCAATTAATTCAGTGGCCATGCCGCAGTGAATAAATCAAGACAGGACTTACCTTCCAAAAGACTCTGAGTCGGACTGGAAAAGGCATGTGGTGCAGACACTGATAGGGTGGTAGCAGTCAATACTGCCTGGGCCACGCCACTTGCACGACAAGCTTTTCAGACCCTGCTGCTCCGCACTGGCAATGTGCAGGAGGTAAGCACGGTGCAAGGGTCCTAAAGGCAGTGGGAGCAGCTCCATTCCAGCAATGCACATGCTGCACACAATGAAAAGCGCGGTGGCAGACTCTTAAAGGCAGGGCTACAGCCGCTACGATGACTCAGATACGAATAACGTCATCCTCTTCAGCCTTCCCCGCCCCAGCTAATCTTAGGCCTATCAGAGAAGCTGGTTTGAGTGAGGTTGGGCAATGGCTCTTAAATAAGGGCCTAAAAACGAGAGACTATATAGGGCTAAAAAATTAAAAATGCCATCGTGAGCTACTCATGGGGCCTCTGCGAGCTACCAGTAGCTCACGATCGACTGGTTGGAGACCGCTGGTTTAGACTCTCCTCTCTGTCTGTCTAAAAGTAGTGAAAGCAACCAGAGAATCCTCAGCGCTTTTCTCATTCGGAAGTGTCTTGAACTTAGCCTCCAGTTGGAAATGGAGGCAGATCTGCATTCTACAAATTGCTGATGTGTGCGTCCTCATTTGTGTTTTGAAGAGACTAACCCACCAATGCAGGCAGATGGTGGTTCATCCATACCATATTAGACTCTCTTGGTCCTCCATCGTTGATCTTATCCTCACAAGAGGGCTCTTCCCTTGAACCCGCATGGTAGCACTCTGCAAATCATGCAGTGCAGTCATAATCATGGAGTCCCCGTAGGAAAATGGGACACATTCCTCCTCCATAGGCCCATCCCCCCCCCTTAGCAGACTCTTCATATGCTCATTAGGCCCCATCATTGCTGGGTAGTGAGCGGTTGTTGCTTTAGATTGAGGCAGAGTGCTGTTTAAATTGACTCTCAGTGGGGAGAGACACATTGGCCTGCCAGCAGCTTGCTTCCTTTTTCAGCTCCTGGGGTAGATCTCTCCCCATTAGTCAATGCTGCTCCACCACTGGTACCTGAAGACCCCTCCCTCGTTAATCTTACTCCATCATTGCCTAGACTTCAAGTACCTCAGATTATATTGCAGGTGGTATTGCAATCTGAAAAAGCCAAGCTGTTGCAAGATGCATGCCATCATTCCAACATTTCAGGACCACCAATTTCTGTACTCCTATAAGTGAAATTCTGGAGACTGTGGAGCACCTTACAGGAGCTGCTGCTTTTTCCACAGGACATTCACAGAGTTAATGGCATGACCTCTTCTTCCCAGCTCTGGCATGTCAGATGAGACCAAAGCTGCGCCAGAGCTTTGTGCAGAAGCAGTTATCTTCGATTTTGACTACCCCATAGTTTAGGCTTTAGGGGTTTAGATATGTCTGCTAAATCTAATTCTAGATCCGGGATACTTTAGATGCGTAGTCAAGTAAGACTTTGGATTCATATCCCGTACCATGGCCCAGTATGTTAATGCTGTGTCCCGGGAGGTTGATTAGCAATTTATCTAGACCTCGGGGATTCAAGTTTAGATTGACACCAGCATTTTCTCAATGACAAAACTCCTTTTAAATCTTTGCATCAGTATTTAATGTCAACTCTGAGTGGACTCTTTTTGTCCTGCCATCAGTTTCTGCTGAACAAATTTGGCCTGATTTTCAAGGCATCTCTTTTAAACCTTAACTGTTTGCTGGTGACTTGTTTTTTTTCGTGAATGGAGTTTACCCTATACATATGTTCAATATAGTTATTGTCTAGAATGAAAAATGTCCTAGCTATCGTAACGGAAAGTTTCAATTCTATTAAGGACTCGGAGACGAGGATTATGCGTTCTCTCTTCGCTTTACTATTACAGCAGCCTTAGAACAACAACAAAACTACCTTTCCCATGAACCTTAGGGAAAGCTGAAGTCAACAACAGAAAAGAATGTCCATTCATAACAGTCCTTTATCCAATCAGAATGCACCAGTCCAAATATTGTCTGCTCTGTGTCCCTTCCTCCTCTTTCTTTGTGCCAGTCAGCCGAAGATCCATCCTTAAGCGTCCTGGTTACCCGCATCTGACCCTGAGAGGAACAAAAAGGGGATCATGAAGCCACGGAGAACACAGCCCATGGTAAAACATCTGGTAATACGAGACAGACCAACCATTGCAGGAAGAAGACCATCATGAAGAAAAATACAGGAGCAATTGGGTACCAACACCAACTATGCATCTTAGAATGAACAAGGCGTTACAACATAACCCACATACCAGCAAGGAAAAGAATTACTTCCATACGGGTGGAAGATCTGCAACCAATCCTTAGGGCGGGATAATCCTCGTCTGAGTCCTTGATAGAATTGAAACTTTCTGTTACGATAGCTGGCAAATTTTTCATTCTGTTAGGATTGGAGGCGAGGATTATGCTAGTTCAAAGCTTGCTCACCACGAGGTGAGCCATGTCCAGCACCGGCTTGAAATAAAACCTTTTAAAGGTGGAATCCGAAGACCAGTCGGCTGCGTTGAGGATATCCTCCAAACGAGTCCCTAAGCCGAAGGCTTCGGAAGCCATCGCTCTTTGAGCAGAGTGAGCACCGAAATCCATGAGGCTGATGCCTGCCTCCTGCATGACCCACCTAACCCAGCGGGCTATGGTAGGGGAAGAAACAGTCTTGAAGGGTTTTCAGAGAGAAATGAGCAACTGATGCTCACCAGGAGGCCTGAACTCCTCCGTCATCTCCTCATAGGCTTTCAAGCAAAGCACCACACACAACTTTGTTGAGTCAGGAAACTCTGGATAAGAACTCTGGTATGACATTTAGTGCGCCTATGCAAAGTAAAAATAACATCAAGGGAGAAAACATTCTCGAGGTAATATCCAAGGCACGGACGTCCGACACCCGTCTGCAGGAGAACAGGCATAACATCGCCAATTTAGCGGACAGTTTACGTGACAAAACTTGTTTGGCTGCCAACATAGGAACATATTGAGGTCTAGATTCACATCCCAGAGCGCTGAATATTGCGGTTCCAGGGGCAAGGACAACCGAATGCCTCGCAGCAGTTTGCAGACCATAGAATGTTCTTCAGTGGGGCAATTATCCAGGGATAGATGACCCGCTGAAATGGCCGATCGAAAGGTATGGATAGACCTATAGGCCAACCCTTTAGACACAAAATGGGCCAGGAAATTGAGGATGTAAACTACATCAGCCTCCACTGGATTGACACTCCGCATACACCAACGTGACCCTCGGCCCCAAGTGGACCTGTCCCGCTTGACTGTGCTGTCTGCCCAAGCCTGCTACAGGAGTTCCTCCGTTTTTGCCGCAAGGCCAGAGATTTCCCAGCGTCGCCGGTGATTCTCCACGCTACCAGTCGCAATGAGTTCTGCAGAACATGAGGATGAGCTAGTCTTTCGGGACTGAGAAGGAGATTGGGAAACAGGGGGAGTAGGATTGGAGAATCCCAAGAAAGTTCGATGAGAACTGAAAACCACACTTGAGACCTCCAAAGAGGCGACCGGAGAACAACCTCCGCTCCTTGCCTCTGGACCTGGACTGTCACTAAGGTGTCCATTGCAAAGGGGGGGGGGGAACGCATACCCCACCTCCCGGCTCCAATCCTGTAGGAAAGCATCTGTGGCTACTGCCAAGGGATCCGGCCTCCAGCTGAAGAACCAGGGAAGCTGAAAGTCCAGCCGGGAGGCAAAGAGGTCCACCGAAAACTGACCCTACCGCTCGACCAGCACCTGAAAAACATTTGTGTCCAGCTTCCATAAGCTGGAGTCCCGGAAATTGCACGATTGGCAATCCGCGACCAAATTCTCCCTCCCTGGGAGATACTCTGCTGTCACCGACACGTACTGATCTAGGCAGTATTGCCAAAAACTGGTTGCGAGGTCTGAAAGGGCTTTGGACCTAGTTCCTCCCAGGTGGTTGATGTAACGAACCGCGGAAACATTGTCCATCTTCAGAAGGACTGAGGACTGAATGGAGTCTCTCGTCCAGCAACGCATTGCAAATGAAGCCACCATGAGTTCCAGATAATTGATACGTAATCTGCACTCATCTGGAGACCACAACCCTTCTGTAGAGAAGTCGCCGCACCAGGCCCCCGAACCCAGGTTGCTGGCTTCCGATTCGATGACTAAATCGGGAGTAGAACCGATAATAGCCCGACCGATACAGGCTTCCATGTGTTGAAGCCACCAGTGGATCTCTTCCCGGGCCTCCTCTGATAGTCACCTTGTGAGAGTAGGGACAACCTTTCTGGAGGTGCAAAACCTTGAGACGCTGCAAAGCCCGATAGTTAAGGGGGCCCGGGAAAATCGCTTGAATAGAGGCTGAGAGCAAGCCCACTATCCACACCAGGTCTCTGTGGGAAATCTGATGCTTGGAGAGTGTCTGCTGAAGCTCGTGACGGATCTTCGTTACCTTCCGTGAGGGTAAGCTTAGAGTGGAGGACCTCCAGTCGATCACAAAGCCTAGAAATGTGATGCATTGAGATGGGGAGAGCATGGATTTCGACTCGTTGATGACTCTGGAGCAGGTCCACGACATCTGAAGATGAAGCTGACGGAGACAAGCGTCCATGAGGAGGAGATCGTGGAGTTAGACAATCCTCTGCACCCCCACGAGCTCGCAGCCATTCCACTACAGGTTTGAGAACCTTTGTAAAACACCAGGGGGTGGAAGAAAGGCCGAACAGCAGGGAGACAAACTTGTAAGGCTGCCCGAGCCAAAAAAACTGACGGAACCGCCTGTGCGGGGGGAACACGGGAATCACCAGGTAGGCGTCCTTCAGGTCGAGACGCACCATCCAATCATCAGGCTGTAAAATATCTTGAAGGAGGTAAATGCCCTCCATTTAGAAGTGACCGTAGACCAGCCACTCGTTGAACTCACTCAAATTGATCACAGGGCGCTTGCCGCGTCTGGCTTGTCTACCAAGAACCGATTGCTCACAAAGCCGTGGGGGTGTAGGGAGGCAGGAACTACTGCCCCTTTCTGCAAAAGAGGAGACCTCTTCGTTTACCAAAACCGAATCCTGATGAGAAAAGAAGATGGGACGGGGCCAGGCCTGTTGGTGGGTATCTCCCAGATACTCTGTGAAAGCCCCGAACAGTCTGAAAAACTTTTTTGATAGTGGACTGCGCCCTATCCAGGGACGTCACTTTCACTTTCAAAGTATTTTATTTGGTTTACTTGTGTAAAACCATAAAAGTTCATTATACAAAATACAGTTCTAACGTAAAGTTAAAATACACATTACATGTTACCCAAGTTAAAAACAGTGAGGTGGTTTATACTTCTACGGTTAGAAAGGCAACAGCAAAAGGTACCAAGAAAAAGAGAAAAGTTAAAACACTTTAAAAATCCAAACTTTTTCTGTACTTCATTGAACATTTCAAGAAACCGACCACAAATGGTATACTCGCAGGATTTAGCAATTGCAAGTAATATAAGGCGGGACGAGCTTACACAAAATGTAACCTTTTAAAAATGGATTTTAGATAAAAAGCCCTTGGGAATTCATAATATTTCCAAAAAAAGATGAAGTGCAGCAAATCCTGTGGAGACAAATTGTCGCAGCCACAGGGTGCTAACACTATCCCTTTATGACAACCCCTTGGTACTGCTAATAAAAGGTGAAAAAGATTAAGCCTAAACCTGATTAGTAAAAATTGCTCGTATGCTGGTAGCGGCCAGAGTAAGTATGGTTCCGCTTCGAGTTAAGTTTTAAGCATCAAATGTAAGCGCACACTGGGCTTCATCAGCTCTTTCTCCTCCCTTTCCGCTATCTTACGTAGGATGAAGGAGTGTTTTAGGAGCGCCACATCATTTCTAGTGATACCTTCTGGTTTTAAAAACAAGTCCAAGCGATCCTCCTTGCTAAAGCTGGATTTTAGATATTTTATCCAGGGATTTTTGGTCATGCAGTCTAATCCCAAAGTCTCTCTTAGGAGGCTATGTGTGAGGCCAAGATGTTTGTTAAGCCAACATTGCAGCCAAAATGTGAGGGGGCGCAATGACACGGTATCACTGATGAAGGGCGTGCCAGTTTCTTCATGCACGGACAGGTTTGAGGTCCCCTTTGGGACACTCAGTAGCTGCTTTAAAAAATTATTTTCAATCACCTGAAGACCCTCAAGGCCACAGAATCCCCATAAATCGCTCCAGTAGCTGGCTATCGATATGCTCTTTGCTCGATAGATCTTTAACATGGCCGCCACAGGTCGATTTTCCCATTTTGGAGGCAAAACCGTAGAGCGCTGCATTGGCCCCTAATGACCTCGCCCCTTTTCTTGTTTAAAAGTGTGGCCCAATTTAACCGATGAGCTAAGAGAACTCCCAGATACGAAAAGGATGTACATGTAGGCACCCTAGCTCCGTTGACCTTAAAGGGATACTGTCTGTTGGCGCACTGCCCTACCTGCATCACATATGATTTACAGTTGTTGATGGATAGATCTTGTCTTGCCATAAACCTGTGGAAGGCATTAAGTAGGGTTTGTAGCCCTTTCGGGGTGCAGGCCAGGAGGACGGCGTCGTCTGCATATAGCAGGACAGGCAGTCCCCGTCGTCCCACATGAGGGTAGTCAGCCCCTGTTTCTAATAGTGATTCTTCCAGGTCGTTTATGTAGAGATTAAACAGGAAGGGGGTCAGAATGCACCCCTGTCTGACCCCCCCGACTAGTGCTGAGGTTCCTAGATACCTTGAGGTCTGCGGTGTATCTGATGTGTGCCTTTGTGTCACTATGCAGATCCTTTAAGAAGCTCACCAGATTTTACTCCACACCCATGGCCTCCATGGATTGCCATAACTTTCTCCGATTGACAGTCAAAGGCGGAAGAAAGATCCATGAAGGCAATGTAGATTACCCCTGTGCGAGTAATGGTGTACTTCCCCAGGATCAGGTAGAGATTTAGGCATTGGGCCATAGTCGAGTGACCTGGGCGGAACCCAAACTGAATGTCGGAAATGATCTTGTTCTCCTCCGCCCAGGTGGTCAATCTCTTTAATATAACTCCCCCTACAACAGTCGATCAGGGAGATGGGCCTATAGTTTATGGTGCACATGCGGTCTCCCTTTTTAAATACTTGGACAATAGTTGAAACTTCCCATGAGGGTGGGCATCCTTTTTTTGCCGCGGCATTTCCCACTGCGGCCAAAATCGGAGCCCAAAAAAGGGGATTGGATTTAAAAAGGTCCGGGGGAATACCATCCGAGCCTGGGGCCTTCTTGTTTGTAAGATTATTGATGCCCTCCACCATTTCTTTTACTGTAAACACCACTACATCAGTGCCTGACGTCTTCTCAAGCAAGACTAGCTGGATAGATGTGTTTTTAAAAATATTGACGAAGTGGGACACCCATTTGTCCTCTAATGTTGGAGCCCACTTTGGCCCCCGCTGCTACAAACGGTGATCGATTGATTGTGGTCCAGAATCTAGAGCTACTCGATAAAGCCAGGGGGTCTAGAAGCTCCCTCCATAATGCATCTTTCAGCTCGGCTTTCCTGTTAGCCTGAACATTTTTGTATGTTCTCCTCAGTGAGCTGATCAGGGATCTATCACTGGGAATTACTTTCAGGGCCGCCTTAAGATCGAAGGCTTTAAGAACTCCTTCCGACGAGGATTCGCCACGAAGACAGCATGAGAATTCTTCTGCACCGTCAATCTCTAATCTATCGTGGAAAAGGGACGGGACAACATGGTTCCATTTGATCCTCCACCCTCTGTCTATAGGTTGAAGCATGTTGGTACCTGCTGCTTGACCCATTTTCTTCATAAGGTTCCCTCCCATCTTCACACAGACTGGGTTATGGTCACTGTGTGCGCTGGGGGTTATAGAAAAACCCTGGAGCAGGGAACAAATTGTACTGGAGACCAATATGTGATCTATAAAAGATCCATGTCCTCTGCCTTTAAAAGTTGGTTCCCTTTGTGTGCTTAGCGGCGGGGCATAGCTCATAGCAGAAGATAAATCACGCTCATTTAACATGACATTTAGAGCATTTCCCTGTCTAGTATGCTCAAAATGAAGACCTGCTATCCTAGAACAGCCCAAAGTCCCTATGGGATGTAGCTTATGGGTGCACATTAAAGTCTCCTGCGATGAGCAGGTTCTTCCTTGTTGGACCACAACACTGTGCTATGTAATCAGTCAGTTTGGTGATCCTGCAACTCTCGTCCTTGTGGATAGCATTATAGAAGTTAACCACGCAGAGACTACTATCTTTTTTTCCCCATGACAATGGCCTGCATGTTTCTGTTATCGGAAGGAAAGGCCCTAATGCTACATCTTAGGGCCAACGATGTAAAAATGACCAGCCCTCCCATTGCACGTCCACTGTTTGATCTTGTCGCTGGGATAAAGAAAGCTCTGTACCCCACCAGCGAGATGTCACAGTTGACAGCCCACGTCTCTTGAAGACAGATGATTTAGTAGTAACTAACAAATTTCACCCATAGGGGGGTCTGAGATCTTTCCTGCCAGCCCCACCATATTCCAGGAGAGTACATTAAAATCCTGGGTATTCTCCTGTATACCAGAAATAGACTCTCCAGATAGGTCAGGCAATGTTTTTTCCGTAAGATCAGCTGCACATGGGCCTACTTCTGCTGAGGGAACAGGTTTATCAAGATTAACCACCACAGGTACAGGCTCTGGCATAGGACTATCTATTAAGGGAGGGTAAAAGGTCAGGTGGCTGATTCTGTAGGGAGGATTTGATGTTTCTTGGTTACCACACAGTCAATCAGTCATTAAGACCAGAGAGAACTGTGTATATGTTTGTGCCCACTGGAAGCGGGGAGTATCCATATCCACCCCTCGCACGAGCTCTGGTAGGCCACAGAGATAATGTGTTCATCCCCAGTTGCCCTCTGGAATGGGCATCTTATTATCATTAATCCAGTTCCCAAATTCCAGACCGTCATGTAACACAGTCCTGTAGAAAAAGCCAAGGGGTAATGTCTCTATACCCTGACCCTTGTGAGATGTTCCCAAAACCACTTCCCTGAATATCCTTACTACTGGTACCGGGCTGTTAAAGTTAATCACTATAAAATCTCCATTTCTGGTTTTTCTGCAGCTGCCGAGCCAGGATACTCGCCGAGCCATGATTATATTATGCACCGCCATATGACCCTCTACGGCGTTGCTAGATAGCCAGTGAGTTACTTTATTTTTAAGCTGGCTAAAATCCTCTTTGACTCCCTCAGGAAGAGGTGGAACATTGCCCAATACTATCACCAAGGGGGTCGATTGTGGGGGTAAATCAATGATGGGGAGGTTACCCACACTCCTGAGTATCTTGTTGGTATATGTGTTTCCATTTGCGTATGTGGCAGATTGTGTGCAATCTATCTGATGTTTCTTGTAGACCCCCTCCTTGCGCAATTTTTCCTCTGCACCCTGCGGTTGGATCTTGGTGTCCTCTGCTCTATGCTCCCTGGTTGCCGGGGTCCCTCTCTCCTTGGTCATAACAGATGGAGTTGTAGTAGATTTTAGTGAGGAGTCTTGGTTTGAATCTATCCATTTGCTTTGGTTTATGACTTGACCCCCAAATTTCATGCTAGCTGACAGGGTTTCCAACATGTGGGTGTTATCTAGGGTGGTCTGTTGTAATTTCCCCAGATTCTCATTGATTACCTTCAATCTCTCAATGAGAGGGAGCATAAGGGACTTTAAGATCTGTTCTTCCTGTCCAACTAGACCGCCATCGCCCTGTACGGCTAGTATAGATCGTTTCGACTGCTGGGATAGGCCGTTAGTAGTTTTGGGAGGGATACTTTTTGATGCGACAGGTGCGTTAACTGATGTAGAAGTGCTTCGGGCAGGTAAGTTACCCACTTTGTTGGAGATTTTAGGTATCTTTGAACATTTACCTTTCTGTCCACCCCACCCCGCTTTCTTTTCCCTGATTGTGTGATGCGTGTTGCTAAAGTTTTAACAATGGGACGTGCTTGGGCCTTTGTGGGACATGTATTGGGTGACCCATGTGCTTCAAATGATTTATTGCTACCCAATGAGCTGTTCTCCAAGGTAATGTTATGGCCGTCTGATCCTATGCTGTTCTCTAACAAGCTGGTGCCATTAAGGTTCAGGCTTGCTAGGTGTTCTGGGGTTTTGGCGTTCTTAATGTGACCCCAGAGAGGACCGTTTTGAACTAAGGGATTCAAGGGAGAGACGCTTTTCAGTAAGTGCTATTTCTCGTTCAAGAACAACCGCTGCCCTTTCTAAGGTCCCAGTGATGCTGCACCCGACGGGATTTGGTACTAACCTCCCCCCCCCCCCCCCCCTTCCCAGGCCGAGGGAACATAGTTGTCAGGTGAGGGATTACTCGTAGTGGGCAAATCAAATACAAGCAAGGGCAACAATGTACAGCAGGTGATAATAATAGTCCTATTCACCTGGAGGTACTCTCCCTGCAATAGTTGGCACGCTGGGGGGGTGGCCCAGCCTGGCCTCCTTCGGCCTGTGACTGCCTAGGACGGTCCCACCCTTGTCCCAGGCTTCTCCCCGGACGCTCCAGCACAGCGGATGAGCCAATTGGTTAAGAGGCAAGTTGTGGGCGGAGTTCTGAAGGGGAGCCAGGTGTGTGGTTAGCCAGTGGACTCCTGGGACTACGAGTCCCTCTGATGCTCAGCCCTCAGTGCCTTAAGCGCTTTCCTTCCTCCGCGCTGGAATCAGGGACACCTCGCGACCCAGCAGCGTCCAGGTAGGGGGAAAAAAGAGTTTGCAAAGCCTCCAACAACAATGCGGCATCCAGGGACGTAAAAGTATTAACAAATTTACCCAGTTCCTTGATGAACGGGTCGCCAAACAGACCACTTTGGGCGACTGGCCCAGCCTCTGACTCTGCGAGATCCCCAAGCTTGGGGTCCACCTTGATCAACAAAGAGCAGCGGCGCTCGGTGGACAACGCGCAATTTGCGTTATCTAAAAACACAATGGCTGGCCGGGGCGAAGTGCCTACAAGCGTGGGGTCGCTCTGAAAGAAGCTCACAAGCATGTCATTAAGGGTACGGACTCTGAAGAGGTGCCCAACGGAGCATTGGCGCTGATCGTTTGAAAAATTGCCAGTAAAAACGTTAGTGCAATTCATACAACCATAAAGGCGAACTGCCTCAGGCCAGAGCTCGCGATACGGGTGACACAAACCCTTAAGAGTTTGAATGCGTGCGCCCAAGACAAAAGCCTTCCACCTCCCCTGTCTGCGGGAGGTCGCGAGCGCACCAGACTGCCGCGTAGGGACGGAAACGCTCCGCAGCTTTTGTCAGGGGACGCGGCACTCGTCCCACTTAAAGTCAAAAGGAGCAACACAGGAATGCAAACGAAAAAGAAATGCCCAACGGAATATCTGCCGAAGTGGGAAACTTAAACCACTGTGACGGACGCCACTCTGCGCGGTCAAGAAAACCAAAGCACATTAAATTCCAAAAACGTGAGTAATCGCTGCAGCGCCCAAAATGTCAGTAAAACATAAGACTTATAAGGCAATATATCGACCGTATAAAACCGAAATAAGCATATAAACAGAGCACAGAATACCCCAAATTACACCGCAAGAGTCACAGTAGCAAGGGAAAGCACTTATCTCGGCTGCGGAGCAGCGAAGAAAGAGGAGGAAGGTACACTGAGAGCAGACTATGTTTGGACTGGTGCATCCTGATTGGATAAAGGACTGTTATGGTTGGACATTCTTTTCTGTTGTTGAGTACAGCTTTCCCTAAGGTTCATGGGAAAGGTAGTCTTGTTGTTTTAAGGCTGCTGAAGTAATAAAGCGAAGAGAGAAGGCATAATCCTCACTTCTTGTACTGACATAGAATTAGAAGTATTAAAGATATTTATTATGCATAATACAGACTCTGCTTTCCGTGAATGCCTGTGAAGAATACAAAAATATCTTTGAAAAAACATTTTATGGTTGATACCAGTTACAGACAAAACCTTACAAGTTTTGTTGAGAATCAAGATTAACCCAATTTTTCTTTTTTTTTAATGGAGACTATAAAATGGGCAGCCAAAAATTGTGATCATAATATGATATGGCATGTCAAGGGCTTATTATATACACAGTTTTTAAAGTTTAAGTGCTAACGTGAAAATATTCAAGGTTATTAGCAATGCTTGTGAACTTTAGCACATCAGGCATTGAAGAAACTTATTTAGCTTAATACATTTTTGCGTTGGTGGGGTTTAACCAACCTGATGATTGGTAAACTCCATCGGTTGTCTGAACGTACACTCTATGACAAATTTATGAAACTTTTAATCCTATGTTGCCAAATAACTCCACTTATGACCTTTGTATTTGGGGAAACCACCTACAATGTGTGTCTGCCTCCGTTTGCTCACCATACTTTTGTATTAAACTTGGTTTAGAAGTATGAAATGTAGATTTCCTATTTTTGATATCCTATTTTTATATATTTTCATTATTAATATATATTTAAATGAGCAACAACGTGGCCCCGGCTGTTGAATCACTGCCTCAGGATGTATGCCAGGCTCTCCCTCTGAAGAAGGCCAAAGGTTATGGCCGAAAAGAATCAGAACTACGGAGCTCCTGTTAAAAAATAAAAACTTGATTTTATCGCGATGCGTGTGCGATTCACTTTCTCCTCTGGGAGAGGTTTTTGAATATTTATTTATTTATTTATTTGATATGGAAGCAGGGGACAGTATTTATTAGTTGACTATGAGGCTTGTGTTTGCTAGAGTACATTGAAGCTGTTGTCTCAACCCCACAATTCATAAGATGCCCTTAATGGCCTATTAATACTAAATACCCTGGTGTCAGGGTGGCATTACAACCTGAACTTACCTGGTTCCTTAATCTCGAGCTCCTGACACAAAAGGCCAAAGCCAACCTCGCTTAATGGCAGTCACTTCCCCTGAACGTGATGGATCGCATAGCTCTGTATAAAAGGGCTATCCTGACGAGGTTTTTATACTTCTTTCAGAACCTTACGCTCCTCATACCACGGTCCCTTGACAGAATTGCACCATCCTTCCTGTGGCACATGTCCAGGCCTGCCTTGCTTTTACTCCCTGCCAGCATGCCCCATAGGATAGTGGCTTGGGTATGACCAACCTCTAACTCTATTATCTATATTATCTAACTTCTCTCCACCTAGCAATTCACAGTTGGTTAAATTGAGGATTCCCTCAAATACTACCAATGCTTTACGGTCTCCCCATCCCCAATGCCACACCACCAGTAACCAAAATGGCCCTCTAGCTTGAAGGGCCATCTTACGCCACACAATACTCTCGCAACAAACACCTCTCTGGCATGGTACCTGGTTACGGAGGTGGCCACACTGCAGGGCTTTAGGCAATAGGAACTTATTGGTTTTTTCCAACTAGGCGACGTCTGGTTGGGAGACACAGGTATCCTTCCAAGAACTCCAAATCGCTTATGCCCGTACCAATACACAATTCTACAAATAGTTCCAATTGAGACACGCTCTGCAGTCCCATTCCTCACAGACCGACTCTCTCCCCGAATTAAACCAGTTGGAGGCTTAACTGCTTATGGGTGCTCTAGACAAAGGTGGAATTTCCATCATAAATACCCCAGCCACTTTAGACCATCTTAGAACCTGATGGGAGAACTGGATAGGTCCCATCGAAGACTAGGACTGAAGAGACTCACTGATGGCACTTTGGGTTGCCACCATTTCTTCCAGATTGCGACTGATCCAAACGTACTACCTCTGTAGTGCTTACCTCTCCCCAGTGAAACTACACCAAGCGGGCCTCCTTCCTGATCCCACTTGCCCCCACTGTTGTGACGCTCCTGCCGGTTTCTATCATGTGGTCTTGCTATGTCCTCAGATTCAAGATTTGTGGTCTGCGGTGGTGGAAGGTCCCCCTCTAGTGCTTCTGCTGGGGATCCTCCATGACTCTGGCAGTACGAGGGCGTATCAGTCCTTTTTTGGTACAGCCCTTATGCTTGCCAGGTGCAACATTACCACTCGCTCGGAATCTCCCACCCCTCCTACCTGCTCACAATGGTGCCAGGAGGTGGACTGGTGTGCACAACAAGAAAAAACGGTCTGAGGCCAGGGGTTGTCCTCTTAAACATGGTTGAGTCTGGGGGAATTGGCTTGACCAGCTAGCCCAGTGGTTCCCAAACTTTTCCAACCTGCGGCTCCCCTTTACCTATTGACTGTTGGCCGCGGCTCCCCATTATGGTACATTTTGTGGCGGGTGGTGAATGTAAGCCCATTCTCAGTAGTACTTTCATGTTTTTCCCTAAAAATAATTGGGATGAAGCTGAAGGTATCTAAAACATAGATGTAATCATATCCTGGCCACTGCAAAGCCCCGTGCTGTATCAATCAATGACACTTGTAAAGCGCGCTACATACCCGTAGGGTCTCAAGGCGCTTGGGGGGGGGGGGTGCCGCTACTGCTCGAACAGCCAGGTCTTCAGCTTCTTCCTGAAGGAGAGGTGGTCTTGGGTCAGGCGCAGGTCGGACGGGAGGGAGTTCCAGGTCTTGGCGGCCAGGTGGGAGAAGGACCTTCCTCCTGTAGTCGCTCTTCGGATGCGGGGGACGGCGGCGAGGGCGTGGTTGGCTGATCGGAGGTGGCGTTTGGGAGCGTAGAAGTTGACTCGGCTGTTGAGGTAGCTCGGGCCTTGGTCGTGTAGGGCTTTGTGTGCGTGGGTGAGGAGGCGGAAGGTGATTCTCTTGTTGATGGGGAGCCAGTGAAGGTCTCTCAGATGTCCGGAGATGTGGCTGGATCGTGGGATGTCGAGGATGAGTCTGGCTGAGGCGTTTTGGATCCGCTGGAGTCTCTTCTGGAGCTTGGCGGTGGTCCCGGCGTAGAGGGCGTTGCCGTAGTCCAGTCGGCTGGTGACGAGGGCCTGGGTGACGGTCTTCCTGGTCTCTGTGGGGATCCACCAGAAGATCTTCCGTAGCATGCGTAGGATGTTGAAGCACGCCGAGGAGACGCTGTTGACTTGCCTGGTCATGGAGAGGGAGGAGTCCAGGATGAAGCCCAGGTTTCGTGCATGGTCTGTCGGTTTGGGTGCGGTGCCCAGGGCGGGAGGCCACCAGGAGTCGTCCCAGGCGGAGGGTGAGGAGCCCAGGATGAGGACCTCCGTTTTGTCCGAGTTCAGTTTCAGGCGGCTGGTCGTCATCCACTCGGCTACCTCTTTCATCCCTTCGTGCAGGTTGGCTCTGGCGGCGGCGGGGTCGTTGGTCAGGGAGAGGATCAGCTGGGTGTCGTCGGCGTAGGAGATGATGCTGAGGTGGTGTTTGCGTACGATGGCCGCGAGGGGGCTCATGTAGACGTTGAAGAGGGTGGGGCTCAGGGATGATCCTTGGGGGACGCCGCAGATGACTTTGGAGGCCTCTGACTTGTACGGTGGTAGGCGGACTCGCTGTGTTCTTCCGTCGAGGAAGGAGATGATCCATTCCAGCGCCTTGTCCTGGATTCCGATGTTGCTGAGGCGCCGTATTAGGGTGCGGTGGCAGACCGTGTCGAATGCCGCGGAGAGGTCTAGGAGGATGAGGGCCGCTGTTTCTCCATTGTCCATCAGGGCTCGGATGTCATCGGTGGCGGCGATGAGGGCGGTCTCGGTGCTGTGTTTGGCTCGGAAGCCGGACTGTGAGGGGTCGAGGGATCCGTTCGTCTCGAGGAAGGCGGCCATCTGCGTGTTGACGGTCTTCTCGATGACTTTGGCTGGAAACGGGAGAAGCGAGATGGGGCGGTAATTCTTGAGGTCGGTGGGGTCCGCTGTCGGTTTCTTGAGTAGAGCGCTGAGTTCGGCGTGTTTCCAGCTTTCAGGGAAGATGGCGGTGTCGAAGGATGTGTTGATGATGTCTCGCAGGTGGGGTGCGATGACAGCGTCGGCCTTGTTGAAGACGTGGTGAGGGCAGGGGTCGGTTGGTGATCCGGAGTGGATGGAGTTCATCGTGCGGATGGTGTCTTCGGTGCTGATCGGGGTCCAGGCGTGGAGGGTGGTGGTGGGGGGGGTGGCCGGTCGGTCGTGGTGTGCGTTGGTTGGTTGTTGAAACTGCTGTGTATGTCCGTGATCTTGTTGTGGAAGTATGAGGCGAGGGAGTTGCAGAGGTCTTGCGATGGGGTGATGTCGTTGTTTCCTGCGCTGGGGTTGGAGAGCTCTTTCACGATGTTGAAGAGTTCCTTGCTGTTGTGTGCGTTGTTGTCCAACCGGTCCTTGAATGCTGTTTTCTTGGCGGCGCGGATCAGCTGGTGGTGTTTCCGGGTGGCCAGCTTGAAGGAGGTCCTGTTGTCCGGTGTCGGTTCCCTTTTCCAGGCTTTCTCGAGGGCTCGGCAGGTCTTCTTGGAGCTCTTGAGTTCGTCGGTGAACCATGGGGCCTTCTTGCTGCCGGGTCTGCTAGGCGGGGTCCTCAGCGGGGCGAGTTCGTCCGCGCAGTTGCTGATCCACTTCGTGATGTTATCGGCGGCCTGGCTAGGGTTCGCCGAGCTGGCAGGAGGGTGTTGGCTCAAGGAGGTGGCGAGCTGGTCTGCTGTGATCTTGTTCCAGCTTCTGCGGGCGGTGTGTTGCTGGTGTTGGTGGGTCGTCGTTCTCTTGAAGGTGAAGTGGACGCAGCTGTGGTCCGTCCATTGAAGCTCTGTGGCGTGGCTGAAGTTGATGTCTGTGCTGGATGAGAAGACGGCGTCGAGTGTGTGTCCGGCGAGGTGGGTGGGGGTGGACACCAGTTGCTTGAGTCCCAGGTTGGCGAGGTTGTCGAGCAGGGTGCTGGTGTTGCGGTCGTTGTTGTTCTCCAGATGGAAGTTGAGGTCCCCCAGGAGGATGTAGTCGGCGGAGGGGAGGGCGTGCGGGCTGACGAAGTCGGCGATGTCCTCGCTGAATTGTGTGCGTGGTCCAGGGGGTCGGTAGATCAGGGTGCCTCTGAGGGTGGTGTTCGGGTTGGTGTGGATCTGGAAATGCAGGTGTTCGGCGCTGGTCAGGGTGTTGTCTGTGCTGGTCGTGAGACGGATGGTGTTCCTGTGAATGATGGCGATGCCTCCTCCCATCTGGTTGGCGTTACGGTCCCTCCGGACGATCTTGTAGCCCTCCGGGATAGCGATGGCGATGTCGGGAGCTGAAGAGGCGTTCATCCAGGTCTCCGTGAGGAAGGCAACGTCAGGGGCTGTGGCGTCTAGAAGGTTCCAGAGTTCGATGGCGTGTCTGTGGACGGAGCGGGTGTTGAGCAGGATGCACTTGAGGTGGGTGCTGCTGGACTTCGGCTTGGCTGGTGCTGGTGCGGGGCTGGTCCAGGTGCAGGAGAACTTGCAGGCGTGGCAGCTGAACGGGCCGTGGGTGCGTCTTGGAGTGGCTTGGTGGCATTCTGGGAGTCGGCCGGTGTTGAGAGCGATGAGGGTGGCGGATGAGTACGTCAGGCGGGTCGGTCGAGATCTGCGAGGTGCAGGGGTCCTGGCCCTGGGCGCGGTCCAGGCGCAGACGGGCTTACCTTTGGCGCGCCTTTGGCGCACAATCGGCGCGCCCGCTGCGCGTGACCGCTGCGCGTTCGCACGGTCGCCATTTAAGGCGAAGTGCGCGGGTGGGCGGGGCAGCTGGGAGGCGGGAGCGGGGAGGGATACAGAAGACAAAAGGGGCGGGGACAAGCGGCGGTGGCGGGAAGGGAGGGCGGGGGGCGGCGCGGTAGGCGGGCAGCAAGGAAGGAGAGCTAACACGGAAATAAATGCTAAAACAGGCACAAATTACCGCAAAAACGGGGAAAAAGAGAGTTACACAGAGATTCCACAAAGCAAGCACAAAAAACAGGCAAAACAAGGGAAAAAACACTCGCAGCGGCGGCAGCCGGTAAACGAGGCACAAATTACCGCAAAAACGGGGAAAAAGAGAGTTACACAGAGATTCCACAAAGCAAGCACAAAAAACAGGCAAAACAAGGGAAAAAACACTCGCAGCGGCGGCAGCCGGTAAACGAGGCAGCGGCGAGGCAGAGGGCAGGCAGGGGCACACGCAGCAGCTGGTGGCCGTGCGGCGCGGGGGTGTCCCACAAGTCCAACGTCAGTCCAACAACTGATTGGACTAATTGGAGAGACAGTGTTCTCAGAGAAGTGTTCTGAAAATGCACATCAGTAGGCTTGTTTGACGCACTGTGAGCTTCATCAGACGAAACCCCGACAAGGTTTATTCACCTCACCCCCACCTTTTTCCAAATAAGGGTATAAATAATACATGTCCCTCCTTCCAAAGAGATACTTTCTCTTACCGTGTATCTCTGGCTAAGGCCTCAGCAGAAGCTTTAAAATTTTGAAGGACCTCAGGAGAGTATGGGTTGAGCTATACTGCAATTCCGGGCTAAAACCCACTAAAGTAGAACAGAAAATGGAGACAAACAGCATTCTATTATTGAAAAGGGAGAAACAGTCAGCCGCCTTTGCTGCCTGCTGCGAACTCAGCAGGAAACCAATTCAGGACCGAATCTGTGGGCAATTTGATTCGGTGGAGCTCTTGGAATGGGGACAAGCACTTCCCTTTTTACCACTACCATTTTGGTAAAGGGAGCGTGAACAACTTGTTTAGCCTGTCGATTGCAGCTCAATGAAGACAGCTGATGCCCACTGTATGTACATGCATTAATTACTGAGTGCAAAAAGACTTACAGGCTGTCTGATGTGGTCTCTGCTGGTCAGGTCAGACAGCGGACTTCACCTGACTGGACAGCATGAAAGCAAAGACATTGAAAACATCCTCGCCTCCCTCCTGTTCCTATAGTAGACATGTTGAAAGTGAGATTACACTGCCCTCTCATGGCCCAGGGCAACCACTGCAGCAGACCCGGACTGCCCGTTGCGGTCACCGGGCAATCCCCCGGTGCGCCGCAAGGGTGGGGGCCGGTTTTGGGCCCTGGGGCCGTTTTTTTACAGGGCTGTTTTTGCAGCATAGCTGCAAAATCGGCCCTGTAACAAAAACGGCCGAAAACCGGCCCCGCCAGAGAGCTCGTTCGCACCCCCAGGGGGCCGGCTGAGCACTTTGCCAGGGCCGGTTTTCGTTCTCAGTCTGGCCCTGCACTGAAGGCCTGACTACACGAAGCAGTGTTAAATTTAGATGCATGTAAGTGAAAAACATACTATTTATTCGTGATTCCCAAACTGTGTGAGCATCTGTCCGTGGCGCCCTTGGCTAGTTTTCATGGTGCATCAGGGTTCCGCGGCGCACAGATTGGGAACCACTGCTAGCCTAAGGTCCCGTTTGGGGCCGAGGGTGTTGCTGTTGTTTTCTACTACTGTTTTCTCATTTGAAGGCGTATGCCTTGATCAAATGCTGTATAATCTTCTCCGACATACTACTTCTGTGTCCTTTTGTTTCTTCTGTTGAACAATCAATAAAATCTGGATATCCCCAAAAAACGATTGTACTGAAGCATTCGTAATGTCTTTTTTTTTTCTTTTTAGTTCTTGATGAAGTATGGCAAGAACAGACCATCAGGCGACTGCTGCAACTTGTAGAACTACCCCTGCTTGATTCTTTACTAGAAGGTCGAGATTTGGAACACCAAGCATCAAAGCGAGAAAAGGAGAAAACCTTTGGCGTCACAAGCAACTATTTAGATCGAGAAATTCTCAAGGCATTCAGTGACTCGCAGTATGTATTTTATTTTACAGTGGGATTTAAAAAAAAACTTTTACAGTGTAAAAATTCTCCCAAACTTTGACATTGCATCTTAGATCATTTTAAGCTATGTTAACAGTTGGCCCATACATTTCAGTTTTTATACCACAGTGGTTTTGATATGTGAAAATGATTAGAAAGAAATAGTTCTACTTTAGATGCCGAAAAGTCATTCGACTCGGTTGAATGGATATTTCTATATGCAGTCCTGAAGCGTGTGGACGTGGGAGAAGTATTTCTCAAGCTAGTTGAAGTCTTGTACACTCAACCCACAGCAAGAAGACATGTTAATGGTCTCCTCTCTAAGCCAATAGCAATTACTAGAGGCACTAAACCAGGTTGTCCACTCTCTCCACTGCTGTACACACTAGTTGCAGAGCCCCTGGCTTGCGCCATGAGGAAATATTATGCGCACAGAGGCATAAGGTTCCCACAATACAACTTGGTTATTTCGGTGTATACAGACGATACGTCACTGAACATACGCAACCCAGAGTATAATGTGGTGAAATTGCTGCAAGAGGTGGAATGATTTGGGCAGCTCTAGGGCCTGCACATTAACTGGTATGAATCAATGATGATCCCCCTCACGCCTATTAAGTCCCCCACCAGTACAGAGTATCCTATAGAATGGACCACTGACCCAGTAAAATACCTGGGAATCCAGATACACACCAACCCTGAAGTGGTCATGCTAGAAAACTACAGGTGGGCAGTACAGCGACTCAGTCTATCGAAAAATGGATCAGGCTCCCTCTCACTCCTAGGTCGCATCGCAATAATGAAAATGATTGTGCTCCCTCTGTTTCTCTTCTTCTTGGCGAATATCCCAGTCGCACTACCAAGGTCGTTCTTTCGTAATCTTAGAACCCTGCTGATCGGTTTGGCTTGGGCGGGTAAACCATCCTGGGTTAACTGGGAAATGCTGACAAAGTCCTACTCAGAAGTAGTGTTTAAAGCTCTAGATCTCAAAACATTTTACAGGGCAGCGCAGCTGTTACATGCACATTACTCGAGACATGGTCCCAGTACCCTTCTAGAACTCTAAATCGAAAGGGACGAGGTTGACCCTGTCTCACTTCTCCAGCATTTGTTGCGCGAATCACAGCTCAGTTTCCATACAATAGATCCTGTCAGGTGTACAGTGACCCAATTGAGATGAATAGCAGTCAGCAAATCTCTCTTTTATACTCCCTCCAACCCCCTCCCATGTCCCCCTTGCCAAATTATCAATTGAATGAGACTGGTTCCCACTGAGCAAGGAAAAAGCAGTTACAAGGACACTCAGCCCGATAGAGATACAACGCATGGCAGACTTCTTCCAAGAGGGGGTTGTGAAAATGTGGGACCAAATACAATCACAAGCACTTCACTCGAAAGATATCAATGCCACCAAGTGAGACAATCATTGCGGGCAACACTGGGGGAAGGCATGGCCGCAAGGAATTAGCATATGTTGACTTATTTGCTTCAGGCAACATCACCACAGCGTGGCATCACTGTCCTCTACTTACTCTCAAAAGCACATAACACCCATGCGCTGATTAAAACTCAACAGGAATGGCAAGATGAATTGGGCATGGTGATAACTGAGGCACAGTGGGTATACTATTGAGCAAGCACTAGGACCATTTCCCAAAATAGGAGGCATAGGTTAATCACTACAAATACTCACACAGAGTGTACTATACCCATGCCTGGCTGCACCAATATGGCCTGAGGGAAGACAACTGATGCTCGAGATGTGGGATAAGCGAGGCAAACTTTACTCATGTGGCTTGGGAATACCCTGGAATTTGGGCATTCTGGGCGGAAGTGTTCACAACACTTAGTGATATGCTGGAGTGGCAGGTGCCCGAAACCCCACTTGTTGCATTACTTGGGTATGATAAAGACCTACAGAAAGCACGCCGTAAGCTAGCGGCAAAAGGCATCCTTTCAGGCCCATTACCCACTTTACCTGAATGGCATACAGATGTAGCATACTGCTCAACACAATCTGACAACTATAACGCATTAATTCCGGATCGTTGCAGGCCCAAAACCCTTTGGGAACCGTAACAGGTGTATTAAAAAATAAACGCAGCAGAGGAAGAGGAACGAACACCATTGGATGACGCAGGTATCAGATAGGATGCACCCCAGAGCAGTACTGTACATCCGCTAGCGGACGCTAATAAAGAACCCCACAATGTTAAAAAATGTGTATATAGCAAGCTGGGGAGCACATATATAGGAGAGGGTGCGGGGAAACAATTGAAACTAAAGCAAGACGGATGTAGAATGAGCATGCATGAAAAACCGGTTCAAACGTGACTGTGCCACAGATAATAAACAGAATGCCTACCACAGATGTAATATGATACTGTACACTGTCTACTGGATGTAATGCATATGTAAAAATATAAATCAAGTAAAAGTAGAACACTTTCTAGGAGTGTCTAGCATTCTAATATATAGCTTATTTGAGACTCGTTGATATTTTATTTATAGCAGATGGGTTGCTAATTTGGTATTGAGGAATGTACCCAAATGTTTGTAAGTAAAGTAAAAAAATGTATTTGCACAATTAATTAAAATCATTGCAATAAACCCATTCAAAATTGACTATTGTAGAAAAGGAGTATTCAAGTCTATTAAAAAGTCAGTAAGATTGTTGGTTAAAAGAGCAATGGGAAGGTCACTTAGAGGATAGAGCTCAGACTTGATCAGATGGTAAGATCAAGGAGTTAATATCTGTAATAAACTTTACAAAGCGTGTCGTCATCTGGGGTGATTCCCCCCTCATGCAAGCATCTAGTGCTTCTTGACATGTCCTGATACTAAGAAGCCAAATTGGTCTCAGCCAGAAAATTCTTTGGGCTCGTAGGCGATGACAGGTACACAAGATGTGGATGAGGTTTTCCTCTTCTTGGTTACAAAAGCGGCATTTGGAGGAAGCTTCTTTCTTATATCCTTGGCCAAACTTATATGCCTTCAGTGGAATTAAACCGAAGCGGAATCTCATCAGTTGGAGTTTAATGTGTGGTTTCATAGAGGATGCAAGATAAGACGGTAAAGTTTTCGAGGCATATAGTTTGGAGGCCCAAATGTTTGTGTTTATAACAGTTTCCTTCATCTGCATTTGAGAGCTACGGGGGCTATTCACAAAGGTAACTTACACTTATAAATTACACATCTAATTTACACTTTATAATGCACTAGCAGCCCGTCCCACCGTTGTCCGGGTATGAAATAGAATGTGTGTATTTGGCAAGGGCAATTTATTTTAAAATCTTGCGGTAGACAACATTTTTTGTTTCATTAGAATAGGGACGGAGAAGGCCCAGCTGCAGCCCTGGTTGATGTTAGCAGGCGCGTGTAATTGGTGTAGTGATCTGCCGCCTGAGCCCGGCTACAGCCCTGGTTGATGTTAGCAGGCGCGTGTAATGTCGTTGAATGAGAGTTATCAGCTGCGGGTAAATCAGTTTAATGAGAGAGTTGAGTGACAGCGAGTAGGAGAGGCTGCAGTAATTGTCCCCGCAGACACGCTCATTTGCGTGTTCCCCTGCTTGAGGCCCACATGCAGGCCTGTTTGATGTTAGCAGGCACGTGTTCCCCCGCGGGAAACATCATTTACTACGAAGCAAATAACACGCATAACGTTTACCACGCGTCACTCACCACGCAAAGGTCTTTCCCACGCGTAAGCCTTCAACGACCGTCTTTACCACGCGAGTGGTATTCCTTCCTGTCGTCGTTCTGCAAGTACGATCTGCGTTGGCTTTGGGGGGCTGGGGGGAGGGGGGGATTAAGGGGCTGGGGGGCTGGGGGGGGACTGGGGGGAGGCTAGGGGGGGTTGGGGGGGTCTCCCCCCCCAAAAAAAAACAAGCGGATATTAATAAATAAATAAGAAGAAAATTTCAAAAACGTAAAAAAAAACGCTCTACAATGCCTCAAAACGCTGAAGGAAAAGAGCACGTCATAATAGAAGTCCGTTATCAGTTTTGATAGACGTGTTTTGACGCTGGGGGGCTAGGGGGGGGACTGGGGGGAGGCTAGGGGGGGTTGGGGGGTCTCCCCCCCCCCCAAAAAAAACCAAGCAGATATTAATAAATAAATAAGAAGAAAATTTCAAAAACGTAAAAAAAAAACGCTCTACAATGCCTCAAAACGCTGAAGGAAAAGAGCACGTCATAATAGAAGTCCGTTATCAGTTTTGATAGACGTGTTTTGACGCTTGTTTCCGTGGTCGGTTACGTTATGATTGCGGAGTAAAAACATGCGTTGTCAAATGCTGCGTGCAAAAGACACATGCGAAGTAAAATTCGCGTGGTAAAGGCATGCGTGGAACTTGAAATCGTTGAATAATCATATATTCTTCCCCCGCTTGAGGCACAGCTGCAGTCCTGGTTGATGTTATCAGGCGTGTGTAATTTCATTGAATGAGAGAGTTCAGTAACAGCGCGCAGGAGAGGCTGCAGTAACGTTACTTACCAGGCCTCCAGGTGAACTAGTTTGTCACGCCCCCAGCACACGGCCACAGCAGACGATCTTCTGATTAATGTACGACCCACATGGCATGAAGGGCGGAACGTAGCACACGCCCCCAGCGTTTCTCACGCCCCCAGCGTGCCCCTTGATGCAGTGCAATTGCGTTCACGTGGCATGAAGGCCGGACACACGCCCCCCAACGTTTCTCATGCCCCTAGTGTGTCACGCCCCCAGCGTGCCCCTTGATGCTGCGCAGCAACGTAATTGGCGCTTGTATGTACGACACATGGCATGAAGGGCGGACACACGCCCCCAGCGTTTGTCACGCCCCCAGCACACGCCCACAATGTGATGGCTGTACCACACGCCCCCAGCGCACACCCACAGCACAACGCAGACACGCCCACAAGGGACTACTCTGCTGGCACGGTTCTTTTACCTTTTAAATGTATAGAGGAGTTGGCCTTAACGGCTAAGGCGCTCTACCTCGGATCTGGGTTCGAGTCTTGGTAACGACGCCAAACATCCTGCGATTCTGGGCAAATCACTTAATCTCCCCGTGCCTAACAAAAATGAATGTGTCCTCATGTAACCGAACTGGTGCGATGTAAAGCGCTCTGATACCTGATTTAGTTCGGGTCCAGTTTGCGCTATATAAAACTCTGCAAAAAATAATATATATGGTGGTCGTCTACATAGCCTATGTCCTTCTGCTGCAACTGCCCTTTCCAACGCTGTATTGGGTGTTGTGATTGGTGCTGTGGTTACTGAGATTACCCGCCTAAAAGGTTTGGGCTCTCTTTATAATATTAGTATGGATAGTATGCGTTAAATGAATCTATGACAAAATACTGTTTGTTTGCTTAGTGGTTAGTTACATTAATATTTAAAGTAAAATTTATTTACTAATTTATTATGAAGTTCAGTAAATTTTTTAAGCCTTCCTTGCATGTTACCATAGCGAGATCTTCACCCCAACCATTCAGTCTCACGATGGTAAAGTATAGAGAAGTCAAAAAGTTGGTTTAAAAAAAAAAAGAAATAAAATGTTTTTGTTTAATGTTAATGAAAATTAGTTTTGTATAGTTATTTTAAATGTAGAACAAAACAAAAGATGCTATAGCAGTAGTAACTTAATTTTGAATTAAATATTTAATTTAAATATACATTTTTGAAGTTTGAATTTAGAAAGTAAAAAATATATATTCTAACTGCGCATTAATAATTAAGTGAGGTATAGAATTTCTTAATAGTAATTTAGTTATATTTTAATAAGTTAATATTAGATTCCTTTATAAATTAAAAAAATAAGAATATTCTAAAATAAGGTTTTAAGATACTTAATGACATTAAATTACATATATATATTTTTTTAAATAACTTACTTTAATATAGTTTCATATGGTGTCTTATTTTAGTTCCTACCACCATTATTTTCAATGGGAGCGTATTGCAGTTGCTGTCCATGTGTTATGCTGGACTTGATCCAGCTTTGAGCGGGAGCCATTTAGTACTCTTTTAGGTCCTATTTTGTATGTAGTAAGTTTAGAAGTGCAGTTTATTAATAGCAGTTGGGTTACTGTTTTGAGGAATGGTGCATGTCCCTCTCAAACCCCGTCCCTTACACTCTGAGGCCCCCTTTACTTCTCCCTAAACCCCACCCATGTAGTAGTAAGTATGCTCCACTGGTCCAGAATGTTTACTACTAAGTAATAAACTTACATACCCCTACGAATACTACATAATGCAGTTTGTGAATAGGCCCATACATTTACAGTTAAGACAGTGTTACAAATCTTTTCTTGGAACCATGGCACACGTAGATTTTACTATTTCTGTGAAAATTGGCAGCCTACCCATTGTTCTGAGTTGAACTGTTCATGCTCTACTGTTTGTCTTCATCTCATTCCACTGCACAAAATGTTCTCTGCGGGCATTGCGTATGGATTTTGCTAGGTCCTTTTGGCAGCTCTCATTCGCCCTGACCTCCATTTAAAGCAACCCCTGCCTGCTCATCTCGGAGTTCTGCCTTAAAGCACAGGTTGGTTATCGATTCTTATGTTGTGCATATTCGGTCAATTAGTGTTTTTGCAAGCTTGGTAGTTCTTATCTAAAAACAAATAGGAGTTGTAATTGAGAGGGTCTGTAACGAGTCTTACTAATAATGTGGACACAGTGCTGCACTATGCGACAATTTCCAAAAATAGGTTGCTGGCTTTTTGTACTATCTGGTTCAACTCCAAGGAGGAAACCAATAAAGAAAAAAAGAATCAAAGGAATACTGAAATAAAGCAGGCAGTTAGGAATTGGTATAGGGTGGAGGAAAGCTTAAAACATAATACCAACGAGTGGTGAACTTCATTGTGACAGTAAATAGGTTCATCTTATCTAGCAGAAGAATAAACAGTTATGAATCATACTTGCAGGTATGATTTAAGAGCTGTCAAATTTTTTTTATTTTTTTTTGAAGACCTTTATTTTACATGAATAGGAATACACAATATAGGGCCTACAACCCCCCGGGCCGGCCGCAATGGTAACGCAACCTATGTGTCATCATACTGAAAACACAGCCTTTGAGCCGACAACCCAGGGGTCCGGCGGCGGATGAAAATACATAGCAACATGATGGTAAGAATGTAAATATACCACATGACTTCGGTCTTAGATTTTCTTCTCTTTTTAAAACAAACAACAAACCCCACAGTAAAAATAAACCACGGTAATCACGTTCAGTCCCTCAAAGGCGACAAAACAACGTTTAAGTCTGCAGCTTCATTAACATTGGTGTAATGACCATAAACCCAATCTCACATTATGAAGCGCGATAAGCAGTAGGACAGGGTTCATCACAGCCCAAGGAGTTCCATGTTGGCGTATGTAAACTTTAGTTCAAACCATTAATCAGAAAAACACTCATCCGGGTCAACTCGCGGTGGCTCACATATGTCACCCCTACATTTGTTCCAGACCCCCCAGATTTGCCCCCATTTGTCGGGGCATCCCCGATGGACAAATACCGCCTTTTCAGCCACCATCGCTTCGTCCATGTCCTTACACCAGTCTCGCAGTGTGGGCAGTACTGCTGGATCCCCATAGTCTGGCAATATTACGTTTTGCCACTAACATCCCCAGTGTGGCCCAATCTTGTTGACGGTGGGTCAAATCCTCCGCATCCCAGATATTCAATAGGCAGTGACGTGGGTTGGGCAACAGTGAAATAGTCGTGGATTGGGAAATGGTTCGCATCACCGCTGCCCAATACGTGGCCACCCGGCTACAGTCCCAAATGGTATGGAAGAATGTTCCTCTCTCTCCACATCCGCGGAGGCAATAGTCGTGGGAAGCCCTCCATATTTTGTAAAGGACCATTCTGGTATAGTATGTGCGGTGTAGTATTTTCAATTGAACTAGTTTAAGTCTGGATGGGATCGCTGATTCTCGGGGCGACGAGAGAGCCTCCTGCCATTCCGAGTCATCAAGGTCGCCAATGTCGCCCACCCAAGCCAGGCGCAATTTGGATAGCATGTCGGGTAGGTTGTTGACCAGTTTCCTATATGTGTAGGACGTCGCTCTATGGGACATATGCTCTGTTAGCAGCCTATCTTCCAACGGAGTGGATTCTTGTAGTTTTGTACCCGCCGGGATGACCGACAGAAGTGAATGACGGATTTGCATGTACCTATAATACTCGGACTGGGCCATATCGTGTTTGGTTTGCAGGTAAGTGAAGTCCACTATGTTGTTTTTTTCTCCAGAGATCTCCCACCACCGAGATGCCTATGGCGTCCCATGCCCGGAACCCCTTGCTATCTCCCATGAAGCCCAGCTTGTGTGAGTCCCACAGGGGCGTCATTTGCGTGATAGCGTCTGCGCATTTAAGGTGCCTACGTGCCTTATACCAGAGTTGGACTGTGTGACGGGTCGGACCAATGAGGTCAGATGGGACGCCACGGCTATAGAGGGTTCTTAAAAAGGCCCCTGGACTCAATATTCTGCCTGTCAGCCAAGAAGGCGGGCTTGGTATGTGGGGCGTGTAGCCAGAAATTAATTTGCTTAAGGTGGGCAGTAGTAGAGTTCGACATCAGGGAGCGATATGCCCCCATCATACCAATATCTCACCAGTTTGCATTGTGCAATTCGAGCCGGTTTCGCGTCCCACAACAAAGCAGAGACCGTAGCAGCGATGGCTCTGAAGTAGGAAGAGGGGACCGGGAATGGTGTGTTCTCAAGGAGGTAGAGAAAACGAGGCAATGCCATCATTTTAAACAGCGCGGCCTTGCCAAGGAGGGTGAGAGGGAGGGAACGCCACACCTTTACATCCCGAGCAAACCTCTCCAGTGGGGGCCTCAAATTCAGGGCGTGGAATTCGTCCAGGTTGGACGACACCTGTATTCCCAAATATTTGAAAGGGGTGTCAGTGTATCGCAGCGGACAATCCGCGGGGAGGGAAGGCGGGGTGCCGGCGAGGAAGTATAGGACTGATTTGGTCCAATTAATTCTATACCCGCAAACATTCAGAATTTCTAGGATTGACTTTTTGGGGGAGGTAAGGAAAAGAAGGACATCGTCCGCATAGAGCGATATCCTGTCCTCCCAAGACGGTGACCACCTGATACCTTTGATGGATGGTTCCCACCGAATCCAGATCGCCAATGGCTCAAGGATCAGTTTGAACAGCAAGGGGGACAGCGGGCAGCCCTGCCGCGTTCCACGGCCAAGCGGGAAATCCCTGGAGACGTGTCCATTCACTGCTATCTGGGCCAAAGGGCCAGTATAGAGCAGGCGGACCCATGCACAGAACTTGGGGCCAAAGCCCATGTGACGGAGCACGGCAAATAGATAAGGCCATTCTACGGTGTGGAACGCCATAGTTGCGTCCAGGGAGAGAAGGACTGCCGGCTCCTGTATGTACTCCCGGCGGGCCAGTACCGCCTGTAGACGGCGTAAATTATGCGAGGTGTTACGCGTCGGCATAAAGCCAGACTGGTCCGGGTGTATCAAGGTGGGGAGCCAAACGCTGTGAGAGCAATTTGGCAAGGATCTTAGGTTCAGCGTTTAGTAGGGAAATGGGGCGGTAGGAGCTGCACGCCTCCGGTTCTTTACCAGGTTTGTGGATCGAAAGAGCTGTCAATTTTAAAGTAATTAGACCACCCCACCCCCATGTTTCAAGAGTACGGATTTGTAGGACGGTGCTAAAGAAGGTTCCAGGCCAGACAAAACTGTGCAGACCGATTTCTGAACATAGATCCATTGTAGTCCGTTAAGGATGCACCTTAAAGACTCTAAAAGCCCTGCTTTTAAAGAATAGCGTTGTAGTGTGTGATGAGTGCAGCGCTGGTTCTATAATCCTCTAACCTGATCAGTGAATATGTGCAAAAGAGAATTCCCCAAAATCTGAATGATACCAGTAAAGGATGCTATTCTGAACTCCAAGCATAATCCCAGCCGTATTCATGCGTGTGCAGATAAAGTCAAATTTCTCTTTCAGAGCTATGCTTGATTGGTTTCTTCTAATACCTTCCCTTGGATACAAAAATAAAACTGGTGCTTTGTTCATGTTTGTTTATTATCAATACCACCCATTAGCCTATCATTGGCCAAAAAAAACATTGAAAGTCAGTAGAACACAGCAGCTGTATCAATCTGTCACCCCGCAAGGGCTATTTCTTTACCCAAATTAAACTTCTAATTTGTGATGGGAGAGGTGTGGCGCCAGGGTGACTGACGCTGGAATCTGGGGATCACGGTTCACCGCCGGTGGCAGATTAGCCCAGCACCATGTGACTCTGGGCAATAGCTTGCTTAATCTTCCCGACGGCCCCCAGCGCCTAGAGACCCTTACAGGTGATGGTTCGCGCTTTAGAAATGTGGATTATTATTATTGTTGTTCGGACAGTATTTTTGAATAAAGGAAATAGCCATAGAAAAGGATGGCGCTAAGAAATTAAGACTTGAAAGATTGTGCAATTTCACTTGATTCCTAGTTCACACTTTGAAAGGCAAACTTGACATTCATTTGGGCATAGGTTTAGTGAATGGTTTTTGAGTACCGGTTTCTTAAATGTTGTAGACTAGTGTCCCCTTTTGTCTTTGTTCTTCATAAAACAATATCGATCTGGTATCAATGAAGGCAGTAAGCGTGTTAAACTATCTGCAAGCATTCTGGAAAAGATCTTGCAGTCCGTGTTTTTAAAAGTGAATGACCTCAACATTTGATCCAAAACTGTGTGTTGAAAATTGTGTCCAAGTTGGGAAAACGTATCTTGAAAGGGTCTTTCTTTTTACTTGACTGTTTACAAAAATGAAAAGTTACTGCCTGTTGAGTAAGCTTCTGTGTGCTGTGGCTCGTAGCAAAATCTGACAGGGCATTGATTTACTAGTGACAGGTGACCAATGAGCTGGAAAAGTTACATTTGCAATATGGGGTTGGCTGTGACAGAAAATCAGATGGAAAGACATTGTGGGCTCTATTTTCTTATTGTCTCCTCGTGATACCCCCCACCTCACCCCTAATGCCCCCCTCAAAGCCTTCAAGTCCGTCCTTCTCGTCTGTTTATTCTCCTGAAACTGTTTCAGAAATGTATAGGGTGCCAATATACAGTCTCTAATAGCCCAACAGTGTTCATTTGTTTGTAGCCTATTTTGAATCCAAGAGATAATAAGCATTTGATGTACAGAGAGCTGCATTTGGAATTCCCCTTAGGACCATGATAGACGTTTCACCGAATGCAGGCACACACCTGGTAAAACAAAATGATTCTGTGCAGATTTTTCTTCTGCTGGGAACAGGAAGAAAATATGCATGGCAATTTACACGGAAACTTGCCAGAAACTAGTAACCATATGCTGTATTGTGTATATATAATTCAAGGTCCAGCATGATATTAAAGGCCCAGCAAACTCTGGGCATGTTTTTTTATTTACCTTCCTGCACGTACCAGCTACCTGCATTTCTGACTTCCAGGTTGCGAGAGAATGCTTTTCTGCTCCCTACCTGCTCGATTGTATAGTGTGAGACTGAGATTCAATTATTGTCAGCTCGGTCAGACTCGTACTGTTTGTTCCATCGTGTACTGCACCTCCAGGGGCTGTCTTTCAGGTGGTTTAATTATACTTTATTTTTATTTTTTATTTTTTTTAAATTGAGAATTGGAAAACAGAATTTATAGTACAAACTCTTACAAAGGATATGCTATTATATGTTCTACCTGCATGGGCAACGCAGTAGCGGCTTTTACAAATAGTTTGGCAAGGTTCGGTATATTATGTACACACAACATTGTTGCACCCCGGCCCTCACATTGATACAGCATATCTGACATGCCCACGGGGGTCATCTCGTCCCTACATTGTCCATCGGGCCTACACCGGATATGGGGATGGGCCTCACCATTATCCATGCAGATTGGAGCCTGTGTGCAGTTCCACGGTAGCAACCGCCTCCATACCAGCCGGCCAAGTCCATTATAGATTGTATCTGATGAAAGCCTGGGCGCCATTTTAAGGGTATAGCGCATACGTATGGGGCTTTCCGTAATACAATGGTGACCGCTTGTTCCCAGCCCCAAGCCGCCCTGATCCATATCTAGTCTTAGGAGATCAAGTTTTACTCTGCTGCATTTACCAGCCCAAACTAGCAAAACCAGGAGACTGTTTAGGGTGGTAATGGTGTCGTTAGGGATGAGACAGAATGAGTTTTGTGATGTACATAGGCAGCGGGGGAGTAGCACCATTTTCGCTAATGGCACCCGTCCCATGACGACAATGGCAGTTGGTTCCAGAAGAGTATTGACACCTTTAAACCTTCAAGGGTTTTTCCTGTGTTCAGGCCGTATTGGGCTTCAGCCAAGTAGGCGACCTGTACCCCCTGGTAGCGAAAATGGTGATCTTCCCAAGTGAATACGAGGGGAGGGAGAACTGCTATGTGTCTCCCCGTCGCCTGTGGGAACGCAACTGACTTTTGTTGGTTAATCGTCCGTCCTGACACTGTCCTGAAGTCAGACAGCACTGTCTGAAGGGCCTGGGTGGAGTCTACGGCGTGGTGCATATATAACAATGCATCATCTGCGTAGAGAGATGTGTACGCCCTCCTACTACCAGGCCCCAGTGTTCCATGTCTCTCCTCAGGTGGATTGCGAGGGGTTCCATTGCTAGCGCAAATAAGAGTGGGAACAGTGGGCACCCCTGTTTCGTACCCGGCTCTATAGATATTAGAGTGGAGACTAGTCCACCACTACGTACTCTAGCAGTAGGGTTTTGCTACATTCGAGGTACCCAGGCAATAAAGTCTGAGCCTAGTCTCATTCTGTGTAGTACTTCCAATAGGTACACCCATTGCAAGGTATCAAAAGCTTTTTCTATATCCAGGGATAGTACCGCAGCCGGGATATCCAAGCTCTGAACGGAGTGTAGTACATGTGCGAATCTGCGCAGGTTCATGTGGTTCCCTGTCCTGGCATGAACCCGCATTGATCCTTGTGTACTAGTTTGATAACTACTCTGTTCAATCTTGATGCCAAAACTTTGGCCAGGATTTTAGTATCCACTCCCAGCATAGTGAGGGGGTGGTTGGAGCACAGCGATGTGGGTCTTTGTCCGATTTAAGTAGCATAACTATTAGGGCTTCTCGCAAGGTCTCCAGCTGTCTCAGGAGTAGTATTTCCCAAATGTCTGATAATATTCTACTGGAAAGCCATCCAGCCCAGGGGTCTTACCTCCTGCCATATCCTGCACTGCTTCTTGGAGGTCTTCCAGGCTGATATCTCCCCAGAATCTCGCTTTGCTATTCGGTGAGACGAAGCAGAGGTATCACATCCAGAAACTGTTCTAGGGCCGCTCTTCCAGCTGCTTGGCCTTTTTTTGTAGACCCCTGCCAGACGTGTACATAGCCGTGTGTTTATGGCGGACTGTGTGTGGATGAGAGTTCCATCTGCCTTGCTTAGTGGTAATATGATGGGGGTGGGTGCTCTCTTAAGGAGCCACGCTAACAACTTCCTGGACGTGTCTCCCTCTTTATGTAGGAGCTGCCGGTATTCCTGTTTCACCAGGCGGCCCAACATGTCCCATATTTCTCCTATTCGACGGAGGGTGCTTAACATCTCCTCATACTCTGGTTCTAAATCTGGGCCTGTAATTTGTAATGTAGCCAATGTAGTCTCGGCTTCCGTAAGGTCTTTCTCCAGGTGCTGTCTTATACTGCCCACATTTGATAAACATTCTCCACGCAGGACTACTTTTAGCGCATCCCATTCCATGCCTCTGGTGTCTGTAAACAGCCAGTTACTGTTGAGATAATTACTGTTTGAGTTGCCGAGCTCTGATTGGAAAATATTGTCTTTCAGTGCTCTGGGCTGTAGTCGCCAGAGTGGGTTCTCAGGTCGGTCGCCCTTAGTTCCTGACTGTAAGACCAGTGGGGCATGGTTCGATAGGAATCTTCCTAGCATTTGTATATACAGGGGGGCCTCAGCTGCATCGCTAGTTAGCAGAAAGCGGTCTACACTGCTATAAACCAAATGAGTTTGGGTGCAGCATGTGTAATTGCGCTTTGTCCGATGTACTGTCCTCCACCAATCCATGCATCCCTGTTGTTGCATTACCCCCTGGAGGGCTTCTGTCCTGTTGGGATTTGTGTGTAATTTCGGAGGGTGCCTACCGAGCGAGTTATCTAGCACGCAGTTAGTCACAAACCCACGAGAGGTATGCCTACATATGATACCAATAGTTCTTCTACATCTAAATAAAGCGCCATCAGCCATGTTCAGAGCGTAGACCGATTTCCCTGCCATCTAGCACTCTGTGTACCAGTATGTGCCGCCCCACTATGTCCGTTGTATAGCCCAGGACATGAAAGGGAGTCTGTGGAGCTATCCGGATTGCCACCCCTCGAGCGTTGTTGGAGTATGTAGCGGAAACTCCAATTTTGTTTTTGGGGTCGTTTTTGTGCCTCCTCATCATTCAGATGGGCTTCCTGCAGCATGGCTACGTGGGACCGCTGTCTACGGCTATAGATTTGTGCCCTATATCGTTTTTACAAATGTGTTAATCACCTTTACATTCCAAGTGATAATGTTAAAACCAGCCACCTATCAACTGCATGTTTGGAATGAGGCGAATGCGTCCTCCCAGCCAGTGCTGTTCTCGAACCGATTTAACATACCTGAACTGCTTCCCCCCACCCACCGGGTAAACACATGAACCAACCGTGCTTTCCCAATCCTGGCCTAACATTTAACACCCACTTAGAAGTCAAAGACTAACTTATTAGGCATACAGCCTGCTAATATATTAATATGGAGGATTGACACAAATATTTATACTCCACTCATTCACAACGTGTCACGCTGCAGTCACTCTGCAACTAACCCTGTGCGGGGAAGCAGGGGTGCCACGACTGCCCCCGATGGGGAGCTGCTGATTACCATGTGCCCCTTCTGCTGCGTCACTTACTTCACAATGTCACACTCACTCCAGAGCTCTTCTAACTGGGTGAATCGGAGGCCAATCATGGCACAGGAGCTAGAAAAGTGACTGAAATCTAGGGATAGGGTGAGACAAAAGTATGGGGGAGATGAATAGGAGATGAGGCGTCCAAGTGGGGTGCCAAATGTACAGGGCAGAAAGGGGAAATCGGTGGGGGAACAGATAAAAGAAGGGGTTGGGGTGCAACCCCCCCAAACGTCCGTCCATTCTGCGGAGGTGCGGTGAGACAATTCAAATCCGCTCGAAGGGTCATTGGTGAATGTTAGGTGAGTGTCTGAGGAGTTTTTCATCCCATTCACCAGACCCCCCTAGGGCTCCTATGATGCTCGAGCCTCCGGTCCATGTGGTATGTTCAAGAGTTAGTGGTTTGGGGGTTGTCTTCCACTATGTCCCCAGTGCTGGGCTCAGAACTGGCAGCTATCACCACCTCCACCAGAGCTCTGGCTTCCTCATGCTCTGCCTGCAACAGCGCTTGGCTCACTCGGGATGTCTGACTGCCCTCGCTGTCTGAGCCGGTGTGCTGCAAGTCCAGGGAGCCGTCTCGCCGCACCACCATTCTTTAAGTGGACTGTGGGATTTGCCTAGGCTTTTGTTAGAGAAACTAGTAGCTACTTTTATCTTGGAAAATTCTTTGGCCTCGTCTTTAATATGTGAATCGTCTGCTGTATCAGCAGTGGACTCTACTTCAGAGTTCCACATTTGTGGCCGGATTGCATTGACCGATTCTCTTCCCCATTGATGACTCTTCTTGTGCGCTCTGCATCACTGCACCCCTGGTTCACAGCTTAAGGTATTATCTGATCCCTGACCTCCCATTTCAGGGTCCTAACAGGCTCTAGCTACATGGAGGCCAAGGTTTATTTTGCCTTCATTTCACTTTGGGCGTAATGGTGCTGGTGGAGGACCAAATTGCAGAGGCATTGCAGAAGTAGCCACTTTCCTTGTGTCAGTGTGGAGCAGCACTGCTGTTCCACATGCTGCTTTTTCATAAGGCACAACCGTTTGCAGCACATGGCAATGCTACCATCTGTCAGTCCTCCCACCTCAGTGAAAAAGGTAAGCCTGATCGCCCATCTCCACCAAGCAAATGCGGATTTTTTCACGGTAGCATGCTGCAATAAAACGTAGGTCTTTCAGATCTTATTTCCACACTTTTCTCGGGATATGTGGGAGGAAATTTGAGGCACCCTTTCAACAAAAGCATTAAGACTGCTATTCTTCTACTGGTGTCAGACCCAACTACATACACAGGAGCAGAAGGTTCCCACATGCAGCCCACACCCAGGGACAGCCACTATTAATGAAATGTCTGTGGCAAGTTGTGATTGGATGTGGGGAGGGGGTTAGAAAAGAGAATGCCAGGAAGTGGATCTTGTGGAAATTACATTCCGTCACATCAGGTGTTTCTTGGTATTGTTTTTTGTTTTTGGAACAAGGGTCAAGTTCTCCTGGAAAGCAGAATTGAAATGTATGCATTTCTTTTCACAGGCGCCTCTAAAGTCTGAACTAATTTAACTGCTTCTTTGGGGCAGTGGAGGAGGAGGTCGGCTGCAAGTTGCCAGCCGAAGGAAGACCGAGTGAGCTGGAGATCAGGGGGGGATATATATGTGTATATGTATGCGTATATATGTATGCATATGTATGGATTTATTCATTTCTCAGTGGCGGTCGATACTGGGTAGTTCTAATTAGGATCATTTTTCAATTTGTGTTGATAATAACTTTGTCCCCATTTGTCTAATCTCCACAAAACGTTTCAAACAAGTGCTATGTTTTAGGTAGTTTGTGCATGGAAAGTTTCGGGTGATGTGCCCAGTGGAGACCGGGAAAAAAAGGGGGGGGGGGGATGGTTCCCCAAACACGTTTTTTCTATTCATTTTTCCGTAGCAACTTTAGACAACGCTACAGCCCGAACTGCTAAATGGATTTACACCAAATTAGACAGAAAGCTAGTTCTCCAGTATTAGGGTGTCTTTCATAGATTCACATGCTTGAATATTCCCCGTCGTCGTAGTGGGAGTCCCACTGTAAATAAAATAGCAATAACATACTAATATGTATATGTAACACATAACAGATGAAATGCATATTAGAAAACAGGCAGTAAATGCCTAGACATAATTCCTCATAGGAATACATGAACAGAGAAAAAACACTTGTAGCCGATTCCTGTCATTATGTTGGTCCAAACTGTAGCCAATCAGGCGCCAGCAGTCCTCCAGAACCTTCTCCTCAGAGCTCAGCACCTCAGATTTTCTACCGCACGTCGTGTGAAGGGAGTCTCCCTAAGCTCTGCTCAGTGTTCTTCAATTTTCTTCATTTTTTCTTCAATTTTTCTTCACAATATCAGTTTTGTAATGTCTACTTACATGAAGTCTACCTTCAGACCCTGTGTCACTTGTGGGAAGCTGAGTCCTTTTCCTGTGAACCCTCATTAAGAGTATATGGACCAGCACTCTGCCTGTCTCTGACATGGTAGGTGGAGAAGGGGTTGTTCTTGTGCTTAGACTATACCCCCTTCTGATGTGGGAGGATTTTTTTGTTTGTCCTGCATTAAGGTTTTAAGTGATGCTTCTCCTCTACTTCACCAGCTGAAGTAACATCGCAATTAAGGGTCTCTGGCCTTCTATGAGTCTGTGCCTCCCACATTTACGCCCACGAGATTCTCTCAGGCGTCTAGACGCTCTCTGCGCACTTTTCTACGTGAACATGTGTCAGCTAGTCAACGATACGGTCGATGTACTCTCTGATGACAATCTCTGCCGTCACTGGTGCTCTGCAACGACAATGCCTCCAGGCATTTGTCGACGACAGTGAGGACAGTGCCCTCTTGTCGACTGAAGGCTCGTCGACCACTGGGAGTTTCGTCGATGGAAACATTTCTTTGACGGTGGGCTCGTCGACGGTGAGCCCCGTAGACGGTGAGCTTCGTCAACATTCAGCTTCGCCAGTTGACTTCGTTGACGGATGACCCTGTCAACTGTTGGATTCATCGGCGGTTGAGCCCGTTGACGTATGACCCTGTCAACTGTTTGATTCATCGGCGGTCGAGCCCGTTGACAGTTGGTTTCACACACTGTTGACTTTTATGCACAGTGCATTTTGGCGACGGCAGCTTTCCGCTACAATCACATGGGGGGTGAAGGCTTTTTACTTCTGCCATTATTCTTCTTGGACAGCACATAGCCGTATGAGTGTTTTTTCTTCAGATCAGAATTATGTATTTCTGACAGCAAGGCTGCCACGGCCTGTACCAGGGCGGGAATACGTCTTCTCTTACAACTGGAGTTCTATTGCATTCACCTTCGGTGTATATTGGAGGTTTTTCCCCTCCTTATGAAGAGAGCGGCAAATCGTTTTCCCCTTTCCCCTTGTCCTGGGGAAACCACAGAAACAAGTTCGTTCAGTCCCTATCATAGACTTTATTTAGAAAGGTGTTGAACTCATGCAGAGGCCAAACTCTGTGCCGGCGGTTTTTCCACGCCTCGATAAATGTGAAGCTCCCCACTATTCACCTGTTTTTCTAGTCTCTCAGCCTACCCCGACTCAGTCATTACTCAGGCAGCACAGAGTTTATCTTGCAAGCCAGTTGGGCAGGTATGCCGCCAGATGTGCTCTTGACATGTTGGCGCTAGTAGAACTTATTCCAGAATCCTCCAAGCCTCACGCTTTGAAGATCTTGCAGGCGGGGGAAAGAGAGAAGTGCATCAGAAATAATACACTGTGCAGCGGACATTGCGTGTACAGGTTGTCGACGGCTCGCAATAGGAGCAGTCTGGCTAAGACATTTTTGCTTCAATGCGAAGCCTTTCGCAAGGAGGTTCAGACTTCCATACTTCACTTGCTTTTTGATTGAGGATCCCTTATGGCCAGCATGTTGATGAGGCACTGCAGACCATCTTAAAGACACAGATACTGCCCGCACCCTCTGGATATAGAATCGCAGCCTTTTCGTGGTGCCAAGGACTTAGATCCACGTCTTTTCAAGGGAGTACCCTCCAGTATTGGCTCCTACAATCCGAACCAACTGCGTTACTCAAATCAAACGCAGTCACATGGGCAAAGTACCAACAGGTCCTACATAGAAAATCATCGTACAGCCGAGGCAACTCTTCTAAGAAACAATGGACTACCTTGAACCCACCTTTATTCCCTCCAAAAACGTCGGAGGTCTAATATCTCCCTTTTATTCCAATTGGTCAAGGGCGACAGGATTGTTGGAGTTTTTGCACGTCATGCCCAAGGGCACACTACAACTTGTTAAATTTCCCTCTTTCTACACCTCCAAAGGGACCTCCACCTTATCTACGGGAGTCGTTTGCACAAGTGTCTATATGGATACAAACCGGGACCGTCGGAGTGGTTCCGAATATCCAACAGCGTTAGGGTTTACTCTCAGTTCCTCATCAACAAGCAAATCAGGAAAGTAGCACATGATTTTAGATCTTTGCGCAAACTTTACAAATGTTGTACCTCCAAGTCCTTAAGTTCTTATGCCAGAACGACTTTATAACTACTCTCAACCTCCAGGATGTCTATTTTCATGTGCCAATCCTTCCTAAGCACAGGAAGTGGCTACGCTTTACAATAGGTACAAAACATTTTCAATTAAAGTCCTAGCTTTTGGACTTAGGTCCGCTTCACGTGTCTTTACGTTGATCCTGGCGCCAGTGGCAGCCTATCTACGTCTGCAAGGCATACAAATTATCATTACTAAGACAACTGTATAATACGGGCTCGCTCTTACTTACAGGCAGTCCAGCACACCCAGCCTTGTCAGTCACTGTTTTTAAACCTGGTTTTCAATAAATCATGACCAGTCCGAACTAGTACTAGCTCCGATATGAAAGTTTCTCGGAGCATCAATCAATACAAACCTAGCAAAGGTGTTTGTCTCACACGAACGACGGGCCTGCAGCTCCGACTTGGTGGTTTCTTCTACGTACGAAAAAGGTCTGTTTCAGTAGATCCTCAGTCATTCCTGGCCTCAGCCTCCACCTGCATCCCGTTGGTTCCCAACTACAGATTGCACATGAGAAAATTGCTAGAGGAGCTAGACAAGCAGTGGTTGCAGGTCTCCAGTTCAATCGAAGATCTCATTCAAATCAGTCCTCGGATGCAAAAGGCCATTGTGTTTGGTGGGTCCAAGAAAGAAATTTGTAGAAGGGGTGTGCGTTTCCTTCAAGATGCGCCAAATTACACAATCACCACAGACTCATCCCTCGAGGGTTGGGTAGCATATCTTCAAGGGCTGTAGGTCAGTGAGAGATGGAACCCTCAACAAAAGGCTTGGCACATCAATCTGCTAGAGCTAGGTGCCATCTTCTTAGCCTCAAATCCTTTCGTGCAATCATTCAAGGGCCACAGTATTGGTTTGCACAGACAATACTTCAAGTATGCATTACTTAGAACAAACCTCGTTCCTCCCTGTTTATCTCAGGAAGCCCAAGAGATATGGGCTTGGGCGATACAACACAGGATCAATCTCTTGGCTGTTCATGTGCCGTGAGTTGCAAATGTGCTGGCGGACACCCTTTGGCAGGTCAACGGTGTCCAACCACGAATAGGAACTGCATCAGCCAACGGCGGATTGAATCTTCCAGCAGTGGGGTCATCCCGATCTGGACTTCTTTGCGACAGAAAAGAACAGCAAATGCCTGTTTTCTTTGCAAGCTGGCATCCCCACAGGGACTCGCAGGGGAAGGCATTTTCGATAAACTGGTCTCAAATATATGCTTACGCTCTTCCTGCGGTACCGTTTGTTCCGAGAGTTCTCCGGAGATGAAGAAAGAGCAGTGTTGCTTGATTCTCTTCGCCCCCAGGTGGCCTCGCCAATACTGGTTCACCAAACTTCTTCTCCTCTCAGAGTACGATCCAATACAGTTTCGACCAATACCGAATCGCCTCTCCATTCAGAATGGTCAAATTTGCCATCCGGATCCGGCTTCTCTAAAATTAGCAGCTTGGCGTCAGAGTACCTTGAATTAGCTCATCGGGCTATCTCGGCGGATTATAAGGAGGCACTGGTTTACGCGAGAGCACCTACTAAAATAAAGACGTACAGACTGTAATGGAAAAGAATCTGCATTTGGTGTTAATCTGCTGGGGTTCACCCATTTCATGCAACCTCTGGACCAGATATATATTACCTTTTTTCTTGCACTTGGCAAGATCAGGCTTATCTCGTAACGTTGAAGGTCTTTTTGGCAGCCATTTCAAGGTAACGTCAGGATGGGTCCATCTCTTTATTCATAATGTTTCCTCCTGTACGTCGTCCGCCTCCATCATGGCTTTTTTAATGTACTATTAGCGCAGCTCATGCGCCACCCATTTGAGCCAATTTTAGGGTGTATTTCAAATTCTTAACATAGAGCGTTTCTCTTTTGCTAGCATTAACTTCATCTAGAAGAGTCAGTGATGTTCAGGTTTTCAACATCAATTCAACTTTCTTACAATTCACGTCCAATTCTGTGGTGCTACCTACAAACCCAAGGTTTATGCCTAAGGTGCCTTCGGATTTTCACCTGAATGAACCAGTCCTCTTAAAGACGTTTTTTCCTAATCCGCAATCCACTGCGGAGAGGGCATTACATACCCTTGACATCAGAAGATGTTTAAAATTCTATTTGCAAAGGACCTCTGTCATTCTCAAATCCGATCAACTGTTTATTGCCTATGGAAAGATACGGCAAGGACAAGCAGTGTCTAAACAAACCATAGCTAGATGGATTTTTGCAGCTGCTGACTTTTGCCATCTTCATAGCTTATGGACGTTTCCACAACGGGCGTCCAGTTCCCGAACCTACAATTGCTCGTTTGGTTTCCTCGGCCATCGTTTTCTGCCATCAACAGGCAGGCAAGCCTCTACAGTCTTCAGTGAGGGCCCATTTTACCAGGGCGATGTCGTCTTCAACTGCCCTCTTTGCCGGTGTGCCGCTGCATCAGATCTGCACAGCAGCCACATGATCAAGCAGGCACTCGTTTAAGAAACATTACTACCTGGGTGCCATCAACGAAGCAGACACTGCAGTGGGACAGGCTGTACTTCACACTCTTTTTCAATAAGGTGAGCCTCTGTCTTCCCTCCTCCATTATGGGAAGTTTTCCTCGGATATTACTGCTTTTTATTCCATATTCAAGCATGTGAATCTATGAAAGACACCCTAATACTGGAGAAGAACAATTGTTACTTACCTGTAAACAGGTGGTTCTCCAGTATTGGTGTCTTTCATAGATTCACATGCAACCCACCCTTCCTCCCCTCAGAGGCTTTCTTCTCCTCATAGACTCTGTGGTCACTCTTGTGCTACGAAAATCTGAGGTGCTGAGCTCTGAAGAGAAGGTTCTGGAGGGCTGCTGGCGCCTGATTGGCTACAGTTTGGACCAACATAATGACAGGAATAGGCTACAAGTGTTTTTTCTCTGTTCATGTATTCCTATGAGGAATAATGTCTAGGCATTTACTGCCTGTTTTCTAATATGTATTTCATCTGTTATGTGTTACATATACATATTATTAGTATGTTATTGCTATTTTATTTACAGTGGGACTCCCACTCTGACGACGGGGAATATTCAAGCATGTGAATCTATGAAAGACACCAATACTGGAGAACCACCTGTTTACAGGTAAGTAACAATTGTTCATCTTGGTTCAGTAAGAGTGCTTTTTAGGTTTCGCCTAGGCCGTGCACGTGCTGTCTTTCGAGACATGCTGTAACTGCAGTATGGGCTTCAAGCATCTCCCATCTTTTCTATTCGTCCCTGTGACTGCCCTTTGTAAATGCCGGCTTTTATTTGGTGTATGTGCTTAATTAGATCTGCCTTTTGGTTTTTTGACCCTCTGAGGAAACTGTCCCTGTTTACATGTGATCTTACACTTTTTTTTTTTAATGTTTTTTTTTGTAATGTTTCTTTGTAAGTACAATGAATTTTTTTTCGGGGGGTGGGGGAGGGTTGCCTCTGCTAGTGTAGCCGCCTGGCGCCTGCTTCACGGATGCCATGCTTGTATTTTTCAACCAGTAACGTGTGTAAACAAATGATTTTTTTTTTTTATCAGCACAACACCGGTTTCATTGATGTGCGCCGACTATTTTGGAGTGGGTGCGCCAGCTTTCATGTTTTTCCATTGTGCAGCTGCTGTGCCGCATCTTATTCTCTTGAGCTCTGGTTTCTCTACCTTTCTAATAATCATGTTCGCAGTAGGCGCCGGAATCCTGGGAAGCAGCTTCAGGTTAAGGCTGATGGGACCACTCCCTCCCCCTGGATTTCTGTTTTTCTATTATTGTGGGAGAAGAACCTGAATAATTACTCAGAAGACACTAGCCTCATGCACGGTTTTCAGCAGAGTGTTCAATAAGCCTGTTACATCCGCTGGAATAATTTAGTGGGAGACCGTTGGAAGTAGTCTCGGTAATCAAGCGAGTGGCAAGTCTGTCTCAGTGGTTATACATGATTTGCCCGTGTTATAACGTACTCCCACTTTGCTGTGTCAGCCGTCCCACTACCCCCATCCTTTAATGTGTTTGTAGTCGTAGCTCCCTTTTGAGTGTGTTCGCAGTCCCCGAAGAGGGGACGAGGGAGACCAAGGAAACTGCAGCAGGTCAGTGACTGCAGGAGCCGGGGAACGTGCAATTGCTGGGATTCCGCCCACAGGATTTCATGCTAGAGCTCATCCCAAATGGCTTCTCCAAGCACACGTCCTTTCAGGTGAGTGCCTCACACCCACACCACAATATACCACCCACATGCACCCGAGCAACACACACTACGAAACCTGCATGCCACCAAAACACACTATGTAACACACCACTACATTCCACACCATACCACAGCCCCCACGCTACTACACTAAGTACAACTTGGACGCCAAGTTTGCAATATAGACCTTTAATTTTCAAACTGCTATTATCTGGTGTCAATGTGGTTTCTAATTTAACTAAAATATACCCTGTACTTCAAATCCCAGAACGCATTGTGTGGTTAAATTAAAGCACTTGACTGAAAACCTAGTATTCCGGTTGGCATTGAGTAGCGCAAAACAAGGTGATACAGTATATTTCTGAAACACAGCTCAACACATCGCTTTACACTGGTGTACTCCATTAACAGAGTACAATGCACAGTATTTAAAGGCTACCACAACCTGCTCCTATGATGCAGCATGTCACTGTGTCTGTCACACCAGGGCATACCACACACATCACTCCACTCACTAAAATGAAAGCAGATCACTGTATACCTCAGCACATCATTTGCTCACACTTCAATATGAGGTTAAAATTGCATTTCCCCCCATGGCAACTGAGGACTACCTATACCCCCCTTGCCCCCCCCCCCCCCCCCTCATCACCTCCCTGCTCCCCTCCGGGGTCATTTACATATCTTGAATAGCCCCTCCCCCAGTTCTTCAACTCTGATGCTTAAATGCACTTCACTCCCAGGTCCAGGCTTAAAGTACTTGCACATATATAGAACATACCCATTACTATTGACATACTATCAACACCTTCTGCAGAAGATTGAAATTAGCTCCTTTGAATCCCCATCTCACATAGAGCTCAGGTTAAACAGATTTTCAGACCTGCCAACTCACACGGTGCCACTGTTAGACACACAATATCCGCTCCCATCACATGGTCACCCTGTGAGAAGCCGTTATCACACGGTGGCTGGAAAAACAAGCTGATAACCACTGTAAATAGTGGGGTTTTAGCTTGTTTCCTAAGGCTTTGAACTGCCGATGTCCGTTAAGGAGTGTGAAAACACCCCAGGACTAAGGCACCACTGAAGCAAGCTTTTTTTAAATGTTTAGAAGGAGGGGGCAAAAATGCCTTGTAGGTATTTCTAGGCACAAGGCCCTGTCCCTTCCTCACATGGTATTTTTAGGTCTCGCCTGAGCAAGCACATGCGCTGGTCTGGCGAGACATTTAGTAAGTTGGGCTTTAAAAAGCCGACCACAGCTTTTAGGGTGGCATAGAGCGCGCGTTTACGCGCACAGTAACTCTCGTTCCTCTCATCGCTCGAGGGCCCCATTACAGCGCGCGATCATGCACCAACAGAGCGCCTCCCGCTGGCTGCTGCTGCTCCCGTTGCCATCTGACTTTCCTCTCTTGTTTACATTTGCTGTACTGTGGAAAATGACAATGTATATGTACATAAGCGGCGTTCATTTGTGTTCACTCATTACCAACTGCATGTGCCCTAAGACTCCGAATTTCGAAGCTGAACGTACGAAAGCTTTGTATGATATCGAAATACGTAATATAATGGGGATAGACATAAATTGACATGCTGGCTAGATATGTTGAAAAGGGAGGACTGTTAAAATCTGGATTGTGGCGTAAACATTATCGGCGCCATCTTGTCCTTTTCAGATCCATACGTGCGCGTAAGCAGCAACCATTTTGATTGCCATGGCCTCTCTGTCCACTCCCAATAGCCAGCGTCTCTCTCTACCCCTCACTCCCCAGCCTCGCAAGCATCCCCGACAGCCCCCGGTCTCTCATGCATAGGCCATAAAACCCTCTCCCTCTGCGCGACCCTGCTCTAAAAGTGACACCCCTGCCTGACCGACACCCCCTGCATTCCTCCCAGGAACACCCTTCCCCTCTTCTGATGACCCCCCCCGGCTACACCTGGCCTCTCGACCCGGTCCCAAGTCATAAAACAAAACCTCATGAATGTACCCCCCCCGGCCCCGCATAGCAAAACGTGATACACCAACCGAAGTGCCCAATCTTATCGCCTGCCTAACCTTACATCTGACCACCCCCTCTTGCCCTCGTGTCCTGTTGGAATGTCCGGCTGCAAGATTACAATCACATGTTACATTTGGGAGGGGAAACGACGTCAGAGCGACAGGCGTGGGAATAGGCCTGAAGCTGGGATTCCAAACGTGCCTTTCCGTACTTCAAAGTTTCTTTATTGCAATAAGGAATGTTTGTACATCATAAACCTGTGTATAAAAGACGGAGCCTAAGAGAAACTTGTTAGAGCACCTCTTGAAGACATTGTGCGCGTGTCTGAAATGACAGGCTCTCCTCATGAGAAATAAAAATCTGTTCTTGCACTCCCGCTTCCAGCGCCCGTCTCTGTATTTGGTAACTGATCAAAATGGGAACTAAGAGGCGTCTTGTGCCAGCAGCCTGGGCATCGGTTGTAATTTGGGCTGTTTTTCCTCAATTGGCGTCCCAACGCGGGGCCCATCAGCGACATAAGGTCCGGTAAGAGAGGTCCAGACGATGGGGTGAACATCTGAACGATTGGAGTATACCTGCCTTGAGAGGGCCCTCGTCCGGCTGCCGATTTGAATGAACTTCACCGATTCCGAACGGACCTCTCTCAAGCGACCTACTGTCCTGACTGGGATCCCACAGGAATGCTGCGGTAAAAACATGGAGTAAGAGAACGATCGGGCGCTGGAAAGGGAAGGCGAAGAACTGTCCACACGGTCCGGTCCGGGTAAGGTTAAGTAGGACGTCTTTACGTCTGATTGATAGGATGACTTTATCCATCTGATTGATTGAGTAATTGATTGTTTATATTGGAATCGGTATTTAAATACTGGTATTGTTCATTGATTGGTTCATTTAGCCTTGGTTGCTACTTGAAGTATTGGTTCTCTTTGAGACATTCTCTGTTTGCAAACAGCGACGAATAGGAACATTCCTCTCTCTTTGCAAATAGTGAAGGATAGGTAATGCGGACTTTTGTCCCCCGTTGTAATCCGTCATGCCTATTTTTCTCCCCACTGATTGATTGGTTGCTCTGTTGCTCTTTGAGACATTCGCTGTCTACAAACGGGGAAGAATAGGAATATTCTGTCTCCCTTTGCAGATAGTGAAGGGTAGGTAATGCAGACTTTTGTCCCCGTTGTAATCCGTCATGCCTATCTTTCTCCCCACTGATTGTTTGTTATCGATTTTTATCGGGTATCGCTCTTTTGAGATATTCCCTGTCTACAAACAGAGAAGAATAGGAATATTCTGTCTCCCTTTGCAGATAGCGAAGGATAGGTAATGCGGACTTTTGTCCCCCGTTGTAATCCGTCATGCCTGTTTTTCTCCCCACTGATTGATTGATTGTCTGGACATTTATTCAAGGAATAGTTCTTTTGAGGTATTCTCTGTTTGCAAATAATGTGGAATAGAAATATTCTGTCTAGTCTTTGCAAGTAGCGAAGGATAGGTAATGCGGACTTTTGTCCCCCGTTGTAATCTGTCATGCCTATCTACTCCCCACTGATTGGTAAACTAGTTCCACCCGGACCATTTATTAGAGGTAGATCATCTGGCTCAACCGGAGGGCGCCCCTAATAAAAAGGACATATGTAAAATACAAAGTAACCACCGTATCCTGTTAACAGAAACGTTAGCGCAAAAACACACTAGAAAAGGAAGGAAAAAGAAATCGAGCAAAATCAGTAGGCCACTGATAAGTTTTTTTTTACTTCGCTAGAAATAAGAAACGTTAGAAATAGCCCGCAATAAGAAACATGAAAGTGGTGAGAGAAGCCAAGCTTGACATCACGGCAGCCACGAGGTAGCTAGGCTCCGCCGCCCCTCACTGCTCCAAACATGTCTGTCCCACCGCCCGCCACGCCCAATAACGGTAACATAAGATAGATACAGGTCAGCAGATACCTACCCCCATTCCGGAAGCTCCTGAAGTGCAACAGGTCCACGGTTACGCCCATCCGGAAGACGAGGCCTCGACACGTGCAGGGCGGGGCCCGGCTGGCCGCCATCGGCCGGAGAGGTCGTGGGGTGGACGGCCCGGAATGTACTGGGGTGCACTGGGAGGGAGAGGTGGCGCGGACGAGCCTCTCCCACCTCCCCAGGTGGAGGCCCCTCAGCTGCACCCCCAACGCTCCACTCACCCGACAAGGGTTCGTCCACTCTTGCGGTGCACCAACGCTCCACTCACCCGACAAGGGTTCGTCCACTCTTGCGGTGCAACGCCACGCCCGACAGGCTGGAGTCCGTCTGCTCTTGCGATCCAGCGACTGCCGGTTGCCGCGGAACTCATAAAATAACGGTCGACTCTGCAGGATTGGGCCTGGCGTGCAAAGATGGCCAGGTCGCTTGCCAGCTAGAAAATGAGTCCCCCGTCCAGAAGCGTTCTCCTCAGCTTTGAAGATTCTATGAGAGCTGCAGGGGCCCCCGACCCCCGCGGGGCCCCCCCCCCCCGATGGGGAATGACTGCCATGATTGCCCGCGGAACGACCAAGACGTAGCCACGAGACTTTGGCGCTCTCATGCTGGCGCCAGCCTCAGTTTGAATGACCGAAATCCTGCAGACTACCAATTTGATCAGTTCCGGTGGAACACCAGTATGACCCGGTAGGAAAGATTGTTGCCTCCCTCCCCCCTTTGACTGATGGTTCATATCGACGGCCCCTTCTGTTGCCCTTTAACGAAACTTTTGGACTGCCGAAAGAGGCTCTGGTCCAACCACGAGTTGGTGGAGACATTTTGACTATACTTGGACCTGCCTGACCTCACCCAAAATGGCGCCGGTACAAATGAAACTCGCAACTCCCTGTTGTGTTCCGGTTGCTCAGCCTTGATATCATGAGATATGTATGCAGTTTTTGAAGCACATGGCGGGAGGGGATGGGTACTGATTGAACATTCGGACAATGAATTGATATTAAGTTCTGACGCGTCATTGATTACCGTATTATTGAAAGTTCGAATTTTCGACACTTATGGTACTTGCCCACAATGAATTTTCGATATGATTTTATTGCACTTGTTGCACCTTTATGAAATCAACGACCACCGACTCCGTTACGTTTTCCTCAAATAAATATCCCCTCATGTACAGTTCCAGTCTGCTCCGTGGCCGGCCCACGTGGTTGTAGGCCAGTATTTGTGCGCCAACATTTTTAAATAAAGGTTTTTTTTTTAAAAGCAAACATAGTTGTAGCGCTTAGATTGGTAGGTTTCGAATAAATGGCCACTGTTTCCGATATAAATAAAATACAGGTGAAATGAAGCAACTCGATTACTTAAAGGTTAAAAAGCAAAGTACACAGAAATATTGCAAATGTGAATGGTCCAGGTTTGTTGTGTGTGTTTTTTATATATATATTTATTATTTTTGTGCAACGTAAAAGCAATCGATAAAGGTCCCGGTATTTAGCCTTTACTTTATGTGCCACATGTATCAGGGAAGTGTTTCAGATGCCCCTTAAGCCACTCCGAAGGAATGCCACCTAGCCCCTCTAGTTTCCGTGCCTGATGAACAAAAAACGACCCTGTACCGCTGTAGACCATCCCTCCTCCTCGAAGGAGAGCACGAGTTCACCCCCCACTTTACACTGACTGCCCTTTGTTTTGACCCTTCCCTACACACGATCCGTAATACCACACTTGGGCGATCTATGAAATACACAGTCCATCAATGATGATCTCTCCCGCACTACCGGTCCCTCTGGGCTTAAACGCCGAGATGAAAGGGACTGCATCCCGCGGAGATAGGTCGAGTATGTGGTAAGTAAAAACATTTTCGGGTTTTATGCGCGCTGATGTGTTTTAAAACGCTGCCCCCACCCCTTCTTTTTTCCCTTCTTTTCTGCAGGTCACATCGGAACGTCGACTAGAGTATGGAGAAGACCTAAGCAACACGCCATGGTTCCGCACGGAAAAATTGTATATTGTCTATGGGGACTGCCCCTGAGAACGTGACAAATCTGTGTGGTATGAATGCACGCGTGTATGCCCTGATGTGTATAGCTCGAATGAATACACGTTGCACACGTTTGGATTGATAAGAGAAATGTTTTATGTATGACTTAAGTGATGATCGAACGCCCGATGGAACGGGGAAAAGGGGTCTGAACATGGTGCCTATACACGACGAACAAACAAAGAAATAGCACTCCCTTACTTAGAAGCGACTGTCTCTCTCTCTGAACCCAGCGACTGGGAGGGTGGCCTGAAGCAGAAACTTGGCGGGTTATTGCAGTATGACAAAATATGACTCCCACCGGCACCCTAAATAATGCAACCAAGAATGACGTGCACCCATGAGTAAATTCATACGGTAACTAAATAGGGAAAGGTTCAGGAATATTCCGGGGTGAGGTTTACCCAAGTACCATCCTCCTGGAAGACTAGGAATATTGTCAATGTTTAAGATTTACCACCTCCTTCTTGCACCCTCATAGACATGAAACTCAAAGCTGCCCCATTGTTCTCCCGACTGACACCCTCCGTTGCCTCAGCCTGGATACCCATTCGCTAAAAATGATTCGAAAGACCCCACCGTGAGTATTAGCCCGACCAGGTTAGTTCCCGAACAATTGACAAAGGTGTAAATATTTGCAACCGAGGCCACCAGCAAAGGCAGCCAGATGAATTAAGTAGGATACTAAGGATGCGCAGCATGCAGGAAGAAATCTTTTTGGCCAAGTACTGTTCTATGTTTTGTCTTGGATCCTTGTATATAATGCATGTACTATTCCCCCCCCGCCTGAATTCACGTGTGCGTAATGTATGGATCTACGTCGTCCCTCAGCCTGTGTTTCTATATAACTTGACCCCTGCTGTTCTGTGTTGTGTGCGCACTAAATGGCCTATTATTGTACACGTTTCTCTCTCTTTCTCCATGTCGTACGTGTACCGAATAGTTCGTTTAAAATGCGGACGACTCTCTCTCTCTGAGGGTCCCCCTGTTCCCTCTTCCTTTGTGTGGTAATGTTGTGCCCCGCCGGCACAAGCCTAATTGGTTTTTGAACACAAAGGTGTTCGGCAAAATTGACAGCAACTAAAACAATTGTAATTTGCCATATTACTACCTCTCCTTTCTGTAAAATGATGGAACTTGAATTGGCTAAGAAGGAAAGGACAGGTAAGACGACTGATGTCCCCTAATCTGGCCTTTTTTATAGGGGGACTATATGTCAGTGGCCTTCTGTTCTCAGTTCGTTAGAAATACAATCCCCAATGCCCAGATTGCCCCGCCTCTCTGCACCCAAGTACAGATGTCCAAAGCGTCCTCGTTTCTCCCGATTGATCCCAGCTCCATACCCCGAAGTATAACTGATGACCCTGATTAACCGTTGCTCCCCGAGAAAAGAATGTTTAGCCTCTGTCACTCTCTCATGATGATAGAAGACTGCTAGGGCTTGGGTTAGAAAGACGAGTCTCTACCGAAGGATCCGACTTCGAGTTTGATGGAATACCCAGTTGATAGGAGTCTGACTTCTCTCCATATACGTCATGAATGAACGCCAAATAGACTTAGTACAAACTCAGTAGAAATGCCCGCATACATACTCCATAGTGATAACTTCTGACCGTGACCGATGAACGTATCCCCAACTACTTAAGATTGGGGGCGGAATTGAAATGTATAAATGTCTTCTCCTGCCAGTTCTCTAAAGCTTGTTTTGTACCCATTCAAAGATACACAATCACCGGAGGAGAGGGGCCGGACGTGACGCACAGCCTAGCCGCAGATCATGAAGCACATGTGACCTCAACCAAAGGTGGAGCCACAGAGCAACGAGACGCGGGACGAGGCACCACTCTCAAACACGGAAAATGAAAGGATGGAGGGCTGCCTTGAAGCCCTCTGCTTGCTGACCCACGCGTGCCAGAAGTCCCCGCCCCTTTGAGCCCGATTGATGGGCCTGCCTGCTCGTTATCCTTTGCTCCCTTGGTTTGTCTCAAAGATCTGATCCCACTCCGCCCTCTCTTCCCTCGATTATCCGACAACCCTCCCTTTTTTTCACATGGATTTTGACTCTGAGAAGAAGAACAGCATTTAGGTAGAATAGGGTTTGCCACGGAAGGAGAAAGAAATGCAGGTGCCCAGCATGAGGCACCCTTAAAAAGATTAGTTAGGAAACAGGACTGTGGTCTAACAGCAGAGGACAGATGGCACCCTGCAACGTGTAAGGATGCATCCGAGCTGGACCTATAGCTCCACCGCCGGTGCTCAACAGCGCCAACGGAAGAACACAAACTACTAGAGCCTACCAGTGATGGCTCGCTGCTAAAAAGACACTGTGGCGAAGACCCCCCTCCCCTTTCTGAACTTTCTCCCCCCCCCCCTGACTACTTGCTTGTATTGAACTGAATTCCTTCCTCAACCACTTTGTATTGCTTTCAAATGTTTCATCGGTCACTCTCGACTGTACATTGATATGGTTCCATAATGTGTCGGAACATTTCCTTGATTGACTCTGACTGAGTAGTATACCAATCTCTAGACTCGTATATATAACACGACAAATGTAAATTCATCTGTATTGCACCTCGTCTATCGCATCGACTGCACATGGTTATATGCAATCCGCCAGTATTGACAAACGCTATTTCATTGACCATACATGGCTGTATGTACACCCCGTCAGTTATGATAAACACGGAAATGAACTAACTTATGTTAAAAAGCGGCGACTGTGGAAAATGACAATGTATATGTACATAAGCGGCGTTCATTTGTGTTCACTCATTACCAACTGCATGTGCCCTAAGACTCCGAATTTCGAAGCTGAACGTACGAAAGCTTTGTATGATATCGAAATACGTAATATAATGGGGATAGACATAAATTGACATGCTGGCTAGATATGTTGAAAAGGGAGGACTGTTAAAATCTGGATTGTGGCGTAAACATTATCGGCGCCATCTTGTCCTTTTCAGATCCATACGTGCGCGTAAGCAGCAACCATTTGGATTGCCATGGCCTCTCTGCCCACTCCCGATAGCCAGTGTCTCTCACTCCCCAGCCTCGCAAGCATCCCCGACAGCCCCCGGTCTCTCATGCATAGGCCATAAAACCCTCTCCCTCTGCGCGACCCTGCTCTAAAAGTGACACCCCTGCCTGACCGAAACCCCTGCCTGACCGAAACCCCCTGCATTCCTCCCAGGAACACCCTTCCCCTCTTCTGATGACCCCCCCCCCCGGCTACACCTGGCCTCTCGACCCGGTCCCAAGTCATAAAACAAAACCTCATGAATGTACCCCCCCCGGTCCCGCATAGCAAAACGTGATACACCAACCGAAGTGCCCGATCTTATCGCCTGCCTAACCTTAGATCTGACCACCCCCTCTTGCCCTCGTGTCCTGTTGGAATGTCCGGCTGCAAGATTACAATCACATGTTACATTTGGGAGGGGAAACGACGTCCGAGCGACAGGCGTGGGAATAGGCCTGAAGCTGGGATTCCAAACGTGCCTTTTCGTACTTCAAAGTTTCTTTATTGCAATAAGGAATGTTTGTACATCATAAACCTGTGTATAAAAGACGGAGCCTCAGAGAAACTTGTTAGGGCACCTCTTGAAGACATTGTGCGCGTGTCTGAAATGACAGGCTCTCCTCATGAGAAATAAAAATCTGTTCTTGCACTCCCGCTTCCAGCGCCCGTCTCTGTATTTGGTAACTGATCAAAATGGGAACTAAGAGGCGTCTTGTGCCAGCAGCCTGGGCATCGGTTGTAATTTGGCTGTTTTTCCTCAGTACAAGTTGCCTCCTTTAATTCCTCTTCTCTTTTTTTTTTACTTTCAGCGCAAGGCGCACGCTGAAAGGCAAGTAAGACCCAGGATTCAAAACAAAAACATTTAACGGGTTACACGTCAAGCCAAATTGCTTTTCCTCTTCAATACAGCTCCATTTTCATTTTCTTTAACATATAAATGTGTGCTAATTCTTGTCTAAATGGTGTGTTTGTCCAGTGGTACAGCCACCGATATTGTTAAGATAAGAGTTTTTGCTACCTGTGCGATGATGAAAAGCGTGCATGGAGTCGTGTTGCAAGTGAAAATGAACAGTTGATTTTTGCACACCGAGCTGATTCCGGTGACTCAGAACACTCCAGGGCCTGTCCTAATTTCTGGATGATTTCTAGAAATGACTCTGGACAGCAGACTTTAAGTCACCGCAGCGACATGTGCCGTTAAACAGTACAGAGGGTTGCAACTGACAAGCCACTCTTCAAACCTGCGTAAGTGGCAAGTTTTCATAATTTTTGATGTAACGACTGAGATTGGTTAAATCTTTCTGATATATTTTTAACAATCTTCCTCAATTCTTCTCTAATCTCGTAAACATCACCACCTAATGGGAAATATGACCTGGAAATGCGAACAAAAAGTGGTTTTAATTTTTGTAGCAAAAAATCGGGGTAGATTCACCTCACTAAGTGGAACTTAAAGTAGCAGTTCACACTAATGAGTATTTCACATAAGTGACATCATAAGTCACAGAAGCTCATATCCTCTAATGTGTACTTAGTTTAAGCAGATATAACGCAGATATAAATGTATAGATAAATGTGTCAATCGCCCCAACGATTGTGACATCCCTCCAAGTCGCAACTCTGGGTGTTCGTACGCATTTCCCTGCATCTCTTCTCACCCTTCATTGCTAACATCCACTATCTGAACTAAGCACTAAACTCACCTACTCGCGTGAGATTTACTGTTGTAAAACATCTGCAAAGTGCACCAATTTCTGCAGTTTTCACGCTGTATGTTTAGGAGGGGCAAGACATTTTCTGAGCAATACTTAATATTAAACTAAAAAAGGCAGCGTTACAAATAGTTCTGTTCGACAACTTTCCAAACAGTGTGCATGCAGTGCACCTAGTATATATGCTTGGTGTTGGGGAAAATAGGCATTAACAAGTTGATGGTGTACATGCATGTGTGCATCTTATGTATCACCCCTTTTGCCAGCACAGTCACAACTGAGAACACTTGGTGCCACCTGAATATTCTGGAGAAGTATTGCTGGAAAAAAGCATACAGATCCAATCAAGCACCTCAAGGATATTCATAAGGTTCGGAATCTGCATGAAGATTTTGTGTCCACCAGAAATATTGTTACCTAAGGGGAGTACCTTTTTCTGGGTCAAATCAGTCACATCATACTCATAATGCCATCTTTCTTATGTTAAAAGCCTTCCTCCCGTAGTGACATCCACAGTATAGATGCTCTACATGGGCAATACCTCCGTCCCTTTTTATGTGAGGATTCAAGTACTCCTCAACTCCCTACTGCTCTGATGGCTGGTGGTGGCTCTGTTTGAATGGGCTATACAATAAGGCACTCAATAGTTACTATGTAAACAAGCATTGGCATAGCTAATAGGTCTCGCTTTTGAGATATTATAAGTGTTAAGCCATGCAACAGTTGATGATGTTGCACCAAGGATATTGTGCTGCATAACTAAATACTTATAAGGTCCCAAAAGCGAGACCTATTGGCTATGCCAATACTTGTTGTTCAAGTTGGCAGGTATGGCGTTTGCAGCATTTATTGAGCGTATTGCAAGTCATTTACCGTTGCCCATTTCGAAGAGTTACTTTCCACTGAGCTGTCCAAAAGCTGCTGCGTTATTCACTCTGATGGGCCTTCCCTAACCTAATTTCCAATGACACTTTAATATTGATATGCTTGCACTTTATAGCATAATTCACATCAAGAAACTAAGTCTTGGCCCTGCTTTGCTCCCCCAGAGGAGCCTAATCCATATTTTCACTATTAGGTGTGGAGTGCAGGTCCATTGGGACCGCTCTAGGTTGCTTAAGTCGCGGAGCATTAGGACTGAAGCCTCTTTTAGGGGGAGGGGGTTGATGCTGCCAAGTACATTAACACAGACTGGGGGGGTCAAATCACTGAAACTAGCTTAGTCAGTTCCCTGCATCCCCTATGCCCGAGAAATCATGCGCAGCTTGACATGGGGCCTTCAGGGGCTCTCTCAGTCCTGGAACATGCGTTGGTATGTAGACCTAAAAAACAAATGGGAGAGGAAGCCTCCTACCCGGTGGGAGTGCAGAAAGAGGCCATGACTGCTGTTTCATGCAGGCTGCTACCATTTCCCTTCTCTATCAGGCTCTGGTTGAGGCGCATTGTGGCTGCATCATGACCACATTGCACAGCATGGTTCATGTTTGGTCGGTTTTAGTTATTATGCACAGCCCCTTTAAGTGCACGTGCACAGCTCATGCTAGGAATGCTCAGTCTTCGTGGAAAAATGTTCCATTGTGTCAGTTGGAGACTGGGAGCATACTGTCAGGTTGCACTTTTGGTGGTGTGACATTGTTCCCAATAAAAGAGTTAAGGAGCAGTGGCACAGTATCTTCTTTACACTGGTGAGGAGGATTGGTGCTTAAGAAGTTTGAGTAGCATTACTCCTGTATTGAGAAGGAGACCCTAGCGATAGTATGGACTGTGAGACACATCGGGTTTTATTTGTGCGGCGTTCCCATTTTAGTGAGGACAGACCATTGCCACTGGTTCAAGTTTTCTCCTGTGGTCAAAGTGAAAGGGTGACTCCTAGACTTAAGCGGTGAAGCGAAGGTTTGAAGGAATTCAACTTCCAAGTTCAATACCTTTCAGGATTGGCTAACAAAACTGCTGACTCTTTGTCACGCTTACCTCTAGACGATATGAAGGAGGTGTGCATTGATGTTTCTTAGAGTTGGGTAAGGGAGCCCACCATCACGAGGGATGAGCGGATAAAGAGCTGTGAGGCGGATGAATGGTTTCCAACTATAAAAGCCTATGTTGTGAAGTGTTGGCCTGACTACAAGGGGCTTAATCTTGAATTAAAACCTTTCTGGTCAGTGAGGGATGAGTCACAATATATTAAGGTGATCTTATAAGAGGGTGGTTCACCGAAGTAGCATGAGATCCATCGTGGTCAGTCATGAGGCATTTGGGCACATGCCTAACTAAAGCCTTTTGTTTGTGAGAGGTACTGGAGGCCAGGAATGTATTGTACCTCGGCATCGACTCCACACCACCTCAGAATCTACTCCGCACCACCCCAGAATCTACTCCACACCACCCAAGTGCAGCACCACCTCAGCACCAGTGCAGCACCTCCTCAACATCCGCACAATCTCGCATCAGTTCACCAGTGCAGCTCCATCTGAGCATGAGTGCAGCCCCACTTCAACAGCAACTCAGCACCACTTCAGCATCAGTGCAGCTCCAGGTCAGCGTCAACTGAGCCCCAGCTGGGCGCAGCACCTGTTGAGCCCCAGCTCGGCTTCAGCACAGCCCCAGCTCCGCACCATTTTAACATCTGCACAGTACCACCCTAGAACCAGCACAGCACAACTTCAGCATCAGCACAGCACCTCATCAGAGCAGCATCACCTCGGCGCAGCACCAACTCACCATCACTCTGCACCACCTGAGCACCAGTGCAGTACCACCACCTCAGCGTGTCTCTGCACCACAGTATCATTCTGCACCACCTGAGCACCAGTGCAGTACCACCACCTCCGCCTGTCTCTGCACCACAGCATCACTCCACACCACCTCCGCATTACTCAGCACCACCTCAGTCTGCCCTCTGAATCTGGCATCTGTTGATTCTCCCTTAATGTCCGTCCGCTGCTAGTGTTGTAATGCAGGTACTATTTCCCAACCTCAACCCTTCCGTTTATGTAGCCCCCCACCACCCTCAACAGAAAACTAACAAACCAGCATTTGGACCGGCAGGTAGAAGTTGGCAACACTGCAAAGACACAAAAAATAGACATTTTGTATTTTTTTAATTTTTATTTTTTAAAGTAGTTCAGTTGTACGTAATGTCTTCTTGGTTATATATAAGCTAACAACATAGCGTAACACTTTTTAAATAACACTTTTCAACAAGTTGCACAGCAGCCCCACTGCTCTACAACATAGCTTAAAGACCTTGGCAAAGCCTGTGGCTCTGGCTAAACACATATAAGGTCCCAAAGGTAAGACTTATTGGCTGATAGAGCTTAAAGTGAGATCTGATTAGTTGCCACCACCTCAACCAGGAAGTGGTGACCGCCATCTTAGGACTCTGGACTAAAAAAGAAAAGAAAAAAACACCTAAGGAGGCAGGGTACAGATACCCTGAGACCCTAGGCCTTGTGGTGGGGTCCCAGAGCCTGCCAATCTTTTTTTTTAAAACATTTTTTTTCACATTTTCCCACGCATTTGTGAAAAACGCCCGACAAAATAAACTAAAGTGCCTGTCTCCTGGGCTTCTTTTCTATTCCCCACCACCCCTTGAGCCACAGGTCAGATGTTTATTATTTTTTTAGGAAAGTGGCACGCGTGGCCCCCTCCCTAGGCATTTTTAGGCCCCAGGACCCCCTGGTACCCAATGTATTTTTCAGGGAGAGGGGGAACACATGGCTCCCCTCCCTGGGCTATTTCCGGCCCCAAGGACCACATCCCCAGGCACACAATGTATTTTTTGAAGGGGAGGTGGGCATACTGCTCCCCTAACTGGGCCATTTTCGGCCCCTGGACCCCATCCCCTGATGCCCAATGTATTTTTCAAGGGCGGGGGCATGCGTCCCCCCCCACCCTGCCCCCCCATCCACCCTAGACTGCTTTTGGCCCCAAGTACCCCCTGCTCGAGCCCCTTATGGCCCCAGGGACCCAATCATCTGATGTCACTAAATTTTGTAAAAGCCTTCTGTGGCCATTGGGACCCTATCCCCTTGAATCGTCTCTCTAGCTATGTCCCGGGGAGTCCCCTGGGCCATAGCAGTTTCCTTGACGGTACTGGTGTGGGCAGGAAACCTGTTTGTTCCCGCTTGGCGCAGCAACTATTGAAGTAAAAACAAAGTTCTCTGGCGTGAGCTTTAAAAATGCTCCTGCTAGCTGGGAGCAGACTTTTCTGTTTTCCTGCCTGCACTGATGCAGGTAGGGAAACAGATCAAAATATTACTCCCGCCCAGAGGAAGCAGCATTAGTAGCTGCTCCCTCCAGGTGGTTGTAATACTGGCTCCCACTGTATGCACAGAGCCAACTGGGGGCTTTGGGGCTCCCTCTGCGGCACCCAACTAGTATATGGATGGTAGTCCCTGGTCCCTACAGCTCTGAGACAGGGGCCATGCGCCTGCCTCCCTATTAATTAAAACAAACGACCCTAGAGGTTGGAATCCCCAGGGCCTAAAAAGGATCTGGGAGGGGCGACATGGCCCCCCTCCCCTTTAAAATAAATGTTCCTGGGGGATGGAGTCCCAAGGGCCTAATGTGCCTTAGGAAGCGGAATACCTCAAGTAGGGGGACCACATGTCCCCTTTCCCCTCTAATATATAAAGGCCCTGTGGGACGGAGTCCCAGGGTCTAATGAGACTTGGAGAGGGGGGGGGGCCACGCTGACCCCCACCTTTTAAAATATATGTCCTTGCAAGATTGACTCCCAGGGCCATATTAGGTTCGGAGCCAAGTGCATCTCGGCCCCCATCACAAAAAAATAAATAACGTGGCTCTTGGTGATTGGGCCTCGAGGCGCAGAACCTATGGCCAAACCCTCTGCCATGCTCGGGCGAAGACCGTGTGGGGTTGGCTGCCTTTTAAAGAGCTGGCTACAAGTCTTGCAGTCTTGCTGCCTGCAGGGGGTTGGCTTTACTTATGGTAATAAAATATTACTTTACTTTTAAAAGCCCTAGATATTCCCTGAAAAAATAAAGGTCAAAGTAAAGTTGTAGTTAGGTGAAATGTTCAGTTACAACATAACTTTTTAAACTCTAAAGACCACTGAAATGTACCCGTTATACCACCAGTCGTCAGTACGCTTTCACCAGGCACACACACACCACCAGCCTTCCGTGCACGCTTTCATCAGGCACACTCCACCAGTCGTCAGTGCACGCTTCCACCAGGCGCACACACACCACCAGCCGGCTGTGCACGATTCCACCAGGCACACACACCACCAGCCATCAGTGCACACATCAATTGTTAACGCATCCCTAATTAACTATTGTAGCAGTATGGTGTACTTTACTTTTAAACATATTCATCTAAAGCGCAGCATGCTACCATTGCTCCAAAAATAAATACACATTTTTTTGGCCTACAATTAATAGACTTTTGTTGCAATTGGTGTTGCAATATTTAGCAATGCCAATAGCTCAACCTTAATTAATGCAAGACCTATTGCACTGCAAACGCTTGTTGGTGTGTAGAGAGAGTAAAAAATCCCCAAAACTTCTCCCTTTTTTGGGGGAGGATTTCATCAGTTTTTATGCCACCAAGTTCTCATTTCTCCATGTATAGGACTTGATCTTCATATGGTCCTTAGTTGCCTAGGAATGTTACCTCAGCTATATTTGTTTCCCTGTCGTAGGAACTCTTGGAGTTTTCAGGGGTCCCTTATTTTTTTAACCCCTTGGCCGCGGCAGTAATTCTGCTGCGACGCTGGGGGGAGGGAAGATCGCGCGGCGCTGCCATGCTCGTGACGGAACCACTCCGTCACGGGTGCGCTGTGCTGATGACGGAGTGGTTCCGTCACGGCCCCGCCCGCTCATTAATTCGGAATTACTGCAGGTTGGGCGGCCGCGGCGTGACGGAACCACTCTGTCATCAGCACAGCGCACCCGTGGCTTGTGATGGAGTGGTTCTGTCACGAGCATGGAACAGGTTAAACTAGTTTCCTGCTTTAAACACCCACTATGAAAAATTAGCTATATAAACGCTCCGGGTTCTCGTCTCCTTGTTGAAACTATATTTGGCAAGTGAGGTGTTTCAATGTCCAAGGTAAGCAAGCATGAAAATCCTCTGAAATCTCCCTGCCTTACAACTAGCTACAGGGACACACTGCCCCCTCTTGCTTTCCCACACACACAATTTGTTGTATTAATGTTTTTAATTATTATTTCTGAATATTGCATTACTGTTTGTAATGCATATTTGCAGAGCTTTCAGCCAGAGGCTGGGACCGTGTATTGCTTTAAATAAATGCACCACTTTTTCCTGTTGCACCAATCAGCATTGAGCTCTATGGCCACTGAGATTTTTTTTTTGCCGTTTTATATAGCACTTATTTAGTGTGAACTGCAACCAAAGATGTACATGAGAACCAGTTAGCATTATCTTTTCTCCTTCCGCCTACCACTTTCCAAGAAGTGTCAGACCTGCACGAAATTCTAAATAAATATATATTTTTGGCTGCCTAGCCTGCTACCCACCATCCCATTAATAACTAAACCCATGACCATCACGTGCCTACACTTCTCTATTATTCATCGACCAGCTGACAGGAAAGAGCAGGGTGACGGATCATTCATCACAGTCCACTGCTTCCCATATAAACACATAGGTTGGATATAATGGTTTTTAATGTTGTCTGAAGGAAGAATTCTTCTCACATAGGTATGTAATTTTATTTTATGGACACACGTTTGCCTAAACTTATTGTGACGCTAAGGAAAGTTGTAGAGAAGTGTTTTTAAAAAAAAAGTAATATGTCTCTTCTCAAATGAAATAGCCAGCGGTCAGTATTTTATTTAAGACTGCTTTCTTTTTTAAAAAATATTTGAAGATGACCCATGCAGACATGGAAGGTTTGTTTAATATGCCCTTCGATTATATATGGAAAGGGTTAATGTCTACAGATGTTACTATGTAATGGTACTAAATTATCAACCTTGGAAGGATAGAAGACTGGGTCGGCCTTGCCTGCATTTCAAACTGGAGGCCTGCAAATTTCAGAGGCAGCGTTCAACTCGCACAGCCATTTGGTCGCCCAACTATGCTAGTTATGACTCAGTAAGGAAACCATGTGCTATATCCGTGTAAGAAAACACTCTTTCTAGAAACCGAGACATTGTGGCAAATGATACGTAGCATAAGCAGTGCCGCCATCTACACATGCTCTGTGACTGATACAGCGTAGTGTGTGCTCAGGCAGGCACAGGAATCGCGTGCTCCTAAACGGTGACAGAGGTGGGCCATTTCAGAGCGGTACAGTCATCAGCCCTGCTTCAGGAGCACAACTGGTGAGTGTGGCTTACTTCGAGGTGTTTATCTGCGGCACAAAATGAATAATGGCTAATAGGAGCTAGGCCTCTTCGTTGTGTTTGTTTACGTCCTTTCTCGGTCAGATGTAATCAGTTAATTAAGTGCAGTTTCATGCTGTTGAGGAGTATGTACCCCCCACCCGCCATGACACCATTGTCCGACAGCACATTGTAATGTTGCGATACTGCATGTTTGCAGTCTAGTCTATCACGCACGTAGACGTGATCATACGCGGTGTCGTACGGATGCCGCGTACGATATAAATAAAGGAGGCGTGGCCCCTGAACTTAGTCCGGGACCACGCGGAGTATGTAAATGGTGTCCCGGGTCTGTTATTACGGCGGCGCCCCTCACACATGCGCCAAGCACAGGCCCGACAATGGCGACGAAGTTATGAAAGACCCCACGCTGTACCCCGACGCCGTTCAGGTCTGCCGCGCGGGAGTGCCGATGCCCGTTCAGCGCCCAGAGTGCGCCCCGCGCCCAGAGTGCGCCCCGCGCCCAGAGTGCGGCCTGCGCCGCTGAGGATCCCCGGCCACAGAAGTCGGCGGGCGACGCCCACAGCGCTGGTGACCCCACGTGGTTGTGCACCCGCAGACAGGTCTTTCGGCCTACGCCAGCAGGTGGTGCAGGTAGGGCGCTGAGCATCCACAACTGTTTGAGGTACAATACTCCAGCTGCGCAATAATTAGGAGGATCCCTGTCACCAGCGGTGGCCCTGTGCCCACCACTTCCACAGCGCAAGCCCTGCTCAGAGACTGTTTGGCAGTTCCCCTCAGGTGGGTGTTTCCTGGCGACCACAGCGTCCGTGTCCCGCCACCAACCCACGCAGGGTCCGCGAGTGCCAACATGGCGGCCATCCCTCCCATCGAGCCATTTGTGGTCGACGGTGCACCTGCTTCCTTGGCGCCACGATGGAAAGTCTGGACGGAGCGGTTACAATTCTACTTCAAAGGTGCTGGAACGGCGAGGGAACGGCGCAGGGCGCTTCTTCATCTAGGAGGAAAGGATATACACAGAATCTACAAGACCCTGACAGAAGCCACGCCGCACACCTACATCACACTCCTCAATGCGCTCAACGCACATTTTGAGCCCATGGCCAGCAAGGACTACGAACGTTTCATTTTCCAACAAGCACGGCAGGAAGCGGATGAGTCACTTGACGCATTCCACGGCAGGCTGAAAGAACTCGCCAGCACCTGTGGTTTCAGGGACGAACAAGAGGAGATACGTGGCCAAATAATCCAAGGGTGCTACTCTTCCAACTTGCGAGTCAAAATTCTCCAGGAGGAAAACCGTTAGCCGAAATCCTAAAACTGGGCCGCTCAAAAGAACTATCGCAGGCGAGAGCATCCCACATGGAGGCAGCACTCCATAGACCGGTGAAGGCAGAGCAAAAAAAGGAATGTGGATACTGTGGAGGTATGCCCCACCGCGCTTACGACTGCCCAGCGTGCGGAAAGAAGTGCGGCGCATGTGGACCTTTGAACCACTTCGCATCGGTCTGCAGGTCCTCCAAACAAAAACGAGAGGCGGCCCACGCGATCAGAGAAAATCCAGATAGCGAAGACATGGACGATGATTCCAGAGACTATCCGGTCCACTACGTGTTTGCCATCAACCAGCCACAAAGGAAGAAAGGCGCCTCCCAAGATGCCGCATAAGGCTAAACCAACAAGAAGTGAGAGCCACCATCGACACGGGAGCCTCGATCGAACTCATGGCGGCAGACGTGTACAACCAACTACGGGACAAACCCACTCAAGGCAGCAAAGATCCGCGTCTCCGCCTATGGGCAAAAGACTCCAATCCCGCTAATCGGATGCTTCCAAACGGAACTTCAACATCTAGACAAAGTCCCGACGACCGTCTATGTAACCAACGAAGGCAGCGGAATGCTCCTCAGCGGACGGGCGGCGGAAGAACTCCAACTGATCTTTTTTGCGAAGGCCGTACTGGAGGAGGAATTGGATGCAATCCTCGATGAATTTGAAGACACGTTCCAAGGCATTGGATGTCTGAAAGGAAAAGTTTTCCCTACACATAGACCCGCCCATCCAACCGGTCACCCTCAGGCACCGTAGAATAGCATTCCACCTCAGGAAAAAGGTAGAAGAAGAACTCTAGGCCCTCGAAACAAGGGATTATCGAGAAGGTCAGCGGACCCACCCCATGGGTATCACCAATCGTGGTGGCGCGAAAACCCAAACAGCCAGGACAAGTCCGCATATGCGTTGACATGCGCCTGCCCAACGCAGCAGTCAAGAGGGAGCGGCACCTAACGCCCACCATTGATGACATCCTGGGAGAGTTAAACGGAGCAAAGTGGTTTTCCAAGATGGATCTGCGGTCCGGCTACCATCAGTTGCCTCTACACCCAGACTCCAGGTACATCACCACCTTCTCTACCCACGTGGGCCTCGGGCGTTATCGGCGTCTTAACTTCGGCATCTCCAGCGCAGCCGAAGTCTTCCAAAACACCATCAGAGAAGTGCTAAGTGGACTCCCAGGAGTTTTGAACGTCAGTGACGACCTGCTCATATATGATAACACCATCAAGGAGCACCACCGAAGGTTAAAAGGGGTATTGCAGAGACTCAAAGACTCCGGCCTAACACTGCACAGGGAGAAATGCCAATTTCTCCAGAAGAAAATCCGCTTCTTCGGATACACCTTCTCCAACCAAGGCATTGCTCCAGACCCTGACAAAGTCAAGGATGTGCAAGCAGCCCCAGCCCCGACGAACATATCAGAAGTGCGAAGCTTTCTGGGCATGGTAAACTTCTGTGGGAGGTTCATCCCAGATCTATCCAATCTCACCAGGCCCCTCAGGGAACTCATCAAGTCGACCACCCCCTGGCAGTGGGGCGAGGAACAGAGTGCGGCATTCCACAACACCAAGGCCGCATTGTCAGCGGAGAAGACCCTGTCGTACTTCGACCCAGCAAAACCGACCAACATAGCAGTCGATGCCAGCCCCTATGGCCTGGGAGCAGTCCTGACACAGCGTCAAGGAGAGGAAGACTGGGTGCCCATAGCATACGCCAGCCGGTCGCTGACCGAGACTGAGCAGCGGTACTCCCAGATCGAGAGGGAGGCCATTGCCATCCACTGGGCCTGCAGACACTTTCATGTCTACGTGTATGGACATCCATTCACCGTCTCCACCGATCACAAGCCCCTACTCCCCCTATTCCGAGGGTCGGTCTCCAAACCACCGCCCAGAATAGAGAAGTGGATCCTGCAGCTACAGGAATACGACTACCGACTGGAATTCAAACCAGGGGCAACAAATCCCGCAGACTACCTCTCCCGACACCCCCGAGCAGCAACGAATGGAGAAGAAAAAGATGCAGAGGAGACGGAGGAATACGTCAAGGCAGTGATAGAGAGGTCAATGCCGCTACCCATGAGCATAGATATGATAATTGAAGCAACCCGCGACGACTAGGTCCTCCAGCTAGCAGTGAATGCCCTGCAGGCTAATGATTGGAGAGCTCTTCAGGAGTCGATGAGCAAAAGGACACCACAGGCAAGAACCGCTCTAGAAGCACTACTACGAGTACGGGAAGAACTGTCCGTGGACAGCCAAGGGTGTTTATTGAGAGGGCCCCGAATCGTGATGCCAGCGAGCCTAACACAACAAGCCATCGAACTCGCTCATCGTGGGCACCAAGGCATGGTGAAAACCAAGAGTAGACTTCGGGCAAAAATATGATTCCCGGACATGGACAACAGAATAGAGCGAACAGTCAAAGAGTGCCAATGGTGCCAAGCGGCAGGACAGCCGGATTGCCCACCACCAGTCATCACCGAAGACAACCCGCGAGGACCCCGGGAGCGCGTGAGCGCAGATTTCGGACATCTGCCGGATGGAAGACATATGCTCGTCATCATTGATGACTTCACTAAGTATCCAGAAGTAAAAATCGTGACAACACTTGCAGCCAAAGAGGTCATAGCCAAGTTTGAGAAAGCCATAGCCACCCACGGCATCTTCCAGTGGGTTAAGACCGATAACGGACCTCCCTTCCAGGGACAAGAGTTCGCAGACTATCTCGCTGAATGGGGGATCCAACACCGAAAAGTGACACCCCGATGGCCTCAAGCAAATGGAGAAGTCGAAAGATTTATGCGCACCCTAAATAAGGTCATCCGGATTGCCCATGCGGAAGGGGCCCCCCTAGAGAAGGCGATCTACTCTTTCCTCAGGGAATACCGGCTCAGCCACATCGCACTACCGAAGCAGCCCCAGGCCCGTCTACAATGGGAAGGATAGTCCGAGACACGATCCCCAATCATCACACCTGCACTCCGAGTGGCCCATACACAGAGAGGACACTGTTCAACCGAAGGAGATCAAACGACTACGCCAGCTTCCGACGGAGAGCCAAAGAGCCGTCCATAAACGAAAGAGATCACGTTTATGTAAAAGACAGATATGCGGGAAGTAAGTTCAGACTCCCATTCGAGCCCCGGCCTTGGACAGTCACGCGCCGCACCGGCACCATGGTGACAGCCCAGCGATGGGGAGAGACCGTCACTCGCAATGTCTCGTTTTTCAAGAAAGCGTCCAGCCCAATGGAGGATCACCCCTGCCAAGGACTCAGCCAAGACTCTCCCCATCAGCCGGAGGAGAGCCACAGTCCGCCCGGAAGTGAAAACCGCGCCAGGAGTGAGACCCCAGCAGCGAGTCCCGCCACCGCTGAAACGCCAAGAACCATCAGTCCTCAGCCACCCATGGGAGCCCGGTTCTCTGTAACCCAACACCAAGAAACCCCCAAGAGAGTGCTGTTCCGGGGAGAAGCCGCAAGCTATGGGCTACGAAGAAATCCAGCCCCGTCTTCACAACTGGCGGACTTTGCTGTGGGTTGAGTATTGACTTTCGAGCCACAAGACTAGTAACTGGCCGGATGGCCCCCCTGATTCTTTATCACGAATGCGTCCTCTTTGTACTGTGAAGTATCTGTTTACTTTGTTGTTTAATTAAAGGTTAAAAGGAATGTAATGTCGCGATACTGCATGTTTGCAGTCTAGTCTATCGCGCACGTAGACGTGCGCATACGCGGTGTCGTACGGACGCCGCGTACGATATAAATAAAGGAGGCGTGGCCCCTGGAGTTAGTCCGGGACCACGCGGAGTATGTAAATGGTGTCCCGGGTCTGTTACGGCGGCGCCCCTCACACGTGCGCCGCGCCAAGCACAGGCCCGACACACATGACAATGAGCACCCAAGGTCTGTACTTAGTCCCACTGAGGTTTGACCTCAGTGGGACTAAGCCAAGGCAAATTACGGCAGTCTATTTGCAGCTGAAAAAACACACGTTCCTCCAGCGGGCCTTCATCACAAGCCCCTCGGACAATGGCCTGCCAATCCGATCCTGCCTGGGAATGTGCTCATTCACAATGAACCTGGGCACTGGGTGTTTATGGGCTGAGTGCTAAAGTGCACTAGTGATCCAATGAGCATGCACACATCAATGTGCCTGCTCTGATTGCAGTCTGCAAAAAACGGACTGCCTGTGCTAGGCCATAAAAAACAGAGCCCGATAGGGACCCTTTACGAGGCCCCCGTATAACAAGCATTGGCATAGTCAATAGGTCTCGCTTTTGTGACCGTATAAGTGATTAGTTATGCAGCACATTATCCTGGGTGCTGTGCCGCCCTAACCAAAACCAAATGTAGTTAATATGTAGATCCACACCAGACACTTTATTGCTTTATCACACAATGAGGGTGTATTCCGTATGGTTAATAAGGGAAGCTTTTAGAACGTAATTACAATACATCGTGAAGCCACATAAGCACGCTTAACCCATTGTAACCGCAAAAGCCACTTCAAGTTGCCCAGCACATTACCAATCTGTTTGTATGTCATGGGATGCTTTGTATCCACTAATGCTCTATGAGCATATATCAAGGTATGCAGTCCTGTCGCCGCTTTACACAGCCATGCACACACAATCACAAAAAACAACCACAAAACTACAGTTAATATGTTCATAGTTAACGGCGGCCAATAAAACACTGCTTTTTACAGTGCATCCTACAATGCAGCACTTGTCATATGCAATATAAATAATGGTCAAGTACTTCACATCTAGGTAATGTGAAATAACGTTCCGTTTATGCAGCAAGACAACGTAAGAATTTTTCATAAATTGTTCAAAAACATTTTTTACATTATTTTTTAAAGGTAACACTGACCCAAGTATCACGCACGAGTGTGCATATTTCCATCAGTTATGAGCATATCTCAATATACTGTTTTAACTGCGTATGTTACATAAACAACAGTAGGGCAAGAAAATAAAAATGAAGAAAGGTAGCAGAAAGAAAGTAATAAGGGAAAAGGCACTATTGAAAAACAAAATACAAGCCCACAACTCTGGGGCAACCACCTAAAGTAATTACAATTTTACTACTAACAGGTAGCTCCCTATCACTAAATTAGTAAATGTGAGCGGTGCCCCCCCCCCTCAGCGCGTCATCACCTCCCAAGGAAACAGGCAAGGTGAGAGAACACCAACACGAGGCTTGCCACCTCTAAGACCCTACACACTTGTATCCATGCAGAGAGAGAGAGGGACCAGTTGGGGCAACGCTAGGACAAAAGACAAGTGGGCACAGAAAATGCAATGCAAACATTCAGGGCCGGAGCTAAGGAATAAGATTGTGGAACAACGATGTGGAAATGACCTTCCTACGCATGGGGGACAGGTGGAGCATGAAGAATATAAGGAGACAAGACTGAGTACAGGGTACAGCCTTGGGCAGCGTAAGATTATTGATCACACATATACGCCTGAGCAGGACGAGCGTGGTTCAGGTGGATGGAGGAAATTTAAAGTCTAGAGACAGGGGGGCATAGTCGGGGTAAACTCAAAACGGGTGGGGAGCTGGAGGAAATGGAGGGCAACGCTTGAGTATGACAGACAGGCGGGGGCATGGAGCCATATGTAAGACGGACAGCCTGCGATCCACAGGGTCACTCACCCTCCGTAGGGCGGCCCTCTCCCCGCTGGTGCCGGTGTGTCACTAAGACACCTCTCCAATCACTTCAGGGAACTAACCTCGCTGATCAGAGATAGAGGAAGGACACACGCTCATCATAGCTGGAGAGCGAGTATGGGCAACACACCGAGGAAGGACACAAGCTAATCATAGCCGGAGAGCAAGCATGGGCAACAGACACAGAGGAAGGACACAAGCTGATCATAGCTGGAGAGCAAGCATGGGTCATAGACGCAGAGGTGGGCCACAGGCTGGTCAAACCTGGAGAACAAGGACGACTCACAGACCTAGGAGGACACAAGCTGATCAAAACCAGAGAGCAAGCACATCTCATTGATACTGAGGAAGGACACTCACTGTTTCCAGAGGGAAGATGGTCACAGTTGCAGAAATAGAAGTAGGCCTCACTCATGTGGTAGACTGTCCGCGAGACATGCTCTGTGGTGGGGGAGGAGCGTTAAAGGGCCAGACGGAGAGGCGGAGCGAGGCGCCCGCGCTTGTGCACGTAACCGCACACTCTGACTCTCAAAAAGCTGTGGTCTGCTTTTTTGAAGCCCACTAACTAAAAGTCTCGCCAGAGCAGTGCATGCGCTGGCTCAGGCGAGACCTAAAAACTATTGGTGCTCCGCACTGGCGAAACCCGGCCCACTGAAAACCCTGACCACAGGGCTCCCACGCCTTTGAGATCAACAGACTGTGGGGCGCGGCTCTCCTCCCTTATATTCTGCCCGGGGACTTCCAGAGACCACAGAATTCCATGCCCTTGGGAATGTGCCAAGGCACTTGGGCAACGCACTTAGTCGAGGGTTCTGTTCTATTGTACCACCCTCAAAGATGCATGGTCATTGTGCCCAGGAGACCTGCCATAAGTTAATATTCTTTTTGCTCCTATCAACTTAGAACCTCCCTGGCACTGGACAAGTGTTACGGAGGCAGGTCCTCTCCTAGCACATCACAGGTGTTGCCAGCATCGGATTGGGAAGGCGGGCAGTCAGGCATTGGCCGATGGTCCAGTGCCTAATGGTCACCAGTGGGCCGGTTTTTGTCAACTGGCCCACAGAGCATTGTCTTCCCACCCAGGCCACTGTAAGGGGGGCATCATGAGCAAGGAGGCTCCGAGGTGGCTGCTTACAGCAGCGTCGCTAGGCCAAAATTGTTCTATTTGTCCACTGTAGACTTTATCTTGGCCTACTATGGGGCAGACGCTGATGCAGCGCAGCTCCAAAAATTCTTCATAAACCATCATCTTAACCCACGGAGCAATTCACTATTTTCTCACTAATGGGCCCATAACTCTTACCTTTGATTCACTCACACATTTATTCTACTCCGAGGATACAGTAAAGACCCAAAAGGAGAGCCGCGGTGCTATAGCGGAGTGCCTAAACTTAAAATGTATACATTATTTACAACTGCAGTTTTATTTTAATACCATGGTTTTTCTAAAAGGATTTAAAACACCCCACTATTCATTTCTTTGATGGATCAGCTAGTAAAAGTTAACTAAAGGACATAAAGACCTGCTTAATTCTCCATTTATTTAATTTTTATTTAGAGATCAAATCTCCTAGCATGATCTATACGTTTTTACTTAAAGGAAATGATTCAGTTATACATTAATAATCCTGAAAAAAAGGTTAAATTCAAAACATAGAAGCATGACAGTTTATGAAAATAAGAAAGCATATATTACCCAAATGTGGAAACGCAGACGTCCACACAAAAGCAAAATAGTTCCCAAAGAAACACCCCTCTATCTCTCTCGATATTCTCTTCTCATATGACTTCGCACCCATTCAAAAGTTAAAGTTCAGAAAAATGTCAAAGTCCCTGCGCTATAAGGAAAATTGCGCAGAACGACAGAATCTCGGGGTGCAAAGATCAGGTCAAAAAGCAAGCTCCCTTCAAAGTCCCAAATGTTTTATTTAATACCCTTTTTCACTAACTTATCTGTCTAAATTCTTAACTCGTATGTCCTAAAATGTCCGTGATTAGTCAATTTAGAGTTGGATGAGCATCACCTCATTGCTTTACTATTCAATTTGTGCGGAGTCATCATTTTGACACAAAAAATAGTGGTGAATTTTTACTTCCTTCGAAGTGTCCTTTAAATTGTTATTCGATGTCCCATTCCCACGAGTTAACTTGCTGACTTCAGCAATCTTGGCATGTGCCCCATGAGGCAGGGCACGCTGTCCTTGACCCATACTGCTCAGACACAGGCAGCTTCCATCTCCAGTTGGCGCATGTGTGCTTTGCCCACCACCTCGGAATTAGTCCGCTTCCATTTTGTTTGTTCACACAGGCCCCAATTTAGGAACTATTACAGAAACAAACACAAATAAAACGTACATTTATGAAATAAAGCCTTTCTGTTTACCTCCCCTTTCTATTAATATCCCAGTTAGTATTTACCTAGCTTTAAGCAATGCATGTGTGTTTTTACTTACCAATTTTCATGATTTATGCCACAAATAAACAGACTAAAAGCACATTCATGCAATTTATTAGATTACGACAAATGCTTACCTTTAATGACACAATATACGACAAATTAGTGAATTATGCTTGGCAATTTCATGCAAATTAGTATCCCACGTGTATTTGTGTGTGTTGATTCTATTCTATGTTGGTTAATTTCAAAACAACACGTTTAGTACATATTATTGTTACGGATAGTTAATTTTACAAGGGGTATACAAAAAAATGTTGTTTCCACCTTGCTCCATCAACTCCTAGAAGCAATGTCCCACTCCCCTGCTGTGGGCCATTAGCACCTTGGCTTCCCCAGAGCAGCAGCAGCTCTGTACTTTTCTTTACCCCTCCCCTGCCAGGCCATCACCCTGAGGCTACAGTTGGCTGGGGTGAGTAAGTAAATAGCCTTGCTAAGGGCCTGTTGGCACCTCTGCTACAGTGTCTTTCAGGCCTTGGTAGTGGGGGTGGGGTGTATGTTTGCATAAACCTCGCTGTGAAGCACCTTTCCTAGAGCGGAGAATTTAGATAATGTAATGTTAGGGTCAGAGCTGCCAAATGTGAAACTATGGGTATAGGTTAGTCCCAGCCTCACCTCAACATCCTGTGATTCTGGGCAAATGACTTTATTGTGCAAGCCCTAAAATAAAAATGAATTTGATCTACTGTAATGCAACTGGTGCTCATATAATTGTGCCCTTTGGCGAAGTTTATGCTATATAAAAATACATTAAAAAAAAAAAACTCCTGTCTGCTAATTTTTTAGGAATCTGCAAAGGCTGGAACTTTACCCCGTGCGTGCTCCCATCTGCCAACGTCCGACGGTGCCCCGCCCACCCTTTAAAACGCCTGCACCGCGGCAGAAAAACCGCCGTGGTTAAGGCGTTCATAATGATAGGATTCCTTATTCAATAATAAAGTCTGTATTCCTTCCTAACATGGCTTTTCTTCCTTAGTTAAAACTAAACAATTAGTCACGGATCATTAAAGGTTTAGACCACATTTTAAACTGCTTTCAACTTGCTTTTACTGTTCAAACTTTAAAGTACATATTGATCAGGGGAGAAAATACCAGCTTTAGGTGTTTCTTCATTTTCATACTGGCAAAGTCATTAAAATACTGGTAATGCTGGTTTAAAAAAAAAAAGGGCCAGGTGGCAAACAGCCATATCAGGAGTATTGGCCTTTCGGTCACTTTATTTCACTTTGCCCGCCTTGCCAAAATGTAGTGCTTCTAGTTTTCATTAATGTTTGTTTCTCTCAGCTTTAAAATACATAACAAACATTTCTCCAAATATGAGACCGATGAGACTAAACTAATGCTTTTTCGTGAACGGGTATGATCCAGGAATATGGGCCACTTTTTTGGGAGTGCCAAGGCCGAATTGTGATCCCAATCCGACCCTGGTGTTACACTATCTACGTACAGCATGGGCACAAACAACTCCGCGTCAGCATGCTTTTCAGCCAGTAAGTGAAAGTTACAGGTTTCACTATTTGCCTTTTTAAAACCACATGAGGAGACGTAATATACATAAATGATACCTGCTCTTGAAACCTGTGTGTACACTGCAGGCCACTGATACTTGTCAAAATTCTGTGGTCTGGTGGAGCTCTTGGTTCTTTCAAAGCGAAGCATTTGTGGGCTCAGCAGGAACTTGGACGGCCCAGTATTAACTGCTTAGATACATGGCTGTCCTACTTCACATGTCTGCAGATAGGGGTGCAACCTGCTTCCAAGAGACTATGCGTCTGTATCAAAGACAGGAATATAATGCGCTACTGCCTTTTACAGGCGCCATCTTTGGAAGCTAACATTGTCCTCAAGGAGACTAATTACGTTAGCCTTAGAACAGGGTGAATATGATATAGTTATATTATAAATCAATTAATGTGCACAAAGCTTCAAGCAGCCGCGCTTAATAAAAAAAATGTCCAGCGCAACTACCGCCGTTACACAAAATGTGACCGGTTGCTCTGTCTACATTCTTATGTTTGTAAACTCGTCGCCGCTTCTGTGCTGCATGGCTAAACACTTATATGGTCCCAAAGGCTAGAGACCTGTTGCCTATGCAAATGTTTGTTGTAATGTTGTTGACATTTGGCCGCGTACTACACGGTTGGAATTGGACCTGGGCTTCTCCCTTACACTTTGCAGCCAACCCCCACTACATACATTCTTTATCCTTGGAGACGAGAACAGTGTTGAGCATCGACAGCAGACCGATCAAATGCGACCCTTTTCAACCATAGAAGTTCAGGTTGTAGAGAACGCACATTTTCAGATTGATTTTTTTCTCTTGTTTTGAAAGTTTGTATTTTAGGGTGTCTGGTGTTAAATGTCTGGTGGTAAAAAAAAATTAAAAATTCGCACTGACTAACATGTAATGTTGCTCCTTTTCCCCCACAACATGCACTGAGACTCTGTAGATGTGTGACTTCTTTATTTGCATCAGTCACCAAGAAATCTGAGCATTAGGGCGCCGAGCGTCTGCACACAATCGCTCCGGTCGCCAACTGCCGTTCTCGCTCTTCGCGCCTTCCACAAACTCCCGCCTGCGCAAGCCTCGCGCGCTCGTCTATAGCGTGACGCGTCATTGCGTTCACGCTCAGACTAGAGCGCACACTACATATCTCCCCTTTTCAACAATAAACAAAATAACCTTTTTCCAACTCTCACTGTGAGTCCATTGCCCCCAATAGTCTCTGGAGGGTGCTCATGCCTGGCATGCCCATGGCTAGTGTCCACTCATTTCAAAGTCTCTATATCGAGAGGGCACAGTGACTGCCCTGCCACTACGGGTGTGTCTTACCGGCATGTTCTCTTCCACTTCTCTTTCTCCTCCTGATCTCGCTCCGTCTCTCTGATCTCAACTCTGTGTTACACCGGCCGGTGCACCATCTCTGGCTGCAAACCCTGTGCTGGGGTTTTCCGTCTCACTGTCCTCTCCTGTTCCCCCGGGCCGGACTTCATCGCTTTCCTCTGGTCGAAGCCTGGTTTCACGGGAGTCCACTTGTGTCTCTATCTCCTCCAGCTTGGGCCACACAACTATCTTGTTTACTCTGGCCATGCGGTCTTGGGACCACACCCTGCCGTCGCTGAGGAGGGCTGCCCTGCCTCGCACCTCCTTGACTTGTAAAGGCTGGCTATACTTGCTTTCACCTTTCTTTTGTAGGGTAGGGAGTTTGACCCTGACCCACTCTCCTTCTTCCAGCTCTGTCCCTTTCACATTGCGACGTTTGTCATAGTTTGCGGCATATATCTTCTGGGCCTTTTCCAAGTTGTGCTGAACCACCGCGGGGGACCACTTGCTAGTGATGGTCTTCTCCCTCCACACTACATTGTCCCGGGTGAACGGATGCCGTCCTCTCAGCACTTGGAATGGACTGTACCCCACAGCCGTGGGGGTGATCCTGTAGGCCCACAGCATACTCATCACTTCGGTCTCCCAGTCCTTTCCCTGCGTGATGGCCGCCTGTATGGAGCCCATTAGCACGCGGTTGAACCGCTCCACTTGACCATTGCATGCTGGATGATATACTGCCGTGTGTTTAGACTCAATCCCATTCCTCCTCATAAACCTAATCCATTTGTCCGAGACAAACTGCGGGCCATTGTCACTGAGGATATTTTTGGGAATACCTTCTCTTAAGAACACCGCCGTCAGGAATTTCAGAATCGTGTCCGTATCCATGGATTCTTGAATGTCCACTTCAGGCCATTTGGAATACGTGTCTATTACCACACATAAATACTTGTTCACACCTTTGCTGTCCAGGACAGGCCCTAGTATGTCGATGGCCACGTTCTCCCAGGGGCCTTGTGGCGTGTCAAACTTCCCTAAGGCTGGTCGGAGTGGTCTCAGCACTTTGTCCGCTCCTTGGCACTGGCCGCACTCCCTTACTTGCCTTTCTATGTGGACATCCATGCCTGGCCACCAATACATTTGCTTGACACGTGCCTTGGTCTTCACAATACCCAGGTGTCCCTCGTGAAGTAGAGTTAATAATCGGGGTATTAGTGAATCTGGTGGCACGACCCTCTCACCTCTGTAAATGAACACTCCCGAGTCACTCAGGGACAGCTCCTCTCTCATTTCATAGAACCTCCGTACTCCATCGGCGAGCCTCCGTTTGTCAGGCCAGCCCGATGTTAGATGTCTCTTAATCTCTACCTTTTCCACGTCCTGATCATAGGCTGCCGCCCATTCTTGGATACTTATGGACTTTTCATGGTCCTCCATGCTGGCCACCATCTCTTCCTTATCCAGGGCATCCGCCGGCGCCATTTCCATCGCCGCAGCTCTGCTGAGATAATCCGCGACCCTGTTCTGCGTTCCTGGTAGGTACTCCACATCATAGGTGTAATCGAGCAGCTTCAGAGTCATTTTAGCTATTCTCGGGGTCGCTGTCTCGTGACCCGAGGACGTCAAGACTTTGATCAAGGGTTTATGATCGGTTTGAAGCTTGAATCTCGTGCCCCAAACGAACTGCCGGAACTTGCCCAAGGCCCAGGTGACTGCCAGCATCTCTTTTTCAATGACGCTGTACCTTTGCTCCGTCGGGGACAACGCACGTGAAGCAAAGCTGATCGTTTCAGTAGCTCCATCATCCCTCACTTGTGCCAAAACCGCCCCTAAACCCTTATCACTGGCATCTGTAGTCACCACAGTCTTGCCCGTGGGGACGTACCCTTGCAGTGGAACAGCATGGCTGATGCAGTCTTTTATCGTGTCGAATTCCAATTGCGCTTCTGAGTCCCGCTCAAACTTAGTCTTGTCTCTGATGAGTTGCCTCATTCTGTATGTCCTGGTGGCGAAGTGCCTCACAGACGCACTTGACGGTGGACTTCTTTCCCTTCTTGCGGCATACCTTTTCAAAATGGCCGACCAGGCCACAAAACGAGCATCTGGCGCGGAACGCGGGACAGCGTTTATCCTGTGCCGAATGTGCCGCGCTGCCGCATCTGTAACATGCAAACTTGTTGTCTGAGCCGGGGCGGGCCGTCTGTTTTCCTGTCCATCTCGAATCCTTCCTCTGATCTCCATACATCCCTCTGGGTTTGCTGGACTGGGGCGCCTCGTCTATCTTGTTAATCATCTGTCTCGGTGCGCCCTCTCGTTTGGCTGCATCAGCGCCGCGTTTTGACATCTCAGCCTTTTTGACCATTGCAACAACTTCTTTAAGTGACGTCTCGCTCTGCGCCCAAAGTTTGTCCTGGACAGCCCTGCAGGTGGTGTGCATGACAATCTGGTCTTTGATATACTCCTCTTGAAGAGCACCGTACTGGCACGTGATGGCCAGGCGCCGGAGTGCTGCCACATAGTCATCAATCGATTCACCAGCCTCCTGCTTCCTCTGTTGGAAATTATACCTGTCTATGGAGACACAAACTGCTGGACGGTAATGGCTGTCCAAGTCATCTAGTGCATTTTTAAAGACATCTGTTTCAGTCGCTCCCCTCTCCTTGGGCACCAGGTTCTTGAACACTCTCACCCCTTCCGGGCCCAGGTTGTGGAGTAACAGTCTCTTCTTCCTTTCCGGGGTAAATGCCCCCTCATTTTCATCTTCAAGCGCCTCAATGTAGTTTTGAAAGTATTCCTTCCAATCTTCCCATTTTAACTGTGGTTCTCCCTGTCTAGGCAGGAATGGGATAGGGGCCATCAGGGCCGACGCTTGATTCGCCATCCTGGCCTCGCCTCTGGGGTCTACCACCTGGGCACTGTGTTGAATGGGTACACCGGATGCTCCTGCACTCCCTGCCGTGTCACCTTGCCCTCTGGGACTACCTGGGGTGTTGTCCCTTATAGCCTGCGTGGGGTTGTCAGTTTGTGCCCCTTCCTCTGTCTTGGGGGTGATGCCTTTGGCTGCCAGGGTGCTAGCTGTGCTCTCCGTTCCCTAGCCCGGCACTGACCTGGTTGTTGGAGCTGTGTTGTACTTATATTCGCTCTGTTTCGCTACTGCCACGCCCTCTGCTCGTCCTTGATGCTATTAGTCCTTCTGGTTGGTGTGGGGCTATTGTAAAGTACCTGCTCCTGACCACTGTGCTTACTGGTGTTCGTGGTCCCAGCCTCGTCGCCAATGTAATGTTGCTCCTTTGCCCCCACAACATGCACTGAGACTGTAGATGTGTGACTTCTTTATTTGCATCAGTCACCAAGAAATCTGAGCATTAGGGCGCCGAGCATCTGCACACAATCGCTCCGGTCGCCAACTGCCGTTCTCGCTCTTCGCGCCTTCCACAAACTCCCGCCTGCGCATGCGCAAGCCTCGCGCTCTCGTCTATAGCGTGACGCGTCATCGCGTTCACGCTCATAGACTAGAGCGCACACTACATAACACTGTAAGGTCGATTATTTTGAGGACGAGGGTAGCAAGCACTACAACGGACACCAGTCGGGAAGATTGAGAGACGAACCAGAGATGTGGTCAAGGATGGCCTTAGGCATGTCGATTCGATCACTAATACACCGAAATATAAACAAATAGATCCAGCATGTTACCAGTTAATCTTTAAGTATGTGTTAGAAATATTCAGTCTCCTAAAAAAGGAAATCTATATTTATTTTCCCGGACCAAAAGCACGGAGACCAACGTTGAGTGTGAGAGTCGTGAATCGGCTGGACATGAAAATGAAGACATTATAGAAAGTTTCATCTTTGAAATAAGACGACTTTTTGGTGAGATTCGACCTTAAAAATGCTTACTTAAGTATTCTTAAGGATAGCAAGAATCCCAATTAGGGGTTGTAGCTGTCAATTCGGTTTTTGATAAAGTGTACTTATTATAATTTGGAGTAATGGTGCCACCTCCTGGTCAAAAAGCATAACATCTATCATCCGGCACTGTATAACTTTCAGTTTATTTAGCCTCCTCTCCTCCAAAAAACATTGGACTTTTTTGACCTCCCTGTTTTTGCCTTGCCATTTTTGTCCTCTTTAGGTTTTATGTTGGCAGTGCATATTGTATTGTGCTATGTTGTCTGGTATCCACGTTTCATCATTTAGGATTTTAATTCAACGAGAGATGGGAGTGCTAACAATATAAAAGAAGCATTGGCAATGCTAGTAGGTTTGGCTTTTAAGGAATGTTGAATTCTAAGGTGGAGCATTACAAGCCGCTTGCATGGGAATGGATATATTTGTGTGGAAGCAAAGAACTGGAACAATACTGATGTAGATTAAAACGCCAGGTGACAGTTGTACTGCTACACACACACACTGAGAAGTTGGAGAGTATAAATCGCTTTTTTTTTAGAGAGGTAGAACAGGCAAAGTACAAATCTTTGAAAAACTGCCCTCACCCACAAACATTTGTCGCATGCTTCATCTTTGGGCTGCTAAACACCTCTGCGCAGACCAACTCACGGGGTGGAGCAATAGGGTGGGCGAGACAATACAAACCTATAGAAGGGTCGTGGTCATAAAGGGGATAAGTGCAGACAAACTAGTTAAAACTTACTCTGGGATATATCCCAGTGTCTATTTTATTAATGGATTCCCTGGTCAGGGCTAAAAGGTAGCCCACTGAGCCTACACGGTGCGGGGAGGGACACTGAGCCAGAAATGGAATTACCTTGTGAATGTGTGACTACAAGAGGGTCACCTTTGCTCCCTTGCCAGTTCGAGCGAGTACTTCAGTGAAACTCAATCCTATATGGAGTGTGATTACAGAACCTACTTAAAATTACAGGTTTAGTAATCAATCTACTAATTGAGGTAGACAAGAAGGGTATTATGGGAATCTAATCGTACTAAAGAAAGCCGGGGAAGAGACCAGATCTGGCTGAAACATGTTGACTTCTCTGCAGAGTGGAGGGGTGAATGGTTCATAATCTACCCGCTTCACCATCATCCACTGGTATTGAGATACCTTTTAGCCCTGACCAGGGAATCCTTGTACTCTCCTACTTATCCAGTATTATGGGTGTCTTTCATAGATTCACATGCCTGAATCATTCCCCGTCGTCGAGATGGGAGCCCCGGTAATAGAAAAGTAATGTCCTATAGACATACATAGAGAAAAATAGGCCTAAGGGCCTTGCCTTAGTAGCCTATCTATGTCCTTTTGTGAAAAGGACCAAATTTCCAAAGGTAGCCAATCAGCTACCACCTCCCTCTAGAACCTTCCTGCCAGGAGCCTCAGTCTCTCAGATTTTCTACCGCACGTTGTGCTAGGGAGTCCCCACCTGAGCTCTCCTCAGGTTTCTTCAAATTCTTTACTTTCTTCACAAAAACTTGGATTCTACTTCAAATATGGCTGAACAACAGAAAAGAGGACTATTCAGAGCTTGTTCTTCTTGTGGCAAGAAGAGACTGCACGTCGACGACAAGCATGAGACTTGCCTCTACTGCCTCTACCCTGACCACACAGTAAAGGACTGCAGGGTATGTAGAACATTCTCTACCAAAACCCTTAAGGATAGAGAAGGCAGACTGCTCCTCTGGCTAAACAGACTAAAAACCAGAGATGTTGAGGTGCTCTCCTCGGAGGGCAGTGAAATGGCTTCAGTTTCCTCAAAACTGTCCTTAAAAAGGCCAAGGGAGGCTTCCCCTGGCCATCCAGACGTCCCTCACAAAAAGACTACTTCAAAGTCTTCTGAGGCAAGATCTGATACGTCTGTGAAGGATGCTGCAACCTTCAGAAAGCCATCGCAGTCCTCGTCGTCTACTTCGATGACATTATCTTCAAGAAAAACGAACTATGTTTCCACATCGACGACGACGATCTCGACGACGGTGGCATCGTCAGCCTTGACTTCAACGACGACGACCACCCACTCGTCGACGACGGGTAAGCCAATATCGTCGATTGTACTTATTAAAAAACAGCAATCGTTTGTCAAAACTCCGTCGTCATCTCCGTCGACGTTGACAAAACAGAAAACACCGACATCGTCGACGAGAATTCAGTCGACGTCCACCGCATCGTCGACGAAGACACCGACGACGGTAGGAGCACCGCCGACGACAACTACACCGTCGACGGCTACTACGACGCCGACGACAAAACTGCCGTCGACGTCCACGACGACGGCGAAGGCACCGTCGACGACCGCATCGACGACGGCGAAGGCACCGTCGACGCCAACTCCGTCGACGGCGAAGGCACCGTCGACGGCTACTCCGTCGACGACCGCCTCGTCGACGACAGCTTCATCGGCGAAGGGACACTCGACGCTTGAAAAGCGATCGACGGCGATACCGTCGACGACCTCGTCGACGACCTCGTCGACGACGACATCATCGACGCCATGGAAAAAAGCGGAGTTAATTCCATCAAAAAAGGTCACCAAACTCCCTATTACGCCCGAATTAACATCACCCAGTAGGGTTCAATCACTGCTTCCTTCTCACATACTTCAAGCTGACGAATCAGATGATGACCACTTCGAACAAGCTACTAGCCCGTCAGATCTCAACGTCAAATGCCAGAGTACTGACGATGACGGAGATGATGTTATATTTACGGAAGAAACTATTCAGGCTCAGGTACATACTCAAGTCACTCCAATGATCGTATTACCGGCCGAGATAGTTCAGGATCTTCAATTCCTGATCACAGACTATAAAAAGAGATTCCCAGAATCGTCAGCGACACCATCACATGGCAATTCTCAAGAATCTTCCACACAGCAAAGATCACCAAGGGCAAGACCAACGCCTTTGGTTATTCCTCAAGATACTGAACAGGTTCACAACATACAATCCTCTGATGATGACGACGAACCTCCTGAGGAAGGTGAGGTTAGAGATGACCTCTCTCAAAACAGAGATGATGAGGATTACGTTGCTCATTCTCCGGCCACACCGGAACCCAGCACATCAGACTCTCCACCAGTGGATATCGGTGGATTCCACAATTTAATAGAGAGAGCGGCCACCAGATTTCACATGGCAATGGAAACAAAAGTAACAGATTGTTTCTTGTATGACTTCAAAGACCCCATAAGAAAGGAGGCACGATCCATTCCCATAATAGAACATATCTGGGAACAGGGGCTACAACTCATGCAAACACCTGCATCTGTTTCAATAGTGGTCCCTAGACTGGACAAAAAATATAGGGCTCCGTCAACGGCAGCCACTTGTTTTAATTCACATCCAAAACCTGATTCGGTCGTCACTCAAGCCGCCCAGAAGAACTCCAGAAACCCATCCTCGCCACTCTCAGCACCACCAGACAAGGAGGGCAGGAAATTGGATGGCATAGGCAAACGCTTCTCCACAACGTCAGCCATGACGGTCAAAGTGGCCAACGCCATTGCTCTGCTGGGCAGATACAATAGGCAACTATGGGAAGATATTGCTCCATATCTCACGCACGTGCCTGATGACTTGAAAAATGAGGTCCAGGCACTCCTTCATGAAGGTCAAATATCGGCATCAGAAATCATAGACTCAGCTGTCGATGTCGCCATGACAGGCTTCAGACAGCTTGCAGGTGCCGCAGTTTTGCGCAGGCAAGGTTGGCTCAAAGCGACGTCCTTCAGACAGGAAGTACAAACCAAAGTTGTAGATATGCCCTATGACGGACAACTACTATTTGGAGCTAAAATAGATGAAGCCTTGCAGACGATAAAGAAAGACACCGATACTGCAAGGGCTCTCGGAACTTTACAATTCAGGAACCAGTCCTTTCGAGGCCACAGAGGACGAGGACAATCCACGTACAGAGGATCTTATCAAGGCAAATCCACATATAATCAAAATCGCTCCCAATATCCACAGCGGCAGCAACAACAAAGTCGTCAGACCCCCTACGGGAGACCGAACTTCAGAGGCAAATCGCAAAAGAAAACGGCTGGCGGAAGACAATGACCAATTCCCGCAGCCAGTCCCCCCACCGTCCGGTCCGCTCAAAATTGGTGGCAAGCTAACACATTTCCTCCAAAATTGGAAAAGGATTACGACGGATCGGTGGGTACTACAATTGATTCAACACGGTCACACCTTGGAATTCAACTCCATCCCACCGTTCACCCCTCCTCACAAACATCATCACAGACACCTTCGTCTGTTACTGCAGGAAATCTCTTCCATGATAAAAAAGGGAGCAATAGAGCGAGTCCCATCAGCTCAAAAGGGAAAGGGATTTTATTCCCGCTTCTTTTTAATCCAACAGAAAAAGAAGAAATGGAGGCCCATTCTAGATCTCAGGGCACTCAATGCCTTCCTGAAAAGCCAATCGTTTCGTATGGTGACTATCCAGGAAATCTTAGGCTCCCTGGAGGAAGGAGACTTTATGACATCTTTGGACCTGCAAGATGCATATTACCATGTCCCAATACACAAACGACACAAAAAATTCCTACGATTCGAAGTAGCAGGTCTCCATTACCAATTTTGTGTCCTCCCATTTGGCCTCAAATCAGCACCTCGCATTTTTACAAAGTGCCTGGCTCCTGTGGCAGCTTACCTAAGACAACAGAATCACCAGGTCTTCCCCTACCTAGACGACTGGCTGGTGAAAGCACCGTCTCTCACGGACGCACAGCTGTCTTCCAACGCCTGTCTCAACATTTTCCGGAACCTGGGTTTGACTCTCAACTTCGAAAAATCTACTTTACAACCCACCAGGATAATAACATTTCTGGGGGCCACTATAAACACCATTTCCTCCAAAGCTTTCCCATCTCTGGAAAGAAAAAACAAACTGATGACTCTAGCTACCGCGATATCTTCAAAACCAACCATCAAAGTAAGGATTTTCAAATCTCTTCTAGGGATGATGTCTTCCTGCATTCTACTCATCCCTCACTGTCGGCTCAGAATGCGCCCCCTTCAGGAGGCCCTGACCAAACAGTGGACCCAATGTACAGATTCCTTCGAGGATCACATAGTCGTCACTCGACAGATATCCGAGACGCTGGGCTGGTGGATGAAGCACAAGAACCTATCCAAAGGTCTCACGTTCTTGTTACCAGAAACTCCACACGTCATAACGACGGACGCTTCTCTCGAAGGCTGGGGTGCAGTCCTTCAAGACTTACAAATCAGCGGCAGATGGTCGGAGCAAGAGAAGGCTCTGCATATCAACCTCCTAGAACTACGTGCAGTCCTTCACTCCCTACAGGCATTCCTCCCTCGCATCAAAAATTCTGCAGTGCTAGTGAGGACAGACAACACGACCACAATGCACTACTTAAACAAGCAGGGAGGGACACGCTCGCTGACGCTGTCTCGCGAATCACAAAAAATTTGGAGCTGGCTACTGCTCAACAACATCACATTAACATCGGAGTATGTCCCAGGAAAAGACAACGTCATAGCAGACGCTCTCAGCAGACAGAGGTCAATGTCCCACGAATGGGAACTGAACCAGCAAGTTCTAGACAACATCTTCTCGGCATGGGGAACACCTCAAATAGACCTCTTTGCCACCAAGGAGAACAAAAAATGCCAAAGCTTCGCAAGTTGGCATCCCCAACAGGGGTCATTAGGAAATGCATTTTCCATCGCATGGCGCAACGTGTTTGCGTACGCGTTTCCGCCATTTCCCCTGATCAGCAGAGTCATCCGGAAGATGAAAATGGAGCATTGCACATTGATTCTCATGGCCCCATACTGGCCGAGACAACATTGGTTCGCGGACCTCCGACGCCTCTCAGTCCGTCCATCAATCCAACTGCCTCAACATCCTTCTCTACTCTCGATGTCCAAAGGCCAGATACTCCACCCGAATCTGACATCTCTCAGATTATCGGCTTGGCTCCTGAGTACCGAGAATTCTGTCACCTAAGCATCCCGCAGGAGTGCAAAGAAGTCCTAGCTAAAGCAAGAGCAGTTAGCACGAACAAAACTTATTCCTTGAAATGGAAGCGCTTTTGTATTTGGTGTAAAGACAACAATATACACCCTTTTAGAATCACTCCAGAGCAGATACTGCCTTATCTCCTGCATCTGGCCCAAACAGGTCTGGCGCATGCTTCCATCAGGGTACACCTGGCAGCAATCTCTCGCTTCACCAGGTCTTCAAAAGGCCCTTCACTATGGTCCAACAGACTGATAAAACAGTTCCTTAAAGGGCTTTACAGATCTTTCCCTAGACCAAGACGAATACCACCAACGTGGCATCTGAATATTGTACTCAATCAGTTAATGAAACATCCATTTGAACCTATCCATAGGGCTGAACTCAAATACGTTTCCTGGAAAACTGCACTTCTTTTAGCTCTAACATCAGCCAGAAGAGTCAGTGAGTTGCAAGCTCTTTCGATACAGGATCCTTTCTTGCAATTTAGAGAAGACAGAGTCATCTTAAGAACCAACCCACGTTTCATTCCTAAAGTCCCCTCGGACTTCCATCTCAATGAACCGCTTGTGCTTCGCTCATTCTTCCCGAACCCAGGCACAGTGGCGGAAAGATCTCTTCACTCTTTGGACATTAAGAGATGTCTAAAATTTTACCTGGACAAAACGAAAGCTTTCAGAAAGACCAAACAACTTTTCGTTGCCTTCAGCAGGCCGAGAAAAGGCATGCCACTCTCCAAACAATCCATTTCCAGATGGATATCAGCAACAATTGCATTTTGTCATGACAAAGCCGGACGTCCATTACATTCCTCAGTCCGAGCACATTCCACGAGAGCTGTGTCCACATCGGCAGCACTATTCGCTGGTGTACCGATTCTGGATATCTGCAGAGCGGCCACCTGGAAATCGCCGCACACCTTTACCAGACACTACTGCCTGGACACGGAACTGATGCAGGATGCAGCTGTGGGCCAAGCTGTACTTCGCCATCTCTTCCAGTAAGATGAGCCTTCCTACTTCCCACCGTCCTGCAATGGTATGCACATTTATTTACTTTACTCTCTATATTACTGATGGTATCTAGTCACATGATATGTATTATCTCAGACTGTTATATTCCATCGCATATGTGCATAATGTATTGCTTGCTATTCTGATTCAGGCATGTGAATCTATGAAAGACACCCATAATACTGGATAAGAAATGCGTTACTTACCTGTAACAGCAGTTATCCAGTATTGGTGTCTTTCATAGATTCACATGCAACCCTCCCACCTCCCCAGGAAGGACTCATCTCTCACTACAGAGCATATCTTACGTCTACCTAGCTTGGTGCGTACGAAAATCTGAGAGACTGAGGCTCCTGGCAGGAAGGTTCTAGAGGGAGGTGGTAGCTGATTGGCTACCTTTGGAAATTTGGTCCTTTTCACAAAAGGACATAGATAGGCTACTAAGGCAAGGCCCTTAGGCCTATTTTTCTCTATGTATGTCTATAGGACATTACTTTTCTATTACCGGGGCTCCCATCTCGACGACGGGGAATGATTCAGGCATGTGAATCTATGAAAGACACCAATACTGGATAACTGCTGTTACAGGTAAGTAACGCATTTCTTCTCAGTGTGTGTCTAGTTGTATCTAGAGGAGGTCGAAGTAGGAGGTCTCCTCCCTCTTCTTTGTGTATGGTTCAAGTTGTACTGCTACACCAGACCTAAAAATCCATGTATATATACATTTCTTTATTCGGCTTTTCACAGAGGAAAACCATAAAAGCAACATTTAAAAATACAGTTTAAATATTCAGACAGTAATACAGATTAAAAAAGTAAGTTCAAAAGAAATTCATACTTAAACAGTTTTGTAAATTTTAAAAGAAGATATCGAATCATTTCAGTTAATCAAACTAAAACTAAATCCATAGTACTTTTTACAGATTTTTCCTGTGCTTCAAAATGCATTTCAGGAAGTTAAGAACAATGTAACAAACAAATTCAGATTCCAGCATTTGGAGACGAAGCATTGCAGGACGACATTGTCTAAGTCCCCAACGCCTCAGTAATGGTAGTAACCACATTTTCCTGTGTGGATGATGGAATTTGCAAAACATAATAGCATGTATGTTAGACTGGTTAGATTCCTCATTGCAGGGACATAAGGGGAGAATTACGTCCCAACTATTGCTCGCGGGAAATGCTACCAGTCTAAAGAAAATATCCAATCTGAATCTTGTCATTAACATTCTCTCATATGTACTAATCTGAAATGTAAGGTACGGCTGGATAAAATGTGTTGTCTGAATCAGGTTCGCATGAGGAACCGAAGGTTTTGACGACTCAGAAGTCAATCTCAGTGTTTCTAAATGTCTGAGGGCTAGTTGCTTTAGGGCTCTCTTAGGAAGGTCAACATTGGTCTCAGGTTGGAGGTAGTATTTCTCAAGACCGAGGTCTTTAAGAAAATTTCTAATGTAGCAAAGCCACTTTACTTTTGAGGATTGATCAAGAGCCATTGTATCTGCCACGATCGTCTGTGTCAGCGCGTTTCTGACCGAGGTCCAAACGCGCCGCCATAGCATCAATGGTTGGATCTTGAGCAAATCCTCTTGGTAAGGGATTCCTAGTTCCAGATGAGAAGCATAGATTGATGTGCCTCTCGGGGTGGCTAAAAGAAATCTTAGGAATGTGTTTTCTGCTACCTGAAGGGCACTGGTATCTGTGTCCCCAAACGCCCGCTCCATACAAGGCAATGGCCTGGCACTTGGCGCTGTAGATTTTCAGTAGCTCCGCTGGTGCCCTCCTCCCCAGTCTCTGGGAGAAGCTCATCAGAGCGGCTATGGATCTTCTGAACAGATGGCATCTTGCCTCTACTGCTGACCTCCATGACAGTCTTGCGTCTATCATGATTCCTAGATATGGGTACTGGGCAGTTACCTCGAGTTTTTGGTTATCAAGATAGATGTCTTTTTTACTCGTTTTTTCCTAGTACCTGCTATCATGACAAACGTTTTTTTAACGTTCACTTGTAAGTCCAGACCGCCCATGAAAGCCGTATATTTATTCAGGGAATTCTGTAGTTCTCGCGGAGTGCGCGCAAGGATGACCGCATCGTCAGGGTAGAGCAGGGCTGGAATCAGGCGCTGTTTTACTCGTGGGAGGTCCTGGGCCCCCCCTCAACATCTCTGGCTCCAAGCCGTTGGTATGTAATGAGAAGAGAAAGGGGGCCAGGACGCACCCGTGCCTGACTCCGCGCTCTATTCCGAAAGATGCCGTCAGCTCTCCATTCAGGCCAAAGCGCACTCTTGCCGAAGCTTTAGAGTAGAGTTCCCTCAAAGTCTAAAAGGGGGGAATCCACTCCCATTTGCCTTAAGACCGTCCAAAGTTTTGCGTGCGAAACGCAATCAAAAGCAGCGGACAGGTCTACATAGACCATATAAACCATGTCCTTCTTTGCCTGGGTGTATTTGCCCATAATCAGACTGAGATTAAGGGCCTGCTCTACCGTTCCGAACCCCTCTCGAATACCGAACTGGAGGTCAGAAATAATGCCTCCCTCCTCCGCCCATTGCTGAAGTCGCTCAAGAATTACTCTCCCAACAACCTTGCCCAGAGAGTCCAGCAATGAGATGGGGCGGTAACATTTCACATCCTGGTGGTCCCCTTTTTTAAAAATGGGGACCATGATGGACTTGGTCCAGGAATTTAACAGTCCCACATTTACAGCTGCTGTACACACTCTAGTGAGAATGGGGGCCCAGAGATCCAAATTGTGTTTAAAAAGATCCACTGGGACCCCATCTGGGCCTGGGGCTTTCCTGTTTTTGCTTGTTTCTAGTGCCACTAATAAATCGGGAATATCAAAATGCAGCGGGATTGGATATTCTACTATTGGGAGTATGTTAACTGACCCAGCTACAGTTGAAGTGTTTTTAAAGATATTGGCGAAGTGGGCCACCCATGTATCTTCGTCTATAGCCACTTCAATCTTAGGACTATTATTATCTGTCAGATAAGGAGATCTGACAGTTCGCCAAAAAGCCTCGCTGTTTTTAGAGACAGCGCTCATGTGCAGGTCTTCCCAGAGTTTCTGTTTCAGTTCCTGGATTCTTATTTTACGTTCCCTTCCATATTGACGCCTAAGGAGTTGGATCTGCCCCGCATCTCTGGGTTTGTTATGTAGGGCCAATTTTAATTTGGTAAGGGCTACGGTGCAACTATGATTGAACCACCCTTTCTTGTTTGGGTTCTTAAACGTCGGTTTTGCGGTGAGAAGTCCCTTGATTTTCTCCAATATTTGTCTGAAGTTGTTTAGGACTTCTTCATAATTTTCCGATAGATCCAAACATTTGATTATATTAGGATATGCCACATCTACCAGTTTTTTTGTAATTTCACTTGGATTAATTTTCCCCCATTTTAATGTATAGCCATTTTGTTTGCCTAGGTCTAATTTATTCTGGGCAAGAGTGTTTGTAATCAATTAAGTGAAGGTCCATCCTCAGGGCGAAATGATCACTGAGTGAGTTGGATATAACCTGAAAGGCTCTAGCTATGTGTAGCAGTCCAGGTGACAGGAAGATGTAATCAACTGTCGTTTGGTGTCCCCTGCCCACATAAGTCGGTTGAAGGGAATTTTGGTCTGAACTTGGGCTGTTGGCTATTACAAGATCCAAGTCAGATAGCAAGTTGTTCATAGCAATCCCCACCTTAGTGTGAGCAAAGTGCAATAATGGAACATCAAATTCATCCACTATCCCACAGCGGTTTGATTTAGCCAGTGGGCATGGATGAAGGTTAAAATACCCTCCCCATAAAAGATGAATTGCCCCTTGTCCAACCTTCATCCGATAGAGTTGGGTTAATCTCTCCTGAACATTACATAAAAGAATCAAGAATTAATCATCCTCTAAGTTGTTATAAGAGTTGATCAAGAGGATAGACTCCTTATTCGTAAAGGAAAGAAAGAATTTGGAAATTTGGGTCGGAGTGGACAATAGACACTTTTAGGTGATACAAGGTGTTAGCGATGTACGTTATTAGCCCTCCTTTGGGTCTACCTATTGAGCTATGGACGGCTGGGATAAAATATGTTTTGTAGCCCAAGAGATGAAGCTCTGTTATGGACCATGTCTCTTGAAGGCAAATTATTTTGCATGGGTCCAAAAAATGCAAGGCAGTCCCGTCCTCTATCTTTGGGCGTAAACCCGCAACGTTCCAAAAGAGGATAGGTATAGGCAGTGTGTCAACTTTTGTTACTGCAGCTTCATTAGTTGCAGGAGTTGTTCTTATTTTAGGAGTTGACTCTGGTATGTTAGAATTAGTAGATTCAGTTTCCATTGATGGTCAATCGACCATTTTGAGGCCGCTAAATCTATTTCTCAGCGGGATGCTATACCAAGGGTCCCAGCGGGGTGGTTCTCTGAGTCGTCCTCAGCGTATGTGGACCCCATTCTTCCCAACCTCCTCCCTGATAACGCGAACCCACTGAATGCCAAGAATGATCATAATCACGATAACGAGGACCCCCAAATTGTCTTGTATTGGCAAGTTCAAACTGATGAGGGGGTGGTACAACCCAGGGAGGGTCATGATTATAAAAGAGGCCGTTAGGCTGTCTTGAGGGGTAGAAAAAAGAGTGGTTTAATACCTATACCTCCATTTGCACTCGTGTGATCCCAAGAGCAGATATAATCTACTACTCGGGGGTCTTCAAAAGTAATCACGATGCAATCTCCTGGGATCGTTTTTCTACCTTTTCCCACCCATGGGGTCCTACGTACCGTCAGAATCCTTCCATGCCAAGTTGGAGGTATGGGACGATTAGAATTTAGCCAGTGTTGAGCCTTGTTTTTCAGGGACCACATGGGTTCAGCATTGTGGTCCACTAGCTCAGGCACACCAGTCATTACCACTACGTAAGGGGCAGCGTCCGGTGGCAAATCAACTGGAAATCTAACCTCGGTGGGTCCTCTAGGGGCATCTCTGTTGAAAGCTGGGGCCGGGGATTTTGAGGCTAGAGTTTGGGTCACTGGGGTTTTAGATGTCACTTTATTTGATGGCACTGTCTTCGATACAGGTGTTATTGTTGACAGGGCATTTCCCTGTGACAGTCGTGGCAACGTTAGTAGATGGATTCACTGTACTCTTATTATTCATTGGTATAGTTGTTACAGCTAAAGGTACGTTCTTTTGGGTAATTGCAGGTTTCGGGAGGGTATTTGCAGATTTAAGGGAGGAATGTTTGTTGTGATTATTTCCCCCTGTTTTTTGAGCCCTTAACAGTTGATTGGACTGTGGAAGATTAACAAGCTTGGATAACTGAGTCTCCAGCTGCGCTAACTTTGCTTCTACTGGTTGAAGAAAGGATTTTTAAAGCTCAGCGATCTTGTTTAGCAGCTGGGAATTATTGCTATCAGTTGATTCCTTACTGCAGGATAGAAGAATAGGCGATTCCAAATTAATAGGGGTAGGAATATCGTGTGCGGGATGATGGACCATCGCAGAAACTACTAACTGTTCTGCTCTAGGGGGTGTATTCTGTGGAATACTAGGGGTATTATCGGTCTTATTAAGGATTGAATTTTTTGATCGGTCTTTTCCTTATTGCGCCCTCCCTCCTCCCCCTTGCTTGCATTCTTTTATCTGATGTCATTTGTGGAAGGGTTTGAGGTAATAGCTCAGGTGTTCTTTCTAGATCTGAGCTTATCTGTAAATCCGAAAACTGGGAGGCCGACAGGTCCACGTTGTTTGGCAGACTACGCCTACCCTCACAGAGGGCCCTCTGCCCTTCATTATTATCATGGGCGGGGGTTCTAGCATCGGCCAAATTACCCATGGAAGATCTTTTTGCAAACGCCAAATCCAGGCAAACCCTTTCCTCCATCAAAGATACTTTGGTCGATTAATGTGTTTGCCTTGGTAATAAAATCATCCATGGGACCTAACAGTTTGCTCATGCTACCAGGGGCCTTGGTTTTATTTCCTCTCGTTAGCACCATGTTTCCTGTTAGGCAAAGACGAGGGAAAGGGTTTCTAATATAAATATAAAAACAGCAAAACGAAATATCACAGGGATGGCTGGAGCAATATCAATAAGGGGACAGTACATACGTTTCGTAATGAATAACAAAAGGTGGAGGTTAGAGGGGTGGCAAGTCTCTCACGTCCTCGAACGGCCTCAAACAGCCCGCCCTTTGCCCAGGCTTCGCGCGCCGGAAATGGAGGTCCAACTATATAGTACCTTGAGGTGTGAACACGCCCCCCGATTTGAAGGCACAGTGAGGAGGCGTCGGGAAGCGGACCAGCTGTGGCAGGTTGGCGCACTGCCCGCTGGTCCCCGCAGTCCCGCGACGAGCCTTGATGGTTTGTGGCTCGGGTCCTTTGTGAGCTGTCACAGGGGGGTCCAAGGAGACGAGTGGCGCCCGCGGAGCGGGTGCTGCTAGGCGTGAGTCCGGGTCACAGAAGAGGAAGCTGCGTGGCAGGTAAAACAGAGTCCGTCAGCAATTCAGCCCGCCCTTACAGGGAGACGCACCAAAATCCATGTAGCTTAATGATTGCCTTCCTTCCATCTGTGTTGCTGCCATATAAAAACACCATGAATTGTCTATTCTATTAAAGTGTCTTGAATAACTAAAGAAACAAAATGATCACAGCTGTGTGGAATGCAAACACTTTTTGGTGGCAGCACACAGCTTCTGCCCAATCAAAACACGTACTCCTGACTCCCAAAATGGGAGGAGCAAATGCCCTTCTCCTGGTGATATTCACATAAGTGTCTGGCAACATCTGCTCTGTCCAGCCAGACCATAGCTACGGTTAATTGTAATCTCTGAGACGTTTGTTTAAAAAAAAAAAAAATATATATATATATATATATATATATATATATATATATATATATATATATATATATACACACATTAACAAAGTTGCCCTTGTGAAGACGCCAAACACACAGGGGAGCTTGAACCTCTCTTTATTAAGGATCGCAGTTAAGTTGCTAGTGCTTCCTCACACCACAGAAAGGCCTGACGCGTTTCGAACGGCAATCGTTCTTTTTCGAAGGCACCGTTGTCCATTCACCTGCCAGCATGTTTGAGTGTTTGCATCACAGCATGAACCCCGCCCTTGGGGCGTCTGCACCGCAAGTGCTGCTGGTACTTGCAGTTTGTCATCAATTTACTCCAGTGAGTGCTGCAGGAAAAGGCAATGAGGAAGTATTACCCGTGTGGGTTAGGATAAGGCGACACAAAGCAGATTATTTAATTTTGAAGCTGAACTTCTTGCTGTATGCTGCACTGCTCCTGTCCCTCATTAAAGGCTGTTCAAACTTTCTGCAGTGGCTCCTCTAATGGACGTTCTTTTGTGTGGATTTAATGCGGCCGTGTCCGGTCGCGAGGAAGCCCGCTGCTCATCAGGCGGATCCAGCGCTTTGCAACTTGGAGCGCGAAGGAGCAGAAAGGCCGTTTGGGCAATCTGAAACCATGCAGGCAGCATCCCCAGAAGCTGCCTTCGCCCACTGGGGTTATTATCAATGAAATACTCCCTGACTTTGGTGGTGCCCACAAGGGTAAGACGATGATGAACTACGGGCTCCAGCATGCCGAGCGGCACTCGACCACGGAGGCGGAGCCTGTTATACTTATCAAGGTGTTTGTCATCATTACTGCCAGAACCAGTTTCCTGTACCCGTGAGCAAGAACACTTCGATGTTCGAAACGCGTTGGGTTTTAATTTTGAAGCTGAACTTCTTGCTGTATGCTGCACTGCTCCTGTCCCTCATTAAAAGCTGTTCAAACTTTCTGCAGTGGCTCTTCTAATGGACGTTCTTTTATATATATATATATATATATATATCTATCTATCCTACAACCTACTGGCGGTCGCCAGTAGGTAGTTATAGTTAGGATTGATTTCCATAGGGAAATCGCAACATTCTATTGGGAATAACTTTGGCGCCGGTTGAGGAATCTGCCTGAATTGTTCAGCAACTTTGCCTCGCGGCGCTCCGCTCCTTCCCTGAAAGTTAGGGGGGGATTCGTCAAGCGGGGGCCGAGATAAAAGGGGGGTCCCAAAACGTGTTTTCCCCATGTTAATTTCCATAGGGCGGTCTGTCGCACTCTTAGCTCGAACGGCTGAATGTATTTTCACCAAACTTGGCAAAATTGTAGGGACTGGTAGCCCGATGTGCCTTTGCTATGTCTCAATATATGTGCTCCAGAGGATTTTGAGTAATTTAGGTTAAAAAAAAATTATATATCTGTAAGCGCGCCCCGTGACTTGCGCACGGAAAGCTGATTGGCTCTTGGGTGTCTGTAAACATTCGAAACAGTCCGCAGCGGCCGCCATCTTGTGTCTCGGTAGGATCGAGACAGGAGGTGGCAAAAACAAAGGGGGAAATAACCAAAAGGGGGCAGGGTAGACCCCCCTGACCCCCTAGGTTTGATGTGGGGGCCATAAAAGGGTCCCTCGGGTCCAACATTTTTTTCGATTTTCGCGGGGTGAGCGCACGGTACGCATACCGGGGAGCGTACCAGGGAGCGTACTTTGGTAAAAAAATAGTGAAAATAGTAGTGAAAAATAATCATTTTGAGTGATTAGAGGTAGGGTAGCTCTGAAAAGAGCTTTTGGGTTCTGTGGCTGTTTTAGGTACCTACAAGTACGTCCCACACACGCACACAACCCCACACCTCCACAGTCACACACTCCCCACACATACCTCACACACGCACACCTCCACCCACACCCAAACACCCCACACCCCCACCTTACACATCCACACCCACACACCCACACACCTCACACCCCCCACACACACACACACGCACACACAGATACCTCACAGACACACCCCACACATCCCACACATACACACACATCCTGCACACATACCCCCCACACACACACCCCACACACACCGCACACACTCACACCTCCACCTACACCCAAACACCCCACACACCCACACCCACGCACAGCTTACACAGCCACACCCCCACCCCCCACACACACCTCCCCACCTCCACACATGGGGGAAAACTCAGTGAAACAGTAAAATAATAATTTAAAGTGCTTAGAGGTAGGGTAGCTCTGAATAGAGTTGTTGTGTTGTGTGGCGTATTTAAGTACCAACATGTAGGTACCAATGCAGAGTTTTAAATTCAATGTAGACAGTCTCCTTTGTAGATAATTTGTATGTTGTTACAGAAGTTATTGTGGTATATGGAATCCATAGCATTGTCTGTCAGGAAAGTAGAAACAGATCCTTTAAGCACACCCTGAGAAGGTCTAGGGGATCAGAGGTAGTCTATCCTGCTCCCTTATGATGTTTTCCAGTATTACATTTAATCTCTTCTAAATGTATAAAACATTGGCGGTGATATCGTGCATTAGAGACAGACTGTGAGAGAAAGGAGGCAGGAGATGAGAAACAGATGTCAAATACACTTTGGAGATAATATAGTGGGAGAAAGTGTGTGTGTGTGTGTGTGTGTGTGTGTGTGTGTGTGTGTGTGTGTGTGTATTTCGATTTATATAGCGCACGAATCACCCAGGGGTCTCAAGGCGCTTGCTTAGGGAACCCGTCCTGGTATTCCCCTGTGAGATACCCCGGCAGGATATTCACAAGGTGAAAGCCAGGCATCCCGCTGCGAGGGGCCGTAGTGGAGATTAAGCAAGCTATTGCCCAGAGTCGCAGAGTGTGACCCCGTGAGTCGAGTAGGCACCGGAGCGAGAATTGTCGAGTCCGTGGAATTTTTGAGCCCGAGACCCGCCGAGGCGGGGAATCGAACCCTGGTCCACGGCTGATCTCAGCTTCCGGGTCTGCCGCCTCTAACCACTGAGCTACGCTTCTCCAAAGGAAGTAACTATGAGCAAACTTACTATGTATCACAAAAAAAAATTGCACAGTATACTATAAGTCTCACATTATATTATATTCATTTTGGTACTATTTCATTGATTACATATAAAAAAGAATGTCTGGAACAATTTTTAATTATTAAATATAAATTTATTGCCGTGATTTTTCAAAATTTAATAAGACTTCCAACATTATGTCGTCGGGAATGTCCTCATTTGGATTACATGATTCCATTTCTTCCACATATTGTGGAATGTAGTTTGTCATCACCCTTTGCTTTAAGGTCACTAACATTTTCTCAATCTACCTCACTCCTGTGTCTTTACTCTGCTTCTCTCACTTATTCTTATTCTACATGTTTACTCCCCTTTCCCTATTTACACTCTCATATTCAACTTCATTCGATCCCTATTCTTTACTTCACTTACCCTCTGTTCCCTTCCTTTGCTTCTTCACTCATTCTCTTTTTTTTTTTTTATTTACCTTACTCCTACACATACACCTCATCCCCCTCCCAACACATACACACACCACTAACATACACCCCACACACACACACCTCATACACACAAAAAACCTCCCACACTCCTCAAAAACACACACACATTCCACACACACACATTCCATACACACATACATCGAACACATATACACCCCACACTCATACACTTCTCACACATTTCACACACCCTCACCTCCACCCACACCAAAACACTGCACACAACCACAGACACCTTACACACCCACACTCCGACCTACACCCACTGACTCCCTATAAGTCACACACACTGCATTACTTATCTTTTTTTGCTGTTTTACTCAAGTCCATTCAGGTACTGTTTCCTTTACTCTCTTTGTCCTCTCTCTTTGTCACTCCCCATGTGTTATCCTAATTCAATTTTTCTCCCTCTTTCATCCCTCTTTACTTATACTACCTGGTCTTTTCTCACTTTCCCTCATCGTTCTTCATTTATCGTGGTTCCGCCACTACCCTTCATTGTCCATTTTTTTTTACTGTCCTTTTTTTTCTTTTAACAGCCAATCAGTCTCACACTCTCTACTTTAGTGTTCTTCCTCTCTCTTCCTTTCTTTCGCTCCTTTACTCATTTTACTTTTCTCACTTTCATCCAATTACACCTTCTCTATTTTTTACTATGTAATAAATAATCCCTCTGTGGTCATCTTGTAGCTCTTTTTCTCTTAACATAACTCTTTGTGTCCTTCCCTCATGCTAACTGCTTCGTTAAATTTTTTTTATATATTTTTTTGCGGGGCGCGCTCCGGTACGCCTACCCTAAGGACAAAAAATTGACAGAGATCCTTTAAAAATATAGGTTTAATTTTATAAATGAAAGGTAGTTCTGAAAAGAACTTTTTTTTTTATTCTTTTTGTTTTATATTTTTTTAATGTTTTTTTAACATTTTGTACTTTTTTTGGCTTTTCAAAACAGTTTTATATTTTTTTTGTATTTTTTTATGGGAACAAACAAAGAGAAAGGGAATTGAAAATGGCTCAACTGGAGCAAAAAACGAAAAAAATTACTACTTTTGTTTGGGGCAAATGTGATTCTGACCAGCAAGGACAATCAGCTTTACACTCTTTTCACCATAGGCAATGAGCTTGCCACATTCAGTACAAGTGATTCTAAAAGTACCAAATTGTTGCTGAATGCAAGGCATCGTCTCCGTTGTTTCTGGGTCCGATTGACTGGGTTGCTTTCTTTTTGAGCTGGTCCTTGAACACTGGGGGAGGTGACTGGCCAGTTCCCTGATCTCTGCACGAGAATAGTTAGCAGGATGCTTCCGGGTCATATGCCGAATCATGGTATGATTCCCAAATGAATATTTTTTATTTGAATTGCCCCTTGAGAGTTCTGCACCACAGATTCGACACGTTACCTTGGCCGCATTAACTTTTTTCTTGCCCTCTGGAAGAGAAAAAAACTCCCATACAATGTGTTCTTTTGTATGGGGTAATTTCTTCCGGCAGCCATCTGCTCCCCTCCTCTTCCTCTTCCTCCTCCTCCTCTTCTCCACCAGCAATGTATTGTTGTGGTGGTCCTCTTGGTGGTTGTGGTGGTGGTGGTGGTGCAGATGCTCCAGCTGCTGCTACAGTAGCCATTTTAAAGTACAAAAGAATTGTCTCTGTAGATGAAACAGGTCTTCCTCAGTCAAAAGACAAAGTCAGAGTGAGGAAGAAAGGTGGGTTTTTTTATCATTTGGAAAAAAAAAACTGTGCTGAACCAATCAGAAGTGTTATTTTCAGGTCACAAGACCCAGGCTTTACTCATTTGGAAACCAAAACTGTTCTGCACCAATAGAAAGTGTTATTTTCAGGTAACAAGACCCAGGCTGGTCACAAGACACAGGCTATACTCATTTGGAAACCAAAACTGTTCTGCACCAATAGAAAGTGTTATTTTCAGGTCACATGACCCGACGCGCTTACGCTACGCGCACCGGGGCGCGCCCGTAGTCGCACACCGGGGCGCGCCCGTAGTCGCGCTCCGGGGCGCACCCGCGGGTGCGTAGCGTAAGCGCGTCAGGATGTTTCATGATCGTATGCGATCGCGTGCTTTCAGTTGCGATTACGCTGTGCGTCATATGACGCATCACGCGGTTACGCGAAACGTCACGATGTTGTTTCCGTTCGCGAGAATAGCGCTAACGGGACGCTCACCGGTACGCGCCCCGGGGCGCGCCGTAACATTGCGCTTACCCGTGCGTTCACCGGTACGCGCCCCGGGAGCGCCCCCGGGTTACAAATAAAAAAAAAAGATTTTTTTTTTTTTACATATTTATACAATATAAAATTCGTTTTCAAATGTTTCACTTTCTACAACTATTAAGATTTGCTATTAAAAAACCATTGAAATTCACTGAAAAAAACATAGGTTTCACACCAGTTATAGTTAGGAATTAGCATTTAAAAAACCTATTAAATTCACTGAAAAAACCATAGGTTTTACACCAGTTATAGTTAGCTGGAAATTTTACTCGCATAAAACCATTGAAATTCCCACGTTATAGTTAGTTGGACTCACTATAACTTGGGCGTGCAATGCACTGCTGATGACGTCACATTACATCACTCATGACATGGTCAGTGACATCACTCATGACATCACTGATGACACCACTGATGACACCATCCTTGTGACAGAGTGAGAGACCTCCTTTCACTGTAATGTAACCCTTGAAACACATATTCAAAAATAGAAACTAAAATTTTCAAAAAAATGCAGATACCCATACCAGTTACAACAACCAATTCAATAATTCCACCATCTATATACACATCCACTCATTCACCAACAGTTCTATATAGTCACTCATACATATACTCACTCATCATATGTAGTGATACACCTATACATCCTGTTACACACTGACAGGCATCCAAAAGTTACTCACACACATACTCACACATGCAAATAAACTATTGAACATCCATTTATTTGCATATACAGCTATACACACACTACCACTTTACTTCTAAGGAAACTTACACATACTTACTCTCTTAAACAATCACTTATAGAAACGCATACTAATTTAAACAGGAACTCTTACAATCCCTCACTCTCACATATACTCACTTATATACATCAATATTCACATATACTAGATTAAAACATATGTAGTTACTGATAAAGACACTAGTGAGACAGTCATTCACTCACTAACACACACATATACACACTCATCCACCCACGCAGTCCTGCACATATGCTGTCTTCAAAACACATACAAAGAGAAAGTCAGTCATTCATGCATCTATGTGCTATGTAATACCCCCACCAAACCATACAAACACTCATACTGATACTAAGAAAAACATCTAATAACCCATATACATACACATGTAGCTACTCACCAACCCATGCAGCTACTTATACACAAAGTGAAACAATAATACATATATTTAAAAATTTAAACATTACTCACTAATTTATTTTTCAGAAAGACACACATTCACTGGATGGTGTCATCAGTGATGTCATGAGTGATGTCACTGACCATATCATGAGTGATGTAATATGTGACGTAATCAGCAGTGCATTGCACGCACAAGTTATAGTTAGTCCAACTAACTATAACGTGGGAATTTCAATGGTTTTATGCGAGTAAAATTTCCAGCTAACTATAACTGGTGTAAAACCTATGGTTTTTTCAGTGAATATATATATATATATATATATATATATATATATATATATATATATATATATATATATATATATATATATATATATATATATATATATATTTTTTTTTTTTAAATGTGTTGTGCAGTGACCACCACTGTGTGCCTCTTTTCACTTGACTCTTAAATGATTTCTCTATATGAGTTATCATCTCCTTCCAATCACATTAGGAGAACAAAATATTAAAGTAACTTTGTGGAAGCATGATCTACAAGACTTTAAACACTGATTTTCTTTTTTTTTTTTTACTTTTTGGAATCCTGCCTTAAGTGGACCAATTGCTCATTACTCTACAGCTCTTTACAGTTTACTCATGAACACTGTTCTAGACATAAAAAATCTCCTACTACAACCTTCACTCCTGCCAACATACCTTATTTGCTTTCTTTTGGTCAGCATGTTTACTATTTATCATCCCTCCCCGTCACACGTGAAATTATTACCACCGCAAACTCACCATCCCATGATCGATCTTTCCGCTGTGCTGTAGGCTAGTGTCCAAATAGAACGTTGCCCAGCTTTACTGTTAAATCCATGGAGGTAGATGCTAGACTTCTCGTCTCAGGTATTGGTGTGTACTCTTGCTGATACTGTGGCAGCAGTAGCCTTTTCTTCTGATTGTTAGCCTAGAGGGTTTAGAATGGTATCTAGAACTTCTGGGTAAACTTGCGCTTCTTTAATAAAAAAATCCCACAATCTTGACCCTGGAATTATAGCATATTTTCCTCCTACCATTGGTCTCCCCGCAATTCCAATGTTTTTGATGGTTGTCTGTACTTACTTACAACCACCACCTCCCCTTGATTAACATGTGGGTTTTGAAAATTAATTTGTTTCTATTTAGAGCACAGCAACTTTGCTTCTGCTCCTCAGTAATATGACCACGCTCGTCCCCCTAGTATCATCTGCAGTGACAGGCTGTGGTTCTGGTATCCTATTGGAGGACCCTACATAGACCTTTGAACTTCTTCTGACTGGACCAAATGTGTGAAACTCTGCTTCTTTTTTAGCACCTAACAATTACTTGTGGAGTTCGTTGGTGGTTCTTTTCCCTCTTCTTGTTTCTGCTCCTACTTAAGGTACTCTTTATGGTTTGGGTTCCTGCCTTTCTTTCCTGTATGCTCAAAATATATCGTACCTTAATACTTGTGGTCTCCAAAAAGTGATGAAAGGTTTCAGACTCTATAGTAGGTTGAAAGTAAATGCATTGTAACCAAAACCCTTCTTGGGCGCACCTAATGCCTGATCAATTGGCTTTCTTCCATCCATAGTTTTTCTTCAGGGTTGATATATTTGTTTTCTCACAGCCTGTCATAAATATGCCTGTCTTTCTAGGTAACATCAAAACGCATTGGTCAGTGCCCTTTCAAGAACTTTCTTTCCTTTGTGGCAGCTTGCGGGCAATTTCACCCTTCTCTCTGTGGCTGGTCATACTGGGGCTGTATGCATTCTTATGCATTTCACATTGACTTTGGTTTCCACGTGCACCATCTCTGCTGATGCACCGGACTTCCATGCTGTTGGTCTTCACAAAGTTCAGAAAGCAGCAGGTTAACATATAAGTCTTAAATACTTCTGCCCTTTTTTCACCTTTCTACTTCTGCCTGATGCATCCTTTTTAACATTCTCTCCCTAATCTATCCATCATATTTACCAACATATCTCAAATCTACTGCAGTGTCGGAGCTTTTTGCTTCCACGTTTAAGGGAAAGTGGTAGTTCAGAAAAGGCACCCACAAGACTCGAAGTAATATATCTTATAAATGTTTTCTTTAACAAAACATGAAATCTCACTGAGCTTTTAGTGTTCTTTCCTGCATTTAGACAGCGCAAAGACTGATGTGTGCAATGCTTGAATTAACCTCATCCCTGCTGAGTCAGATTCCAGTCTGTCATTAGCCAGTGTTGGTTCTTACACTGAGATCAGCCATATACAAATCAGCCTTGGCTCCCACACCACGAGAGACTTTACATACCAACCTGTCTAGATGCTGTTGCTACACGGTCCATCTTTCTCTCATTAACGTGCAGATTTGAACAGAAATTGTTTGCTTAAAAAGGACCAACATTTATATGAACACTGCACATGAAGTACAATATTTGAAACCTACGATAGTTAACTGACACCTATTGGACACTATTTTGGCACAAAAGTCCCAAAAATAGCATCCGTGGTTGGATATAGGACAGGGTGCAAGTACTTTTGTTTGCAGCAGGGCAAAACAATAGCGAGACCAATACGTAAGTGTTTAAAAAAATATTTGTTTCACAGTTGATTCAATCGTGTTAACAAAAGTAGAGGCATTTAAGCAAAATTTTCTAAATTAAAGTATTTTGCCTTTTTTTTTTATTGCATCTTGAAAAATCTTGCACAAGTCCAAGTGAGACAAAGACTCCATTAATAAGTACTGTGTATACAGCTATTCGTAAGGGTACTATGAAAACGACTATATGTAAGATATTTTAATGTTTTCATCCAGAAACCTGTTTTCTAACCGATTCAAATCAATTTTGTATCAATACATATGTGGCATTGTCGAAGCTGTGCCTTGGAAGTCAAGGTGACAGAGCAGTAACTCATGTATTTTGTCTGCTTTCCTACAGTGGAATACAGAAACTACAAATAAGCCTCACTATTGATTGCTAAAGGCACATACTTGAGGAGCTGACGTATGCATACAAATTATTCAAGACCCTTAAAATGTAAACTGATTACTTTTCCATATATACCATGCTTGTTTTCTGTTGGGGGTGGAACTGCACTAGACAATAGGGTCAAGAGTTCATCCTCTGGCCATGGTCAGCAGTTACCACAGTTCTTTTCATGGATGAGGAAGGGAGTGAGTGACCTCAGTGCACTCGGCACTGGACTGGCTGGCTCCAAGCGCTGAGCGGCTGTGCAGCAAGATTTCTGAGATGGTGTGTATGGATCTTAGAGTTGGATTCGAATAATTAGCAGCCGGGCCTTGGTATGTTTTAGTTTGCAGCTAGGATGTTGGAACACCTGTCTGAACGCACTTCTCTTCACATACAAGACTTCATCGTTTTAGATTTGTTTTTGCACTGTTTTTTCACTGATAACTTGTTTGCATTCCAGGCTGTTCAGAATGTTCACCTCTGAATTTTTGTATGGCTGTTTCACATGATTGGAGAGGTAATGTCTCCTGGTTGTTGGCTTGAAGTTACATTTCTAAATAGAATGCTAAAACCTTTCTAATCACCTTTTTAAGAACTGAACTGGCAGAATGTTATCTTGCATAGGGTTCAAAAAGTGGCTGCTTTTATTTTCTACATGTGGCACCGGTTCTGTCTTTTGTGCACCCCCAAGCTGTTGTCCAATGCTGTCATGGTTACAAACGAGTCCCAGTATAGTAGGTAGAGCCTTTGTAAAGTGACTTCACTGATACATAGGGTGGCAGAACCCATCAAGACTGATTACTTCTCACCCGAATACAGGCATTAAGACCCCTTAAGTGGTTTGCATGCTGAACCACCTTTTAGCCTAGGTTGCCATGAAACCACGATCTGAAGGTTTTGGGACAGAGGTTTACAATGAGGTGACTTGACCTCCGATTCCAACTAGGTACTGGTTGCGGACAGGTCAAGGTCTCATTTTGGTAAAAGGCATCCCTTTTGGGGACGTATGTGTTAAAATGGCAGTGTAATGAAACTGAAACCACAAATGGCCTACTTAACTTTCTGATTGAACCTGGTCTTTCTTTCTTGCAGGGCAGATGAATGGATATCCGCTGCCATAGATTGCTTAGAGTATTTGCCAGATCCGATGGTTGTGGATGTGAGTAGGAAACTGCCAGAGCAACATGAGAAGGTGGAGAGATGGAAGCAGCTACTGTTTGATACCATCAGCAGACACTATCAAGATAGGGAGCCTTTGTTTCGAAATCACTTCTTTGATATTCACACGGGGATTGCAGAACTCTTAGGTAAGTAGCTCTTACCGTCAGGTTCTGTACAAAATGATTGCGGTTTAGTTTTGTTTGAAATGTGCACTTAAAAGGAAAAATGGGATATTGTATCTTGAATATCGAAATAAGTTGTAGATTAGTTTCACTTGTTTGAACCAAGCCTGCACCAGAAATGTGGCTACGTAACACTGTGGGCCTTATTTCGAGGTCAGTGGGCCTGCCACTGACAGGCCATCTTTGGTGGTGGGCCCACCGACATCCACAGAAGCAGTCCAACCGCCGGATTATGATCTGGCTTTCGGGAGCATTGGTTGGAGGGACCGGCCGCTGCTCTTTTGAGGGCTCAAGGAGCCTGTTGGGACAGTGGTGGGACTGTAATCCCTAAAATAGAGCTGGTGCCTCGGCTGAGGTAGGTATTATGTCAGTTTCCTCAGCCTGTACATGGCGGTCCAATGGTACATCCTTCCTGGGCCTAGGCTATGAGGCCTGAGTGGGGGCACATGTGGTGCCACCCAAACAGCCAATCACCACGTGGTGCCTGTCACATGATACATTGATGTTTAAAAATATGCTTTTTTCAATGGCAGGGTGTGCTGTGTCCCTTTAACGGGCCGTAGCACAAGCTGCAATTAAAGGCAGATTTCTGACCGCTGTGCTGGCAGTCACTTTGTTAACAGGAGGTGGAACCACCGACGACTAGTCTGGTGGTTCCACTCCCGCTGGGATGCCAGTTTGACGCTCATCCGACCGACATAGTAATGAGCCCCTTAGTCTTAAACTGTCCTGAGACTTTGACGTTTCCTCTGATAAGGAACTGCTGGTCTTAACTCAGTTGGGATCGATTGGATGGATTAAGGCATTTGAGAGAGTCTGTAATTTGCAAAGTAAAATTGTCTACTTGTCCGTAAACCTTAAGGCAGAAACCTACATGAACATTACACTGTGGTTCGAAACTCTGAGTTAGAATATAACTTTCCTCTGTACAAGTCTCTCGAAACCCCAGTCCTGGGGTAATGGAACAGACTGGGAAGGGCAGAGCAGCTTTGACTTCAGAACGTTTGCTCTTTTAGAAACCTTTTCCTAGCTGAAAAGTCTAATATTTTAAAGTCCGCTTTACAAGCTCCCCTTCCCTGTTTCAAGATGTCGTATATGTCAGAAAAGTAGATTCACTGTGCGCCCACACCAGTGTTACAAAAAGAGGACCATTCATCAAAAATAATAAAGCCAATTCAGATGTCTGTGCGAGTTATCTCAAGTGGCTTCTGGCTGAGTGAAATGGAACAACCTTCACCCTTATTTCACTTTCATGTTTGTTGGAAAGCATGCATTCCCTCTGACGGCAGCTCTTTGCTGTCTATATATGCACCTTAGCTCCCACTGTGGTTAAATCCTTGTTCTTTGCCGTACTCTGCTGATTTCTGTCCTTTATACCAGGATGCAACAGCTCTACCAGCACTGTACTAGAGTCCTGTGCACACCAGTGAATCATCTAATAGACAATCTAGGAGGTTCATGTGCCGCAAAACTGAACAGCAGATTCTGAACCCAAAATCTCATTCTGTCTGTGTGTCTGTGTGCACTCCTTGACAAATACCGGATTCATTAATTGGAGACAATCCAACATTTCTAAGCAAGGGACTCTTTCTTCATTTTTAAGATGTTTAATATTTGTCTCTATCTGAGCAGTAGTTACTCAATGTTCTAAATGATTCCTATTGTCAGCTTCATCCCTCTGTTTTTCTTTCTCTCAAGCCTGTTGAGTCGCTAATCAAAACTACCAACCCCCCTTCCATATGCCCACTCCTCTCTCCTTGGTATATATCACGACCCCCTCCGTAAGGATATTTTTGTATCAATTTGCCGATTTGAATGCGGTCTTTCCACATTAATAATGTTGTTTTTCTCACTGTCCCTCAGAATCTTTCTCATTAGTTTCTTTGGCAGTCAAGACATTGGGTGAACTCCATTCTCTTCTGTCCTTCTGTGCAGTTTGCCGATTTTCCTCAGGTAAAGGTTTTCAAATATATAAAGTCCACACAATCCTCAATTGTAGGATCTCACCATTCAGTACTTGGCTTCTGCAAGATTGCCAACTGCTCCTTTGTCGCTTTACCAAATAGCGATAGACTGTCACAGGCAGCCGTTTCAAGGCACCAGGCTTTTGAAGTACTCCACCTGTCCACCATGGCAGACAGTGTCTCAATTGCTTTCTTTGCGCCACAACCCCACCGGCATCTGTAGTCCCTGCGCACCAGTCTGCCAGAGGGCTTGGTATATTCTCCCTCCTTCATCCAGTTCTCCTAGATGAAACCTGCCTGCATTGGACCACCACCTTCTTGGCATTCCCTTGCAGTAAGTGCAGCAAGTGGGGAGGGGAACTATCTATTTTAACAGGTTTAAATTCATGCCCCTAATTCAAATGAGCCTGACCCGGGCTGAACTACTGGTTCGGTATGGCCAATTCTTCAACACTGTATGTCGGACTGATTTACAAAAATAGAATAGAGCTTGCTTTCTTAATCTGGAAACCCATGAGAAACTTGATCAAAAGAAGTCCGTCTTGGTTCAAGAAACTGCAAGTGCTTAGCTGAAAAGACAATTGAGTTCTTTGGGGCCAAGCCTGGGACACCGTGTTCTCATCAAGACCAATTATTGATCTCTTATCTTAAATTTGAATTTATTTATGCAATTATTGATTTATTTATATTATTCTTACTTACCCACTATTTTGGGGTGTTATCTACATCATCCATGCCATACAGAAGTTGCCAAACATTAAACTACTACTGTTGTTCCTCAGTAGGGTGTCTGTTGGTTACCCGCATGGGAAGCGGTTAAAAATGTCTCTCTGCGCTTGCTTCAATGGCTCTCACCATTACACTTAACAATAGCACTGTCATGATCCAAGCTTCAGACTCCTCTCTCTCTCTTTGACCACCTCTTCCACTCCCTTGGTCCCACCCCAGCGCCTACTATCTTTCTAGATTCTTCTTCTTCTTCTAGCTTGTCTACTTTCTCCCTTTCTCCCCCCCCTTGACCCCCACACATTCCTTCAGACCGCTCTCCCGGGAGTCACTGGTCTACCCCTTATCCCCCCCTTCTCTCGTTACTCCCCTCCCATTCTGCCCCCTTCCCATCTGGACCTCCCCCTTACCTAGTCTGCTTTACACCCAATTTCACCTCTACATCCTGGAGTAGTGTGGCTCAGTGGAGTAGTGTGGCTCACTGGTTAGAGGCGGCAGGCCCGAGAGCAGAAGTCTGCCAGGGACCAGGGTTCAATTCCCGACGCGGCAGGGTCGTGGACCTTGGTCAGCGGACTCGATAATTCTCGCTTCGGTGCCTACTCTAATCAGGGGTTCCACCCGGCAACTCTGGGCATTAGTTTGCCTAATCTCCACAACGGCCCCACCAATTCCGGGGATGCCTGGCTCCACCTTGGGGCCTCCCAGCAAGGGACCATCCCACAGGAAAAGCCAGGACGGGTTCCCCAGAGTTATACAGCGCCAGGAGATCTATGGACGGGTAGCAGTGCGCTTTACAAGCTCAAAAACATTTACATCTCCCCATTATTCCACTGCCTTCTCCCGCCCCCTAAATCCCCTATTCCTACCCATTTCCCCCTACTTAATCCACCTTTCTTACAACCTGAACTACAGATCAACTCTCCTTACCCTCCCTCCCCTCTTCTCCTCACCCCTTTTTGCTCTTCCCCTTTCCTCGTACCTTCAACTCTGTTATTACACCTCCCATCTCTCTACAACCTTCACTCCCCCCTCCTATGCCTCACATCCCTGCCTCCCCTATTTGTAATTCCATCATCTTCTCTCTCACTGACATTACACCTCCCGTCTCTCCACAAATTACACTTCCCCCCCCCCCCTATGCTTCACAACCCTGTTTCCCCTCTTGGTAATTCCTCCCTTTGACCGCACAGTCCTTCACTCCTCCCACAACTTTCATTTAGCTCAACCCCCCACTCTGCCTGGTGCCTGTACCCCTACATTCACCTTTCATTACCCATGGTACCTGGCCTCCACCCTCTCTCTTCACCCCATTTCCTTCCTTTGACCTCCCTCCCTCCCTCACTGTACAGCCTTTTCTCCTCTCATCTCACGGTATCCATGGCCTTCCCATAACCCCCATCCTCCTCCTCCTCTCGTCATCCATTTCTACTTCTCAATTTTCTCATTCTATGTATGATCTCGATTCTTCACCTCTGCTCAATCAGTAAAAATATCACTAACTCATCCACTCCCTTCTATCACCATATCCCCCCCCCCCAGACCCTTGCATCACATCTCTCTCTCCAGTCCCCCACAGCCCACTGTCCTCCTTCACCTAGGCCACTCCCTCAACCATTGAGCCACCCTTCACTCCATGCTCAGCTCACCTCTCCCGGGAAACTAAACTTTATTTTCTCATCTCTTCCATTTCCCAGCTTGAAGCGCTCATTTCACTCTTATGTGCTGAGATATCCCCCTCCCCGAATATCCTCCCGAGGAGTTCCTTGCTCCCGCGCCCCAATAAAGCCAACCACAGTCTGTCCTCCACAGACATCACCAACTTACTGGCTAGCTATAAGACTACCAAAGTCAATTCCCCTCCACTCCCCTCTCCTAACAATTCTACTCAATTTACTATTCAGACCATCTCTTCCGTCAGTACTTGCCAGCCTCCCCCTCAAGTGGCACCCTCATTCCAGAATCCCCCTTATCAGTCCAGACACTCATCACCAAAACAGTTGCGTCAGAGCTACACTGTATGCTCCATAAATGCAGATCTGCAACCAAACACAAACTGGAAATCTCTGACACTATCACCCACCATCATCTCGACATGCTCTTTCTCACTCAGACCTTGTTTAATGACTCCTCTCACACTTCATTTGATCTTTTGATACCTACTGACTACTCTATCCTCAAACGACTGAACAGACAAGATCGGGGGAAGTGTTGCGATTATCTTCAGAAACTCACTTCAAATCAAAGCCTTTCCCACCATTCTCCTTCTCACTTTTGAATGCCTTTCCCTAGAACTCCAAGTTCATCATGGCTCACCCTTCAAGTTCCATGCCATCTACCACCCGCCTGGTAATTGCTTTTCCTTCATGGAGGAACTCATCAACTTCATTAGTGACCAATATTCACAAAGCGACAAGCAGATCTTCCTAGGTGATTTCAATCTCCACTGGGGCTCCGTGGAAGACTCGGCTGCCCACAAGCTTGCAACCTTTCTCTCCGCTAACGATCTTGTCCAACACTGTTAGGTAATGACACACGCCAAGGGCTCAATTCTGGACCTTGTTATTTCTAAATCAGACCAGCTTAACTACTCCCCCATCCATGTAGACTGGTCAGACCATTTCCTCATTCCCTTCCGTTTTCACCTCTCGCACATTAGAACGCTCTGCCCACCTAAGAGCCTCTACTTGGTTCCGCAACACAAAAAACATTGATCTTGGGACTCTGTGATTTTGCTATGCCTTCACTTCCTAATCTAGACCCCAATACGGATGTCAACGATCTCACTCCCCATTGCCTCTCAATCCTTGCAGTCGAAATCAACCAGGTTGCTCCACTCCAAAGGACTCCTTGATTCAAAAAAGCGCTGTTTGATGAAAGGAAAAACTTTAGAATCTTGGAGAAACATTGGAGACAATCTCCATCCACCTCCAAGCTCTCCTTTATGTTCAGCAAGATCCAAATACCACAAGCACATCTTCCAGGAAAAAACATAATATTTCAGATCCCTCCTCGATTCAGCTAAAAACAGAACCAAAAAACGTTTTGACCTAGTCAAAAACCCAAATTGTTCTCCTCAAACCATCAAACCAGAGGATGCTTCAAAGAAAGCAACTGAGTGTGCTATATTCTTTGATCAAAAGGTAAAATCTCACCATTGTTCATAAATTCCTCATGCTTGTTATGCTTACTTTACATGAGAATTGTTGTTGTATTGCTTATTTTATATATCTGCTTACTGTAACTTACTCCCCATTTCCTCCCTCCTCTCCTCCCTCTTTATTTTCTTCAATAAATCAAACTTAAAAAAAAAAAAAAGGTAAAATCTCTAGTGGAACAGTCACCCACCCCACCCCCATTGAGGAGCGAAAATCCTTAGTCACTTGGCAGAACTTCGCTGCCATCTCGGAAGATGATCTCCTCAAATGCTTCCTCAACCAAACCCTCCAACCATTCTTCTGAACCCATACCCAGTGTACTCGCCATTGATTTCTATACCAACACTCTCTCCTATTGGACCAGGCTAGTTAATCTCTTCCTCAGTCAAGGATCCCTCCCAGTTGTCCTCAAAACAGGACTAAAAAGAACCTCTGCAGATGCAAACGACCTCAATAACTTCTGCCCTATCACCAATCTCCCTTTTCTTTCAAAGATTACAGAAAAATGCATTGCAAAACGACTTTCCCAACACATTGTGGACAATAATCTCCTTGACATGTTCCAGTCTGGCTTTATTCAAAATTGCAGCACTGAAACAGCCCTGCTGCGAGAGTTCGATGATGTGCTGCATATACTCGATTCGGGGGAATCGTGCCTTCTGATTCTTCTTGACCTCTCTGCAGCCTTTGACACTGTTAACCACAACACCCTCCTTAACACTCTTCAACAGAGAATGGGCGTGTAAGGCACAGTACTCAAATGGTTTGCCTCATTCCTCTTGGACAGTTCTCAAATGATCAAGATTGCGAACCGTCTCTCGTCTCCACTGGTGGTTGGCCAAGGCGTCCCTCAAGGTTCTATCCTTGCTCCCACTCTGTTTAATCTCTATCTGGAACCATTAGGGAACCTCCTAAGCAAATCTGGAATCCTCTACCATGTCTATGCGGATGACACCCAAATCTACCTCAAGGTGTCTTCCTCTCATGATCTCTCACTACTCAACTCTACTCTTAACTCTATTCACAACTGGATGTTAGTTCACCAACTCATTCTCAATCCATCCAAAACGGAATTCCTCCTCTAATCTAACTCTCTCTGCCGCCTCCTGTTCAATCCTGGGTGGATCAGTTGAATTTACTCAACAGTAAACCCGTCCTTGTTGACTGCGCTAAATCCTCAGGTGTCATACTTGACAAAATACTCAACCTAATCTCATACATCAACTCCATTGCCAAGAGCGCACGGTATCGGCTGCGCCTTCTTTGGGGGATTCGTCAGTTCTTGCTGGAGAATGACCTATAAAACCTTGGTCCAATTGCTAGTTCTCTCTAGACTGGATTAATGTAATTCTCTTCTGACTGGCCTTCCCAAATCTCACCTTTCCCCCCTCAAATCCGTCCTCCATTCAGCAGCTCTCTTCATTTCAGGGTCCAAACGAAGTGACCACATCACTCCTATCCTGTCTTCTCTCCGATGGCTTCCCATCAAGGCTAGAGCTATTTACAAAACGGCGTGCATCACCCACAAAGCTTTGCACTTTTCCTCCACTAGCTATCTGGCGAATAAACTGAAATTGTCTGGAGGCTCAAGACCTTCTAGGAATGCGGAAAAGTTCCTGCTTGAGCCTCCCTCCTTCAAAAGGGAAAAAATGATGGCGCAATCGTTCTCAGGTACTGCGGTGATAATCTGGAACTTGCTTCCTCCTTTGCTCCGTGCCATCACCTCCATCCAGATCTTCAAAGCGGACCTCAAATTTCTTCTATTCCAAAGTCACTTTCAGAACTAATTCCCTCCTTCTCAGACACCGCCAGGAAGTTCTTTAGTCATTGTAAATTTGTCATATATATTTATATTTTTGTTTGTACATTCTGTGCTAGCTGTGTTTGATATTGTGTTCCTTTTGCCTGCGTTGTTTTGATTCTATGGCCTGCTCTTTTTGTTTGTTCCATTTTTGTAACAGTTCTCTCATGTAACGTAACTGGTTCTATTGTACAGTGATCTGACACCTTCGGGTAAAGTCCGCGCTTTATAAAAAAATGCTATAAATAAAAAAGAAAGATACCCTTAATGTCATAGCTATATATGCAGGTTGGATCACTTAGTAAGTACTACACATTCAACAGCTATCAAAGTGTAGTGATATTGTGTACAAACATTGTTAAAAGAACCTTTTCATAATATTTGCTAATACATTTGTGAGTGATATCCAATAACTGAATGTTTTGACATATAAATAAGCATGCATCTTTTAACCTCCACCCCTCGTGAAATCCTCCTAAGGGCAATATTGGCTCTTTATCAGACACCTCCTATAGACACTGAGCAGACTAGATCAGTCTGGCAATCTTCTAGTCCAGTGTACCGTATGGTGTTTGATCTAGGTTTTTGAGGCCTTCGACCCATTGATCTCAGCGAGGAACTTTTAAAGTAAACTTGAAAATAGAATAGGTTGTTTTTCTCCATTTGTTTATTGCAACTATAAGTTCTGAAGCTCTCTGGTAATCAAGGGGAAGTTTCCCATGTGTCAGGCCTCTTGTCCAAGATTCGTTTGGTTGTATATTTGTACCTTTTGAGTGAGCTTTTTTCTGATGACCTTACTTAGTGACTTTAAAATAGGTTTGCAATATCATCAGGTTAAAAGCAATCTATTATCCCTGCCCTCTGTTCCGTGTCCCATGCCCCCGACTTCCAAAGATACTGTGAGTATGCCTCAGACCACAGTTAAACTGTAGGACTAGGTAGGACATTTTTCCCCTAGCAATTCATTAGAGGGTTCTATGTGGGATATACTGCCCTCCCCCCCGTGTACGCCGTTTACTTGGATACAACTGGGAACTGTGGCTAAATCCAAGTTGTTGCTTTATTAGTCTCACCTGTGTTGCATCTAGCTTGATGTCTAATGTGATCACGTTTTGAGTTTTTCTCCCCTCTGAACTGTGTTCTCACCCTGCGACAGGGCGTGCTTAAACGGATTGACCTATCACACTGAATACGTAGGTAACACTTGTAGTCTGAAGGCCGCTGGCTGTGCCCTTGCCAGCTCTTGATGCCTAGTTTAAAGAGCTAATATTCACATCTTAAAATAAATGAGCTATTTAGTCTGCTGTTAGCTCCAAGGTGAAAACAGCATAGTATTTTGGGTGAGCTTTATTTTTTGCTTTTCTCTAGCTGTTGCTACTTTTTATTCTTGCACAGGCCTTGATTTAATGTCTTGCAATGTCCAATATTTTTTACTTAGATTGTTGCCGTTTTGACAACGCTGGATTAGTTTGCTGCACTGTACATATTTATCATATCTGCATTATTCTCTTGGATAGATTGTTCATAAATGAAAGAAATAGAAAAAATAGGTTTCGCATTTACGAAGTTTGGGAGGTGATTTGGATAACATTTTGGATTCAATTTTGGATTAAACTCTTCTAAAAAAAAAAAAAACCATGAATGCTACATGATATTCCCACATCAAATAGTAAGACTGATTTTTGAATTCTAGTAAATGGAAAAACTGAGCAAGCACTGGAGGCAACTCAACTTTGCCTAAAGCTCCTGGATCCTTCAACCCGAGAGGAGTTCAGAAGACTGCTATATTTCATCGCTGTTGCAGCTGATCCATCTGAATTTAAACTGCAGAAAGAGGCAAGTGATTCTTATTTTAAGCATAGTCAGATAGTTTAGCTAAAGGTAATTTGTACCTTCTAGCATCACCCAAAATTAGCAACAAAATACAAGCAATTAGAAATACGTTTTATTTAGTTAAAAATATTCTATTGAAGGAACGTTCTAAAGGGATCATAGGTAAGGCGGAGATTTGAGTTGCTGCAGCTGTTTTGTGCTTATACTTGGGATAGCAGATCAGTGCCTGTAGGAAGCTGGCTCTTTACACAATATACCTCTTTTTGGTATATTATATTGAGAGTCTAGGTATCCCTCACAAGTGAACAGGGCTTGCTTTAACAATCCCAATGTGCTGCTCTTTTTAGGTCTCGGCCTGGCGAAAAGCAGCGCATGCCTTTTGGAATCTATAAGATTCCAGAGTGCACGCGGTGAGACAAACAAGACAAAAGATGTGCACGCGTGTATTGGCCCCTTTACTGGCGGCGTGATACTCTGTGGACATTATTCTCTCGCCGCCAGTAAAGGCATTCCCCGCGTGCACATTTTCAGTCTGCCCTGTAAACAGCCGTTTAAGTCCCATGACGGACCGCAAAAGGCAGTCGTGTGTTTATTTTTGCATTGCGCGTTTATTTTTGTATCTGGCATTCACTTAATGTGAAAGCACGATGCAATTATAAACAAGCGGCTGACTTTGAGAACTTGTTTACATGTGGGAGGTGGGTGCCGGGTTGGTTTTGTGAGTGTTAAAAAGAAGGCGCGTGGCAGCCAGAGAGGCAGCTGGAGCGGCAAGAGGCACGGGAGGTAAGTCACAGCTTTCACTCGCTCCTTCTGTACCATCTTTATACTGTCTGGGCTGAGAGCAAGGTTTTATGTACTCCATGCCACCTGTGCCACGCACTCAACCCCAAGATTCATGAAGCAGCTTGTACTTGCACAACCTTGGCTTGGGGGTAAAACGCGGGAGGCCTCTTGGGTGACTTTTTTTAAGCCCGTAGCCCAGCTGTGGTGCTTTCTGGGTGTTGTAGTTTCACTTCAAACAAATTACAGTGGGCTCAAAGGAAAACCCCAGAATTCGGGTAAGTTTGCCACCTGTATCCACCGTGTCTGGGCACCATGTTTCAGGACTCAGATTTTCAGGTCACTGCATTCCGGGAAATGTAGTCTTGTTTGACATCAGTTCAACTAGTTCACCTGTTACCTATGATTTGCAAGGGTAAAGTTCACGACCGGAAACGTGTTGACAACAGAGAGGAAGGTGACAACCCTCCGACATGCTGCCTTAGAACTATATGGCTGGACCATTGGAATTGTGGCAATGGAGGCCCAAATTATGTGGCGGGTTGACTGACCTATGCAGAAATAAGAGGTAAATTATGCGGTGGGATGCAGTGCATTGTGTGGCAGTATAATTTCACTATTTCGTCATTATTACACAGATTAAAGCTGTCTGAGCGAAGGTTTCACTTCATCAATGTTTCTACAAGAAAAGGGTTAATAACTGGGGCAACTCTTTTCCGATGGGTTCAGCATCTGTATAGGGGGTAATTTTGTTTCTATCTGCGCCAGCGCTTTTGGCTTCTACCTTATGACAAAAAATGTCCCCCTAGTTGGCAGCAGTTAACACCTTAATATACAGGGAAAGGCTGCTAAAAAGGGCGCAAGTTAGCTTTTTTGCACAGGACATTCGTGCATGTGTGGTGTTTGTGTTTTGTGTTTTTTAATGTTTTTAATTCAGTTTCAGCTAGAAACGTTTTTATTAAAACTGCAAATGACGTAATAGCAGATTATTTCTTAAATCCGTAATTATGCTGAAAACACTGCAACTGCAGGATTGTATAGTCCAGTGACCCTGGTTACAGATAAACCTAAGCATAAGTATCAAGTACACCCGCCCTGCACCCAGAGGTGTCCCGCTGTGGCAAGCACAGACCACCCTGCACCCAGAGGTGTCCCATTGTATGAAGCGCACACACACCACCCTGCACCCAGGAGGTGTCCCGTTGTATGAAGCACACATACCACCCTGCACCCAGAGGTGTCCCGTTGTATGCAGTACACACACACACACACACACACACACCACCCTGCACCCAGAGGTGTCCCATTGTATGAAACACACAAACACCCCACCCTTGCACCCAGAGTTATCCCGCTGTGGCAAGCACACACAACCCTGCACCCAGAGGTGTTCCGCTGTATGCAACACACTCCACCCTGCACCCAGAGGTGTTCCGCTGTATGCAACACACACCACCCTGCACCCAGAGGTGTTCCGCTGTATGCAACACACACCACCCTGCGCCCAGAGGTGTTTCGCTGTATGCAACACACACCACCCTGCGCCCAGAGGTGTTTCGCTGTATGCAACACACACCACCCTCCACCCAGAGGTTTTCCACTGTATGCAACACACACCACCCTTGCACCCAAAGATATCTTGCTGTCACACAGTATGTAGGAATTGTTCCTAACTTGTATTTTTTTTCCACCTGTACTTTCGACTACTTACAATCGCAGACTTTTAATGGCTAGGGTTGTCTGACCATGCCATCTGTGCTTTCTTTTATAAACCATGGTTATTTGGCTATTAGATGTGTTGGTGGAATTCGAATGTACCTTGAGCAAAATTCCCAGAATGCACAGATTTGTTCAATGAACGCCCAGGGCAGGAAACATGGTGTTCTGTGAACTTTGGACAACCGTAATAACGAGGGCTGTGGTGGACGGAGTGAAGGGTGGAGGGGCGGATTAGGGAGTTCAGTTTGGAAAGGAGAACACATTCTTCTAATGAATTACTTGCTCTGGACAGGGGAGACCTTGAGGTCTGTACATGCATTTTATTTCGCTCTTACTCTGTCTGACATTTTGTCGCCCCACCTCAGCTGTGATTGGTTAACTCGGACTAAATGATTTGCCTGTAGATTCGAGGTATTTCTGTCTTGTAATCGTTCGTTTATAATTTGGAATACAAGTCCTAGAAGGTAAAGACAAGAGAAACAACTCGCACCTGCCATGAAACAAACTCAAGCTTCATGTATCGTAGTAGGTATTTATTTTTACAAAGGGAAGTTTTGCAACCTGGAAATTGCAGGTCTGGACTGGGGAACCGAAGCAGTCCTGGGGGAAAATGCTAAATCCAACCCGGCTCACTTAGTCTCCTCGCTCAATCTCTTTCCATACGAGGGCTTCCATCTTCCAAAGGTTCTGCAGCGCTTGTGGGTTGTCGCTTGTCCCTGAGGGTGGTTTGCTCGTTTGCTTTTTTCCATTTGCATTCTGGGACTCCTAGTGCTCTGTTTTGATATTGATGAAAAGCAATGAGTGAGTGTCACAAAATTGAGTAATGCAACAGGAGAGTGTGGGGTGCGCCTCCCGGACAAGGGATCGACTCAAGACCTCAGAGTGTATGTGAGGGGGGTGGGTGCACCCTCGTACAGATTAACGGACAGTGGTCCGTCTGGTATCTGCACCTGTTGAAAAGTACATGTACAGGAGACCCCTACAAGCATCGAAGACCTTGCGAGAAGCCCGGGTTGTAGTGTGGGAGGCCTTCATGGGGGACCCTTGCCACGGTATGCCTTAGCCAGTCATGACTCTTTGGTCAACAGCTTGTTGCATTCTTGGACTTGTAGGTTGGCATTTAATATTGAATATTATTGGAACCTATTTTTGCAAAGTGTTAACGTAAAAACCAAGATTAGGTTAAGGTGTGACAAACAGCATGGGGGTCACTTGTTAGGCCCCACTGAAATATATCAGCTTTTGTTCACCCTGCATGCCCCACCACCAACGTGCTGGCACTAGTATAGCACCAATGCTAATAAGTGCTGTGTGTATGTATATGTGTATGTATATGTATATGTGTATGTGTATGTGTGTGTATGTATATGTGTGTGTGTGTATATATATATGTATATATATATATATATATATGTGTGTATATTTATATATATATATATGTGTGTATATTTATATATATATATATATATATATATATATATGTGTATGTATATGTATATGTATGTGTATATATATATATATGTATATATCCTACTGGCAGGTGCCAGTAGTTATAGTTAGGACCTACTTTCCATAGGAAATCCACAACATTCTATTTGGAATAACTTTGGCACTGGTGGAAGAATCTTCATGAATTTCTCCAAGTAAATGGCCTGCACCGTTCTGCTCCTTCCCTAAAAGTTTGGGGGTGATTCGTTAAGTGGGGGCCGAGAAAAAAGGGGGTCCCAAAACGTGTTTTTCCCATGTAATTTTCCATAGGGACCTTTAGCCAGGGCTAGGGCTACAGCCCGAACGGCTGAACGGAATTACACCAAATTTGGCAGAGAGGTAGAGTTCGGTTTGCAGATTGTGCTTTTTGTTAAGTGGTGTAAATCCGTTCAGTAGTTCCTGAGAAAATTAAAATCATAGTGATATCTAGAGACTAAGTACTGCACGCGTACGGAAATCTGTACAATTAAGAGAACAAGCTGCATGCTGATTGGATGTCAACTGTCTGTCAACACTTCAAACCAGGAAGTGTTGGCAGCCATCTTGTGCCTCGGTAGCACAGAGTCACAAGAAAACTGTAAAAGAAAGTTGAAAAATAAGGAAAGGGGGCAGGGTAGAAACATGTTGACCCTCTAGACCTGCTCAGGGGGTCCCACATGGATCTTTAGGCCCAATTTTTTTTTTTAAATAAAAAAAACGCGGGGTACGTGTATGGTACTCGTACGTGGTGGAAAAGGAAAAAAAACCACTAGAAGTCAGTTTTATTCTGAACTAGCTTACCCGTCGCGCATTGCTGCAATCTCCGAAGAAAGGAAATTCAAGGAACCTCGTTATACCATTCAATTTACATTGTCATTTTTATTGAAACTTATTCATTTTAATATGAAAAACATTTCAAAATGTCGTTTTAATTCTATTTATTTATTCAAGTGCTGGTGGATACATGATTTTTTGTTTTTCCGTCTTGTGCGTACATCAGTATTCGAAAGATTGAGGGCCCTGGGGGGCTGATATATTTTTTTTTTTTTATTATGCCAGAAACCTTCACAGGAGTACACTCAACTTCCCAAAGTTTCATGGCGATCGGATGAATGGTGTAGTAATGCATAAAGGACAGACACATACATTCATTTTTATATATATAGAGCTCCCGGGGGAATTTTTTTTCTAAAATGGGGGACTTGCTTGCTGAAAATGCTGCTGCAGGAGTTGATGTGCTTGGTGCAGTAGCAGGTGGGTTTTCCTGCAACCTCCGTTTGCAGCTCGAGCAAAGTTGTTGGGGTGCAAGTTCTTCACGTGTCGCTTCATATTTGCTGTGCCAAAGGAGTGTTTTTTAGATGGATCACCCCTTGAAAGAGTTGTTTGGCAAATTTTACAGGTTACTTTTGGAGCATTAACCTTTTTTTGCCCTTCTGGAAAAGTAAAAAACTGCCAAATTAGAGCTTCTTTCCTCTGAATGAAATATTCCTTTGAAGAATGGCTGGAAGATGAGTCCATTGCTGTTATTATGGTAATCTTCCTTCTATTTGACAAGATTCTCAGATGATATGCTTCTTCTTAGAAAGTCAAAGTAGAATGATTAAAATGGGACGGAACTTTAAACAGTTGGAATAGGAAGTGTTATGAACCAATCAAATCTCTTCTTTTAAAGTCACATGGCTTTGCTTACGCTGTGCTTACGATGCGAGTACGCTCGTTCCACCGTGATTTGTGTAATTGCTTTTAAAAGTAATATACGATTGTTCAAAGTTAATCTATTTTAATAACTACCCTATATAATGTATTCTGTTAGTATGTTCATTAAGTATGTTAATTAAATACATAAATATGTTTTTAAATAATTAAAAACATTTGCGTCTTTCGCGTACGGGGTGCCATACATGATTCCACACGGAGGCTTTGATGCGACGCGTAACGTGAAAGCGTATTTGTAGCGTATGCTGAGAATGATTAGCAGTACAAACTATGGTGCGATCACTCTCTCACTGTCAAATCAGAGCACAGGGCGCGCTATGAGAATGGTTACAAGTGGTCACTCATTGGAGATCCGATTCAGCTGTGAGGCTTATCCACTGTATCATAATGTTACCTTTTAGCCTGTTTAAGATTGAGGTTTGCATGAAATACTATGCTATAGGCAGATATAGATCTTTAGGCAGAGCTTATCTCCATGAAGCTTGGTTATTATCATTTACATATAGGTGCCTGAGGGAGGGAAAAGAAGTATTTCTGAATGGCGAGGATTGCACAATAGCACCAGATCACTCCTTAATTTGTAGACACATACAATTGCATGGCTCTTGTAATCAAGAGGCGCCTAATTTGGCCTGTGTGAAAGGCACTCCGACACCTGCTATCATAACAACGTTGATTTTACTGGCAAACGGGAGTTATTTACTTTGAAATAATGTAGATTGTTGTGCAATGTTAGCAGGCATCGCTTAAATGATTACGGTAACTGAGCATGTGGTTTGCTATTAAAAAAGTTGTTTACTCCTCTGCATGGGAAGCTGGATGTTTCTATCTGGCCATCGATTCCGACCTTGAAAGCAGAGTCAACCAACTGAGCCGTATAAGAGTGCTATTGTCTCAAAAAGAGGTTGCTCCTAAATCTGCTAGAGAAACATTTGTCCTTCATGTAGCAAACACCCGCACAGAAGTGCATGCTTTATTAAATACAGACGTGCCCCTGCATTTTGGGGAGTTAATTCAGGCCATCTTTAATGCGTCCTAGACTACTGAGTTACCTTACTTTTTTAAAGTTATAAGCAGTGGCCTTATGACTCCTTTTCAAACTATATTTGGTGTCTTCTCGGCATTTTTCAATTTGATTTTTTTTCCAGCATCTTTGGTGGATTCCCCTTAATACTCTCATTAGTTGCCGGTGTGCTTTTATTAATTTGTTTACTTAAATATGGATGCACATCCTGCAGTACACAACCATATTTCTCGTCTGTTGCTGGTCCGCAATCGAATGCTTAGTTATTACAGAGTGCTGCCTCTGGCTACATTGAATTCAGCTTATGGATTATAGTTTCGATTTTCCTTTTTCACATGCGTTCAACCTGTCTTCCATTGCCTGAGCTGCGATTTCGACTGGGCCCTGGATTTGTGCCTCTGCAGAACGGTGTCTCCCAATGCGGATTATGACCAGCTGAGGAGCCCCTTAGTGGTTCATGACTTGTTCTGGCGGCGGGATTATGGCCTTAGCAGCGATACATGGAATAATGGGGCGTTGGAATGTTTTTGCAGCGGCGCATGACTTCTTGGCAAGCAGTTACATTGAAGATGACCCGAGTTTTCCTCCGATGGTGATAGAGGCTCCGGTCATTGAGGAACATGTATGTTCATTCCCACTATTGAATTGGATGGCTGAAATGTTTTCAGATGAGAACAATGACTTCCTCTTGGAGGCTGTTGCTACATACGGTGCTTATGCGCTGTTGGAATAAGAGTTTGATTTTTCTACCTATTCTTTATTATTTAGTTACTGCTTTCTATGAAACAGCTAATTTTTTTTGCAAATTTGAACTTGACTCTGCTTTTCAAGCTTGAACTCTGCGTTTGTAATTCGCCCACGTTTATATCACATGCTTCAATCAAGGAAGGGTGCCGTGGGGCCGAGCCTTGCACTCACACCGTGTTAAGTTAGCATGGGTTTATTAGAAGCTTAAACACCATTTTTGCTTTCCTGCTCTGCTTTGCACACAACACGCACTTGCAATATTGTTTAGAGATGGCTGAGTATTTTGCTTCACATGAGAATAATTTGTTATGCTACATTGGTAGACTGCCTCGCTAGTTTAGTGTGTATAGTGAGAGCATGGAACATCAAGGTTATCTTGGACACTGTGTCAGTTATTCGGAATGATCCTCGCACGTTCAAGCCATAACACATATGCAGCTGTGGCCACCTCTGATAGTGGTGCATTTAATAATGCACTGTGAAGGCATGATTACACACAGTTGGATAACATTCATATCCTGACAGTTTGTGCAGAACTCAATGTGATCCACTACTGCTGAGTACTAGAGGTATGGGTCCGCCCATGTAATCCTATGAGACCTTCTGTAGTTATAAACTAACCTACTGGGTAGGGAGGGTGAAATCTAGGTATATTTTTAATCTGTTTCCCTTTAGCATTGTAAGATGCTTTCTCCATTTGTAATTTATGGAATAGTAACAATGCTGACAACCTTGTTTCTGATAATGTTTTCTTGTATTATCTAAGGTACTGCGCATGAGATTACGGCGTTAGAAATAAACATTTCAAATTTGCACGGGTCTTTATTTACTGCTTGTTTTGGACTGGTGTAAGACGAACGAAAGAGTGCTCTTGTTATCCACCTTAATTGAGGTAATCTAAGTCTCATGTTCTGGGTTGACTGGTCAATGGTGTTTTTGCTATAGGGCGAAGAACCAATGAGTCAGTCACTGATTGTTAGTCTGTTAGGGTGTTTGGGTACTAAGGTGGGTTTTTGGAACACCGTAATTCACTGAGGTCCTAAGTCTTTATGCACAGTTCTGTGTAGGAGCAGAATCCCTGCAACAGTAGTTACAACAAAAAGGCTCGATAAAGGGCTTTGAGTTTGAATCAGAATATCAAATTGAAGAATAATTGATAACCCCAGCCAATAAAGGGAGCAAGTGTGCAAATTTCACTCTGCCTTCGGCCGGGGTAGTTGTTACAATAAATAGGCTTGATAAAGGCCTGCACTTTGAATAGGAATATGAAATAGAAGAATAGTTGATAATCACAGCTGAGGAATGCAGCAAGTAGTTGTGTGTATGTGTGTGTGTGGATGATGTGTTGATTGAGTGGAAGATGAAAAAGGTGAAAAATAAGAATGGCTGGAGACACGCAAACTACCCACTGCCTTGTCAGTGAAGTGGATCTTTGGATTTCCAGCTCATTTCACAGATAGGGTGTTGGATACCGCAGTGGGAGCAAGAGAAAAGAGTACCACATTTAAGGAAGCAAGCTAGTGCACAAAGTACACACAGTGTGCGGTAGAAAGGATGCAAGAAAGGACGCAAGTGTGCAAATTAACCACTGCCATTCACTGGTAGTAGTTACCAAGAAGGCTGAATAAAGGGCCTGCACTTTGTATTTGAATAAAAGAAGAATAATTGATAACCCCTGCCAAGAAAGGCAGCAAGTAGGTGTGTGTATGTGTGGATGATGTGTTGATTGAGCGGAAGATGAATAAGGTGAAAAATAAGAGGCTGCAGACATGCAAACTTTCCACTTCTTTGTAAGGGAAGTGGGTGTTTAGTTTTCCAGTGCGTGTGTATGTATGTATGTGTGTGTATGTATGTATGTATGTATGTATGTATGTATGTATGTATGTATGTATGTATGTATGTATGTATGTATGTATGTATGTATGTATGTATGTATGTATGTATGTATATATGTATGTATGTATACTGAAAAAACATAGGTTTCACACGCTTTATAGTTAAGAATTAGCATTTAAAAAACCTTGCAAATTCATTAAAAAAACATAGGTTTCACACAGGTTATAGTTAGCTGGACATTTCACTCATACAAAACCTTTGAAATTCCCGAGTTATAGTTAGTTCAACTCTCTTAAACAATCACTTAAAGAAACACATACTTATACAGGAACTCTTCCAATCTCTCACTCTCACATATACTCACTTATATACATCAATACTTAACATACTCACATATACTAGTTTAAAACATGTGTAGTCACTCATAAAGATACTATTGAGGCAGTCATTCACTCACTAACACACCCATACACACGCTCATCCACCCATACAGTCTTGCACACATGTTGTCTTCAAAACACATACAGACAGTGAGTCACTCATGCATCTATGCACTAAGTAATATCCCTCACCGAACTATACAGACACTCATACTGATACTCAAACAAACTAATAACCCATATAGACACTTGTGTAGCTACTCGCCAACCCATGCAGCCACATATAGACAAAGTGAGACACAAATATTTACATATTTAAAGATAACTCGCTAATACATGTATTCCCTAAGATACACTTAAGTCAGTTATGCAATCCTTTTTATAAAAAAAAGTCCATTTACACACTTATTTACCCATTTATGTTTCCATTTACCTTTAGATATACATATATAAAAAATGTTTATTTTCCAGAAAGACACACAATCACTGGATGATGTCGTCAGTGATGTCATTTTGAGATGTCATGAGTGATTTAATATGTGACGTCATCAGCAGTGCACTGCGGGCGCGCGAGTTCGTTAGCTGAACGAACTATAACGGGGGAATTTCAAAGCTTTTGTATGAGTGAAATATCCAGCTAACTATAACATGTATGGTTTTTTAATGAATTTGCAAGGTTTTTTTAATGCTAATTCCTAACTATAGCGTGTGTGAAACCTATGTTTTTTTTCTGTGAATATATGCCGTTTTTTTAATCCAAACGAAGTTGAAGAGTGTTCGTGTGTGTGTATATATGCATGTATGTGTGTGTGTATATATGTGTATATATATATATATATATATATATATATATATCAATGCTGCATGTTTGTAAAGGACCCCCTCTTAGTACTTTGTATGTTGAAATGCCCGCCTTAAAATTACGGCAGAACCTCCACCCCCAAGAGTGGCCGCACTGAGACCCGGGCAGCAGCTGACCTCTGACCTCTCTGCCCTACAGTGATTGCTTATAGAGGTGGCGGCTGTATCCTAGACTTGTGCTATCTGAATCCAGGCATGTCTAGTAAGTAACATCTTCACCTTACCTGCGCGGGTGTAGCACATAGACTGCCAATAGAAGGGCCTTCTAGCGCTGGCTACCTAGAGCGCCTTTCCAAACAGATCCGATGGTTCTGGGCTGTCCTGTGATGTGTTTTAGGATTTGTCTGTGTACTTGTCCTGCTGTAGTTATGGTGAGGACATGGATGGATCTCCGGTGTGGGGGTGTTGATGGTTGGGTGGTGGTGGTTGGAGAGTTTACCATTTCTCTCTGGCCTGCCCCTTAACTCAGCAACATCCGTCGCAGTTAGAGGTGGTGTGAGGCTGTATTGCTGACTGTGGCGTGATTCAGCTGTTTTGAACCTGTTTTGTCATCTTTGTATCTAGGCCTTTCTGTCTGTGCAGTGCATGTGTTTATTGTGGCTTGGTTTTTGCACAATAGCACACTGGGCTGCCGTAACTGCTGGTGAATTCACGTTGTGGTGCCAGTGTGTGTGCAGGCTCTGGTGTGCTTTTGTCTAGTATGTTCCAGGGCTGGCTTTAGGGCAGTGCAACTGGTGCGGCCGCACTGGGTACTGACCTGTGGAGGGGGTGCTGACCTCAGAAGTGGTTGCTGTGTTTAGCAATATTGTATGACCAGAGGAATGAGGCGCACTTTTGCTCGGTGGTAAGGAGAGAATCCAAGGAGGTGGTCATGGGACGCGAGGACGCCAAAAATGATTGTCGCACTGGGCTCCACCAGCGCTAGTGCCAGCCCTGCCTTTTCCCGTGGCCTGGGAGTGTGTGTGCACGCGCTCAGGGGTGTTTTTGTTTGGTGTGTTCCTGCGTCTCCATGAATTCCCTCGCTACCACCCTCCAACAGTGCCCCTCATGTCTCCAATAGCCCTTCTCTGACATAAATTTCATATTTTATAGCGTTACTCCTAGACACTGATGGTTGAGGGGGGCCTGCACACAGAGGATGCAGGTGGGTAATGGAAGTCCAGTCTTGGCTAACTCAAGTTGGGGTTCGAATCTGGAGGGTCTCAGGATCATGTTGGCACTGTTGGCCCACTTTGACTCCTGTTGGAATGCACAGGTGCAGTGGTGCTTTCCTGTGTCAGGTTTTCGGCAGTCTGGAGAACTTGCAGATCTTCTATGCATGCTGAAAAGTAGCTTCGCTACTCCACTGGAGACGCTGGTTGCTCTTTATAGTGCTGGCCTCCCAGGCTTTTGGAGGTAGAGAAGCTGCAGGACGAGTCTACTTTGGTGCAATTGCCAGGGATAGCAGGCAGGCCGGCATGGTTGGCACTAAGTCAGTCGCAGCTCCTCAGTTCTTGCTCTTTGCGGCTCTTTGATCTTCTTAGGTCGACAGAATCTACTTTCCTGGTGTCGGGGGCTTCCCTAAATACTAGATTTAGGGGCATTAAGGGAAGTGAAGGGTGGTAGTCAATAGGCTACTTAAAGTACCCTTGGGGTCACTACACCCCCTATATGACCACTTCCTCTGGAGTGGTCATATGGGGGGTGTAGGCATAACCCTGTCCCAGAGCTCCTAATTACGCCAACACCAAGATGGTGTAATTTTCCTAAAAGGGGGCCATATCAGGCAGCTCACCTTAGGGTAGTGACTGGCTTGGTAGTCCACCACACCTCCCTGCATACTTAATTTCCCACCTGTCATGGTGCCAAATGGGGCTTGGCATTTCCTCATGTCTTGGGAAGCGGTGGGCACATATCAAAAGCAGCAGAGGCTTTGAAGCCTCTTGCTTTAAGATGCTGATTATTTAGCCATCCTACTTGGCGGGGGTGACAAAACCTCTGGCCATAGCAGGCATTGTTTCTGCCCACAGCTCTCACCTGCTGGAGGTCAGAAACCGGTCTGTTGTGGCAGGCTGGTAGACACCAGTCAGCCAGCACACTAGAGGCTGGTAGGTTTTCAGAGAGCACCCCTAAGGTGCCCTTTGGGTGCATGTATTAATAAATCCACCACTGGAATCTGTGTGGGTTTATTAATGCAAGGGGTTTGATACCAAACACCATAGATTTCAGTAAAGACATCATGTAGCTGGGTTGTGATATCTATGAATTGACTTGGACATCACAGGGAAATATCTGCTCATGTAGACATGTCCTCACATGGAGTATAGTGCACCCCTTCTTAGGCTGTAAAGCCTGCTGTAAGGGTGACTTACCTATACTGCATGCAATGTCTGTAGGCATGGCACACAGGGATGTGTGCCATGCCATGTTTTCACTTTTATCTGCAACAGGACATGCAGCCTGCAATGGCAGTTTGCATGTTGGTAATAAGGAGTCTTACGGTGGCATAATACAAGCTGCAGCCCTTTGGGTGCCTTTATTAGCTTCCTTGCCTTAGGTACCCAGGGTGCCACTTGCTAGGGACTAACAGGCGTTGCTATAGGTATTGCCAATTAAGGGAACAATTGTACAGTTTACGGAAAGAGACCTGGCACAGGGGACCTGGATAGCAGGAACCCAGTGCACTTATGTCAAAATTGCATCCGATACCAGGCAAAAAGTGGGAGTGACAATGTCAAAAAGGAGCTCTTTTCTACAATGCCATGTGTAGTGGGACAGCTGTCCTACACTCGGTCACCACCTCATTGAGGTTGTGTGTGAATGTCTTTCATGCCCACTGGGTTGTAAAGTAGGCATGGCAGGCCAATACGTTTTGAAAAATCATCTAGATAACTACATGTGAAAGTCGTTAATCACCCAATGTGTCAATTTGTCTCTCCAAGGAAGGAATATGGACAATGTATTATACAGGTTGTTTGGCCTTTGCAAACCATATGCTAAAAATATATTTTTGTGCCCTACACAATGATGTTATCAGTATGTAAAGTGCATTGTACTCCCGGAGATACGTTCTGCCACCAGAACGCCAGTTTAAAGTTTTTTTTTGTATGTATTCGTCCACTCCTGGAATTGGAAAAAAATGTACTCCGGGAACCCAGAAATTGGAAGTTGAGTTGTGGCAGAGGAAGAAGCTGGAATCGCAAAGTGTGATGCTTAGAAAGCAGAGTCCTACAGTGAACTTAAATATATATTTTAAAATATCTGCTGCAAACAAACTGGTCGCGAAGAGGCTGCATTTTAAAATAGCTTACGAGGTTAAAACACTTGCTGCAGAGATCATTGTGTCCAGAAATTTGGGACAAAGTAGTGGGCTACTGCATTTTGACACCAAGATCAATTTGTTACATTCTGTTCATAGATTGCAGTCCTTCTAATATAGTACAGTGATCCATTTACTGGCATCGTAAGCTGCATGCAAACTAAGGTCCTGATTTAGATCTTGGCGGACAGGTTACGCCGACACAATGGTAACTCCTATCCCATTGGATATAATATTTATATTCCAGCAGACGTGATCTCAATCACCGTTGTGAAGGAGTAACCTTCCACCAAGATCTATATGGGGCCCAAAGTCATGGATTTAGATCCTTATTGTTTTTTTATCAATCTATTCTTCTTCTACGATGGCAAAGAAGGGTTCATTTGGGAGGTAATAAAGTCTTATTAGTACAGATAACACAATCATAGCGTATGGTTTTCTAGCCTTACTTTGTATTCCTCCCAACTGTTCACTCTTAACATATAATAACTACAAATATGGATGGTTTGTGATTACTGCACCTTATAAGTTATATCTTTCATTGTGTTACGTAACATTTCCTGTACATTGAATTACACATGTGTGATTTATTGTGCCTCTGCGTGCGATGTTAAGTGCTCCGAGACCCTACACTGGGATGAATAGACCTATAAAAGTACAAGTAGTTGGCATTTACATCAATCTGGCCTTTACTTAAATATTTGTGTAATTACTCGTGCATTCTTACAGTGGACGAACATTTCTTACATAAGGAGTTGAATAAAGTTCAAAACTCGCCTCCAAATCATAGTGTCTCTTTAGTACTTGTGAAATGATCCCATGCTGTGCATCTTTCTTTCCTTCCTTTGGCATCTAAGTGTTGGGCTCCCATCTAGTATTATCTTCCCATCTAGTATTATCTTACTAGATGGTCCCATCTAGTAAGATCCCATCTAGTATTATCTTCACACAAGGAGGGCTGATAGTTCTTTAAATCAGGCCTTTGTTTTGGGCCCAGCTGGAAGTGTAAATAAGAAGCCTCCCTTGCTGCCTGCACATTGCTTCTCCAAACATAATGCAGACCGCGTGCTGGCGCTGCTGAAATATATTACAAAACGAAACCAAGACCAGTTCAGCTTGATTTCTTTTACTTGAACGAGAAAATGTTTTTTTTTTCTTGCCGTCATTCTTCTGCTGCATAGTGAATTCTTCAGTCTGTCTGAGGGCTTGTAAAATTCAGCCCTCTGATCATTTCCTCATTTACTGTGACATTGGTGGAGGTAAATCCTCCGCAAAGGTTTTATGTATGCTAGTGTAAGCTTCATTGTTTATCACCTGCCAATAGGATGTCCACCTTGTCATGGATGCAGACATCAGCATTTTTTTCTTATCTTTTATCAAAAAACATTTCAGGTTAGTTGCTGTTGGCTACAGCCAGCAATGCATTCTACATCATTTTTGTTCCATCTCCATGATGCACAAGGTGGGCAGGAAGATCAAGAACGTTTCAAGCCGCCTGGATGGTTGAGAAGATTCTTGCGTCAAGCTTCATTGAGTGTAATGGGAAGCTTAACGTAGTAAGCTTAGTTTTTTTTTTTGTCTCATGTTTAAAAAAAAAAAAAAGAAATTGTAAAGCAGATTGCTCTTGTCCTATTTCTTAAATGCAATGGCTGTCCTAATAATTGCTATCTTCATTCCACATAAGTGGCTTGAAAGGAAGCTGACGAGAGTTTAAGCAGTTTCTGGTTCTACAGGTAGTTGGTGGCATTTTGCATTTTAGTAACTTGCGAGAGATCCTTCGATTACAGTATTCAAGTCCCACAAAGCTGATTTCCCATTAAGTTGCTTGCGCTGCTGTCAGGTGATTGATTCTTGTGGTCAGTTAATTAGCTGTGTTGACTTCCATTTCCTTGCCATCAAGAGTTCATTTGAACAATCCAATAGATTTGCAGGCAGGCTGGTGGAATTAGTGCCTGGTTTTTAGTTGCATTTTAACTGTGAACGGGTATAACTAGCTGTTGTGATTCAGAGTTCTTTAATTTGGATCCACCTTTGGATAGTGTTTGTGAGGGGGGGAGAACTCAAAATGTTTTGGAGTTAATGTGTTAAACATTCTTTTTAATCAGGTTGAAAATCGAATGATTGTGAAGAGGATGTTCTCGGTGGCAATTGTCAACAGTAAAAGTTTGTCAAAGGGTAAAACGGATCTCCTGATTCTATTTCTACTGGATCATCAAAAAGATGTGTTCAAGGTAATTTAAAAATTCTCACAATTTTTGGCTAGCTTTGGCATACTTCTCAACCATCAATTGTGGCTATTTTAATCCTTCTTTTCTTTTGCAATTGAAGATCCCTGGACCCTTACATAAAATGGTTAGTGAAAAACTGGCGATTATTCAGCGTGGAGGAGATCCTGACAAAGACACAGGTAACTGCGATCCTAAAAACGTCTGACACCTAGCCCCTTTTCTTGCCATCAAGAAAGAGACTTAAAGACAGAATGGCATCTTGTTTACCAATCTGGCACCTGTACTTTAGTAAGTCTAGCATGATCCAACGAATTTTACTATCCATCCCTTTTTCCATCATCCACATGCTCTTTCGCCATTCATTTATGTTTACCAACTAATTCCCTCTTCACCTTCTTATGCATCCACCTCCTTTCTCATCCATCCATCTAACACTTTATTCATCTACCTACCCACTCATCCACCAAACACCTATTCACTAATTCGCTTACATATATACATCCATTCACCTAACAATACATCATCCTCCTCTCTTCCAGACTAATCCATTTACATGTTCAATCCTAGAGTATTGACTGCCTCCTTGACCTGTGCAACGCCATTCAATCATCCACCAACCACATGTACTCTTACTGATCCACCCATTTACCTAGACATACACCTTCTTATCCCCCTACCCATCCACAGTTCACCTAGGTATACATACATGCACCTTTCCATCACATCCATCAGCCCATTGAACTACTGTCATCCATCCATCCAGCCATACTCCCCTTCACCTTTTATACATCCATTCACACACTCCTATAACTATTCAGACATTTGCCCTGCATCCACCCATTCACCTACCTATGAATTTATGTACACACCTACTAAAACAGGCATCCGCTTATTTATTCACCTTTCGCCCACCTCTCAATCGTTCAACTGCCTACTCAACCATCCATCCCCCTACTCGTATATTTATCTAACTTTAATGTTTGTTTCCCCACTTGCCCTCAACAATCACTTATACACATACCTTATCATCCAATAACCTACCCGTACACCTACTTACCAACCTACCCAATAATCAGTGAACTAAAGGTTTCACCACCCTTTTCTCTCATCTACCTACTTATCTACCTGGAACCCCATCTATTAATCCTCTGGCCCGCCCCGCTTCACATACTCTCACTGACTCATTACCTAGTCATGACTAATGCACACACCCATGTACCTATGTATCCAGGCACTCTCATATTCACTCCAACCACCCCATCAACAAATCTTTTTCTTTAATGGTTCATGCTGGAGTTCAGGAAGACTTTGTAAAAATACATGGCTTGTGACGCCTTTCAATATTTTTGTGATCTGAAAAGCTACTGCTTGGTAACCATCTTTCATCCTTCTCTTTTTTCACATAAGCAATTACTGTTGGTATATTTTGAGAGATAATCCTGTTTCAAACGAGGACCTTTGTGGCTAGATTTATTTTGCAAACAGTTTAATTTAACATTAGTAGTTGGGTCAAGGTAAACCCAGGAAAACCGCCGAAACGTTATTCGGCAGCTGTGGCTTTTTTCATCAATCTGAATTTACCTCCGCAGTGAGGTAGTTTATCATATGCTTCATAATTCTGATTTTTAGGTCAAGCCTGGGAAGCGCATGCACTGCTCTGCGAGGCAGGTTGGGACTTAAAGCTCTGGCCACTCTCCACCCATATATTTCATTGGCTTTTGTCATTCTACACTGTAAACTCTCCCTCCTTAGTACTGCCTTGTCTCATTCTTTAACCCCCATAGCGACAGCACCTGTTACGTGTGTTACTCGGTAGGCTTTAATTACAGCCTCGGAGCACTATTTTCCCAAATAGCTTTGTCCTGCCTACTTTTACAAGCAGGCCACCGCTTTTATTGTTTTTATAGCACTAACGCATTTGCAATGCAATAGGTCGTGCATTTGAGAGAATTTAAGCTATTCGCATTGTAAATAACTAAACCTTTTATTTAACTGTTTTAAAATCAACACAGAAATAAAAGGAATTGTCATTTACATTGCCAATAGCTCAAACTCTTGCAATTGTGAGACCTATTGCATTGCAAATGCTTGTTTACTTTTGTAACCTCCCATGAGAACATCCCTAGTTACATTTGCTCTTACTCTTCATGTTAATTTACAATACTTGGCGAGCAATCAGTTTTTAGGTCGAGCTATGTATAGCTCTTAACTATTAGAGTTGAAACAAACTCTTTGACCAAGAGGTTTCCAAGCCGGATTCCGCCCAATGCATGTTGTCTACTGAACTGTGACGCTTGCCAGGCCCCGCTTGGCCTCACTCACACTCCATATGCTGGTTCCCTCCCACACCCCCCTGCTCCCGTGCCTCGCACACCACCATGCTCCTTCCCTCCCACTCGCTCACTCCCCTGCTTTGCCGCCCCCCCACCCCATCTGCCTCGCACACCACATCAAAGGCTGCTGCTCCCCTGCCCACCCGCCCCCCCACTCCCCCCCACAGCAATGCTGAGAGCTTGTTTTCATCTGTGCTTGCACGTTTGTAGGTCTCTTTATATTTTTGTACAACAAGTACACAAGGGAAGCACAGTTCATTTTCATACATGCCCAATTATATTACATGTGGTTTGAAAAATCAACAGGGCTGATTTTGCTTGTTTCACAAAATATAGAGCGAGTGTGTATTTATTCCTTTTTGTCTCCCTCGTGTATATCTCCCTCCTCCACTGCACTCGCTCACGCTTTTGTTGCCTGTCTGCTGTCACACGCGTTTGTGTGCTTATCCCACTCTCTTGTTACTTTTTGGCACTGTCCATTTGCTCACGCATCTGTTTCTTCCCCGCCCCCATGTTGCTTAGCTAACCCCCCTTACTTCCACCTTCCCTCATCATGGTATCCCCCCCTCATTCTTACATTCTCCCCTTTTTACTTCCTCCTCACCCGTGCTACTTTTATTTCTTTCATTTTACAATTCCAACTCATCGGCAAACAGAAAAAAACACTTACCTGATTTCATAGGTACACACTTGCTTGTTGCGCATGCCTATAGTGACACGGCTGGCCGCATATAGGGTTTTTCTTCCTTTAAAGCTTTGCTGTCAACATCAGCGATGTTGTATCACATTGCTAGAAACACTTACAAAGCCAAGATGTCCCAAAGGCATGACTTGTTGGCTTTGTCAATGCTTGTTTGCTCAGTGAGTCACCCTTATTGTTGTAGGTATGCCTAACAACGTGTGCTGTGGACCCAGCTGCTCCTCACTGAAACAGTCCTACACGGCCAAAATTGGTCTCTTTCCATTTTGTGGGGGCATTGGCATAGTGTTTCGGGATGGACTTCTGTACTGGAGCAAAACCAATGCTAGATGTTCCTATAGTTAGCCTCCTTAAATGGGACAGTTGAGCTTAAAGCCATGGTTTGAAATGTGCCCAGAGTAATAAATTCAGCCATTTCCACCGATCTCGTTTTTGCTGTTTGGGTGTGAGATGCTTTAAGTGGTGTAGGTTTTCCCAGTTGTGTGTTCCCCTTGCAGAATATGTTGTAGGCTCTCAAGCTGCACTTTACTGTGAAAGGCCATCAAGGCTGCAACTGTTCCGGAAGGTTTTGTGTTTTCCTTCTGAGGGAACATAGTCTCGCAGTTGAGATTGTACCGCTCCTTCTTTAGCAGGATCAAGGCCAATTTGATTATTTTTAATCCCTTCTAGATTGGTGTAGGTGCTCTTTGAACACAATCTTGGACTATACCCAGAGTAAATATCTGTGGCTCAGACTATTTGAACTGTTTTCGTCTATCACTTTTTGTGGAAGACGGAAATCTTGCACGTTTATTCCTTTTCCACTGTTGAGCTCACAATATCTTATGTTTTTCTAACTTTTAGTTTACGATTCTTGTATTAGTTGCAAGTGTATTCTATAGTTAGCACATAAATAATAGCTCCTAGTAGATCTCAGGCGAATGATCAGGCATACATTTTAAGATCCAATTCATCCATAAAAATGACGAAATAATACAATAATTTATGTGAATCATTTACTGCACCTGCCATGAAAACAGTCATTCTTGTAAGGAAAATCGCAATGTGGTGTAAGCAAGTATGGCACATGTCCCTACCTTGAAATACTAAAAAATATTCTATGTATTTATGTTCAGAGTGAACAAACAGAAATGGGGCGACGAAGCAACCCTTAACACCTTAAGAGATCTGCCCCAAGCCACTGGCCAATCATTCTCTCTCTCTGTCTCTCTCTCTGTCTCTCTCTCTGTCTCTCTCTCTGTCTCTCTCTCTGTCTCTCTCTCTGTCTCTCTCTCTGTCTCTCTCTCTGTCTCTCTCTCTCTGTCTCTCTCTCTCTGTCTCTCTCTCTCTGTCTCTCTCTCTCTGTCTCTCTCTCTCTGTCTCTCTCTCTCTGTCTCTCTCTCTCTGTCTCTCTCTCTGTCTCTCTCTCTCTGTCTCTCTCTCTCTGTCTCTCTCTCTGTCTCTCTCTCTGTCTCTCTCTCTGTCTCTCTCTCTGTCTCTCTCTCTGTCTCTCTCTCTGTCTCTCTCTCTCTCTCTGTCTCTCTCTCTGTCTCTCTCTCTGTCTCTCTCTCTGTCTCTCTCTCTGTCTCTCTCTCTGTCTCTCTCTCTCTGTCTCTCTCTCTCTGTCTCTCTCTCTGTCTCTCTCTCTCTGTCTCTCTCTCTCTGTCTCTCTCTCTCTGTCTCTCTCTCTCTGTCTCTCTGTCTCTGTCTCTCTGTCTCTCTCTCTGTCTCTCTCTCTGTCTCTCTGTCTCTCTGTCTCTCTCTCTTCTCCTGTGCCGATCTGCTGTTGTCTTCCACCCACCTCTTCTCTAACTCCCTGTTCCCTTCTCCTGTGCTGATCTCCAACACGCATCCTTCTTTAACTCCCTGTTCCCTTCTCCTGTGCTGATCTCTTCAACACGCATCCTTCTTTAACTCCCTGTTCTTATAATGTGCTGATCTGATGCTCTCCCACATACATCCTTCTGTAACCGCACACACATACATACAACCACACACATCTGTCGCCCTCACTCTAGCTATCTATCGCACAACAGCATCACTCGTTGCCACCACAACATCAATCTGTGCAACCATTCAACAACAACTGGTTCAAATATGTTCTCTCAATGTTTCAAGCTTTATTACAAATGCCACAAAAAGATGTTAATATTTCACTTCTGTTCTTGGATTTTTGTCACAATAAAATACACTGAACATAATCTTCATAAGTTATTTACAAAAGTTTAAGCTATTGCCAACTTTATTTAAGTATTAATTAATAAAAAAATTAAGCCATTGTTATTTGTAATATCAATACATGTAAGTCACGTAAATACAACACATATTGCATTACAAATGCTATAGGTGTCACATTTGCAAAAATTATAACTATTGGCATTGTAAATGACAAAGCTATTAATTTCGCTACTTTTAAAACCAACACATGAATAAAAAATGTCATTTTCAATACCAATAGCTCAAACTTTCCTAATGCAAGACCTATTGCATTGCAAATGCTTGTGGTTTTTTTTTTTGGGCCTGCCTCCGCTTGTGTGTGTTTTGTTTACTTCCTGCAGGCTGAAAGGTTCCCAGCAGTTATTTGCCATGCTTGTTTTTAGGTCTCGCTGAGCCCACGCGCATGCAATGTCTCAGACTTAAGTAATGGGCGTTTCAAAAATGCTACCAAAGACTTTTCCAAGCGGATTGCCTACAGTGCAAGTGTGCCGGGTATGTGCACATCGCACACCATTTGGCAGCCTGTGAGCCTCGGCATCAGACTTCAAACGAATCCCCTCCCCCGCAATGCCGAGAGCTTGTTAAAGCACCTACATCTCCACTTGACATATGCTCCCTCGCCAATGTCCCTCCCACCCTTCCTTTGAGCTCCACTTTTCTTTTAACTTTCGGCACGAGTTCACAGGCTCCTCTCTGCCCCCTTCCTTTAATGGCCCTCCCCCAGCACAGAGCCCGCATAGCTTGTTGTTTGTGTCACCAGCATCCTTTTCCCCTTCTTGTGAACTGCACTCATTTTGGGGAGCGTGTGGCGTTTACCTCTTTACTGAAGAATGCCTCCTCCGCCTGCAGCATGTTGTTTGCACCTCACTATCCTGTAGGTAATGTTCCCCCCTTTATCTTACATGTGTCCTAGCCCACTCTCCATACTATAGCCCAAGCCATCGTTGCTGCTTATTTATCTTATGCGTCTAACAACCATTGACAAAGCCAATAGACCAGACTTATTGTCAGTATGCTGCTACTCGTTGTATCATCTATCTGGATGTAATGACCAACAGCCAAAATACAAGTGGGGCAGCACACTAAGCTAAGCACGATTTTATTTTGTTTTGCACGTTCTTTAAGCCACTCCCTTTATTACATTACCTATGCTGCTGGCGTTATCCTTTCAATCCACTTTTTGCTGCTGTACTGTCCCTCACATTTTAGCAAATTAAGGCGTTATGTGGGGCTGTTACGGCAGGACGATGGTAGGGGGTATTGCAAGTTATTTCACCCTTCACCCCCTCTCAGCCCATTATAACCTTCAGTGCTGTGCACCCCTTCACACGCATAGCTGACCATTTCTGCATGCTCTCTTCAGAGAGGCCAGGTATTGGATGGGCATACATCAGCCGTGTGATGTGACTACAGGCCAGGTAATGTCCCCCAAGTGATTGGTGTTCCCACTATCTTTCCGCAGCTTGCGCCTGTCTAGTCCCCCATGCACCCAAATGTGCTGCATTATAACGCATAATTTGTCCTCTTTTTATAAACAAATTAAAAAAATATACCCAACCCTGCCGCATACTATAGCCCAAGCCATCGTTGCTGCTTATTTATCTTATGCAACTAACAACCATTGACAAAGCCAATAGACCCGACTTATTGTCAGTATGCTGCTACTCGTTGTATCATATGTCTGGATGCAATAACAGAAACAGCCAAAATACAAGTGGGGCAGCACACTAAGCTAAGCACGATTTCTTATTTTTTTTTTGCACGTTATTTAAGCCACTCCCTTTATTACATTACCCATGCTGCTGGCGTTATCCTTTCAATCCACTTTTTGCTACTGTACTGTCCCTCACATTTTAGCAAATGAAGGCGTTATGTGAGTAAAATAACAATGTGTTGCATTATGCCGCATAATTTGCGTTTTCTTGCCATATAATTTAGCGGCATACTTTGGTCCATCACTGCCACATAATCCCAGTGGCTCTAGATATAATGTTCTAGTTAGACCACTATTTCTTTTTCAGGAGAGTTTAAAAGCTCAAAAATAGACATGTGCATACTTTTGTAATCGTCTAGCGTAGGGGCGGCATGTCGGGGTCTCGCACATCGATTTTCTCACATTTCTGTAGTTTTTGTGAATACAGTTGGGTAATTTAGGTGGCTCCTGGACATGTCACAGCAGCTTCTTTTGGCGTCTCCGGTATAATCACCCTTGGATCTCAAGAGGCTAACTCTCGGGTCTCACTGGAGGGTCAATTTATTATCTCACGTGAAGGTCATTTGAGGATATGTGGGGTCACTTTAAGAGTTAACATGAGGGTTATTTTATTAAATGCTTTAGATTTCACAGGAGTGTCTCCATCAGCCGGCCGATTAATCAATGTACTGGTACACTGCTTCTTCCCAGTGGCGATTAGATGCAAAGCGGAAGTGTGCCTGGGATTAATTGAGGCTTAACAGCAGTGCAAGGTATAGCTCGGACCGACCGTCAAGGGGGAGCAAGGAGTCTGGAAACACATGCTTCAGAATAGGAGCATAAACAGTGTGCTCCTCAGCGCTGACAACATTACGCTTATCTGCCCCCTCACCCGCCCCCACACACACAACCACACACTGAAGAATTTGAAGCGGGGTTGTAAACAAGCAGAGAGAAGTTGGAGGCGCGAATTTGAGGAAGCTAGTAGGGTGCAGTGGAAGCAAATAATCTTGGAATACTAGAGTCTGATTAGGAAATCTAAGGCGGACTATTATTCTTCCTTGATTTGTACTGCTACTAATAGTTCTAGAAGCATTTTCAATATACTAAATAGTCTTACTAGCCCTGAGTGTTCTAAGAATGCCATTGTCCCGTCTCAGGAACTTTGTGAGAATCTTGCCAAATTCTTCAAGGAGAAAATCGAGCTAATTATTGAGGATTTGGAGGATTCTCCGGAGACCGGTTGTCCACCGGACATGGGTTTCCGGTAGATAGGATTAACGATCCAGCTTGGTCGCTGGGTGAACCTTTACTAGAGTTCCCACTTCCGGTTCTTTTTTGGACCCCGTGCCACACAAGATCTGGAAGGAGTATGAGGAGGAATGATTTCCTACTCTCCGCCTGATCTGTAACCAATCTCTTGCCACGGGTACTGTCCCAGCCCAGTGGAAGCAGGCTGTGATATCTCCTGTTGAAAAAGCCTTCTCTGGACCCGGAATGTTCCAAAAACTACAGACCCATTTCCCTGCTGCCCTTTCTGGCCAAAATTGTCGAGCGTTTGGTCCGTGTAACCATCTCCAAACATCTGGGACAGCATCACTTATTAGAGGACGATCAATTTGGCTTCCGCCCGGCTCATGGGGGCGAAACGGCCTTGGTCACCGCCGTGGATGAGCTTCAAAGGCGTGCAGACAGGGGACAGCGTTTCTGATTCTGCTTGACATGTCTGCTGCCTTTGATACGGTTAACCACGAGATCCTACTGGGCCGTTTAAGTGATGCTGGGGTGAGAGCTAGCGCTCTGATGTGGCTTCGGTCATTTTTGCGGGAGAGACGGCAGACTGTGTCCCTGCCCCCCTTTCAATCAGCGTTCTCATGTCCCACACAGGGTGCCACAGGGATCAGCTATCAGCCCCATCCTTTTTAACCTATATCTAAGACCTCTGGTATCACTCATTAAAGCCTATAAAATCAAGATAATAAATTACGCTGACAATACGCAGATGATCCTCTTCTTTGAAGGAGAGGAATCGACACCTGTGGGGGTATTCTACAACTGCCTGCGGGATACGTCACGGTGGCTAACAAACAATTCTCTTCAGTTTAACGCGGGGAAGACGGAGGTGCTTTTTAGCGCCGGGAATAAGATCTCCCGTCCCGTTTCCGGAGAATTTTTGGCCTCCTGAGACAGCGACTAAAGTGCAGCCAGTGGAATCAGTCCGTAACTTAGGGGTTATGCTTGATCAGAAGCTTAGCATGGAGACTCGTGTAAAAAAAACGACCGCCTGCTGTTTTTCTATTCTGCGGTCTTTGCGGAAGATCTTCCCACGTCTACCATTCCAGGCACGTGCGCAAGTGGCAAGGTGTACAATCCTTAGTAGGTTGGACTATTGTAATGCCCTACTGCTGGAGTCTCCTGGCTTTTTGTTGGATAGACTCCAAAGAATGCAATCAGCGGCCGCTAGGTTGGTCCTGGGGCTTCCTAGGAGAGCACATGGGCAAGCTGCCCTGGCAAAACTGCATTGGCTCCCTCTGAGACAGAGGATACGATTCAAGGCCCTTTGTCTCGTTTTCAAGCTCCTCCATTGAACAGGCCCTCTTCCCCTGCAATCGAAATTCGCTTGGTATACACCAACCAGACTGCTCCGTTCTTCAGTGGCTAGGCTGGTGAGGGTGCCTAGATTTAGAAAGGTTAGATCAGTGGGCAGATCCTTCGAGGTGGCCGCGGCCAAACTTTGGAATCTGCTCCCGTGCGAGATAAGGCAAACCAGGGAGCTTCTCCCCTTTAGGAAAGATCAAAACCTGGTTGTTTCCCAAATAACTAACTTGTTCACTCCGTCTTGTCCCGCCTGACACTCTCCCGCCCTTCTGAGCCACCAGCGCCAGGATGCCTGCAAGGTGATTAGTGCGCTTTATAAGTCAAATAAATAAATAAATAATACTCACACACACAAACGCACACCACACGCACACACAGAACCAACCATCCGTGCACACTTTCACCAAGCACAGACACCATCAGTCATCAGTGCATGCTTTAACCGGGCACAAACACCACCAGCCGTCAGTGCACGCTTTCACCGGGCACAAACACCACCAGCCGTCAATGCACGCTTTTACCGGGCACAAACACCACCAGCCGTCAGTGCACCCTTTCACCGGGCACAAACGCCACCAGCCGTTAGTGCATGCTCCCACCAGGCACACACACACACCACCAGCTGTCAGTGCACGCTTTCACCAGGCACACACACACCACCAGCCGTCAGTGCACGCTTTCACCAAGCACACGCTTTCACCAGGCACACACACACCACCAGCCGTCAGTGCTCGCTCCCACCAAGCACACACACACACACACCACCAGCCGTCAGTGCACACTCCCACCAAGCGCGCGCACACACACACACACCACCAGCCGTCAGTGCACGCTCCCACCAAGCACACACACACACCACCAGCCGTCAGTGCACGCTTTCACCAAGCACACGCTTTCACCAGGCACACGCTTTCACCAGGCACACACACACCACCAGCCGTCAGTGCACGCTCCCACCAAGCACACACCACCAGCCGTCAGTTCACGCTCCCACCAAGCACACACCACCAGCCGTCAGTGCACGCTCCCACTAAGCACACACACACCACCAGCCGTCAGTGCACGCTTTCACCAAGCACACACACACACACACACCACCAGCCGTCAGTGCACGCTTTCACCAAGCACACATCACCAGCCGTCAGTGCACGCTTTCACCAAGCACACACACCGCACCAGCCGTCAGTGCACGCATTCATCAGACACACACCACCAGCACACGCTTTCACCAGGCACACACACCACCAGCCGTCAGTGCTCGCTCCCACCAAGCACACACACACACACCACCAGCCGTCAGTGCACACTCCCACCAAGCACACACACACACCACCAGCCGTCAGTGCACGCTCCCACCAAGCACACACACACACCACCAGCCGTCAGTGCACGCTTTCACCAGGCACACGCTTTCACCAGGCACACATACACCACCAGCCGTCAGTGCACGCTCCCACCAAGCACACACCACCAGCCGTCAGTGCACGCTCCCACCAAGCACACACCACCAGCCGTCATTGCACGCTCCCACTAAGCACACACACACCACCAGCCGTCAGTGCACGCTTTCACCAAGCACACACACACACACACACACACACCACCAGCCGTCAGTGCACGCTTTCACCAAGCACACACCACCAGCCATCAGTGCACGCTTCCACCAGGCACACACACCACTAGCCGGCAGTGCACCATTCCTACAGGCACACACACCACCAGCCATCAGTGCACACATCAATTGTTAACGCATCCCCAATTAACTATTGTAACAATAGCAGTATGGCGCACTTTACTTTTAAACATATTCATTTAAAGCGCAGCATGCACCATTGCTACAAAATAAATAGCTCAAACTTAATTAATGCGAGACCTATTGCACTGCAAATGCTTTTTATTTTAGCCATGTTCTAGGGAAGCATGGCTAAAAGTTAGTTTAAAAAAGCGCTGTGATGCAGACAGGACTGGTTTAGTTATAGTACTTTTTAAGTTTTTCATATGAGGAAGGAGGGTCGCAACGTAAATAACAGAATTGAGGATGGAGAAATGGAAGAGGCAAAACGGACACGAAGAAAGAAGCAGCAGTAACACAGACCGTGAGAACGGAGGAGGAAATCTGGGCTTGGTTCGGCACTTTTAAAGTGGATTTGACAAATGCGGTGATTACGAGGAAAATATTATATCACTCACTGGAATAGCTGCTCCTCAATCTGTAGGCTGGAAGGAGATGGTACGCCTAAAAGGTTGCTAAAAATGCAGACTAAAAGTGTCAGAAAAATTGACACAAACCAGTAGATCGTGCCGTAACGGGAGCAGTTAAGTCTAAGCTGGGACATGATGTGTACGGTGTATACTGTCCCCACGTACCTCTGTGCCCACCTTCCTGTTTCATAAAGCAGACTCTTCTCATCAGACCCAAAAATAAGCTCCACTTCCATAGCACACACACTTCAAAGCACTTTTAACCCTGTACACAACTGAATGACAGAGCAAGGTAAATAAAGTACATGAGAATCAGAACTAACTGGATACAAAACTGGCACATGGGAGAAGGTCTCATCCTCGGTAGACTTAGAAATGCTGTACAAGTGGGCATGCGAGTTTGTTGGGCTGTGAGAGGGCTCATTGTTTGACAAAGAAACCAGAGGTTAGCTTGTTTCTTTCTCTCGCATTGAGTTTGCAGTATTGGGATTGCGGTATTTAACACGCAGCTTTGACAGGACGGTTAAGGAAGTTGATTTAAAGAGATCAGTTTGCAATAATTGGGATGTAAATTAGATCGTCTGTGACCATCTCACTCAAAGCAGCAAGTATGGCTCAGGATAATCTCTTCATGAGATCAGAGACACTTAGTAGGCTGGAGGTAGATGGCTCCAGTCTCTCAGCTCTGCTCACTTCCTCCTGGTTCATAAATCAGTACAGCATTACACACCATGGCCTCACTTCTGCAGAGTCGTTTGTGGGCAAACAGCCTGCCTCTCCCTGATGCTCCGGTAGAGACGACCTCTTGGCAGCCTCTCATCAACACAGCTATCCTTGGCACTGCATCACACATTCTGTTAAGACGAGCATTGGCAATGCCATTAGGTCTGGCTTATGAACCAGACCGAAAAAACCAATGTAGGTGAATGACTGCCCTCCTCCCATCTGTGCTGCCGTCAGAGAAAAATACCATAAATTATCTAGTTATCCAAGAGACTTTAATATCATTTCAATGTCATGTCTGCACCCCTGAATGCTCAACCTCGGGCAGCTGGATAAATAAAATGAGCCTAGCTGTAGTAGGCCAAGCACTTTTTTTGGAAGCACAACTTCTGCCAAAGTCAAGCGTACTCCTGGGTCCCATCATGTGGGCAGGACCATAGCCCCTTTATAGTGCTGCTCACATAATTGTCTGGCGGTAGCTGCACTGCCAAGCCAGACCATAACAAGCAGAGACTGGGGAGAGGAGGAGGGGGGCATGGGCGAGCAAGTTTGGTGGGAGAAATTTGGGGTACGGGGGCATCAACATAGAAGTGGTGGGTGGGAGGAGAAAGAAGCAACACAAAGAAGGGGTGGGTGGTAGAGGAAAAAAGCAACACAGGCAAAAGTTAAAAATAAAAAAGTATCTTAATCACAGCGCCACCAGCAGATGAACATTAATTTAGAGAAATCAATGTGCTTGATTCGTGCGCCGAAGAAGAAATAGGTAGTGACTCCAAGCCAACACTAGCCAATGAAGGAGGCACCAAAGAAGATAGTCACTGAAACCAATTATTGGTAAGGAATAAGTGGACTCAAAGCCCTTTATTGTAAACAATTAGTCTTGCAAGTGAGAACGCATGCTCTAGCGCACGTTCATGCGGGCTTGACCTAAAAATCAACAGAACAAGGTTTGACCAGCTAGAAAAGGGTCACGAAACAAGTTCAGAACAAATTATTAGCTGTGTTCATAACTCCTCGGGACAGCATACCCTTCCCAGGTGGGGTGAAGGGGTACTTTGCATGTTGGGTTGGAAGCCTAAATAAAAAGGTGCACACCCTTTTATTGTATTCTATAATACACCTTTTATTGCTAAAACATATAGAAACTGAGTCTGAATTAGTTGAATGGCGGCCGGATTATTCAAGGCAAGCAACACTTATCCACACACATGCATACCATCCCACCACATGGTCTTGTGAACGCTTCAACTCTTTAATAATTAACACACACATTCAGCCTCCGTGCTTAGCTTCGTGGCCTCCTAATTTACGTCATTAACCCACTTATCCACCCTGGGTGACTCGCCGTTCTAGAACCTTGTCCTTCAGCCCATTCGTGTTTTAACACTGCAGGACGCCTTCTAAACTGTGTGGTCCCTAGGTTTTCATTGTATTGCGTACAGTTAGTTTCCTTTTTCCGCCGCAGGTCCCCAGCTTTACATTCTCAATTTTCTTTGTGCATAGTTAATTGTGAGATTTTGCCAAAGGCACCAAACTGCTTGGGTACTTGTAAGGGCAATTGAACGAGTAGTGAACATGTAGCAGAGATCCTGTCAGACAATTTAAGGCACGGACCATGTTGGCAATTGCCCAGGGCCCTCGCCTTACAAAGGCCCTCCTGGGGGAAGTAAGCTCTCTTGTTATGAAACTTCTGTCTATACTGTTTCTCTCTAAAGCCCTCTCACTCTCTGCCTACATGTACCCCTGACTACCCTCTCTCCCAAGGGTCATCTTAAGCATTTTTGGAGTCTCGGTCCAGCCATATTTCAACAGTTTTTTTGTGACCCTGTTGCATTTTAACATATTTTTCAGTATTGCTTAGCATAAATGCCGGCTGGAAGAGTGGTTGGGGGGCTTGAGGTGGGAGCCCCGATGCTTTCGATACTTGGGGGTGAAGATCTTCCACTAGCCCCAGGATGTACAGGAAGGAGATTTAGAGGGGGGGAGCGGGGAGGGTGCACTGAGGGCCATAAAAGACAGCATGGGATTCTGGGGGAAACTCCCTATCGTGGTAGTGGGAAGGATTTCCTTGTAAAAAATGGTAGCGGGAAGTATTTCCTTGTTAAAAATGGTGGTCCTTCCCCACGCCGCCCGTGTGGATCCGCGGGGCATGGTTCTGGGAGCTGGACTCGTGCCTCTCCCCATTCATATGGGGGATTGGACGTCGACTAGTGGCCCTGGCCACGTTAAAGCGGCCTTCGGCGGAGGGAGGGCTAGTAGCCCCGGAGTTTGAGGCATATTACCTGGCAGGGCAGCTGCATAGATTCACTCAATGGATGGCAGGGAGGATAACACCAGATAAGGGGGTGCATCCTTTCACCCTGGAGAGAGATGAATTACTCCGCACCCTAATGAGAACCGCAAAGCCACAGGACATACACACCGATGAGCATAGAGTGATACAATGGTGCTGGATTAGATGCCTCAAGAGGATCCAGACGAGACACCCATACTCACCGGAAATACCACTAATAGTGGTTAGGGCATGGCCACATGCGGGACAATGGGGAGGACTAGTTGACTGGGTACATGCATGGGCAACGAAAGTAGGGGACCTGTATAAAGGCAGAGAACTGCTCCTGTTTGAGGAATTCAGTACTGACTGGGGCATCCCACAAGGCTAGTTTCTGCTTCACAGGGCAGTGTGGGGGGCGGTGCGGCGACACTGGAAGATGGGCACCCTTGAGCCACCATGACACGCCACATGCGAGAACATTGATATAGCTGGGGGCATCATAAAGGCAGTCACATGTCTGTATAGAACGATAGTGAGAGATTCTGCTAAGCTGCTGGAGGGGTTGAGAAACCACTGGGTGGAAGACCTAGGACGGCCCCTTGAGGAAAAGGACTGGGAAAACCTACTGCAAATGGGCTGATTAGCTTTTACACACTGCATCGAGCATACATTACTCTGGAACTAATAAATCGTTACTTTCATAGGGGCGATGCAGAATGTCGGCGGTGTAGGGAAGTGGGAGCGAATTTCATCCACATGTGGAGTTGCTGTGCCCTAGCGCACTACTGGCAGAATGTGACAACAGAAACGGCCCAAATAACTGACAGGGTAGTGCCATGCACACAGCACATTGCCTGCTCAACCTGTTCCTGCACACAGCCAATACCAAAGTTACTGTCAAGTTTCAGGGCCTGGCCTTTATTTTGGGAAATCACCAGTAGGTGGAAAGCACCTAATGGCCCTAGCATCCCTAGATGGTAGCGGGAGCTGGAGAATTGGGCGGGCTGCAAGAGCAGAGTCTTAATGAGAAACGCGCAACGTGGCCTAGGCAAAATGAAAAGGGCCCAGGCATGGGAATCACTGGTGGAAGAGATTAAACGCAATGACCAGGAATCTGGCGCTACCACACCAATGGCGAATTCTAGATTGGGGAGCCCCCCCAAGACAGGGCCCAGAGGCAGACACAGAGCTGGAACCCGGGGAGACGAACCCAAACATATATCGAGGCAGGCAGAGTAGGGCAGGATAAAGGGAGGAAAAAACACAAATGCTACACAACTGATCAACTAGTATCAAGAAAAGCGACAACTAGCGGAAAGGTGGTCTCGATAATGCCTGCAAGGGGGAGTTTGGGGGAGGGTTTCAAACATGAACAGCTGAATCAGAAGATACATGCAATAAATAGATTTGAGTACTCAGAGATGAAGACTGTATAAAGAAAATGTAGTATAATGCGAATTAAAAGCACCGTAATGTACCAAGTTATGAAGGTATGACTATGTAATGAATCAAAGGAAATAAAATGTTTTAAAATGAAAATGTCGGCTTGAATTAGCAGTAAAGTTAAGAAAATCCAAATTTGTTCTGTACAGGGGCCCCAACATGTCTTCCTCGGGACCCCGAAAATCAGTAAGGCTGCATTCTGCAAATATGGGTTGCTGGGGAAGTTAGTGGACTTGTAACTTGCGTTGGGTTATTAAACTACACCTGTATGTTTAGCAATATTTGCATTCTTTGTACTGCCTTCGGTTTTTGTTACATGGGTCTTGCTTCTGTAGTTTATTATTTAGTGTAATACTGTACGACGGTAATTCGCCTAGTGTTGGCACCAACATTATAACAATGTTTTTCAAACCTTTTCTTTCCCAAGGGTACACTTTCTGTCAAAGGATGGATAGCAGAGAGTATGACAACACTGCACAGACTGCCACAAAAACGGAACTTTGGACATTGCTAAAAACTATTTATGAAAACACAAGACTTTCCTCAAAAGAAAAAAGGCGGTTACTGGGACAGTTTTATAAGAGTCACCCAGATATATACATTCAGTATTTTGGTGACAAGGCAACTACTGTTTACACTTGAGTGAGATGTTGAACAAAAAATGTAAAGTTTGTAAAATTGTATAGATAATATATTTGATACTTTTTGGTTTATGCATTAAAATTAATAAAATATATGGTCTCTTTTGGTTTAGTGACGGATTTTATTTTTCTTGCTGATGAGCACTTCACGGTGTCGGTGCTATTTTTTTATATGGCAGTGTTATTCAACCAAGGTTATCCTATGGCTGTTTGATTTCCTAATCTCCATTGTCCCCTCTCGAAAGAACGTGCAACGAATCGAAGTGCTTGTAAAGTGTGAATTTTCTAGTTTTCCAAGCACCCCGGTTGACCAAAGCAGTTGTAGCAGAACCTAAGCACACAGGTATGCAGTAATTCAATTGGACCTCTTGGTAGACGTTAATGAAGATGTTTCTAAAAATCAAGGCACAATCATTCATTTGTTCTGGCCCAATTAATAAAGTAAACTAGAAAATATTAGCTATGTAGACACCTTAGCCAATTCTCTCTTCATAGAAGTCTAAAATGCTGTTTGCCCACCCCATACTGAAGAATCGCCTGGAACAAAGTCAATGCAAGATGTTTCAACATTTTACTGATCCTACTCTGGACAATTGGTAGTAGGGTATCTACCACTTGCCTTCAGCGACACAGCTTTCTAAGTTGGTTAAACCACTAAAACAACTTTCTGATAGATACTTCTAACTTCAGATTCCCCATCTTGTGAATATTCCCCAGGCTTAAGACAGGATTTAAAAACTTCAAAGCTGTACTCCTGCATGTTGATCAGTGTCATTATGCGACTCTGTACCAACTTAGCCCTGCTCTGGAAATGACGAGCAAAGCTCTATGTAGGTGCCACTCGTCTATGCTGATCTCACTTTATTTCTTTCCCCTCGGTCAGATGTGGATCCAGTGCTGCTCCTTAGTTTTTTCCAAGTCTTTAAAAAAATTAAAAATTCCAGTGTGCAAGGTTAAAAAGGTCATCTTAAGACGAGTTTAAGTTTTGCATGGAAGTAAAGCAGTGACTGACGGGACCTCATGATTCCAGCGTCTGACTACCTCTCCCAGATGAATCAGAAGGCCCTATGGGACTGCAAGGTGAAGCTTTGTCTCCAAACATCTGAAGACTCCAGGTCAGAAGGAAGGTCCAGTTCCCATGGCGAATAATCTTCACGGTCAAAGTCCTTGGGTGAGTCCAGGAAAAAGCATGAGAAATATAAGTGGGAATCTGCCCCTTCCTGCCACTCTCAAACTTCAGAGAGGGTGTGAGGGCATTCATGTGTCACCAGGTCTTGCTCCTAATCTCCATTGGAGCCAGTCTGGAGCATAGCCCATTGCACTGAATTTCTTTGACCATGCAACAAGTGGAGGCCTTTAGGGCAGGCATGATTTTTGGAACTTTCCCGGTTCCCTCTTGCATCCCTTTGGGCCCCAAGGATCTGCTGGAGCCTCCAGCCTGACTTCTGCTGGCGGGTCTGCCCTCTGCAGTCTGTGCCTCACAAAATACCGATCGGTTCAGTGCCAACTTCCGTTCTGGCACCACACGCTGTGCTGATTCCTTTCATATGGACACCGGTGTATACTACACACTCATTTGTGCTCTCCAAGCAGCATCCACCCCAACCTGTGCTGAGGCCGCATCTTGATCACACCAGAGTGCAGCCAGTCCGCAACTCCGATTTTGATACCTAGTCTTTATTACGTGGTAGGGCTCAGACTCTCCACCCCTTTTTAGCACAGATTTAGACAATGACAATGAAGGGGAGGATTTTGTTCCTCAGTATGATGAGGAAAATTGGCATGAAGATCCACAAGATGACCACGTCATGGGTAGTTCTCTAGACACTGGCCTCATTTCTTCTCTGGGCACTGGCAATAAAGAAAACTCCTAATTTGCTGTAATGTGGTGAGCGGCAGAAGTACTTGACCTACTATGGAAGTGAACACTAATGATCTTACAGATGTTCTCCAAGCTGGTCAAACACCTACAGTACCTCTTACCATTTGCAGAAGCTCTCACAGATATCCTCTTGGGTACAACGGTATTCAGGACCACCAGTCAATAGGCCGGTCCTTCTGTGCAATCGACTGGCATCATGCAACCCTTACTTTCTTACACAACACCCAAAACACGAGAGCTTGGTTGTGCAGGCTTCCACCAGTTAGGTAAATCTTTATGCTTTTACCATGACCCCACCTGATCGATAGACATTTGACAAGTGCATCTTTTTCTCCAGGAGTTTGGCAAATGAGATTAGTCAATGACAGCTTACCTTTACAGTTCTACTTTAATGCCCTCGTAACACTGTAGCACAAGTTCCAGGTGAGCGAAATCATGTATTGCTCACAGGCATTCATAAACCCATGAACTAATCCCACATGTACCACCCAGTACACCTCTACTGTACCCTTCCCAGGTACATATACAACCACACAGTCACCAGCCCTACTCTATACAACACTCCACAGCTCCCTGATTTAGACTCTGGGTGAGTTAGGCACACAGCAGTGGAACCTTTAAAAAAGCGAGTGACACTGTAGGCCTCACTCAAGTTATACAGGGTTAAAAGGTCTTGTTCACTACTACAGATTGCTATACAGTATGCTACCACCACCGCACTTATGCTCCTTAGCGCCTGGTGAAGGCGGTAGCCTTCCACCACTAAGAAGGTAGCGATTTGGTCCACCGCTCTGCCTCTACGCCCATCACAGACTTGCCTTACCCTGGCACATTGTTGCTACAGGAGGAGCCTGTACCTCACTAGGAATACAGTCCCTTATGCCCCGTCGCTGCCTCTCCCGGGAATGTCTAGGGGCAGGGTGAGCATTACCAATGGGGCGCTGGTGTGCTGGCATGCCGTAGACCTATACATGCTGGGCGATCTTTACCCTAAGGGCACCCTTATACCTTTCGATCTGGCAGAAGATTATAACTTACCAACAGGTGAATTCTTATTATAGAACTCCATCATGCGATCACTTACTGCAGCATGGGGCGATATTCACACCGAACCCGAGACACCCCTCCTCTTGCAATATGTACATGCCATGGGCAAAGGGTCCCACATCCTACACTGGTTGGGGGAAACGCTACTCATTCACACCACACAACCTCTGACGTCCCTCCGCTTAAAATGGGAAGATGATTGGGTAACCCATGGACAGACCGAGAATGGAACACAGTAGCCACCCATACATGTATACCACGGAACTCCAGATTCCGGGTTAAACAGACATATATTGTACATAGAGCATATCTTTCTCCAAATAAATTAAAAAAATACTTTCATATGACTACATCTGCATGCCCCCTCTGTCTACAGGTCAATGCAAATTTTCTACACCTGCTTTGGTCCTGTACCTCCCTACATACATATTCGACTGACATTAACGTGGCGCTCGCAGCATGTACTGAAAGAGCACTGCCATAAACATTGGAGGTGTGCGTGTTGGGCTCTTACTCCAGACCAAAGAAGTTTCAAGTTTTATTGTATTTGATTTGATTCTACACTGAGAACCACAAATATTAAATATACAATATTCAATTTTAAACAGTTTTGTTTAAAAGTTTCATTCTAATACAAAATTAAAAATGGTTTTAAAAATTTGTAAAAATTGTAACATACAAATTCGTTTGGTGGAACTTTACATAAAATAATCAATTCCTGTACTGAGTTGATTCTACATTTGGAATAAACTGGTTGTAAAAATCTTTTCCTTGCCTTTACCACTATCGCGTTTGGGCAGGTAAACAATAAATGCTCCAAGTCCTGCTCTCCACCATTACACAGATTACAAACAAGATTTTCTTTCGAGTACCACCTAAATGTAATGGTTTTTACAGGAAGTATTCCGAATCGGAGCAGAACAATAGATCTCCTGACCCCATGGTTTAGGTTAAAATTAATATAGTGTTGAGGTTTCTTATACTCTATAGTTTCAGTAATATTTTTATATTAAGACAATCCTGAGTCCAGGTCAAAACTTAGTCTTGGAGTAAGGTGCTTTAAGAAAAGTTTCAGCTGGGCAGGAGTCCAAGATAGTAACAGCTTGATGTTAACTTCTGAGCTTGAAAGCAGGTAGGACATTTCTTGAAAATACATGCTTCGATGATTCACGTTCAAATGTTTCTATTTTTAGCAGGAATCTGAGCGTTCCTTCTTCAGCATGGAGATTATACGCCCACCTGATATTGGCGATTCCTCTGGCATAGGAGCTGGTTAATGAAAACAAGGCGGAGAGCTTGCACTGGTACCGCCTGTGACAACTTCGTTAGTTTCCGTAGGATCTTTCCTTCTTTTAAATCTAAAAAGCTCCATTGACTTATTGGTATGTATTCAAGCGTGTATGACAGTACTGGTGGAACCTTGGCACTGTATACCTTAAGCATAGCAGAAAAATGTCTTTGTCCAGATGCAGCGTATAACCGTGAAAGTGCTCCCACATGGACATCAGATTTCCGGGTCAAATTCAAGGTATGGGGCCTATTTTGTAAAGACTTGGTGAAGATTCTTCCTAAGTAGGTATATTCATTTACCACTTCCGCCGTTTTTCCCCCTAGGACCAGATGAATTTAGTGCTCCTTTTTCTTCCAGAGAACTACTATTTTTGTTTTCGAGATGTTCGGTATTAGGTTATTTTCCTCTGTGTAATTGTGGAGAGCCTGAAGGCTTCTTTGCAAACCAAATGGGGTTAGATCTAAAATAATAACGTCATCTGCATACAGTAAAGTATGTATTTTGTGGGAAGCAATTTTTGGTGGAAAGTTGCATGTCTGCTGAAAACATTGAGGCAAGTCGCTGAGATAGAGGGAAAACAATAGAGGAGCGAGAAGACATCCTTGCCTAAGACCATTTGGGGTTGGGATAGGACTAGTAAGACCTTTTTCCCTCCCCATTTGAACTTGGCACCAAGTATCTGTATGTAGTGATGATAATATATGTAATAGTTTGTCCGGGATACCCATTTTACTGAGTTTTCTCCAGAGTGTTGCTCTGTCCACTCTTATCGAATGCGGTGGAAAAGTCGATAAAAGCAGCATATACAACCTGAGATTTTATTGTAACATATTTATCTAAGATGGTTTGCAGAACAGCGATATTGTCGGTGACTGAATGCTTTGGTCTAAATCCAGCCTGGTATAGGGGAATTAGTCCAGATACTATTGCTGTAATAATCTTTCCTGTTGCGTCCAAAAGGGCTATCTGTCTATAATTGCCAGGATGCATCCTTGTAACCTTTTTATGTATGGGTATTATAATGCTCCCCTTACAAGATTTGGGGATGTCCCCAGTAGTGAAAATGTAGTTGAAAAGGGGGGATAACATCTTACTCCATTCTTTGTGGTTGCATTGGAGGACCTTGATCGGAATTTGCGCCTGTTCTCGCCTTTCTTATATGTAGCTCAATAGAAAATGGACTGGAAACTCCACTGTCTATGGGTTTTATTTCTGGGTTCCTAGCAAAGTGGTGGCTCACTTCTGCGTTAGTATTTAGTTTATATAAATTGGCAAGATACAGTGCCCATTCTGATGGAGGCACCAGGATAGCTTGTAATGCTTTTTCCGTACCTATTTCTTTAGCGATTATATTCCAATAGGCACGTTGGTTATTTTGTTTCGTTGCTATCTGCAGGTCTACCCAATTTTTGTCTTGGGTTATTCTCGTTTTTTTCCTCTTTCTCTCCTGCGTTGACTTTTCAATTTGTTGATTTATAGCTGTCTAGCTGGTAATTTTTCTAAAAACTGTGCTCTTATCAGTTTATTTAGATGATTTGTATTGGTAACTAACTTTGGTTTTTTGTTTTGATTCTTTGTTGGTTGCATCAACTTTTCCTGTAATTTTTGTGTTAACAAATTTTGAAATCGTTATCAAAAAGCTATCGGATTTGCTGAATGCGTTATTTGCAAGAGTTGCATTGAGTCAATTATGGAGATTATTTTGGTGAGAGTAGCTGAATTCCAATGAATCAGTCTTTGGGCTGGGTTTACCAGGACTGTACTATGGCTATACATCATTTGATTTGGCTGGGACAGTTGTGTTTTCCACTCTGTACTTAGCTGTAGAATCGCATGGTCACTACCATGAGCGAAATTAATTTTAAGTTGTAAAACTGATCCAAACAGATTGTAGCTACAGATCATGTAGTCCAGTAGTGAGGAATTACTGTTTCCTTGTCTTGTATTTGAGGCAGGGATGTCTCCTTCTACATTGCCATTTAGTATTATTCCATTTAAGATGGGTAGTGATGCTATTAGGATCTTCCCTCTTTTATCCGCCTTATTTTCTTTAGGAAAAAGTGGAATAGAGATTCCCAGGGCCTCTTCTGAGAGCCAATTTGCCCATTTTAATAGTACCTCATTAGATATTTTCCCATTATAATGACCCATAATGAAAAGCGATGGATAATCATGATTTTCTATTGTTTGTTCGATGTCCTTTAGGATTTCTATAGTAAGTACATCCATTTTTACTCCAGGGGGGATGTAGATGTTCTAAATTAATAGATCTTTTAAGGTTTCTGGAGGGTTTGTCTCGCACTTAATCTTGATGCATTGGTGATTCTTTGAGTTAGTTGGAATTATTTCTTGGGCCCATTTGTTATCTTCATTTAATAAGTTTGCCATCCCACCTTTCGCGTGTCTCCGATCGACCTGCTCTGCAGGGATATCATATACAAAACATTTCTCATGATTGAAGTTTTGTGTAGACCAAGTTTCTTGGAGAGCCACTATTGCTAGAGTTTTTTGTTATTTCAACCATTTTTTCTTTAGTTTTCCCCGCTATGTTCCAAGAGGAAATCGTCAAGCCTGTGCTAAACAGAGAATTTGTTATCCTTAATTTGTTTATTACTGTTCAGAGTTTCCGAAATCCAGGACCAGGAATGATCTCTCTTTGTTATTTCCATGCTGGGGGTATTTTTACTCCAAATTTCTCTATCGCCGTTCTTTATGGACACAAATATATTTTCTGCAACATGATCTAGGGGATTGTTCATGGTGTTAAGAAATTGCTTCAATCGCTGCGTTTTGAGAGAGACTTCTGCTGTATGTATCTTTTGAGGTTCGTATTTTAATACTGGGGTCAGATCATAACCATATTTGTGTAGAGTCTTACTCTCCTGCAGTATAATTCCTGGTATCAATGGAGACCAAAATTCAACAATCGCTGTTGACATTTTTGTTTTTTCCGGAAACATAACTAGTTTTATTTAGTTTCGCGCTAAGGATTGTAACGGCTGAATCTTTCGTAGCAGACTAATAATTCGTCCGCGGTTAAGTGGAGCTTCATCAGAAGGGAACAAGTCTGTGATTTCCAGATAATTAGACCTAGTCTCCTCTGTTTGTGGATCCTTTTTCTGAGTATAGAAAGTTCCTTTTGGGATCTCTCTTAATGCCGGTCTTGTCGGACCATGTCCTGCTGGTAGGAAATGTGTTGCCTTTGGATTTAATTTACTCAGTTGGTCAAGGTTGTCTCTTTGGATTTTCGCCGGTGACTTCTGCTCCTTTATCTTCGTGGTCTGGGGCATTTCTGCACTTTCCTCTTTTTCTAATAAAGGAGGGGAATTCTGAAATCTTATTTTACGACCTTTTTTTTCTTAATTCTTCTTTGCGTCTTTCTCCTTTTCAATTTAATCAACTTTTGATTTCTTTTGTCATTAGCGCTTTTTAGGCCCTGTGTGTCATCATTAGATAGTTCAATCTCGAAAGTTGGTTTAAGATTAAATATTATAGGACTGTTCAAGGTGGAGTTGGATTTTCTTTTAGCGAAGATTGGATAGTAAGCCATAGGCTGTTGGGGAGAGACTGATTTGGTTTCCTCTTTGAAAAGGTTTCTGAGAGAGTATATCAGGTTAGGATCCTGTTTACCCTTAGGTTCCATAATTAGTTTCTTTCCGGTTTGGGTTGCAGTTTCTTTTTTTTGAGACATTTTTATTGTTTCAACTTTTGAATTATAAGAATATTCCCCCTTGACATTTACCACAAACTCCTGTTATTGTGGTTGACTTTGTTTGCTCTTTCTTCCTTTTTTTTTCCTCAACTAGGAATTTTATTATTCCTAGTTGGGTATTCAGTGTTTGATCAGAATTTTCCAATATGTTCCCATGATGAATGAACTGCTTCCAGGATATTTTGCAGTGTGAACAAGGATTTGAATATTGGGGTGTAATCGTTAGAGAGACCTATACTTTTAAAGAGATCTGGTGATTTTTCAAGGAATCCCTCTAGGTCTGATGATTTTTGTGGAGTACTGTTCTGGATATTCTGTGTTTCCTTTTGCGGTCCCGTGTGATATATTAAGTCTTTGATGTTGATATCTGGACAGGTAATGTTATATTCTTGAGATTGTTGTATTTTGGATGATTCCAGTATTATTGATCCTAATATAGTAGAGGTCGGAATTGACTCCTCCAGTTCGGTCAAGATACGTTTTTTGAGGAACTTCAGGTGTCCTTTGATTTTGAATTTGATGTGTTCCATCCTTTCCAACCTCTTTATTCCCTTTTTTTTTCTCCTTCACTGTCTGATCTTTTTGTACTTGTCCCTGTTCATCTGGGTTTAATTTTGCAAAATACTTTTTAATCCCGGGAATTACTACAGACTTTCCAGCTCTTACCGTCTTGCCCGTACTCTTTCTAATTGCCTCTTCCGTTCCCATCCTCTTCATAAAGATGGTTCTCGATCTTAGTTTTTTATAGGCCATTACAGTGTAGTAAATCACTTTGTATTGTTTTAATTGTAATTTTAGCCGTACTATTTGCACCGGCCATATGTTACCTGGTAGATCTTGGCCGCCCGTATGGTTAATATGCTGTCCCCTGCTGCCCACTACTTTAGATCCAGCATTGAAGTAGATGCTCTTGCCAAATTCCACTCGACACAGCCAGAGAGGTAAAGCTCCAAAGTGCCAGTGCACAGGTGTGCTGCTCATGCAACACCAAAACTAGCACCCAGTTCCCGCTCCCTGGCTCCGTTTCTTATGAGGTTATGAAATTTTCATGCACATCTAACATTAGTTACCAGTCATTCATTAGTTGGTTCTTGTAATTTTAGTACCTCAGGCTACCCCTGGTTCGACGATGGACTTTACAGGCGCTGACAAGATTTTCCAGAAGCCGAAGTCTTGACTGCTTTTGTAAGCCACAGCCACACCACTCACGGCTACTGCCGCCTCCGGGGGGCTCTCGCGGCTCCGGCCGCACCCGGAATGCCACTCGCGGCTGTTGCCGCGTCCAGGAGGCTCTCGTGGCTCCGGCCACACCCGGAACGCCACTCGCATCTGTTGCTGCGTCCAGGAGGCTCTCGCGGCTCCGGCCGCACCCGGAACGCCACTCGCGGCTGTTGCTGCGTTCAGGAGGCTCTCGCGGCTCCGGCTGCACCCGGAACGCCACTCGCGGCTGTTGCCGCATCCAGGACGCTCTCGCGGCTCCGGCCGAACCCGGAACGCCACTCGCAGCTGTTGCCACATCCAGAAGGGCCTCGCGACTCCGGCCGCAGCCGGAACACCACTCGCGGCTGTTGCCGTGTTAGGGGGGGGGTGCACTCGCAGTTCCAGCCGCACCCGGGACACAGCACAGGTTCCTACCAGGGATGTTTTTCGGCAGGGGGATTGCCTCAGTCCAAAGCCGGGGGCTGCAGTCGCCGGCTTCGTCTCGTTCTTCTCTCAAAGTTGCTCTACAGCGCCCTCCGTGAATCCCAGACCAAAGAAACCTAGGGTCAAGCCCAGGTTTATTGACCTAGGCCTCATCGTAGCTAAACGGCTGGTTACCAAAAGATGGAAGCATGCCAACCCTCCCACAGTCGCCAGCTAGAAAAACTCACTCCTGGTTTGGGCATGTGCAGAAAGTACGACATTGCACAGGGAGGAAATAGTATTACGTAAATACCCAATTGCACCGTTATGGGACACTTCACCTGGAGACTTGACACGTACAGATGGAGAAGCGAGGAATAGCCCTCCACAATAGGTTAGAGGACGAAACAGACACAGGCTCCCGGCAACATGACTCTCTTGGATCGCATGAAGCGGAGGACTAAAGTGGAGGGGGCGGTAACGCCTGGGACAAACCCAAGTAAGGGAGAAGTAGACCCATCTACTGATTCCTTCAATAACCAGGAGGACAGGGTGATCTATCTAATGCGGGGCGACTGAGATGGCGACACATTTCCTCTACATATCCCGAACCTGGTGTGACGATATGACCATAGTTTTCTTTGTGTATATTTTTTTGTATGTTTGATTGTAGACTTACATATTGTATCTGATTTTGTCGCAATTTTGATGCTGAATTGGATAACCAGGAACAGACCTTTGTGTACAGCTGAGGACGGATGAATATTCTCCTTATATCCGTCTGGACAGAAGTGTGGTCCTTTTGATTACCAATCCGCATGTAATGCAATAAGAATATAATCTTTGGTCCATTACCTGCTGTATAGAATTAATGTTGATCACGGTTTGCAAATATCCTGACATTACAAATACAATAAAGGGTTCGACAAGTACTGAATAATTAATTGTTCTCCATCTCACCCAAGCTCTTGCCCCCCCTACCAGCCTCACCTCTTCTTTCCCCTTCCTCCCCCTTTTCTTCCACTTTCTCATTCAATTGTAACCTGTCTGTTTGACAAAATGCAACTAAAGATATATATTTTTTTTAAAGTGCTTTGGGTGTCCCTCCTGGTCCAACAAGACCGCAATCTGAGACAGGCCTATGTCATGGTGCACATGCATGATCTGGTTTTGCCTATGGCAATATAGTCCGCATCAGGGATCCAGACAACAGTACAGTTGGGCACTCTGGGTAGGGGTACACATCTTTACAGGTGACTTTTCTGTCTCAACTATCAGGAGAGTTAAAGTAAATGGGAAAGTACGTTTGGCTTAGTAACTTAGAAGGATGTTATATTTGAGCACATTAATATGTGGATGTTGACTTGTTAAGAGGTATATTCTGTAGTGGTGAGAGCACTACTCTGCCAACCAGTGTTATTTTTTTCGCAAGAGAAGATCCAATAACTCTTACAGTGCAGAACAAAAACTGCAGAAAATAGATCGTTTTCTGGAATGGAGGTGTGATTATTAATAGGTGCATGTGGGACTGTTGACTCTGTAGTGCTGTTATGGGTCGATCCAAATTGAATGGCGTATACCTTTTTCAGCAGCAGAAGCTCCACTATCTGGACCAACTTTATAGTTTGGTTGGTGGAAGTCTCCAGAAGCTTTTAGTTTTGCATTTGGTAGTGATTACTTCACGTGGTTTATTTAAAAGGACAGTCTGGAAAATACCTGGGCGAGCGCTTAATGGGGCTTGTCATCTTGAGTGCAGTGTGGGGCCAGGTTTCGAACTACATCACATTTAAGGCCTATGCCGTGTGAAGCATAGGGTTGGCTGCAGAGCCTGCCCTGTGACCATACATTGTTTCCAATTATCAAGCCACATGAGCTTGCAGTGCCCCACGGTCTGCCCTCTTTTTTTCTGTAGTTCTACACAAAATTGAAGGGGGGGGTAGGGGGTGTCACAGAAGTACTGTGGAGAAAGGAAAAACAAAATCTTTTTAAGTTGACCTTCTGGGGACCCACCCCACAAAGGTCAGGGTATGCGTACATTGCCCCTTATTCCTATTTTATTATTGATACTCCTGAGACAAAGTCCCTGGGCCATAAAGAGACAGGCAATTTTCTCTTCATGTTGCTGTCTACCAACCAGACCGCGTGGGTTAGGCGTGCAGCACCATAGTACTCTGCGGTAGTACTGTTTCACTATATATAAACCTACATTTTTTTACATTAATTTCTCAACTATTGAACAGATTTAGTTTTCCTGCATCATTTTCTAACCTGGTGGCCTCGGTATATGTTGGTAGGTGTGGACCAGCTGATATCTTAGAAAAAAGCAGAGTAATATCTTGCTCCTTATCTCGCGGATTGTTTTATCTTCACTGATAGGGGTGTTGTAGCTATTGGCAAATGTTGTGCATTAAACATGTAAAGGTGTATATTGACTCCATGTTTGTTAGAGGATATGACAAAAACAGCTAAGCAGAATACCACAAAATTTCACCGGTCACTTTTAGCTGTTTTTTTTTTTTAATGGTATTGCAGAAGCCCACCCTCTGCCCAGGACATTTCCATTCCCCCACCACCTCGAAAATAAGGCACATATTTCTTTTTAATCAAGCATGGTGTTAGATACAGTAATGTAACTCAACCCTATATAACTTAACCTAAACTCTCGACCAGTACAAGTATGTATTAGCAGATTGAGACACGCCCAGATCTCAAAAACAAGTATTGAGTGTAGCTTTAAAAAAATATATATATGTATGATTGTGTGTCTATATATATATATATATATATATATATGTGTGTGTGTGTGTGTATGTGTATATATATATATATATATATATATATATATATACACACACTGAAAAAACCATAGGTTTCAGACCTGGTATAGTTAGGAATTAGCATTTAAAAAAAACTTAGAAATTCACTGAAAAAAACATACGTTTTAGGGGTGTTATAGTTAGCAGAACATGTCACTCGTACAAAACCATTAAAATTCCTCCGATATAGTTAGTTGTACTAACTACATCTCGCGAGCCCGCAATCCACTGCTGATGTCACAAGTGTCACAAATATATATAATACATATTTAAATAACGAACCAAACCACATTCACTCGATGTCATCAATGATGTCACTGACCATGTCATGAATGATGTAATATGTGACATCAGCAATGGATTGTGGGCGCGCAAGATGGTTAGTACAACTAACTATATCGGAGGAATTTCAGTGGATTTGTACGAGTGAAATGTCCAGCTAACTATAACACCCCTAAAACCTGTGGTTTTTTCAGTGAATTTCAAAGGTTTTTAAAAAGCTAATCCTTAACTACATCAAGCCTGAAACCTATGTTTTTTTCAGTGAATTTCAAAGGTTTTTTAAATGCGAATTCCTAACTAGATCAGGCCTGAAACCTATGGTTTTTTCAGAGATTTTCAAAGGTTTTGTAAATGAAGATTTTTAATGTATTAATTGTTATACTGATTTTTTTATACTGATTTACTAGTTTTTAAACTATTTTTAGATATTTTATTTTTTTAATTACATTATACATTACAATACAAAATATACTTTTTCAGAATGAATTACTTTAGTTTAAATACTTTGCAAATAGGCAATAGAAATTTAAATACATTAGTTACAGTTGTTGCAATGGGCAACACAATTTCAAACAATGCAACATTGAGCTTAATGTGAATTTCTAGTCAAATGCAATTAGTTACTTTATGGATTACTTTTCTAACCACAGGACTGGACCCTAGATTCAGTCTTCGGACATCTCCTGTAAACAGTTGAGTGAAAGCGTTTTGGTTAAAGTAGTGATTTTTAAGGAATATTATTGTATTTAAAAAGTTTAAAAAAAATATTCACATAGAATCACCAATGTTATCCTGTGGCAGAAAATTCACTTAGCAGGTAAGTAGCATTATCATTCATTTTTCTTACTCCGTGGTGGATCCTGGATCCAGCCCTGGTGCATCTCCTGTAAACAGTTGGAAGAATGTGTTTAAGTCATACAGACTATTTTTTTAGGAATATTTTTAGTTTGTGAAAATAGACACTTAAACTTTTCTGCTGAAAACCAAACAATGGATTCCTATGGAAGGAAATGCAAGTTACTGGTAAGTACGCTTAGAATTACTTTTCCGAGTCAGTGCTGGGCTAAAAGATGCAGCACTGGGTTCTCTCCTGATAACAGGTAAGTAAATCGGAATTCGTAGTTCGACTGATTTTAGAGGAATATTTGTAAGTTTCCAAAATCGACATTTAGAAACTTTTCTGCTGAAAACCACACAATGGATTCCACAGGAAGGAAATACAAGTTACTGGTAAGTACGCTTAGAATTACTTTTCCGAGTCAGTGCTGGGCTAAAAGATGCAGCACTGGGTTCTCTCCTGATAACAGGTAAGTAAATCGGAATTCGTAGTTCGCCTGATTTTAGAGGAATATTTGTACAATGGTGAAGGAAGGGGGTGGGGCCTGAGGTGACGTGCGCAAACACGCCCATGGCGTGTTTTAAGTTGGGGGATTAAGTCCTCTTGAATCCTGCGGTCCCCTGGCGGCCAACTAGCCCACCAGGTACCTCCAGTATGCGCCAGGGAGCTGTGTTGCAGAGAGGTGTTCAGAGGCTGCCCCCCTTTTTACAACACTCTGCAACGCAGCTCTGTGGTGCTTAGTTGAGGTACCTGATGAGCTAGTTGGCCCCCAGGGTACCTCTGGATTGAAGGGGAATTAATTCCCCAACTTAAAACGCCACAGGGCGTATTTGCACACATCACCTCAGGCCCCGTCCCCTACCTTCACCACTGTGAACGTGCAACGAATCGAAGTGCTAAGTGTGAATTTTCTAGTTTTCCAAGCACCCCGGTTGATCAAAGCAGTTGTAGCAGAACCTAAGCACATCAGTATGCAGTAATTCAATTGAACCTCTTGGTAGTTGGATGTTAATAAAGCTGTTTCTAAAAATCAAGGCACAATCATTCATTTGCTGTGGCCTATATCCTACCTTCTACTTATGACTTGTAAAGCGCTCTGATACTCGCAAGAGTCTTGTTCGCGCTATATAAAACCTTCAAAATAAATAAATAAAATACCCCCAGGATTTGGCCCCCGGGGGCAAATAATTAGCATATTTAGCCGGGAGACCGTGTTTCTTTTTTTTTTTTTTTATCGGCAGGATGTGCATATTCTGCGCGCATCCTCCCGTTCTTCTTTTTTTTTTTTTTTTTCTACTGATGCACAAGATGACTGCCAACATTTCCTGATTTGGAGTGTTGACAGCCAATTAAAATACAGCTCGTGCACGGCAGGGTGCGTGTAGTCTGCGCTTTGGGTACGCGGATTCTCCGAGGCCATAGATATTTATTTACTGTTAAATGTCATTTTCACAGGAACTACTGAATGGATTTACACCATTTAAGCCAAAGGCACAAGTCTGAACTAAGGACTACCTCTTTGCCAAATTTGGTGTAATTCCGTTCAGTAGTTCGGGCTGTAGCTGCGGCTAAAGGTCCTATGGAAATTGCATGGGGAAAATGCATTTTTGGACCCCCCCTTTTTTTTTTTTCTCGGCCCCCGCTTGATGAATCACTGTGAAACTCTCAGGATAGGACCGTAGCTGGCCAAAAATTTCGCGAAGATTCATCAATCTTCTCCAAAGTTATTCCAAATAGGATGTTGCGGATTTCCTGTGGATAATAGGTCCTAACTATATCACATAGACACTGATGAAGCTTTTTACAGCGAAACACGTCTGTCTGGGGCGAGGGGGGTTTGCAAAATAAAATTCTTTATACCGGAATTCCTGAGTGCTTGCCGTTTCTCCGACGAAGGAAAGTCAGACTGTTCTAAAATATACATATATATATATATATATATATATCTCAGAGTTCCATTCGTGAGCTCAATGGGGGCTTTCAATGGTCTTCATAATAATGTGAGTAAAATCGGACCCACTGGAGGGTGTGAATGGTGCAGAAATTTGAACTACAGATACCGGCATGCAACAGTGAAAACTTGATTAATGTGGCACACCTGAGGCCAGGACTATAAATTAAAAGCATGCAGGGAAATATGGGAGACGCACGCAATATGCCGGTTTGAAAGCATGGCTTCTGAAGAGAGGAACAAAATCCTTGAAACACGTCAAGCCTAGAAGACACACTAACGGAATGAAAAGCTGCATGTTATCGAGAAAATAAAGGTTGTTTACCTGCACCTACAGCTGTGTGAAGTCTTATCTTGCTGGTGCAATTTCAGAGTTATATATGTGATCAAGGCCGGGGTGACCCGGCTGAAACGCGTCATGTTGGAGGAATAAACTGCACACTATTTTCAATTGAACCTGAGTTGTGGTCTGTTCCTGGTCTGAAAGCGTCGCTGGTATTGTGCTGCAGCATTTGGTTTTAGACAGGACTTTGGTGATTTATTTTTATATATATATATATATATATATATATATATATATATATATATATATATATATATATATATATACACACAGCGTTGTCTTAAATCCCAGAAAAAAAAAACTCCTTGGAAACAACCACCACGGACTCCAAATGCATTCAGCAGTGTTTTATTCTTCAAAAAGCAAAACTCACTCGACTCGTTTCGAGACCCTGTCTCTTGGTCACGAGTACCGTCAGTGAAGTGCAAGCAGTTTTTTTTAAATAAACATGTGATTGGTTTTCAAGTGCCATAGAAGACAGACTTCATTATTTCATTCATAGGAAAACATTTACAACAAAATAACCTTTGAGCAGTGTTTGTTAAATTTCACATCACTTTCTCAAACATCGTTATTGTAATTTACATGTACCCTTATTTTTGTAATGATTTTGTAAATATACCATCATTCTTGGAAATCTTCCCAATTGACATTACCGGTCAAGGTTATGTGCAGGGATGTGTGTATTTTAGCAATAATGCCCAAGTGGGCTTTTTTCATCTTCTTTGAATAAACATTATTCATGTCATCGTTTCAACAATTGCCTTTTCCACGTTCCCTTTACCAATTAGCAGTATTTACAAATAAACCACACTTTTATGCCGCCCTAGTGGGCACTCAAATATCAAATTGAATCCCAACTGTGAGGTACATCGTTTTGTTTATAGTTCTAGTGGAGATACTCATCCTCCTTATTTTATCTTCCATTCCCATGAATTGTGAAGTCTGTCAAGAAAGAAAAAAATAATAAACCTTATTAATTCCTATCCTAAAAAACAATTACATTAAATCAATATTTCCACTAACAGTAAAAAGATTAAAAACAAGCTGGTTCTGCGAGCTGGTAAACTTGCATTCTTACACTGATTCCATTTATTCTTTTTACTCATTAACCCTTTCAGCTCAGAATAGTATATACATTCCATAGTTAGTTGTATTCATATTTCTGTAGTCCCTGACTTCTCCTACCCCAAATGTACTTCTAACTCCTCGTCGCAGTTGTGTCCCCTCGGTGTCATGGTCCTGTACTGTATAATGAGCCTTGATTCAAGGCGCCGCAGTCTCTGAACTGTTACCCCCTCTCTCATTTTGCTTTATCATATCAAGAACACAGAAACTTAATAAGTCTGTGTCTTGTTTATGATGACTTTCAAAATGGCGAGCGATTGGGTATTGCTTGTCCACATTTTTTATCGCTCTCAAATGTTCGAGAATTCTGAGCTTTGCTTTTTTGACAGTGCTCCCTATGTAGGTCTTTTTACAGGGGCAAAAAAGGGCATAGACTGCGAATTCAGTATTGCATGAGGTATGCTCTACAATTCGAAAAGGGGACTTCCTTCTGATAAAACAACTTCCTTCTTATTTCTACTATTTTTACATGCCTTGCAGCTCCTGCAAGTAAAAAATCCCTGTACTCCCAATATTTTAGGCTTTGAGGGTTCTACAGTTCTGCATAGGAAGTCTTTCAGTGACCTAGCTCTTCTAAAGGTCACTTGTGGTGAAGGTGCCACACATTTAGTCAGGTCAGGATCTGTGTGTAATATGGGCCAGTACCTCTCTAAGCACTTTCGTATGGTGTAAGCTTTGTTGCTGTAGCTGGTGATAAACCTGGTTGTTCCTGATTCTGACTGATCTTTTTCTATCTCTTTCTCCAACAGTGACTCTCTTGTCCTTTGTGCCACTGTTGATTTGGCTTTGTTTATCACCTTTGTTGAATACACTCTTGTCAGAAATCGTGTTGTCATTATCTCTTCCTCAGCTTTGAAGCTACTCTCTGTGCTGCAGTTTAGCTTCGCCCGTAAAAATTCTCCTAACGGAATACTACTGATCAGAGAATGTTGGTGACCGCTTCTAGCATGTAAAATGCTATTTCCTGCAGTCATTTTTCTAAACCGTGAACTTTCCAATTTGTTCTCTATTTTTTAGCCCAAGATCCAGGAATTCAAGTGTGTCTTTTGACCACTGGCTTGTAAATTGAAGATTGTAGTCATTATTGTTTAGCATTGTAACAAAATCAGTGGCTTCTCTCTCTGTCCCTTTCCACACTACAAAAATGGCGTCTATGTACCTGACCCACTTCGCCACTTTCTCAGAAAATATGGGTAACTGGTACACTACCTTTTCTTCCCAGTGCCCCATAAAGAGGCCTGCAAATGAAGGGGCAAAACATGTCCCCATCGATGTGCCGAGGATTTGCCTGTATATTTTGTTGTCAAACCGGAAGAAATTTTCAGTTAGACAAATATGCATCATCTCGCTCAACATCTCTGTGTGATGTAAATGTGAAATGGATCTCTGTGCTAAAAAATGTTTACATGCGTCTAGTCCAAGCTTGTGTGGGATACATGTGTAAAGGTTAGCAACGTCCAGTGACAGTAATGAGAAGTCAGCCTCCCATTCAATATTAGCTACACACCTCAAAAAATCACTAGAATCTTTTATATAAGATTGTAATTTTTGTACTGGTCCCTGCAAAAAGTGGTCAACGTATCGTGATGTATTCTCAAGGCAACTGCCTATTGCTGAGACTATCGGTCTCCCAGGCGGATTATCCTTACATTTATGAATTTTTGGCAATAGGTAGAGGGCAGGTAGTTTTGGAAATTTACAGTCTAGAAGCTTGTGCTCTTCATTCTAGAGCAATCCTTCATCTTTCCAACTCGCTAGTCGTATTCCAAAGTTCCTGGCTGCTCCCTCATATTCCATCCTATTGCTCCTGCAGTATCTAGTTGTGTCTGATACTTGTCTGAGACCTTCCTCAACATATTTTGTTCTAGATTTCACGACCACATTGCCACCTTTGTCCGATTTTTATTTTTTTATGACTATTGTCCTGTCATTTTTCAAATTCTCTATAGCTTTTCTCTGTGCTGGGGTAACATTGCTCCAGCCACTATAGTTTTTCTCATGGCTAAGTTTTTGAAATTCTTTACAGACACCCTTTTCAAAAACATCTATTGCATCATTCTTAATCTGGGGCATAAATCTAGATTTGGGTTTGAAACTGCTTTTCGCACTCAGATCAAGTGGCGTGTTTTCTCGCCGTAAGTTGTCAAAGGGGTCACTACTTTCATCAACACTTTCATTTAAAACATTCAAAGTGTGTAACAAATTAACATCAGCGATTTTAATAATGCTAGGTTTTTCCCCAATTGTCTCTTGTATCTCCTTAACTTTGGTGGCATACCATTTGTTTATTTTTAATTTCCTCGTAAAGAGAAATGAATCCACCCGACTTTGTGTATAGTTAAACACATTCGACGGGCAAAACGTTAGCCCCAAAGATAAAAGTTCTACCTCAGACGTTGTCAAGGTCCTCTCCGATAGGTTGATGACCGTATTCCGTACCATCATTTCCCCTTTAGTTGGCCCCTTGTGCGTTTTCCCACGGGGCTATGGTAATGTGTGTGTGTGTGTGTACGTACATATACATATATATATATATATATATATATATATATATATTACCTATATATATATATATATATATATTACCTACTGGCGGTCGCCAGTAGGTATATATAGTTAGGATTTTTTCTCTATGGGATTTTTGAAAATTCTATGTCTAATAACTTTGGCGTTTGTGGACGGAATTGGCTGAAATTTTCAGGAAAATGGAACATTTTGTTTCTGAGCAGCAACTGAAAATTTGGGGGGGGTTTGTCAAGGGGGGGCTGAGAAAAAAGGGGGGTCCCAAAACGTGTTTTTCCCATGTTAATTTCCATAGGGCAGTTGGCCTCACTTTTAGCCCGAACGGCTGAATGGATTTCCACGAAACTTGGCAAAATTGTAGATATTGTTTGCCCGATGTGCCTTTGCTAGGTCTCAAGATATGTGCTCCTGTGAATTTTGAGTAAATTAGGTTTCAAAAAAGATATATATCTAGAGCCGCGCCCCGGTGCGCGTACCTGGGAGCGCTCTGGGCGCGCCACGCGACTTGCGCACGGCAAGCTGATTGGTTCTCGGGTGTCTGTAAACATTCGAAACAGTCCGCTGCGGCCGCCATCTTGTGTCTCGGTAGGATTGAGACACAAGAGGTGGCAAAAATCAAAGGGGGAAATGAGCAAAAGGGGCAGGGTACACCCCCCTGACGCCCTAGTTTTGATGTGGGGGCCATAAAAGGGTCCCGCGGGTAAAAAAAAAAAAATAAATTTAAAAATCGATTTTCGCGGGGGGAGCGCCAGGTACGCGCACCGGGGAGCGTACGGGGGAGCGTACCATGGAGATAAAAAATGACACTTTTTAAAAAAAAATAGCATTTTTTTATAAATTGGAGGTAGTTCTGAAAAGAACTTTTTTTTTGTTTTTGTTGTTTTATATTTTTTTAGACTTTTTAAAACGATTTTATATTTTTTTTGGATTTTTGTCAGGGGAAAAACAAAAACAGGGATTCCAAAACTGCTCAACAGGAGCAAAAAAATTTGAAAATTTAGGGACTGGCAGGGCAGCGGTGTTGCTGTTTCTTTATGGCAATGAGTTCAACACTCTGCTCCCCATAGCAGAGCAGTTCGTCACACTCCGTGCACAGAAATTTGATGCCTGCAAACACCGGCTGAATGTTAGGGACCATTCTTCCACGGGGTGGTCCCGAAGGTGTTGCTCCACCAGTGGAGGTGCTGCCGCCATCTGTGGGTAAATTCCGTGCCAGCTCTCTGACACTCTCCCTGGCAAAGTTGTTAGGGTGTCTTCTTTTCACATGCCTGATTAAATTAGCATTTCCAAAACTATATTTTTTCAGAGGATTGCCTCTGGATAAAGTACTACCACATATTTTGCAGGTTACTTTTGGAGCGTTGACTTTTTTTTGTCCTTCAGGGATGTCCTAGAATTTCCAGATGAAATGGTTTTTTTTCTTCTGCTGAGGAGGGTCCTCATCTAAAAATCCCTCGGAATCACTGCTGGATGACTCTCTTGCAGCCATTGCTGTAGATCAGAAAAGTAGGAGATGAACACAGTACACAGAACAGCTCTTGCTCTCTCCAAGTACAAAGCAATAGTGAGAGAAATGGGTGGGTTTCACACAATTTGAAAAAAAAAAAGTTATGAACCAATGAAAAGTGTTATTTTAAAGTCACATGGTTTGACGCGCTTACGCTACGCGCCCCGGGGCGTGTTTCGTAAGCGCATCAGGGCGTTTACGTTGCGCGATCGTATGCGCTTCCGGGTGCGCTTACGCGGTGCGTCATAAGACGCATCTCGCGGCTACGCGATACGCGCTTATGACGCAAGGCGTGGCGGCTACGCAATACGTCACGATGTTGTTTTCGTTCGCGGCAATAGCGCTATCGGGACGCTCATCAGTACGCGCCCCGGGGCGCGCCGCAAGATTGCGCTTACCCGTGCGTTCACTGGTCTGCGCCCCGGGAGCGCACCAAAAAGAATTAAAAAAAAATGACATAATTATGCAATATAAAATTCGATTTAAAATTTATTATTTTTAAAAACTATAAAAATTTGCTATTAAAAAACCTATGAAATTCACTGAAAAAACCATAGGTTATAGACCATATATAGTTAGGAATTAGCATTTACAAAACCTTGAAAATTCACTGAAAAAAACCATAGGTTATAACCATATATAGTTAGGAATTAGCATTTACAAAACCTTATTTTACTCACACAAAACCATTGAAATTCCATATATAGTTAGTTGCACTAACTATATATCGCGCACCCGCAATCCACTGCTGATGATGTCACATATTACATCATTCATGACATGGTCAGTGACATCACTGATGACATCACTGATGACATCTCATTTGACATTACTGATCACATCACTGATAACATCATTCATGTGATGATACGATGAACCTCTTCAGACTCTAATATAACCTTAGATACACTCAGTGTAAACAGACACTCACAGACTGTCACTCATCCATGGAGTTACTCACACACCTAGTCAGTCATGCAAAGAATCAATCACACCTCCATTTCATCAACTATATAGTTATACACACCTTACTTATTGAAACATATAATAACACATATTTACTCTGTTATACAATCCCTGATACAAGTTCACAATGATCCATACAGCCACTCACACATTCACTGGCTCTTATGCACAGTTATTTATATATGTCAACTCTCACATGTACTGTTTTACATATGTACTTACTTTGACATGTAGCACTGATATATCCATTCACTCACCAATACACTCATGCACACAGTCAACCGCCCATACAGCTGTTTCCACATGCACTTTTGAACCCATACATCTAGTGAATCAACTGCTCACACATCTATGCACAGTCATACACCTCCCAGACACCCACACACACACTCAGTCTCCCATACAAATACTTGGGCAACCAATCAATAACCCATATAGTTAGTCATATAGCTAATGATCAACACATGCATCAGATTACAGAACAACAGACACAATGATGCACAATTTAAAACAGTTTAGTCACTAACCCATGCACTCAGTGAGACACATTTAATCACTCACTTATACAGTCAGTCATGCACCTACTAAATCCTTCATCCAGACACTTATACATCCACTCATTCTTCAATATGTAAGACATATTTTAACTTTACAGAAACATACAGTCACTGGATGTTGTCATCAGTGATGTCATTTGAGATGTCATCAGTGATGTCATCAGTGATGTCACTGACCATGTCATGAATGATGTAATATGTGACATCAGCAGTGGATTGCGGGTGCGCGATATATAGTTAGTGCAACTAACTATATATGGAATTTCAATGGTTTTGTGTGAGTAAAATAAGGTTTTGTAAATGCTAATTCCTAACTATATATGGTCTATAACCTATGGTTTTTTCAGTGAATATATATATATATATATATATATATATATATATATATATAGCAGAGTTACATTCGTGAGCTCAATGGGGGCGTTCAATGGTCTTCATCATAATGTGAGTAAAATCGGACCCACTGGAGGGTGTGAATGGTGCAGAAATTTCAACTACAGATACCGGCATGCAACAGTGACAAGCAACAGTGACAACTTGATTAATGTGGCACACCTGGGGCCAGGACTATAAATTAAAAGCATGCAGGGAAATATGGGAGACGCACGCAATATGCCGGTTTGAAAGCACGGCTTCTGAAGAGAGGAACAAAATCCTTGAAATGCGTCAAGCCTAGAAGACACATTAACGGAATGAAAAGCTGCCTGTTATCGAGAAAATAAAGGTTGTTTACCTGCACCTGCAGCTGTGTGAAGCCTTATCTTGCTGGTGCAATTTCGGAGTTATATATGTGATCAAGGCCGGGGTGACCCGGCTGAAACTCGTCATGTTGGAGGAATAAACTGCACACTATTTTCAATTGAACCGGAGTTGTGGTCTGTTCCTGGTCTGAAAGCGTCGCTGGTATTGTGCTGCAGCATTTCGTTTTCGACAGGACTTTGGTGATATATATATATCACGCTGGGTGAGGTGGTGATGGTATTGTGCTGCAGCATTTCGTTTTCGACAGGACTTTGGTGATCTATATATATCACGCTGGGTGAGGTGGTGATGTCAGCCTTGCTCCCGCCCACAGCAATCCCGGAAACAACAGGGTGAAGCGGTTAGGGACAATTGGAGACGGCGAGATTCTACACACATGGGTCAAGAAGGACGCCCCATGGTATTAATGCTTACCCGCTCCACGCAACAACTTTGACCAGAAAACAAACATGCACAATGCATGCTGGGACTGGTAGGCGTTCGCCTCAATTGTGACCTACCTGAAGCTGAATGTGTGAGGTATATTCCTTTAAGGAGCGGGGCTCAGAGCAACCTATCAGGTGGGGGCAGGTATTTTACCTTAGAAGCATGACCCACCCTGAATCATTTTACCCCTGGCGCTGAAGAAGGCAGACAACGTGCCGAAATGCATTCGCCCTTTGGGGGCTTTTGGGACTGTTACTCGCCTGTGTTGGAGAATTAAAGCTGTCTTCCATGAGTGCCCTGCTGTTGGTCTCTTCACTGGGTCTTTTGATGTGGTGTGGAATTGGATATTTCAGCGCGCTATCCAGTGACGCGCTAAGGGACCCCCGCTTCATTAAGATGACTCTGTCAACACTGGAACAAGGATTTTCTCCGGGGTACCGGAATCATCAGAGTCCCCCTGGCTGTTCGGGACTTCGGCGGTGTAGGGGTTATAAAAAGCCTCACGCTGGGTGAGGTGGTGATGTCAGCCTTGCTCCCGCCCACAGCAATCCCGGAAACAACAGGGTGAAGCGGTTAGGGACAATTGGAGACGGCGAGATTCTACACACATGGGTCAAGAAGGACGCCCCATGGTATTAATGCTTACCCGCTCCACGCAACAACTTTGACCAGAAAACAAACATGCACAATGCATGCTGGGACTGGTAGGCGTTCGCCTCAATTGTGACCTACCTGAAGCTGAATGTGTGAGGTATATTCCTTTAAGGAGCGGGGCTCAGAGCAACCTATCAGGTGGGGGCAGGTATTTTACCTTAGAAGCATGACCCACCCTGAATCATTTTACCCCTGGCGCTGAAGAAGGCAGACAACGTGCCGAAATGCATTCGCCCTTTGGGGGCTTTTGGGACTGTTACTCGCCTGTGTTGGAGAATTAAAGCTGTCTTCCATGAGTGCCCTGCTGTTGGTCTCTTCACTGGGTCTTTTGATGTGGTGTGGAATTGGATATATATATATATATATATATATATATATATATATATATATATATATATATATATATATATTCTCACCAGCCATACTTCACAATTCAAAGAAGGCGCTGACTCCGTGAATCTGAATCCAAATGTTTATTCTCAAGATCTGATGCTGCTTAGACGCGTTTCGGCGTTACCGCCTATATATATATAATCTTGCTACATTATCCCTGGACGATTAACTGCAGGAAAAATTCTCAGAGAAAAAAGTCCACTTAAGTTAGATCTTTGAAATTTATCTGCAGATTGGTAATCAGAGGGTAGTCTGCAGATTGGTAATCAGAGGGTAGTGTTAAGCCTTTGTTGTACACACCCAAAGACTAAACTTCAGACCAATTGGTATTGTATAAAAATATTCTTTTAGGTTTTTTATTTCCTAGAACCAAGCAAGCCTGGCACAGGTAAGTGATTTATACTTTGTGGTAATAATAATAGTTTTTGAATTGCAGTAGTATATATATACTTTGGTTTGGTTACAGTTTGAATTACTGGTAATGCAATACTGTGAAATACTGTACATATACTTTGTATTGACTTTTTAATAGCAGGTCATGTAGTTTACTTTTCTTACACAGTGCAGTATGCCTGGATACTGCACTGGGATATTTCCTGTAAACCGGTAAGTAAAGCGTTTTTGTTATTCGGTTACAGTTTTAAAGATTTTCATAGATTCTCCAACTCCACACTTAGAAACTTTTCACAGAAAAACAGTCAATGTTATCCTATGGAGGAAAATAGTGTTATCAGTTCAAAGGTAAGTACTCGGTTGTGGGAGTTGGTATTCTGGGGTTAGACTCGGGGGTCCCCCAGGGTCCAGGGTGCATTCTTGTTACACCCTCAGTGGCACTAGGGTGGCCAGGTGCAGAGTCCTGAGGCCCTATGGGGATAGGGCGCCTCCGGTTGGTGGCTGCTTAAAAACAGGCCACAAGGTTGTGGGAAAAAAGCTCCTGGACTTAAGCTCAGGGTAAATGGAGGTTCAAGACCGCACCAAAGATGCACCATTAGATGCCTTAGGGAGGCTGGGTGCAGAGTGCAGTTTTGGCATCGGGCGCCCTGTTACTTTCAATGGGGTTTCTCCTGTTTGCAAACGCACTGCAGGCTCGGGGATGAAAGTCTTCTGGGTGCGACTTCCACTTGGAGAGGTAAGTTGGGATGCTGGGGGTTTTCTAGACACCGTCGATTGGGCCACCCAAGGCCTTGGGCCATTGGATGCAGGGGTGTCTTTTTAGGGTTGTCTTTTTAGGGTTAGATGTTCTTACCAGCTCCTGGTCACGGTTGGTCGGACCTTCCAGATTTAGGCTACAGGCGTCTGCTTAAGGCAGATCGGGGATCTCGGGTCAGGATCACTCGGAGACCACCTCGTGGTGTTGGGCCACTCAACTCGGGCCGTGGTCGTCTGATGCAGAGTGGTGCGGATTGTGGATTTCACCGGAGCTGGAGTATGGGTGAACAAATCCGGTGTTCACTAGAGACAAAGTCTTTTCTTTAGAAGGCAGGGCAGCTCCTCTGGGTTCTTGAGGTTGCTGGCTGCAGGACACACAATAGTTTTGCTTCTGCAGGGCCGAGGTGGGCACAGGCCGGTAGGGCTGGTGCCAAGTCAGTAGGCGTCCTCCTCTTCTTAGCTTCAGCACGGCTGATCGGTCCATCTTCTTTTCGTTTCTTGTCTGCGGAGGCAAGGTTCGGGGGTGCTCTAAATACTAGATTTAGGGGCTTTACAGGTAAGTAAAGATCTGAAAGTAACAGATTAGTGTTAGATTCCTTATGTTAGAATATCCCCAGGCATCAGACTAGATCCAGAAAGTTTTGCGTAGTAGTACCCCTGCACGTCGGTAGGCGTCGTCTGTGGCTCTGCGTCCGTCGTTGACATCATCGGAGTACTTAGACGCCGCCCTCGCGCGCTGACGTCAGTTCTTCATTTTTCCACGCCGGCAAGCGCAGATCCGGAAAAAGCAGTACTCTTAGTCATTTTTGACGAAACTTTTTCAATCCTTTTTGATCACTATCAGAGTCTTTACGACTCTCTGTGCCGGTAGGGATGCCTGGGTTCAAGCCCTGTACCGACTGTCTGTTACCGATCCTCACCGCCAGTGCCTCTATTGCCTTGGGGCCTACCACGACAGCCGGTCGTGCCCCAACTGCTGGGCCTTGATGTTGAAGGCTAGGCGGGAGCGGTCCCGTAAGCGCCTCGAGCTCTGGCAGTCGGCCCGCGTCGCTCAAGGTCCCGGTCCAGGAGGAGGTCGAGGGGCCACAGTCATCGAAGCTCGGCGAGTAGTCACCATTCGTTGGGCTCCAAGTCCCTCAGACATGCTCGCGCGATGCAGCCAGGGGTTCGGGTGTCACCGCCCCCGAGCTGCAGGTGCTGCGGCCAGCTCCACACTCGCCGGTCCCTGGGCTGAACGCGATGCCGGAGGAGATAGAGGCCTTCCTCATGGCCATGAGGTCCCTCTCTCCTCAGTCAGGTCCCGCGGCAGCTTCGGTCCCGGCGCCACAGGCCCCTGCTGGATCCGGATCTGGGTTGCCGCTGGTCGACCTTACGACCCCCGCCGGCGTCGACCCCCAGAGTGTTGCCCCCGGTCCGGATCCGGCATCGCTCGACGCTGCATTCGGCGCCGGCTCAGAAGTAATTCTTCTTCTTTGATCCGGCTCCATCCTTTGACCCTGAATTTCAGGAGATGAAGGACAAGGGGGATTGGGAGGGGTCTGAGGACCCTCTGACACGGGAGTGTCAGTCATTTCAGGACTGGACAGACGAGCTAGGGGGAGCCAGTGGTCTCAATAGTTTACCTGACACTGGCTTTGTCTCCCCTCCTCCCGTGGCTATGGAGGAGGGGGCTGCTTATAGTGTGGTGCTGACTAGGGCGGCCAAGGCCTTGGCTCTTGAGCTCCCTGTCGCGACTGTGAGGTCTAACATCCTCACTGTGGTCCTTAAACTGCAGGTAAGCTCTTCGGAGCCTCTGCTGCCATTTAATGAGGCTCTCACGGACGTCTTGTTGGGTACCTGGTCCAGGCCCGCTACAGTCTCGCCTTCGGGCGACCCTAGTTTTCTGTCCACCCACCCCACCCCGAGAGCCTGGTTATCCAGGCCTCTACTTCCCAGTCCGCATTCCCGACTGCACCCCTAGATCGGGAATACAAAAGGTATGAACAGTTTGGCAAAAAGCTGTTCTCCTCCCTCAGTTTGGGGTTGCGGTCTGTCAACACCGCCTGCCTTTTGGGCCGTTACACCCACTCCTTGTGGGATACGGTTGCGGCCGTGCTGCCGGAGTGCCCGGAGGGGGCCCGGGTGAAGCTCGCTCAAGCCCTCGCGGAGGGACGAGACGCAGCGCAGTACTCCATTCGATGTGGGCTGGATACCACAGACTCACTGGGCAGGGTGATGCTGACGACGGTGGCGGATCGCCGCCATGCCTGGCTGAGGTCCGCCGCCATGCCTGGCTGAGGTCCGCCAACTTCTTGGCTGATGGGGGCGGAGCTAGCCAGCAACCGAGATGGCTGCCTGAGCCGAGAGCTCCCCCGTTTGTCACTATCCGGCCAAAGATCCTGCGTGTTCCTGTGCCCTTGACAGCCCTGCCTGACGGAACCGTGTCCCTTGGAGAACACAGCCTGCATCTGGTGCGATTCTGCCCCCCGGACTTGACGGTGGCGGACTGTGAGGCCTAGCCGAGCCGGCAATTGGAGAGAGGAGGAGCCTTCTGGTGTGGGGGAAGCCGCGGTCCGAGTTGCTTCCCCTGGCGGCGGCACCTAACTGAGGGTGGGCCAGGCACTCGAGGGTGCCTGTGTAGACTCTGGACCTGACCGCTGCCTTCCGCTGTGCCCTGTTCCCTTGAGAGGACCTGTGGCGGAGGGTGCACTGCCTGGGGAGCAGGAGCTGCGAACCGCGCCGGTTCCCCTGTTGGCAGCGGCCTCCAGAAGGTGGGCCAGCTGCCTGGAGGTACCTACGAGTCCTTGCGGCCCAGCTGGCCCTACCTGCTGTGCCCAGGCCCTCCGTGGAGTCCCGCGGCGAGGAGCGGGCCACCTGCGGCGAACGGAGGCGTAGCTGGCGGCCCCGGGAACATCTATGCCAGAGGTGACTGCGGGCGGGCTGCGGTCCCGCTGCAGGGGTGGCGGAGTGAGTTGGTTGACCGGCCCCCGCCCGCGACATCTGGCCCCTGCGGGAGAGACAATCCAGCCGCATTGCTGAGGAATACTACGGGGACAGCAGCCAAGATCTACGCGCTCTCTCCTCGAGGTGAGGTTGGGCCCTTTAGACCTGCGCTACATCTTGGTCTCCACTGGGGCGCTTGGTGAGCCATCCTGAGGAGTGACGTGGCTGCTGAGCGGTGAGAGGGTGCGGTGTGAGGGGTGGATCAGAGCTAAGTGAACAGACAGTGTGAGTTCAGACCCGATTGCAGGGTCCCCCCTCGTTGAATAGTCCCCCCCCCCCCCGGTGACTGGCGGCCTCGCTCATGCACATGTAATGCTGGATGGACGTTGAGAACTGGAGATATCGCCGAGTGTCGCGCCTAGTCGCCCTGCCTGGTGCCTGACGGGCAGCTTCTGGGCTCTACACTGCTGGTGGCCCACGCCTTGTACTGGATTGTGCGACGGGAGCTGGACGGTGCCCAACGAGGCTTGGACTCTTTGCTCAAGTATGGATCCTGCTGAATATCCATTGTAGGGCCTTGTTGTGACTGCCCCGCCCTGTGGAGCGTGTGCCTGGCCACTGTTGCTTGTTCTACAGAGGGAGGAGGGGATTGCGATCCTTTAGAGGGCGGGGGTTGAGATGGGACGTACAGACAGGAGCCAACTAAAACTGTCCTTTGACAACAGAAGACCCAAGTCTAATGATCCCCCACTGGGCGGGGAACCCGCGGAGATGGAACCAACGGGCGAATCGTCTCAGCAGTTAATCCGTAGCATCCTTCTGGCCATGGAGAAGAGCTTGCAGGGAGGGATCGCCTCTCTGGAATACAAGATGGATGCACTCACCTACCGCATGGACCGAATGGCAGAGAGTCTGGATAAGCAGGCGGAGCGGATCGACATGTCTGAGCGCCGCCTCACAGAAGTGGAGGAAGCACAAACTTCCCTAGATTCGGAGCACAAACAATTGGGCAGTGCGCTCCAGACCCTGCAAGATAAGACAGAGGACTTAGAGGCCCGTTCCCGAAGATGCAACCTCCGTATCACGGGTCTGCCGGAAACAACTCAGACCGGGAACATGTAGCTATTTGTGGAGAATCTACTAAAGAAGCTTCTGGGTGATGAGGCTTTCTCGGGGATGTTCGTTGTGGAGAGAGCGCACCGATCCCTGGGTCCTAGACCAAAGCCAGGGGCACCCCCGCGCCCAATAATTGCTAAACTGCTTAATTACAGGGATCGGGACATGGCACTGAGGCTTGCCAGAGAGAAGCAGCCACTACACTACGAGGGGTCTGTGCTTTCCCTTTTCCCGGATTTTACTGCTAGGGTCCAGGAGGCGCGTAGACAGTTTGTTCCAATGAAACGCCAGCTCCGAGATTTGGGCACGGACTACGCAATGTTATACCCCGCACAGCTGCGTGTCAACAGATAGGGGAAGTCCATGATCATCACTGACCCCCGGGCTCTCCAGAAGGCCCTCAAAGAATGGCGCAAGGATGCGAGACAATCCCCGGATAGAGAGCAGCAAGTGGCAGCTACTGAAGGCTCCCTGGATGAACAGGAATGAAAGGTGGCACTGCGTACCGTGCAATGTACTGTGGCCTATTACTGTTGGGAGTCAGGGGATGGGGCCTTAGGAGTTGCCTAATATGATGTGATGGTGTCTTCTTCTTGAGAAACATTGCTTGCTGTGCATGTTCTTTCTCTTCTACAGCTTAAGGGGCGGAGGGGGCTTGTGCTGGATTCCGGGCTGCATAGATTTTTTTTTACTCCTTCCGAGGTGTGCTCCTGGAGTTATTGTGGCCGTAATCTGGACGCTCTGCTGGGCAGTGCACAATTCTATAACATTGTCTGGTATGTGGGCGCTTTTTGCGCTCTGAAGCATGGTGCTTTGAGCTGTATCTTCGCTGGCTGACGACAAGGATACCTGGAGGGACACACAGCCCTGCTGTGGTATGCTAGTGGATGGGCGGGGACTGGGCCCACACGCTTGCCATTTTTGTTTTACGGGACGGGGGGTACCGAGTGGCAGCATGTTACTTCTTGAAGAGTTGTTGATATTTTCTGTTTTGTTGGCTACCTGCGCCCCTGCGTGAATCACACTCCCCTAAGAAGGGTTTCGTTTTTCAGTCCTTTTTGATTTTTGAGATACCACTATAGAGGTTTCTTGAATAATGTCCATGCTGCGGGATTCATCTCACACGCTAGGGGGGTCCTCACGTGGATTAATCCAAAGTCATCACTGAAGTTTATCCCAATAGCTACGGATAGGGAGGGGCGGTACACAATCACAAAATGCACTGGAAAGAACATGGAGTTCTATATAGTGAACACTTATGGGCCTAACTACGATCACCCTGCTTTTTACACTGACCTGGTGGCAAGGGTTTGGGAATGCTGTGACAGACAGGTCCTGGGGGGGGGGGGGAGATTTTAATGACAAGACAGCCTCTCCTGGACAGATCGGACGGTCCTGACCGTCGCTCCTCTGCTTCTACCAAAGCGCTGGAGGTGGAGATGACACATCTGGGTTTACATGATGTATGGAGAGTTCATCATCCGGCCCTGGGGAATACACGCACTACTCTGCTCCACACAACATACACACTCTGACTGTTGGCTAGCCACCCCCTGTCTCCTTTCCCTGGTGCGGGCCTGCACAATACTTCTGCGCACTTTCTCGGACCATTCCCCTGTTTTAATTACACTCACTGTGCCAGCGAAACGCATTCCACAGTTTGCCTGGCGCTTTCCTCCTTATTCCTTGCTGGATGACTCCTTCAAGGAGGAACTGGTCACAGCTATCGGAGTTTTTTGCTACCAATGTGGGCTCTGTCGACTTGTTCCTGATGGTATGGGAGACCTCTAAGGCATATATTCGGGAAGTCACCAACTCCAAGCACGCAGGGGTGCTTAAATGTATTAGGGGACGTCTAGCGCTTCTGGAGAACAGGCTCAGGAACCTTGAGGCGCGACGCCTACAGGGCGATAACTAAGATCTAAATCAGGACCTCGCTCAAACATTGCGCGAGTATCATGAGGAGGCGGACTCCGAAATTAAGCATTTAGGAAAGTACGCCACTGCGCGATCCTACTGAGAGGGAGAGTGTCCTGGTTCGGTACTTGCACAGTTGGCTAAACCGCGTAGGAGTAGGACGACTATTCCCGACATGCGGTCTCCACTGACTGACGAACCGTTAACAGAGGAGCAGGTGGCGGATCGCTTCCGTGAATATTATACAACACTCTATGCCTCCCGAGGCCCTATCCCTGAGGAGCGTATTCTTGACTACCTGACTCATATTGAGTTACCCTGCTTATCTAATTTGCATCGTGAATTCCTGGTGCGGCCGTTTGAACGCGAGAAAATTGTCTGGGCTCTTTCGGCCATGAGTGCTGGGAGCGCGCTGGGTTGCGATGGTCCAACTGTGCAATTTTATAAAACATACTCCAATCTCCTAATTCCTCGACTACTGACACTCTTTGAAGACATGACAGAGTAAGGCGAGATGCCCCCCATGGTGCGAGAAGCGATACTCATAGCGATTCTCAAACCAGGGAAGCCACCGGGGGATTGTTCCTCGTATCGTCCATTGTCGTTATTAAACGTAGATGCGAAGATATTTGCGAAAATCGCTAACTGCCTCAGCCCTATGGTCACTACGCTGGTTGCCCCAGAGCAGGCAGGCTTTGTGCCCAGTCGCAACCTTACTTATAATTTACGGACAGTGTTTGCTGCGTTCCAGCATACCAGCCTAGAGGTTTCTGCTGTCGCGGTCTTTTTAGACATGGAAAAGGCCTCAGATTCTTTCGAGTGGTCTTTCCTGAGGCAAGTCCTGAGACGCGTGGGGAACTATTTCTCCAACTTCTGAACACGTTATATGCATCTCCGACAGCGCGTGTCCATATCGGGTTGCTGACCACAGACCCGATCTGCATTGGCCGTGGCATGAGGCAGGGATGCCCCCTCTCCCCTATACTTTATGCGCTAGTAGCTGAGCCCCTGGCGTGCGCCTTACGCGAATATCCTGGACACAGAGGTATACGTTTCCCCACATACAAACTAATTGTATCCACATACGCGGACGACACGCTACTATACGTTTGTGACCTGGAGGAAAAATCTACCAGCTGTGTTACGCGATGTGGTCTTATTCAGCTCCCTCTCTGGTATACACTTAAACTGGGGAAAATCACTCATGTTCCCACTTACACCTGCCACGAAGAGATTCGACCCAGAATACCCGTTGCAGTGGACTACGGACGCGGTGCGGTATTTAGGAATTCAGCTGCACACAGACTTGGAAGTAGTTCTCCGAGAGAACTACGGGGTGGCCGTTTCCAAACTGGAGGATGATATTTCCAGATGGATAGGCCTGCCTCTGTTGCTGATGGGTTGAATTTCCCTCATGAAAATGATAGTGTTGCCCCGTTTTTTGTTTCCTGTTTAGCACTATACCCATGGTCCTATCGAGCCTGTTTTTTCAGCATCGGGCCGGCAAGCAACGTAGAGTTGCCTGGAAAATCCTCACCCGTTCGTATGCGGAGGGTGATCTGAATGCTCTGGATCTGGAACTCTATTATAGAGCCGCGCAAAGCGCTCACGCATACCACTGGATACACGGCCCAGCGGATATTCTGCACATACGTATCAAGTCGATTGTTGCTGACCCGGCCTCACTGCCAGCTCTGATGTCTAACCCTCGGGATCGCAGGACGGGTCTCCTTGGCTCATTGAACGCAGTCACCCACGCCTGGCATCACATGGTGGATGTGCAGGCCTGCTCACTCCTTTATGCCCCGAAGGTGTCCCTCGCCTGGTGCTATTGGCTCTCCCCATGTAAGGATAAGGGGGTGTTGGTTGCTCTCTCCGCACTGGCTATAAATCATACGGGAGACTTATTTTCAGGCGGTACGGATCGCACCTGGGATGAGTTGGAGACAGACTGCTCCTCTTACTCTCCTCTCTCCCGCTTTCAGTTTCAAAGGGTACGGCACGCTCTTAAAGACCTACTGGGGGAGGACATGGCAGAACCCCCGACGGTCACGACATACGATTACGTAATCAATGCTAAGACCCCGGCCAAGTTAATAACTAACTTGTATCGTATTGCCCTCTCTGAGAAAACAACGGAATACACTAAACCCTGCTTTGCATGGCAGAACGACTTGGCTGTAGAGCTACCGGACAAAAAGTGGCAATATTGTTGTGCTAATACTAAAAGGATATCCCTCAATGGCCACCACCGGGTGTTACACTTTAAGTTTTTAAATCGGGTTTATTACACCCCCGAACGACTATACCAACATGGGCTCTGAGAGAGCCCGCGCTGTGAGAGATGTGGGGAACAAGTGGTGGACTTTTTACATGTGGCCCGGTAATGCCCGGGCATCTCAGCCTTCTAGAGCGCCGTGTATGGGGAAGTGAATAGAGTTACGGAACTTATACTGCTCCCAACTCCCTTGCTCACCATTCTGGGTTACTCCAAGTCCCTAAAGACTGAACACAGACGACTGGTGGATATGGCCTTTCTGGTGGACCGGAGATGCATGGCGCTATCTTGGAGGCACGGCCCAGTTCCGACATTCTCCCAATGGTCTAAAGAAATGCTATACTGCTGCACACAAACTGAATTATATAATGACTTACTGCCCCCCGCAGTCGGCCCAAGAACTTCTGGGCCACATTTCTGGAGAAGGGACACAAGCGAGTTAATTTACACATACCTGAAGTCGAGGCAACTGTGTTGGAGGAGGAGTCGAATGGGGATTCATCGCCTCACAACAGAAAGTAGTTGGGCCACTGCGGGAGACTGGACACGGGGACCCTGGGTGGGGATACGTACCTGGAAAGCTATGTATATGGTGATCTATAACTGGGTACACAAAGGGAGCCTGTGCATTTATTATGTGAATGTATAGGTTATTGTTGCTGAGCTGCGGTCACTCTTCCTGACCGGTGTTTATACACTGCATTGACGCTAATTGATTCTTGTGATGTCTGTGCATGTCCTTTGTTTTCTTTTCTCTGTTCCTTTCTTTTTTGAAACTGCCAATAAACAGATTAATAAAAAAACTTCTCGGCTGATGTCCAGCTCATGGACATGCCGTTTGATGGCAGCCACCTCTTTGGTGGCAAGGCAGATCATGCTCTTGAACGCTTCAAGGACTCCAGGGCTACGGCCAAGTCCTTGGGCCTCTCGGGCCAGCGTCAGCAGCAGTCTGCCTTTCGCTACTTTCGTGGCCAAGGAAGGGGTGCCCCTTCACTTCCTGCCAGCCACGGGCCGTAGTCTAACATCCAGCGTGGCGGCGGACGTGGTAACTGCCGTGGCGGTGCCAGGGGACAATGGCGAAGCCAGTCCACATTCATCTCCGCAGCAACTGCCTCAAAGCCTTCTTAGTCTGAGCTTTCAGGCCCATTTGAAGCCAGTGGGGGGCAGGGTCTGCCATCACGTCCTCCACTGGCGCAACATCACACCGGACAGATGGGTGCTGCAAATCGTCTGAAGGGGCTACTCCCTCCCCTTTGAGGCAAACCCTCCAGCCATGCCACCACAGTACCATCGCGTGTCGGGGGATCACTAGCGACTTCTGCAAGAGGAAGTGTCAGCCCTCTTGGCCGAGGGGGCCATCGTTTGCGTTCCTGGGCCAGAAGTAGGTCGTGGTTGCTATTCCCACTACTTTCTGGTTCCCAAGAAGGGCAAAGGGGGCCTACGCCCTATCTTGGACCTGCGGAACGTCAACGGCTTCCTCCGGAAGGAGAAGTTCAAGATGCTGACTTTGGCTCAGGTCTTAGCTGCCCTGGACCCCGGAGACTGGATGGTAGCTTTGGAATTGCAGGATGCTTATTTCCACATCCCCGTCCTGCCAACCCACCAGCATTACCTGCGGTTCACAGTAGGCCACGAGCACTTTCAGTTCACCGTGCTCCCGTTTGGCTTTACCAGTGCCCCACGGATGTTCACAAAGGTGATGGCGGTGGTAGCAGCTCATCTGCGCAGATTAGGGGTGTCAGTCTTCCCCTATCTCGACAACTGATTGTTGAAGGCGGGCTCACCCCAGACAGTCGTCAGCCACCTCCAGACTATGGCTGACCTCCTGCACTTGCTGGGGTTTCCCATCAATGTGTTGAAGTCCCACCTGTGTCCCTCTCAAAAGCTCCTCTTCATCGGAGCGGTTCTGGATTTGGCGCAGTTTGGGTGTATCCTCCCAAACAGCGGGTTTGGGATATTCAGGCTCTGATTCCGATCTTTCAGCCTTTATCCCGGGTTTTGGTCAGGTTGACGCTGCGGCTCCTGGGGCTGATGGCCTCCTGCATCCTTCTGGTGCATCACGCCAGGTGGCGGATGCGGGCTTTGCAGTGGGACCTGAAGTTTCAATGAGCACGGCATCAGGGCAACCTGTCCGACCACGTCCTGATCTCGGAGGGCACTGTGAAACAGTTGCATTGGTGGCTCACGGACCGCGATTGGGTCAGCGTCAGATCCCTCTCCCTTCCCCAACTGGAGCACGTAGTTGTGATGGATGCGTCCCTCCAGGGCTGGGGGGGAGGGGGCACATGGGAGAGGCGGAGATCAGAGGCCTCTGGGCCCTGGCGGACTCCCGGCTCCATATCAACCTTCTGGAGCTGCGGGCGATCCGTCTTGCACTGAAAGCATTCCTCCCCTCTGTCCGGGGGAGTGTAGTGCAGGTGTTCACGGACAACACCACCGCCATGTGGTACTGAAACAAACAGGGTGGGGTGGGGTCCTGGACCCTTGGTCAGGAGGCTCTGCGCCTCTGGCAATAGCTGGAACATCAGGGCGTGACCCTGGTGGATCAACACCTGGCAGGTTTCCTGAACGCCAGGGCGGACAAACTCAGCCGTCGGTGCATGATGGATCACGAATGGCGTCTGAATTCGGATGTGGCGCAAGGCCTCTTTCAGCAGTGGGCAGAGCCTTGGTTATATCTATTCACCACAGAAGAGAACGCGCAATGTCTTCAGTTCTGCGCGTTGAAATTTCCAAGGCAGGACTTGCTCTGCAACGCTTTTCGTTGCGAGTGTAGCTGTGGCCGGTTGAGCGCCTTTCCGCCTATACCACTTCTGCCCAGAATGCTGAAGAAGATTTGGCGCGACCGGGCCCAAGTCATCCTTGTGGCTCCGGACTGGGCACGAAGATACTGGTATCCTGCGCTACTCAGCATGTCAATTGATCCCCCGATTCATCTGCCTATTCAGGAGGACCTTCTGTTGCAGCAGCAGGGGACAGTCCTCCACTTGAACCTGTCCAGTCTCCACCTCAATGCGTGGAGTTTGAGCGGCGACAGTTGAGACCATTTGACTTGCCTCCTGAAGTTTGTGATGTGATTCTGGCAGCCAGGCGTCCCTCCACAAATACGGTATATGCCTGCATTTGGAATACATTTGTGGCATGGTGCACAGCAAAGGCTGTAGATCCTCTTTCCGCCCCCCCTTTCAGAGGTTCTCCTCTTTCTTGCCAAGCAGGGCTCTGCTCTGGGCACTATCAAGGGCTACCTGTCTGCCATTTCGGCCTTCTTAAGGCTCCCTGATCAGCCTTATCTTTTCCAAGTCCCCTGTTGTAAATAGATTCTTGAAGATCATCACTCACATGTTTCCTCCTGTTTATTTCGTGATGCCTCAGTGGGCCTTGAACCTTGTTCTGACTTATTTGATATGTGCTCCTTTCGAGCCACTTCACAATTGCCCTCTTCATCTTCTAACTCTTAAGACTGCATTCCTGGTTGCCATCACCTCTGCCAGGAAAGTGAGTGAGCTCCAGGCTCTTTCTTCTAAACCTCCATTCCTTTCTGTCCATCCGGACAAGGTTGTCTTGCGGACGCATCCCCCATTCCTGCCCAAGGTAGTCCCAGCCTTCCACATTGGGCAGTCCATCACCTTGCCCACCTTCTTTCCCCCTCCGCATCCCTTGAAGGAGGAAGAGAGGCTCCACCGTCTGGACCCAAAATGTGCGCTCTCATTCTATCTGGACCGCACATGCCAGTTCCGGGTGGATGACCAGCTCTTTGTTGGTTATGTGGGCGCTAAGAAGGGACGTGCTGTGCACAAATGGACCATCTCTCGGTGGGTCATCTTGTGCATCAAGGTTTGCTACTCCTTGGCGAAAAAGGAGCCTCCTGTTAGGCTGAGGGCCAATTCCACTCGGGCCACGGCGGCAACTACTGCCCTTGGTCGGGGAGTCCCCTTGCAGGACATCTGTCAGGCAGCTACTTGGGCCTCGCTGCACAAGTTTGCTAGACACTACTGCCTGGACAGTCAAGTCCGGAGAGATGGCTTCTTTGGCCGTTCCGTTCTCCAGGACTTTCTGGTGTTATCATTGGTTCGCAGACCTACCACCGGGGTTGGTATTGCTGGGGTATCTATTCTAAGGTAAGGAATCTAACACTAACCTGTTTCTTTCAGATGCACAGGTTACTTACCTTCGGTAACGATATATCTGTAAGAAACAGTGTTAGTGTTCGATTCCTTACCGCCCCACCCATCCTCCCTGTTCTTGCGAACTGATATCTAGGGTTAAGGTTCATCCCTTTGAGGGCCCTAGTTTCATGGCACCAGTGTTGGTTTTTATCATGGCTCTGCGTTTTTGGTGTGGAAAAGCTGAGTATAAGATCTGACGTCAGCGCTCTAGGGTGGCGTCTAAGTACTCCGACGTCATCCCGGCGCCGACGACTGACGCGGAGACGCAGACGACGCCTACCGACGCACAGGGGTACTGCTACGCCAATCTTTCCGGATCCATTCTGATGCCTGGGGATATTCTATGGTAAGGAATCTAACACTAACTACTGTTTCTTACAGATATATTGTTACCGAAGGTAAGTAACATGCGTCGGGACCAATGGGTCCCGTCCTTGGGGTGGGTACACCCCTATTATGCCACCCACCAGTGGGAGGGAGGCATATGCCTCACTCTGGTTGACTAAGGTCCCCCCTCTGCAAGATGGCAGGGAGTGAGAGTTGTACTTCACCTCGCCTCCTCCGCCTGAGGGGTGGAGTTGGCAAAGGTGGGCACACCTCTCTTCATCACTTGGGTTTCCCACTGATTTTCCCGCCCAAAGTGGGGGTGAGAACCAGTGGGGGCCAGTTCCTGAAAGCAGCACCATGCCTGTTGAAGCTCACAAAGGCGGCAAGCCTTTGTAGCTTCCCCTTCGTGGACGTTGCCCATCCTGGGGGAGGACTGAAAAAAAGAGAAGAACTGAGAAGCAGGAAAGAATTCAACCATTACTAAATCTAATGATTACATCAATTAATCATGGATACAACTTGAAAATTACGAGTTTTTTCTTTTATTGGATCCCTCCTATTATTCACATTTTATCCATGTTGGAATGGAGTTACTGTAAGTTGTGGTACATAAAACACTCAAATCCTTATATATACAAAAAATGTGACAAAATAGTACAAAGCGTTACAAAAGTCACACAAAGCCGAATTAGATAAAATGTGAATACTTGGAGGGATCCAATAAAAGAAAAATCTCGTACTTTTCAAGTTGTATCTATGATTATTTGATGTAATCATTAGATTTATTAATGGTTGTATCCTTTCCTGCTTCTCAGTTCTTCTTTTTTCAGTGCATGATTTGCCCCTGAGAAGTAGGGTGATTGAGGCTTCCCCCGTTTTTATTGTTCCATCCTGTGGGAGGAGGCTTAGCACCTGGTCCCAGGATGTGCATTGTTTCAGGCACCCAAGAGCAGTAGGCACTTAACCAGGGGTCCAGAAACATGTCTAGTGGTGGCAGCTGAAAGCAGCCGCACAGCCTGGACACTAGTGGTAGGTCATTTTCAGGCTGCATCTCTAAGATGCCCTCTGTGTGTATTTTTCATTAAGTCACACACTGGCATCAGTGTGGGTTTAATGTGCTGAGATGTTTGATACCAAACTTCTCAGTGCAGCCATTATGGTACTGTGGAGTTTGTAATGACAAACTCCCAGCACCATATACTCTTAATGGCAGCACTGCACTCACTGTGTAAGAATGGCCTTAGTCACTGTGGGGGTACAGGGCTCATGCACCTGTACCCTCACCACTGGTATAGTACACCCAGCGAGAGGGGTGACTGATCTATGCCAGGGCAGTGGGTTGTAGGCATGGCACACAGGGATGTGTGCCATTTCGACTCTTCACTCTGTTCTGTAATAAAAAAAAAAACGCGGCCTGCAAAGGCAGTGTGTGAGTGTAAAGGTACAGGACCTGTAAGGGTGGCACAATAAAAGCTGCAGCCCTTAGAGGCCTTCCCTGGTCATAGTGCCCTGGTTACCATTTACCAGGAGCTGACTTGGGGCCAGAGAGTGCCAATTGGGTTTTGTCTTCAGTGCTGTTTTAGGGAAAGAACATAGGCCCTGGATACCTGATTGGTAGGAGCCCAGGGCACACTCCGCCAAAGTACATCTGCAGTTCAGCAAACAGTGGGGGGCAGCCATGCAGAAAAAGGGCCCTTTCTCACACACATCCACCGATTTCAAATTTGGATTACTGAATAGTCAACAATGACTAGAATGTGGATCCTGTAGCGTTCTCCCCAGCCCGGTAGCAATTAAATGAGCATGCCATACACGGAGCTCTGTAGTGCACGTCTTTATTGCCCATGCTGCGTCATAAATGTTATTACACACCCAACCGATTAAGTAATTCTCCTACGGAGTCCATTAGGGATCAGAAGGGTCCTGCTATTCATATTTACAAGACACTACAGCTACCCTTTTGTTAAATAAAAAGTACAAATATTACCAATCTTGTTGTGTGAGGTTGATGAGGTGTAGGAGAGAGGCCTACCTTGGGTACAGGTGATGCAGAGGCAGGTTTATGAGGTGGGCTCTCCGGACTCTCAGGTGGACATGTCTCACTTCTAACATCTGAACATCGAGGCAGGTGCTTGAAATGTGACTAGTGTCTCGTGATGGACTTTCCAGGACATTGAGCAGTTACCATATGTCCTTTGCTTGTCACAACCGTCAGCAGGCCAGCATCAAACGGAGCATTTGACTTGCGTTTCTCATTTTGTTTGACCAGGACCTGGTCTCCTTCCCTGAAAACTGCATCCTGAGCACATCTGCATTTGTCAGTGTAGGTCTTCATTCTGGACTTGTGAAAGGAATCCGTTGTATGGATCTTGTCTGCATTGTTCGACAGATTAGTGGTCCATTGTGGCAATTTTGTTCCCATGGCTCTCTCAAACATCAAGGTGGCGGGGCTTTCACTGGTCGTGGAATGGGGAAGTTGACTTGTAAGCTTAAAGGGCTGAACCGAAAGCTTGACTTGAGGTCACTTTCTTCCAGCGCAGCACACTGAGCTACTCTTTAGGGTGCCCAGGAATTGTTCGACATTTGCCTATGGCCAGAGAAGTGTACTTCTCTGATGTTTAACATTCATATTAGTGAGAAAGTCCTTAATCTCCTGGGTATTTTAAGGTGGGTCATTGTCAGACTTGAAAATGGAGGGAACACCTCATGTTGCAAAAATGTAATTTAATGTCCCTATCACTTAGTCATGTGTGGCTGATGATAGGTCTTCCAGAAGGGGAAGTTGTGAGTACTCATCAAAGAGTACAATGAGATGATGTCCATTGTTGAGGAGATCCAAAGAAATCCACTGCAATCCTCTACCCACACTTGCTTCGGAAGATGAGATATAACTAGTGGGTGCTGTGTTGTTTTGGGAGATAAGAAGTTAAACAAATGACAGGCCTTTAATTTTCTTTCAACTCTTTCAAGGTGAGGAAACTACACTCCGTCTCGTAGAGCTCTTGTAGTGGCGAGAATGTCACAATGACCCTTGTGTGCTAGTTAAATAACTTGTTGTCTCAGACTCTTGAATAAAAAAAATGTTGAACCTCGTAATATAATACCGTTTTGAGTAACAAAGTTCCTCGCTCACATTTGTGAACTTTTGATATTCAAAGTAATCTGTAAGAGTATGTTTATGGATTTTTATGCAATAATGTCTTTGAAGACAAGCGTATCTCAATTAGTGTTCGTAGCAGCATGCATTTGTTAGACTGATATAGCTGCAGGTGTGCTTGACTATGAAGTTAATAATATATGCCTCTAGAGGGAGGAGCCATGCATGAGACCAAGATGGCTGCATGAGGGCTCGGCTCCGCCGACCCCTTCTTCCAACTGCAATATCCTGAATGATATCCTGATGCAAGACCCCACCAACTAACGGCGGAACTCAAGCGACGCTGTTCGCGGTGCTCCCGGACCTCCTGCGAGGTCTAGAACCGGAGCTGCGCCGGCCTGAATTGATATAGACCGGGGGCGAAAACCGGAAGTCGCCGGTCCGGTCCCTGAACTCTGGTGCGAGTGGTGAGTGGTCGGAACCGCAGAGACGCAGAGGGGGCCTGATTGCATCGGGGAGGTCTCTGGCCCCGTGTGGAGGACCCGAATTGGCTGAGCACGGGGAGGCGCAGAGACTGAGGTCAGCTCTACGCTGTGTTAAGGAGGTGCACTAGCGGGCCCTGCCATCGGAGTAGAGCCGCGCTACGATTCCCTGCCTCCAGAGTGCCCAACGTGTAAACAACCTGCTGCGAAGGACGTTGGGGGCTGATAACAGCGAGTAACGTGGCCCCAAGTCTGCAAAGGGGCCCGAGCTGATCAAGATTGCGGCCTGCAGGAAATGGAAAGTTGGAGTCCCCGAGGGCTCAACTAGATTTGTGCAGAAGAGCGGCTAGCAGTGGCTGAGGCGCCCGATTGTGGGGGCGAGGCTGGTGATGCGCTTGGGTGAGGGGGCCCAGAGAAGAATCCGGCCCAGAAGTAATTGTCCCTGGAAGCGGTGACGGGGTGCAATATTGGGGTCCAGTGAGTGGAGGCAGCAGCGGAGGGATGCACTTTCCGTGGCTTAATGGTGATTGCTTGTCTTGTCCGCTGACCTCTGCGCACTGCACCACAGACCTGGCAAACGATGCGCCGTGGGTGTAATTCAAGAACAGGGTGGCGGCCGTGCGATCTCCTGAGTGTCTGGCTGCTTGGTGATTGCCGGCTTTGACCCCCCCCCCCCCCCCGCGCCGCTGACTGTCGAAGAAGCGATGCAGGTTTTCTCCTGCGGTTGAGGTCGGGAGCCTTTGTGGTGGAGGGGCGGCGGCCGCCCCTTGGAAAGACCATCGTTGCCACTGGAGTTGGAGTGAATGGTGGTGTTCCTGCATGCTCCCTGAGATGTGACGGCCTTCACTGAGAACAGGTACCTGTTTTGTAGTGGAATTGTTGTCAGTCACGGGACAGCCCAGGGACACAAGGTGGGCCCTGGGATTCTGGACTCTGGCGGAGTTCTCGTAAATTGAGAGCAGAGATGGGGGTTGACTTGCACCCTGATGGCGACTAAACCTGATGCGGACAAGGCCTTGCCCCGATCCTCTAGGGGGCCGAAAAGTGTTCAGTCTAACAAACTGGATCGTTATACGATGCCTAAAGGCTCCCCTACAGAGTCAAGTTGGACCCCATTGGCGGGAGGAACTTTCTTGGGCTCTCCTGCAGAGCCCACACTCACAAATGTCATGGCGGCCATAAACTGTGTCCAATCATCCTTGGGTTAAAAATGGAAGCATTGGACAATAAACTTGACACCGTCACGATCTAGGTCAACTTGATACGAGCAGATCTTACAAAAGCAAGTGAAAAAGTCAAATCGCTCGATATTAAGACTGCTAGCTTAATTGACGATGTGGCTTTGTTGCAGCAGGAGGTACGTGATCTTAAGGCTTCCAGAGACCTGAGAGACCGGAAGCTCGACGAATACAAAGGAAGGGCCAGGCGCAACAATATACGCATCCTTGGTGTGCCTGAGAGAGCAGAGGTCCTGGCGCCAGACCTGTTCATGGAGATATTATCCTCAACTATCTCAAGCCTAAGGGGCTGAGCAACCTTTTCACGATCGAGCGAGCCCATAGAGTGCCAGGCCCAGGCCTGGGGCTCCCCCTCACCTGATGATTGCGAGAGTACTGAATTTTCGTGACAGGGATGTGACCCTGCAGGCAGTTTGAGGGGGGGCCCACTGCGATACGAGAACGCCACGCTTTCCTTTTTCCCAGACTTCACCCAGATGGTGCAGAAACAGCAAAGTTTTCGGCAGGTGAAGAAGAAACTTAGAGACAAGGGACTTAAATACGTCATGATGTACCCGGCTCGTCTACGTGTGGAAATTGAAGGGAGGGCCTGGTTTTACGATAACCCTGAGGTGGCATCGGACTGGGTTGACAGCAGACACTCGAATGAGCAGGAGGGGCAAGACCGAGGTGGAGGAGAGGAGCAGCAGGAGCAGGGGTGCAGGAAGCCGTTGGAACATTCTAGCTGTTTTGGATTGTCAGGTGGTGAGGCGGATCTACAGCTAGTTTATTTGCTCTACGCTGTTGACTGTAAGATAGCTGGGGATTGCGGTTTTGGGGTTGGAGGAGGTGGGGGGGGATTTGGTTCTCCTCCCAGGTACTACCTTTATTTAGTTTGGCTATTGGGTGACTGGCACACTGCTAGTTGGGGATGGGCGTCAGCCGTATGCAGGGGTGCAGGGTTGGGGGGTGGGAGTCTGAACCAACAGGGTTTCCTAGTATTGAGGTTTTATTGTATGTAGAATTGTTAGCACAATGTTTTTTTTCTTCATTTCTTTTTTTGCATCAGGAGACAATGTTATAACAATATGGATTCCATAACAGTATAATGTTGAATGTTAGACGAGGATCGGGGATAAATGTAATTAGTTGGAATGTGAACGGCCTCGGTGATAAAATTAAGAGAGGAATGGTTAGCCAATTTATTAGACGTAATTCTCCAGATGTAGTGCTGCTGCAAGAGACTCATCTTGTTGGCAATCGTTGCATGGCCCTACATAAAGGGGGTTATAAATTGGCTGCACACTCTGGTCACTACGGGGTCCAGGGGGGTTGGTATATTGGTGAAAAAGTATTTTCCCCTGCATATTCAAGCTACTTGGGCTGACCAGCGGGGCCGATACGTTGGGGTGTCAGGGCAGTGGGAAGGGAAAAATGTTACTTTCGTCTCTGTTCCGCCTGGCCTTCAATCCGACACCTTCAGGGATCTGGGTGCAATCTTCCTGACTGCCGCTGGGCCTCCTTGCAATGGGGCAGACTTTAATGCAGTGGTGGACGGAGAGTTGGACAGGCACCCAGCCCGAGCCCTGTGGCGGCTTCCCGAATTTTTAGATACAACGGGATTGGTGGATGGGTGGAGGGTGCGTAATCCGTATGAGGTGCACTACACACATGTATCTGCAGCTCACCACAGCCTCTCTAGAATAGATTATGTGCTGGTACCAGCGGCACAGGCCGCTACGGTTCGGGAAGTAAGACACCTGGAAAGAAGAATCTCTGATCACTCTCCAATTTGGCTTCAGCTGGAAGTGGGATGAATGGATGTAGGCAGAGTAGCCCCTATCAGTGCATGGCACTTGAAAGACCCCGTCACCAAGAAGGAGATTGTTAAAATCACGGAGAGATACTTCCAAGAAAATATAGCCACAGTGGACTCGGCGCAGCCTTTGGGAGGCATATAAAACTGTTATTCGGGGGGAGGTTTTATCCCTGGTAGCGGAGGGAAAAAAAGGCAAAGACAGGCAGACCTAGAGAGGGCAGAGGCAGAAGTGGCGAGGTTGGAGGAGGAGGAGGTGTCCAGGGCAACAACCCCTGAGGGTGTACATTGGTTAAAATTGAGGCAGGATGAATAAAGAGGCCTAGCTAGGGACAAGGCTAGGGCGCGGAACGAGGAGACTCGAAGCAGGGTGTAGGAGCACGGGATAAAGCAGGTAAACTGATAGCGTGGCTTGAAAAGGGGGAATGGGCCTCGAGGCTGGTGCCAGAATTGCAGGGAGAAAACTCCAGTACTGTTATAGACCCACAAGCTGTAGCGGACAAATTCTCGAAATACTATGGTGAAGTGTATACCTCGGCTGGGGTACTCTGAGGCGGAAAACAGTGAAATGATTAAAGACATCCTGATGCCCACCCTGTCAGATGACAATCAGGAATACTTGGACTCTCCGTTTACAAATGATGAGGTGGCGCTGGCTATCAGAGGTGTGCATTCCAGGAAAGCCACGGGCCAGAATGGAATTCCCATCGAGCAACACAAACTGAGTGCCAATAAACTAGCTCCGTTAGTTCGATCCATGTTTGAGGAGAGTAGGGATAAGGGTCAGCTCCCTTACGATCAGCGCGTGGCCAACATAGTTGTCATCCACAAAGCGGGGAACCCCAAGACGCTCTATCCATCCTACAGGCCTATTTCGTTGCTGAATGCTGAGCCTAAGGTGCTGACGAAGTTGCTAGCGACAAGGTTAGTCAAAGTCATCACCACGTTGATACACCCGGACCAGTCCGGCTTCATGCCACATCGGAATACGGCCCTTAATTTACGCAGGTTGTACAGGATATTGGGTAAGACACAGACGATACAGGAGCCGGCAGTACTGCTGTCATTGGACACCACCATGGCTTTCGATAGGGTCGAGTGGCCCTACCTGTTCGCAGTTCTGGGGAAGATGGGTTTTGGACCGGAGTTTATTGACTGGGTACGTCTTGTATATGCAAATCCCCTTGCTAGGGTGGTGGTAAATAATCGAAAGTCGGACGATTTTCTCCTTAGAAGGGGCACAAGACCGGGATGTCCCTTGTCCCCGCTCCTATTCGCCCTGGCGCCCTTGGCGTCGTGGGTTAGGTGGGATAGATCTATTTGAGGCTTGCGATGGACGTTGGAATGGGAGGACAACATTTTACTGTACGCTGACAACATCCTGCTTTATCTCACCAATCCAAGGGGATCCCTGATGTGTTTTATGGATGTGCTTGCCATATTTGGGAGGTACTCCGGTTTTGCCATAATCTGGTCGAAATCAGTGCTTTTCGTTCTCAGGGTTGACCCACCGGTCATCCCGGAGACTTGCCCGATACAAATCGAGCCAACAGGATTTAGGTATCTCGGTATTTATGTCACGCTTGACCCGAGGTTAAGATATGCTAATCTGGGCCCTCTGCTGGCTCGGTTTAGAGGAGATGTGGCGTGTTGAAAGGCGCTTCCACTTTCGCTCCTGGGAAGAGCGGTACTGTTTAAGATGATGGCCCTTCCCCGATTTCTCTACGCACTCCAGAACGCAATGGACCTGGTGCTGGCTTCCTACTTCAGGGAAATAGAAGCCCTCCAGATACAGCTTCTCTGGGACGGTGCACCCCGTATAGCATTCTCTAAACTCACTCTCCCCTGGTATGATGAGGGGGATAGGATTGCCGGACCTGCGCAAATACTACTGGGCTTCTCAATTAGCAGCGGTGAACCATACTATATACGGCCCCCTGGGGATCCCGGGTATGCCATGGACCGTTGGCACGTACCGGGGGGTGATTTCACCAGGGCACTTGATGCCAGACCCTGCCGGTTACCCCTTGTGGGACCAACAGCGCACGCTGTGCAAGTGTGGCATGCGGCAAATAGGCATCTCAAGTGGGAGGGGAAGCTCACCCTAGCCACCCCATTGTGGAACTCTGAGAAGCTGGGGAGTTTATGGAAGTCCATAGGATTTGACAAATGGGACTTTATTGGGATCACACAGATCAAAGATATTTGGGGGAAGGGCACAGTACACGCTTTTAGTTCTCTTAAGGAACAGTATCGTCTTCATGACAAAGGGCAATATCGCCACCTTCAGGTTAGGCATGGACTACTCACGCATATTCCTAGAGACACGACTCCTCCTGTGGCCTTCCCACTTGAAGACCGAGTGCTGGACGGCCACCTCCCAGAGAAGACTGTCTCATTAATATATAACAAGCTTATAAATTGCATGGAGGACCCACTAGTACTCGTCAGGACTCACTGGACTGCAGAGGGGGTGGAAATGGATGATGAAGATTGGCGTGAGGCGGTTACCTCGCTGCGGGTGGTGGCGGTCCAGATGAGGCTTAGATTAGTGCGATTAAAGATACTTCACAGGACATATGTCACCGGGCCTCGCCTGGTTCATATGGGTCGAGCGACGAGTGTCTGAGAGGATGCGGGGAGATCGGGTGAGAATCCATGATACGCTGCGAGAAGTCCTGGGGGTGGAGTTGCGGCCGGAAGCCCACAGATTTGAACACGCATAGGAGACAATGGGTTACGTTGGCATGTATGTTAGCGAAGCGTAATATTGCTCAACTGTGGGGAGCTAGCCAGCCGCCTGGGTCGGGAAATGGGTGGAAGATTTAGACTGGTTTATGTTTAGGGAGAGGTCGGTCTACGTGGCACGGGGTTGTCCCGAGAAGTGGGGAAAGGTCTTGGGAGACTGGAATCAATACCGTGGAGATAGCTGTACGCCCCCGATGCGTGTGGAAGGAGTGGAGGTGCATGAGTCCCGTTGATCCACTATTTATATATTGTGCTTACTATCTTGAATGATATGGAATTGTAATTATGACAATTATGAAAGCGTCTAATGTCACCTGATGTGGTTGTTAATAAAAAGATTTTAAAAAAAATAATATATGCCTCAGCTGCTTTAGATGTTCTGTTACGCTGCAGTGGTACTCAAGAAGAAGAATCAGTGGGATTTCGATCTTTCCCTGGCCAATCACAATAGTATAATCATACTCTTGTTGTCACAATCCCCACTTCTTGATGCGAGGGGGCATCTTGGCTTTCGGATTTCCAAAGCTGTTGAGGAACACCTAGTGATCAGCCACAAAGGTGAAGCGCTTTCCATATAGAAACACATGGCTTTTTTCTCAAGCCCACTCCACAGCTAGGCTTTTTTTTTTCAGGTTGGGAATAAGTATGTTCGGTCTGCAAAAGACTCCTGCTCGCATAATCCACAATGTGTCTCTGAGTATTGCCGTGTCAATTGTGCTGGGCAAGGATTGCACCCAGCTCCAACAGGCTTGCATCTATGACCATTATGCCTGGGCAGTAAATTCCATTCCGCTCGTGGAATTTGGGTAATTTCGCTTTCCGTGGAGAACGCCAAATTGCCCAAAATTGTGCGTTCCGTGACTTTGCAACGTTTTTTGCGTGTTCGCGTTCTCAAAATGCGTGTTCGCGAGATATTTTCCCCCAAGCACGAAAACAGAAATTGCGAACAGCAAAAAAGCAGTGCGAACAAGCAATTCCGCGTGTTCGTGGAATTTTTGCTTGTTCGTGGAGATTTTTTACCGTTTTGCAGAGATTTGCGTAACGCGATTACGGAAATTCCGCCCACTCCTAATGACAATCTCAGTTTGTAGTTTTAGATCAAAATAGGCCCTTTAAGTTGTATTCTCAATTGTGTGTTTTATTTTCTTAAAGCTCGGATCACATTCATGTGATCACTTGAACTTTCACTTTTGTTAAATCTCAATGGGACCCTGACTGTGGCAAAGTGACAAATGTACTGGGAACAGTAACTAGACATGTTGAGGAAAAATCGCACCATGGTCACATCCTGTGGGGGACAAATGGATAATAAGGCTTGCACTTTAGCCAGATCTTGTGAACCCTTTTTCACAGAAAATATGGCAGAAAAAGTTTAATTTTGTGAAACTCACACTTTTATGTTTTCAAAGTGAGACCTGCGTGAGCAAGCACATGGCATACTTGTGTAAGGGCTTTGTCATGTTCCTTTTGAGTGGCCCCAAATACCAGTATATCATCACTAATTCAAAGCATGTGTGACAGGCTGTATTATGCAACGAATTACATCCTGAAAAAGTTCTGTAGCTGACGACACCCCAAAGCATAGTATTTTATATCTGAACAAACAAACCTAGGTCAAAAAGGTAGTAATGCAGCTGCAGTTATCTTCTAGTTCAAGTTGATGACACCCCATGTTCAGATCAATACGGGAAAAGACCTTAGTGCCATTCAGCTGTGTAATCATGTCTGTACTGTGGGGACCTGGGTGTTGTGTTTATCGATTGCCTTGTTAGTTTGGCGCATATCAATACAAATGCACACAGCACTTCCACTGTTGTTTTTTGGCACTACCACCATGGGCGAAACACACAACGGGCTAGTAGAGCGTTCAATGATATCATGCTTCAGCAGTGTTTTGATTTCTTTCTCAACAGCTTCCTGTAGATGGAAAGCAATTTGACAATGTTGTTGAGCAACAGGATGAATGTTCTCATTAATGTGAAGTTGCACTTTCATTGTCTTAAGCTTTCCTAGTCCATGAAACAAAAACGGAAACAGACTTAACTATTTCAGGTTATAATTGATAGAGATCAGCCCCATGTCAGCAGCACTGAAATTGAGTAAACATGCACTTGATGAAGTACCTTGAAGAACATGAATTGGCGCTTGTACATTCGTCTTCTGGTGTCTCATGGTTGCTACAAATGATCCTTGACTTTGCAATGGCATCCCTTTTGGGCTCTGCATGCAGCCAAATCCACATGTTCACGTCATTTGGTGGTTGATATGATCGTCGCACAGTCATCTTCTTCATTGTCGCTCGACAATGAAGTTGAAGAGCCTTTGGAAGACGACTTCCTTTATTTTCCACTTGCCGCTATTGATGTTGCTATTTGACCTAGTGGGCGTGGCTAGAGTGCTTCAGGAATTTTCTGGCATCCAATTTGTCTTCTTGATGTAACGTAGTTGGTGTCTCTTTCGCTTTGCAAATCGTTATGAAATGGTATTCTTTCCCGCAGCCTTTGCATACTTGTCCAATGGTGGGATATCTGCCCTCGTGTGGGAAGGAAAATTCACTTCAGAAACACAGTTTTTATTTCTCTGAGACATCACTTTATGGCCCTCAACCTTGTGTTTCTTCTTACATTTCATGTTCAATGCGGATTCGCTCTAGACTATTCCAGCTTCCATATCAGCTGCTTGTCAATCTGAACGTTCCTCTGCTCTCACAGCAATGAGTACCTTCTCTAGACTGAGAGTCTCTCTCAGCATACGTCGCCTGAACAAATCGCACAGGCATATGTCGATGACTGAGACTTAGGTGTTCTTCATCATTGAATTACCTGAACTTACAATGCTTGACGAGCGTATCAATTCTTTCAGCAAACTCATTCATCATTTCTCCATCTTGCTGTCTTTCTGTGTTGAAGATGTACCTTTCATAGTTGACATTCAGCATTGTATTGAACTTTGGTTCTAATGCCTCCTTAATTTGGCAGTAAGATATTTCTTCAGCTTGGGGTATTTTCTTTAGCACTTCTTTAACTCCATCACCTGCAAGATTCTTGAAGTATTTGGTGAAATTTTTGTCATTTACTGCATCTAGGGTTTTGATAAAATCATTGAATGTTTTGATCTATGTAGTCCATTTGGTGTCGCAATGGTTTCAGGAAGGCAGAGGTGCCATATTTGACACTCTTCTCCGCAGCCATTGGGACCCTTCAAAATCTTGAAGACTTTTTGAGTTGTGCTGAGCCCAACCGACTACCTCAGTGGTTACCACTTCAAATACCACCGGCGTCATACACGTAACTGTGCGTTCACTTGGATGCTACTTGCCACTTTGCCCGCACTGGTCTTCGACCAGGGCTTGACTCGATGTCAGACAACTCCTTCGTTCTCGCTGGTAAGTACAGTTATGTTCTTGACACCTGTTCGTGACTGCCTTTAGCATTACTTTGCACCTGGATGCTTCTGCTTTTGGTGCGCATTTGCACCTGGCTGTTGCTGCCTTCAAAGCTTTGTACCTGGTTGTCTCTGCCTTTAGCGCTATTGTTCCGTAAATATGATGAGTCTTCGATACGTTGTGGTGCAGCATCTCTTCTTTCGGCCTTACCAGCAGGTTCCAGCCTGACTGTGAATAGGCTTCTCCATAGGGCCTGCGCCTTCTTTGAAAATCTTGCACTGGCTGGAGTTGTGTTTTGACTCCACATACGCCAACTGTAGACTGCTTCACTTCTACTGAGGTGCATGTGGCACATAGGAGCAGTTTGCAGCAAACTCTCAGGAAGAGCAGTCTTGTTTCTTTGGGCACATATCACCCACACATCCCCAGTTGTAGCATCCTCACCAGCCCAGTAGCATCCACATGACCATGCCACACATGTAGCTCTGTAGTGCACGTCTTTATTATTTTGAGTGCTGCCATTAACGGCATGCACTGCATCCAAACATTTATTAACCATGCCCAGTGATTGTCATTCTCATACAATACAAAGTCCATCAGAGACCAGAAGGGTCCTGCTATTCAAGACACTACAGCTCCCACCAGGCAACTTGAAGAAACTTTTTCCAAAGGTGTTTTTGCTGAGCCGATCACTTACCAAGGAATCCTTGCCACATGAGACATGGAATACATTCTTTTTGGTTATGTGTCTGCTCTGCGAAATGAGGGCTTCGCAAATTTGGATCTTTCTATTCAACATGGCTGATAGCTGAATAATGGGTCATGTGAGTGAGGACCTTCCCTGTGCCCAAACGTCGGAGCACTAGATGTTCTGAATTCGGTAGCTTATTTTGATATTGTTCTTCTGATGTGACTGGATAGTTTTCTTTATTCATAGTAGTTGCTAGATCTCTTATCCCTGGGATTTGAGAAGTGACACCTTTCACCGGTTTTCCCTGTTATGTTTCGATTATCACTTACAGACACAGTTTCCTATCTTTGCTAGTCCCTTTAGTTTTGAAGTTGTGACTGGAACAGTTCTTCTGAGACGCCTACCTCCTCATTGTCATTACTACTAATCCCCCTCACTTCTTACTCCCTAACTTCCTCTGCTCCCCACCCCTTCAAACTCACTCCCTCCTGGTTACCTACTCAAACTCTGGGTTTGCAGGAAGTGATTGAAAGCAGAGCCTGGATAGCTGTTCAGGTATTCCATGGGCAGAAGTAGGAGAGTAGGTTGCAGAGTTAGCTTGTTGTGTCTTTTGACGTTATGTATGGCTATCTGAGGTCTGGATTCTCTCCTTTATCATCTGCTGAGTCCAGAGCTGTTCCCCGACTGCTCTTGTAGTCATAAAAAAACCTCCTACTTTTGTTAAAGCTTGAATGATCTCAACAATGGTGACAACTGGAGCACCCGTAAGTGACCCCAGCACAGAGTGGACCCAAACATCTGAGCTTATCCTTTTTCTTCGCTAATGGCTTGGAAAGGAGACTGTACAACAGTAAGAGCTATGGGAGTCTGAACTTGACTTGGGTCACAGCTCGTGTGAATGACTAGTGTGACTTTTGAAATATTTATGTCTGGCTTGGAAAGGAGACTGTACGACAGTAAGAGCTATGGGAGTTTGAACTTGACTTGGGTCACAGCTCGTGTGAATGACTAGTGTGACTTTTGAAATATGTATGTCTGGCTTGCTGCATGTCTCCTATTATTGTGTCGCCCTTGATCCTTGTTTAGGTAAATGGAACTTTAATGTGCGTGTGACTAATGCATCGACACGCATGGTTGCAGTGTCCTCAATTACATCCACGGAGCTTGTTGGCTTCACTGAGTGGTTCTGTCTCTGTAAATATGTAGTCTGAGCTGAGCCTCGTTGACTAGTTTGAAGATCAAGGAAGATTTAAAAAGGACGGATCACAGGGTTGAGAAGTCCATAAAGAGGCAACATATTTTGAATACAGAAAGAATGTGTATGTGTATCATCATTGGATGAGCAAGGAGAGGGCATACATTTGTGAAAAGAGAACTATTGTGTGTCCATTGGACACTATTAATTGTTTTGATCGATTCTGGGTCTATTAGCTTTCACATTTTGTAACAAGATATTAAGAAACATATTGTGGCAATATGTGTAGTGGTGACCCATCGTCAGCCAGGCTAGATTGAATCCGGGGCAAAGTGAGCAAAGCACCCTTCCAACTTAGGGCGAAAAAGCAAACACAAGGAGGTGATGGATGGAGCGCTGAAACTTTTCAGACACTCACCCCCAGTCACAGATCTGGGTTGAATCATATGGTGCGGAATCTCCATTTTCGTTACATGCAACTGCAGTCCACCTCTTTGCCTCTCTTTCAGAATACAATGTATTGCATGCACTAGATATTAGTGACCAATATGACATTACATGTGCAGACATTTATGGAGGATAAGTGATGTGCAACACAAGTTAGAATACATTTTAGACCTTTATGGAGGGGCGTTTGAATTCGGCCCTGACTACATGCTGAACTTTCCTATCTACACTTGGGCATTGTATGTTTTAAACTGGGAATTTCCTATCATTCAAGAAACAGGGCTAAAATAGTTTGCAAGATATTGTTTATTCAGTGTAACAAGATATATTCTGAACCGTTTTTTTTTGTCCATTTTGCTTAATTACGAAATGGAGACCTTTCGGGAGTGTAGAGATAACAGGAAATCCATTTCACAAGAATTGCCCAAGAAATTGATATCACAAAAACTGCCCAGTTCTTTCGAGGTCCTGGGATCTGGAAAACTCGAATGATCTTTGCCACATAAATGGTATACCTGTTCCCTGGGCGTGTATGTCTTCTGATTTATGTACTGTTCTTCTTCGTCACTGTCATAGTTTCGTATGTGTAAGTAAGTCATACAACCTTATTTCGAATCCAGTGGCAATACAAATCCTCCAGTTTATGAAAAAGCTGCTAAACACGAAAGATAATCCCCCTGTGCAGTTTCCTCCACTATAAAATTGTATCAGTGGATTATCCAAAAGGAATGCAAACGTACCTGAGGAACTGGTGCACTAGCTGCAAGCAACAGAGCCCATCATAGATACTGCCATGAAACCATTGACAGCTTCAGGACCTGGTGAATAAAGTTCACCAATCCTATGGATACATAGCTGCCCTCCTGAATCTTCAATAAAGGAAGAACTGCTCAAACTCCAGAAAGTGTACCCAAAAAAGCAAAGAATGTTCATAATGTGAGCTGTTTTATGCAGTGTGTAGATAATCTACCAGCTCACACTCGGGTTGAAAAAAGGCATTTAAAACATCTGATGCTCTATACTTAGGAAATTCCTAGTTGGAAACTACAATTTGACAACCAAAGGTAGGCAAGCATGGAAATCCCATTCTGCAAGAATGAACCGAGCTTGTTAAGCTACACAATTTGCATCTTTCTGAACGTTCAAAATTGTCAAAGTGCATTGTGGTTGAAAATCTCCAGTGGTTGAGACACACTGGTCTGAAATCCATTATTGGTTTATATAAGCTTGGGATTGCAATGATCCTAACCAAGAATACAAATCCTCTGGCCTTAGATTGCAATCCTTCTGCACAGCCAGTAACTTAAGGGTGCTTAACGCTAACCATTTCACTAACCAATCTTTAAGGACCAAGGGGGAAGGGAGCCTTAAGCACACCAAGGCTGCTCCACCACCTCTAGCAATAAAGGTACTATACCTAGCCTCAATGCATCTACGCTGACCAACTAATTCTCAGCCAGAAAATGATGATATCAGACACTAACAAAAATCTCAGACCCACTATCCAAGTCACACACTGGTTATTTTGGTGCTCTTGACTTATGGATCAGAATAGAGGCACCCCACTCTTATCGTTGAATTATTTGAAGGCACCCACATTTTTCACTCTCACTTTTATTGTGTCAAGCCCTGTTAAATAAAGTACCCTAGAGATCATTTGGATACTACTGTCCTGGATAGAACTTCGGCTTTCAGTGTTTGGGAGTTGGGACCTCTTCATGCTACATACTGTAACTGTGCACTCCTATAGTAATATTTGAAGTTCAGGGCACCTAGTGCACCCTTAAATTGTGAGTCACATGAGGTACAGGGATAATCAATTCTAGTCCTGGTGGCTAATCACACTTCCAGGGCTCTATGTGCATGGAATAACAAAAATAATTAATAGGTTTGGGAATGTGAAGTTTATGAGAGCAACTGCCCACAACTAAGCCTACCAGGGCATTAAATAATAGATCAGGCTGAAAGCTAAACTCCAGATTTGCTATCTTATTGAGACCGGAAACTGTTTAAAGATGGATCCGGTAGGAATAGATGATAGGTTAGAGCAGGCTTCTCCAACGAGTAGCTTGTGAGCTATTGGTAGCTCGCAAGCTACCTGTGAGTAGGTGTATGTGTGCAGCTATCCTACAATATTAGAAGTGTTTGCTTGGCTGAATTTATTTATATCAAAATTACAAAGTATGAATTTGAGACGAAAATGTGTGTATTTACAGAACTCATGATGATTTTAGGAGAAAAATGGCTGAGTTTCATATGTATTTTTAAAGCGGATACTTGAAAAAACAATCATGTAGCGGTGGGGAGAAATATTATTAATATTACTTTTGTGCCTTGAGCAGTGCAGCTCTGCCTGCTATCCATTACCTATGTAAAGGCATTCCAAATTGACGAAGCCTATTTTACATTACTGCTGGTAACCTTGCCTAATACACTGAGGTCATCATTGCTGGTCTTCTTGCATAGCGTGGCCACTTGTCTGATGTTGTCACTATTACAACACTAGTAACACAGTAGCTCGGGATAATTTTTGTTTCTACATAAGATGGTCAGCCCAGCCCAGGAGCTGTTAAGTTGTAAATAAATAGAATGCATCCGTGACTTAACCTCCTCTAGGACTCTCTGTAGATTTGATACTGGCAGGCTATCTTGGGAGGAATTTATCTATAGCTCTGTGTCATCAGCACAGGGTTGGCTGCTACGTCAGTATTTTTCTGGAGCCTACACATAGAGGTCAAATATATATTAACGACTACAGGGGCAATTGGAGACCCCAGTAGTTCTCTCCGAGATCAGTGTCCGCTTAACCTTATATATCATTGGCATCCACCAATATCAGCAGGATATATGGAGAATTTCTAAAAGGTTCCAGCTTTTAACAATTTTATCACGATAGTGACAATGATCAGACGTCAAATGAAAGCTTTTTTAAAATGTCTTTATTGAGTTTAATCCAGTGAACATGACTGAGAAAAACAAACATTGCCACTCGAAGATCCCGACAAAGGCGTGAAATCTAAACATTCTGTAGTGTAGTTCCTATTATCCCAATAGGCTCTGCGCATTGGAATAATACCTTCAATAGTATAGGCCTAGACCAGACGTTAACTAGGTCTACTACTGTCGATATTAGACTTAAAGTTTTGGGTTTTGCCAGCTAGCTCAGAGTTCACTAGAAACTTTCTCGAATAGGCAAGGAGGAGTTGAACCTCCCTGGATAGACAAGAAGGGATTTAGTTTCTGACAACCATAGAACATGACAACTTTGCTCTCCCCTAATCAAGAGTGTATCTCGAGAGTCGTGTGAAAACAAAAGGCAATTTATTTTACTCAGTCAGTACGTGCATTCTTAGTCTCATCAGATTGTAGAGAAAAGGAAGAGACGGGCGTGTTCAATAAAAGATGTTATTTATTGATCAGTCTCTTTTCTCGTACAAGAGAAATGGATCGATATTATTGCAATACTTATGGTTAGGTAAAGTGCATACATTAAAAGCAGAAGTATAAAATAATACTGTAAAAACATTGATATGGTTTCTAGGCCATATGAAGGTTTAAAATGAATAAGATATATTACATACACATATACATTTGACTAATCGTACTCAACTGGTGTTTCTAACTACGCCTACCCCGTGTACCTGACCTAAGTCTAATGCGTGGGCGGGAATAGAAAGTTACAGTTTAAGTTAAGTTTGTTTTGCCAAGTGACTGACTAAAGAATTCTCTGCGAGGGGTTATTCAGTTCTGTACCTGGAATCTAGGATGGATGAGGGATGGTATCTCTCGTCTCTGGTCTCGATATTCCAGGCTGCCTGCGAGGGCTACCCGGAAGCGCCGGAGCTGGATTTCTCGGCAGGAGAAAAACGGCTTCTCGTTCTCAGCGCGTCAGGAAGGCGGGGCTGCGCCAGCGGGGTCTGCTCTGCTCTGGGCTTCGGCAAGTCTGGCTGCTCCGTCCTCGTCACCACCGCGTGTGTTTGCATAGGGCAATATCGGTAATATTTATACCTTTAAGGTGCCGAGATTGACGTAAGGATGGACATAGATACGTCAATAAGGATGTCATACGACCAGGTCGTTAGCACATTCTTTTGCTGAAGTTCTTGGTGAAATCAAAACAATGGCCGCAGGGTTTTTCCCAGGTTGTCATAGGTTTGATTTGTTTTGAGAACTCCGTATGCCTTATCAGGGGCTGGAGGAATATCGCTTGTCTAATTAGATGGCAAGCGTTATGACCTAATCAGATAACACGCTCCTGTGCCGTAGTGTGGCTTTATCAGATAACGGTTCCTGCATCATGGGGGTTTTCTGCCTCACGGGATGGCTGCTAGTTAACTTGTTAGTTTGTTAACCAGAATAGGGTCAGGAATAGGGGGATCAATACAGAACCTATAGGAATACATCACAATTCAATAAGAAAGAAAGATTGTCTTAGGACTATACATTGAATGACTACATTTTCAGTTATACATACATCGTGAGCTTTACGTCCAGACATATTAATGTGTGAGGGGGGTCGGGCTACAGCACTTACACATGGGCTGTCAGTCGTTCGGTCGTGCGTCTGTAGCGGCCTCCGCAGTGGCGGCCCGCTCCAGAAGGTGCGTCTGTAATTGGGACCATATTTCGTGAATGCGGCAGGAGCTCGGCATAGGTGTGCAATTGGTCCTGACAATATGTAAGATCAGTCAGCCAGTCTTTAAATTTGGGCGCTCGTCCTCTGCTCCATCAACAGGCAATTTGTCGCTTAGCCAGCAAGAGTGCCAAAGAGGCGTATCTTTGCATTGGCACAGCCAGGGCCCCAGTGTATCCGAGGAGAGCAACTAGGGGGTCGTCGGGAACATGGAGGCCAGTCATCTGGTCCAATGCCCCAAGCACCTCCAGGCAGTAGCTTCTAATAGGGGTGTGGGGGGCAGGCGCATCAGTTATGCAGCTGTATAATATAAGCGATGTAAAAATGTATAGTAAATGATACGCAGCCTACTGTTAGCAGATATTCGTCCAGTCTGCTGACAGCAATAGGACCATTGATCATCCGAGAGGGGGGAGCCAAGCCCCTCCTCCCAGTACACCCTAGACAATTGGGGGGGGGGGGTCATGTGCGCAGTCTGCCTGGGTGGTGCGATACAGCACTGAAACATCGTGGGAAGGGTGTCCAGCTTGAGAAGAGGGTAGAGGGGTCATGGTGGGGTGGGGGAGCTCCTGTGGAAATAATGGGGTTAAAGCTCTGATGTCTTGTCACAAGCGGATGTAGAAAAAACATTCCAGTGGGGTGGGTGAGGAGTCGCCAAAAAACTCATAGCTGGTGCGAAATTTACCATTAACATATAGATCCACCCAAGTCCGGGTAGGGAGTTTCTGGAGGAGTTGGCGGCAGCCTCCCTCCTGTGTGACCGGGATGTCGAGTCTGCCAGGCAGGGGCAGCAGGGGGGTAGTATGGTATAGGCATATGGAGGCGGCGGGCCAGGTTTCGCCAGGCACCGGTGGGGCATTCTACCGAGGTGGAGGTTAGGTGTCTCAATGGCCAGAGCGCTTAAATAGGCGGAGTATGGGATTGGAGTCATGTAGCTGGCCTAAACCGCAAGGTTGGGCATGTAAGGAGGGGGATTCGCCCAGTATGCCGCATAGTGGGCCTGTGCGCAGCTAAAGTATAGTTCTAAGTCTGGGATTTCAAAGCCTCCAGCACTAAAAGGTCGAGTGAGGATGTTCCAACTCAGTCTAGGTTGTTTCCCGCCCCAGGTGAGCCAGATAAGTTGGGTTTTTAAAGCTTTGAAAAAGTTTCTGCTGGGGGCGTATGGGATATTAGTGAATAAGTATAGCAATTTAGGCAGAATGATCATTTTTATTAGCATGGTTCTTTCAGCGAGTGAGAGTGGCATAGCGATCCACTTGGTGATTTTATCAGTAAGGAGGCTTAGTATTCACCCGTAATTGGCCATCATCAAATCATTGCGATTACGGGTTATTACTTTTCCTAGATAGGTAATTGCATTGTCGCACCATGCAAGGGGGTAATCAGGCGTGAAACGTGTGGTGGAGTCAGTAAACAGAAAGTCAAATGAAAGCTTGTTATTGGTTTATTATTCTTTCACAACTTATTTACGTGGTGGAATTTGGAAACTAAGATTATTAACATTCACGTATTACTCAATGTTTTTTTTGTTTTGTTATTCCTTGCTACATAAGTATGATACATGTTAAGATTTTTCAATGACAAAATGTGTTATCTTGAGTAACTGCATCCTTCTGGCATGGTGGTACAAGGTCCTACAAGAAAGTGAATCTCCCTCTGTGTCCCATCTCAACAGCCGATGGGATCAAACCTGGGAGTAGGACAATGGTAGAAGGCAACCCAAAGCCCCAGGGCACCTAGACGGTGAATGAGCTTCTGGGTTGGAGGGGGCCCGTCTGGAAAAAACTGCTCTAATCTGAACATGTTCCTTACAGTTTGCCAAACGCTGTAGTCCAATGATGTTATAACTTCCGGATACAGCAAACACATCCTGTGCTGACGATCTGCACTCTCTACATTGTTCTCCTCAAACATAGAGATGGAAGGCCCTCACTGACGATGTCTCTCCATCCATTCCCCTTCTTGATATATGTTACTGCCAGTGCTTCCTTTCATTTCCAGGAAAGTGATACTGATTTGCAAAGACTGACACTTTAGTGTTACCAGCGAACAGGCTCATCTTAAATTGCAAACATTTAAGAAAGGACTCTCTCCAGTTCTCTCAGTTCAGCTCGTTTGGATTTCAGTGAGCTCCTGCAGTGTAATGTGCACTGCACGTGCCTTCTTTGTTCCTGCAAATATGCCAATAGGTTCGTTCCTTCAAATAACTTTATTCGATTCATTAGAATCATAAAAGTGTACGCAATTAAACATCTAAGAACATTTACACAATTCGCACATATTCCCTTCCACAGATCTTAATAAACCATCAAAATTAATCAATTTTAAAATCATCGTAGCCATCCCCACCTCAATTTGTACAGTTGACTTAAAGGAAAATTCTTAGTAAAAAAAGAATAAAATTGGATTCCTTTTCACACTTCGTAACGTTTCCTGATTATAAATGCAGTTCTAATTAAACTAAGTAATGTACTACAGATTACAGCCGTAGATAATGACCTTAAATAGGCATAGCCCTCTTGATAATAGCAGGGCCTAATAACATTCAAAATAGGTTTAATAAAACATGCTCTAGGGTATTTATACAGGGAACAGAACAACATAAAATGCATTGTAATCTGTTTGGCCAAATTATTACAAGGACTGGGGGCTAGTCTCTCACGCCAGCCTGTTTAGGATAGGCCACTAAAAAATGCAGCGTACCCAATCGAAATCTGGTCAACAGAAAACGCAATTGTACATGCAAACTAAAAGACAAATAAAATTGCTGGAGACCTAATGCACCATCAACTAACGTTCCCCTTCTCCTGCTCAGACATCCTTAATTCAGTACAGTATGCTTTTTTCATAATCATTTTCATATTCGACTCAATAGTATCTGGGTTATTATAACATTCCTCTAGGCAAGTCTTATAAAAAGTATCCCTAAGTTAACGCAGACAAGAGAGACACATTGCATTATCCAAGTTCATTCAATCTTTAAGGATACTCCTAGTAAATGTCGAATTCTCTGAAGACCAGATTTTCGCCCCTAAAATAAGTGGTGCAATGTTTATCCTATCTGTCACTTATTCCAGGCCCACCTCTGAGTGACAAAATGAGGTTGAAGTACTACTAGGAATCACGAATAACCTTTTTAAAAATGTGTTCTCTAAAACCTGAATCTGATAACTCTTATTGTAACCCCATACTCCTGCCCCAAAAGTAGCCACAGATAAATATTTAGATTTATATAAAATTATCATTTCTGTAATCGGTTTATGCCCCAATTTACAGGCAAAGCGAAACAGCCCCTTTGTTATTCTACTGATTTGTTGGGCCCTTGTCATAATTAGCTTGTCCCAATTCAGTTTGTTGTTATGAACATTACCTAAATAGGTGAAATTGGGCACCTTCTCAATGATTTACCCATTCACAATAACCTTCCTAGTTTGAGTTTTTTCCGGACCTCAAACCATAATAAATGATTTACCAAAATTTACTTTGGGGTCCAGTCCTAACATAAATCAGTGAAGGCGGTCAGGGCCTTTTGTAAACTATTGGCCGTTAGGGTCATTAATACTGTGTCATCGGGAGGGGGCGGAGCTTGCCGGCATCGATGGCGGACGCCTGACTCTAGAGCTCCGCACCATCGCCTGAAATATCCTTCAGTTCTCCTCTTTACACGGGCCACGGGGGCTGGAAATCACGTCCCCACCTAGCTGGACACCTCCGGCACCCTGACGAGGTGATCTCCCCCGTGCTCCGCTCCTGTGACGCCCGTGACGAGCGCTGAAACGCTGCGGCTGCTAGGCCCTGAAGCCGCGGGCCTCGAGTGTGCGCGAGCCGCCCTGCGTCACCCGACGTGCGGCACCGCACCGCGATCTGTGCCCGGCGGATGACTCTGCCCTGAGGGACGGCCCTGAAGTCTGGGGCTGGTGGAGAGGAGTGGTGATAAGCCCCTTCAGCCTACCACGCTTCAGCGAGACGGCGTGGCTGTGGGACGGCGCTCGTATTGGGGGTGAGTGGGATATCCAGCTGGCTCCTGCGTGGAGCGCTCCTCTTTGCTGGGCCCCCCCCTCCCGGAGGGCGAGAAGCATCCGAACATCGCCTGATCTGTGCCCCCTGTGCCTCGGACTTGGCTGCCCATGGACCGTGGTGACCCCTAAGAGCTGGCCCACAGAGGAATTAAGTGGGGGACAAACAGTGACCGGAGGCACCCTTGCGAGGGGGTATAACTAGGCCAATGCAGCTTTACTACTGATCAGATTAAGCAGGGGCTGCGCCGCCCTTTCTCGGGGGTGGCGAGGCGACGCCCGGAGAGCTGCGAACGACGAGGGGCGGCTTTCCTGGCGTACCGCACTGAGGAGGCCTGCGAAGCACTCGTGACTTGAGCACATAGCGGAGCAATACTGGTGTGGTGTGCTGCAGGCGTCGCCACTTCTGCTGCCTGTTGCTTATCATCGAGAGCGGTGGCTTCTCCCTGCCCCGAAGTGGCACTACGCACCGCGATGGGTAAAGGCGATAAATCGCAAAGCAAGCTCCCCTTTGAGAGCCGCCGCACCAAGCCCTCTGATGCCCCAGACTCGGATGGCGCAGCCATGTCTAAGAGCACCGACAGCACTATCTACTCGGACATAAAAGGTCTGCTGATCACCATGGAGAAGGGACTTCAGGACAGTATAACATCCATTGGCACCAAGATTGCCGCGTTCACCTACCGGATGGACCGCATGACGGAACGCGTTGACAAACACGCAGAGCGCCTGGACATGTCCGAGAGGCGCTTGACTGAAGTGGAGGAGGCACAAACGGAATTGGACAAGGACCGTCAGCAGATTGGAAAGCTTCTTCAGGTGATACAGGACAAGTCGGAGGACTTGGAGGCCCGCTCACGTCGATCTAACATTCGGATCACTGGAATTGCGGAGACGACCCCAACTGGGAAAATGGAATTATTCGTTGAAAAACTTCTTCTCTTGCTGCTTGGAGATGACGTCTTCTCGCCAATGTTTATTGTGTAGCGAGCTTGTGATAGAAAGGGAGTTACCCTTTTTATCAGGAAAAAGGATTGGGTCAACAATCATGAAAAGCAAAAATTCCTTTTCCTGAACTTTACAACCAGTTTCTATTGCTTTGTCCCATAAATAGACGTTTCACAGGTGGGAGAAGGGGTCTCGTCTGCGCATAGGTTACCAAATTTACAAGCTTTTTAAGTGTCAGACCAGGTTCAACATGAATGTATTTCCAAACACAAATTTCTTAAAAAATGTTTTCTTTCATTTATTAAAAAAATATTTAAAAGAAACAACAATACATTGTCTCATTTACATTATACATCTTGTACTACACAAATCAATTACAAATATTATTTGACTTAGTTTAAAAACTTGGATTTCTAAACTTTGCTTATCGGCATAGTTCAAATTTTTTTTTACTGCAACATATTTTATAAAAACAGAGAACAAACAAACTGTCGACGCGGCGTTTCGGTGCCAAAGACAATCTTGCACCTTCTTCAGGACTTGTTCATTACAATGATATCTAAAAAAGACATGTTACAATGGATTCCATTAGATCCTGTTTTAGTCTGACATTTGCACATTGAATGTTTAACATTTTTATTTCTTTCCCCCTACCATTTGGTAACCCCGCTAGACCTTATTGGGAGTACTTTACTTCAATCCCCAGTTATACTAAGGTCCTACACTTTAGCATTACTCATAAAAGACAAACCTAGCAACTTTTCACTTATCACCAGGATGATTAGTCCTCAACTTGCTTGATGAGACACGATTATAGTGGGCTGCAATTGATTTACAAAAACAGGGGGGGCGGCAGTCCAAACCTCTATTCCCTCTTGGTCACAAAGCTCTACCCACAGAGAACACTATGTTCTTACCCAGGTTTCTATTTTCTTCCTGGCACACCCTTTTCAGTTTTAGGAGCAAGTAGTCTCCAGTTGTATAGGCAGAAGATGTTTGTTGTTTTCTCTTCTGTATACTAGGAAGAATCAAACAGGGACCCCATTTTTAGATTCCCTGAATTTAGAGTATATTTGCTAAGCTTTTTCTTCCCCAATTTTTTAAATGGTAGATTTACCTTTGATGTTTGATTCACTAGGTTTCATTTAAAGTGGAGCGAGCACACCGCACACTGGGCCCTCAGCCCCGTCCGGGGTCCCCCCCAAGGCCCATTATCGCAAAACTGCTGAACTACAGGGATCGAGACACGGCCCTTTGGATCGCCCGTGAAAAGAAGACTTTGCAATACGAGGGTTCAGCGATTTCCATATATCCGGACTTTACGGCTAAGGTTCAGGAGGAGCGTAAGCGTTTTGCCCCATACAAAAAACAGCTGAGAGATCTGGGGCTGGACTACGCCATGCTGTACCCAGCGAAGCTGAGAATTAACCAGCAGGGCCATTCCCACTTTTTTACGGACGCTAAAGACCTTCAAAAAACTCTAAAGGTGTGGACTAAGGACCATCGAAGAGACCTTGTCACTCAGGCAGAAGGTGGGAGCAATAACAGCCAACTGGATGAACAGGAATGAGAAAAGGGGGTTGGTATGCTGAGCAAGACTCGAAACAAGACTCATCCTATGGTATACCGCCGCTTCTCTGCGTCGCTTCTTGACCCTGCTGAGACTTAACTTACTGCCCCAGTTCGGGGGCTGCTGCTGGGTCCCCTGGAATGGCGCATGGATACGACCTACTTGACTTATTGGTGAGATCATTCCGAACTGCATGGGTGTGTAATGCTGGTTTATGACAATATTGGACTGTTTGTGCTAACTGCGCACTCTGAGAGGGTGGTGGGAGTAAACTATGCATTTATAGATATTGGAGTCTGCAGGCGGGAGAGGTCTAATATCTAAGGTGTTTAGTATGATATTGTAATACTGAAGTCCGTTACGTATGAAACGCAGGGCGATGGTGCTTGGGGCGGTCCTCAAGTCGTAACCTCCTTGAGTTACTGACTTCACCTCTGGCAACCTCGGCCCCAGCACTGTGTGCATTCTTTGCTCCCTTGGGAGCCCTTTGTTGTTCATAGGGGAGTTTTTCTAGAGAAGAGGGCTAACATGTTAGGCCAAGTTGGGGTTGGTCAACTGTGGGAGGGGGGGTGGAGGGGTTCCGGGACGGGTTGGTCCAGTTGCTCAAGGTAAAATGTACTCACTTCCTACTTGTGCAGGACTCAAGTGGCGCAAGCAGGCGCCGTCAATTACTGTGGAACACAAGACGAGCCTTAATGGTGATGTTGGCTAATAGCACGGCCCACACGCCTATGCCCAAGCTTACGATTTTAACAAAGGTCTCAATGACCACAGAAAGGTCAGGAAGGTGCTGAGTTACTTACAGCGTCACCATGTTGATGTTGCGCTAATCCAGGAGACTCACCTCCCAAATAACATCGGGATGCTAAAATGTAGGTGTCTGGAGGGAAATACAGCCACTGCGGGTTTCACAACTCACACCAGGGGAGTGATGACTTGGATCAATCCAAAATCCACACTAACGCAGCACACACTAGAAGCGGACCCCGAGGGTAGATATGTTATATCCAGGTTCACGGGTCTTGGACTTTCTTTGGTAATCATCAACACTTACGGCCCCAACTTTGACTCCCCGGAGTTTTGTCGGGCCGTCGAGGCCAAGGCACGCCAACATGACCCGAATCTACTGCTCTGGGCGGGGGACATGAATCTCACCCTTGACCCGGCCCTGGATAGGTCATCGGGGCCACACCGTAGACCGTCGGCGGCAGCGATAGAGTTGCAGAGGGCTATGACCTGCCTGGACCTTGAGGATGTATGGCGGTCCCGACACCCGCAACAGGGAGGTTACACTCATTACTCGGCCTACCACGACATACACACCAGAATAGACTACATGCTGGTTCCCTCTTGCAGCCTCCTGCAGTATGGGTGCGGTTAGGGATTGTAGGGTGCTACCTAGGACGCTGTCGGATCACTCTCCTGTACTCATAGAGCTACTGACACCTGGCAGATCCATCCCCCCTTTTACTTGGCGGTTCCCGCCATATTCGCTACTTGACCCGGTATTTAGAGGGGAACTGGCGGAAGCCATTGACACTTTTTTTTAGACTAATCTAGGCTCGGTAGAGAGCTTCCAAACTGTCTGGGAAACTTTTAAAGTATATATACGTGGTGTGGCTATGTCAAAGCACTCTGGGATATTTAAATCTATCAGACAGAGATTGGCTGAGCTGGAGAAACAGCTGGGGGACATGGAGAAGAGACAAAGAGAACAGACAGATGGGACGGTGATGGCTGAAATCAACAGGTTACTGTCTGAGTACCACGAGGAAGCGGATAGGGAAATCAAACACATGGGGAAGTACGCCACTGCCAGAATCTATGGAGGGCGGGACCGACCCGGTGCCTTGCTTGCCAGGATTATTGGAGGGACTAGAAAACGACACTCCATTATAGAAATAAAATCGCCCAATGGAGCCCTCCTTTCTGATCCCGTCGAAGTGGCGGGCACTTTTAAAGATTACTACTCTGAACTGTACACGTCTCGGGGTGGAAACCTCGATGATGACATTGAGGACTACCTTGGCCATATAGATATCCCCGTGCTATCGAACTCTGATAGAGAATTCCTTATGCAGCCGATAGAGAAGGATGAAATCTCGGATGCTCTGGCCGCTATGAAATCGGGAAGCGCCCCTGGCACAGACGGCCTTACTGCTGCCTTTTATGAAGCCTTTAAGGACCAGCTCATCCCACACTTGTCAGCCCTATTCGATGACATTTGCGTGGAAGGCAATATGCCCGACTCCATGAGGGAAGCACTTCTGATTACAATACTGAAGCCGGGCAAGCCCAGGGAGGACTGTGACTCCTAACGGCCACTCTCCTTGCTAAATGTTGACACAAAACTGTTTGCCAAGGTTTTGGCTACTCGGCTGGCCTTACTTGCGCCTGCCTTGGTCGCCCCTGAGCAGGCAGGGTTTATCCCGAGCAGGAACCTGACATACAACATCAGGACTGTCCTGGGGGTGCTACAGCATGTTCGACAGGACAGGAGGGCGCTGGCGATCTTCCTTGACATGCAGAAGGCCTTCGACTCTGTTGAATGGTCATTCATGGGTAAGGTTTTGACGAGGATGGGCTTGGGTCAACCTTGCCTGCAAATGATAGGGGCGTTGTACTCCCGTCCTCGAGCTAGGATCCGATTGAATGACCTAGTCACTGACTCGTTCCCGATCACCCGGGGTACTAGGCAGGGATGCCCACTTTCGAAATTGTTATATGAACTCGTAGCTGAACCCTTAGCCTGTGCCCTACGGGAGTATCATGGTGCTAGGGGCGTATGTTTTCCCACTTATCAGTTAGTAGTATCTATGTATGCGGACGATACATTGCTTTATGTCCGCGACCCTGACACTAACTTTTCACCTGTTCTCAGGGAGGTGGTCCGCTATGGCGCCTTATCTGGCTTAAAAGTCAACTGGTCAAAATCACTAGCATTTCCCTTGACCCCCAGTACACAACTGACCACCATGGAATACCCGCTTCAATGGACCACTGACACGATTAGATATTTGGGGGTTCAACTACACATTGACCCGGAGACCATGTTTAGGGTGAATTATGGCACAGCGTTTAGCAAACTTGAGGATGATGTGGAGGTATGGTGTAAACTCCCTCTTTCCCTGTTGGGACGGATTGCCATTATGAAGATGGTGGTACTCCCGAGATTCCTTTTTTTGTTTTCCGCTATTCCAATGGTGCTCCCGAGAGTGTTCTTCCAGACGCTGCAACAATTACTGACGAAGCTCGCCTGGGCGGGGGGCCAACCCCGAGTTAAATGGTCGCTTCTTACTTTACCCTACTCTATGGGGGGTCAGGGCGCACCTCACCTCGAAGTGTACTACAGGGTGGTGCAGGCTGCACATTTACACACTTGGGTGCATGGGAACCGGGATGTACCACACGTTAAGTTGGAAACCTTGTTCGCTAGGCCCCTCACACTCCCTCACACGGTCTTTGAATCTACAGATCGTAGGACCGGAATACTTGACTCCGTGACTTCTACTAATCATGCATGGTCCAGGCTCTTACACATCCAAGGTGGTACGTTACTGTATTCCCCTATCATGCCTATTGACTGGGTGCGGTGGTTTCCCCCACTCCGAGAGAAGAGGGTGGTAGCTGCCATGCTGAACCTTAACATCACTTTGCAAAAAATGGGGAGACAGGTCCCGGGACACAGGGTCGGCTGGACCATAGATTAATTTTTAGAAAAAGAAATGCCGGCCCTGTAATTTATTTCATATGGCTACTTAGTTAAAGCAACAAACCAAACTAATGTTTTGATTTGTATGGTCTAATTTATTTAAACCATTCACTTTTTTTATAAATCTCATTAACTTAAAGCATCAATTGCATGAGAAAAAAACACTACATTTACACAATACAACATATACATATTTCTAATCACATTTAGCAGAAAAACATTCTTTTCATTCAATGTATATAAAAATGTAATTTCATTAATACGAGAAGCATTAGTCTTTAAATGATGTTTTAACAAATACATTTTGAAAGTGAAGCTATTCACAGAAAGGAAAAGAAAACAAATTGACTGCAGCAAATGTCTGGTTAGTACACCGATCAATTAATTCCTTCCTGCTCTTGCCGACGCGTTTCAAACTTGCTTTTTCATTCTGCAAGTTCTCATCAGGGCTTTCTCGTTTTAATCGTCTGTGAATTATGTACAAAGAAAATGAGTAAGATGTTTTATTCCTCATTTTCATCCCCTATGTAGATTGCCCTTTACCATAAATTCAAAAATATATACCTTTATTTTCAGGTTGACAGCGAGTTTCCAAAATTCATGTATTCTTTTTGATGAAGCTGGGTACTTTCTAAAAAATGGCAATAATCTCAATTAGGGTATTGACATGAATAAGTCAGCCATTGCCTGTGCTGCCAAACACTCTTGGAAATTACCTTTAAATTGTTGGTCTGTCCCTCGACTAGATCTCTTTGCACCTCAGTAGCGCGCAGATAAACAACTTAATCCCAGCCGCCGGCCGGCGGAGGTACTCTCTTTGTTCCTACAAAGAGGATCAGAGTAACTGGACTGTGCGTATATTTTTGTCAAAGACAGGCAACACGAAGCGGCGCCAGGTGCCTACCTTATCCTCGGCGCTCGGTGTGTTTTCACTGGGCTCCCCCTGTAGACTGTCGACCTCTAGCGTGTCTGACATTTAGTGTTCGCGATTCTAAAATGATGAACAGCACAGTTAGCATCCGCTAAGCTGTTCTGAGAAGATTTATAAACCGCCGTGTGCCGTTGCGCTTACCTTAATGTTGTGGCTCGCAACGCTGTAACTCGCTCCCAAATAAACAACAATCCGCTCTAGACAGGAGAGTCATTAGGCAAAACACGTCGCTATGTTTAAATGGACACGTGATCAATTGTTGAATCACGTGTTTCGCTGGAGTTTATGGGATATGTAGTCCCACCATGGGCGCACATTGATTTACTTGTTGGTGTCCGAGCATAAACAGTAGCTTGCCTCAAAAAAGATACAGGTTACACGGGGGCACTGCATATTCATACAGGAGGTCAATCATTCATATTCTAGAAATTTCAGAAATTGAATTTATGCCTGTTTGTAGGCTATTGAATCGCAATATTAGGTATGCCTCTTTCCTCAATAAGACATCGTCCACATCTTTGGCATGTTGGGCTTGAGTCATGTGTAGAGGACCGTCCACTTGAAATCAGTTTCAGTGTGCCCACTGTCAATGAAGTGTTGTACCATTGGAGCGGTCAACACTTTGGTTTTTATTCTTGACCTATGTTGTGTTATGCGGGTATTCACCTGCTGATTGGTTTTCCCAATATACAGTTTTCCGCAGCCGCAGATAATTGCGTACACGACATTGCGTGTCCTGCAATTCGAGAACCCTTGGTTCTTCCACCTCACGTTTTTATGCAGGAATTCACTGCCCTCAATTGTTGTATCGCATGAAACACAGTTTCCGCACCTATGGTGCCCTTCAATCGGCTTGAGGCCCCACATTGAAAGTAGGTCATGTTTGGGTTTCTCAATGGTGACATCTGCACGCACTATTTGTTGTCCAATACTGCGGTTTTTTTTGTAAGCGAAAATCGGTCTGGGAAACGGGCATTCTAATCCCTCCAATAGGTGCCAATTTTTCAATATAGTCTGTCTGATTTTATGAGTATGAGGACCAAACGTTGTGACACAAACCAGTTTGTCAAGTTCTGGTTTTACTTTGCTTTGTAATAAACACTCCCTTGGGGTGTAACGTGCTCTTTTGTAAGCATGTTTTAACAACTTCCTGGGGTAACCTCTAGTTTTCATTTCCTTACAAAACGTTTCTGCATGTGAGTCATAGTCCACTAACTCAGAGCAGTTCCAGACTATATTGAAAAATTGGCACCTATTGGAGGGATTAGAATGCCCGTTTCCCAGACCGATTTTCGCTTACAAAAAAACCCGCAGTATTGGACAACAAATAGTGCGTGCAGATGTCACCATTGAGAAACCCAAACATGACCTACTTTCAATGTGGGGCCTCAAGCCGATTGAAGGGCACCATAGGTGCGGAAACTGTGTTTCATGCGATACAACAATTGAGGGCAGTGAATTCCTGCATAAAAACGTGAGGTGGAAGAACCAAGGGTTCTCGAATTGCAGGACACGCAATGTCGTGTACGCAATTATCTGCGGCTGCGGAAAACTGTATATTGGGAAAACCAATCAGCAGGTGAATACCCGCATAACACAACATAGGTCAAGAATAAAAACCAAAGTGTTGACCGCTCCAATGGTACAACACTTCATTGACAGCGGGCACACTGAAACTGATTTCAAGTGGACGGTCCTCTACACAATGACTCAAGCCCAACATGCCAAAGATGTGGACGATGTCTTATTGAGGAAAGAGGCATACCTAATATTGCGATTCAATAGCCTACAAACAGGCTTAAATTCGATTTCTGAAATTTCTAGAATATGAATGATTGACCTCCTGTATGAATATGCAGTGCCCCCGTGTAACCTGTATCTTTTTTGAGGCAAGCTACTGTTTATGCTCGGACACCAACAAGTAAATCAATGTGCGCCCATGGTGGGACTACATATCCCATAAACTCCAGCGAAACACGTGATTCAACAATTGATCACGTGTCCATTTAAACATAGCGACGTGTTTTGCCTAATGACTCTCCCGTCTAGAGCGGATTGTTGTTTATTTGGGAGCGAGTTACAGCGTTGCGAGCCACAACATTAAGGTAAGCGCAACGGCACACGGCGGTTTATAAATCTTCTCAGAACAGCTTAGCGGATGCTAACTGTGCTGTTCATCATTTTAGAATCGCGAACACTAAACGTCAGACACGCTAGAGGTCGACAGTCTACAGGGGGAGCCCAGTGAAAACACACCGAGCGCCGAGGATAAGGTAGGCACCTGGCGCCGCTTCGTGTTGCCTGTCTTTGACAAAAATATACGCACAGTCCAGTTACTCTGATCCTCTTTGTAGGAACAAAGAGAGTACCTCCGCCGGCCGGCGGCTGGGATTAAGTTGTTTATCTGCGCGCTACTGAGGTGCAAAGAGATCTAGTCGAGGGACAGACCAACAATTTAAAGGTAATTTCCAAGAGTGTTTGGCAGCACAGGCAATGGCTGACTTATTCATGTCAATACCCTAATTGAGATTATTGCCATTTTTTAGAAAGTACCCAGCTTCATCAAAAAGAATACATGAATTTTGGAAACTCGCTGTCAACCTGAAAATAAAGGTATATATTTTTGAATTTATGGTAAAGGGCAATCTACATAGGGGATGAAAATGAGGAATAAAACATCTTACTCATTTTCTTTGTACATAATTCACAGACGATTAAAACGAGAAAGCCCTGATGAGAACTTGCAGAATGAAAAAGCAAGTTTGAAACGCGTCGGCAAGAGCAGGAAGGAATTAATTGATCGGTGTACTAACCAGACATTTGCTGCAGTCAATTTGTTTTCTTTTCCTTTCTGTGAATAGCTTCACTTTCAAAATGTATTTGTTAAAACATCATTTAAAGACTAATGCTTCTCGTATTAATGAAATTACATTTTTATGTACATTGAATGAAAAGAATGTTTTTCTGCTAAATGTGATTAGAAATATGTATATGTTGTATTGTGTAAATGTAGTGTTTTTTTCTCATGCAATTAATGCTTTAAGTTAATGAGATTAATAAAAAAAGTGAATGGTTTAAATAAATTAGGCCATACAAATCAAAACATTAGTTTGGTTTGTTGCTTTAACTAAGTAGCCATATGAAATAAATTACAGGGCCGGCATTTCTTTTTCTAAAAAATAAAAGAACCTTAACATCACGGCAGCAGGAGATCTTTTTCTTGAAGGTACTGTCAAGACCTGGGACCAGGTGATCACTGATTTGGAACCCCCGACTCCACTACTGAAATTCCAGTTCTACAGAGTCCGACATGCGCTCTCCGAGCTTCTGGGAGGAGACATGGCAGAACCGCCCGAGGTGCACGAGCTCACGCATGTCATTAAGGCCACCTCTCCCCAGAAACTACTGTCTCACCTGTACTCACTTTTACAAACGCATAGAGAAAACACATACACCAAATCACGGCTGGCATGGCAGTTGGATCTGCATATGGTAATTGATGATAATATGTGGAAATACTGTTGCACTGCCACTAAGATGCTCACATTGAATGGCCGACATTGGCTAATACATTTCAAATTTCTAAACAGAATATATTATACACCTGACAGACTTTACAGATACGGCCTGAGGGCCACAGCGGAATGTGATAGGTGCCGTGCCCCTGATGCAGGGTTTCTACACCTGGCTTGGCAGTGCCCTGGGGTGTGTGCTTTCTGGAATGAGATCTTTCTTGAAATTAGCGCTGCGGTAGAATCGGACATTGCTCCGGACCCGGGGATGGCCCTGTTGGGATACACAAAGCAGCTGCCGGTGTCTGTGCGTAGACTAGTGGGCATGGGACTGTTAATAGCGCGTAAGGTTGTGGCGTGCTCCTGGATGAGAGGACCTGCTCCTACCCCTGCACGATGGGCACGTGAGATGGTATACTGCTGTATGCAATCTGAAAATTTCTGTGAACTTCTTCCCCCTACAAGCAGGCCCAAGAACTACTGGGGACTCTACCAAACGTATCTAGCACGCAAAGGAGAGGGGGCTGCGGCCGCTGAGGTTCAGGAGGGCTAGATTTGTCTAGTGCTCTGGGTGCTGCCCCTGAGTCGCTCTATGGTTTACGGTCCTGCCTTTGGGACGCTGTGGGGTCTGGCGATGTTTTTGACAATTTTATGTTGCATTTGCTGTAAGTACTAAGCTGTGGGATTTATGCGCCGCCTGCCCTGCTTTTTGGGTTGTTGGCTAAATGGCTGTGTACCACCTGTATTGTAGTAGGAACAAAGATGACGGCTACGTGGATATATCTATACCTTGAGGGGTGGGAGGGGGGCTTTGATGTTTACTTCTGGGGCTACTGTTTGTTGCCTTTCTGAAACTTGCAAAATAAATCCCAAAAAAATACTGTGTCATCGGCATAGGAAAACAGAGGGACCGGTCTACCTCCTATTCTAGGAAAATCTAGTTGCTATTTAGTCAAGAATGACTCTAGGCCATTTGTATATAAAAGAAATAGGAAGGGGGCCAGGATACAACCCTGGCGCACCCCTTCCATGGAGGCAATGGGCCGGGTCTTCTCACCTCCTGGTCCAAAGCGCACAGTCACAGTGGTGGATTCAAGTAGCCTGCGTAATAGGGTAATAAGGGGCTCTTCAAAGCCCATTTCCCCCATCATTGTCCATAGCTTTCCCCTATAAACCGTGTCAAATGCACTGGACAGGTCCATGAAAGCCAGGTGAATCGAGACCCCGCCCCCCCCTGCACCCCCACCCCCGGCCTTCATGTACTTGCCCATAATCAGGGACAGGTTAAGACACTGTTCATTTGTGCCCATCCCCTTTCTAAAACCATATTGGGTATCAGCTATTAATCCGGAAGCATTAGCCCATGACTCCAAACTTGCTAGACTCACCCTCCCCATAACCTTACATGTAGCATCTATTAAGGAAATTGGCAGAAAATGTGGGGGGGGGGGGGTCATTCATATTTCCTTTTTTAAAAATAGGTACCATGACTGCTTCCTTCCATGAAGATGGGATTTGACCGAGTATTGCCGCCTTAAAAACATTCGACAGTAAGGGTGCCCACAGGTGAAGATTACTTTTGATCAAATCTAAGGGTACCCCATCTGGACCGGGCGCATTCAGAGATATACCCTTATGTACCCTTAATACTTGTGGAGTAGTGTGGCTCACTGGTTAGAGGCGGCAGGCCTGAGAGCAGAAGTCAGCCTGGGACCAGGGTTCAATTCCCGACGCGGCAGGGTCGTGGACCTTGGTCAGCGGACTCGATAATTCTCGCTTCAGTGCTTACTCTAATCAGGGGTTCCACTCGGCAACTCTGGGCATTAGCTTGCCTAATCTCCACAACGGCCCCACCAATTCCGGGGATGCCTGGCTCCACCTTGGGGACTCCCAGCAAGGGACCATCCCACAGGGAAAGCCAGGACGGGTTCCCCAGAGTTATACAGCGCCGGGACGCCCCTTTGCTGGGGCAGCTGTGCGCTTTACAAGTATACTACATTTACATTTACATGTATTGCATCTTCCACCTCGCTCATGGAAATAATTTGGCTTAATTAATGAGCAGTTTTAAAATGAATAACTGTCTCATCCCTTTGCTCTTTTATTGATATTCCCCATGGATTAACTATTTTTAAAAAAAATGCCAATACATGTCATGGTCTGCAATCAGCAAGCTGGTGGAAACTTAAGGATGCTTTATATTACAGCATTTACTAAACATCATATATTTCATCTTTGACACTTTGCAACTCTGAAAACAGTGTGATATGACAGCCTCTGGATTTTGCAGTGTACTGCCATGCTTTGACCCTCATCCAGGAAGATAAAATGAGACCGAGAGGTCGTTTACGCTAGGTACATCCGAATGCTAAACACCAAATAACAAAACAGAGGTATCTATACAATGTTCTGGAGCAATTAAAATCTGTGGATAACAATAACAGTTATTCCTCAGTAGTATTCTAAAATCCCTTGTCTCTTGTGAACAGGTCCCACCTCTGACAGTCTTCCTGCTTGAGTCATAATCTGTGCTGGTGTGCCTTGCAATTTGTAGTCCATGGAGCACAGTCTACCGATGGACAGGCCTCTCACTCTGTGTAAACCCTCCCTCTTGGAAGTATCCCTGGCCATGTATATTCTGGCTGCAAAACTTCACAATTCTAGTCAAGTATTTGGATTTTGTTTGTGTCTCACCCTTTGGTGACAGACTGTTCCTTGCTAGATGAACCCACAACATTCAGCTGGCACTGCCAGTCAGGAGTGCATGTACAGGGCACTTGGGCGGCCTGGACTCGGAGTAGTAAGTCGGTGTAGTCCTCTGCAGTTTTGGACATCCTTTGGATGGAGGAATCCAATGTGTGCAGCCTCCAGGAGGTTGAGTGGGACAATACCCCAAACCCCAGTGTATTGAGGGCCCATCCTGACAAGTCAGGTCAAGTGGGGAAACTTACGGTAATCCAATGGGTACTATAGTTGTCAAGAGGTGCTCACATCAAGATCCAGGGGTTGTGGCAGTGAGCATTCTCTCATGGTCAAAGGAGGGTGAGCTGACCACGGTCAGGATAGGATTTCTCCCATACCACACAAGCCTGGACAACGCAGTCATAGGGATCAAAATCCATTCTTTGGTGGCGCCTCCACCTATGGCCGCATATTACGAGGTAGATTTCATACCTCGGACTAGCAGAACAATAGTGGGATAGGACAGTAGCCAACTCACTACTACTCCAGATGAGCTACTCAGTCCCTGATGCTTCCTTGATGCTTTGTTGGTGTTTATTGTAAGTTAACTGCTGACAAGGTCATCATTCAAAGTAATAGTAATTTAAAAGATTTGAAATGATTAGAATGTTCAATAAGTGGCATCAAAAAAGAATTTGTATAATTCATATAACAATGTTTCACAAGAAATTAAACCACAAATCCTTAATAAGAATAATAACAGACAGGCATATATGGTGATCCAATCAGAAAGAACATGCATTCATCAACTGAAAAACTGGGGTTCAATACAAATAATATTCATATATACACTACAATCAATTATCCTGATACAACTACACCGTTCCATGATTCCATCTGTCAATGTATAGGAAACCAACCCTCTAACAAATCAATATAAATGTCCACGTTTCTTCCAGACAACATTTCACCATGATGGTGGTAATTGAAGCAGATGATGGGCTGGTTGTCGACGTTTCAGTCTCAATTGGTATCAATCGGTGAGACCATTCTCAGGACCAGTCAGATTTGCGTTGAGGTACAGGAGTAACCCGACTGTAACTGATAACTTCACAACTGAAGAACTCAATATGGACTTAATTGGCTAGGAGTCAGGATCTCTCTTATGGATTAATCGATTGAAAGCACTTCATTAATATGTGATTTTGAAACACAGCGTCAACCATTAAAAGTTTAAATGTTCGTGATGGGAGCTGGCGTGTTCGGGTCTCCTGTGTGCGCCTGGTGTTCAGTTATTCCTGATCAGCTCTTGCTCTTCCTCAGGAAGATGTGGTATGGGTCGCTTTCCAAGGCAGATCCTTGCTGTTGAAATTCTTCCAATACCCCTCTCTCTTCAGTGGTAGCTCAATTCCCTATGCCTTCTCCTAAGCAGTTCTAGCATGATGGTAGTAGGACTTTCATGTCTGTTTCTGAACTGGGAAGAGGGCTAGCTGACCAAGACAGCCCTAGAATTAATAAATCTGCAGTTCCCTGCCAAGAACAGCCTGGCAATGGTCATTAATACATTCTTGGAACACTGGTCTGGGGATTCCATATTTATCCTATATTAATCCCAGATCCCCTCTGTGTTTTAGGATATGTCTGGTTTCAGCGAAGGGTTTTCACGTCACACTTGCTACTCTACCACTTGCCTTTGTTCTGCAGATTTGGCTTGCTGGAGTAAGGGGTCTAGTGTTTCCTGACTGGGGCTAGTGAGGTAATGGCACAATAGGATCTGAGCCTCACTCACCGAGCTAGTACACAGAGGCACACCTCTGAGGTAGAATGGGGACCGAAAGGGGTAGATACTCTTTACACTTTGAAGGGGTTTCTGTCTCTCTCTCTTTTCCATCATATGAGCCTGGTACTCCTGAAAGGCTTCTCAGATATGTTCAAGGGGCTATCTGTAATTCACACAACTATTTGGTAGGTACTTTCCATCCTCCGTATTGTGAACCACTCTGCCGCAAAACATCCAAAATTGACTCCTGTGTCCCTGCAGTCTAAGTCTGCTCGCTCCACTGTGCCACACAATTACAGAGCAAAATTACATGTGCCACTCATTCTTCACATGCATGGAGAGAAAGACGCTGGTGAAAGGTACTTGCAGAACACTTTCAAACAGGAGAGACCACTGGGCCTCTTTCCCCACGCAGGGAAAAGGATTATACATGCATCTATAATCACGTGCTGGAACACCTGCCATCATTTCTCAATCTGCCAATAGGATAGTAGTCACTCTCTGAAAAGGAGGGGTACACTTGGTGTGTCCCTCTAGGGCCGCTTTGAGTCTTAATCCTTGCCAAAGGTACTCAGCAAGCATATATGTATGATTCTTGCATGCTCAGGCCAAAATTCAATGATAAGTTACTAAAACTTGCTGTGGGGATCTTAGGACAGGGGCAGATGCTACATTGTGCCACGCAAGGGACATTTCCCCCTCTACAAGAGCCATGAAAGAGGGGAAAAGAATATAACAGAGATTCAAAGTGGGAGAGGTGGAGAGAGTAGCACCAAACAGTGCACTCTGGGAGAGAGAAAAGTTAGGGAGATGGAGCCAGAGTGAGAGGGTTTAAAAGATGAAGGTGTGAAAGGAGAGCCAGCACAGGTGGCATGAATAAAGAAGAATGATAAAAGTAAAGAAGAAAGGCAAACATTTGTAAGAGAGAAAGGATGAGTGAGAAAGATATAGCGAGGATGAGTGAGAAAAATAGAGCGAAAGGAAAGAGAAATGTGGAAGGAACAGTGAGAAGGTTGTGTGTCTGAGAGAGAAACTAACACAATAGTATCACACTGGATGCAGCGGAGAATGTTTTTTGAAGGTTTAACAACTAAGTACTCCTAAGGTTAATGCATATTTCAACAGTTTGTTCCTTCTCTGTGCACGGTAGACATTGCTGGTCATTAAGGATGTGGATTTTTTTTTGCAATACCCACATTGCCTTTCCTTTCCCATCACCGATACAGAAACTCTTGGTCTTATGCGACTGGGTTCTTAAAGAGGCAAATAAAATTAAAGGTCTCGGTCTTCATGATAGGAGCACTCCATGTGTAGTTGCTGAATGGGGGTGGGGACTACACTACTCAGTGTATCTGGGCATTGATTTGTTAAAGGATGTTTGTAGTCATACAAACTAGTAATGAGCGATGGCTGAGTGAGAGTGATGACCTTACATGGAACCCCTAGGTGTGGGCATTGTGAGTCCACTATCTTACTGAATCAATTAAGGTTTATGGTTTTGGCTGAATGTTATGGTCATTCCCAGGGCTGGGCAGGGTTGCATTGGGAACCAAATATGCTTCCTCAAGAAGGAAGGAGTAGTCATGTGTCTTGTAGCAATATGATCATTGGCTCGAGCTTCTTTAAGGCATTAATGAGTTTTTTTTGGAATAAAGTCCTTTTGGGAAATATGTGTTCCTGGTTAGTTTTAGTGAAGGCTGCTTCAGTGTTTGTAGTTTCTGCTGGAGTGGATAACTGTAACCACTGGGTATTCCTAAATTACCTTTCAGTAGTCAGAATTAGTCCAAGAGTGCAGCTCAGGTTGTAGTTGATGGTTGAAGGTTCTCTTTGCATAGGAGTGTATATCCATTTTCTGTTGTATTTGGTTTCAATTTTTGCAAGTACCCTAGAAGAGGTGTGTGGTTCTTTTTGTGTGGATTTCAGTATTTGGATGGGTACGGTTGCATTCATTTTGGTAACTCTGGTTGGCTTTGCAGCTGAGATTCTATGTAATTTGTGCTATTTTGGTGTATGAATGCTCACTGGTAGTTTTTAAGGGAACCTGGCTGACAGAAATAATCACTTCTAAGATTGTCGTTGATGATTTTTATTAGGTGGCATTTTTTTCGGCCCACTGTCACAAGCAGTGACATTTTGAGGTTCACTGGTAATATCCAGCAAATCTGAATTATCCTGGTAGATTAGTAAGCACAAGAAAATATTTAGAGATGTCCAGGTTGAAGGCATGTAATGATGTGCGTAGACAAGCTATGGTATCTTTGATTTATAAATGGTTAGCCATAGATTAACATAGTAAAGCCTTGTTTCTGATTGAATGTTTGATAGAAGCAGGGCAACCATGTGTCACAAGGCATGGGAACCCCATCTCATAGGTCTGGACTGTTTAGCATTAAAGTCAAAACTTAGAGAAATGTATGGGTTGGGATTCCACAGACGAAGAGAACAGTAGTGTCTATAAAGGTTGATTTATTTTGTCTATAAATGACCCACCCTCAGCTTGAATGAAGCATGGATCAGTATAGGCAGCACTAAGAGTAGGTCGTGGCTTGATGAGTTTACAGGATGGTCGAGATTGACATTCTTTGTCTCTTTGCCATTTTCTGAAAGGCATACACATCTCTTAGATGGTAAATGATAATTTTGCTTCTGGGTGTGAGATGGGGGATGGTGGGTTATTGGAAATCACGATATCTTTAATTTTCCCTTCTCTTTGCAAGGTGGATTTGTGGCTGGGAAGGATGTCATTTTTGCACTGACTGTTGCTGCTGATATATTATAACCCCATTGTCATTTTCATCAGTTTCTGTTTAACACACACGGCCAGAAACTGTTTTATCTCAAAGTTGGTTAGTACAGCTAAATATTGTTGTATTAGAAAACTCCGCATGAATGGAGTGAGCAGGGCCTGCGCTCCAGACATACCTCTGGAGTGTTTCACAGACAGAATCGTTAGAATCAAGAGTAGTTATGGATTTATATCTGTGGGTCTCTCATTCCTTTAATATGACAGGCGATCTGTGGAGTAGTGTGGCTCACTGGTTAGAGGCGGCAGGCCTGAGAGCAGAAGTCAGCCTGGGACCAGGGTTCAATTCCCGACGCGGCAGGGTCGTGGACCTTGGTCAGCGGACTCGATAATTCTCGCTTCGGTGCTTACTCTAATCAGGGGTTCCACTCGGCAACTCTGGGCATTAGCTTGCCTAATCTCCACAACGGCCCCACCAATTCCGGGGATGCCTGGCTCCACCTTGGGGACTCCCAGCAAGGGACCATCCCACAGGGAAAGCCAGGACGGGTTCCCCAGAGTTATACAGCGCCGGGACGCCCCGTTGCTGGGGCAGCTGTGCGCTTTACAAGTATACTACATTTACAAGTATACTACATTTACATCTCTGAGAACATAAATACTTCTGCAGAGGAATATGGCATTCCTTTAGGACAGCTTGTAACATATGGTGGCAAGGATGATATGTACCAATGGCAACACTGCACCAACTACCAACACAATTCTCCAGGAACTTCTGACTTGGGGACTGAGCCTTAGGAATATATCCCACTTGTACGGTCTGATAACAGATATCCTAGTTACACGTACTGGGAACCAATATAGGGAATCCGAAGGTAAACAGCCAGATGCCAGTTCTCCAGAAACAATAGGGTTAAACTGATACAATTCAACTAACTGCATAATCCTTACCTAACCCCCGCCAGACTGCACAGTGTTTAGCAATTCCTCAGGTGTCTGTCCGAGGGGGCGGGGTGGTGGTGGAGGGAGAGGGGGCCGGGGTTTGGCTTCTTTCACATGGCATGGAAGTACCCAGAATTAACAAACGTCTGGGAAGAGGCGGTGTCACATATCCATAAGTCCTTGCATGACTGTCTCTCTTGAGGTGTGTTGAGGTTTCCACACACAGGTATTGGTAGGCATACAAGTGAATTTGTGGATCTGGCACTGATACTGGGCAATGATAGGTTAGCCTTGGGATGGTAATCGCAGAAAATGCCCCAACAGAAGTCACGGAGAGCTGGTACCATAAGACGGGCCGTGGCTGAGATAACTATTTTGAGTACAATAGTTATAAAAAATATATAATCAGGCGTTATAGGAAGCATGAGAGGATGCCTTACTAGAATTTACAAAGAATTCAAAGACATGCTCACCTGGAACGGAAACTATGATCCAAAGAAGAGTATGTCACCCTATGTTGGAAATAATTAGGTGAGGGATAGACAGTGTATCAGTGCCACGAGGGGCACTAACATTAATATAAAGCATCGATTTTTATACTGAAATTACTGCGAACTAGAACTGTGTGATGTAAGTTATTGCCCGCTGATGTTTGCTATTAATTTCCTCTCTTTTCCTAATGGATTGGCAAGAAAATATCCCTCATATAATATATTTATATTGAGTCAGCCAGCAATGCCCTGCGTGTACCCAAAACAAGAGTGCCTACAAATGGTGTCACTGTGTGGAACTATATTTAATTGCTCTGTAAGAACACATAAAAGCAATAAAACATTTGTTACAAAAAGCATCTTTCTGCTGGTTTCCTTGCTCATCAAAGTCAACCACAACAGCCCTCACAAAGAGCTGATATAGGGAAGAGGAAATACAACCGCATCAACCAGACTAGAAAAGTTATTTGTTAACGAGCTTATCATTTTTTTCCTTGTTAAAGAATGTATCCTTTTTAAGAGTGGATGCCTCATTTTAAAGTTCATCTTGGATCGTGCACCTAGTTACTTGTCCCAAAGGAACACTAACTACACAAATCAAAATCAGCAAGGACGTCCTTCTCAAAAAGGACAGTCTATACCATAAATCTGTGGGTGGTAGGATGTTCTTTTCTGTAGCCCTGTCATTCTGGAACTCACTTCTTAGCAACATATAGCACAGCTCCTTGTTTGATACATTAAAAAAACCCTAAAAAGCACCACTTTTAAGTAACTGTTAGATCCGCACATGCGACCTTCATGATGTGTGGTGTGTAACAAATGCAAGTAATAAATCAACATTAGCAGTTAGAAAATTCCAGAAAATGTTCAGCTGTTAGCTTAAGTAACTCTAGAGACCTCTGTATTTAACCAATACATTTTGCATGTGTGCTAAGCGAGCCATGTCCAGTAGCTGTTTGAAACTTTTCAGTTTGTTGGACAATTTCCAATGTCTCAGCACAATCTTTTTTCCGCTGTTTGGCCTTGCTGTAACCACTGCTATTTACCCTTTCTCCACTAAGGTCGCAATAACTTCTCTGTAACATTTTTTTGCTGAACCAAACAGTCATCACGGTTGTGTATTGTATCTAGTGCAGTCCTCATTGGAAATGTCACATTCTGATCAGTTTCCCAACCGTCATTATTATTTTTAGCAAGAGATCGAAATGTTAAAACTTACCTCCTGTAAGCAATAAATGATTAGCTTTCTGCATGTTTATTAAAAATTCAGGTACAATTTTGTTTTACAGCTTTACATACTCTTGACAAGAAGTGCCAGAACACTGTAATGTTTAGATTTGTTTACGGCAGAAATGGAAGAAAGGGTAGTCGCAGACTTTCACCGGTGTGCCAGCTCTCTGGCAGCTGCTGTTGGGATAACCGATTGATATACTATGGCTGCTCAATGCTGACATATTTATGTCATGTCGTTACGTATCGATGTCGAATGGGTCAAAGGCACACTATCATTTATTTTGATCTGCATCCGATTTAATGTGACTTTCTTTGATGTCCTTGTCAGGGAAAAGGGCTGCCATTTCCGGTTTCCATTACGCTAATTAAAGATCTTCAAACATGGAAAAATAAAAAAATGTTGGCACAGGATGTTTCCTAGTTAGGGCCCCATGTCCGATTGGCCTACGCTCTAGGCCAGCTGGCGGGCCGGTTTGTTTTCCATTGATGAAGTCCATTCATCCACAGTAACCTCACTGCACTCAGAGGCCTCTTGCTCCCTAGTCCTAAATAGTACCTCCGTTTTTTCGTTATTGATAAGGCATTTCGTTTTTATTATCAGAAATTAAAAACTTAATGTATCCAGTGTTTTTTACAGTAAGTTTTCCTCCTGGCATTTTTGTTTTTGGCCTTGTGTGTCAACCCTGACGTATAGATAGTCAGTAGGTGCACAGCTCTGCCAGGATGCAAGAACCATGATCTGCATGCCACCCATGCATACACCGGTGCCACTGCACGTCAACCGTGACTTGCCCATGCCCTGTGTGCATACAGTTCTGCTCTTGTAATCAACAGGAACTGTTCAAATACTGCACACTGTGCTTCAACACTCACCTGCACATACCTAGGACATGTACAGCTCTTTTATTTTATTTATTTATTTTATTTGAAAAGTTTTATATAGCACTGGCTAGACCTGGAGGTATCAGAGCGATTTACATGAGGAATATCGTTACAGAAGGAACGCTGTTGCATAGTTACATGATTTGCTTGAGAAAAACATAGGATAGTGAAAAAAACAGTGTTACATGAATACATCAGTGTAGGAGAGTAGGCTCTGGTTCCTATGGTCACCCCCACTTTTTGCTGTGATCCTCTGTTTTTTTCGACTTTAGTGTGGCTGTGGGCCTGCTAATCAGACCCACAGCCCAGCTGTTCTCTCTCTAAATTGATACCATGTACTTTAGGTACATACCAGATAGTTACTGGGTCACTCTTGTGAGCCCCTGTATAGTGTACCATAGGTACCCAGGGCATAGGTGCACCCTAGGCCTACCAGGGGCTGCAGCATGTATTGCGCCACCCCTGGTTTGCCTTCGACACAGCCTGGGTAAGGTGGTGTAATCACCCCTTACTTAGATATAGTATACCTATATCTACCTTTATATATAGACACATATACACCTATAAGCCACTCCTATGGTAAGCCTCGACAATCCTGGAGGCAGAGAGCTTGGTTTTATATGAGAGGGTGCCCTAGCATGAGCTGAGCCCCTCTGCAGCTTTCGGAACCATCTCCTTATAGCTGTTCTATGATATAGCCATACCATATACTCTTAAGTGCATTATAATCCTCGCGGTTAATGCTAACTTTGGTTTTGCTTTATCAAAGCATGTCGTGTAAGGTGTCAAACACTTTGGAATACTACCCCCCCCCCCCACCCCCTCGGCCAATTCTGGCGGCGGGTGTAGCATTCCACCCTTCTAGAGGGAAAAGACATGTAAGTTACTGCTTTACCCGGTTAAAGTTAAACAGAGCCTCAGCATCACAAAATGGATGCTGCTACCACAGACACGAGTCGGACCTCCTGTTGCTGGGGGAAACTCCAGCAAGGGCGGCCTGGCCAATAGGTTTCCTGTTTAGGGAGGTGCCAGCACCTCCCCAGACAGGGGTTTTGTGTATTGGGGCAGGGAGGGATGCATTCAGTGAATGCATCTAGACACTGCCTGGGGCACACAAGGTGCTCCATGCATAGCCCAGTTCAAACCAGTTGCTGGGGAACTCCAGCCCCAGCTTTGGCGCGAAACTGGACAAAGGGAAAGGGGTGTAACCACCCCCTTCTCAGGTCCACCCATAGGAGGGACCTAGGCAGGTAATCCAGCCCCCATCCTTAGTATAAGTATAGGAGCTGTGTCCCTAGGACTTCAGATTATCCTGGAATTAAACTTTGATACAGAACTCTTGGACGTTCGACATTCTATTCTGACTAGAAGACGGAAGACATCTCCCTTGTGGTCAAGGAGTGACCACCCTGTTCAACCAGGCACCAACAGCAACTTTGTCTGTCTGCAGTTTCAAGGCTCCCGCCAGAACCCGATGACTCTGTGACTCAAGAACTGGACTTCCAGACTTCTCTGACCCCGACCCACATCCACAGCAAAGCTGAGACCCGTGGCGGACACGAGAGACGTAGGACCGGACATCTTGGACATCCTGCATTTTGCTACCTGCACTCCTTTTCTGAAGCCTCAGTAAGTTGTGCATAGGGGTACGAGAAGCCCCAGCCCCGAGCATCATTTGACCCGAAGCTCAGGCCCCCACACTCTGCGAGTGTCCCGTGGGCCCCGCCTTTACATTTGTGCTCGACGCGTCTTCCCGGTTCCTTGTCCGTTGGCTAGTGAGCCCCCTGAAGACGCCATCTTGAATCTAACTTGCGATCCTGGTTGCTCCAGGCTTGCCCCAGCTTCCCTGCAAAGGAGAAGTGCCACAGACCTTGCTGGTCTGCAACAGAGCCAATCTCGACATCCTGCGTGGGTTGCGGCTGCCAAGGCTTGTTGGGTCCAATCCGGATACCGAGGCTGCAGTCATCTAGATCGATCGTTGGACAGCTCGAATCCAGCTCCTGGTTGATGCCTCCTGGACCTCATGGCTGAAGAGACAAACTCACCTTCTTCAACTTAAAGCACCCGACATCGCCTGGTTCCTTCCTGGTCACTGGCTAGTGACCCAGACTCTGTCCCCTCTGCTTTCAGGTTCTTCACATCTCCGATCCACCCTTGGATCCACCCGGACACTTTGCCTCTGGTCGCCTGCAGCACTTCTTTGCAGCTCGACGAAACCCGACATCAAAAGACACCTATGCACCCGTCTTCCGTGGGTGAGGTAACACAAGTACTCTGGTAGTCTCGAGGGAATTGGCCCTCCTAGTGTCTAAGTCTAAAAGGGTTCCGTCCTAGTCCATCCAGAAGTGTCCTTAAACTGTAACTTGTACGAACTCCATAGAAAGTCAATGGGAGCCTGCGCCTGTGTTTAGACACTGCACGCGACTCCCATGGGTTTCCTACTTCTTAACCTTTGGTTGCTTACTGTAGCCCCAGCGATTCTACAGGCCCTAGGCCTGCTTTCTAACTCTCACGGGTACTTATACCACTTTCTTAGTATATGGTTAGGGAGGCCCCTAGGGCATAACGTATACTGTGCAACTTATTGTGTATTAACTGTGTGACTTGTATTGTATTTTTACCTCTGACCTCATAAAGAGTGCAGAGGGGTTGTGTTTAGATTAAATACATATATATTTGATATATACACTGTGTGGTGTCCTTTCATTTGGTATTCAAGGGATTATATAGGGTAAAACAACTGGCTTAACTCACCTAATGAAGTCTTAGCCTGAAGACTGCTGGTTCATGCTACCACTAGGATAGCTTTCTATAAGGTTGACTTTACAACCACCATCAATAAGGGTCGATTAGACTGGTACAAGGTGCCCACTAGAACTAGTGGACATCATATGCCAGGCTAACTTCTCACAATCAGTTAATAAAGCAAATTTTGGATAACATAGCGAATGAGTCATAAGGGCATAGATGGTAGCGGGGGGAAAGAACCAGATGATTGAATACAGGTCAAGTCTGGGAGACTGGATATGGGAGAGAGCACTTCAGGTGGAACCAGAAAGTCAGATTAGCGAGACGAAACACAGCTGGTCAGGGGATCCAAAAACAATCAGTGCCAGACTTCTTCACTGAGATGGTTTGCATATTAGAAATGGAAGAGGAGTAAAGGGGGAGTGATGGGGTGCTCTGCTCCCATAACACAACCCTGACCTGCATATAATATGCACACACACAGCTCTGCCAGTAGTACCTCAACCATGACCTGTCCATAATGATGTGCAAACGAAGCTATGCTAGTGCTCTTCAGGCATGACCTGCAGAGCCTTTGTGGGCACACAGTTCTGGCAGTGTATATCAATCATGCTCTGAACATCCCCCTGTGCACACACATAGCTCTGTCAATGAACTTAATTCCTAAATACATGTTCAGTTGGACACAGCTCTGCCACTGCACCTTGAACCTTCTCTGCAGATTCCAAAGTTCTGTAAGTGTACCTCAATCACAACCTGCACATACCTACAGTTCTATCAATGCACCACACCTCTCACTTAGAGCAGCCATTGTACCATAATTGAGCAAAATCTGTGCACACCAATCTCTGCCATTGATCTCAACCCTGACCTGCAGTTGATCATTGCACGCATCTCCCCTCATATAAGCAAAATCCTCTGGCGCCTTGAGTGTAAGCAGGTGCCATGGGGCCCGGAGGACGAGCAAGAGCAGTAGGCACTTGAGGGTTATTAATAGCCTCATGGAACTAAGCGGCAGCTATAATCTCAGGAAACTAACTGTGAGCAGGAACCTCGAAGAACTGGTGGCAAACGTGAGTCTCAAGGAACTGAAGGTGAGTAGGAGACCCATGGAACTGAGGGTTCAATAGAAGTCTTAGGGAACTCTGATTGAATAGGAGACTCAGGGAAATAAGGTGGGAGTGGATAGCCTTAGAAGAGGAACCTCAGGAAACTGGGACTGAGCAGGAGCCTGAAGGAACTAAGGACTATGTTGTAATGTGGCACTTGCCTTGTGCAGTGCTTGTTGTACTTCTTTCCGGAGCCCTATCCAGAGTTCCATCCCTCTGTTGTGCCACGGTTGCAAGATTCCACTAACGGCAGTTGCTCCTTAGCTGGCGAAGGTGTGATCACACTCTGTGTGCTTTGAAGAGAATAAAGATGTGTTTGAATACCCCCCTTTTGTCTGTGTCATTACCACATTTTTGGCGACGATCGCCAGCCACATGTGGTGACACCACTCAAGCAAGAAGCATGATGTGAACAGACAAGAGGGCCATGAAGAAACTGACTCGCTTGATGGAAGATGCTGTGCCGCTGTGTGTTCGTGCGCTGCCTTGTTTTCCTACTGCCACCGGCCACCCTGAGGCGCGTGGAGAGCCTACAAGCGGTACGACAGACGCGTGTGACTGGCCCGCTGCCTGACGGAAGAGACGGCTGTTGTTTGTCCACGCCCTGCCACCCACTTATTTTCCTGCTGCCAGTGATCACCTCGAGGCCTGTGGAGTGCGTTGGTTGTGCCTTCTCATCTGATGATTGGAGACATTTTATGGATCAGGATGTTGCTCTCAAGTGTGTGGAACATATGTTAGTTCTGGGGAAGTGGAGGGAAATCGCTTTTGCTCCCTCTGTCAGACCGTTTGTGAAGGTTGTGGACAAATTGAGCATGAGTGACTCTAAAGTCCTCATGAGGAATGATACATTTGTGCCTCCCGAGGGCTTGAGATCCAGGCTTATTGTAAGCACTCTAAAATTCTCCGTGTGGGTTTGACTCCTCCCACACATTGGATTGGCCTTTGTGTGTGTCTTTCAATATTGAAAGCACACAAATGGCCAAAGGAGGGTGCATGTCCCACCTCCTTTCCAATGTGTCACTCCCACGGGGTTTTGCTCTCGGGAGGGGGCGAGCAGGGTGGCAGCTGCATTCCTGGTGGGTCAGGTTACACGCAACGCGTGCTGTGCTTTCGTTTGTTTTTGTACAGTTCATGAGTAGATAAGAATCTTGGCTTATCAAGAGTATGAGCAGGAGCCCAAGGAACTGTGGCTGAAGAGGAGACTCATGAAAGTGAGTGTAGATAAAAAAAACAAGAAACTCCTAGTGAACAGAAGTCTTGGGGACCTGGAGCCTGGTGGACATAAATTAAGATGTGCCCTTGCTGGTAACCTGAGACTAAGTGGGAATCTGTTGGCCTTGGATGTGAGCTGAAGCATCAGAATCTTAGTGTGAGCAGGTTGATGGTCCAGCCAGAACAAAAACCTGCAGACCTAACGGTGAGCATGATCATCTTGGGCCTATCAGGATTCCCAGTGATGAGCAGGAATGCTGGTGCGTCTGGCAGTCAAGAGTTTGTGGGTGAGCATATTCATAGAGACCCAAAGGTTTGCAGTTGACCCCGAGAACTAAGGTGAAACGGTGTTGAGTTGTACACTTTCCCTGCAGTGCTTTGTCCCCTCTGAGCCCACGTCGCCCCCTTGTGCGTCCCTGCCCTCGCGCTCACCCCGCATGACATCAGCTGGCATTCTAGAATGCCAGCTGACTGTTGTTATGACAGTTGGAAGTTTGTCTTTAATTGTTGAGCCAGCAGCCTGTGCGCACCCTCCCACCTCAACTGGTGTGCTGTTTATACTATTGCTATTAAATGCAAATCTTCTGAGCATCTCTGGCCTACCTTGATTCATTACATTATTGGCGACTAGGCACAGCACACCAGAGAACCCACGGAGAGCATAATGAACATTTTTACAGAAGAGGAGCAGCTGGAAAAACAAGCATTTACAATGCAACGGTTTCGCCTTTGGAAAAGTTAGAGCTATTGGCATTGTAAATGACAACCTTTTTATTTATGTGTTGGCTTTGACAACATAAATAAATGGCATTGTCATTTACAAAGCCAATAGCCGCCCATAGACTTCCCATTTGCTGGCTCCTTCATGGCTCTCCTACCTTTCTCCCCTTTGTCCATGCATGCGTCATGCCTCTTCCTGTGTTTAGCTCTCCCCGAGAGCATGGATCGATTGCTCCCTCCCTCCTTAAGGAACTTTTTTAAAAATTGCATCCTTAATTACGACTCCTTTCAACAAAGGCCTTTTGAAGTTATTTCCCCTCCCGGGCTACAGGTGAGCTGTCGGATACGGAAGTTAGGCGCTGTAATACTCTATTTATATGCTGACGTTCCTGCACCCTCTCACCTTTCAAGGAAGAGAGGGAAACACTTTTCTCATGTGCCTGAATCAAAAAAGTAATCTTCTTAACTTCGCTGGAAATGTGTGCCATTGTTTTTTATCTGTGAAGCTAACACTTCTTCCGGCTTCCACTGCTACAAGGAGTTTAAATACCCTGGGGTCAGGAGGGCACTGCTCTACGTCACACATTGCTGAGTCAACACCTGCGGATCATCGAGGCTTTCTGTAATTTGCAATCATTTGATCACAGTGTCCTCATAAACTGAAATGATTCCGTACTTGTGACTCTGGGAGGGGCTAATCCTGGTCACAAAACTGTCCTTTGGGATTTGTAGTGGTGAGTCTGCCGCTGGTACTTTACCGTGACACTATGAGGGTCCTCACAGCTCTCTGCAGCAGGCATGCAGGCTGCTGAGCTATCTTTCCGTCCAGAGTGCACCACGCTGTGAAACAGAATGTCTTCTTGGTGCACGAACTTACGTGACAAGAGTGTCCGTCCAGGAGTCATCTGCACCCTGACTGTCTGCCTGCAGGAAGCCAGTTCACACGGACGCACATCCATTCGCAGGCCTCTTGGCAGTGTGGAGGAGACATGCTTCCCTAGTGGTGTTGTACAGTGTGACACGGACAGCGGTAGGGGGGGCGGGCACAGGGACAGCGGGAGGGGGGGCGGGACGAGGGGACCCAGATGGGGTCGGTGTCCCAGCGCGCAATTCCCCATGTCCCCGTTTGGACCCCCACCCCGCAACTGTGGAATCGCTGCCATTGCTGAGTGGCAACACAGGAAACAAACCTCCAACTCCCTCCACACCCCAACACTCATTTCTTAAGACACGACGGACCGCCTCTCTCATGTCGGAAAGCTGGACTGACTGCATTCCAGGCCTGCACGGTGCGCCGGGAATCCCTCAGTACGTGGGGTGCTTTCGCAACGACTGTACTTCTTTCGGTAACTCCCGTGAGAACCGGAGTTTCCCTGGTCGCATTGGTGATGTTCTCCCCTTCTGGCTACATACAATATGCCCCGGGGTGAGGAAAGACACGGCCTTGCCTCTAGATTCATGATGGCAGCGCCAACCTGACGATCAAAACAGCAGATATTGTGTGCATACCGAGGCTGTTTGCTGTTCATTCCGATTGTAATCTGCGACTTCTCTTGCACCACGTCTGTCATCATGTGATCTCGTAGTGTCTTTCTGACACACATTCTACACCTCACATAAACATCACCAACAGTGCTCACGTGGAAGAACAAGCACCTTATGGGCACATCGGACAGCGGGAGGGGGGGCGGGCGGGCACACGGACAGCGGGAGGGGGGCGGGCGGCTACAAAACAGCCAGCGGGAGGGGGGGCGGGCGGGCACACGGACAGCGGGAGGGGGGGCGGGCAGAAAACAGCCAGCGGGACAGGGAACAAAACAACAATGAACACAAACCGGTGTAAAAAAAAAAAAAAAAAGTCCACGCCCACAGTGCCTTCATGACGTTGCAGAGAGGGAAAGAATCGTCGGGAACGCCCACCAATCGCCTCGGGAAATGACGGACAGTTCTCTCTTCCAATGGCTAGCCTCCATTTATGGAGCTAGCCAATGGAAGAGAGAGGCTGAACTAAAGCACACAGTGTAACTCAAAAGATTTCGACCTGTGCCAAAAAGCTGCGCGGCGCAGCTTTTCGCCAGGTCGAAACCTAAAAAGGAAGTGTTGAGCTATATCGGAAGTTTAGTACGGATTCGTCAAACTAAGAAGTACTCGAAAGGAGGTGATTTAAGTACATCAACTGACATTGCGAAAATACTTCACAAGACGATCGAATTATTACCTCAGAACAGGACTAAAGAGAGAAGAAAGGATACTTAAACGAACTTCAATTGAGGTAATCTTACAGTGAATGCAGGCGCAGAGCGAGTTTGAGGTGAAGGCGTGAAAGTGAAATTGACGCAGAAAAACCAGCTGGAATCACCTCATAAATCAAGTGCACTGAGGCGAACAGTGACGTGATGACTTAGTGCGCAAGGGGGCGCCATATTGGAATAAGAAAAGTTCACATTTGAGTGTAATTTTGACGCACAGGAAACGTGCGTGGGGCCATACTGAAAAAAATAAGAATATTTCACAGCCTAGAACCGGAAAGCATACAATCCCTTAGGAAACAGCCGGAGATACTGATCGGAGCAAAGGGTTCACCGGACATTATATAACAAGTGAGACATTTACTAAAAAAAAAAAGTTATGTACTGATGAACCCTTACCAGCGGAAGAAAAAAAAATACCATTGCACTGCTTGGGACCTGGTGGACAATAGCATAAACAAGAAAGTATGAGAAGGAGCACAAGGAGATGTATATGCAAATGCCATGGAAGACCTAGACAATTGTTATAAGCCCACTGTGTGTGTAGCCGTAAATAGATATACATTTTACAGACGTAAGCAGGGAAATGAGGCGAGTATTGAAGACTATGTCTCTGCATTTAAAAAATTGTCATTCATGTAAATTTGGAAACATGCATGATGATTTAATAAGGGACCAAATAGTGATGTGTGCAGCTAATCTAACATACAGGATGCCTTATGGGCCAAGGGTGAGAAACCACTCCAAGAAGTGATCGAGATAGTTAAAAAAAAAAAAATGACTGGTCGGTGTGCTAAAGCTGTGCTAAAAGAAAATAAAGGTAAACAGGATGAGCCAAGTGTGGTGGCGAAAATAAGTGGCAGCAAGAAGAAGTACATAGTTAACAAAAGTAGAGTTAATGATGAAACAGAATATAAAGGGGGTGTGAGAAATTTTGGGCAACTCAAATGCTATTGTTGCGGGAGCAACAGACACTGAGCGAATGACTGGAAATGTCCGGCAAGGAACAGTAAATGTATGGACGACGGCCGCTGCCTCGAGCGCCCTGCGGGGGCCCCCGCTCCGATCCCGGGTGACGACGAGACATCCCGGCCCTGGTCCCAGCCCGGTTGGGCCGACGGGAGTGGGGCGTTTGTGTGGCCTGCCGACGAGAGGGGAGATGAGCGGACCCCCCGAAGAGGAGCGGAGATCATAAGCGCCCCGGTGAGTGCCCTCCGGGGTGATCCTGCAGCCCTCGACCGGACCAAAAGTGACCGGGAGGTCCCCCTCAAAATGGCGGCGCTCAGCTAGGGACTCCGGCGATCGTGAGGTGCGGGGCCCGACCTCCAACTGCTGACACCCCTGTTACCCCCACTTCTGAACGGCGGCGGGGCATCCCGTTCCTGGATCCGCCCGAGAGGGCCAGCGGACCGACGAGAGAGGCCTGCTGGTCGCTGGGAGACCCCTGAGAGCGGCCATCACTGAGATCCTGCGGCCGCGCGGTCCCGGTGGGTGGCCTGTGGGGTGACGAGGTGGCGGCCGAGCGGGCCAACTCGAAAACGGGGCCGCACAGACGGCGTTGAGGAGAGGCCCAACGGTGAGGCCCTGTGATCGGGAGACGCTCCTGGAGCCGACGGCCCGGTAATACCTGGGATCCATCCACCTGGGGGACCCCCGAGTGACGCCATCAGCACCGGGACCCCTGGCGGCCCGCACAGCTGACGGCGGACCCCTGGAGATCATCGTGGCCGCCCCCCCCGCAGCGTGACAGAGCCAAGACGGGACACATTGGCGGTGGGCACCCCCTGGCCCCCCGACCCACCTGGACGACCCGGAGTACGCCGGGTGACACACGCGGAGCAAGCGCGGGCCTGACGACAGCCGGCAGCACGGGAGCAATGCTGAAACGGGCCCACGTGGGAGTGCGTCGAGGGGAGCTCCAGCACGCCGGACTCGATTCACCGAGACAGGGTGAGTGGCCACAGCACTTACCCCTGAGGGGAACTGTGTGACCGGGGCCGAGTGACCCCCCCACCAACGCTGCCACAGGGGACGAGACCCACGGGTGCGTACGGGTTGCGGCACCTTCGTTGAGACCTTCCGAGTTGATGGACTGCTCGCCGCATTAATGGGGAGACCACAGAGAATACCGAGTACGACGCCGGCGCCGGCCCAGAGGCGCTCGACCTCCCCGGGCCCCTCGCGCAAGCTGAAGACCGGAGAGCCACCGCAAGGGACGGATATGTCCGCAAAACTTGACAGAGTGCTAGCGGCTGTTGAACACTCCCGGATGTCCATGGAGACCAAATTTGGAGAACTGGCCACAGACATCACCCTCCTCAGGGACGATCACAGGAAGTTGGCGGATTAAGTGAGCCAGGAGGGACAAACTCTGCAAGAACTGCAACCACAAGTCCAGCTTAACCAAAAAGCCATCAAGGACCTACAGGAGAAAGTTAACTTCCTGGAACGCAAGGCGGATGATTTGGAGGGGCGCTCCCGTCGGAGTAACATACGCCTACTCAACCTACCGGAGGGAGTGGAGGGGACTGACCCCATTCAGTACATTGAAACATGGATAAGAACATTCACCCGGTCCCAGGATCTCACACCATTCTTCTCCGTGGAGAGAGCACATAGGGTTCCGGCCCGGCGACCATCGGCCGGTCTCCCTCCCAGACCCTTTTTGCTAAAACTGTTACACTACCAAGACAGGGACGCGATCCTGCGGGCGGCCAGACAAGCAAAAGCACTCAGGGTGGAGGACAAGAACGTGATGGTGTTCCCTGACTACTCTCAGGCGGTTCAACGCCAACGTGCTACATTCCAGGCGGTGAAGCAAACCCTGCGCCAACGCAAGATACAGTATGCCCTCCTCTTTCCGGCCCGCCTCAAAATCATATACGGCGACTCAACACACTTCTTCACCGACCCAGCAGAGGAGAGGCGCTGGTTAGACCACCACAACCAGGATCGGTCGGAGCGGGGGTCTCCGCCGTCGAGTTCCTCATCCAGCAGGCGCAGGCTGCGCTCCAAAAAAGTCACCCTAAAACAAATGAATCGACCTTCGACTCCCAACACCAGAGGGGCCCCAGACCTAGAACAGATCATAGCGGACCGACGGAGAGCCCTACAGGCGGCGACGGAGGCCCTGCGGCCTGGAACCGACCCGGAGGAGGATCGGGGCCCCCACATCTTCACGTCCGACGAGGGCGACCTGAGCGACACCCGCACATCCAGAGACGGTTCGGCCTCCCCGCCGTTGGTGACACCACAGACGGCGGATACACTTATCTGAGACCGACGAGCACAGACTATGGTAATAGCAGGAAACCCAGAGGGGTTGCCCTACGGGGGACATCGCGATCCACCGATTAAGGTAAAAGCGGCAGCGATTACACCCACAGAGACACGATGCTACGGGCGGCCATACCCTGCATGGCAGTGCAGCAGTCCCGCCCTCCCACATCAAACGAACTAGAGACAGTACAAGATGTACGGTTTGGACTTATTGCACCAAGCATTAGGCCCTTGTTTGTTGGGACTGTTTCCAGAACATTGTTATGGTTCTACCCCCCCCCCCCCATTACTTCCCGACACCCTAACGAGAGCGGACGGATGGTCTCTGATTACACACCTGTGGGGACAACATGAAGGCGGGCACGGACCTGGTCCTGGGCAGCGGGCGGCGGGAGGACCGTTATACACACCCAACAGCATCACATGACGAAAATTCCTAACACAGACATTACATTCATCACTTTAAATGTTAGAGGTCTACACACGGCAAGTAAGCGCTACGCAGTATATGCATATTTGAAAAGACAACAGGCCCACATAGCCCTCCAGCAAGAGACCCACTTGACGCCGACAGAAGTTGGAAGGCTGCAGAAAAAATGGAGGGGCATAGTTTGTGCCACGGGGTACTCTGCATTTGCCAGGGGGACATTGATTTGGGTCAGACCGGGAGTACCTTTCAGAGAGCAGAACAGGGTGGTGGACAGGGAGGGGCGCTATGTACTGTTAGAGGGTCAGTTAGACGGGCAGCCAATCCTAATAGGCAGCATCTACGCCCCTAATGTGGAACAACATGTATTTTGGAATTGCCTCACGAAAACACTGGCACACCACACTCACGCCCCCTGGCTCCTGGGAGGGGATTATAATTGTGTTTTAGATACGTCCCTCGACCGTTCCCGACCCCCACCGCTGCGCTCACCGCTTCACAAACAAACAGAACTTTTCAATGCATGGGTGCACCACTGGGCATTGACTGACACATGGAGAGCATTGCACCCCACTGCAAAACTTTATTCATTCCATTCCATCCCGCATGACCTTCGAGTGCGACTCGATAGATTCCTCTGTTCGGCGGTTTTACACACAAAAGTACAACACGCAGACTATCTCGGGAGAGTACTATCAGACCATGACGCACACATGCTGACCCTTCGATGGAAACCACCCCACCCCCCAGTGCCGACGTGGAAACTTCCCCGGGAGTGCCTCACAGATCAGATATTCACACACGATCACGGGGAGCATCTACAAGAACATTTCACATTAAACGCACGATCCGCATCCTCTAGCCTCATAGAGTGGGACGCACACAAAGCGACAGCGCGGGGCCACTGCATGCAACAGGTGGTGGGGGTGCGTAAGGTATTAGAACGCACATTACAGGATGCAGAAAGCGCGTTGGCTACCCTGCTAAAGGCGGATGATCGCGCCGCAGCGACCCAGGGGCGCATAGCTGAGGCCAAAACAAAATACGCCGAAACACTGCGGGATTTGCGCAAATACAACTTCCGGAAATATGCAGCCACGGTGCACCGGGAGGGCAACAGGGGGGGGACACTGCTGGCCTGGTTAGCTAGACAAGAGCCCGACTCGCGCCCCATCACGGAACTTATGGACCAGCACGGTCGACTCCAAACCTCCCAACTCGCAATCATGCAAGTCTTCTACACATACTACTCACACATATACCGAGCCCCGAGCCAGCAAAACACCCAAGCGACAGACGGTTTCTGCCTCACACTCCCAATCCCACAAATCTCGCCAGCAATACAGAAGGACCTCGACCGGAAAATAACTCCGGCCGAGATCAAAGTCGCGATAGGTGCATTAGCCAGAAATAAGGCCCCGGGGCTAGACGGCTTCCCCATTGAATACTACAGTGCGTTCTCGGCCCTCCTTGCCCCACGACTAGCTACTGTGTTCAATGACGCGCTTGTGGCGGGAACCTTGCCGCGCTCCCTCAGGGAATCGGTAATAGTCTCATTCCTGAAACCACACAGAGACCCACAGCTCCCGGGGTCTTATAGACCGATCACACTGCTCAATTCGAACTGCAAAATCTTGGGTAAGATGCTGGCGGAGAGATACGCCCAGGTTGTGCCCCAGTTGGTCCACCATGACCAGAATGGATTTGTGCCGAACCGCAATACATCCCACAACCTCCGCAGACTGTTCCATGTTCAAGACATGACGAATGCACAGTTCCCCAATGCAGCCTGCCTCATATTAGACCTTGAGAAGGCTTTCGATACTCTCCTATGGCCATACCTGTTTGGGGTTCTCGGGAAAAACAATTTTGGCCCACGCCTGACCGCATAAACTAGGCTCCTCTACACACAGCTCACGTCCAGAGTCCGGATGGGCAGTTACATCTCACGAGAGTTCGGGGTGGACAGAGGGACCAGACAAGGGTGCCCTCTGTCACCCCTCCTGTTTGCTCTGGCGGTTCAACCCTTAGCGATACGCCTGCGCCGGGAGGGTGAGAACTGGGGTATCCCCCTGGCACACACTAGGCACTGCGTGTCCCTATATGCTGACGACCTTTTAATATATGTCAGGGACGCCACGGCCGATCTGACCGACATTTGGAGGACATTGGAAGAGTTTGCGGTCACCTCAGGCCTTCAGGTTAACTGGGGGAAATCCACTCTATACCCACTGAGCCCCCACATGGCCCCCTTCGAAGCCCAAATAGGCAATCGGGTGCTAGCATGGAATGCTGCAGCCCCCCGGTACCTAGGAGTGCGGTTGTACCACACCCCTGAAGACATGTATGAGGGAAACCATCGGAGGGCCTTGGCCGGACTACGGTCGGCGGTGAGCTTCTGGAAAACACTCCCGCTGGCACCTATCGGCCGGGTGGCACTGGCGAAAATGGTCATGGTCCCCAGGCTCCTATATCACTTCGTGAACCTTCCGGTGATTCCACCACGCTCGTTCTTTACAGAACTGAACAGCCTCCTGACGGAGCTGGTGTGGGGCGGAGGTCAGAGTCGTGTGGCGTTGTCCACTCTATACCTACCCACAGCGGAGGGAGGACTGGGAGCGCCGGCCTTCGAGGCGTATTTTTTGGCGGCCCAACTTCAATGGCTGTCCTACTGGGCGGCAGGGCGCCACATAGGCGAGACTATCACCACCGATGGCTCAATGCCACAACCAGCAATCCACCGAATGCTGCTACCGGGCACTAAACCTATACGGACTCGTCCACTACAATTATCTATAGCCCCCACCTGTATGATGCGAGTCCATCGCATGTCCAAGATACACCCGCCATATTCACCCCTGCTGCCATTGGTGGGATTTCCGCGAGGTGATATATATTACACCCACGCAATGCTTCGAGTCTGGACGGAGCTGTCGGTCACGGAGACGGAGTCTTTGTTTGAGGACGGACAGTTAAATACATTTGCTCAAATGATGGAGCGTCACGACCTCCCCCCCCCCGGGCAATTTCTAACCCATAGGCTACTAATAGACAGCAGTCGTAGATTCTGGAATCCAGATGAAGGGGAACCCAAACCACATCCAGTGATCCACGCGCTTTTACACATGGGGGTAGGGCGACACTTAGTATCTTGGCTTTATAAGGCAATACGGTCACTACTCCTCCCATCCCTTCAACCCCTGCGCCAGAAATGGGAGACGGACATCGGCAGAGTGGCCCACGATACAGAATGGAGCACGGCCCTGGAGTACCCCAAAAAAGTATCCAGAAACGCCAGATTCCGTAACATACAATTCAATGTCCTCCACAGGGCATATCTTACGCCGAGCCGCCTGCAGCGTCTCTTCACCGACACTCACTTTGAGTGCCCCCGCTGTCATACCCCAGGAGCGGATTTCAGGCACATGTTCTGGGATTGTCCCACACTCCGGGGATTCTGGGACTTGGTCCATCGAACCCTGGCGGAGGTCACGGCCATAACATCCATGACCACATGGGAGGCATTCGCGCTCGGGATCTTCCGCAGGCGGAAAACCGAGAAAGTACAGAACCGATTCCTCTCACTGGCCATCCTTCTGGCGAAACGGGCAATAGCCATGCACTGGAGGTCCCCCACGGGCCCACCGGAAGCGGCATGGATAGGTGCGGTGCAGAAGTGGGGCAAGGCAGAGGAGGAGATACTCCGAGAGGAGGAGGCACGGGGACACCGCAAACACCCCATATCCTTAGAATGGGCCCAATTGATGTACGACTTTACACAGGCGACACGACCCGATGCATCACCCATGGCCTCACAGCCACAGACACACCTAGCCACTCCGGCCCCCACAGCCCCATGACATGGCTACGGACCCTACCGGATTGCCACCAGTAGTGGTATCTCTGCAATGCTCGCGAACGGCCGCGAGTCAATAACTCCTCACATACAACCGACCCCCGCGACCCGAGACCGCTGCTACGGCGCCCCCCGAGGTAGCAAACCATTCCCTTCCGCTCACCCCCCCCCCTTGTTACCCAGTTCATCCCGAAGTTATTGGGAGAGTTGATAAGTTTGGATCGGGGGGACCTCTTTCCCCCCCCCCACCTTTGGGTCCATTGAGAGGACATACAGTTAACAGCGACACGACACCATGCACCCCCGTGGATCCTGCCGGCGTAGCCAATACTGGGTGCGGCACCCACATAACGACTGCCACATCATGAGCTCCTTACATCGCAGACACTAGTAGATCGCACGCCACGGACAGCACTGCCCCCCCCTCGGGGACGTCTTGGGGACCCCATGAGGGGCTTGGGGGGACTGTTTCAGGAACATACGGTGAGGTGGGGTCGTGTGACATGGGCTCCCTGGTAGTAGGGGGGCCGCTAAGCGACGATACCTGAGGCAATGTAACTAAGGTCATGCATTATCTGTACCTCATGATTACTGATATGTTGATTATCATATGTACACAAAAACCCAATAAACAAATTTAAACAAAAAAAGGAACAGTATATGTACTCAATGTGGACTAGTGGGGCATTTTCAAAAAGCGTGCCATAGGAAAATAAAAGGAAAAGTGAAATTGGTAGATGAGAATGAGGAAAAAGAATAGGATTCATCTGATGAGTCAGAGTACAACTTATGTGGGCTCAACATAAGGGAAGGAACAACAAATGAGAATAAATAGGAAGGCAAAAAGAAAAAACCTGTGTGTATGATTACAATAGGAGGTGTGAGCTTTGAAATAGTATCAGATTCAGGGTCACCTGGTACGACTGTAAACAGAAATGTATGAAAGGAAAAATTTCAACATAAAATAGGGAAGGTGTTGGAGTCAGCAGATATTACCCTAAGAACATTCACAGGTGAACCCATTGAGTTGATAGGTTGTAAAGAGCTGGAATTTGGTTTCAAGGACAGGAGTACAACCAGTAAATTATATGTGTCTGCAAAAGGTCCATCTGTACTAGGATGGAAGGACCAAGGACAATTGGGGATCACACTCAATCCCAACAGCTCGGAACCTGTAATGGCCTTACCAATGGACAAAATATGCGAGTCAAACTTCCCTGCCAGGTTCCCTAAAGTATTCAATGGCTTATAGGGAAGTTGAAAGGATTCCAACATAAGATACAACTTAAAGAAAACGCAATTCCGTGCATACACAAAGTAACACGCATTCCATTTTCACTCAGGGAAGAAGTTAAAAAGGCAAATTGATGATTTACAAGAAGCAGGCATAATAGAACCTACAGAATTATCTGAGTGGGTTGCACCCTTGGTCGTGGCCCGCAAATCAAATGGCCAATTGAGGTTATGCATTGACTTGCGGGACCTCAACAAAAGTATCCTGGTGGACCAGAACCCATTACCAATAATAAATGAAATACTTTCACTTACTAAAGGCATGAAGGTCTTCTCAACAATAGACCTTGCCGAGGCGTACCATCAGGTCCCCCTACACCCTGATAGCAGGCATCTCACTACCTTCATTTCGCCTTTCGGGTGCTACAGATTCAAAAGGGTAACCTTTGGATTAGCATCTGCAGCAGCACTATTCCAGAGGCTCATGCATGAACTGAAGGAATAAAAAAAAGTACTCCTATTTCAAGACGACATTCTGGTGATGGGTAAGGACCAAGAGGACCACAATCAGAAATTGGTGCATGTAATGAATATACTTGAAAAGTGAGGAATGACTGCTGAGCGAAGAAAGTACAAGTTTGCAGAAAAAGAAGTGACATACCTGGGGCATGAAATAACACAGGCGGGAATAAAGCCCAAGGAGGAGGTGCTGAAGGCAATCAGAGAGGCACCGATTCCCAAGAACAAAGATGAACTCAGAGCATTTTCGGGACTGGTGGAGTTTTATTCGAAGTTCGTGAGGAATTTTTCCACAAAGACATACAGCATCAGACAACTGTTAAAATCTAAGAACAGGTTTGAATGGTCTCAAGAATGCGATGAAAGTTTCAATACACTCAAGCAGGAAATTTGCAAAGCACCACCATTGCAAGGTTTTGACACAAATCTTAACAGCATAGCATTGTCACTACAGATGCTAGTGGCAGAGGTATAGGTGCAGTCCTCACACAAGCAGATGGTGAAGGAAAAGAAGAGACTATAGCCTTCGCCTCCCGCTCCCTCACACCAACGGAGGAGAAATACTCTGTAATTGAGATGGGAGCATTAGCTTGCGTGTGGGGACTGGAACACTTTCGACAATATATCTGGGGGGAAAAAGTCACCTCACGGTGCGACCACAAACCACTCACAAAGGTGCTTAAGGTCAAGGGACTATACAATGCGTCATCTAGACTGGCACGTCTGTCCGTGAGGCTACTAGATTACAACTATGAAGTGCAGTACCTGCCGAGTGCTAAAAACGTAGTTGCGGATTTCCTAAGCAGACTACCCCTTCAAGGCTATGACGAACCAGTGGACAAAGATGGGGAATTTTGTGTGGCTAGCATCAATGAGGAGTTCCCCAGCATACATAACGAAGACTGGAATAAGGCATACAAAAAGGATGAGACACTCCAGGAAGTGCACAAACTCATTGTTGATGGATGGCCCAGTAAGAAGTGTATAAATAACGAGCTTAGACCATTCTGGGAACTCAGGAATGAATTGTCAAGGGAAGGAGAGCTAATTTTGAGACAGGGTAAGGTTATACCACCAGTCACACTAAGAAGAAAAATATTAGACATATGCCATGAAGGACACCTGGGCATAAACCAAACAAAACAAAGGGTAAAGAACTGGTATTGGTGGCCAGGATGTGACTTGGAAATTGAACGAGCTGTGAGAAACTGTGTGCGGTGCGAAAATTCTGACAAATCACAGGTTACGTTGAAACCCCCTCTGCAACCATTACAATGTCCAGGAATGCCATGGGAAAGAGTGGGTATTGACATCATGGGACCTATTAGGTACAAGGAAGAACATGTACAAATTGTGGTCATGGTGCACCATTTCTCTAAATGGCCTGAGATAAAGATATGCCATAAAGTTGAGACACAGGACATAGTCACATTCCTGGATAAAGTGTTCACAAGGGAAGGCATACCAAAAACCATTGTTAGTGACAATGGAAGCCTATTCACTTCCCGAGGCTTCAAAAAGTTCATTGAAAGGAATGGTATACAAACATAAAACAACCTCTGTGTACAACTCGCTAACAACAATGGACTGGGTTGAATGAAAGAGGTGCACAAAATGATCTGAATTGCACCAAGCGAGAGCACACACTTCAGCCCTTATGAGTTTATGAGAGGGAGGACACCTTTATCAAAGGACAACGTTGGATGGCTCAAAAAAGCAAGGAGAGCAGAGTGGACGAGTGCGTCGGCCAGGGAGAGCATCCAAATGAAACAAAGGGCATGCAAGGAGAAGTATGATACTAAACATAAGAGCAAAGATATCAATATCAAAGGAGGAGACAGAGTGACAGTGAAGAAATGTGGCTATGTTGAAAAGGGTCAAAAATGATTTACTCAACCATTAGTGGTGGAGAAAGTCTTTTGCAATTCTGCCCTCCTCAGTGATGGGAAAGTGTGGCATGCTTCCGCACTATCAGCTTGCACAGCCACAGAGAGAGAAAGAGCCGAAGGATCAAACGATCAGACAACAGGAGGATCAACTCTAAAGGAGGAACAGGAATACACAAATAAGAAGGACTGCTTTGAGTGGTTGATCGATGAGGAGTTAGAGACGGATGGAGAAGAGAACTGCGCACCTGCACCATACAGATACAATAGTAATGTGGTTGGCATTGACCAGGCGCAAATTGAGTCCATCGGAGAATACAGAGACGTTGACACTAGTAGTTCTGCGGAGTCGCATGGCGGAATGAGTGGTTGCCAGTCCGAGGAAGATCAGGACCCGAAGGATGTTATTGCAAAAGAAAGAGACCCTACCACCGGCATTGCCAGGAGTCTTACTGAGGCAGAGAGCATCATGGAGTCAGAAGAAGGACAGGGTAAAGAGGGTGACTCCGCGAAGGAAGCTGGATGTATTAGTAGACATGGTCGTTGTGTCCTGATGCCCAGCAAGTACAAAGACTTCGTTTGTGACTAAAATATGGTGCCTACGGTTCCCCTCCCTTTGTTGGTTAAAACCACAACTTTGTTTCCCTCCGTAAGGAGATGTGTTGAGTTGTACACTTTCCCTGCAAAACTTTGTCCCCTCTGAGCCCCTGTCCCCCCTTCGCGCTCACCCGCATGACATCAGCTGGCATTCTAGAATGCCAGCTGACAGTTGTTCTGACAGTTGGCAGTTTGTCTTTAATTGTTGAACCTGCAGCCTGTGCGCACCCTCCTCCCTCATCTTGTGTGCTGTTTATACTATTGTTATTAAACGCAAATCTTCGGAGCAACATCTCTGGCCTACCTTGATTCATTACAAACGGGCATTTATGAACTCAAATCTGATCATTAGGACACTTGTAAATGTTTTCAATCTTTGCTACTGCCGCACAAAATGAGCATGATGACATGTTGTAAATAAGATGGTAATAGATGACAGGATACTTCTAGTTGATTACATGTAGATTTATTCCAAGACACAGCTGAGTACAAACCTCGCCAGCTGACCAGACCTTCAACTGACCCAGGTAGAACACTCTGGTACAAGGTAGAACACTCACAGGTATTCTGGGAGACTGAGAAGGTGAAAACACTAAGGAAGGGATAATGACTACTCTCAGCCATATTTCAAGAAGAATCAATATACAACACATCTTCCTCCTTTACAGAAAAGAAATGAAACAAACATAAAAATAAAGCTTAAAGTATGAGAGACAGCAACAATAATATTAAAGACAGAAAGGAGGCCTAAGACGACTTGAACTATTTTAGTTCATGAAAGCAAAAGAGCATTTTGGAGCAAAGAGTGTGAAAGTGAAGTGTGAGGTGAGACACAACACTCAAAACAACTTATAGTCATCAGCACTACCTACTTCCCTTAGACTGACAAAACAAGAAAAGACAGTCCACTCTCTCCAATCCGATTTTGACCAGCAAAACAGGAAGAGACAGTCAACTCCCTCAAATCTGTTTCTGTCCATCAACACTTTACGCTCTGAGTTGAAGATAGACAGTTCAACATACGCCTTCGTGCTTTACAAATACCACAGTCTTAGATACAATTTGAAGATTCCAAACATAGGTACCCTTCAAGATTACTAAGTGCAGTATAACAAGCGATGTAAAGAGATTCATTTTTTTTATTTTTTTACTTGAAGCTTTCACTTCGAAAGATGGATACATAGTCCTAGATGTGACTATCTTAGATGCAATCTGGACTACTGTCCATCGTCGGTGTTAATCCTGGAACCTTTGTCCCAAATTCAGGCTATCCGACCTTTGCCTCCGTTGTGGACTTACTTCAAAAGATGGATACATAGTCCTAGATGTGACTATCTTAGACGCAATCTGGACTACTGTCCATCGTCGGTGTTAATCCTGGAACCTTTGTCCCAAATTCAGGCTATCCGACCTTTGCCTCCGTTGTGGACTTACTGTCCAGACTCTGACCTGGGGCCTTTGTCCCCGTTGTGGACTTACTGTCCAGACTCTCACCTGGGACCTTGGTCGCTGTTTTGGACTTTCGGTCCAGCCTCCTTCTTGGGACCTTTGCCCCCGTTTCAGACTTTCCACCCAGACTCCGTCTTGGGACATTTGCCCCCCGTTTTGGACTTTCCGTCCAGGCTCCGTCTTGGGACCTTTGTCCCTGTTGTGAACTTACTGTCCATCTTGGTACTAGGACGTTCCACTCCTTATTCCAGGATGACCTTTGTCTCCACTTGGATGACCCTTGTGCATTTGGAACAACCATTGTCCCCTCTTGGTTCTGGGACTACTGTCCAACCTGTTTCTGGAACCTTTGTTCTCTTCTTGGACTACTAGTTGTGATACATAGGTCCCCTTTCTACTTCTCAGACCTGTTTCGAGGCTCTTTGACCAGCTTCAAGTTGTGAGACTTTATTTCTGTTCTAGGTCCTCTGACCCGCCTCTGCTCCATAACTTATTTGTGCTTCTCTTTCTTGTTCCTGGATGCTCTGTACTTTTTGTTGGAATCAGGGCCCAAGGCTAGATCTGGCATTTTCTGAACTCTGGTAATTTTCTGCACATTGATGTGAATTACGTAGCATTCTATTATGTTAATAACTCCATGTACAACGTGACTCCTAAAGGTGGACACAGCAGATGCTTAAAACCTGTCTGTCCACAGCGCTAGGTAACAGACTCAATACACAAGCTCAGCGCAGACTAGGCTTTACTCGCGCCAAAGTGGAATGCAATGCCATAACATAAACAGATTGCGCAGTTTGTAATCGTGTTTTACATAGACATAGATTTGACTGTTGAATAACATGATGCAGATTACCTGACTGTGGCTGACTGAGTGTCCATAACGGGTTAACTCTTACCCGCACTATCAATGCGTCCTTTCATGCCTGAAGATCACTGCCCTGTCATAGATTTTGTTTTAGTCATGTACAGCTCATTTAAATGAATGCGTAACGGTGCTGCGATGCGACACGAACACTGCCCCTAAGATGGACGCTTCACTGTGCGTCAGAATCTTGTAACATGGCAACGCCGCTTGTTGGCAACATCAGGGCATGAGGGAGTGACGCAAGTTAGCACGTTATGCTGTTACCTGGTAACGTTCATGACACGCACCCCTGACAGGATACACTCGCCCTGCTTGGCAGCTCGGTGCTGCTTTCAGCGCTGCGTGAGAAGCGTGCTCTGCTTTTAATTACCCTTTTTTCTATTTGCGTTAATTTTGTTTTCGTTGTCCCTGTTTTAAGCGGGGTAGCTGTCCCCTTACCTGCACATAATTGGACTTCCCACCGCTGTTTTAGCGGGTCCGGTTCTGGGGATTTTGGGGGCTCAGCCTCGATTGTTGTTTGGGCGCCATCTTGGGAGGGGTAGTGACGCTTTTTCCGCGCCATCTTGAGCGTCCTAGTGTGGCTCATTACACCTGGCGGCCCTACTTAAGGCGGTCTGTTCCGCTGCTCTGCCCTGACAGGATACACTCGCCCTGCTTGGCAGCTCGGTACTGCTTTCATCGCTGCGTGAGAAGCGCGCTCTGCTTTTAATTACCCTTTTTTCTATTTGCGTTAATTTTGTTTTCGTTGTCCCTGTTTTTAGCGGGCTAGCTGTCCCCTTACCTGCACATAATTGGACTTCCCACCGCTGTTTTAGCGGGTCCGGTTCTGGGGGTTTTGGGGACTCAGCCTCGATTGTTGTTTGGGCGCCATCTTGAGAGGGGTATTGACGCTTTTTCCGCACCATCTTGAGCGTCCTAGTGGGGCTGATTACACCTGGCGGCCCTACTTAAGGCGGTTTGTTCCGCTGCTCTGCCCTGACAGGATACACTCGCCCTGCTTGGCAGCTCGGTACTGCTTTCAGCGCTGCGTGAGAAGCGCGCTCTGCTTTTAATTACCCTTTTTTCTATTTGCGTTAATTTTGTTTTCGTTGTCCCTGTTTTTAGCGGGGTAGCTGTCCCCTTACCTGCACATAATTGGACTTCCCACCGCTGTTTTAGCGGGTCCGGTTCTGAGGGTTTTGGGGGCTCAGCCTCGATTGTTGTTTGGGCGCCATCTTGGGAGGGGTAGTGACGCTTTTTCCGCGCCATCTTGAGCGTCCTAGTGGGGCTGATTACACCTGGCGGCCCTACTTAAGGCGCTCTGTTCCGCTGCTCTGCCCTGACAGGATACACTCGCCCTGCTTGGCAGCTCGGTACTGCTTTCAGCGCTGCGTGAGAAGCGCGCTCTGCTTTTAATTACCCTTTTTTCTATTTGCGTTAATTTTGTTTTCGTTGTCCCTGTTTTTAGCGGGGTAGCTGTCCCCTTACCTGCACATAATTGGACTTCCCACCGCTGTTTTAGCAGGTCCGGTTCTGGGGGTTTTGGGGGCTCAGCCTCGATTGTTGTTTGGGCGCCATCTTGGGAGAGGTAGTGACGCTTTTTCCGCGCCATCTTGAGCGTCCTAGTGGGGCTGATTACACCTGGCGGTCCTACTTAAACCAGTCCTCTTCGCGCAGCGGGATCGCGCAGCGGGTGCGCCCTCGCTGTGCCAGAGTCCTGCCCGTCTGCGCCCGGAGGCGTCGGAGCGGCGGGCGGGGCTGGCTCTATGGGATTATAAGCTCCTGCCGTCAATATGGTTTGTTATACGTCGCTGGAGCTACGGTCTCTGCATAAGGCATCCTTCGCTTGTTAAAAAGTTTTTCCCGGTCGATGTAGGGGTAAGAGACAATGTCCTGGTTGTGGTTGGTCGCCAGGTAATGCCCCGGCCACTATATCGAATAGGGGAGTGGACAGTGTGAAGCATCTCTGCCTACTCTTAAACACCAGATCAGTGCGCAGACATGCTCTGGAGATCTTTGATCTCCTTGTCACTGAAAAACCGTTATGTCTGATGCTGACAGAGACATGGTTAGGGGATCTGTCCAACCCCGACATCGCCACTGCAATCCCCCCTGAATATAATATTTTCAGGCAAGATAGATCGGAGGGGAGGGCAGGAGGTGTGGCACTTGTGGTGAATAAACACGCCGCCTGTTCTATTATCCCTATGGATGCTATTACAGGATCTGAATCCCTTGCCTTTTCTATTGCATTGGCGCCTCATCAAGCTCTTAAAGGGCTGTTAGTTTATAGACCCCCGGACCGGCTGGATCCTTCTTTGATGAGCTCCAGTCGGCAATTTCGGCGTTGGCCTTGAGAGCTGAGCACTGTGTGCTGGTCGGAGATTTCAATTTCCATAAGGATGTGGGATTGGACCCGGATACGATCAAACTGATGGATATCACGGCCCCCCTAGGTCTGGACCCCTACCTCTCTGGTCCAACACATGAAAGGGGCCACACCTTGGATCAGGTCTTTTCTATGTCTCCCATAGAGGGGATGGCACTTCTACCGGTGCCTTGGTCTGATCATAGGCTGGCCAAATTCTATGTGCCGGGCACAAAGAACCCATCGAGCACTGCTCTTAGACAGCAGGGACTAGTTCCTAGGGCATATCATCGGGTGACTCCAGAGATGCTAGCACAGGCATCTCTTGATCATCCCTGCCCCCTTTCGGGAGACCTGGATAGGGATCTAGAGTCTCTGCAGGCGTGGTTGACGGACAGGCTGAATGATCTAGCCCCTGTGATGGCCCCCCGGTTAACATCTAAACGGGTTTCCGCCCCTTGGTTTACTGAAGCACTGTCAGCTTCTCGCCGGCTGTGCAAGGTGGCCGAGAGGGCGTGGCGCCCACAGTATGATCCTGTGGCCAGGCTTGCCTATAGGACTGCGATTAAAGTATACCATCGTGATATCCTCCTCGAGAAAAAAGGTTATTTCGCTAGGAGGATAGAGGCTGCCTCTAACTCGTGCAAGGAGATTTTCACCATTGTTAGGGAATTTACGGCCCCACGCTCTAATTCGACCCAGGCTGCCCCTACTGAGGCGTGGGTTTCTGCTCTTGCCAACTTTTTTACTACCAAGATAAAATTGATTCAGGACGCCTTTCCCTCGAGGATGGTTGAAGTATGTCCCAGCTTCGGGGACGGGTCAGTTCCATCGGCCCCCTTGGAGTCCGTCTTGGCAGACTTTCCGCCCATTTCAGCTTCTTCGTCATTGGCACTTATGGCCAACCTTAAATCGGGCTCGCCTCTTGACCCATGTCCGGCCAAATTCCTGGCGAAAATGGCGGCAGTTGTAAATCCGTTGGCAACCCCACTTTTGAATCTCTCCTTGAGTCAGGGGGTGGTCCCGCAGGCTTGGATGCAGGCGATGGTGATTCCCCTCCTTAAGAAGCCTGGCCTAGACCCCGAGGCTTTGGCCAATTATAGGCCCATCTCTCTCCTTCCCGCGTTGGCCAAAATCTTGGAGAAGCACGTGCATATCGTGCTCTCCGATTTTTTGGAAACTCACGACTTGCTTCATTCCACTCAATCTGGCTTCCGCCCCAATTTAAGCACCGAGACGGCGCTTTTGGAGGTGTCTGAAGCCATTAAGGAGGTACTGGATGTAGGAGGCAAAGCTATGCACGTTATGCTCGATCTGTCGGCGGCCTTTGACACCGTCCCCCACGAGGGTCTCCTCGTCAGACTTTATGAGATCGGTCTGAGGGGGACGGTGCTCAGCTGGTTTAGATCATTCTTGGCTGGCCGCCGACAAACGGTCTGGGCCTCTCCGAGCTCTGCCGTGATGCCGCCTTTGGGAGTCGGAGTCCCGCAGGGCTCTGTGTTGAGCCCAACTCTCTTTAACATCTTTATGACTCCCTTGGCGGCACTGGCGGAGTCTCTAGGGGCCCAGATCGTATCCTATGCCGACGATACCCAGCTCCTCTTTACGTGCGGGAAAGGAGAACATTTTGATGGAGAGAGTATCCGTGAGTGCCTTGGGGCTGTTTTCAAATGGTTCCAGCTTAACAGCCTCAAATGTAACTCAGATAAGTCTGAGGTACTTTGTTTTGGCTGTACATCTGACCCAGATTGGCAGGAATGGTGGCCTGCTAATATGTTTCCTCCAGCGCATTCGTCCCAGCTGGCAAAGAATCTGGGAATTAAGATCGACAATGGTCTGACGTTGAGATCTCAGATCCTCGGTCTTACGGGAACATGCTTTGGCCTCCTCAAGATGCTCCGGAAGTTTCTTCCTCTGCTCTCAGAAGAGCATAGGAGGACCACGGTGCAGGCCTTAATTGGCTCCAGATTGGACTATTCCAACGTCCTATACTTGGGCCTACCGGAGTATCTCCTACAACGGCTGCAGGTGGTGCAGAACTCGGCCGCTCGGGCCATTTTTGGCCTTCATAGGCGAGCCAGAGTTTCTGGCCTCCTGCAGTCGCTTCACTGGCTGCCCATCCGGAAGCGGATAGTTTTCAAGGCTTTGACCTTGGCTCACAAGGCTCTCCATGCCTCGGGAGCAAAATATCTTCAACGGAGGCTCGCCTTTTACCGCCCGGCCCGATCTCTGCGATCCGAATCATTGTTCCTTGCGGTGGTCCCTCGAGTAAAAAGGGCCCGCATTGGGGGTCGCTCTTTTAGGCTGAAGGCACCACAGCTTTGGAATGCTTTGCCTTTGGCATTACGCAGCACTTCTAATCTGCTGACTTTTAGGAAGGGCCTTAAAACTTGGCTTTTCGCCCTCTAGCGCGTTCTCTTTTCTGCCTGCCGTGTTTTATTCATTTTACTGTGTTATGAGGGATTGCTCACCTGTTGCTATTGTGGAATAGAGAAGGAGTACTGGACTGCGAGCACGTTGGAACTGCTCTTCCTGCTGTTTTAATACTGTTTTAATACTTTACTTCTCGCGGAACCCGCTCCGCGGGTCCCGCTTCGTCTGATGTCACCTTGGACTGCGCTGTCAGAAGTGCGCTGTGCTACGAAGCTAAAGCGTCTTTTGAACTTTACCAATTGAACTCCTGGGGCGGTGGTGAGTGCAGGGCTGCGAGCGAGGGCAGGGGCAGGACTACTAGTCCCAGGAGCGCCTGACCCTCGGCATTTCCATCAGCTGACCCGCTCTCCCTGCCGGCTCCTCCCCCGCCTCAGCGCAGTTATATTCCAGCGTGTCAGTTTCCCTGATTGGATTGCTCACCTGTTGCTATTGTGGAATAGAGAAGGAGTACTGGACTGCGAGCACGTTGGAACTGCTCTTCCTGCTGTTTTAATACTTTACTTCTCGCGGAACCCGCTCCGCGGGTCCCGCATCGTCTGTTGTCACCTTGGACTGCGCTGTCAGAAGTGCGCTGTGCTACGAAGCTAAAGCGTCTTTTGAACTTTACCAATTGAACTCCTGGGGCGGTGGTGAGTGCAGGGCTGCGAGCGAGGGCAGGGGCAGGACTACTAGTCCCAGGAGCGCCTGACCCTCGGCATTTCCATCAGCTGACCCGCTCTCCCTGCCGGCTCCTCCCCCGCCTCAGCGCAGTTATATTCCAGCGTGTCAGTTTCCCTGATTGGATTGCTCACCTGTTGCTACTGTGGAATAGAGAAGGAGTACTGGACTGCGAGCACGTTGGAACTGCTCTTCCTGCTGTTTTAATACTTTACTTCTCGCGGAACCCGCTCCGCGGGTCCCGCTTCGTCTGTTGTCACCTTGGACTGCGCTGTCAGAAGTGCGCTGTGCTACGAAGCTAAAGCGTCTTTTGAACTTTACCAATTGAACTCCTGGGGCGGTGGTGAGTGCAGGGCTGCGAGCGAGGGCAGGGGCAGGACTACTAGTCCCAGGAGCGCCTGACCCTCGGCATTTCCATCAGCTGACCCGCTCTCCCTGCCGGCTCCTCCCCCGCCTCAGCGCAGTTATAAATCTCCTATTTGGTACCGCATCGCGGGAGCGCGCGGGAGCGTGCCGGGAGAAGCCCGGGACAAGGGCGGGACCGTCTGAGGCCGTCAGAGGCTGAAGTAGGCTGGGCTGGGCCCTCTCCCTTTGATCCTTGGTATCATTTTGTTTGACATTCATTTACAGGCTTGTTGTATACTTTAGAGAGTTTAATCAATTTTATTTTATAAAATCTTTTCTCATGACGGCAAAAAAACTCCGTTCTGGTCGTGTTCTAGTAGGGAAATCCGGGTCCAAAACGAAATCTAACCCTTTACGCAACAAAATTACGTCCTCTATGCAACTTAAAGGCCAGTGTCAACTTTTCAATTTATGGGATAAAGGGAAAGACAAGTCGTTTGAGTCACAGCCCCCAAGCGAGGTACCAGATTATAATGCTCCGGAGTCTGTTAATATGGTTATTAACGTTTCCTCTACCCTGAGTTTGGTTCCTAGTCAATCCCTATTAATACCCCCTAGCCCCGTAAGAACAAGGGGTTTGCCCTTGACTTCAAACGACTTGCAACTGAGTCCGAATGCTACTTCAGAGTCTTCGGGTAATAAGGCTTTGATACCCGATAGTACTGTTCTTCCTCAAGCGTCCCCTATGGAAATTCCCAAAGTTACAGTTAACACTAGTCCTTTGTTAGTTTTGCCAGTTAATCCGCCCATCCTACAAAGGGATTTTACATTACCTGACATTGATTTAACAGCTCATAAGGATCGGATGACAGCTTTACTGGGGAAATCTAGGGGTATCCCAAATTCTAATGAAGTTATATCCATTTCAAGTGCGGGTCCATTAAGTAGTACCCCCTCTAATAAATTAGATTTTTCCCTTGCTCAATTAAACTTTACCTCTTGCTCTGGCCCTATTTTGAACAACTTAGCTGAGGGGTCTCCAAGTATTGATGGGAAGTTAATTTCTAATTCATTATTTTCTTTGGAAACAATTTTATCTTCGATTCTGAGCCTACTTGAAAAATTTGTGGGAGGTTCTGAGTGCATTTTTGACACGGTAACTCAAATTTTACAAGTTCTTTTGCAAAATAAGAATGGAGCAGTGTCTGATTGCCCGCCAACGTCTGCTACCTTGTTGGAGATCCCCAAAAAAAGTTCTCCAAGTGCTCTAATAGCACGGGATTCAGCTCAAACTCCTCATCCCATGGATAGTCTAAAAACAATGAATCCAGCCACACTTCCAGTTGAGCTTAAAATGTCCAAAGCGGTTTCTTCTGGTGCGAATTGTGTAGCTTCCATTAGTGATAAGATAGAGGAAGTTTCTATGTCCCCAGTCATCCATAAGATTGAAACACCCTCTCTTTTCCCTATATTTTCCTTACAGTCAAAAAATGAGGAGATCTGTATAGTAAATACTGGAATAGCTGACAATTTGATTCCTCCAAAACAAAAAAAGAACAGAATAAAGAAGAGAAAACCTATTCGAAGATTCTCTAAAAAAAGACAGAGAAAACTTCTATTTGATAAAAGTTTGGAACCAATTCTGGAAGATCCCCCTCAGGGTGAGCAGTCTTCTGCCTCTCAGGAAGATATGATTGCTTCCCCTAAGGTGGAACTTATGTGTACAGGACCAGGTCCCACAATTTCCACTAATCCCTTTCTCTTCAAGGTTACTTCCCCGTCCATTAATCCTCTTTTTTCCCATCTCAATCCTTTAGCAAGGTCTCTCCAAGATGTACCTAAGGTCTCCTCTCCTTCTGTTAATCCTTCCCTTTGCCCTCTTAATCCTTTAGCGAGGCCTTTCCAAGAGGCACCCTCAACTGGAACCATTCCTCCTAAAGAAAAAATAAACGTAGATACTCTGTTTCTTGATTTTTTTCCCCTATTTGAAACTGATTTGATCCTAAATAGATCTGCCTTACTTATTTGTTTCAAAGAGATTGATAGTTTAAAATTAGTTCAAACATCTGATTTGGATGTAGTATTTCTTCTTAACTCTTTGATAGGGAGATCTACAAGGGTGAAATTTCAATCTAAAATAGTATCAAATCTTATTCTACAGTGGGCAGAGGAATTACAAATCAGAGGAATAGATGTTGTGCCATTTTTTTGGGAAAAACGAAATCAATGTACTGTTCCCAATCTGTTATCTCCCTCCAATATGGGTTTGTTGTCAGCGGATTGGTCTAGTTCTAGATCGGAGGATTTAAAAATATGTGTGTCTAGGAATGAAAGGCGAGTGTCATATAAAAATCCTCCTCTTAAACAAACTGTGAAAGATGATCAGTCTAAGTGGAGTTGGTTACCTGGAGTTTTAGCAAGTACATCTGCTTCCTGCCCCAAACCGCATTCAAATTTTTAACGAAGAGTTGAAGCTCATATCGTGGAATACAGCAGGCTTTAAAGATCATAAGGAGAAATTAGGCTTTTTGTATTCCCATAAGGCAGATATAATCTGCTTACAAGAAACATGGGTGGAAGGTAGATTAGCTTTAGAAAAAGATTATTTTGTGTTGGAAAATGGTGCAATCCCTTCTAGAAGAGGCCATGCAAAGGGAGGAATAGCATGTTTGTTAACAAATAGAATAAAATGGAATTATTCACATTATCTCGATCCAGGGAAATTGTTCCAGGCAATAACCCTAAAAGATGTATTTAAGGACTCCCCTAATACATCGTTGGTAGTGATAAACATCTATATTCCCCCAAATTGTTGCTATAATGATGGTCTAAAAACACTGTTCTCCTTTTTAACTAAAATTATGGATGCTTCTCCGCCTCCTCATGTTTTAATGTTTGGGGATTTGAATTGTAATATATCCAATTGTGGGCTGGATTTATTCAGAAACAATCTCAGGGAGGAGTCTTTGAAGATACCACCGGCCCAGTTTCCTGTTAAAGTTAAAACTAACAAAAGAGGTAAACTTGTCCTAGAAGGTCTACATAAAGTTGACTGTTTAATAGTAAATGGGAGGCTTTCTTCTGACACCCCGGCTGCCTTCACGCATAAATCAAATAAGGGAAAATCTATTATTGATTATGTTATGGCAGATTATGCCTTATTTTCCCAGTTGAAAAATATGAAAGTCATAGAGTCTAATCTTAGTGACCATAATGCGTTGATGCTTTTAGTCTCTATCAGTCTTCCGAAAGTAGATTCGTGGAGTATGGATACGGATCTGGTGAATTTTGACTCCAATTCAGGGAAATGTTTCTGGAATTTTCGCACCTTTGAAAGTTTGGTGTCTCTTTTGAATCAAACGGTCAAGAGTTTATCTCTTTGGGAAGGGAGAGAGCTGGTGGGATTTGCTAATTTTTTAGAATCGGTAATTTCCATAGCGGAAAAGAATCCCTATGTGAAAAAATCTTTTGCAGTCCCTCATCCTTTACGGGCTATAAACATAGAAATAAATAAAGTAATAAGGGGGCAATATTTATCATTTTCCCAAGAAGCCAAGCATAGGTTATCAATTTTAAAAAGAAGAAGAGTTAGGCTTAAGGCCCGTTTAAAGCGCAACAAGGAAGATTCTCTTTGGATACAACTGAGGGAAGCTTCCTATAACGGCCAAGCCAAGACGTTCTGGTCTTTAATTGGCAAGGGCTGTGGGACTAGAGCCAGTGCTGCCCCTATTGCCATTGAGGAACAGATTTGGGTCCAATATATTGAGAATTTGTATAGTAATAATAATCCACAATTACCCATGGTGGAATCTAACCATGTTTCTCGTAGATTCGATTGTCCATCGGTAAAGGATATTGAATTCGCTATTATGAATATGCGTTCCTCTGGTGCGATGGGTCCAGATAAAGTCCCCATCTCTGTATTAAAACACCAGAGTGAACTTTGGAGCAAAATTCTCTTTCCTGTATTTAAATTTTGCTTTTCGAGTGGAACAGTCCCCCCTTCCTGGAAAGGAAGTATCATTGTTCCTTTATATAAAAAAGGGGCAAGAGATCTTCCTCAAAATTATCGTCAAATCGCTTTGCTTGACGCCATTGGTAAGGTTTTCGCAAAATGTATTCTTATTTTAATGAATCAATGGGTAACTGAGTTTAAAATCCTGCCTATTGAACAAACAGGTTTTAGACAAAATCACGGAACTCTAGATAACTTGACTGCACTCCAAGTTATCTTGGAAAAATATGTGAAAGTCCGTGGTGGGCAGGTATACGGCGCCTTTATTGACTTCTCCACCGCTTTCGATAAAGTGGATAGAATATTGCTTTGGAGAAAGTTATTTGATTTAGGTATGCCCCCTTTTCTTATTAAATTAATTCGCGCACTTTACTCAGATACCTGGTGCAGAGTTCTACTGGGAGGTGAACGTGGTTTATCCAAAATAATTTTTACCTCTAATGGGTTAAAGCAAGGTTGCCTTCTGGCTCCTTTGCTGTTTTCCCTTTATACAGTTGATTTACCTGTGGCCCTCTCAGCATGCGCTGGTATTGCCCCGTCTTTAGGTGGAGTTCCGATTGCATGCCTTATGTATGCAGATGATATCTTGATTTTGGATCTTACCCCGAAGGGCTTGAATAATCGTTTGAAAGCGCTGTCTGAATACGCCGAAAACCATTACCTATTGATAAATACGGCAAAAAGCAAAGTGATGTGTTTCTCCGGTAAGAAGAAACCCAAATTTCTTAACTTTCCTTGGGTTGTGGGGGATCAAAAATTGGAAATTGTGAAATCCTATACCTTTCTGGGTAAAATTGTCACAAATATTCTAAGTGACAAAGCACATATGGATAATAACTCCCGGAAGGCTATTTCACAGGGAAAGAGTTTAGTATCCCTATATAAAGCCACAGGTAGAAGGCATTTCTCAATTCTTCTAGATGTTTTTAGAGCAAAAGTTCCTGCCTCCCTGTTATACGGTATGGAGTTAATAGATCTAAGAAAATGGAGTTTTTTAAACGCCGCAGAAGGGAAAATTCTGCGTAGTTTATTATCTGTTAGCACAGCAAATTCTACTGTTTCCCTGAGACAGGAATTGGGTTTACGCAATAGCTGGGTCCAAGGTTTGGCCAGTGTTATACGATGGGTAGTAGGTATAGCAAAAAGTGAATCTAACACCTTAAGAGATCTTATAAAAAATGAATTGCTGGGAACCTTTAATGACTATTCCTTACTTGTAAAAAACTTCAGATTCGCCGTGGTACAATTGAAATTGGATGAAGAGACTTTATTTTCTTTATCCTCTTATCAATTAAAAACCATCCTGAAATCTACCACATGGGAACTGGGGTTTTGTCAGGACAGAGATTCCCGGCTGCTAAAAAAAGGTGGTACTCCTGTTATTGAGTCCTGTATTTTGCGGAAAGCACAACCTTATATGCACTGGAACATCTCTCATGGCGTTCGTCGCTTAGTGTACTTAATAAGACAAAATCTGCTTCCGTTGAAAGATCTTAGTGCCAGATGGTATGGACATTCAGCACTTTGTGATCTTTGTCAGATGTATGACCAGGACTTAAATCATGTTATTTTTGTTTGTCCTGCCCTGATGCCTTTCAGGCGTAGATGGTTACGACCAATTTGCCATCAACTTAACATTCTTTCAGCTTCATCATTTCAGGCGGCCTTGATTAACCCACCTAACGAAATGTTTTGTTTTAAACTGTACGGTTTTTTTAAATGTTTTTTGGACCTGTATTAAGATGTTTATATTGTTTTTTTTTTTTTGTTTGCAGTGTTGATATGATATTTTATGTGCCTCTTGCTTGGTATGTATATTTTGGTTTTTATGTGGACCTCATAATGAGTTCCTTTATCATAATAAAATAAAACTTGAACTTGAACTGTGTTATGTTTCTCTTTTACGAGCTGTCAATAAAAGCGCCGGGACACTCCAATGGAGTAGCCGTGCGCTATAAAAGTCCAAATTAACATTAACATAACATAACACTCCGTAACTGACAAAGGAGTCAGAAATGCCTCGGAGATAATTTTATATTACTTCGCATTTCAACATACCAACTGCCAAATATGTTATCCAAAGCAAACTTGACCAGATGCTTGCCCCCGTTACAGATGTCACCAAATTTTCAGATCTTTAAAGTGGTTGACACAACAGGAGGGACACGATCCTTTGACATTTAAACCGGGGCCCGACAAAGATGATAAATGTCACTTCAAACAGGCTTAGAATCCTCGTCGCCAAAATGTTGTAAATAAGATGGTGAAAGATGACAGGATACTTCTAGTTGATTACATGTAGATTTATTCCAAGACACAGCTGAGTACAAACCTCGCCAGCTGACCAGACCTTCAACTGACACAGGTATAACACACTGGTACATGGTAGAACACTCACAGGTATTCTGGGAGACTAAGAAGGTGAAAACACTAAGGAAGGGCTAATGACTACTGTCAGCCATATTTCAAGAAGAGATACAAAAGGGGGTGGTGATGGACGGTGATGGATTCAACCCAGATCTTTTGACTGGGTGTGAGTGTTTGATTGGTTCAGATGCTCCGTCGATCACCACCCCCTTTTGTACCGCTTTTGGCCACCATAAGTGTGGCAGGGTATGCTCAGACGTGAGTACCTTGCTCACTTTGCCACTGGATTCAAGCAAGCCGGGCTGAAGATGGTTGTAATGCCAGAAATCGGTCCTCGGAAGCTTGTTTCCGGTCCAGGGAAGGCATGGCTTGGCAGTTCGGGCTGGACTGTTCCCATGAGGCACAGGGTCAGACTGATTTGCATATAGCCATGTCTGAACTGGGGTGGCAGAGTGGGCTAAAGAACGGTGATGGATTCAACCCAGATCTTTTGACTGGGTGTGAGTGTTTGATTGGTTCAGATGCTCCGTCCATCACCACCCCCTTTTGGCCACCATAAGTGTGGCAGGGTATGCTCAGACGTGAGTCCCTTGCTCACTTTGCCACTGGATTCAAGCAAGCCGGGCTGAAGACGGCTGTAATGCCAGAAACCGGTCCTCGGAAGTTTGTTTCCGGTCCAGGGAAGGCATGGCTTGGCAGTTCGGGCTGGACTTTTCCCATGAGGCACAGGGTCAGGCTGATTTGCATATAGCCATGTCTGACCTGGGCTGGCAGAGTGGGCTAAAGAACGGTGATGGATTCAACCCAGATCTTTTGACTGGGTGTGAGTGTTTGATTGGTTTAGATGCTCCGTCCATCACCACCCCCTTTTGTACCGCTTTTGGCCACCATAAGTGTGGCAGGGTATGCTCAGACGTGAGTCCCTTGCTCACTTTGCCACTGGATTCAAGCAAGCCGGGCTGAAGACGGCTGTAATGCCAGAAACCGGTCCTCTGAAGCTTGTTTCCGGTCCAGGGAAGGCATGGCTTGGCAGTTCGGGCTGGACTGTTCCCATGAGGCACAGGGTCAGACTGATTTGCATATAGCCATGTCTGACCTGGGCTGGCAGAGTGGGCTAAAGAACGGTGATGGATTCAACCCAGATCTTCTGACTGGGTGTGTGTAATCCCCTGGTTTCCTCAGGATTGGGGCAGCTCTTAGGCTTCACCCTTTTCTGTGCCCACAACAGAAGACAGAGAGGTATGTTGTCGTAAGTAGCTTTATTGAGAAAGAAGTGTCTAAACACACGTAAGAACCCTCAAACTTGTAAGGCTAAACAACAGCCCTAACATGGTTTTAGATTCCAACCGTCCTCTGCATGAATGCCGGTCCCGACATTCTCCAACAGAGGACCCCGTGCTAAGCAGTGGCCGACAATGCCACTCGAGTAGAATCTGATGGTGAAATTCCACAGATCGTCCTCCGCATGAGTGTCGGTCCCGACACTCCCCAACGGAGGGCAAGCACGCTTAGGTGTAGGGCTTCTTGAGGTACCCGTCTCCTCACGCTCGAATCCCTTACACGGGGACAGCGGCAATGTTTGAGCAGCCTTAGCGTCTCTCACGCTCGATAAACCCTCGAGCAGGGACAGCGGCAATGTCTTCTCAGCCTTAGCGTCTCTCATGCTCGATAAACCCTCGAGCGGGGACAGCGGCAATGTCTTCTCAGCCTTAGCGTCTCTCACGCTCGATAAACCCTCGAGCGGGGACAGCGGAAAAGTCTTGGCTGCCTGAGCGTCTCTCACACTCGATAACCCTCGAGCGGGGACAGCGGAAATGTCTGGGCAGCCTAGGCGTCTCGCTCGCTCGATAAACCCTCGAGCGGGGACAGCGGAAATGTCTTGGCTGCCTGTGCGCCTCTCACGCTCGATAAACCCTCGAGCGGGGACAGCGGAAATGTCTGGGCAGCCTGGGCGTCTCGCTCACTCGATAAACCCTCGAGCGGGGACTGTAACAGAGTCTCTGAAGCACTCGGCTTCCTTTCCGCTCGATAACCCTCGAGCGGGGACTGGGGCAAGGAAATAAGGGAGGTGGAGCGTTTCGTGGCTCACGCTCTTTCGAGCTGGGACGGGAGACTCCAGGGACAGCGGCGGATACTTTACGGCTTACCCGTACTGGCTGCTTGCTGTCCGTCTCCTTGGGTCAACGTTGGTGCTCTCCCTCGGGAAGGGTTCTGCCTCTGGAACTCGAATATCTGACGCCGCGTCCCGCCACCGCTGTTTGTTTTAAGGCGGCTCCAGCTTCCGTCGCGCGCGGTGCCCTCCTGGGTAATGTAGTTCTTGTGGAGGGCGTCGCGGGATTTGTAGTTCGGAGAACGGATCGCTCCGATTGCTGGACTGAACCGCAGTGTCCTAACAGTGTGAGTGTTTGATTGGTTCAGATGCTCCGTCCATCACCACCCCCTTTTGTACCGCTTTTGGCCGCCATAAGTGTGGCAGGGTATGCTCAGACGTGAGTCCCTTGCTCACTTTGCCACTGGATTCAAGCAAGCCGGGCTGAAGACGGCTGTAATGCCAGAAACCGGTCCTCCGAAGCTTGTTTCCGGTCCAGGGAAGGCATGGCTTGGCAGTTCGGGCTGGACTGTTCCCATGAGGCACAGGGTCAGACTGATTTGCATATAGCCATGTCTGAACTGGGGTAGCAGAGTGGGCTAAAGAACGGTGATGGATTCAACCCAGATATTTTGACTGGGTGTGAGTGTTTGATTGGTTCAGATGCTCCGTCCATCACCACCCCCTTTTGTACCGCTTTTGACCGCCATAAGTGTGGCAGGGTATGCTCAGACGTGAGTCCCTTGCTCACTTTGCCACTGGATTCAAGCAAGCCGGGCTGAAGACGGCTGTAATGCCAGAAACCGGCCCTCGGAAGCTTGTTTCCGGTCCAGGGAAGGCATGGCTTGGCAGTTCGGGCTGGACTGTTCCCATGAGGCACAGGGTCAGACTGATTTGCATATAGTCATGTCTGAACTGGGGTGGCAGAGTGGGCTAAAGAACAGTGATGGATTCAACCCAGATCTTTTGACTGGGTGTGAGTGTTTGATTGGTTCAGATGCTCCGTCCATCACCACCCCCTTTTGTACCGCTTTTGGCCGCCATAAGTGTGGCAGGGTATGCTCAGACGTGAGTCCCTTGCTCACTTTGCCACTGGATTCAAGCAAGCCGGGCTGAAGACGGCTGTAATGCCAGAAACTGGTCCTCGGAAGCTTGTTTCTGGTCCAGGGAAGGCATGGCTTGGCAGTTCGGGCTGGACTGTTCCCATGAGGCACAGGGTCAGACTGATTTGCATATAGCCATGTCTGAACTGGGGTGGCAGAGTGGGCTAAAGAACGGTGATGGATTCAACCCAGATATTTTGACTGGGTGTGAGTGTTTGATTGGTTCAGATGCTCCGTCCATAACCACCCCCTTTTGTACCATATTTCAAGAAGAATCAATATACAACATGACACTAATAAAAAAACAATGTTTTAGAAACAATCTGTACATTTCCCACCTCCAACGTTCAGAAAGTAAATTTTATATCTTCTCGAAGCGATCTAACAGCAACTTCATAATGTAAACATTTGAAAAACACAAAGAAAAGCAATGCAGAACGCAGGCAGTCATGTAAACACTGAAATGTTTACGAATTAGAAAGCTTACGAGCTCAGTAAAGAAACACAAATCTGATATCTGCTGCGTCTAAAACATGTCCAAACGATTTTACCAACGTCTGGATTGTATGAAGACTAGATAGGTTCAAGTAATCGACAAGGACGCCCAGCTCTGACATCTGCAGCGCTCTGGGATCAGCTGCTTCGGTCTGTTCAAACAAGGGCGGAGTTTAATTTCCGGAGACGTCAGGGCCTAGGATTCTATAGGATACCCAATAGTAAATAGAGATAATGGCTGCTCCCTGTGCTGTCTAAATCGCTGCAGTGTTTTGAGGGACTCTTTCCGCGGTGGACTTTGAGGGGTGCCTACTGCTTTCAAGGTCCTGATTGCCATTTAATTCCCGGATTTTTATTGTGATAAAAGTAATTGACTGTCGTGAGGGCAGGAAATCCCATAGGGGTAGACCTGCCACTCACCCTCCCACCTTTTCCCCGTCTCCTGCTGTGGTTTACGTCATCTCATTTTACTGCGAAAGAGGTAAGGCGAGCTTCACTCTAGTCTCTTGGGGTTTGTTTGCCATTTGATTTCTTTCAGTTATGCCTAGTCATGCATAGTTAGATGGCTGCATATCAATTCGCTAAGGAGCTCCCACGTGTCTGTTTTGTGTACATTTTCGCTTTTATCCACCTTTAGAACGCATCCTTTCCATGGACCTGAGGCACGTGCATCTCTCCGATCCCATATAGCCGCCTTTTTAATTGCCTGTGCTTTGGAGCTGTGAAAAGTTGCATTATTCGTTGTATTAGTCGGCGTTTTGTGTTTATTAAGAGCTAAAACTCAAAAGTAACCGGTGTCTAGCTGCTGCTGCGGTGCCAGACTAGAAGGAGGAATCTTTCGAGGCTCTCCCAGACGGTGTGCATCTTCAACTCGTGTTTCCATCCCGTGAGGTGAATGCTTCGCTTCTCTGTGTACTTTTATAATTATCTGGGGACTGTGAGGTTCAAGTTGACCATAAGAGGAGCATTCTACTTGCTTACAGTTCAATCGCTCCAGTTGAAAATAAAACTGTATAATGGCATTGTCCCTAGAGTAGTAAACACATCTCAAATTGTCCCATGCCTAGTCTGGTAAACAATAGTGTTCGAAGGAATGCTTGAAATAATATCTGTTCAGTGTTCTTTCGTCTCTTTCCAGACAGAGACTAGCCACATGCAAAACAGATTTGGTCTTGCTCCAGCCAGAGCAATCCAACCCAAACGTCCAGGTCGATGACACTGACGTCACTTGTTATTATAATACTTGCAGTTTTAGATTTCCCTTTACAAATGCAGAGCTAAAGGTTCACTTGCCGGAAAGAGGAGTTGAGGGCGGCGTCTCAAGGAAGCTGGCGAGAGGATTCGATCTGGTGAAGATATATTTTACTTCTGTCAGTATGACGAGATTGGACAGTATATAGTGGCATTTGTGCAGGCCATTGACTGTACAATGTAACTCGCGTGCACCAAGTAGTTAAACGATGTAATTCATAACTGAGAAATAACTGCAATGGATAAAATACAACGTTTCCTAAACAGCTTCCTATTATCAGTCCGCATGGGCCAGGTTTGCTGCTCAAGATTATCCGCATTCGAGGTACAAATTGGATTTTCTAGTTTTGCAATGTTGGCAGAGTTTGAAGTAGAGAATGATTACGTGGCTTGTCGGTACTTTAAGCTACCATTTACACTTTATTTTTAGTTCTGTTTGTGGGGGGTGTTGACGTGGATTGTAACACAGCAGTGGTTGTAATGCATTCATATATGAACCACAGTATTGCCGCCTGACTGTCTGACTATTTTCCCGGTGGCAAAGGAGAGCTTGATGTAAATTCCAGTATCTTCTGCAATGCCTCTTCAAGCCTCTCTCTAGTTAACCGTCCCACCGTCTTGTGAAATAGCTTGTCTGTGTTGTTATTCAGTTCTGTTCCATTAGTTGGCTTGCTTTCTGTCAGATTGATGCCTTTTGGCCTTCATGCTTGTCTCCTCTGCGAATGCTCACTCAACACCCACCTGTCCCACCAACCCACTGGTTCATGAAGAACACGTTCTCCAGTATTCACCATGAGCTTGACAGCTTTCCTGTGAGTTGGGTCCGTTCAGTTCTCCAAGTTTATGTCGCAGGCTGTTACTTTTGGGACTTTTCTGTGGGATCTGCAACCAGTGCACACTCTGCCAAGTGCCTCTCTGTGTAGGCATTCACCAGAAATATGTCCCACTCGATGCTCGGCCGCAAGAACTACCACAGGACATCCCTGCCCACAGCCTTTCACTGGATTTGCGTGTATCACCACCTGTCGGCCAGCACTCTATATCCGGTGTATTGCTGTGAAAGATTTCTTGTAGTAAGGTTTTTGGGCCAGTATTTGTTCTTATCCGACACTTAGGTCCACAAACACCATCCTTTATGAGTGGGAATTCATCTCAGTGTTTCACTGAAAGTGACTTTGAGCTTGTAAATTAACTCACTTCCACTTACAAATTCACCTGTAAGGCTGACTTTTGTGTCAGTAAATCTTCACAGTGCAGGATGTTGTAGACTTTTGTAGATGAATACCAACAAAAACACACAAGTTTGTGGGTATTCACAAACTCTTGAGAGACACGTTCCCATCCTGCATACAGCTGGCAGATGTGAAGCGGGTGCATCACAGGTAGGTAGATCAGATTGTTTTTTTCTTTTCTTTTTCACTTCAGGTAATTATATCAAGGGTCATTTTCAGTACTTAGGTAGTTATAGCTAGGACCAACCTTTCTCCGAGATAAGTGTATTTTGTTTTGCTAATAACTTTGGCGATGTTTGACAAATCTTCCCGAAATGTTCCCAAAAAAGTACCCTACTTTCCTAGTTCTGCATGGAAAGTTTCATGGTGATCATCAGGGGGGTGCGGGTTGGGCGAAAGGTCCCAAAACACTTTTTTCCCAATGCAGTGTCTATGGGGATTTAGCAGTTTTTAGACATGGCTACATCTGGAATCACTGAACCGAATTACACCAAATTTGGCAGCAAGCTGGATCTTGGTCAAGAAAGATCTCTTTTTGTAATTTGGTGTAAATCTGTTCAGTAGTTTGGGAGTTATTAAAGAAAGAAATTCATAGATACCCAGGGACGCGCATCCTTCGTGGCTCTACCTCGGGGGATTTGTGAGTCCCTCAGGGGAGCCTGTGTCAAAGACCCTTGGCAGGGTCACAACATGTTGGTATGAAGTTTGGTATGGACTTTTGAATGGATATTATTCTCAAAGATTGTTACAGAGTAGTGTGCAATGTATTTTGAAAAGTGGGACTAGTACTTCAATATTTTACAAATCCTGGTAGTGAAAAACTCCACAATTCGTTTTTCACTACTGCAAGGTCTAACTCTCCCATAGGATAACATTGCAGTTGCCTAATTATATTTTATAAGTTTAATTTCCAAATGGGAAGAGCGATCCAATTCATGTTTGGTGTCTCTGGAATCATCATTTAAAATCCTAACTTATAGTGAAGTCAGGTTTTAAATTACAATTCTGAAAATGCCACTTTTAGAAAGTTTGCATTTTCTCGCCTTAGCCATTTGGTGCCTGCAGACTGTCTCTGACTGGGTATAGGTGACAGTTGGACTTATTGTAGCTTAGGTGTGACTGGATCGGCCATTACTGGTGGGAGGAAGGAGCTGGGCACAGCCCCACTTACACTTGAATAGGCTGTGTACTGCATCTACACACAGGGCTTCATACCGCATGTAGTTAGCCTGTAGCTAGGGCAGGGAAGGCAGGGCATCTGTGCACTTCAAAGGCAGGCCTCTAGAAGCTTCTCCCACTTCAAAGAGAACTGCTGTGCTTTTACAAGGACTGCTACTCTGAAGGAACTGCTACCCTGCTGTGCTGACTTGCTGCCCTCTTGCCTGGAGAAAAAGAACTGGACCTGCAACTCATCGTGAATCAAGAACCCCAGAGTGACTCATAGGGCTCGTCTGCTGGCCTCCTCTGAGCCTCAAAGACATAAAAGGCTCTCCAACAGCTCCTGGACCCGTCTTCAGTAAGTTCCTGACCTCCAAGTGGAGCCTCTCAGGTCCTGAGCCCTTGGTGTGGCTCTTGAGCTCTCGAAATAAAGCTTTTCGTCTCTTCGCAAATGGGCAGGTTCACACCGGAACTGTGTTTCTCGCTCCAAAAGTCAGTACAAGCCACCGCCAGCCTGTCTCTTCACACAGCAGCATCAACAGCCCGTGGAGGACCATCAACATGAAGCTCCAGCCTGCCTGTCCGCGACATCGGACTGCTCTTAACCAACTCTGACCACCGCCCGCAACACACTCATTGCTCCTGGCGACCCTCTCCATCGTGAGCAGGATTCTTGGCACAAAACTTGAGAAGTTAACATTTCAGCGGGACTTACCTGGGACTGTATCCAACCCATGCTCCATCGCGGTCTCCCTGAACTTTTGACCTTGAATTTGAATTTTGAATTTAAAAACACTTATAGAGCGCACTTTTACCTAGCGGTTTCATGGCGCTGAGGACTTTTTAGAACTCAAATGGCAGCAATGGAAAGACTAAGCTGGAAATGCTTGCGAAAAGAGGTGAGTTTTTAGAGCCTTACGAAAATCGCGGACCGCAAACTTCACCCCCCCCCCCATCCTCATCTTCCTGAACCGAGGAATGGAAAGAAGGTACTGAGAGGAGGAGCGGAGTGCTCTGGCTGGTGTATAGCTGGAAATAGCCGAGTTTATAAAGGCTGGGGCAGTACCAGCTCGAGCCTGAAACGCCGTACAGCCCAGTTTGAAAAGGGCCCTCTCCCTGATGGGCAGCCAGTGCAGGTTCTTTAGTACAGAGGTGGCATGATGGTTCTGAACCAGCTGTAGGCGTCGAAGAGCGTAAGCCGGAACGCCATTGTACAGGATGTTACCGTAGTCCAGTCGTGATAGGACCATTGCCATCATGATGAGTTTGAGAGCGGGAAGAGAAAAAATCTAGAGATTTTCCTGATAGTACGGAGAGTGAAGAAACAAGAAGACACCACCATACTGATCTGAGAGTGCAAAGTAAGGTTTTGATTTAACGTGATCCCGAGTGTTTTAACAGAATGTGAAGGTGAGGTGGGGGACCAAGTGAGGGGGGCCAAAACATGGAAGTCCAGGGACTGGATGCACCACCAGTCAAAGCCAGCTCAGTTTTGTCTGGGTTGAGTTTGAGGTGGTTGAAGTTCATCCAGTCCCTGATAAAAAATCAAATTGATTGGAAATTAAAAATAGATTCGGGAGAGTGTGAGAGGTTGAAGATCAGCTGGAGGTCATCTGCATAATTATAGACAGTGACCTCCAGTTGTTGTAGAGCAGAAATAAGAGGGAAAATATAAAGATTGAATAGAAGAGGAGAGAGGGAAGAACCCTGGGGACACCACACTGTACCTTGCGTGAGGAAGAGGAGAACCCTTCTAGATGGACGGCTTGGGTGCGATCCCTCAGGAAGGAGGCGAGCCAATCCAGGGGAGGACCCCTGATGCCCGCTGCCCTGACACAGGTGAGAAGGATGGAATGATCAACCGTGTCAAAGGCAGCGGACAAATCTAGGAGGACCAGAGCCTGAGGATGGCCCCCATCCATACCCTCCCTGAGGCTGTCCAGGACCGAGACCACGACCTTCTCAGTAGAGTGGCGGGGACGAAATCCAGCCTGACAGGAGGCCAGGTAGCCAGTGTCCTCCACAAAGGAGCTGAGGACAGAGGCGACGTGGCATTCCAGGATTTTTCCCAGGTACGGGAGAAGGGAAATAGGACGATAGTTAGTCAGGGGGACGGGGTCAGCACCGGGTTTTTTCAGGAGAGGGATGATTATGGCTGATTTGTGGAGCTCTGGGACTGTGCCAGTCCTGAGTGAACCGTTCAGGAATGCCAAGGGAGGAGAAGGGCAAGCCCGGAAGATTTCCCTCAAGATAGGCGCTGGGCATACATCTAAAGGAGAGCCAGACTTGACTTTCGCCGCTAGCGAAGATAGCGTCTCACTGGTCAGTTGAGGGATGTGGTCTAAATGAAAACTGTTGGGAGAGGGTTCAGGGGCCGGGGGGAATGGGGGAATGGGGGGGGGAGGGGGTATGTTAGCCTTGATTGCTTCAATTTTCTCCACAAAATAATTATTTAGGGAGTCACAGAGGGCTTGGGAAGGGGAAGGTTTTAGGGAGGTTCTGTCTGACATGGCCAGCTCATGAACGGTGGAGAAAATTTCTCTGGACTGGTTTTCCGATGAAAGTATTTTATCGGAGAAATAAGCAGTCTTGGCTGAGAGGATTGCCTTTTTATATGCGTTAAGCAGGAATGAGTAATGAGTTTTTAAATTTGGGCAGTAGGAGCGCCTCCATGCACGTTCAGCCTGGCGGGTTGCTAGCTTCTTTCCCTTAAGTTCATCAGTGAACCATTTGTTGACGTTGTGGGCCCGTTTCACAGCAACACGTTTCAGGGGAGCTACCTGATTACAGGACCTGGATAGCCAGTCATTAATGGTGGTAACCTGGGAAGATGGGGAAAGTGTCTCCAGGGCCGGGTAGGAATTTTGAAGAGTGAGGCAGAGGGCAGGAATATCGGCCTTGTTCCAGTTACGGGCCCAAATGTTCCTGGGAAGGGCTGGGCGTTTGGGCCGGTGGAGATCAAGAGTAAACAAAATCAAAAAGTGGTCGGACCACAGACACGGTGTAATAATAGGGAGGGAAACCGAAATGTTCAGTGACCAGATTTGATCAAGAACGTGACCCTTAGAACGGGTAGGAGCGGATACGTGAGAGGTAAAATTAAGGCTGAGGAGGGAATCTGTGAAGGTCCTGGATGCTGCGTCTTCCGCAGGATCAGAAGGCCAAAAATTAAAGTCACCAAGGACCAAAACAGCAGAGTTGTTGACTGTTAATGTGGCCAGTAATTCCTCAAACTCCGTTAAGAAGTGGGGGGTAGAATAGGGGGGGCGATATACGAGAACACAAGTGATGGGAGTTTGAAAAGAGGCTGATCGCATCACCAAACACTCGATTCCCTTAATAGCCGGACAGGAGAGAGTTTGGAAGTGGACGTCTGACCGAACAATCAGGGCAACACCTCCACCTGCCCTACCCGGCGGGCGATCGGCCCTTAGGGCATAGTAAGTGGAGGGTAGTGCTGCAAGAATGTTGGGAAGGGAATCGGGACAGAACCAGGTTTCAGTCAAGAATAACAGATCAGGTTTGTGGCAATCCAAAAAGTCGAAAAGTTCAAGTTGATGTTTCACAGCTGATCTGGTATTTAAAAGGTAAGCTGAAATAGCGGCCACTGGACTGGAAGGCTGGCCAGGTTCTAGTGAGAGGTGGGACAGAGGAGAGGGGGGGGGACAGGTGGGAGCAGTGGGGGGAGTGGACTGGGGCCGAGCGAGGCCGAGGTTGGAAATGGTGGACGCTGAGGCTGCACTGAGGGTGCCATAACTTTGGAGACCGTGGAGTTCGCCTGAGGAATAGGATATAAATTGGACATAGCGAGGTGCCCCTTGCCCCGGCCGGCCGCGGACGGGCGCAGACGGGCCTGCCTTTGGCGCGCCTTCGGCGCGTCCGCTGCGCGTGCGCATGGAGCGTCGCTTTTGAGGCCTAGGTGCGCGTAAACTAGAGCGCTGCCCTAGGGAATGGTCTGCCCCTCCAAGATGGCGGCCGCAACCCCGTCAGCCCTCCGGATCAAGCGGCACTCAGCCGTGCCGGACCGGTGGCTAGGGGAGCGGCGATATAAGTGAGGAAGCAGCAGCCAGGTAGGAGAAAAACCAAAAAGCAGTTTTTAAAATACAGCACGATAAAATAATGAGCGAGCCCACAAGCACCGCCGCAGCCGCGAACCAGCTGCCACCAGGTTCAGACCATGACCCGGTCCAGCTGACCAGATAGCTGCTGTTGGCACGTTAAGCTTTTAGGCACTATATTGCAGTTTATTCTTTAAACATTCATAACTTCTGTCCTACTGATTTTAGATTTTTGTTGTTTTGGACCTGTTTTAGTTTTTACATTTTGCTCTATTTTTCTAACCTAGAATGGGATTTGTTTGCATGGTGTTTTCACTGTTTTACTGTTTGAAGTGTTGCACAAATACTTTACACATTGCCTCTAAGTTAAGCCTGACTGCTCTGTGCCAAGCTACCGGGGGTTAAGCACAGGTTAATTTGGGATTTGCTTGTGCTTACCCTGACTAGGATTGTGGTTGCTGCTTGACCAGGTCTCGCACCCCACTCAACCAGTAACCAAATTTCTAACATGGCAAGCGGAAAAAAGTTAGTGGCCAGGTAAATTACATTAATTATATTAACTTAATAACAATTCTTTTATCAATCTATCAAGCCACAATAAAATGGAGACTATTCTACCCAGGGCCGGACTGGGAATCACAACCGGCCCCGGCAAAGTACTCGGCCGCCCCGCCCCCTTCCCCACCCAGGGGGTGTGGGGGGTTGGAGGTGCCGCCGAGCTCTTTGCCGTAGCCGGTGTTCGGCCAATTTTGTTACAGGGCCGCGGCCCTGTAACAAAAAAGGGCCCTGGTGGCCCAAAGCCGCCCCCCATCCGTGCAGGGCACTGGGGGATTGCCCCCCTATGGCCAGTCTGGCCCTGATTCTACCACATCTTATATCTGTAAGGATGAGGCATCAGTGAGTTTGGAAACCCAAATTAGCCCCTGTTCTTATGTAACTGCTTGCCCTCTGTCAATCTTAAATTTACTACTACTACTATACTTCAGATCTATCATCAATATTACTAAGAAAAGCAGTCCGGAAGGGCCTCCTCTCACTGTCTATAATGGCACTAAATGGTATTGTGATTGTGGTACGATGGCTGATACCTAGTAGAATAGCTACATTGATTCTGATTGCAACTGGTACTTTAGCACCATTAGTTCTACATAATCTGTGCTACACCTTAAGGATGCATGTTTGCTTTGCTGGGGATTGCATGGTATGGGTTTTGAAGTTGTTGTATGAGTAAGGGAGTCTCTTGAGGTGGCAAGTTGTATTTTATTGTAACATTTGTATGTGTGGGCCACTGAAAAGCTTACCCACATGGACTGCAGGCCATACGCATAGGTTGTGTGGTTGTAATTGTGTTTTAGAGTTCTGTGTGTGATAACCACTGAAGTGCCGTTATCGTGGTATAGGACACAAGCCTGGTGGTGTGATGGGTGAGGGTATGTGCGATATAGATGCACAAATTATAACTGGAATAAGACTAACATATCAGTAGCTGCGCAACACCAGCTAAGCCATAAGGGCAAAGGGCTGTTCAGTGTGTGTACACCAAAAAAAGAAGAGGTAATAAGAGTAGGCCGAGTAATCCATATGTCATCAAGCGCTGAGCAGAGATGGTGTTTAATGAGTAAAAGGATGCCAAAAGGGCAAAAAGTGCAATTGGTAATATAAGCAGTAGTCAAGAGAAGGATACTGTTTACAGCTCAACAAATGCACCCAATGAAAAAGGAAGGAAGTGGAAGAGTAATCAAGGCTTGCAATCTAAGCAGAAACTATGCAATCTTTAAAAAGCCCAGATCCCACGTACTTCTGCTAAACCAACATTTTTGAGCAGGGTTTAGCAGTCCAAACCCCTCTCAAGCTCCTGAAGGCTTCCAGAGGTGGACCAACACCAGTTGGGAGAACCCTAGTCTGGTTGTGGCTCAGACCCTAGCCAGACTGGCACCCTGCACATGTGAGAGGGAGGAACAAAGAGCTTGGTCAGTTGTTGCCCTGACAGAGCAAGCGGGAACTGACCCGCCTTATGATGCCCTTCTGACCTCACCCTTTCATTTGAGCCAAATATTTTTCTTAGATCTCAGAGACTGTTGCTCTCTTTAGTTTACATTAAGGTGGCATTCCCCTGCCATTCTAGAATATCGTCACTTTCATTATTCGTAGTTAATGACATTTCAGGGTAATTAAGAAACAATGTGGTGAAAAAGAGATTTCTCCCCCTCCCCTTTTACCTTATTTCAGCTAGGACAGCAGCATGGCACAGATTTGGTAGTTCTAATTTTGTTCAATATTAGCCGAGCTCTATGAAAGGTACTCTGTGTATTACTCGTCCTCACATGATTGCATTGTCTCTGTTTTATGCCATCAATTGAGTGCTACTATAAATAGAGCTCATTCTTGCTGTAATGCGTATGTGTTTTTTGCAGAGACTTGGCATGGAATGATGATGCAGAAATGAAGGATGATATTTACAGTTGTTGACTTCACACACAAGCATTGTCGCCTGCTGAGCTCTATCTGCTCACAGTTCTCTACTGTATAGCAAGGGCGTTCCTTCTTGCTCTAAAATACAGATTAAATGCATACAATAATATGAGGTTGAAAATACACAAATTCTATCTCCTCCATCCGTTCATGGGTTCTTTAGCAACTTCAATAGGGTGTGTTTAATTCCATGAGCATGCTCTGTTCAAATATATCAGTCGAGAAAATGTTCACTCCCATATTTCATTTCCTCAACCCCAAAAAAACACAGAGAGCCAATAGGCAAGAAACAAATATTTCAGTTACAGGCAAACTGCAAAATTAATCTTACTATTGCAATAAGTATCCTCTAGAAAAATGTTCTGGTTCGTTAAGTTAATGACAAAGCCAATAGGTCTAGCTTTGTGTTGACAGTGAACAACATTTCTTTGTTCATCATGAAAATGTGTTTAGTGTAATGTAGTCTTAGAAACGTGGAGTACTGAGAGGCCTTGTTTGCAGCACACACAGAAGGAAGAGCTTCACCTGTCTTCTTAAAAGGGGTACTAAGAGATGTTTTTATGACTTTCATGATGACAACAGTTTATAAGTTGTTACGTTGATTATAGAGTAAATGTAGAGATAAGAAATAAGCATAGTTGACTTTGTTACTGGAAATCACACGTTCTTTTGCAACATAACCGGCTTCAAGTAAGGACAGAATAGGGGAAAGATCCTTTACAACGCAACTTTTACCACGCAATGCTTTTACATCGCAACTTTTACAACGCAAACCATTACAACGCATTGCGCTGGGGGGCGCTCTAGGTTAGGGAATAGATTTAATTTACTATCCAAAACCTTCCCTACTATCCACTGGGACTGGAGTTGGAATAGTAAATTAAACTATTTACTATCCAGCACCCCAAAGCGCTATGCGTTGTAAAGGCATGCGTTGTAAAACTTGCGATGTAAAAGCATGCGTGGTAAAAGCATGCGTTGTAATGTCATACATCCACAGAATAGCGTAGTCCCTGCATAGAATATTATTGTCCTTGCACCTTATGTTTGAATGACCATCCTATGTATGATTATGGCATATTAGAATACACAATTCAGGACTAATGGCAACATTCCAAAAATATTACACAATATGGAATATAGGCATTTATATACTTGAGAACACTTATGGCTTTTTTCCTTCTCCCATGCCATTCTGACTCGCACCTGGTAAATAGTAATCCTTCTGGGCGCTATGCTTTTAGGGAGCACAATTTACTGTAGTATTCCACTTTTTAGACCTTGAAATGGGGAATACATAAAAAAAGACTGCATATTTGTCGCTTTTTTTGGTGCTCAAACTCAAAATGTGTTTTTTGTTGTTTTTTTAAACAGGGGTCTTACGGCTGTATGTTTCGATGAAACTGATAGTGTACCACTCTTAAGTGACAGATTAAAAATATCAAATTGGGCCGGATATATTCCATTTTCACTTTTGATCAGTAAGGCAAGAGGAGCAAGGTCCACGGAGGAACTAGATTTGACTGTTTTCATAAGTTCTTCAATATCTTCCTTCCTAACGTCAGGGAAGGCTTATTGCTCCTGCTTGACCATGTGGTCATGAGGGAAACTATTCACTAAGTCATAATGCTCTACTTTCCCTACAAAAGTTGCAAAGATATTATTAACTTTTTCAAGGAGGTAGTTCACCAGCATATTTTATCGAGATTCAGATGGCAAGCTCACAGAATGCTTCTTGGCAGGTTTCATAAGAGAATTAACTATTTTAAATAGTTCTTTTGACGAGTTTGATGAACCGTAAATCCTCGTGCCAAAATGGGTGCTGAGCTTCTCCTATAGCATAGCGGTATTTTTCACTGATTTCTCGTAGCTTAATTTTCTGATTTTTACAGCCATAGCATGACTACAACCGGGCAAGGTTGCCAAGGCAAGACGGGTTCCCATCCTCATTCTGTGAGAATTTTGCCATGCAGCTAGTACCTCTTTCCAACATCCTGTATAACTCCTTTGGCGATACCGACACCCTCAAAGCCACTATGAGGGAGGCAACCATGGCTGTGACTCCCAAATCTGGAAAAGGCCCCCACCCTGTGATCGCCTTCCCGGCCTATCTTATTGTTAAATGTAGATGTTAAACTCTTTACAGGCATACTCGCAACAAGCCTTAACCTGTATATGCAGTGCTTGATCAACCATGACCGACCAAGCCGAGTTCATACGGGAAACAGCCGTTACATCGCAACTTTTACAACGCACTTCTATTACAACGCAACTTTTACAACGCTGGATCCATTACATCGCATGCCTTTACAACGCATGACATTACATAGCAGATGCTATTACAACGCATGCCATTACAACGTAAGTATAGGTAAGTATATAATTTTATTTTATATTTTATTTAACATTATTTAATTATTTTATTTAATATTAAAAATAAATATATTTGTTTTTTATATTGGGTTTGAGTTTTGGGGTACAGGGGTATTTTTAGGTTTCAGGGTTGGGTTTGGGTTTTGGGGTACAGGGGTATTTTTAGGTTTCAGGGTTGGTTTTGGGGTACAGGGGTATTTTTAGGTTTCAGGGTTGGGTTTGGATTTTGGGGTACAGGGGTATTTTTAGGTTTCAGGGTTGGGTTTGGATTTTGGGGTACAGGGGTATTTTTAGGTTTCAGGGTTGGGTTTGGGTTTTGGGGTACAGGGGTATTTTTAGGTTTCAGGGTTGGGTTTGGGTTTTGGGGTACAGGGGTATTTTTAGTTTTCAGGGTTGGGTTTGGGTTTTGGGGTACAGGGGTATTTTTAGGTTTCAGGGTTGGGTTTGGGTTTTGGGGTACAGGGGTATTTTTAGTTTTCAGGGTTGGGTTTGGGTTTTGGGGTACAGGGGTATTTTTAGGTTTCAGGGTTGGGTTTGGGGGTACAGGGGTATTTTTAGGTTTCAGGATTGGGTTAAGTTTTGGGGTACAGGGGTATTTTTAGTTTTCAGGATTGGGTTTGGGTTTTGGGGTACAGGGGTATTTTTAGGTTTCAGGGTTGGGTTTGGGTTTTGGGGTACAAGGGCATTTTTAGGTTTCAGGGTTGGGTTTGGGTTTTGGGGAACAGGGGTATTTTTAGGTTTCAGGGTTGGGTTTGGGTTTTGGGGAACAGGGGTATTTTTAGGTTTCAGGGCTGGGTTTGGGTTTTGGGGTACAGGGGTATTTTTAGGGTTTAGTTTTAAAATAAAATCTTTTATTTTAATTAAAAAAATTAATTTTAATAATTTTATTATTGATTAAAAATAGTTCTTTATTATTGAAAGTTCTTTTAAAAATAAACTTAAAGTAATATATGTACTAAATAATTATTTAAAAATAATTTAATTTATTTAATTAATGAAATATACATTAATTACATTTAAAAAAAATAATATACTTACCTATACTTACATTGTAATGGCATGCGTTGTAATAGCATCTGCTATGTAATGTCATGCGTTGTAAAGGCATGCGATGTAATGGATCCTGTGTTGTAAAAAATGCGTTGTAACGGAGTGCGTTGTAATATTTCGCGTTGTAACGTCATACATCCGTTCATACTGGAGAGGGACTAGGGACAATACTAAAAGATTGATGCACCTCCGAAACAAAGTGTTCCGGTCCCAGACACCTGCTCTTCTTATGTAGATCGACACAGAAACTGCGTTCAACCACGTGCACTGGCCCTTCCTTCATCTAGTACTAAGTTCCCAGTTCCAGAAACGGGTGTGATCACTAAACCCATTTACAGCTGCACTGTATTGGTCTTAACCTTAGAATGCTCTCTACGTAGTAGCTGTGAAGAGCATCCTTCAGGCTTAGTCCAGAAGTGTAAAAGAACCACACCAAGTATTTATAAAAATATGTATTTATTATATAATACTCTCTAACACGTTTAGATATGCTTGGAACAACCCAAGGTGAGTGACTTTGAACTCCACGGAGGGCGTGTGCAGTGTGGGAACACGACGCCATGCTCCGTACAACTCGACATGCAAGTCATGTTTGGATTTTTTAAGATTAAGGACCCTTCCCAGTGGACCCTGAAGATGGCCGGTGGAAGACAGAAGGTTGGAGAGCCATGCCACCCGTGGATACCTTAGTACCCACTTTACCTTCACCAGGGAAGACTATTGCATATGTGTGAAGTGGTGTCGGAAACTGCAGTCGAACCCAATGGAGGACTTCAGGGAAGTGCCGCTGCTGACGAAGGAGAAAGCGTCCGGTGGAATCCGAAGGTGGATTTTAGATGAGAGGTACCTGCAAGCAGAGGGGACAGAATCTATGTCACTCAGGAATGACCAGGAGACTTGGCAGGTGAATGCCCTCCGATGTCGGGTGTTGCAGGATGGGTGACGATGACCCTGACTCTGCAGCTGTGAGGACCAGGCGAGGCTAAGGTGGACCAGGAGCCATGCATGAGCTGTTCCACGAAGGATGTCGAATGCTGAGGGGTTGGTGTCTGGCACGAGCACCAACAAGCCTTGGCAAATGCAACCAACGCAGGCAGTGAAGAAGGAGCAATGTCGGGACCAACAATGTCCAGGGGACTCACCACAAGCAGGAGAGTCCGGGCAGGCCAGAGCAATAAGGGGAGCCCAAAAGAAACAAGTGTGACCATCAAATAGACCCAGAGGCCGCAGGCACTGGAGTCGAGAGAGAACCTCAAGCATCCCACCAAAAGATGTAGGACATGATGCGGTGTGGCTGAAGACTCTGGTCACTGGAGGTACTCAAGGATGGGGCAACTTGGAGCCCGAAGATCTTCTTAGAAGGAAGCCAACAAGCCTTTGCAACTGCAAGTTGACGCGGTGCACAGTGGTTCGGTTATTGCAACCCCCATGAGGGATACTGGCCTCAAATTTGGTGAGAGGGCAGGGCAGGCTTCTGGAGCTGTGGAAAACCACCTGTGTTGCAGACCCTGCGGAGTCCGGAAGAGCTCAGGATCAGCAGACCGGTCAATTTAGTTGCGGTGCCTGCGAATGCAGGTGAGTGACTTCTTCACTTCAAGGGAGATGCCTTCCGGTGTCTTTGATGCCCACAGGCCATGGAAGGTTCCTGTATGGTGCACAGGCCGATTCGGGATAACCGCGCTGCTCTCTACTCATCCAGCTTTTTCGTCTTTCGGATCGCGTCTTCCTGACTTCCGTGTTTATCACGTGACAGGGGTCTTAGACCTCGACGTCTTCTTAGTACTCGAATGTCGACGTGTTGACGCCGATCAAAATGACTGACTCATAAACATGCCTGACTTCCTCTACCTGTTGCCATAGATATGGCGTCCCCTCCTGTCTCAGCTGGGCACTTGAAGTTTTTTCAGCATTTTAGATTGTAGAATCCAACTGTAGCAACACTGTAAAAGTCCTGTAGTAACTGTATAAGTTCAAGAAGAGTTTTAAAGGCAATGCATGATTTCGGAGAACTCGTTTAATCCATTGTCAGTTGTGCCTAATTTCAGGATGAATTTAGCTTCAAAATTTACCAGCAGTGTGTCTCTAATTTGGCCTTTCACATGTTTAAGCACTGTCCACTTTATTTCATGTGGTCCGTGATTTTTTGCAATACAATGCTTCACCATTGGTGCAGTCAACACTGTGCTTAAACATGTGAAAGGCCAAATCAGAGAGGCACTGCTGGGAACACGTCGACGTGCGAGTACTAAGAGGATGTCAAGGTCTAAGACTACGGTAACGTGATAAACACAGAAGTCAGGAAGACGCGATCCGAAAGATGAAAAAGCCGGATAAGTAGAGGGCAGGGCGGTTATCCCGAATCGGCAGAATTGTACCATACAGTGCATAAGGTAACAACTGACCCACAGTGCCAATAGCATGCCACAACAAGGGAAGTCTGCTTGCAGCAAATCTTACAGCGGCAAAACTGAATTTAAATATCACTGGGTTAAGCACGGTTTGCGAGACCCCATTATCCAAGACCAGAAGCCCTCACTGTCCACCGCTCAGGGGTCGACTCTTTCACATCCTTTATGTGATTTCCGAATTAAACCGAAGTCCTCATAACCATGTAGTGCCTACCCCTTCCACATCCGTAACGCAGGGGCGTAACAAACTCCCCCGCAGCCCCTGCGGTTGGGGGGGGCCCCCAGTCTCCAGTAGATGAAGGGGGCCCCTCAGCTGAGCTCTCCGGTAGAGAGCTGTGTCTCTCTCTCTAAAGCAGCTGCTGCTGTCTGCAGCCTGCTCCTCGCGCTGCTGACCTTTGACTGAAGAGAAACAAAGTATCAACTTCCATTGTTTCTCTTCAGTCAAAGCTACGAGCCAGGCCCGGAAAGGGGAGGGGGTGGGGGCCCTAAGATAGTGCATTCTCCTCAGGGCACTATTCCTTTGAGAAGGGAGGAGGCCAGGGCTGTGAGGGGTGAGGGGTGGGGGAGGGGGGTTGTCAGGGTTTGGGGGCCTACATGGACTGGGGACCTCTTAATGTGATTGTGGCACCCTTAAAAAAACTATTGTGGCACCCTTAAAAAAACTGTTTCCCTGCCCCCCCCCCCCCTACAAGTTAGCTAAAGACACAATTACAATGCTGAAGCTGGCTCTGTGTTTCCAAATCAGCATTTTAAAAGCATGCTTACCTTTTCTGGATGATTTCAGCCGCTCGACTACGCATGTCTAACATGCGAAAGTGAAAGCGATTTGCACACCCCTCTTGAGTGGGCCTCGGTAAATGTGGAGAGCTGGCATGCTGGCATGTGGCGAAGACGCAGTGTTCTGCTATGTGCTTGTGCACATGTTCCATGGTGAATTATAATTATTAGAAAGAACGCTCCTGATGCAGAAGCACTTCCTCAGCCACCAAGTTTGGGACAAGGAACGAGACAGTACGTTTCTTTTTATTGTTGAAAGGTGAAACAGGGGTCTCGGTGTAATGCGATAACAGGCCTGCAAATAAGGGAAGATTATCTCTGTTCAGGTAGCCTGTAGGTCCTTTCTCCAACATATGTGCCTGTGTAATATAATTTGTAATCACTGTGACATTTTTAAGAACTTTTATACATAATAGAAATTGTGTTTTCCGACAAGTCATGGTTCTTTCAAACAAAATACAATTTTAATTGCTTGCTTTATCGTAGTCAGTTTCACGCTCACCCTGACATCTGTTTAAGTCCTCCAAGTCATTTGTTATTCTCTCGGTGTACCAAGTCAACCTACCCTCTGAGTTCGGTAAGCTGAGTTACAGTGACAATCGTTATGTACAGCACATAGAGGTGTCAAAATGGCCTTTGCACAAACATTAATTTTATTGTGAGAGAAAAGCATCCTCATTAAAACATGAATGCATGTGAGGGTGATGTGCTATCTGCTCGCCCTTTTTTGGGCGATATATTGTTGGTAGTTCTTAGTATTTAGTATGTATCTTTGGCTTGGGATGGTGGCACTTCCCTTGTATAGCCAGAGTACATATGGATACTGGATGAAAACTGCAAACTGATAGTAGAGCACCTGCCATGCATTTACTAAAAATAAAAAGCTTGTCTATCAGGTCAAAATTATTTTGTTTGAAGAAAGTGATCAGCTTACGTTTTGGAGTCCAGGCGGAGGGGGAGAAGGGTGTAAGGCAGAGGGGAGAAGGGTGTAAGGCAGAGGGGAGAAGGATGTAAGGCAGAGGGGAGAAGGGTGCAAGACAGAGGGGAGAAGGGTGCAAGGCAGAGGGGAGAAGGGTGCAAGGCAGAGGGGAGAAGGGTGCAAGGCAGAGGGGAGAAGGGTGCAAGGCAGAGGGTAGAAGGGTGCAAGGCAGAGGGGAGAAGGGTGCAAGGCAGAGGGGAGAAGGGTGCAAGGCAGAGGGGAGAAGGGTGCAAGGCAGAGGGGAGAAGGGTGCAAGGCAGAGGGGAGAAGGTTGCAAGGCAGAGGGGAGAAGGTTGCAAGGCAGAGAGGAGAAGGTTGCAAGGCAGAGAGGTGAAGGTTGCAAGGCAGAGAGGTGAAGGTTGCAAGGCAGAGAGGAGAAGGGTGCAAGGCAGAGAGGAGAAGGGTGCAAGGCAGAGGGGAGAAGGTTGCAAGGCAGAGGGGAGAAGGTTGCAAGGCAGAGAGGAGAAGGGTGCAAGGCAGAGAGGAGAAGGGTGCAAGGCAGAGGGGAGAAGGGCGCAAGGCGGAGAGGAGAAGGGTGCAAGGCAGAGGGGAGAAGGGTGCAAGGCAGAGAGGAGAAGGGTGCAAGGCAGAGAGGAGAAGGGTGCAAGGCAGAGGGGAGTAGGATGCAAGGCAGAGAGGAGAAGGGTGCCAGGCGGAGGGGAGAAGGGTGCAAGGCGGAGGGGAGAAGGGTGCAAGGCAGAGGGGAGAAGGGTGCAAGGCGGAGAGGAGAAGGGTGCAAGGCAGAGAGGAGAAGTGTGCAAGGCAGAGAGGAGAAGGGTGCAAGGCAGAGGGGAGTAGGATGCAAGGCAGAGAGGAGAAGGGTGCAAGGCGGAGGGGAGAAGGGTGCAAGGCAGAGGGGAGAAGGGTGCAAGGCAGAGAGGAGAAGGGTGCAAGGCAGAGGGGAGAATGGTGCAACGGGGAGGGGGAGAAGGGTGCAAGACGGAGGGGAGAAGGGTGCAAGGTGGAGAGGAGAAGGGTGCAACGGGGAGAGGAGAAGGGTGCAAGACAGAGAGAAGAATGGTGCAAGGCAGAGAGGAGAAGGGTGCAAGGCAGAGAGGAGAAGGGTGCAAGGCAGAGAGGAGAAGGGTGCAAGGCAGAGAGGAGAAGGGTGCAAGGCAGAGAGGAGAAGGGTGCAAGGCAGAGAGGAGAAGGGTGCACGGTAGAGAAGGTTGCAAGGCAGAGAGGGAGAAGGTTGCAAGGCAGAGGGTAGAAGGTTGCAAGGCAGAGGGTAGAAGGTTGCAAGGCAGAGAGGAGAAGGGTGCAAGGCAGAGAGGAGAAGGGTGCAAGGCAGAGGGGAGTAGGATGCAAGGCAGAGAGGAGAAGGGTGCAAGGCGGAGGGGAGAAGGGTGCAAGGCAGAGGGGAGAAGGGTGCAAGGCAGAGAGAAGAAGGGTGCAAGGCAGAGGGGAGAATGGTGCAACGGGGAGGGGAGAAGGATGCAAGACGGAGGGGAGAAGGGTGCAAGGTGGAGAGGAGAAGGGTGCAACGGGGAGAGGAGAAGGGTGCAAGACAGAGAGGAGAATGGTGCAAGGCAGAGAGGAGAAGGGTGCAAGGCAGAGGGGAGAATGGTGCAACGGGGAGGGGGAGAAGGGTGCAAGACGGAGGGGAGAAGGGTGCAAGGTGGAGAGGAGAAGGGTGCAACGGGGAGAGGAGAAGGGTGCAAGACAGAGAGGAGAATGGTGCAAGGCAGAGAGGAGAAGGGTGCAAGGCAGAGAGGAGAAGGGTGCAAGGCAGAGAGGAGAAGGGTGCAAGGCAGAGAGGAGAAGGGTGCACGGTAGAGAAGGTTGCAAGGCAGAGAGGGAGAAGGTTGCAAGGCAGAGGGTAGAAGGTTGCAAGGCAGAGAGGAGAAGGGTGCAAGGCAGAAAGGAGAAGGGTGCACGGTAGAGAAAGCTGCGAGGCAGGGAGGGAGAAGGTTGCAAGGCAGAGGGTAGAAAGTTGCAAGGCAGAGAGGAGAAGGGTGCAAGGCAGAGAGGAGAAGGGTGCAAGGCAGAGAGGAGAAGGGTGCAAGGCAGAAAGGAGAAGGGTGCAAGGCAGAGGGGAGAAGGGTGCAAGGCAGAGGGGAGAAGGGTGCAAGGCAGAGGGGAGAAGGGTGCAAGGCAGAGGGGAGAAGGGTGCAAGGCAGAGGGGAGAAGGGTGCAAGGCAGAGGGGAGAATGGTGCAAGGCAGAGGGGAGAATGGTGCAAGGTAGAAAAGGGTGCAAGGCGGAGGTGGAGAAGGGTGTAAGGGGGAGGGCGAGAAGGGTGCTGCAAGGCAGAGGGGAGAAGGGTGCAAGGGGGGGGAGAAGGGTGCAAGGGGGAGGGCGAGAAGGGTGCTGCAAGGCAGAGGGGAGAAGGGTGCAAGGGGGATGGAGATGAAGTTAAAAATGTGCCCCCCAAAACATTTCTGCGGATGCCCATGGAACGCACACTACTTTGTGAGAGAGAGTGGAGAGAGAGAGAGAGAGTGGAGAGAGAGAGAGAAAGTGGAGAGAGACAGTGAGGGTGGAGAGAGAGGGTGGAGAGAGAGAGTGGAGAGAGAGAGTGGAGAGAGAGTGGAGAAATAGTGGAGTGAGGCAGTGGAGAGAGATGAGAGAGAGAGTAGAGAGAGAGAAAGTGGAGAGAGAGTAGAGGGAGTGGAGATAAAGACAGTGGAGAGAGAGTGGAGAGAGAGAGTGGAGAGAGAGAGTGGAGAGAGAGAGTGGAGAGAGAGTAGAGAGAGAGTAGAGAGAGAGTAGAGAGAGAGTAGAGAGAGTAGAGAGAGAGTAGAGAGAGAGTGGAGAGAGAGAGTGGACGGAGAAAGGGTGGAGAGAGAGTGGAGAGAGAGTAGAGAGAGAGAGTGGAGAGAGAGTGAAGCTAGGCAGTGGAGAGAGAGAGAGAGTGGAGAGAGCATGGAGACAGTGGAGAGAGTGGAGAGAGTGAGCGAGAGAGTGGAGAGAGAGTAGAGAGAGTGGAGGAAGACAGTGGAGAGAGAGTGGAGAGAAAGACAGTGGAGAGAGAGTAGAGAGAGAGTGGAGAGAGAGTAGAGAGAGAGAGAGTGGAGAGAGAGAGTGGAGGGAGAGAGAGTGGAGAGAGTGGAGAGAGAGGAGAGAGAGAGTGGAGAGAAAGTGGAGCTAGACAGTGGATAGAGAGTGGAGAGAGAGAGAAAGTGGAGAGAGAGACAGTGGAGAGAGAGACAGTGGAGAGAGAGCGAGTGGAGAGAGAGCGAGTGGAGAGAGAGCGAGTGGAGAGAGAGAGTGGAGAGAAAGTGGAGCTAGACAGTGGATAGAGAGTGGAGAGAGAGAGAGAGACAGTGGAGAGAGAGGCAGTGGAGAGAGGCAGTGGAGAGAGAGACAGTGGAGAGAGAGACAGTGGAGAGAGAGACAGTGGAGAGAGAGACAGTGGAGAGAGAGACAGTGGAGAGAGAGACAGTGGAGAGAGAGACAGTGGAGAGAGAGCGAGTGGAGAGAGAGTGGAGCTAGACAGTGGAGAGAGAGTGGAGAGAGAGACAGTGGAGAGAGAGACAGTGTAGAGAGAGACAGTGTAGAGAGAGACAGTGTAGAGAGAGACAGTGTAGAGAGAGACAGTGTAGAGAGAGACAGTGTAGAGAGAGACAGTGTAGAGAGAGAGAGTGGAGAGAGAGAGAGAGTGGAGAGAGAGAGTGGAGAGAGTGGAGAGAGTGGAGAGAGAGAGTGGAGAGAGAGAGTGGAGAGAGAGAGTGGAGAGAGAGAGTGGAGAGAGAGAGTGGAGAGAGAGAGAGAGAGAGAGAGAGAGAAGAGAGAGAGAGAGAGGGGAGAGAGAGAGAGTGGAGAGAGAGAGTGGAGAGAGAGAGTGGAGAGAGAGAGTGGAGAGAGAGAGTGGAGAGAGAGAGTGGAGAGAGGGGGAGAGAGAGAAGAGAGAGAGAGGGGAGAGAGAGAGGAGAGAGATAGTGGAGAGAGAGGAGTGGGAGAGTGGAGAGAGAGTGGAGAGAGAGAGTGGAGGGAGACAGTGGAGAGAGAGAGAGAGAGAGAAGAGAGAGAGAGTGGGGAGAGAGAGAGAGGAGAGAGAGAGTGGAGGGAGAGTGGAGGGAGAGTGGAGGGAGAGTGGAGGGAGAGTGGAGGGAGAGATGGAGGGAGACAGCGGAGGAGAGAGAGTGGAGAGAGAGTAGAAAGAGGGTGGAGAGAGAGTAGATAGAGGGTGGAGAGAGGGTGGAGAGAGAGTGAGACAGAGAAAGAGAGTGAGAGAGTGGAGTGAGAGTGGAGAGAGAGAGAGTGCGGAGAAAGAGAGTGGAGAGAAAGTAGAGAGAGAGTGAGTGTGAAGGGAGAGAGGGTGGAGAGAGTGGAGAGAGTGGAGAGAGAGTGGAAAGAGAGTAGAGAGAGTGGAGGGAGACAGGGGAGGGAGACAGTGGAGAGAGAGTGGAGAGAGAGTAGAGAGAGAGAAAGTGGAGAGAGAGACAGTGGAGAGAGAGTGGATAGACAGTGGAGATGGAGTGGACAGAGTTGAGAGAGAGAATGGGGAGAGAGAGAGACTGGAGAGAGAGTAGAGACCGACTGACTGACTCAGAGACTGAATACTGACTGACTGAGAGGCTGACTGGCTGAGAAACTGACAGAGAGAGAGAGAGCGAGACTGACTGACTAAGAGAGTGACTGACTGACTAACAGAGAGAGAGAGAGACTGATTGAGAGTGAGACTGACTGGCAGAGAGAGAGACTGTCTGAGGTAGAGAGATACTGACTGACTGACAGAGAGAGAGACAGAGAGAGAGACTGATTGACTGCGAGAGAGACTGACTGAGAGAGACTGACTGACTGAGAGAGACTGACCGAGAGAGAGAGAGACTGACTGAGAGGGGGACTGACAGGGAGAGAGAAAGAGACTGACTGAGGTAGAGAGAGAATGACTGACTGAGAGAGACTGACTGACTGGGAGAGAGAGAGACTGACTGGGAGAGAGCGAGACTGACTGACAGAGAGAGAGACTAAGAGAGAGAGACTGGGAGACATACTGGCTGAGAGAGAGACTGGCAGAGAGAGAGAGAGACTGACAGAGAGAGAGACTGACAGAGAGAGACTGACTGAGAGAGAGATTGACTGACAGAGAGAGAGAGACAGAGACTGACAGAGTAAGAGAGACTGACTGACAGAGAGAGACTGACTGAGAGAGACTCACAGAGAGAGACTCACAGAGAGAGACTGACTGACAGAGAGACTGACTGACACAGAGAGAGACTGACAGAGAGAGTCACTGACTAAGGGAGAGAGAGAGAGACTGACTGAGAGAGACTGGCTGACTGCGAGAGAGAGAATGCCTAACTGAGAGAGACTGACCGAGGGAGAGAGAGACTGTCTGGAAGACTGACTGACTGACTGAGAGAGAGAGACTAAGAGAGAGACTGACAGACAGAGAGACTGACTGAGAGAGAAACTGACTCACTGAGAGAGACTGACAGAAAGAGAGAGATAGAGAGACTGACAGAGAGAGAGAGACTGCGAGAGAGACTGACAGACAGAGGGACTGACAGGGAGAGAGACTGAGAGAGAGAGAGACTGAGAGAGAGACTGACAGAGAGCGGGACTGACTGAGAGAGACTGACAGAGAGAGAGAGACGGACGGACAGACTGACTGACTGACAGAGACTGACTGACTGACTGAGCGAGACTGAATGACAGAGAGAGATAGACAGACTGACTGACTGACTGAGAGACTGACAAAAAGAGAGAGCTAGAGAGACTGACAGAGAGAGAGACCGACTGACGGACAGACTGACAGAGAGAGACTGAATGACAGAGAGAGATATACTGACTGACTGAGAGAGAGAGACTAACTGACTGAAAGAGAGAGACTGGCTGACTGAGCAAGAGAGAGAGAGAGAGAAAGAGAGAGAGACTGTGATGGAATTGGGGTCACAGTGTGTATGAAACTATGCAATGCCTCTTAAGATTGCTATTGTCTACTAATAAAAATGTATTATCAAAATGTGCTCTTTGTAGTTACATCTGCTTTTGAAATACTGCATTGTCGCATTGTCTAATGATTTAAAACAGAAACGAGAAGGAGCAGTGGATGCTCTTTTTTCAAAACTGAGCGATGAGTGGGCCCAGTGTTGTATATCATGACTGGAGTTTGCATCAGGAAACCCACCTAAAATTGGGCAAACTTCCCCGGCCTACTGATGGCAGGGACCCTGTAATGAATGGACCACCACCTATGATAGCCTACTGGCAGACTAAGCCCAACCTCTAACTCCACCATCCAGTGTTACTTACAGCGGCTGTATTGGTGACAATGGCGTAACAATCGCCCCGCATCCCCTGCAGTATGGCAGGTCGCTGGCCTGAGAGCTCTAGACTGGCACGGAGAATGGGGGGGCCCCCTCCATGAAGTTTGCAGGGGGGCCCCCTCAAGTTTCGTTACGCCACTGCCGTAACGGTCCCAAGTCTTGTTTAATTTTTAATTTATACTTCTCTGATCTCCGAGATTAGTGCCTGATGAGGTATTCTATCTATTTATCCACAGACTACCAGCAAAAAAGCGTGAACAATGTGTTCCTTTTTGGAGAGGTGACTTTTCAGCCAATATAAGAGACTTTCTGTCTTACAATAGGTATGGTGTCTATATGAGTCTAGAGTGATGGAGTCCTCAAAGAATAGGTGTCACATTTTAGAAAAGGAAATTAATACACGCTCTCATTTTTCAATCGCAGTGTCCTACACTGAAGTTCCTTGCCCTGAGGAAGACCTTCTTTGAATCTTCACGGTCCCTACACGAAGATTGAAAAGCGTCAGCACACCCAGGTCCGAGAGGCACCTTCCTGGTGCAACCTCTACTCATAAAAGGGCACACCCTAGATCAGGTATGGACTATTAATGTCTCGGTGGCCAACTTGATGATCACACCCTGTGTCTGGTCTGACCATTTTTTAATTACATTTACTCCTGCTGATCTGGCCATTCCTAAATCCCAGGCCATTTGTGGGATATTAGTGATGAATTAAACTCATGTCAACACCAATGCCTTTTATAACTCACTGGCCCTAACTTTTCCTACAAAGCAGATTAACATTATTCAGCAAAAGGAAAATATCACAGTATGACGAGCAGATGCCCGCAATATACATGCTCCCCTTTGTAAAGTCAAGCTTGCCAGGTGAAATGATGCCCAGAAATGGTCCTCTGATGATCTCACACTTGCCAAATTAGCTCTTTGCCTGGCTGAACGTAACTGGTGAAGAAATTATTCACTGGATAAAAGGAAAGCCTAACAGACACAGCTCAAAATATAAAAAATTCTATTCTGTAAGCCAAAGCGGCCTTTTTTGGGGGGGGGAAAATGTGGAACTTGACTAACAAATCTAAGGATGTATTTGCTATTATGTCCGAACTATCAAACCCTGACAGAGTGACTGTAAGAATACCTCCTACTCAATCCTTTAGTGAAGCACTCAATTCATTCTTTGTTGAAAAAACAAAAGAATCAAAATTAGCATCCCTTTATGCTCCCCTTCTGGAAATTTAGGAATCCTAATTCTTTGGTTGAACTGCTTGTAATCAGTAAGGGATAGTTCATGGTCTCTTAGTTAAAGTAAAATCAGGCGCTCCCTCTGATATGTCTTCCACAACTAAAAGAAGTGTGTTCTCTGTTCTCAGACCTCACTCCATCCTTACATAATGACTCTCTAATTCAAGGTATAGTTCCTAATTCATTGAAGCAATACTGGTCCAACTATTAAAAAAACTTGTGCTAATCCACACATATTAAATAATTATTGCCACCATCTCATTGCTTCCCTACTTGGCCAAACATTTGGATGCAGATTTTGCCAAATGTCTCGGCACTTTTCTAGAGGGAAGCCATTTTCCTGATTCCCATCAAGTGGGCTTTTGCCCGGTCCATTTAGCCGAAGCAGTGATCTTGTCTGTGTTGGATGATTATGAGGGAAGAGGTTTATAACAGTGCCACGCAGGTGTTGGTGCTTCTCAACCTATCTGCAGCGTTCGACCAGGGCGACCATGAGCTTCTGGTGGACCATGTCGAACCCGTGGGTATACAGGGCATTGCACTGGACTGGTTTCTTTATTTCTTAAAAGATCGCTCCCCTTGGTACGGCCACAGTCCAACTCAACTGCGGGGTGCCTCTGGGGTCATCTTTTTCCTCTCATCTTTTTAATTTGCCCACTTCTCCCAATGAAAGAAAGAGGGGGATTGATCCTAAGGTTTGCCATCAGTGCTGGAACCGATCAAAAAGAATTTGCGTAAAAATCATAAGCATGTTCGCCCACAGAGGTAATGCACATGAATACAAAAAGATTAACAGGGCGACAAAAGAAGACAGTACAGGGTCACTGTACACCACGCCTACATGCATTCCTGGCAACATGTGTAAAGGCCCACAAGAAAACCCCCAAAATGTTAATATTTGCTCCTGGAACACACATGGGTTGAATTTCTTCTAGAAAACACAAAACTGTGGAATTCCTCTCAAATTCCGATATCATTTTGACCCAAGAAACTAACTTGGAGACTAACATCACTGCATTATAATACAATTACCACGAAACAGTAGTAAAATCATCAAAATTCAACAACCCCAAGAGAAGTTTGTCTACAAATCTCTAAACCAAACTTGACTGGTCCATGGAAAAACTACCAACAGGGACAACATGAAATTGGATAATCATAAGACTTGCATGGCACCGACAATAATAATTTTTATAAACCTCTATATTCACCCAAAAAGAGAGATAAAAGGGGTGCACATGAACGTCCTGCTTAAAACAATAAAAACGATGCAGATGCAATACTCTCAAGTGCAGTTTATCATTCCAGGCGATTTTAATACAAATTTATGTAAAAATGTGGAACCATCATCAAGTGGGCAAAAGATTCAGAAGTCCATTAGAATCTCTAGGCCTAAAACATTTGAATGGAAACTCAAGAGGACTCACCTGCATCAATTACCTTTTTAAGCGGGAATAAGAGTTCAACCAATTAGAGTTCAACCATTGATGACACGCTAGTGAGTGAAAATGTATTGTCTCAGAGGTACAAATTCCAAATGCTTCCATGAACAGAGAGCGATCATTTTCCACAAATCATGCAATTGGAACAAAGGTTTGCTCAGCTGATGGCACCCAACAAACTAATCTCTGTGTCCCTTGCATGTAATCTAAAAAGTCTGATATGGAGAGGAAGTGGGATTGAGAAAGTGATGGCAAAAGTTTATCCTGAAGCAGGAACGAAAGAAGAAACTACAAATGAAATAGGGAAGCAAGAAGCCAGACAATCAGTGATGGGTAAGAGACTAAAGGCTTGGGTATCCCTAATAGCCGTCTTATTGGAAAAATTCCCACACAAAGAGAAGCAAGCGCCCCAAATCTCCCACAGGAAGCATAATCAGGCAAACAGCCACCAACCCTGGTATTGCACGGAATTACACAAGCGCAAAAATGCCTAATATTGCGAGGAGTCAGAACAGTGACACATCAGTTAAAACAAGGAGGAAAATCGGATAAACGTAAGCTAAAAAATTAACAACTCCATATAAGAATAGCTGCCGTGAAGCAAAAATAAACCACTATGTACTCAATTGGAACAAACTTCTTTTGGCGAGTAAACAATAGAATGTGAAGGAATTCTGGCAGGTGATATATGCCCTGTCATATGGGATAACAAGACATCAAAATACAGGGATCAAAGCAGATACATGGCTGGTCCCCTTTCGAGCATTGTATAAAGAACTAGAGCTCAAACTAAAACCAGACAGTCAAGAGACAATAACAGAAATGAGAAAGGGTCTGGTACCGGTAACACAGATCTCCTCAGGGGCTCAGGAAACAAACATCATGCACACTGAACATCATAGTAAAAACATCCTTGAGGTAACAGAAATAGATCAATTAACAAAAATTATAAAGAAATTAAAAACAGACAGCGCAGCAAGCCCAAACGGTATTCCACATGCTCTCTTCTAGGGTGAAGCTTTTGTACTGGGTGCATTATTTTACACCTTTTTAGGTCTCGTGGTGTTAACCGCGCGAAAGCGCAGTCTCGCCAGAGACCTATAGTCAGCGACGCAGCTTTCCAGGAGACAGGACCTGGCCGCGCCCATCTCCTCTCCAAGAAAGCGATTGTAATGGGCCACGCGCACGAGAACGCGCGCTCCATTGAGCAGGCCACGATTCCCAGAAGTCCCGCCCCACGATAGGTTTCGTTCTCTCTCAGACCTGCTCTCCATGTTTAAAATGCCGATCCGTGCCTTGTGCTTTACCGGTGATGGTGCATGTAATTTCTGGGGGGCCGTGTTCTCCCAGCAGTGTGTAAACTAAATATAGGGCAGTCACATTCTCGCATGTTTCTGTCTTTGTCACTAGTTTCTATGATAAGATAAGGTGTTGCTGGTGGACCGATGCATTTTATTTTGGATGTTCTCCATCTGAAATAGGTCTCCCAAAGCACCTATTTGTGTTATTACAGATGTATTGTAACTGAAGCATGCGAATTGTAATATGATTGAGCGTTGAGCTTGCAATGCTCAGATCAAACAGCAGAAGAGCGTCCTTGTGATGTCAGGCTGGAGCTGTTTTCTCTTGTGAGCAGGACGGTAAGCTTATGTCTCCGCTATGTTGGTTTGTAAATAGTGATTTATTTTGGTTTATAGGTGTTTGTTCTTCGTTAAAAGTGATACACGGTGAAATATACGCTGATCTACAGGGAAATTGTGATGTTAAAAGGCAAGTCAGTATGGTTGGGGTTGATATAACGCAGTGCTGTTTATTTGCAAGCGCTTTGGTATGCAGCTTTGTTGCCATGTATTGCGCATGAAGATGTCCGGGGTCTCTCTAGTGAGATTTGTTTGAGAGAATTTAATTGTAAGTTTAATTGGAAAGGTTTAGTGTAGTGATTGCTGCTAGGTAGATGGTGATCTTGGATAGCCATTTCGGGCATATTGGAAGCATGTTTGGTGATGAGGTCTGACTACTGTGTACTGACTTGGTGGTTGTGCAGTGTGTCTAAGACTTGGTTGCTCTTTGTAGCATATTTCTTGCTATTGTATGGCAAATGTTAGGCATCTTGTTTGTTCTACAGGAATGTTGTAGTTAGAAGAGGCAATTCCTGAGAAGGCTAAAGAGAACAGCGGTATATGGAAGCTGAGTATATGTGGGCGTGCCAAATTGAAAATTTCTTTTAAATGTTTTGTTGGCCAGAATAACCCAAGGGAGTAGTTGTCTGAAACCCCAACCACCTTTTGGCAGTGGCAGCACTCGAACCTCAGCTAGCTGCCTTTTCCTGATTAATATTATGTTCAGGGCTCACGAGCTACAGAGGGAGATAAGAGTTATAGCTGGGATGATTGGTACACTCGCCTTCATTTTCCTACGTGCTGTGACCTTAAATGCTCTGGTATTGACTTGTAGTGAAATGCCCCTCACCATTAAAAAAATATATATATTTTTATTGAACATAAGCTTGGCAAGGCAAAACAGGTATTCAATCATTCATCGAGTCATCTTTATAGGAGTATCTTGACATTGTACATTTTCAATATTTACTACGTTATAACATTCCTTCAACAAATTCTTTATCCGTAATAGCCACAGCTCAGCATCATCCTGAACCCAATCCTTAGCCCCATAGGAGCGTGTTGTGGAACCTTTCTGGATTGGTGACCCCCCCTAGTGCTTCTATGTTCGCATGGACCTCAGTGCCCTCTATATGCCATCCATCTGCCCCAGATCTTGTCCCACTTCTTCTGGCAGCCCCTGCTTTGGTTCACCACTTTGGCCCTCACCACTCTTGAGAACGATGCTGTGGCACTCCCTGAGCTTAAGGCTGCCTTTGTTCCAGTACCAGAGTGTAGAACTTCCCCCTAGATTGCCCAGATGGCTGCTGAAGTGTAGCACCTATGCAGTGGGCCTGAAAGGGGAATGGGCATGGATGGATAGATATAGGGTGCAGGGTCGTACCGGTTTTTAGGTCTCGTGGCGTTAACCGCGGTCTCGCCAGAGACCTATAGTCAGCGACGCAGCTTTCCAGGAGACAGGACTTAGCTGTGCGAATCTCCTCTCCAAGAAAGCGATTTTAACGGGCCACGCACACGAGAACGCGCGCTCCATTGAGCAGGCCACAATTCCCGGAAGTCCCGCCCCACGATAGGTTTCGTTTTCTCTCAGACCTGCTCTCCATGTTTAAAATGCCGATCCGTGCCTTGTGCACCATCTGCTCGGATTACTTCGATAACGTGAGGGATGTGGCGGCGATTCACTGCGGACACACCTTCCACCTTTGCTGGTAAGTGAAGGCTGGTATTTTCTAGCAAAGGCCCATCTGTGCCCCAGTGCTTGGACTGACTACTGGCCTCCTGTGACTCATGGGCCTTGACGGCCGGCACGGGCCCCCTCCTGGCGGAGGGTCCTGCTGCTGTTGTGACGCGCCCCAGGGATCTCCGGTGAAACGGCCCCCTCCTTTGCCCAGCCGGGCTTGCTGTCGCTGCTGGCTTTCCACACGGTGCCGGAACGAGGCGTTTGGGGCTGCGGCCACCCAGGAAGCGTATTGGCCACAAGGTCGGTTGCCGGTCCCGGTTGCATGGGCTCCTTTCTTCCTGCAGCCATCGCCTGAGCCCTGGGATCCCTGGGATCCCAGGCGCTCCTGACCCCCTGTGTTGCTGTGACTGCTACCTGAGGCCCTATTTGTGGGCAGGGCCTCCCCGGGATTCCTTCCCTGGCTGACCCGGCCTCGCAGCTGATTGAGCTACCGCAGCAGCCGCACCGCCCATGGTTGCTGACTGCTATTCCACTCCACCATCGACCTCCGAGACACCCCTTTGAGGGCCTCTGGACCTGTTTGTCACTCTGAGGCCTGGCTGCTGCCACTGCGGGACTGCGGGGGTGTCCCCCCATTTCATTGGCATCCGGGGACCTGCCAAGTCACTGCTGGGGCCCCCTCATCTCCGGATGCACTGTTTCCCCGCGGGGTTGGCCTGGACGGGAGCTGAAGGCGGCTGCTGACCTCCTATTGCCCAGCCCCCACCGAGACTCCGTGAAGCTGTGAGGAGGTGGGTGCACTTTCTACCGACGGCTGAGGTGCAGGGGGGTTCCCGGTGCCACCGATCTGTCTGTGGCCCCTCGCTCCTTTTCGTGCTTCGGGGGGTCCTGTTCTCTGCCCTGCATCCCGCTTTGGCTCTACTTCAACTGGCATAGCGGCGGCACCTAGGGACATCCAGTGGAGGTGCAGGAGAGCGTACCAGACGGCTTAAGGTCCGAGCCTTGGGGTGCCTGTGGGTTGGCATCTGGCCGGTGTTATCGGCCACGCATGTCGAGCGGCGGGGATCTCCTGGCACGGCTTTGACACCTAGAAACAACTTGCTTTTGATATGATCTATATAGTCCTGTACTCTAACATCTGCCCATATTTATGTTTTGACGTATTGAGTGTAGGGTTCTTGATCAAGTGTGTGTGATGGGATTTGCTAGGAAGGTGTGTAACTCCATGCCGTGCGTGAGGTGCATCATCAGAGCTGTGTGAATAATAACAGCTGTGAGCCCATGCCTGAGGTGCATCATCAGAGCTGTGTGAATAATAACTGCGTCAGCCCGTGCCTGAGGTGCATCATCAGAGCTGTGTGAATAATAACTGCGTCAGCTCCGTGCCTGAGGTGCATCATCAAAGCTGTGTGAATAATAACAGCTGTGAGCCCGTGCCTGAGGTGCATCATCAGAGCTGTGTGAATAATAACTGCGTCAGCCCATGCCTGAGGTGCATCATCAGAGCTGTGCGAATAATAACTGCGTCAGCCCCGTGCCTGAGGTGCATCATCAGAGCTGTGTGAATAATAACTGCGTCAGCCCCTTGCCTGAGGTGCATCATCAGAGCTGTGTGAATAATAACTGCGTCAGCCCGTGCCTGAGGTGCATCATCAGAGCTGTGTGAATAATAACTGCGTCAGCCCCGTGCCTCAGGTGCATCATCAAAGCTGTGAGAATAATAACAGCTGTGAGCCCGTGCCTGAGGTGCATCATCAGAGCTGTGTGAATAATAACTGCGTCAGCGCATGCCTGAGGTGCATCATCAGAGCTGTGTGAATAATAACTGCGTCAGCCCCGTGCCTGAGGTGCATCATCAGAGCTGTGTGAATAATAACTGCGTCAGCCCCGTGCCTGAGGTGCATCATCAGAGCTGTGTGAATAATAACAGCTGTGAGCCCGTGCCTGAGGTGCATCATCAGAGCTGTGTGAATAATAACTACACCAGCCTGTGCCTGAGGTGCATCATCAGAGCTGTGTGAATAATAACTGCATCAGCCCCGTGCCTGAGGTGCATCATCAGAGCTGTGTGAATAATAACAGCTGTGAGCCCGTGCCTGAGGTGCATCATCAGAGCTGTGTGAATAATAACTGCATCAGCCCGTGCCTGAGGTGCATCATCAGAGCTGTGTGAATAATAACTGCGTCAGCCCCGTGCCTGAGGTGCATCATCAGAGCTGTGTGAATAATAACAGCTGTGAGCCCGTGCCTGAGGTGCATCATCAGAGCTGTGTAAATAATAACTGCGTCAGCCCCATGCGTGAGGTGCATCATCAGAGCTGTGTGAATAACAACTGTGCGCCCGTGCGTGAGGTGCATCACCAGAGCTGTGTGAATAATAACTGCATCATCAAGGGGGTGGGGAGGTAGAGAGAAGATCCTTTCAGTCTCCGTAGTTAACTCTTCTAATCACAAAGGGGAAAGGATCACTTGTCCTGCTTAAACCATTGGGTTTCACAAGTCGAGGAAGTGGTATCTCCCAAATATAACTCTCATACACGTGTCATTTTGATGGTTCTTTCTCAGCGGTATATAGTGGGTACCCGCTATTTTACACGTGCGTGCGTAATCATTGAGTTATTTTTAGTATTGTGCACCCTCCACCAGGAGGTATTGCCTTTGGTTTAAGGCAGTAGTGATCGTGAATAGTTGGGGAGGGATTGTGGTGATGAAAAAGACTTAAAAAGTACCGGACAGCCAGACTTGGACAATTTTAATAGGTCTGGATTCGGACTTGGTTAAAAAATTAATTAATGGTGCACTTTTAGAATTGATAAGGGATTCAAGTGCATTTCATGTCTAAAAAGAGGTCAACATGTTTCAGCCTTTGGTAGTCAGGAGATCTTAGGCTTTCGTCAGGACCAATGGGGGTGAATAAATAGTGAAAAAAGCAAACTTAGTGAGAAAGAAAAGGTAAATTGACCTGATCCTTCGAAATTCAAGGTTTCATTGTACCTGAATGGAGAAAAAACACACACAAACATACACAACAACAAATAGGGAGATGGGGTGCGGGAAAAAGACACGTATTATGTACAGTAGTTCCTTATAGTTTGTTAGGAACTCGTAAATGGCAATGTAATATCTCATACTCATTTCAGGCGTCAACTCTTCCTTATTCATACTCCGATAGGTAGGGCTAGTACTGTATTTTGGTGCCCATAGTTTTAAATAGTACTCTCTCAGTGCGTGGTTTATGGTGAAAACTCAAGGTGTAGTCGGTCCGTGGTGGCTTACATACCTCATACATACCATGCTCACTATCGCATATCACACGTGTGGTTATAAAATCAATATATATATATATAAGCATGCTCGTTTTATTTTCAGCATACGTCTAACACTCGTCGTTGCGAAGTGCGTGGTGAAAGGCTATCGAGGTGTCCAATGCGGAGCGTGCGCTAATGCATACCTTGTTAATGATGAAGAAATACTTCATCGGGGATGAGGGCTTGTCGAGCGAGGATTACTAGGAAAGTATTGGAAAAAGTAGTTATAAGCCGCGGAGTATACTTGCGGTTTGGTTCCCGTGTTGCTGGCGGGATGCGCTACGCGTTACCTGTATTCCTTCTTACTCGGACTCAGCCGCATGTGCTGGCGCTGCCTCTCAATCACCCGGAACTACCAGGAGGTTCGGTTCCGGGTGGGTTTTAACGCAAGGACACTGGAAATGGAAGAGTTACTTTCCGCTTAACCTGGTTCTGATCAGATTTTAAGAACTATTTTCTAACCGTATCAAAAGGTATATATGAAGAAATAAATAAATAGTTCTAATCAGATATTAGACGTAAATAATTTTTATGTGGGATGCTCAGTGATAGAGAAGGTCGGATATTGACCTAATTCCGCCACACTGGTTCTTGGTGGATTCAGAACCTACATGATTGTCAAAAATATGCTGTTCATGACGTAATGTAATTTTCCAATAGAAAAATGGGGGCCTTGTTGAGGCACTTATTTCGATGTGAGGGCATATTCGGGCAGTTCCCTCACTGGATATGGAGAGGCCGGTGTTTTAAAAGGCAATCAAGGGTTTGTTGTTACGACCTGAGTCAGTGGCCGGCTGGGTTAGATGGGGCCAATGATGTTTTCACTGTAGGTACTGTAGTAATGGGACTTTGGTTTATCTGCTAAGTGATAGCCACGGGACAGAATCATTAAGGCCCTGGGTATCCGTTTTGAGCCTATGGACCCAGCGCTGCTCCTTCTCAAATAATATTCTGGTAGCATTCCTATCTACTGTGTCCAGGCTTTCTAGGATCACCCAGTGTAGGTCATTGGCAGTGTGTTGTTTCTCTTTGTAATGGGCCGACATCTTTGTCGTTATTCTTTTGCAGTTCACGTTACTCCTGTGCTCACAGAGTCTCTGTTTCGCTTTTCGGCAGGTCATCCCGATGTATCGCATATCACAAGGGCATGTGATCATGTATATGATGTGGCTAGTATTGCAATTTGTGTGTTTTTTTAATCTCCACAGAAAGTTTGGAAGAAGTTGTAGTTCTTTAGTCGGTTCTGTGGTTGCACACATGACACAGGTCCCACACGGATAGTGTCCAGTGATTGGGGGATTGTTCCAGAGCCCTGGTTGTTGTTTTTTCTTTTTAGGAGGTGGTCGTGTGTGGACCAGGAGATCCTTTATATTGCTGCTCCTCTTGTTTGCAAATCTGGGTTTTGACCAGGTTAGAGTGTTGGATGTTATTATCTTCCAATTTCGATTGATAATCTTTTTCACCTGGTTAGTAATCGGACTGTATGTAGTGACACAGGTGGTCCTATCATCAGTCTGTTTTGGGTGACTTTCGAGGAGAGTTTCTCTCGGTTGGTTTCTTGCTCTTTTGGCACAGGAGTTGATGATTCTTCTTGGGTAATCTCTAACTGTTAGTTTTGCACAGAGATCATCTGCTTGTGCTTTGTAGTCTTTTATTGAACTGCAATTTCTCCTCAGTCGTAAAAATTGGCTGTATGGGAGATTTTCTCTCAAGGGGCGGGGGTGAAAGCTTTTGAAGGAAAGTAGGCTGTTTTTAGCAGTGGGTTTAAAGTAGGTTCTTGTCTTGAGGGTATTCTCTTCAGCAAATATGGTTATGTCTAAGAAGTCAAGACTCTGAGCATCGGAAGTGTAGGTGTAGAAATTCTATCAAATCATCACGACTGACCCAACACCACGTCTTCAGAGGATAATAGCCTTAATGGTTGAAGAAGCAGAATGCAATAACTGGATATCCAAAAAAAGAAGCGGACTATCTGATAACAACAGAACCAGTTATACCATATTTCTACTCTCTCCCTAAGACACACAAAAACAGAGTGCCCCCCCCCGGGAAGACCAATTGTTTCAGGGATTAAGTCCATTTTGGAACCATTGTCTCAATTTGCAGACCAGTATCTAAGACCACTGGTCCAAAGCACACCTACCTACTTGAAAGACACACGAGACCTCATTAACAAGTTAGAGAATTTCGAGTACTCTACGACCAACATGCTCTTAGTAGGTTTAGACGTTGAGAGCCTCTATACCAGCTTACCACAACAGAAGACCTTGGAGACTCTAGAAACAATCCTGTTCAACAGTGATTGGCACCATCGAACTCCAAGACATTTTGTACTGGAGTGCTGCAGAATGGCCCTGATGGAAAACTTTTTTCAATACAAGGACACCCCCTATCTCCAACAACATGGGACATTTATGGGGAGTGTCTTTGCCCCCAGTGTGGCAGGGCTCTACGTAAGCACTTTTGAACAGACTTACGTCCACAATGCACATAACCCTTACATTCGTCATATACTCTTTTGGAAAAGGTATATTGACGACATTCTGCTAATTTGGGAAGGAGACAATGAATCCCTTTTGGACTTTCACAGATGGCTGAACACTCAAGATGAATGCCTCAACCTCACCTACACTTCCGATGCTCAGAGTCTTGACTTCTTAGACATAACCATATTTGCTGAAGAGAATACCCTCAAGACAAGAACCTACTTTAAACCCACTGCTAAAAACAGCCTACTTTCCTTCAAAAGCTTTCACCCCCGCCCCTTGAGAGAAAATCTCCCATACAGCCAATTTTTACGACTGAGGAGAAATTGCAGTTCAATAAAAGACTACAAAGCACAAGCAGATGATCTCTGTGCAAAACTAACAGTTAGAGATTACCCAAGAAGAATCATCAACTCCTGTGCCAAAAGAGCAAGAAACCAACCGAGAGAAACTCTCCTCGAAAGTCACCCAAAACAGACTGATGATAGGACCACCTGTGTCACTACATACAGTCCGATTACTAACCAGGTGAAAAAGATTATCAATCGAAATTGGAAGATAATAACATCCAACACTCTAACCTGGTCAAAACCCAGATTTGCAAACAAGAGGAGCAGCAATATAAAGGATCTCCTGGTCCACACACGACCACCTCCTAAAAAGAAAAAACAACAACCAGGGCTCTGGAACAATCCCCCAATCACTGGACACTATCCGTGTGGGACCTGTGTCATGTGTGCAACCACAGAACCGACTAAAGAACTACAACTTCTTCCAAACTTTCTGTGGAGATTAAAAAAACACACAAATTGCAATACTAGCCACATCATATACATGATCACATGCCCTTGTGATATGCGATACATCGGGATGACCTGCCGAAAAGCGAAACAGAGACTCTGTGAGCACAGGAGTAACGTGAACTGCAAAAGAATAACGACAAAGATGTCGGCCCATTACAAAGAGAAACAACACACTGCCAATGACCTACACTGGGTGATCCTAGAAAGCCTGGACACAGTAGATAGGAATGCTACCAGAATATTATTTGAGAAGGAGCAGCGCTGGGTCCATAGGCTCAAAACGGATACCCAGGGCCTTAATGATTCTGTCCCGTGGCTATCACTTAGCAGATAAACCAAAGTCCCATTACTACAGTACCTACAGTGAAAACATCATTGGCCCCATCTAACCCAGCCGGCCACTGACTCAGGTCGTAACAACAAACCCTTGATTGCCTTTTAAAACACCGGCCTCTCCATATCCAGTGAGGGAACTGCCCGAATATGCCCTCACATCGAAATAAGTGCCTCAACAAGGCCCCCATTTTTCTATTGGAAAATTACATTACGTCATGAACAGCATATTTTTGACAATCATGTAGGTTCTGAATCCACCAAGAACCAGTGTGGCGGAATTAGGTCAATATCCGACCTTCTCTATCACTGAGCATCCCACATAAAAATTATTTACGTCTAATATCTGATTAGAACTATTTATTTATTTCTTCATATATACCTTTTGATACGGTTAGAAAATAGTTCTTAAAATCTGATCAGAACCAGGTTAAGCGGAAAGTAACTCTTCCATTTCCAGTGTCCTTGCGTTAAAACCCACCCGGAACCGAACCTCCTGGTAGTTCCGGGTGATTGAGAGGCAGCGCCAGCACATGCGGCTGAGTCCGAGTAAGAAGGAATACAGGTAACGCGTAGCGCATCCCGCCAGCAACACGGGAACCAAACCGCAAGTATACTCCGCGGCTTATAACTACTTTTTCCAATACTTTCCTAGTAATCCTCGCTCGACAAGCCCTCATCCCCGATGAAGTATTTCTTCATCATTAACAAGGTATGCATTGGAGGGAGGAGCTTGGCGGGCATCCGAGATGGCCGCTTGAGCACAGCGCTCTCCGGACCCTCGCCGCTCCCGACATTTTATCCTGGCTGAATCCTGATTTCTTGCAAGAATTCGTGTAGGGGACGTTTGGCTGATTACCCTGGCACTTTTCAGAAATCGATTTGGATCTCGTATTCCTGAGATATGGTGCTCTGAACTTTTGGGCTCCGCCCTTGAGGTGCGCCCGGGACGGGGTGCGGTACTGTAGCCGTCCTGCAATTGAACAACAACGGCAGGAGATCTGGCCTTGTGGGTCCCCCCTTCCTAAGTTTCGGTTTCGATTCCGTTCCGACTTGGGCCACGGACGTGGATGTCGTGTTGCGACTGAGACTTGGAGGCAGATCGGCTGTTGGGCTTTCATGTGATCTATTTGCTGGCTTGGCGACCTCTACCCGAGTTGTACCCCCTTTTTATGTACTTTTGATCCTGTATTTTGGGTGTCGGGCCCGTCGAACCTGGTGGCTTGTCCTGTGACGCATCTTCAAAATGGCGGGCAGAGGGGACAGAGAGACGCGCAAGACAAAAACACCTCTGCGCGGAGCTCCAGTTCAATCAAATGTCATGGACCGTTATACCCATTCTAAGGGGTCCCCCGGAGCTGCCCTGCCTGGTTCTAGTATAGCGTCCGAACGAATTTTGGAAGAGTCGGCGGAGCCCTCCCTACAGGATATCATGGGCGCCATCTCGGGCGTGAGGGAATCCATCGGCCTGCAGTACGAGGCCTTGGCCCACAAACTTGACACCGTGGCTATTGAGGTGAATCTGATTCGTGCTGATCTCGGCAAGACGAATGAGAGGGTACAATCGCTGGATATTAAATCCTCTAGCCTTACGAATGACGTTTCGGAGCTCCAAACAGAGATTGGAAATCTCCGTCGGGGGAACGACTTCATGACCCGTCGCCTGGAGGACTTTGAAAATAGGGCGCGTCGCTGCAATGTTCGCCTGGTTGGTGTACCGGAAAACCCTGTACCCCACTCGGTGGATCTCCTGGTTGAGGATCTGGTCTTGAATCATTTGGCCCCTTCTGGTCTCACAAAATTTTTCACGGTGGAACGTGCACATCGTGTTCCAGGGGGCAAAGTCAAGCCGGGAGCCCCGCCGAGACCCATTGTAGCGAAGCTTTTTCATTATAGAGACCGGGACGCTATCCTGCAGGCCTCGCGGGTGAAGGGCCCGGTGGCCTTTGAGAATGCTACGGTGAACTTTTACCCGGACTTTTCCCAACAGGTTCAGAGACAACGTATGGAGTTTCGTGGTGCCAAGAAACGTCTCCGGGATCGGGGCCTACGTTACGCCATGCTCTTTCCCACTAGACTCCGGGTTGAATACAATGAACGTACCCTTTTCTTTGATCGGCCAGATGCTGTTAATGACTGGCTGGACTCATTGCCTGACCGTCCTCCTGAGACAGACTCCGCCGCTCACCCTGGTGGTGCCGAAGGTGGTGTGGAGATCTAACTGTTCGGCTCTTATGTCTTATTTTGAATACATTCTCAGGAGTGTTGGCCGGCGTCCCTCTACATTGTGATCACTCTGTCTTTCGTTTGTTATTTTTGTTCTTGCTGAGGTCGGGGGGTGGATGGAACGGAGACCTTTCCTCCTCCGGGGTCTTTGTGTAGAATAGGGGTTCTTGGGCGACAGGCACACTGCAGGTTGGGGTGGCTCTTTAGCTTTTTGCAGGGGTGCAGGGTGGGGGGTGTTTCTCTTCAGTTTGGGGGTGGGGGGTTGGGAAGTTTTTTCTTTTCTGTGTGTTGTTTTCAAGGCGAGTTGCTCCTGTGTTTGCTGCTGTTTCTGATGTCTAGCTCATGGACGGGGGGTCTTGGCTCGGGCGGTTGGGATGGGGGGTAGAGGGTTGAAATTTCTTTCCTGGAACGTTAATGGCCTGGGAGATCGTATTAAGCGCAGTGTGGTCTTAAAATGTATACGACGTTTGTCACCGGATATTGTTTTCATGCAAGAAACCCATTTGATTGGTAATGTTTGTTATGCAATGAATAGATGGGGCTACCGCCTTGTGGCGCACTCGGGGTTTACCTCCGGATCTAGGGGTGTGGGTATTCTTGTTCGAACCTCCCTCCCCCTGGCTATCGATGAGGTGATTCATGATGACCGTGGGAGATATACTGTCCTGGTGGGTAGATATGAAGGCCGCACCCTATCTCTCTTCAATGTTTATGTTCCCCCGGGTTTGCAGGCCTCTACTTTTACTGACTTGGGCCGTGTTTTGTTAGATCTCCCTGATAGCACTCTCTTCCTTGCCGGTGACTTTAATTCGGTGCTTTCCGGCCTTCACGATCGCCATCCCCCTAGAGATACCCCGCAGGCTCAGCAGTGGTTGGGTGGGTTTTTAGATACCTTTGGCCTTGTGGACTGCTGGCGACTGTTGCATCCTACTCAGCTCCAATACACCTTCCATTCTGGGGCCCATGGCAGTCTGTCCCGGCTGGATTATTTCCTGATGCCCGCAGCCCAATCATCGGCGGTTCGCGAGATTTTACATTTGCCGAGGGGTATTTCTGATCACTCGCCGCTCTGGCTTCGTTTTGAGGTTGGGGTAGAGGCGGCGGGCCGAGTGGCTCCCATTAACCCTTGGTATCTTTCCTCCCCTGAGACTCGTACCCTCTTGCTCAAGTCCATGGATGCATATTTCCTGGAAAATGAGGGGTCGGTCTCTTCGGCTGTGTCCCTGTGGGAGGCCTTTAAAACTGTGATTCGTGGTCAGGCCCTTTCCTTGATTGTTGAAGCTAAGAAGGCAGGGAGGAAGGAGGTGGTGGACCTTGAGGGGGAGATCTCTGCTTTGGAGGACGAGTTGGAATCTGGTGTCACGCCTGAGAAACTCCATGCCCTGGGTCTAAAACAGTTTGCATATAAATCTCTGGTCACTGACGCTGCAAAGGTGATGTTTCGTGAACAGCAGGGCAGACTGTACGATGTGGGTGACAAGGCGGGCAAACTCCTAGCGTGGTTGGACAAGAAAGAAAGAGTTAATCGTGTGGTGCCCGTGATTCAGTCTGCGAGTGGTGAGAATGTGATTGATCCGACCGCCATTGTTGATCGTTTCGCGGAATATTTCCGTGTGGTATATGCTCCCGTGTCTGTGAGGGATGTTGCTGACTCCCGCCTTCTTCTGCGTGATATCTCTTTGCCTTGTGTCACCGACTTGGACCGTCTTGCTTTGGACTCCCCTTTTACGAATGACGAGATAGCCAATGCAGTTCGATCGCTCCGTTCGGGCAAAGCACTGGGCCCGAACGGTTTGCCTATTGAGTTGTACAAATTACGCCCCGATAAGGTGGCGCCGTATCTCCGCGCCATGTTTCTAGAATCTCGTGAGCGGAACATACTTCCTTATGATCAGCGTCTGGCGACAATCGTCGTCATTCCCAAAGAGGGTAAACCGCGTGACCTCTGTTCCTCGTATAGGCCCATATCCCTATTAAATGTTGAACCTAAGGTGTTGGCTAAACTTTTGGCGACCCGTCTCCTTTCGGTTCTTGGGGAGTTGGTCCATCCGGATCAATCTGGCTTTATCCCGCATCGCAACACTGCTCTGAATCTACGTCGCCTTCACGGCGCGCTTGCGAGGGCGGGGCTTTTGACTGAACCGGCCATTTTGGCGTCCCTGGATGCCTCGATGGCCTTTGATACTGTGGAGTGGCCCTATTTATGGGCAACACTTGAGAAATTTGGATTCGGGTGCGAGTTTATTAGCTGGGTTAGGCTGTTGTACGCGGAACCTCTGGCGCAAGTTGTGGTGAACGGTAGAGTGTCGGCCCCCTTCTCCTTGGGCAGGGGTACCCGTCAGGGTTGCCCCTTGTCCCCTCTTTTGTTCGCGCTCGCTCTTGAACCGTTGGCGGCCTGGCTCCGTTGGGAACCGTCCCTTAAAGGTATTCGTTGGGCCCCAGACTTCGAAGACCGCGTCTCGCTTTATGCGGACGACATCCTCTTGTATCTTACTTCTCCTCGCAAGTCTTTATCTGTTTTATTCGACGTTCTTGCGTCCTTTGGCGCTAACTCAGGCCTCGTCATCAACTGGTCTAAATCCTGTGTATACGTTTTATCTGGTATCTTGCCTCCGTTGCCGAGTAGGCTTCCTCTTCAGGTGGTCCGGGATGGTTTCAAATACTTGGGGGTTTTCGTTACCTTGGATCCGTCCCTTCGTTTTGATCGTAATCTCCTTCCCCCGTTGCTTAGGCTCCGTTTGGACGTTGCCCGCTGGCGCAAACTTCCCCTGTCTCCACTGGGTCGGGCGGCCCTGTTTAAGATGATGTCACTACCGCGGTTTCTCTACGCTCTCCAGAATTATTATGATCCTATCCCCAAGACCTATTTTCGGGAGATTGAGAGCCTTCAGAGGCAACTTATTTGGGATGGGCGACCGCGCATTGCTCTCGCGAAACTTTCTATCCCGTGGTACGATGGGGGCATGGCGCTCCCCGATATTAAGAGATACTACTGGGCTTCCCATCTGTCCGCCATTAATCACGCTATGTTCTCTCCGGGTCGTAATCCGGCGTTTGAGATGGATAAACTTCAGCTTCCGGGAGGTGACTTTAATAGAGTGCTCTATTCTCGCTCCGCTGGGCGCCATCTTGTGGGACCTACTTTGACTGCTTTGACAGTGTGGCGTGCTGCGAATGTGAGCCTGGGCTGGGAGGATCGCTTGACGTTGGCGACGCCGCTTTATGCTTCGGAACGTCTGGGCGGTCTTTGGTCTTCCAAGGGTTTTGACCGTTGGGACTTGATTGGGATCTCTAAAGTGGGGGATGTATATTCTAAGGGTTCTGTGCGCCCGTTTCAGGCCCTCCAGGCTGACTACGGCCTGAGTAGTCGGGAATTCTTTCGTTATTTACAGGTCAGGCACGCTTTGGTTTCGGTGTTTGCTCCTGGTGAGATTCCGCCTGACTCTTCCCCACTTGAAGACCGTATCCTTGACGAACATCTTCCTGATAGCACTATCTCCCTGATCTATAAAAAGTTGATTAACAATCGGACTGACTTATTGGCCCGACTTCGGGAACTGTGGATGGGAGATGGGTTGGAACTTGATGATGAGGATTGGCAATCGGCCCTCTCCTCTCCGAAGGAGGTGGCTATACCGGCTCGATTCCGTTTGGTCCAATTGAAGATCCTTCATCGGGTGTACGTGACGGGACCGCGACTGATGGTGATGGGCTTTTCCTCCGATGGACTGTGTAAGCGTGGATGTGGTTTGCGTGCTACTTTCCTGCATATTCTTTGGGAGTGCCCGATGGTGGCTGCTTATTGGGTGGCCGTGCTTGATCTGATGACTGTGGTGACAGGGATATCCTTGCGACCGGAACCTCGTCGCTGTCTTTTGAATGTTTGGGAGCCCACGGACTATTCGGTGGCACAGACTAGATGGGCCACCCTGGGCTATATGATTGCGAAGCGAGATATTGCGCAACTCTGGGGGGCCTCCAGGCCCCCTGCCCTCTCGCAATGGGAGGATAATATGGATTGGTCCATGTTCCGTGAGAAAACTGTCTATGTGGCCAGGGGTAGACCCAGGGCATGGGTGAAGGTGTGGGGTCAATGAAACGAATACCGTGGCGACATTTGTACTCCTCCCCTTGTGGACACTATCGAGATTACCCTATCTCCTTAGGCTAGCGTTCCCGGAATCTTCATATAGGGACTGGGCTGGTGTCTCCGGCTCTTCCCCTCTTCTTCTTCCTGCTCTCTGCCCCCCTCCCCCCCCCCCCACTCCATACTCCTTAGTGCTTAGGATATTACTACTGCGCCTCCGCTGCTGTCCCCCCCTTGCGTCCCTTGGGCTGACCTTCAGTGATACACTCTCGCCTTTCTGTGTGTTTGTTCTTTCATATATATAAAACCTGTTTTGGTCCTGTATATAATGTGGAGTAAGCATTGTTGATTGACGGTTACCTCTGCGGGCATATGTGATATGTGTCTACTCCTTTTTAGCGGCTGGCCCGTGTGGTTGTAGGCCCATCCTTGTACATTTCTGCTTGCTCAAATAAAGGTTTTTAATAAAAAAAAAAAAAAAAAAAACAAGGTATGCATTAGCGCACGCTCCGCATTGGACACCTCGATAGCCTTTCACCACGCACTTCGCAACGACGAGTGTTAGACGTATGCTGAAAATAAAACGAGCATGCTTATATATATATATTGATTTTATAACCACACGTGTGATATGCGATAGTGAGCATGGTATGTATGAGGTATGTAAGCCACCACGGACCGACTACACCTTGAGTTTTCACCATAAACCACGCACTGAGAGAGTACTATTTAAAACTATGGGCACCAAAATACAGTACTAGCCCTACCTATCGGAGTATGAATAAGGAAGAGTTGACGCCTGAAATGAGTATGAGATATTACATTGCCATTTACGAGTTCCTAACAAACTATAAGGAACTACTGTACATAATACGTGTCTTTTTCCCGCACCCCATCTCCCTATTTGTTGTTGTGTATGTTTGTGTGTGTTTTTTCTCCATTCAGGTACAATGAAACCTTGAATTTCGAAGGATCAGGTCAATTTACCTTTTCTTTCTCACTAAGTTTGCTTTTTTCACTATTTATTCACCCCCATTGGTCCTGACGAAAGCCTAAGATCTCCTGACTACCAAAGGCTGAAACATGTTGACCTCTTTTTAGACATGAAATGCACTTGAATCCCTTATCAATTCTAAAAGTGCACCATTAATTAATTTTTTAACCAAGTCCGAATCCAGACCTATTAAAATTGTCCAAGTCTGGCTGTCCGGTACTTTTTAAGTCTTTTTCATCACCACAATCCCTCCCCAACTATTCACGATCACTACTGCCTTAAACCAAAGGCAATACCTCCTGGTGGAGGGTGCACAATACTAAAAATAACTCAATGATTACGCACGCACGTGTAAAATAGCGGGTACCCACTATATACCGCTGAGAAAGAACCATCAAAATGACACGTGTATGAGAGTTATATTTGGGAGATACCACTTCCTCGACTTGTGAAACCCAATGGTTTAAGCAGGACAAGTGATCCTTTCCCCTGAATAATAACTGCGTCAGCCCCGTGTATGAGGTGCATCATCAGAGCTGTGTGAATAATAACTGCGTCAGCCCCGTGCGTGAGGTGCATCATCCACATTGCTCAGGTCACCCAAATTCCTGCACTCTCTACCACCGTGCTTTCAAGAACCACATACTCTTGCACACACTCTCACTGCTCACCAATTCAAAGTTTGCTAAAAATTGTATGCAACGCATTGTCATACACAATGCCAATAACTCAAACTTTAATGCTGCGAGACCTATTGCATTGTAAATGCTTGTTTAATGAGCTGTTTTTGACAAACAGAATACCTGAATCATGGAAGGGCGGTATTTTTCATCCAATCTTTAAAGTTGGTAATCCGATACAGCCTAGCAACTACAGACTCATTGCATTAATAGATATTGAAGCCAAGGTATATGCTGCCTGTCTGCTAGAACATCTCAAAAAATGGTCAAATGACAATAAACGGATACCTCGGACCCAAACAGGGTTCAGGGTTGGTGCAGGTACATTAACAACTCTCACAGCACTAACGTTACTAACTGGAAATGGCAAATATAAGAACAAGCGGTTGTTTGCATGTTTCGTGGACCTCAACTCTGCATTCCGATCGTGTGCCCCGAACACAGCAATGGGAAAAACTGGCCACTTGGAGCATCCCAAGAAATGTACGGAATGCCATTAAAGAATTATATAAAGGTACCTGGACTCAGGTAAAAATAGTTGATGGCAGCTGTGTAACAAAGAAAACTGACACCCACAACGGATTAAAGCTGGGGTGTGTGATAGCCCCAAGTTTCTTTAACCTGTACTTATCTGATCTTGAAGAAGCCCTCTGTGAAGTAAATAGCCATCCAAAAACCTTTAGCCATGAGGAAATCAGATGCCTTCAGTACGTGGATGACATAGTGCTACTAAGTCAAACTCCAGTTGGGCTACAGCGCTACATGAGTGCATTAGCTTAGTACATGGACCGGCAGGGGTTAGAACAAAACGTATCCAAAACCAAGGTAGTGCGGTGAATGGACGCCAAATATAAGAAACGTGCGTGGTGTCTGGACAGGAAGAAGGTTGAGGCAGTGGCCTCGTACAAATATCTGGGATTTAAAATCGAAGAAAAGCTGAGTTACAAGCAGCAACTTTCAGCAATGAGGGCTAAAGCTCAAAGGGGCAGATGTATCAAAATACCTATTTGCGATTCTCAAATAGCGATTTTTTGAGAATCGCTATTTGAGAATTGCAAAATGGTATGTATCTAAAAAATAGCAATTTTTTTGCGATTTCTTATTATTCCTTATTTGCGAATAGCAACTTGCGAATTCGCAATTAAGGAATCATTTCCCATTAATTTCTATGGGCCAGGAGGCCCATAGGAATGAATGGGAAGTTATTCTCAATTTGCGAATCGCCATTCAAGAATCGCAAATTGAGAATAATTTCAAGGGTGCAAGGGTGTCATAAGGGGACACCCTGCTGCACCCCTGAAATTCACATGTGTGCGCATATGGCGCACATACATGCCCTAAGGGCATGTATGTGCGCCACATGGCACCTTCACAAATGCAAAAAAGTGCATTTGTGAAAGAAATTGCAAATTACCACCCCCATCAAGTTGGTGGTAATTTGCGATTCCTTAAATGCTTACGCAAAATTAAGGAATCGCAAATTTTGCGATTCCTTAATTTTGCTAGGCGATTTGCATCATACATACCGTTTTGCGAATTTTTTGTCGCAAACGCTGCTTTTTTGCAAATTGCAATCAATCATAGCATTTGTATAGCGCGCTACTCACCCGGAAGGGTCTCAAGGCGCTTTTTTGCGCTTTTGCTTTTTAGTTGCAGTGTTTGCGACTAAAAATTCCCTTGATACATCTGCCCCAAAATCTCATATACGGCTTTAAATTATAAAAACAAAATTAAGCTGTCCATCTTATAGCCACCTACTATCCGTCATGTCCGCTCAGTTACTGCCTTCTGTGAGCTATGGAACTGAAATAATGAGGGGTTGTGAAATTTCAGCTTTAAATACCATCCAAACAAAAGTTTATAACAAGCATTTTCAATGCAACGGTTTCGCCTTTGGAAAAGTTAAAGCTATTGGCATTGTAAATGACAACATTTTTATTTATGTGTTGGCTTTGAAACCCTAAATAAATGGCATTGTCATTTACAAAGCCAATAGCCTAATCTCTCGCAAATGCGACACCTATTGCATTTGCACCCACACACACACACACAACTAGATCACAAGAAGGGAACAGAGGCACACACAAAACCGGGTCACAAGCAGGCAACAGAGGCACACACAAAACCGGGTCACAAACAGACAACAGAGGCACACACAAAACCGGGTCGCAAGCAGGCAACAGAGGCACACACAAAACCGAGGGGGCAGGGAAGCAGCTCTACTTGATAAGAATAAATCAGAGATCTGGCAACGATGGGCGTGATCATGGAGGGAATACCCAATCCACAAACAGGAGAGTAAGAAGCACTGCAACCAAATTTGCAAAGTAAGGAAAACATCAGAACCCATAAAATAAATGACAGGCTGACATTGTTTATGTAGCCGCTGTCTAAATGCAGAAGTGTTTAAGTAAAATGTTTAATTAGTTAATACACAGGCCACATTATAATATTATGATTGAGGCCAATATCTGGTCAGCAGTGCAAACCAGCCGGACAGCTGGGGTATTGGAAGTATGTGGTTAGTAGTGGGCTAGATTTCAATATACTGAAACCATAAATATACACCAAATATTGAGTCCGGTAATGGAAAACCCTTGTTAACAAATAAAGTATTGTATGCCATCAAAGGCTTGTGCTTAGAATAATAAGTGCTGAGCAGAAATGCTATGTTGACTCTTGCCTCCTTCAATGTACGTCATCATATACACACACTAGTACCACATACATCACCAAATACATAATTCACAGTCAGGAGCCACATACTCAATTACATACAAATAAACGCATACTTTAAAATGCACTAGACCAAGATGTACATCATTACATGCACAAGTCACGGCAGACCATAGCATAACCCATACAAAATATTGCCACAAATGTCATCACAAACACGTCACACTGGCACGTAACTACCACATGCATAAGTCACCACCATTACCATATCACAGACACACATCACCATAATAAGTAAAGAAAATACATTGCACTGCAGTAACCCAAACAAAGTAAACTGCAGCATTTTATGGGTTTTCAAGAGGGAAGGGAGAGGAGAGAGTGGGAAAGATAGGATAGAAAAGAAGAGCGAAGAGGCTAGGCGGGGAGACAGTGAAGGGGTAGGCAGTCGTAGTGTAAGGGACGGGAGCAGAAGAGGAATCTTCGAGCTTGGGTACGTTACGGCTGTACGTTTGTACGCCGAGGCCTTATTCTTTGTGACCCCTCTGAATACTTTGACAAAGTGCACGGGCCGCCAACCACTGAGGGTGGGTTACTAAAAATGATGGCATTTTCTGCTTGTCTCCGAAAGGGGGTTGGTGGCTAGCCAAGCAGGAACACAGGGTCACCACAGCCCAACATTCAAAACAGATAGTGCCTCCGCGTGCCATTTAGGGGGAAAAACGATTTGTAAACACGCCGGGTTATTGCACAAGTAGGGAACGCAAAAGCACAGAGATAAAAAAAAACATCTTATCCGGGCACACGGACAGCGGGAGGGGGGAGGGAGACGGGCACACGGACAGCGGGAGGGGGGAGGGAGACGGGCACACAGACAGCGGGAGGGGGGACTTTAAAACTCTTTTACACACTTTCAGTTGAAAATACAAACAGGCAGTACCCACATACGTGAATTGTAAAATGTTGCTACATGCGCCATAAATCTGCACTCACCACTGCCCTGAGGAAAGCGCTCCACGTTGTCTGTGCTAGTCGAGGGCGGCGTGATTTTCACAGGTACTTAAGCAGTCTAGGCGTAGGTGTGTGGGCTGGAATGGCGCCAGGGCCTTAAAGGTTAGGAGGCTGGGCACTCGCCACGTCCTTCCACTTGACGGGTGATCGAGTTTTTATCATCCTAATTACGGACACCTGGACGCCAACAAAGGTGATCCAGGGCCCATGGATGGCGCTGCAGCAAGGATTAACGATCGGATTTACCAGAGAGGTTGTAACTCCGGACTTTACCTGAACAGTGACCTGCGACTGGCGAGAGAAGCACTAGAGGGCTCAGGTGACATGGTAGGCGCTGCCATCGCTGCTTCCCTTCTGGTACCTCGAGTGAGTTTATTTACCTCCGTGTTACGTATGAGGAGGACAGGCTGTGCACGCCAACATCAATAGATTCAATTCTTAGTGCTCCAGAGTCTGGAGTTAGGGAGTCTACATTTGTAGTTACCATACACAGGCTGGTACTCGGCCGCCGTTGGCAGATGAGAGTCACTCCTGACGAGAAGACTTGCGTGTGGAGCTCCATAATTGCAGGGAGTGACTCTACTCTGCAGGGCTGGCCAGCAGCAGGCAGGCTCATGCCGTGAGCCGCGGCGGAAATTCACGGGTTTGCCGCCTGACCCGTCTCTTCTGATAATTGTCCAGGCACGGCTGTCTGGACTCCCGTGAGCCCTAGGGGAGGGGAGGGGGTCCAGTGACAGACAGTAATTAGACACTGTGCCTGGCAAGCAGTGGGGCCCCGGGGGCGCGGCCCTTCTGCGATCACGGCTCGCGGACACGGACAGCGGGAGGGGGGGCGAGAATGGGCATACGAACAGCGGGAGGGGGGTGGGAACGGGCACACGAACAGTGGGAGGGGGGCGGGAACTGGCACACGCTGGTTAAAGACGGCACGGCGGAGCTTCTCAAGTAAGCTACTGCCCGGCCGCCATCTTTGGACAAATGACCAAAACAAACCTTCCCAAAAAAAAAAAGCACCGCCCACCGCCGCATGACGTATCAAAAAACCTAAAAATCGCCGGAACGCCCACGAATCTGCTCCGGTATTGACGGACAGATCTCTGTTCCTATGGCTAGCCTCCATTTATGGAGCTAGCCAATGGAACAGAGGGGCGGGACTACACCCAGCATACTCTAAACACAGCTTTCGACAGGCGAACCCTAAAAACGGCTTCTTTATTCAGCAGTCAGCATCACCGGCTCAAGTCCGACTTGAGTTTGGTTTGACCAACCAAATATTCTGGAGCAAAGGTGCATTTATCAAGCTATGTGGAAGACTTAGAGCATCCGAAATCAATTCTATAGAGAACCTGTGCTGGAAAGAAATAGAAGCTCAAAGAGAGAATAAAACACAAGGGGCTGTTAGCTAGCCAGGTTATAGAGGATTTTTCAGCACAAGAAATTTGGAATTCCGGCATTTGGGAAACAGGCCCTCAACAAAGTAATTAACTTGAAAACAAACCCCTGACTCGCCCAACAGATGAGAACATCCTATTACAAAGACATCACGTTGGACGGTGATGAAGTCATATAGTACAAAGAAACCTCAGGACTATTTATCAGCTCACTTTTCAAAGGTTTTAAATAATCCATTCATGAAATTACGCTTTTGTATGTGGGAAACATAGGATCGCATCCCCCCCCCCCCCCTGGAAAGACCAGCATTAAAATCAAGACTGCAGACTGTGCAGTTATAAATAAGAATCTCTACTACATATCCTCTGTGCATGTCCAAAGTTATTAAAAGTAAGAAAGATATTCTTGAAAGAAATATTCATAAATCTGAACCTTTGAACATACAGAGAAGCCGTAATCACCGGGTAGGAGGGTCCTTGATCCCTTGGTCTGCTGGGGGATACGCATTATAAATGCATATTTAAAGGAACTGGAACGAATTCCAGAAGAATTTCAAACAGACTCCTAAAATTATTGGAAGTATTACATTCTTTTTACGATATGAAGTAGCACGTTGTCTAACCATGTTTAATATATATAGTATCCGAAGTCTTACACATTGTTTTCATGATGAAGATGAGTTATAAGGTTGCAGCACTTTATGGATAATATAAATTGGACTTAAGTTCTCTTAGAATAATGATCAATGGTTTTTAATCTTAAATTAAAGTTTTTTTTATTAGGACACTTTAAGCACGTAAAATAAAGTGTTTTGTGTAATGGTTTTAAAAGACCAAACATTTGAATCAATAAACTAATTTGTATTTACATCCCCTAGTGCTTACTCTGAGAAAAATGAAGGTGAGAATCTTCAATTATGAAGATGATATGCAACTTCTTTTTGCTTTCGACAACTCATCAGACTCCAAAATATTCTCCCAAAATACACTGCTATTCATCCGTGACTGAATGAATAGCAATCAACTTAAACTAAACTCCAATAAGACGGAGATTGTCCTGGCTGGAGGAACAAAAAACCTATGGAACCCCAATTTCTGGCAAGTTGAAATGGGTACTCCTTCTCAGCCAAAGAACTCTGTTAAGATTCTTGAAGTCGTTATCAAGTAGAGGCAGTAGTGTTATCCTCTTTTCTCCAGCTCAGGATGATTAGGAAAATTAGTAGATTCCTCACTTTTGAAGCCCTCATTCAGGTTATCCTCGCATTTGTTATTTCAATAATACACTATGCAAATTCACTGTACCTCCCCCTCCAAGAATACCTGATTAAGAGATTGCAATTAGCACAAAACTAGGCAGCCTGGCTGGTTACCAACAACCCAGGAGGTGCTACAATACCCCCTGACGATAAAACTACATTGGTTGCTGGTAAAACAGTGCTTGGCTTTTAAGACTGGATGTATCGTTTTTAAATCCCTCTATTGCAACAGTACTGAGCTTACCTCTTCCGGATATCAAAAGTATATACTCTCTCGTAACTTGCGGTCATCCCATCTCAACCTTCTGTGTATGCCCCCTTTTAAGGAGAAGAGATTAGTATGGTCTAGATTTTCTGTATTGGCGACTCAGTTCTGCAATTCTCGTCCACCTAACATCAGAATGACTGCTGGTTATCTCATATTCAGACAGCTTTTGAAAACATGTCTTTTTACATAAGCATATGTATGAGACACTGTGCTGCAAGTTCTGCTCCTATACTCCGCATCAAGTAACGGCTGGGGAACGCATGATATATAAATAATTATAACAAACCCATAGACTGCGTATGGGATCGCGGAGTGACCTCAAGTGCATTTGACATCACCAAAGGCACTCTGAAGGCAAACCCTCTAACCCGACTGCTATTCGCCCTCAATATGAAGCTGCTGGCAGACTCTATATGAACTCCACAAAATAAGGGTGTCCTGTTCGTCCGACAATATAACAAAATAGCATTATATGCAGAACACGCACTCGCCCAACCCCACATATCCCTGCCACCGCTCCTACAAGAGCTGAAAGCCTTTGTTAACGCGTCTGGGGTTGAAGTCAACCTCTGAAATCCCAAGTCCTTAATCTCACATGAGAGAATACATCTAGAAAGCCATTTTCCTATCATGTGTGCAAAGCAGTGGGTGCCATATCTAGGCTTAAAAATCTGAGCCTCTCTAGAGAAGACAACGGAGCCTAAGTACGCAGATCTGCCAGCTACGGCCCAAACTGACCTCTGCAATTGGAGACAGGGGAGCATTTCTTGGCTGGGTAGAATCACCTCACTAAAAATGACCCTCCTTAAGATCCTTTATGTGATGCAGACCCCCCCGCTTATGCCCCACATCATTTGGTAGGAAAACTACAGCAGCTCATTGAGGCCTACATATGGTAGGGCAAAAAATCACATATGGCTAGGAAGCTGGCCTATTTGGCGGTGTTGAATGGGGGCCGAGGCAAACCTCACCTAATCGACTAATGTCAAGTTGCAGAACTGCGCTATATGGTGGAGTACAATAGACCATACCTAGAAAAACACTTTTTCTTTATTGACCAAACTATCGGAGTTATCTATGTATGGAAAATTCCTTGGCTTCTCAAAAACACAGTCCGCCAGGGGTTTGTATTTCGCTGATTACACAGGTGACGGTAGGAGCCTGGGACCAGGTCAATCACACAATGCAGCTGTCCACATACATCTCTCCATACACGCCTATCATAGGCAAAAAAGACTTTCCCCCTCGTCGCACAGGGCACCACCTTCCTTCTGTGGCAGGAAGCAAATTGTGAATTCATCAGAGTAGCTAGCGAATCATGGCACTATCCCGCAATTAATCACTGGGTCACACCCCCACCCCTCTCCCCGAATACACCTTCATGTCAGCCGACCCCTCACTGACTTTGAGAAATGACTTCTCACTTACACTAATGAGAAAAAGGCCTTCTCTCTGGTATCTATGCCTACTTGAACATACCCTCCAACTCTAACAAATCACCCGCACAGAAGGGGTCGGAAAGTGAGTTAGGGCATTCCTGTATTCCCAGAAAATGAGCTGATATACTTCACAGAACCCGTACTTTAGCCTTTAGTGAGGCTGGAAAGGAAATTATGCTTAAACTAACCCACTAATGGTACTATACACTGGCCAGGCTAGCCAAGTGGAAGCACAGCACCAACGATGGTTGCTGGTGTAACTGTGCCCACGCTGGCACCCTGTCCCACCTCCTTTGGCACTCCCCCTCCCAAAACTTACACTGTACTGGGAGACTTTCCTTTCTGACACTAATAAGATGTACAACATGGATGTCCCCAGCCTTCTAAACTACTTCCTGCTGGATCTCCCCAAAGCACCGACTCACCCGCTCCATGCCAATAGGGGCAAAGCCATTACTTTTGCATTGAACGCAGCAGCTAAGGAGGCTATTATATCTAACTGGGGCATGGATGTCATGCCGTCTCACAAGGATTGGCTACTCAAACAGTGGAAACTTTCTCGACATGGAAAAAATGATGGCTTCCATAGGCATTAAATTATCTCAATTTGAGCAAATCTGGTGCCCGTGTATTTGATTCCTATTACAGAGCTCTCATGAACTTTCCTGCCTGGCAAATAGCCACATCCTTCGACCAACTACCACAGTGAATACTACAGAATAAGAATAACCAACCAATGGCTGACCCTGGCTGTCAAACTCACAGGTGATGTCGAGAGGCAGGCACATTCTCCCCACTCTTTCTTGATCTATGGACCTGTTGGCCGTACACCCCCTTCTCCCTCCTCCCACAACCTTAATCCCCACCGTATTATCCTCACTGGCCGTGAGAACTGTTGTTTTATGTTTTTCTTGAAAATCAATGAAAACACATTTGAACCATAAAGTACATTAAGGGCTAAGAAATACAACATACAAACCAATTGAATATGCCAGTAATAGTTACGTACCGAAACCACAACTCGCGCCCCTGCCACAAAAATCGTAACTCGACCACCAAATGCACTGCTCAAGACCTCCCACCAGAAGCAACATTGCCACATATCCCCTTAGCATGGACATTATGGATGGTGTCACTATGAAGAGAGTATTGTTTGATTGGAGAATCACTGTAATTTAATGATATTTGGTTGTGCATTTTTTATTTTTTGGGATAAATGTGAGGTTTTACGCAGTACATTGTTGGTCTTTGGATGTTCACACTGTGCCTAACGCTGCACGATTGACAAAAGCTGCCTATGGCCAAGGCGTGAACAAGCCCCGAGGTCTGTCACATGCACTGTGCATTGCCATGGTCACGGTCTTCCGTGCATATTTGCAATCATAATTTAGATCTGTGAATCAGGCAAGATAAACTTTTTAGGTCGAGCCTAGTGCAGCGCGCATGCGCTGCCCTGATGAGACTTGTAGTAAGGGGCTTAAAAAAGCCCACCACACGCTCGTGCGTGTGGCCTATTGCTTGCGGTTACCCGCACAGGCACCATCTGTTTTGAATTATCATGCCCAGAGCTGTGCGCCATAATGCAAAACAGATGGCCTGGTGCTCGCTAGCACACGCGAGCACTCCACTCGCGGGTGCACCCCTCCGCCTCTCTCTCTACCTCTCGGATGTCCCTACTGCTGCAGCCTGCACGCCTTTTTTGCCTTTCCCTCGACCACCTCCTTTTCTTGCCCTGTCTTCCCTCAATTCAGTCTCCACCCCTCTCTACCTTGCCCCTTCCACTTTCCCGCCATCTTCAATCATGCCTTTATGTTCGCCTGAATGCGCGGTTTAAGAGTTACTTCACACAAAGCTTTTTTCAATTGAGAGGTATGCAGGAGTCTTATTTACGAAACACCAAACACAATCTGCGTTTATATTAATTTCAATCAAGCTCGAGAGATAACCTTTACACTGTACACTTTCCTGAGTATCTCACTACCTACAATGTGCAGTTTAAAGCCCCTATTCCAGCCCTTGGTAATTACTGTTACAAACATAAAATGTCAGACAGAGCGAGAATAAGCAAGGGACTTACTGAGGCCGCCCGGACTGCATGTGAGGCGCTGTGTCTACAGCATTCAAGGTAATCCAAACTAGATGCTGTGACCCACTGTCCTAGCGTTAAAGCGCCCTAGCAGCTGCGTCCGCGGACAGTTAAGACTATATATGATGTAAATATATTGTGGGATTGTCAGCTTCCCCATCCTCTTTCCTCCGGCAGGATATTGTTTGAAGCATTTCCAGATTTATATTGATAAAGGAGAATTCAGATTTCTTTTAAAAAAATACCTTTACACCTTTATATTTGGGTCTCTTTACTATTTATGCAATATGAGAAAATATATATATTTTATGATCTGTCAAGTAAAAAACTCAACAATAAATATATGTAATCCATTAATGGAGAAAGACTAAAAATGACTATACTCAAAACAAAAATTTACAAATTAGTTTATATATACTCTAGTAACATCTCATTTACTCTACATTTAATAACTCAAACAAATAAATTACACGGGAGAAACATTCTTGTTCACCTTTCCAAACACTGCTTCCTTAGTTTTCACAGTTGCTCTCTTCCAGCCCACTAAATAACTTGTCAGCTAGGCAAGGGGAGAATGTACAGACCGTATAACGTCCTATCAATCTGGAACTGTTACGACGTTAAGTGTAGCTATAGTGTATTATTTTGCCTTTAAAAGGGAAAGTATATCACAATCACTTCATATGGCCACAATTTGGTGCGATGTGTGTGAGGAGTGTGGTTGAACTGTATTCCAAGGGGATGACTGCCCCTTGCCTTCCCCACACAGTGTGTGCAATGATATTCGTGGGGTGGATAGCTCTGTGTCCTTTTCGGTTTATAGCTTTGAACACTGGGTGGGTGGCTGCTGTGCTATGCAAGTCGTGAGTATACATGGGTACTGAAGTGTGGTATATGAGGTGGGTATATGCGACTTACTCTTAGGCCAGGAGTTGGTAATTGCACTGTTGTCCTAGTTTGCATTTTGAGGCAGTATCTGGTCCTCTGGGGCACACACATTCTCCCTGGGTTCAGGGAGTGTTCCTACAGCTTCTTATCCTCTCCATCACGTTTGTTTTAGGACTTTGGCTTCAGCACCTTTAATGGCTGCTGCAACATAAAATTCCAGTGGTTTTCAAATTGCTTTGATCCTAGAAACCTCTGAGAATCTGAGAAATCTGCATTGGACAGAGGGGAAACATATTCGTTTTTCTGAAGGATTTATTTCTCAAATGTATTATCCTCGGGGGATTTGATGATCAGATCCACGAAGCTTTCGCAAATTAAACTACTCAAAAGCCACTGAATAAATGACAACAAACCAAGCAGAAGCTCACATCTGAGTAAAGCTCTACTTTCATACCAAATTTGGTGTAATTCTGTTTCCTATTTTGCCTTTGTGAAATGGAAAATGAAACCCTTTTTTTATTGACCACTCCATTGTTTACCCTTCCAGATGGATCTGGATAATTCTTGACATGGCCAAACTTAGTAAAAAAAGGTATTTGATTGTAAACGTTTGTACAGATTCATCAAGCAATGCCGAAGGCAGAAGCAAAGCAAAAATTCTCTTTCCAATGGAAAGGTATTTATGTAAATATGACGCCATTAATACATTTCAGGAGGATGTAAACAAGGAAGTAATAACAATGAGGAATAAAACATTGTAATAAAACCCTCTGACAAAGGAAGAGACATTATGATTCTGTCTAGAGAGTATTATAAGACTAAAGATCTGAGGCACCTAAGAAACTATGATGGTCCTGAACAGATAGGTAAATCAGTTTACTGACAGAGCTGGGTACCATAATATGCTGAAAAAGTAGAGAGACAAGGGTATACTTGAGTTTGATTAATAACTTACTGCCAGATTCATCAAAGACCCGTTTTGCGAGTCTTTAATAGCGATTCATAAGGAATCGCAATTAAGGACTTGCAAAACGGGATTCATGTAGGAATTGCAAAAAATATTGCGATTCCTACATGTTCCTTATTTGCGATTAGCAAATTGCTAATCGCAAATAAGGAATAACTCCCCATTCATTCCTATGGGCCTACAGGCCCCTACGAATGAATGGGGAGTTATTCCTTATTTATTTATTTATTTATTTATTTATTTATTTATTTATTTTTAAAATTTATAAAGCGCGACGTATGCCCATGGGCGTCTTGGCGCTAAGACTCATTATGGGCTAAGGCTCAGTATGCATTTTCATGGTGCCGGAAAGTGAAGGGTTTATTGGTTAAACAGCCACGTCTTCAACCGTTTTCTAAACTGTAGCAGTGTGGGAGAGGATCTAATTTCCAGTGGGAGTGTGTTCCAAAGTCTGGCTGCAGCGATGGTAAAAGATCTGTCTCCCCACGTAACTGTCTTTGTTCTTGGTACAGTGAGGCGGAGAGCATTTAATGACCTTAATTGTCTAGTGGGGCGATAGAGTATAAGTTTCTCCTTCAGAAACTTTGGGCCTAGCTGACGGGTGGCTTTGAAGGTGATACACAAAGTTTTAAACTTGATTCTGTTCGTCACCGTCAGCCAGTGATAGCTCCTGATAACCTGTTTAATTGGTTGAAATTTAGGGGTACCAGACAGCAGCCTAGCAGCCGCATTCTGGACCATTTGCATTTTCGCCACAACCCGGGCCTGGGCATTCAAGAACAGGCCATTACAATAATCTAAGGCGGACAGTACTAGTGAGCTCACCACTGTTTTTCCTCCTTTATCTGAAAGAAAAGGGATGATTTTTCTAAGGAGTTTGAGTTTAAAGAAGGCTGTGGAGGCTACTTGATTAGCATGTTGGACAAAATTGAGTCTCTCATCAAAAATCACACCTAGATTTCTGACTTTCTGCACCGGAGATGGCAGCGCCCCTAACAACGGAGGCCACCATATTGAGGACCAGATAGGGAAGAGTTTTCCAAAAATGATCACCTCAGTTTTCTCTGAGTTCAACCTCAGGCAGTTACAAGCCATCCACTCCTTGATGGCCAGCATGCCTTCTCGAAACCTGGCTGCCACCTCCTCGCCGTCGTCATATATGGCTAGGACCAGCTGCGTATCATCCGCATAGGTGGTAAGGCTCATCCGGTAGGTATTAATGACCTTAGCTAAGTCCGCCACATAAATATTAAAAAGGGTCGGACTCAGGGATGAGCCCTGTGGCACACCACATGGGAGAGCCAGGTCCATTGATCGAAAAGGCCCCAAGGTTACTGCTTGGGTTCTTCCTGACAAGAAGGAAGCGAGCAAAGCTCTGGCCACGGCCTGGATACCCAGCTCTTCGACACGGTCAATCAATATAGAGTGATTGACCGTGTCGAAGGCCGCCGATAGATCCAGCATAATCAGAACCGCCGTGCCACCCTGATCTTTAATGGCCCTGATATCATCAGCTGCCTTGATGAGCGCAGTTTCGGTTCCATGCAGCTTCCGAAAACCAAACTGCGACTCATCCAGCAAGTCGTTTTGATCAATGTATTCCGAAAGCTGGGCATTCATGACCTTTTCCACCACTTTTGCTACAAAGGGTAAACTTGCAATAGGCCTATAGTTTTTTAATAACTCTTTATCCAGGCCTGGTTTCTTCAATAGTGGTTTTAATAGTGTAGTCTTCAGTCTATCTGGAAAAACACCTGAGGTAAACATGGTGTTACAAATTTGTTTTACAAATGCACCGATCAGGTCCATCACTGGAGGAAAGATCTTGGGTGGACAAGAGTCAAGAGCAGAGCCTGATTTAATTGATTTAATAAAATCTATTATTTGATCCTCTGTAGCTTCTTTAAATTGGGTGAGTAAACATGTACTTTGTTTATCAATTATCGAAGGTAACGAATTGCCAGGTGAGTTAATCGTGGAAAACTCGGCATAAATATCGTTTACTTTGGAATAGAAAAAATTTGCTAAGGCGTCACAAAAATTCTGCGAGGGGGGGGGGGGGTCAGGTCAGGTTGATTTCCAGTTAATGACTTCACTACCTCATACAGTTGTCTGCTAGAATTTTTCGCGCCATTAATTTGTTCCTCATAAAAGGTTTTTTTGGCCTCCAGGATCATTTTCTTGTATAATGCCAATGTTTGTTTATATAGTTTTCTAGATTCACTATCATAGTTTTCACGCCATTTCCTCTCAACACTCCTACAAATCTGTTTCTGTTTTCTCAAAGCTTCCGAATACCAAGGAGCTGACGGCGTCCTCCGGTTTTTGGATATAGTTTTTAGTGGCACAGATGTTTCTACTGCCAAAGTTAACCATTCTGAGAATTGCTGCACTGAAATGTGAATTCACACTGATGTTGTGCACACACATGTCCAAAGGAGATGTGTGTGTGTAAGATGCAACTTAGAAAAAGGCATTAAAATGCATTTTTCTAAGTTTTTGCTATTTATCACGAGGTTTGACTTCGTGGTAAATAGCAGTCCTAAATTGCGAATTCGCAATTTTTAAATGTTTCATGAATAGCATTTAAGGAATCTCTAATAGAGATTCCTTAAATGCTAATCCTCGCATATTAGCGAATTCTTTATTAGCAATTTTTGCATTTGGGATGATGAATCCCAAATGCAAAAATTGCACTCGCAAAGGGCCAGATTCTCAGAATCTGGCCCTTTTGCGAGCACATTTCGCTTGATGAATCTGACCCATGGTACCTACTCTCAATTACATACCTAAAATATACACACATGCTTCACACCGCTAGGTCCCTCCATAGTTTCACCTAAAGCTAGTTTACTAAAAAACACTTAATCTACATACATTACTATCTGTTTCCCTTTGTTACTAGTCTCCGTGCCTACATTACACGCACTAAAGATTTTTTCATGGTCACCCTTGATGTCACAAGCCTGTACAGTATAGACATCGTGTAGGTATAAACGTTTGCGATTTACTTTTTGAAAGGGAGATCATTTAAATTCTACAAGTATAATCAAATGTTCCTTACTATGCTTGAATCATGTCTAATAAAAAACATATTCCTCTTTTGAGAGGAATATTACAGACAAAATAGGGACCCTGTAGTAGGCACCTGTTTCACACTCAGCTACGCAAACTTGTTAGTGGGCTGGTTGGAGAAGCAGTTGGCCTGGTCAACCAGTAATGAAAGCTGGCACACCGAATTTCGTGGTTGCACTAAATTTGTGCCTTTTTTTTAAATTATATGCAAGTTTGAGAAGACTCTAGAGAAAGAATTTGTCAGTGACAGAAAATAACTGAAACTGCACTTCACTAGTGACATATGCACAGATCAGGTACATTTTCTAGACTTAACCAATGATGAACTATGAACTCCATAGTAGTCTACATAGGAGAACTACAGCTGGGAATAGCATTCTTCTTGAGGCGAGCCGTCACTCAAATAGCTTAAGTGGAGCATCCCCTATGGGGAATAGCTCTGTGCTATTAACTCTAGGGGGAATTGCATCAACAATCAAGCCTATGCATATTTACAACAGGAAATAATAGATTTAATGAGCAGCGTGATCATAAGTCTTGAGTAGAGTCACAGCAAGAGGCAAACTGCAGACACAGGATCCAGTACTGTAGGGCAAAGAATGCACTAATTCTAAAACTGAAGTCAGATTTATCAGAATATTTTCCAGTGATGCAGCAGCAGACTGGAACATGGAGAATTCTACGCGCAGATAGTGTAATAGGGCGTACTTTAGAAATTAATTCCCAGATTGCATACATCAGAGCTCCATCATTAAAAGATCATTTGGTAAATAGTAATTTTTCACCCAGTAGTAACATCAAGAAATTATCCAGGGAAGGAGTTTTCTACCCAGCCCTGTCAAGTATCACGCATCAAACGTGACACTAACACATTTCAGTGTGGTGACCCGCATCACCGCACTGAAATGGAAAGTCATGCATAAATGGCATAGCGCCTCCTCAGCTGTTAATCATGCGCCAGTATTCAATGCCGACTGAACATAAAGCTAAATTTAGCAGTGCGCTATGCGCGCCGCTTCTGGAAGGCTTCGGAAGTGGCTGAGCTGCAGTGCTACAATAACACTGGTATTAACCACGTGCCGCCGCAATCCTGATAGATGACATCAGTAAGACCGCGCCGTCGCCAGCGGGTGGTTGTGGGAAAGAGGCTGCACTTGTAATGGCAGAGCTGCCCGTGGTAAATAATATTGAAATAAAATAAATGAAAATGCAGATTTCCGCTACCGGCCGGAGCAACCCCAACCCCACCGACTGTGGCGGGCTGCTGGAGCTCTCAACTTTGCTGAGAGTCACTGAAGTATACCCGAGCAGATGACATTTGCGGCGGAAGTCGCTGCGGCCACGAGGCGCCCCATGCAGAATTGCCGCTCCTCTCCTTTCACAAAGTAAGTGCCTGCTGTTAAAGTAATTCAAGAATAGGTGTGTAATGCCTTGAAATAGCGTAGCGACGCCCTTCAGATGTACACTAAGCAGACCATAGTCCCTGCCTGCATGCGCCACAGTACTGACTCATATTTACAACAAGGGGTGGTGATGGACAGAGTCTCTGAATTAAGCAGAATACTCTCACCCAGTCAAGAGATCAGGGCTAGATCCAACACCGTTTTTTAGCTCATTGCACCATCCCAGTTTCAGAACCTGGCTGTATGCAAATTAGTCTGTCCCTGGCCCAGTGCATCATGGGAACAGGGCAGACCAGACTACAAAAGCCAATTCTTACACTGGGAAGGAAACAAGCTTCCGGGGACCGGTTTCTGGCATTACAGCCGTCTTCGGCCCGGCTTGCTTGAATCCTGATGGTGCAATGAGCAAGGGACTCACATCTGAGTATACCCTTCCACGCTTAGGGTGGACAAAAATATTTACAACAAGGGGTGGTGATGGACAGAGTCTCTGAATTAAGCAGAATACTCTCACCCAGTCAAGAGATCAGGGCTAGATCCAACACCGTTTTTTAGCTCATTGCACCATCCCAGTTTCAGAACCTGGCTGTATGCAAATTAGTCTGTCCCTGGCCCAGTGCATCATGGGAACAGGGCAGACCAGACTACAAAAGCCAATTCTTACACTGGGAAGGAAACAAGCTTCCGGGGACCGGTTTCAGGCATTACAGCCGTCTTCGGCCCGGCTTGCTTGAATCCTGATGGTGCAATGAGCAAGGGACTCACATCTGAGTATACCCTTCCACGCTTAGGGTGGACAAAAATATTTACAACAAGGGGTGGTGATGGACAGAGTCTCTGAATTAAGCAGAATACTCTCACCCAGTCAAGAGATCAGGGCTAGATCCAACACCGTTTTTTAGCTCATTGCACCATCCCAGTTTCAGAACCTGGCTGTATGCAAATTAGTCTGTCCCTGGCCCAGTGCATCATGGGAACAGGGCAGACCAGACTACAAAAGCCAATTCTTACACTGGGAAGGAAACAAGCTTCCGGGGACCGGTTTCTGGCATTACAGCCGTCTTCGGCCCGGCTTGCTTGAATCCTGATGGTGCAATGAGCAAGGGACTCACATCTGAGTATACCCTTCCACGCTTAGGGTGGACAAAAATATTTACAACAAGGGGTGGTGATGGACAGAGTCTCTGAATTAAGCAGAATACTCTCACCCAGTCAAGAGATCAGGGCTAGATCCAACACCGTTTTTTAGCTCATTGCACCATCCCAGTTTCAGAACCTGGCTGTATGCAAATTAGTCTGTCCCTGGCCCAGTGCATCATGGGAACAGGGCAGACCAGACTACAAAAGCCAATTCTTACACTGGGAAGGAAACAAGCTTCCGGGGACCGGTTTCTGGCATTACAGCCGTCTTCGGCCCGGCTTGCTTGAATCCTGATGGTGCAATGAGCAAGGGACTCACATCTGAGTATACCCTTCCACGCTTAGGGTGGACAAAAATATTTACAACAAGGGGTGGTGATGGACAGAGTCTCTGAATTAAGCAGAATACTCTCACCCAGTCAAGAGATCAGGGCTAGACCCAACACCGTTTTTTAGCTCATTGCACCATCCCAGTTTCAGAACCTGGCTGTATGCAAATTAGTCTGTCCCTGGCCCAGTGCATCATGGGAACAGGGCAGACCAGACTACAAAAGCCCATTCTTACACTGGGAAGGAAACAAGCTTCCGGGGACCGGTTTCTGGCATTACAGCCGTCTTCGGCCCGGCTTGCTTGAATCCTGATGGTGCAATGAGCAAGGGACTCACATCTGAGTATACCCTTCCACGCTTAGGGTGGACAAAAATATTAACAGTACTGACTCAGACTCATCTGCGGCCCGTGGCCCAAGACCGTAAGTACCAGGCACTGTGAGCCTGTGTGTGTTTGTAATAGACAGTGATGATGCCAGTGCAGCGCGCAATCACATCAGGTAACTGCAGTCGTTCCTGCCGGTGTTAGTTTAAAGTTGTTACTCTGACTATAAATGACACCTGTTCATGTTGCTGGGCCCTCTCTGACATCGGTCCGTCCCCGTTTGGCCCAGGTCACTCACGTGATGTCAGAGGCCCCGAGTTTGCCAGCAGGGAGGGGGGCCTACCACATAGGCTGGCAATCTGTGTTTTGTTTTTCTGGTGGCCCGGCAACAGTAGGCACCGGAGGAGTGTGTTGTTTGTTAGGGCTGTGTCCCACGTGGCAGAGAGGCCCTTGATAGACTGATGCTCTAAACAACAGCATCATTAATTCCAAGGATGGAACCAGGGAAACCCAGTACGAGTCGCCAAAGGCTGGAAGACAGGATTCTGCCGGCCTGCCCAGCAACACATATGTCCAGGCAGATCCATTATGTTTTCGTGCCTCAGTTGGGTCTTCACACACCCTGTTTGGGCTGGGTCCCACGTTATTTTATATGTTTTCCTCGTCATCATTGCTTGATTTTGCGGACTAGAAAGGGTCACTCATGGTCGTTGAAATGTCACTCCTAATTACACTGAATTATGAAAATTTCACGCATAGCAATTTGAAACCTTGGCAGCTAAGTCTACCACTATACTAAATGTAAAGCATGCAAGTACAGCTCCAAACAAACCACATACAAAGAGCAGGTTGTCTAAAACCATGCAATATCAATAAACATCTAGATTTCCAATCCCCTTTACTGCATTGACCTCAGCATGCCCTGCGCTGATCGTCACTGCAGTAAATAAAAATCAAAACCAAGCGGCTGCATGGGAAGCTCTTCCATAGGAGCCTGATGAAACAACATATCCTAGCACAGGAGGGGCCTTTATAACCTTTCCAGGGTCGGCACTGGGGAGGGAGTGCGTCTGTCAACCATTGGCCGACAGCCACACTTAAGAGGTTAAACTTAATGGGCTTCCCACCCCAGCATACAGAACTGGCCGAATCACTCATTCATCCTTGACTCGAACCTCTCACTCAGAGAACGCATAGACAAGAAGACCAAGTTCAATCTCTCTCTCTCTCTTGGTAAAAGTGAACCCTTTGTTCCCGGAAGACTTCTGGGTAAGTCCTAATCCACTCCCACCTGTATGGAAGGAGTGCCTGCTCCTCGGCACCCTAGATGCCACCCTCACTTCCTTGAAAGGCATACATCATGTAGATCGGTTTATCAGGGACTGAAGAATGTCAATTACATCAGTACCGCTCTAAAGGATATACACCGGCCCCTGCAACCTGGTTCATCTTCTTGATCTGCTGCATCACTTACAAGGCCCTCGAACTTTAAGACCTCTGTTTACCTAGCGAACAAACTAACAAGCTAACTAACGACTGACCTTGCCAGATTTGAAAATAAGCTCTGCAGGATGGAGAAAACAAATCTTGCCTATGCCCACAGGATCTAGAATAGGAATCTCTAACCTTTTCTGTAGTAAGATCTACTTTTGTTCAATTAAAATCATTGTGTGCTAATTTGACATGTTTCGATAATAACTTTGCCCCGAGGATTTTAAAATATTCACCAAGTAATTGATCCATTTTTCGTGATCCTTGCTGCCAATTCCTGCTGACACGCCTGAGAGCTCCTGAAAGCGCCAGCTACCAGAGCCCTCTTAGTGGACCCTGCCGCCTGCCTCCCGCCGCCCTGCTGCTCAGTTTACATCACGAGTGGGGACGCAGTGTGGAGAGCGGGCTAGGGGGCGGAACTACAAGCCCCAGCAGCCCTAGCGGCTCATGCGTCACCTACCAGCGCCAGGAGGCGCTTAAAAACAACATCACCTTCGCCGTGCGGGACGCAGGCGGGACGCCCGGACAAAGGGCAGACAGTCTTAGACAGTCCGAGACAGGCCGTGACTGGACTGGGCACGACATACCGCCCGTGTTGATACCAAGACACCCCTTTAAAGTAAGACACATTGCGCATGATTATTATCTCATTTGAGGAACATTATCTAGCTCTACCCTCTCATATTGTATATTATTATTGTGTGGTATAGACATTGTGCTACAATAAATATCATATAGTATGCCAAAAAAAGATCCCTGCCGTAGTGTCCAACACTATGGATAACTATTTGGTCCATGTAGTAACTAAAATTAATAGTGAAAGAAGGCAGTCACTAGGACTAAGTCAATCCCCCATTCTCCATCCCCTGAGCCCACCTCCAAATTCTCCATGGGTAGATATAACATCTCAGGCCGTAGGAAATGAAGTCCCAGATACTGATCTACGTGATAGCGAAACCTTTAATCAAAGGGTACTTTTAGAGGTCGACCCAGAAAGTGATCAAGAAGACGACCCCGAATCACATGATACAGTAGAGGATTCCCCCATACAGGTGGACTCACAGGTGGACACAATAGTAGAGGAACCTCCTATCCCTGTGCCTGCAATTCGGGCGGTCAGAACCTGTAGAAAAGCTCAGTCTAACCGCGGAGGGTCACGACCAGGAAAAAAAAAGGGTTGCATCGCCAGTGAAAATAAGGGATAAAAGCAGGGGGTACGGGGAAGATAGCGACAAACAAATCATGGACGATGAGTTATTTAATAGGATAGCGGATATGATTGACTGTAAGATCAAGGCCATCATTAAACCGCTGGTGGCTAAAATAGATAAACTCATCGCTGAAGTAAAGAAACTGGGTGGGGCTCAGATAAAGATAGCGGAGGAGATGGCAAACACGATAACCTTAGTCTCAAACCTAGCCCACACAAATAAAGAACACATTGTGAGTGGAATAGAGGGAGGTGAAAATGTGGCACCGACTATCCCCCCTGGACATGCACCAATAACAGAACATAATCAGCCAGAGACAAGAGAAGAATCCCTACCAAGACCAACTGAAATGACCACATCAGGTTTAGAAAAAGATTCTTCACAATTTATAGTAGAAGCCTCACCCCTAGTGTTGGTACTGGCAAATGTACCCCCTGGCACCTGGCCAATCAGAATCTCCAACATCCCTGATAAGTAAGGCCCTGCACTGGCTGTCTGGTAATATGCAGATGGCTCCCTGGGGGAAACAACAGTTAGCTGGAGAGGTTAAGTTGGCCAGAAGGGTACCCTGGATAGGGAACAACCCAAAAAAGTTTAAAGGGGATTGCATAGTACTAAACTTTTCTAACTCGGCTGTACTCCCCAATGTCCTGGCAAACATACTCCCCCCTCAACGTAGGAGTGGTACCATTGTTCCACTCACCTTAGAATTTTTCTGTGGAAAACAGCGAAGCAAGAGATATCCCAAGACATTCCCTAATTTTAAAAGGCCAGAGTGGAATGTAATGACAAACAGTTGGGGTATAGATGCTCCTGTTAACGACTGGGGGAGTAGTCTAGAGAGGTGGGAAGGCCCACACCATTTACATCAACACAAGTATCATTACCCAACCCATCTATATAATCAGTACAGCGTCCCTATCTCAAATAGGTTTGATGCTCTTTACGGACAGGGAGGATTGGAAGGGGTTGAATGACTACCTGGAACATCAACTTTGTCTGATCACACCGACTATATACAACATGATATAGGCCTAGGAAATGAGGTTAACATAAATGCGTTGCACGGATTTATCTCCGTTGAAAATCCTAAATTAAACAATCTCACAGATCAAGTTACGGGATCCTTACCCGAGGTCGCACCATCATTAGCCCGGTTAAATCGATCCAATAACTCATTAAACGCGTATAACCCTGTTCCCACTCAAGCAGACCAAACTTATAACATCGGGAAGAGCAGGTAGTCAGATGTACAGAGTCATCGTATGTTAACCCAGCTGAAAAGGCAAATACAGACACAGACACCAAAATACTGTGCTCATTAACACCCTGTAGTGCAAGCTTAGTATCTTGGAATATTGCAGGGCTGGTTGATAAAGCTTGTGACATCACCTGGCTGTCTTTTGTCAAACAACATGCGGTGATATGCCTTCAAGAAACATGGCTGGTGGAAACAAATGTTCACATTGAGGGGTATCAAAGCTTTTTCACCCCAGCAGAACCATCGAATAGTGGAAGAGCAAAGGGGGGGCCTGGCAACCTACGTTAATTTGGCTCTTACATGTCATAAAGTTAAGCGTCACTCGGGAAACAGAAATATCCAGGTTCTAGAGTTAAAGAGGGGTAAAACCACCCTTACTCTAATTAACTTCTATAACGCAGTAAATCAAAATGGAGACTGTAACATATTGCCCTTGTGTGACTTTCTAAGGGACAATGTGGGGAATTTGCCGTGTCAAATGCTGATCGCAGGTGATTTTAACACACATCCATGCGGAAATCCAGGAGTGACTGTTATTGATCAACTGGGATGTAATAGCCTGAAAGGATTCCACTTTGATCATTCGCGGCGTGGAACACAACTAAACACCCTGATGAATGAAAATAACCTAATTACAGCCATGACCATGGTGGCGGAACAAACTCTTTACCCCGTTCCTACGTACAAAGGCCACACAAATGGGTCATACATAGATCACATTTTATTATCTGCTGACCTTGCCAACACTGTCTTGGACTTCCCCATCCAAATGAACATCTATAGTGATCACAATCCTATTTGCATTAAACTGGGTGGAGGAATCTTTGAACAGCGAAAGCCACGTGAAGACAATGGGTCCTTGAAGTGTATAAACGGAAAGCGTCGCCTAAAATGGACTATGGTGAACTGTGAACATTTGTATACTTCTATTAATAATTTGTGCAGCTCTGAACTCTCTCTGTGTGTCACTAGTATCATCATCGGAACAAATCTTGGCTGCATTTGAGGGTGTTGCATTAACAGTAGGGTCGTTGTTAATGGTGCCAGTTAAAGGGAATGCTAGCAGTAACCCAAAATGGTTTGACAACTCCTGCTCTAAGGCCAGCCGAGATCTCAAGATGGCCCTGAAAACTAAACCTAGAGACTCGGATTACATTAAGGCCACGCGTGCCAGGTACAAAAAGTCCCTTGCTATTCGAACGAAAGAGGTAAAGAAAAGTGTCTGGGAGACCCTTCTAGACCCCAAAACTCTGGGAAATAGTGCCAAGTTTTGGGAAATTATAAATAAACCCCTATTTGACCATCCAAGTAATTCCGCCTTTGGCACAAACATTCCAGAGGAAGAGTGGGTTAATTATTTTAGCTCAATTTTTAAAAGTATTGAGTCTCAAGCAAAATATAGTTTTGTTGCACCTAAGGAAAATTTGTTGCTCTTCTCAATAAATGAGGTTGAAAAGGGAATACAAGGGCTAACAAGCAATAAGGCCCCAGGGCCGGATGGCCTCCCTCCGGACCTTTTTAAATCTTGCATATCGCTATGGGCGCCTGTCCTCACCGCTGTACTCAATGCGGCTGTGGTTTCTGGCTGCCCAAAATCATGGGGGGTGTCCACCATCGTACCCGTGTTCAAGAAAGGAGATCGTAATAGCCCCCTCTGCTATAGACCAATATCTTTAATTAACTCTGTGGCCAAAGTAGCGGGGGTAGTAATTTTAAACAGGCTAGTTGCATGGGCAGATGAAAATAAAGTAATATCCCCAATTCAATATGGTTTTAGGCCCGGTCACTCTACGATCACTCAGTGTTTGAACCTGTATTTGATCATAGGGAAATACACCATGGCCCGCCAAGGTACAATTCACATGGCGTTCATGGACCTATCGTCGGCTTTCGACTGCGTAAGCCGTAGAAGGCTCTGGGACGCCATGGCCAAAATGGGCGTAGAACAGAACCTAATTAACTTGTTAGCAGATATGCATTCTGACACGAGAGCTAACGTCCGGTACACACAAGATCTAAAAGTGACAAGAGACTTTGGAGTGTACCGGGGTGTCCGGCAAGGGTGCATCTTAGCCCCGTTCCTCTTCAATCTATACATAAATGACTTGGAAGAGCATCTTTTAAACACAGGAGCAGATTACTCTTATGTTGGACGGAAGGGACTGCCGGTTCTGCTTTATGCGGATGACGCAGTCCTTATATCCAGGACTGCAATTGGCCTCCAAATACTGTTAAATTCCTTTTATGCTTTTATGAAGTCTCGAGACCTGAGCATTAACAACTCCAAATCTTTTGTAATGAAGGTCGGCCAAGGTAATAAAAAGCCTAATTGCCTAAATGTTAACGGGGAAACAATCCCAGTAACAAAAACATTCTCCTACCTCGGAGTCCTGTTCGACCACCAACTGAACTGGGGACCAGCGGTACAGAAGAAAAAGGGCGAGGTAATCCGGGCAAATGCAGTAATATTTGATTTTGCAAGAAAGATGGGCATTAGCCCGGTGGCTGCATTGCTCCAACTTTACCAGGCCAGGAGTGTTGCTATCGCATGCTATGGCAGCGAGATATGGGGGTATGCCTCACTAGGAGCCCTAGAGGTAGCAGAAAACAACTTTTTAAAACAGATATTAAGGGTTCCAAGGGGAACAGCCAACTTTTCTGTACACGAAGAGCTAGGTATGTCATACCTATGCGATAAGGTAGCAGTTAACCCCTTATTGTGTTGGTTAAATTGCTGGTTAGGTAAGAAAAAAAGAGAGGGGCTCTTAATTACCCAAAGGGAAATGGAGCGCCAATATACTTGAAAAGTAAAACAAAAGATTTCCCAGTGGGATATACTATTTCCTGCTCATAGATCAGGGCTCAACTTCTCAAACACCATTCACACCATTCATTTTTATGGAACGGGAAAGCACTCACCAGAAGGAAAACCACCTAATATAATACAGTAAAAAATATAGTAAAAAATGTACACTTTATTCTAAAATATACAACACTAATCGATAAATCAAAAGGTAAAAGAACACTTAAAAAACACAATTGAATACACAGTTAAAAAGCCACCTAATGTGGACGTGGAGAAAATTAATCTAAAGAGACACTTGAATCTGTCATTAGTCCGTCATTTCAGGCCCTCTTTTGTCAACACTACGAGGAAAAATATTCCTTTCGTTCAGTTAGAATGTTGGCAAGCCGAATATGACTTCGGAGTTGGCGTCGACGCGTTTCGGAAGCTTAAGAATTGATAAGGGCTTCCTTCCTCAGGACGGTTTGTATACGTTTTCTCCACAAATTGATAGACAACCTAATGTGTAAATAACATAAAATATGGCTATTAGTACCCTCTTCTATTTTACACTTATTACTATTTTTGACATTGCTATTTTGGTTACACACAAAGTTTATGCTCATTTTATAAATCACGATAAGGGCGATAACAACAGCAACAACAGTTCATAATCCCTGTGGGTTTCTCAGTAATATTGAGGCCTTGTTTTTTACATAATTGCCATGCGAGATACTAGATACTAAGCATCTCTTACACAGAGTTGGTTATACACCCAGTTACGTTCATAGGAAATTTTTTTTAAAAGTAACATAAACACAAAATAACATGTCGGGTTGACAACCAATTTATGTGTCTAGATCCTCTTTTTGCACACTGCTTCCATTGCGTTTTCACCCTGCGAGATTAGCATCTACCACACGGGGTCCTAATTTTTTTAAAAAACAACAACAGAATGGCTACACATCAGAGCAGGATAACTACACGTAAACGTTCCCAGTTAAAACACACATCTTTACATCTAAAGCCATATGTCCATCCATTTTCAAACCTAATTACAACGTAAGAGACCTTTGTTCTTTTTCGCTTTCTATAAAAACTTTTTGCCTTTTGGTTCATGTTATCCACGTTCTATTACAAGAAATACCACATTCATACTTCAATCATACTCACTGGCAGCGATAATACACTAACCGGAATGATTGTTATTTTCGTAAAGAGGTCACCCAATGTTTGATGATCCTCAATTTTGCTCCCGTCACAGTCACCTGGCTTTTCTTTCCTGCCCCACCTATGAGTTAGAGCAATATTAAATTAGGTATAAACTTACATTTATTCGCTTATCCCCTAATGTGCTAGATTAGAATTATATTCACCTTCATATTTTGAACGATGTTTTTTATCATGACACTCGTCTTTTTCAAAAAAAGGGGATATTTTTCATCAGGAGGAGGCTTTAAACAATCCTGCATTTATAACAGAAATACACCATATTATGATTCCCTATATAGTTAACGATTATTGTTCTAATCTCTGCAAGATTTAAACAGGGGAATACCTTAACAGTCGCTCAATGCGATCTTTATTTGGAGTTATAGGTCTTATAGAATTTTCAGGTGCTGTTCATTGCTGCAAAAACGGAAAAAGGCGCATTGCGTCAGCTTAAATCCAGGGCGTAGTTTAACTTATCACCCAAGTGTCAAAGTTACGTGTTTCATCTTACCCGAATTATGTTGGGTTTCTATCCATAAATGGGACTGTTATCTTGCTGCTGGTTAAAATAATGCACGGGGCTGCATGCAAAAAACAAATAATGAGAGTTTTACTAAGGAGTAAATTTAGAAAGGAAAGTTTAGCATATTCGAGTCTAAACACCCATTCCGCTTCCGGTATTTGATCTTACCCGGAATACGGCACTCCCGTTCCTTAATTGGAGTTCTTGTTCAGCAACCGGGTACTTTAATACGCGTGGCTGCATGCAAAAAGATTAAAAAAGTTTCACTAAAAGTTCCGCTCAGTAACGGAGACTTCGTTTATTTTAGTCTGAACACCCATTCCCTGGCTGTCCTTACCTAGTGGATGCACACGGCTCGCGTTCCCGGTGCTCTGTCTTGTAGCGTTTTTTCAATCACCGCTGTCGTAGGAAAATGTTTGCACGCCCCATTCGACGTCGCATTTTAATCTCGTATGGAGATCACGTGATTTAAAAAAAAGGGTGGGTCTGTATTAATGGGTTCGCCCGCTTTGGTCTGTTTTTTTTATTTATTTATACAGCGAAAGCGACTGTTCCTGAATGAACTTTATTGTTCTAAGTGGACAATAACTACAGTGTTTTCCGTTCTATTTAGATGTTGTTAAGCTGTGGTGTTCTTTTATTGGCTGTTCATCGCTATGATTATAATTTGTATCAAGTTTCATGGCTGTATTCGAATCGGGAAATTATCCCCTCATAAAAGGTCCGGATTAAAATTGAGCAAAAAATAATCCAAAAATAACTAATATTATTTGATACATTTTTTCGCTAAACGCAGAATGTTTTATCTCGATATGTTATTTATGTTGCATAGTGTGTAATATCACACAAGTTATTTATCCTAAGCCAAAAAATGGGGGAAATTTTAAATGTTAAATGTTAACAAAGGGTCCCTGAGCCCTCTGCATTATTCCGAGAATATTCTTTAGTGAAGAAAGATGTTAAGGTGTTATGCTAGTCACTTTCTATTCACGGCATTCAATGATTTTATCTACTTCGTGTTGAATATACGTGACAGTGGTCTAAATGGTATCTCATGGAGTGCTTATGACACAATTTTCATCCAGTCTTCTTTTGTATTGAGGCCCCTATTTACAGTGTCTAGCGTGGAAATATACCACTGTTCTCTGTTTTTGCGCTTAATCTCAATGTTGCCTCCTCTTTTGGACATCGTAATTTTTTCAATTACAAACCATCTGAAGTCTGTATGTTTGTGCTGTAGTTTGTGGAAGTGATCCACCATAGGGGCATTCTCTTTGTTCGTTTTGAGTGCAGACCTGTGCTCCAATAACCGCACTCTTATCTCTCTTCCAGTCTCTCCTACGTAAGCTAGATTGCAGGGACATAGAATTATGTACACTAGGTTGCTACTTCTGCAATTGTTCAAAGTTTTTGCAGTTATAGTATAGTTGTTGTAGGTCAGCGTTTTGCCAATAATGCAATTTTCGCATATTGAACACTTACTGCACTTATGATTCCCTATTGCTTTACTGCCTCCAATTGTCAGTTGGTTGTTTTGAGTCTGTTCTCTGTATGTGTGGACCAGATTCTGACGGATATTCTCATTCCGTCTGAATGCAAAAATAGGTTTGGCTATTTTGGTCTCTTTCCCATCGTTTAAGATGTGCCAACTGGAATGAATAACGTTTTTAAGTTTATTACTGATACTAGAAAACTGGCTTACAAAAACAATTTTTGAGTCACTTACAGATTGTTTCTTATTCCCTTGATCAGGATGTATCATACTGTCCCGATTATAAAATCGTGCCCTTTTACAAGAGTTTTTGATCAACTTTTTAGGGTATCCCCTGTCTGACAGTTTCTCACTTAGAGTGTTAGCATGTTTTGAAAAATCAGCCAGGGTGGAACAATTCCTTCGAAGACGAAGGAATTGTCCAAAAGGGACATTGTCCCTCTGGGAACGAGGATGGTAACTGCTATAGTGCAATAGCGTGTTTTTGTCTGTGGGCTTAGAATACAGTTCCACCTCAAGTGTGCCGTTGGTGTTTTTTATTGTGATGTCCAAAAAGTTCACTGATTCTCTATTAAACTCTGCTGAGAAGCGGAGATTCTCATCTCCGAGATTTAACCATTCTAGGAATTCCTCCAGAGTGTCATCTTCACCTTCCCATATGAAAAAAATGTCGTCAATGAAGCGCCGCCATAACAAGATGTTTTCAAAGAATGGCGACGCTTCATTGAACACATGTTTATCCTCGAACCTGGCGACGTATAAACATGCCAGGCTCGGCGCGCAAGTAGCCCCCATACTGGTGCCCTTGCGTTGGAGAAAAAGCTCATCCTTGAATAGGAATATGTTGCTTTTTAGAACCAGAGTTATGCATTGTATAATGAATTCCAAGTTGGCACCTCTAAGATCTGAGGGTCCTAATATCTCAGATACCACCTTTATGGTGTCATTTTGAGGAATATTGGTGTACAACGCCTCTATATCGAGGGTCACCATGATCTGTTTTTTGGGGTTGTACACCAATCCTTCCACAAAGGAAATCATATGTGCTGAGTCTCGCACATATGAATCTTGTTTCAATACAAGTGGTTTGAGAAAAGTGTCAGCATATTGGCTTAATGGTTCTAATAATGAGCCGATGCAGCTAACTATGGGTCTCATGGGAGGGTTCTCCACATTCTTATGAATTTTAGGGAGCCCGTATATGGCTGGAATTTTCGCATCTTTGCTATATAAAAAATCAAATTCTTGTTTACAGATAAGATCTTTGTCAAAAGCATTTTTCACAGTTTCCCTGACTTTTTTGTTTAGAGCGTCTAAGGTAGAGAATGGGACTCTTTGGTAATGTTCTTTAACCTCTAACAGGTCTAGCATTTTCTTATCGTAGTCCTCAGTGTTGAAGACTACCACCCCACCGCCCTTGTCGGCGGGTTTGATGGTTAACTGCAGGTCATTTTTTAACTTTAACATTGCCATTCTATGCTCTTTGGACATGTTATTTTTGTCTGGATAAGTATGTTCCAGGATCTTTTTTATCTTAGATTCCACAACCTTTTCAAACACTTCCACGTTTTTATTAACTTGTGATATTGCTGGAGTGAAGGTGGACTTTTGTTTGAGACCTGATGCATTATTTGGAGGGGTGTAGTCTTTTCCTTCAAAGAATTCTTTTAATCTGATCTTACGAAAAAATGCCTTTAGATCTTTCTCTAAATTAAACTTATTGACGCTAGAGGTGGGAGCAAACGTAAAACCTTTTTCCAATACCTCCAACTCAATTTTAGTTAAAAAATGGTCGGAAAGGTTGATTATTGGAAATTTATTTGAATTGTTGGGAATTATTGGCGATATCGCTGGCTTCTGGTATTGGGATATTCCTGAGGGGCCTGGTTGTGTTGGTAGTTCGTCCTGTATCCACCCCTCGGGGCCTGATATTGTTTTCTCTGATATTGGCCCCTGTATGGGTATGTTTTCCCTCCCCTCCTTTGGTGGTTCTCTAAAAAACGGTTACCACCGTTTTGTTCACCGTTATATCCACTATTCCCTGGTGTGGATCCCTCATCTTCGCTACTCGATCCTGATGTTTCTGAGAATGTAACGCCTTTCTTTGCTCCTCTATTATATATTGGCCGGCTTTCAGCATTCCTTTCCTCTCTTGGTTGTTGGTAATAGTCTTTATTGATGTAGGGGTAAACTAACTCTATGCTATATTTATTGACATCTTTTTTGAGTTTTATGTTTTTTTTATTTAGCAAGTAATCCTTATAACCATCCATTTCTGTATTAATTTCTTCTAGCCTTTTTTTGGCGTCATCCACTGCTGACATTTCTTGAAGGGCCTGTTCTAGTTTCTCTATTTCTTTTCTTTCTAATATTACTCTATCTTGTGCAGTTTCGATAATAAGAAGGATCCAGTCCCGGCTACACCTATTTGCAATGTGTGTCCAGGTTTCTAAAAATTTTAAGTTGTCTGTAAAGAGTCCGGGTTCATTGCGGACTTGTAGTCCCATAGGTATAACCCCTGTTCTTGCGTATTGTATTAGGAACTCAGCATGGAGTTCGGTCCTCACTGCCTTTTTTTTAAGGTTCAATATGTTGCCCCATTTATCGTTATTACCAGTGACAACCACAATCTTATTAGTATTGTTGGTTGAAGAGCCAACTATTTTGGTAAATTGGTCTTCTGTAAAGGCGAAGGTCTTAAAGGGGTCCATGATCAATCTAATTGGTCTGGATATAATATTAGTCGCTAAAAAGCGATCAGAGATTTCTCTCCAGCACTAGGCTGTACCAGATAGGTAAGAAAAAAAGAGAGGGGCTCTTAATTACCCAAAGGGAAATGGAGCGCCAATATACTTGAAAAGTAAAACAAAAGATTTCCCAGTGGGATATACTATTTCCTGCTCATAGATCAGGGCTCAACTTCTCAAACACCATTCACACCATTCATTTTTATGGAACGGGAAAGCACTCACCAGAAGGAAAACCACCTAATATAATACAGTAAAAAATATAGTAAAAAATGTACACTTTATTCTAAAATATACAACACTAATCGATAAATCAAAAGGTAAAAGAACACTTAAAAAACACAATTGAATACACAGTTAAAAAGCCACCTAATGTGGACGTGGAGAAAATTAATCTAAAGAGACACTTGAATCTGTCATTAGTCCGTCATTTCAGGCCCTCTTTTGTCAACACTACGAGGAAAAATATTCCTTTCGTTCAGTTAGAATGTTGGCAAGCCGAATATGACTTCGGAGTTGGCGTCGACGCGTTTCGGAAGCTTAAGAATTGATAAGGGCTTCCTTCCTCAGGACGGTTTGTATACGTTTTCTCCACAAATTGATAGACAACCTAATGTGTAAATAACATAAAATATGGCTATTAGTACCCTCTTCTATTTTACACTTATTACTATTTTTGACATTGCTATTTTGGTTACACACAAAGTTTATGCTCATTTTATAAATCACGATAAGGGCGATAACAACAGCAACAACAGTTCATAATCCCTGTGGGTTTCTCAGTAATATTGAGGCCTTGTTTTTTACATAATTGCCATGCGAGATACTAGATACTAAGCATCTCTTACACAGAGTTGGTTATACACCCAGTTACGTTCATAGGAAATTTTTTTTAAAAGTAACATAAACACAAAATAACATGTCGGGTTGACAACCAATTTATGTGTCTAGATCCTCTTTTTGCACACTGCTTCCATTGCGTTTTCACCCTGCGAGATTAGCATCTACCACACGGGGTCCTAATTTTTTTAAAAAACAACAACAGAATGGCTACACATCAGAGCAGGATAACTACACGTAAACGTTCCCAGTTAAAACACACATCTTTACATCTAAAGCCATATGTCCATCCATTTTCAAACCTAATTACAACGTAAGAGACCTTTTTTAAGTGTTCTTTTACCTTTTGATTTATCGATTAGTGTTGTATATTTTAGAATAAAGTGTACATTTTTTACTATATTTTTTACTGTATTATATTAGGTGGTTTTCCTTCTGGTGAGTGCTTTCCCGTTCCATAAAAATGAATGGTGTGAATGGTGTTTGAGAAGTTGAGCCCTGATCTATGAGCAGGAAATAGTATATCCCACTGGGAAATCTTTTGTTTTACTTTTCAAGTATATTGGCGCTCCATTTCCCTTTGGGTAATTAAGAGCCCCTCTCTTTTTTTCTTACCTATCTGGTACAGCCTAGTGCTGGAGAGAAATCTCTGATCGCTTTTTAGCGACTAATATTATATCCAGACCAATTAGATTGATCATGGACCCCTTTAAGACCTTCGCCTTTACAGAAGACCAATTTACCAAAATAGTTGGCTCTTCAACCAACAATACTAATAAGATTGTGGTTGTCACTGGTAATAACGATAAATGGGGCAACATATTGAACCTTAAAAAAAAGGCAGTGAGGACCGAACTCCATGCTGAGTTCCTAATACAATACGCAAGAACAGGGGTTATACCTATGGGACTACAAGTCCGCAATGAACCCGGACTCTTTACAGACAACTTAAAATTTTTAGAAACCTGGACACACATTGCAAATAGGTGTAGCCGGGACTGGATCCTTCTTATTATCGAAACTGCACAAGATAGAGTAATATTAGAAAGAAAAGAAATAGAGAAACTAGAACAGGCCCTTCAAGAAATGTCAGCAGTGGATGACGCCAAAAAAAGGCTAGAAGAAATTAATACAGAAATGGATGGTTATAAGGATTACTTGCTAAATAAAAAAAACATAAAACTCAAAAAAGATGTCAATAAATATAGCATAGAGTTAGTTTACCCCTACATCAATAAAGACTATTACCAACAACCAAGAGAGGAAAGGAATGCTGAAAGCCGGCCAATATATAATAGAGGAGCAAAGAAAGGCGTTACATTCTCAGAAACATCAGGATCGAGTAGCGAAGATGAGGGATCCACACCAGGGAATAGTGGATATAACGGTGAACAAAACGGTGGTAACCGTTTTTTAGAGAACCACCAAAGGAGGGGAGGGAAAACATACCCATACAGGGGCCAATATCAGAGAAAACAATATCAGGCCCCGAGGGGTGGATACAGGACGAACTACCAACACAACCAGGCCCCTCAGGAATATCCCAATACCAGAAGCCAGCGATATCGCCAATAATTCCCAACAATTCAAATAAATTTCCAATAATCAACCTTTCCGACCATTTTTTAACTAAAATTGAGTTGGAGGTATTGGAAAAAGGTTTTACGTTTGCTCCCACCTCTAGCGTCAATAAGTTTAATTTAGAGAAAGATCTAAAGGCATTTTTTCGTAAGATCAGATTAAAAGAATTCTTTGAAGGAAAAGACTACACCCCTCCAAATAATGCATCAGGTCTCAAACAAAAGTCCACCTTCACTCCAGCAATATCACAAGTTAATAAAAACGTGGAAGTGTTTGAAAAGGTTGTGGAATCTAAGATAAAAAAGATCCTGGAACATACTTATCCAGACAAAAATAACATGTCCAAAGAGCATAGAATGGCAATGTTAAAGTTAAAAAATGACCTGCAGTTAACCATCAAACCCGCCGACAAGGGCGGTGGGGTGGTAGTCTTCAACACTGAGGACTACGATAAGAAAATGCTAGACCTGTTAGAGGTTAAAGAACATTACCAAAGAGTCCCATTCTCTACCTTAGACGCTCTAAACAAAAAAGTCAGGGAAACTGTGAAAAATGCTTTTGACAAAGATCTTATCTGTAAACAAGAATTTGATTTTTTATATAGCAAAGATGCGAAAATTCCAGCCATATACGGGCTCCCTAAAATTCATAAGAATGTGGAGAACCCTCCCATGAGACCCATAGTTAGCTGCATCGGCTCATTATTAGAACCATTAAGCCAATATGCTGACACTTTTCTCAAACCACTTGTATTGAAACAAGATTCATATGTGCGAGACTCAGCACATATGATTTCCTTTGTGGAAGGATTGGTGTACAACCCCAAAAAACAGATCATGGTGACCCTCGATATAGAGGCGTTGTACACCAATATTCCTCAAAATGACACCATAAAGGTGGTATCTGAGATATTAGGACCCTCAGATCTTAGAGGTGCCAACTTGGAATTCATTATACAATGCATAACTCTGGTTCTAAAAAGCAACATATTCCTATTCAAGGATGAGCTTTTTCTCCAACGCAAGGGCACCAGTATGGGGGCTACTTGCGCGCCGAGCCTGGCATGTTTATACGTCGCCAGGTTCGAGGATAAACATGTGTTCAATGAAGCGTCGCCATTCTTTGAAAACATCTTGTTATGGCGGCGCTTCATTGACGACATTTTTTTCATATGGGAAGGTGAAGATGACACTCTGGAGGAATTCCTAGAATGGTTAAATCTCGGAGATGAGAATCTCCGCTTCTCAGCAGAGTTTAATAGAGAATCAGTGAACTTTTTGGACATCACAATAAAAAACACCAACGGCACACTTGAGGTGGAACTGTATTCTAAGCCCACAGACAAAAACACGCTATTGCACTATAGCAGTTACCATCCTCGTTCCCAGAGGGACAATGTCCCTTTTGGACAATTCCTTCGTCTTCGAAGGAATTGTTCCACCCTGGCTGATTTTTCAAAACATGCTAACACTCTAAGTGAGAAACTGTCAGACAGGGGATACCCTAAAAAGTTGATCAAAAACTCTTGTAAAAGGGCACGATTTTATAATCGGGACAGTATGATACATCCTGATCAAGGGAATAAGAAACAATCTGTAAGTGACTCAAAAATTGTTTTTGTAAGCCAGTTTTCTAGTATCAGTAATAAACTTAAAAACGTTATTCATTCCAGTTGGCACATCTTAAACGATGGGAAAGAGACCAAAATAGCCAAACCTATTTTTGCATTCAGACGGAATGAGAATATCCGTCAGAATCTGGTCCACACATACAGAGAACAGACTCAAAACAACCAACTGACAATTGGAGGCAGTAAAGCAATAGGGAATCATAAGTGCAGTAAGTGTTCAATATGCGAAAATTGCATTATTGGCAAAACGCTGACCTACAACAACTATACTATAACTGCAAAAACTTTGAACAATTGCAGAAGTAGCAACCTAGTGTACATAATTCTATGTCCCTGCAATCTAGCTTACGTAGGAGAGACTGGAAGAGAGATAAGAGTGCGGTTATTGGAGCACAGGTCTGCACTCAAAACGAACAAAGAGAATGCCCCTATGGTGGATCACTTCCACAAACTACAGCACAAACATACAGACTTCAGATGGTTTGTAATTGAAAAAATTACGATGTCCAAAAGAGGAGGCAACATTGAGATTAAGCGCAAAAACAGAGAACAGTGGTATATTTCCACGCTAGACACTGTAAATAGGGGCCTCAATACAAAAGAAGACTGGATGAAAATTGTGTCATAAGCACTCCATGAGATACCATTTAGACCACTGTCACGTATATTCAACACGAAGTAGATAAAATCATTGAATGCCGTGAATAGAAAGTGACTAGCATAACACCTTAACATCTTTCTTCACTAAAGAATATTCTCGGAATAATGCAGAGGGCTCAGGGACCCTTTGTTAACATTTAACATTTAAAATTTCCCCCATTTTTTGGCTTAGGATAAATAACTTGTGTGATATTACACACTATGCAACATAAATAACATATCGAGATAAAACATTCTGCGTTTAGCGAAAAAATGTATCAAATAATATTAGTTATTTTTGGATTATTTTTTGCTCAATTTTAATCCGGACCTTTTATGAGGGGATAATTTCCCGATTCGAATACAGCCATGAAACTTGATACAAATTATAATCATAGCGATGAACAGCCAATAAAAGAACACCACAGCTTAACAACATCTAAATAGAACGGAAAACACTGTAGTTATTGTCCACTTAGAACAATAAAGTTCATTCAGGAACAGTCGCTTTCGCTGTATAAATAAATAAAAAAAACAGACCAAAGCGGGCGAACCCATTAATACAGACCCACCCTTTTTTTTAAATCACGTGATCTCCATACGAGATTAAAATGCGACGTCGAATGGGGCGTGCAAACATTTTCCTACGACAGCGGTGATTGAAAAAACGCTACAAGACAGAGCACCGGGAACGCGAGCCGTGTGCATCCACTAGGTAAGGACAGCCAGGGAATGGGTGTTCAGACTAAAATAAACGAAGTCTCCGTTACTGAGCGGAACTTTTAGTGAAACTTTTTTAATCTTTTTGCATGCAGCCACGCGTATTAAAGTACCCGGTTGCTGAACAAGAACTCCAATTAAGGAACGGGAGTGCCGTATTCCGGGTAAGATCAAATACCGGAAGCGGAATGGGTGTTTAGACTCGAATATGCTAAACTTTCCTTTCTAAATTTACTCCTTAGTAAAACTCTCATTATTTGTTTTTTGCATGCAGCCCCGTGCATTATTTTAACCAGCAGCAAGATAACAGTCCCATTTATGGATAGAAACCCAACATAATTCGGGTAAGATGAAACACGTAACTTTGACACTTGGGTGATAAGTTAAACTACGCCCTGGATTTAAGCTGACGCAATGCGCCTTTTTCCGTTTTTGCAGCAATGAACAGCACCTGAAAATTCTATAAGACCTATAACTCCAAATAAAGATCGCATTGAGCGACTGTTAAGGTATTCCCCTGTTTAAATCTTGCAGAGATTAGAACAATAATCGTTAACTATATAGGGAATCATAATATGGTGTATTTCTGTTATAAATGCAGGATTGTTTAAAGCCTCCTCCTGATGAAAAATATCCCCTTTTTTTGAAAAAGACGAGTGTCATGATAAAAAACATCGTTCAAAATATGAAGGTGAATATAATTCTAATCTAGCACATTAGGGGATAAGCGAATAAATGTAAGTTTATACCTAATTTAATATTGCTCTAACTCATAGGTGGGGCAGGAAAGAAAAGCCAGGTGACTGTGACGGGAGCAAAATTGAGGATCATCAAACATTGGGTGACCTCTTTACGAAAATAACAATCATTCCGGTTAGTGTATTATCGCTGCCAGTGAGTATGATTGAAGTATGAATGTGGTATTTCTTGTAATAGAACGTGGATAACATGAACCAAAAGGCAAAAAGTTTTTATAGAAAGCGAAAAAGAACAAAGGTCTCTTACGTTGTAATTAGGTTTGAAAATGGATGGACATATGGCTTTAGATGTAAAGATGTGTGTTTTAACTGGGAACGTTTACGTGTAGTTATCCTGCTCTGATGTGTAGCCATTCTGTTGTTGTTTTTTAAAAAAATTAGGACCCCGTGTGGTAGATGCTAATCTCGCAGGGTGAAAACGCAATGGAAGCAGTGTGCAAAAAGAGGATCTAGACACATAAATTGGTTGTCAACCCGACATGTTATTTTGTGTTTATGTTACTTTTAAAAAATTTTTCCTATGAACGTAACTGGGTGTATAACCAACTCTGTGTAAGAGATGCTTAGTATCTAGTATCTCGCATGGCAATTATGTAAAAAACAAGGCCTCAATATTACTGAGAAACCCACAGGGATTATGAACTGTTGTTGCTGTTGTTATCGCCCTTATCGTGATTTATAAAATGAGCATAAACTTTGTGTGTAACCAAAATAGCAATGTCAAAAATAGTAATAAGTGTAAAATAGAAGAGGGTACTAATAGCCATATTTTATGTTATTTACACATTAGGTTGTCTATCAATTTGTGGAGAAAACGTATACAAACCGTCCTGAGGAAGGAAGCCCTTATCAATTCTTAAGCTTCCGAAACGCGTCGACGCCAACTCCGAAGTCATATTCGGCTTGCCAACATTCTAACTGAACGAAAGGAATATTTTTCCTCGTAGTGTTGACAAAAGAGGGCCTGAAATGACGGACTAATGACAGATTCAAGTGTCTCTTTAGATTAATTTTCTCCACGTCCACATTAGGTGGCTTTTTAACTGTGTATTCAATTGTGTTTTTTAAGTGTTCTTTTACCTTTTGATTTATCGATTAGTGTTGTATATTTTAGAATAAAGTGTACATTTTTTACTATATTTTTTACTGTATTATATTAGGTGGTTTTCCTTCTGGTGAGTGCTTTCCCGTTCCATAAAAATGAATGGTGTGAATGGTGTTTGAGAAGTTGAGCCCTGATCTATGAGCAGGAAATAGTATATCCCACTGGGAAATCTTTTGTTTTACTTTTCAAGTAAATTGCTGGTTAAACAGTAACTTACCTCTTACCCAGCACATATTGAGGGAAGCACTAACATGGGAAAATAGGCTTAAGGTTCCCTGGATAAAGTACTTAAGTAAATGCTTTACTGAATTAGGACGCCCCGAACTCTTCTCAATCCCAGAATCCATTACGAAATTGGATGTTATCACTGTGAAGAAGGCTTTTATTTCATCTAGGTATTTGGCTACGGAGGATGGTGAATTAAAGAAAGGAAGTGTACGGAAACATGTGCTATTAAAAACATCTTTGCTCATGGAACCGTACTTGTCATGGCCCATGTCAAGTTATGATCGTTTTCTGCTGACGAGGTTTCGCCTGGACTTATTTCACTTATTACTGGCCGTGCCTAAGGGGACCCACCGCAGTCAAGTGTTGCCGGCTTGCGGCTGCGACGAAAAGTCTCCGCAAGACCTGGCACACTTTCTTTTTATCTGCCCCTTTTATATTGTACCACGAAGGCTATATTTAAAACCTTGCCTTAAAAAATTGAATTTCACACAAATCAGACCAGCACTTTACTACCTCCAGCTGCTAAGTTGTGACTGCACTCTATTTGTATGCAGCTTTTTAAAATTAGCACTTAAATTTAGGAAAAGCATGGAGGGGTAATAGTGCCACTGATAGATATATTCTTAGTTAACAATAACTTTTTACATCTTTGTAGTACTTCTTTTATATTTTTACAGTATATTCTGCTTGTAACTTCCTTGCTCTATGTTGTTTTTAAAATTTTCTTGTATGTCTGAGCTAATATATGTATAATGAAATATGCTTTTATGGTTGTTATTACAAATAACCGAATAAAGTTCTTTGGCTTTGACTTTGAATTGATCCAGAGATTTTGATGATCAAAAGCTGTCTCTTAACTACGCCTTTTATAGCCATGACAAAACATACTTGCTTCTTGTTTTGAAAAAAGGGATGCACTCACTGTGCACAAAGTATTTGATCTTTCCTTGAATTTGTAATCAATTCCATTAGAGAGAGCTTTCCACACACAATGAACCGTAAATACACCCCCCACTGCAGCAGTGGCCTTAATAATGAAGGAGCTTCGAGAGCAGTTTCATTAAATAATTTATTACTTTTTCCCATTCTTCTTTTTAAAGCGAAACTCCTATGTAAAATAACTCCCATGCTATATGTGTGTGTGCTCACCATTAAAGACAGCTGTTTTCCTTATAATCAGTATGTGGTCAATGCTCATACTACTAAAGAATGGCTCATGTGATCTAAAAGGGTCTAAGTTTAAGAGGTGATGTAAATGCTGATCCAGCAAGGGCACCCCCTAAAGTGCGGCCTGAAACCCCATTGGGTGACGCACACTTGCAAGCAGGGTTTGTCCGGTGAAGTGCTTCTAGAACCCTAAATGCACTCAAGTGGTTTAAAAGTAACGCTTTGCAGTTATGCATATATTTGTAACTTCTTAACTCTACAACTTGTAAGTTATTTGCATGTCAAATGTACATTTTGTTTATTCATGCACTTTTAATCCATTAAATCGTCTAATCCGCTATATATAAATTGGGGCAGGTGGAAGTAAAGATAGTTGTGTGGGAATCGAAAGGAAGTTGTATTTGTTCTGCCCTTCAGAGTTGGGTCGCAGCTAATTAGATTAATGATGCCACTGTCAAACCATGAGAATTCTTGCTTTTGTTCTTTTTAATGCTTTGATTTAAATCTGCTTAACATATATTACACCGTGGCAATTACCACTGTATGGTTATAGTTAGATCAGAGATTCCATAAGAAGAGCATTTTTTATTTGGCTAATAAGTTTGGCGCCGTTTGTCGGATCTTCACAAAACAAAAAGTTTTGCTACTTCCTGGAAAGTTTCAAGGTGATCCGTCACGCGGGTGCTGAGAAAAAGGTGGGTTCCCAAAACAAATTTTTTCCCATGGAATATCTCATAGGAATTTTGAGAAGTGACACAGAATAAACGGCTGAACAGAATTGCATCAAATTTAGACGGCAGCAGCATCTTAACAAAGAAAGTGTGCTTTTGTGATTTGGTTTGAATCTGTTATAGCCATTTTTGATAAATTAAGCTTCAAAATATAGTGATATCTAGACAGTTTGAACTGCTGGAGTAGTGCAGTGTTGCACATTTAAACATTTGAGCATTCTGATTGGCCAAAATAGGGCATTTTTTCTAATAGGCCACTTCAGTACTGCTGACCGGTATTGCTGACCCGTACCCATCCTGTGGTACTGAACAATCTGATTGGCTGGCTGCCATTTTAGGATTCGGGGACTCAGTCCCTATCTTCTGAGTTGAAATATATATATATAAGTGCTTGTGGGGCCTTCGCCAAGTGTTAAAAAGTGAAGTTTGTAGTGTCCTGTAGTACCTTGATGTGAAGAAGAAAATGGGGTGAGGGGTGTGGCTGTTCATGGGGCGTTGCGCGACCATAGAGGGTTGGCCAGAAACGAGGGCCCTTGCGGCCACCTCCACGCCGCACACAGCCTAAGGCTATGCATGATGGGGACTCGACGCAGGACCTGGCTGCAGGCAAGGCCATGCATCCTATGCGCTACTGTGCATAGTTAAAAACTATGCTCCATGACGGAGTTGGGTGAATATGATAAAACAAAGTTAAATATGAAGTTCACTGAAATATACAAAGGTTAAAGTGACGCTCTAGTTAGCTATGCTAAAACAATTTTACTTTATGTTAAAAAAAAAATTGCTGAAAAAAACCAAAGGGTAAAGTAGCATTATTGTTGGGTATGGTAGTAGTAGCTTACCCTATGTTAAAAAAAAACCTCAGAAGTTCACTGAAAAACAAGTGATTAAAGTGATGTTATAGTTAGGCCTTGTAATATTATAAAAACTCAAAGCTCTTCATTACCAGTAAACAGCGAAGCACTTCAAATCTACAGGATAAAACAATATAATACGTTTACCAAGGAGGATAAAACCAAAGCTGAGATACAAACATTTATATTGCGACCTTTTCAGTAGGAACAGTCACCAGGTGAAATCTTACTGTTTGATGATATGTTCTTCCCCAATAAACAACCACCAATACCCAGAATTGACATGTTCTACAAGAACTGTGGGTAGGGGAGGTATTGATGTGAAAGGCTGGAGACTAATAAGGCCACATAGTCCAGAGGAACAAGTATAGAGGTTTGACCCCCACCAGAATCATAGTCGCAGTTGAACCTTCAGTACGCCGGACTGATTTGCAGCTGTATAGGCCTTCAGTATCTCAACGACAGAGCCTTCTCCGGCTCCATTGGCGAGATAGTGCAATGCCCAATGGAGTACGGGCCCTTGGAGTTTTGGTGATTCGAATGGCTGTTTGACTTAGTGTATGGTTAAAAGGCTAGTTTTGACTTTCCATCACCGCCGGGTAAAACCTGCTAGCAAGGGACAGTAAAAACGCTTAAATGACCTCTACATAATGAGAGCCACCTTCCGAGGTGTGGGCGCCATTAATATTTGATTTTTCAAAACAAACTCCAGTTTTGGGAGTTTATTTTTGAAAAATAAAAACTATTTCAAAGTTTGACTAGCGTCCTTCAATTTGACGGTACCGTCTGTCAAACCTTTAGCACATTGACCGGGATCACCATGATGGCAGTTCTTGCCAATGACAGGAGATGTCTGCAAGGCTGCAGACACCTGTAAATATGGAGAATAGGTACTCCATTAAGGCAACAGACTATTTTACTCTGTTGCCCTGATGGAGTACAATTTGTACTCTGACCTTTAAATCAGGCCTCAAGCCTGTACAAATGAAGAAAAAACTGGTCCACCATGCATTGCACGGCAAATGGTGAAAATGGTGTGAAGTGACTACACCTTAGTTTGGGTTCTCTGCAAATGAATTCAGACTGGAGAGGGGCTTCAAAGAAACACAGAGCAATACATTTTACACATTAATGTTAACGTTTATTTGAAATGAAACGGAACAGAATAGTGTACACAAAAGCCAGCGTTTGGCCATTGTGTATGACTTGAAATGATGATGAGAGATGCCTCTGCCCATTCTCAACTTTAATGCTGTTGGTAGAAAGAAGACGCTAGTAGGATTCACCTACTATGACAAGGATGTTCAATTAAGAGGGTGGCAGCAGGTGGAGCTCACTTGATCCGTTGCTAATGCGCTTCGAGTGTCCTCCCCCTCCGCTACATCAGACTTTCTTCCTGGCCGCACACTAAAAGCCACGAACACCACAAATGCTGTGAACACTGCAAGCCCCATGGGTGCGGAGCTTTAGGACCTATTGAGAGTGACGCAGCTTAATCAAGGAAGCTAGTAATCTCTGGGACACTGGCGAAAATTGTCAGCTAATTTTATTATAACGCGCAACCGCCTAACTAGAGCCGTCGCTCAAGGAGTTCTGCCCCTTGGATGATGTTAAAGATAGTTTTCAGCTCGCGTTAGACATCTTTCCCCCAGATGCCTGCCATTTCCTGTCTGATGCTGAGCGAAGAGAGAGAAGGACCCACCAGGTGTCCGGTTGCCATGGTAAGTATAGCACCGTGCAGTGAGGATTAGAGGTTGGATCTGCTTCACAACTCAGTTGAAGGCTGCTGGGCGGGTTCCTTCCAGTCCTCCAACTTAACTGGATTGTCGGGTCAGGCTCATGCTGCTTTGGATGTATGTGGTAATGCCAGCAATGTAGGACCTCCTAAAGCTCACTAGAAGTCAGAAGGAGCCTGCCGCTTGGGCCCGATAAATCAGCACTTTTGCATGGATTATATATGCACAGCTTCATCTCGGGAGGGATAACAGCAAAACTACCAGCACAGCCCCTCTGCCTCACAAGCCTCTGCATTGTGCTTGTCCGTCCCTCCTCACTGGATCCAGCAAAGAGAAGCTTTTAGCTTGTCGGGAAAATACTCAGTGCGGCACCATGATTGAACATTTTTTGGCAGCTGCTGCAAGGTCCTTAAATCGGATAGAAGGGTTAAGCGAGGAGTCATTAAGCATGTCTCTGAATTTCGAATCCAGCGACGAAGCAACTTTGCAAGCTTCTCAAGACACTATTAACTCCATGGCTACTGCACTTAGTGCCAGCTCAGTGGAGCAAGCCAAAAGTGAGGGTAGCCATTTGGGGGGAAGTTATAAAAATGTATCGCAGTCCAGCTTGAATTTGGAGACTTCATCAAAAGGCAATAAGAGGCTAAAAGAGTACCTGCTGTTTGTAAGACATTTTAAAGGTGGGGGGGAGATCCGATCTGGGCTGTTACCTGCAGGGGCGGTAAGACATGAAGAGGACAGCCGGGATGTTCAAGACCGATTAGTAATCCACCTTATAAAAAAAATGATCCCTTAAGTTGCTCTTATTTGGACTTGGGCCAGCCTTAGCCAGCACAATTGATTAATACACAAAGTGATAAGAAACCGTGCCTTTTGACCTTCCTGTGGTAGTGCAGGATCAGGACCCTGTGCAGATTGACGGCAATACTACTCTCGCCACTGGACCTAAAAGTTTTAACTTTATCAAGCCAGTAGTTCTACCTGGCTCAACCTCTCTTAGAGAGGATTTTGACAGACATACACAAGCTTAGGGCATCTCAGGCTCAGGAAGTAGCTGTACTCTACCAAAGGCTTGGAAAAATTGAGGTGATTGTGCTACAAATACCAGCACAGCTGCAAGAGGCTTCCAAACTTTGGAACTCACTGCCTGCTGAACTTCGCTCACAAGCCTCCAAACTGAGGTTCAGAAAATCCCTGAAAACATGGCTGTTTTCCCTACCCTGATTTGCCTCACATCACCTTCTAATCTACAGCGCCAAGACGCCGCGGCATTCGAGCGCTTAATAAAAATGTCAGTCAGTCAGAGTTTGTCTGACTTGGAAGTTTGTTTCCTTATTTGGGACAAGGATATTAGCTCCATCCAAAGGAAGCAAGGTGATACGCAAAATAAAATTGATGAAATGGAAAGCCTTGCTAGGAGATCCAATTTGCATTTCATTGGAATACCTGAAGGGTCAGAGAACACGGGGGCCATCAAAACACACTTTCATTTATGGTATCACTGATCATATCTTATATTCTCAATGATACCACGGTAGATGTTTCGATTATGCAGGCCCATCGGGTTCCTGCTCAGCACCTGGCAAACTCCAAGTACCCTTACACTATTATTGTCAACTTTGCGAATTTCTGTGTAAAGGAGTGCATATTGTCAGTGGCTATTCAAAAGAAAGTACTTACAATAGCTGACAAAAGTCAGATCTGTGTCTTTGTAAACATGTCTGCTGCAGTGACACATAGGCGGAGAGACTTTGTAGGACTCTTGGGACAATTTAAAGCTGCCAGGCCACATCACTCGATTGTGCAGCAGTCCAAGTTTAAGGTTTTGTTTAAAAGTCAGTTTCATTTCTGCAAAATGTTAGATGAGGCACAAGGCTAACTGCAAAAGTTGCAAAGCGCGCAAAACTGAGGGATCTCCTCATTTTTAGGTCTTACCTGAGACAGCGTATGCGCTGTCTCTTCGAGGCATTTAGTAAGTGGCTTTTAAAAGTGCCACCAGAGGCTTTTGCTGGCCTCCAGCTTGCGTTCACGAGCGTGTGCACGTGCACAGCTGCCATCTGTGTTTTTATTGCTGTAATCAGGCTCCTCTGCTTGTACTACCCCCTCCGTTTTCCCCCTCCCTCCTGGTCAGCTTAATTTGTGTCTTCTATCACTGTGAATCATGCTCCTCTGCTCGCACTCCCCCCTCCCTTCTCCCCCTCCCTCTTCGTCAGTTTCATTTGTGTCTTCTATGCTGTGAATGCTCCTCTGCTCGCACTCCCCCCACCTTTCTCTCCCTCCCTCTTCGGATATCCCGTCTGAACTCATTCTTCGCCCATACTAGATTTTATGAAGTTACTGGTTCCCACCCATTTATTTAATAGTTTTTTCTGAATTTTGGAAGTTCTCGCATTTGGAAGTGGTTTAGAAACGGAACTTCTTGAAATTATGTTCCTGCGTGAACTGTCACAACATTAGGGCTCTAGAAGACACTGTAAAAGACCACAAGAACTCTAGCTCGTCTGTCTGCTCTGACGTAGCCTGTCTGCAGCTGGGTAGCTTATGACCCTCTTTCATAGTACACCTACTGAAAGGCTCTTAACAGGGAGGTTTATACTTGGTGCTATTTTGACATTTTTTGCTAAATTGCTCTGTGTTCTGCTTAGAGTTTCCCCCTGGTTTTGTTCTCTCCCTTTTTTACTAGCAAGGTTGAATTCGAGTTTGTGAGCTGCTTCACCAAAAGTTTGCATGAAACTAAACAGACCTGATCTGCCAAATCTGCCCTGGCAACAAGGTGTAAATATTTATGATGGAAATGCTCTTCAAAGGACTGTTTAGTTTTGGGTGTCTCTTTGGGTTGCTCTTTGCTTGGGTACGGTATTCAGTGGAAGGCCATAGCTTCATTTATGGAGCGTGGCCAGCTATATGCATACTACTCTGCAGCAGAAACCTGGAGTAAATCCGTAGCTGTCAGTGTGAGATCGCCACACACCTAAGGTACTCGTTTGGATTCTTGTGGACTTCAGTTACGGGAATTCTGCACCAGAAAATAATGAACTGGAGCAAGGTGGCATTCTTGGAATGAAACATTAACGCACTTTTCAGTTCCACGTTTCCGCACTGATTTCGGCAGTTTCCCCCCCACATTTCGCGCTGTTTTCTGCTGACATATTCAATTACGATCAAGCCAAGTCCAGAGCATACAAATGAGGATAAAATGTTGTGAAGTGTATCACATGTTAAAGCAACCAAAGATGAGATCGTCACCAGTAAGTAATTTTTTAAAGATTTTTATTCCTTTTCACCGCTGCTGCTCCTATCAGAAGGAGATCAACCAGGGAAAATAGCCAACCGACACGTGTTTCGTCAGCGGATAGTTATCCGTGACTCGTCAGGGCTGGAATGAAAAATGAAAAGTATGACAAACTGCACATAATTACCTGCGCACAGTGAAAGTGCTGTGCACGAAAAAGGGACACCAAGTGTTTGTGGAAACCGAAAGGGGGGCAAGGTGAAGAAAAAGGGGCGAGTATAAGTGTGGGGGACTTCTTGATCTTTAGACATTATTTACTGATCATACATAATAATAGTGACTTCACAAAAAGTGTGGTGTTTTCACGATTTGACCAAGGACCCTATGTGACAAGAGTAATATTCCATAGACGGCGTACGGGTCGAGGGCGACAAATAAAATCACAAAAAAGAAGGAAGTCAAACAATAATCAAATCAAAGAAAGATCAATGTCTCTGGATTATTTAAAATATAATAAATCATTGCTTCATGAAAAAAGGGAACGTGAGTGCCGTGAGGTGGGTGACATGAAAAACCGCAACATCATTAGTTAAAATAATCCCTTGGTGCAAGTTACCAAAGTCAAAGAAAATGTTGTATCGCTATTGACGTCGACTATGTATGTGGCAAAAAAATATACATAAAGGGAGAATACCATAACATTATTTTACTATTATGAGTATCTGTGGAGAAAACGGGGAGGGAAGAAACAAAGGAAAAGACAACAAATCTAATATGAATGGTTCATGAAAGCAGGAAATTGTTCTAAGTCGAAAAACCGAAATAGTAACAAAAACACATTATTTTTTACATATATTTTGACCCTCATTGTTCAAAACGAAGAATGGAAAAAAGGCATGAAAAAGAGTGTGTGACTCGAATTTTCATTTGATAATTTTACAATACCATTGTTGGAAAAGCATATGGAGAATCAACGACATTTGAGAGATGTTATGAAATGATGTCACAAGGCAATTTAATATACAATATACAACCATAGCTAGAGAGAGCTGTTTGCCAAGAAGACGTAATCATACCTGATCTCTTGTGAGATAAAGCGGTATCTTTAGGGTAGAAAAAGGAATCCTTGGAACAAATTGTCTAAGGATTTAAAAATGGGACCTAATCAGCAAAGTTTACTGAAAAGAGAGATTCAGTGATCACAGTAAAAAGGGAATATGGGCAGGACTCACCGGGGGACCGGTGATACTTCCAACCCGGTCCAAATCGGGTTAACGTATTGGAACAAACACAAATTTGGTTGTTTCCCAGGAAAATATCGCCTTAAGTCCAAAGTATTGAGAGGGGAAGACGGGCGGGTAATGCTGTCTATAGAGCACAGCAATGGCTGTAAAGAGAAAGGGGTGGATTCTAATCAATCAGAGCATTTGATCGCACACTTCGGAAATCTAGGGGGTCAGAAACCGTCAGGATATTAGTCCGCTTACCTGTCTGCAACCGCTGAGTCAGAGCATGGAATGGTTGCCGGATACGGGAACCACTGTGTGCGTTTTCACTTTCTATTTAGGCATTAGGGATAAGAAAAAACTAGACCGCTGAACAGCGGTTGCAGGAGTTCAGAAAGGATAAATAATGGAAATGAAAAAAATCCTGTATCGGATAACTACGGGTCATTTAAATTTTTATTTTTATACCAGGGTGATGTTCCTCACTAAGTAGAAATTAAATGGAAAAAATATAAAAGATTGTATCGGTGCATAAACTGAGAAACGTTATGTCTAGCTCTTTCACTCATACATTGAACTGGTCCCTCCTCCGCAGCAGTTGGTGCGAAGGAATGACTCAAAAAATTATATAAAAATGACAATTAGTACCAGAAAAAAGCTATCTTGGATTCCTAATTTATCAAAAAGGGGTAGTATATAAAGAAATGATATCTTTTATCCAAGTGGGAGTATAGAGGATAAGGGGGGGGGGGGAAAGGGAGATATGAAAGTTTCATAAGTATCGAGTTCATTAGTTTAGCAAGAGATCAAGAAGCGATATATCACACACTTTTGTGGATATATTTAACAGTTATTAGCGTGTAGGTCAATCACTTAAATACTGCAGAAACATTTGTGAAGATGCATCAATAGTCAAAAAGGGTAGTTCAGTGACATAAAAAGTATAGACATCAACCTGATTCGTCATATAAGTTCATCTGCCTACGGTGTGCTTGGGATTTATATTCATGGCACAGTTAAACTATGTTTCCGGTCCAAGAAAGAAATGAAGTTCATCATCAGAATTTTGCCCATATTTCACCGTGTTCAAGCGCATTATCCAGATGGCCTCTTGTCGTCTGAGACGTAGTTCACGATTGCCACCTCTGACATTTGCCTCAATTACATCAATTCCATAGAATTTGAATGTTTTAACCGAACCTTGTGCCGGACAGGTGGCAAGGGATACACAGGGGAGATGGATTTGGTTGAAGTTACAAGTACAAGTTGCTCCCTTCAATCTAGTTAATTACTATGGTCAAATATCTGATGAGGTAGTTCCCCAGAAGGACTTCCGCACAATAGCCAATGGAGCAAAAAAAACAAGTCAAGCCTAAAACTGCCTCGATTCTTGGTGCAATTAACCAGGATTACAATCTGGATAATCCCTAGCGAGTGGACCATCAGCTTGTGATGCAATATACGTGTTTCTCTCACCAATTTATTCTGCATCACAATTTGATTTTGTCTTAGTGACGTAGACACTTGGCTGGCAGAATACAGACATAATGGCCAATGCTTTCTCTGATCACATTATATATCCATTTGGAGTTAGAAGAGTTAAATGCCGTAAAACAAAAGGTGGCAGTTCGACAAAACCTTTCTGTCAGACAAGTTCTGGCTGTCTGAGCTGCAAAGTTTTATCAGGGAGTTTTTTTAATTGAATTATAAGTATGCTGCAGTTTTTGCACTGTGTGAGGCCTTCAAGGCAGCGTTTTGGGATCATGTATTCGCATAAAAGACCAGGCAGTATAAAGACAGGAAAATTCTGATAAGTGCAAGGCCCAGAAATGTTTTCAATTCCCCAGGTTAGGTGGGAGTTCACTGGTGTACCCCCGAATGAGGCCAAAGAGTACCTCAATGCTCCCTTAGAAACTGTTTGGCATGCAAGTCAACATCCAGATACAGATGGATGAAGTCTGTATGCCAAAAGCTTTGTGTATCAACTTTACATCCAAACTCTATAAGAAGGTATTGTAACGCATTACACAAGCCCTAATTACATTGCACAAGCACACAAAGACTATCTATCCCTCAGAAAGGGATGCACTGGAAGTGTTCACTTTTAATGCACACTTCTTGTGTCAGGTTGGCTTCTGATCTCTCCAATACAGCCACTCCCACACCAACTCACTTAACCAAACACCCCCTCAAACAGAAACTCACTTACCCATACACCTACTTACACACCCAGTCACTCACTCACTCACACAACCATTCAGACACCCACTCACTCACCCTTACTGTCATTCACACACCCACTCACCCAGCTACTCCCTCACTCCCATACACATACAGCCACTCACACAGCAACTCACTCACACACACAACTACTCACAGACCCACTTATATACCCATACAGCCATACATACACCCATACAGCCACACATATGCCCATACAGCCACACATATGCCCATACAGCCACACATATGCCCATACAGCCACACATATGCCCATACAGCCACACATATGCCCATACAGCCACACATATGCCCATACAGCCACACATATGCCCATACAACCACACATATGCCCATACAGCCACACATATGCCCTTACAGCCACACATATGCCCTTACAGCCACACATATGCCCTTACAGCCACACATACGCCCATACAGCCATGCAACCACACCCACACAGCTAGTCAGAAACCCACTCACTCACCCATACAGCCCCGTATGCACTCACTCACACACCCATACAGCCACTTACTCACACATTGATAGACAGTCACACAGCCACTCAGATCACATATGTTAGAAATAGTATCACTCATTAGTAGTACATCTAGTATACTAATTTAACATGTGTAGTAGGTTAGTATATATGTTTAACACTCATAAACCCTTAGAAAACACTTGCACTCCCTTGATGATATCATGAGTGATGTCACTGACCGTATCATGAGTGATGTAAAATGTGAGGTCATAAGCAGTGTATTGCGGGGGTATAAGTTATAGTTATGTCAAGTAACTATAAATGCTGAATTTCAATGGTTTTGTACGAGTAAAATCTGAGCCTAATTATAACGTCCCTGTAACCTTTGTCCTTGTTCTCAGTGTGTGTGTGTATATATATATATATATATATATATATGTGTGTATATATATATATATATATATATATATATATATATATATATATATATATATATGTGTGTATTACCTACTGGCGGTCGCCAGTAGGTATATATAGTTAGGATTTTTTCTCTATGGGTTTTTTGAAAATTCTATGTCTAATAACTTTGGCGTTTGTGGACGGAATTGGCTGAAATTTTCAGGAAAATGTTATGTTATGTTAATACTGCTTATATAGCGCATGGCTACCCCAGCAATGGGGCGTCCCAGCGCTGCGGACAAACCTAGAAGCAGTGCAACACAGCAGAGAGAGTGGAGCTAGATGGAAGAGAACAGCCAAGTTTTAATCTGTTTGCGGAACAGCAGGTGATTAGAAGTGGCCCGAGCCCCAAGTGGGATCGAGTTCCACAGCTTCGGCGCCAGATGCCTAAAAGAGCGACCACCAGCTCGGCTCCTACGGATCTTAGTCGTGCGTGCCAGAGACAGGTCGGCTGAACGAAGGGCGCGCGAGGGGGCATAGAAGGTACAGAGTCCCAGCAAGGTTTGGGGGGCGGTATTATACAGGATTTTATGAATTAAACAGAGGCTTTTGAACTGGATACGTTGTTTAACGGGAAGCCAATGTAACCGATGGAGGATAGGGGAGGTGTGGCATTTTTTTGGCAGAGCGAATAGAGTGCGCGCCGCGGCATTCTGAGCTCTCTGGAGCCTGTTTATCACCGTCAAGTTAGAGCCTAGCATCAGGACATTACAGTAGTCTAGATGGGATAAGACTAGGGCCTGGATTATAGTCTGGCGGATGCAAGGCTCAAAGAATCCGAGGATAGGTTTAAGAGAGCGCAGGCGACCATAACAGGTGCCTGCCACTCTCTTGGCATGAGTTTCCATGGAGAGTGAGTTATCCAACATCACACCCAGGTTTTTAACAGTCTCTTTGGGGACAGGAGAGGGTCCCAGAGTGGGAGGCCACCAATGTGCGTCCCATTTCTCGGTATCCTTACCTACAATGAGTATCTCCGTCTTAGAAGAATTTAGCTGGAGATAGTTATGTGACAGCCAGTTCGATATAGCCAGGATATCTTCCTGGAACTTAATTTGGTCAGCCCCACTGTTCTTAGAGAAGGAGAAGATGAGTTGTGTATCGTCCGCGTATGATGTTAATTTGATGTTACGATCCCTGGCCAGCATGGCCAGGGGGCGGACGTACACATTGAACAGTGTGGGGCTGAGCGCAGAGCCCTGCGGGACTCCACAGTCCAGGGGATGTATGCTGGATGAGTACGGTGGGGCGTGCACTTGGAATGAACGGTCAGATAAAAACGACGTGAACCATCCCAAGGCACTCTCCCTGACTCCGATCTCCCACAGTCTCGCAAGCAGGATCCTGTGGGAGACCGTGTCGAAGGCCGCGCTCAAATCCAGCAGAACCAGGGCAGATGTCTCACCCTGGTCCAGCCCCTCCCTCAGATGTTCCGTAACGGCTAGCAGAGCAGATTCCGTGCTATGTTTAGCACGGAAGCCGTGCTGCGATTCGTCCAATATTCCATTCGACTCCAAGTGAGTGGTTAGAATGGAATTAACATGGGCCTCCATCACCTTGGCAAGATAGGGGAGCAAGGAGATGGGTCTAAAGCTGTCAGGTCTAGTGGGATCTAATGATGGCTTTTTTAGAAGAGGGACAACTTTAGCATGTTTCCAGGATGGGGGAATGGTCGCAGAAAATGGCACATTTTGTTTCTGAGCAGCCCTTGAAAATTTGGGGGGGGTTCGTCCAGTGGGGGCCGAGAAAAAAGGGGGGTCCCAAAACGTGTTTTTAACATTGAGTTTTCCATAGGGCGGTTGGCCTCACTTTTAGCCCGAACGGCTGAATGGATTTGCACGAAACTTGGCAAAATTGTAGGGACTGGTAGCCCGATGTGCCTTTTGTAGGTCTCAATATATGTGCTCCAGTGGATTTTGAGAAATTAACGTTTAAAAAAAGATATATATCTGTAAGCGCGGACTGGGCAGCGCACTGGTTCGCGGACTTTTCGCGCAACGGAGCTTTGTGAAGCGAAGCTGATTGGTTCTCCGGCGTCTGTCAACATTCCAAACAGTCCGTAGCGGCCGCCATCTTGTCTCTCGGTAGGATCGAGAGACAAGAGGAGGTCAAAACAAAGGGGGAAATAACTATAAGGGGGCATAGTAGATCCTCGCTGACCCCCTAGGTTTGATGTGGAGGTTTTAAAAGGGCCCCGCGGGGCAAAAAAAAATAATAATAATAATAATTGAACGGCTGAATGGATTTGCACGAAACTTGGCAAAATATTAGGGACTGGTAGCCCGATGTGCCTTTGCTAGGTCTCAATATATGTGCTCCAGTGGATTTTGAGAAATTAACGTTCAAAAAAAGATATATATCTGTAACAGCGCTCCGCTTCGCGTAACGGAGGTTTGCGAAGCTGATTGGTCATTCTGTCACTGGGCTATAGTTGGGCTACATCTGGCTGATATTTGGGCTACATTTGTTTTTTTGTGTGTCTGGCGGCCATCTTTGGGCTACATTGGGCTTCATTGGGCTACATTCGGCTAATTAGCAAATAGCTCATCGCAAACTAGGAATGGTAAAGAATCGCTATTTATTCCTTAAAGTTCGCTATTTAGGAAATGCAAAAAACTTTGATGATACATATGGCGGTTCATCTCTAACAAGATAAGAAGCATAGGGATACATTTATGATGACTGGCGCATCACCAGGGATGTGTTAGTCATTCTGTGCCGCTGTTCCGTCACCTATGGTGTGCTGCATTTACAATGCGGCGCATCATGGGGCAAAAACAGCACAGATGCGTGATGTATCTGTGCCGTAAAGGTGGCGCATTGCTGGAGTTGTATCGCAAGTGTGATGAAGCTCCAGCAAGGGTCGGGGGTGCCCCTGTCGCAGGGTTTCTGTTCTCACACAGAACTGTGGACAGAGGATTGGAACCTCGGCGAATTAGGGTGTCCCAAAACTCACGTTAGTAATCAAAAACTCCTTAGCAAGCTAGGTACAGTGTCACATTGGATATAACAAACTCTCAATGTTTAGACAATCCAGAATATGAACTTATAGTACCTCAGGATACGTGGAACTCATGAACAGTCGGTCGTTATAGATTTCTTAGAAACCAGAACATGGAGTTAAGAAGAACAGATGTGTATTTGAAATGTTTATTTACTAATGCCGTCTTCTCAGGCGTAGTACCTTAGATAATAAAAGTACACATATTATCAGTAGCAAAATTACCAGCATAGTTACTAGTACATAAAAAGTGAATGGTGATAGTATGTTAACATGCTGTAAATGAATAAGAGTTAGCAACACTTATAAGCAGCCGCGGGCCGTGGAGGGAGTTACGTTGAGGCAGGGAGGCGGGGAGGGGGAGAAGCAGGGTGGAGAATACAAGTACACATATTATCAGTAGCAAAATTACCAGCATAGTTACTAGTACATAAAAAGCGAATGGTGACAGTATGTTAACATGCTGTAAATGAATAAGAGTTAGCAACACTTATAAGCAGCCGCGGGCCGTGGAGGGAGTTACGGTGGGGCAGGGAGGCGGGGAGGGGGAGGGGCAAGGTAGAGAGGGCTCCACCCTGCTTCTCCCCCTCCCCGCCTCCCTGCTTCACCGTAACTCCCTCCACGGCCCGCGGCTGCTTATATCTCACCCTCCCTAATACACATATTATATTATTTGCTAAGAAGGTCTCTTTGTGTTGGTTTAGGGCGTGCCCATACTTTAGTGTCTTAGATTTGAAGGAATCACATCAGCATACACCAGCTCTCTCTTCATGTGAACCGCATCAACTGTTGTGTATGTGTGTTCGGCAAAGCAATATAAAACCCGCCTCATGCCCAGAATTGGCAGAAGTTGCACTTATGTTATGAGTATGAAGTCGTGGAGATCAGTCCTCATAACAATTCTGTATCGTGTTGTTCTTGAAACTTTAGCACTCGCTGTACAGATATAGTTTAACAAGTAAAGCAGATAGTAGACCAATAACATATTATTCTCATGTAAACCACGATGAACTACTAGGTGGAAAGCTAAAGCAACAACTAAGTGTCGTGTGCAGAAGTTGCAAAAAAGGAAAAATGGCGTTTAAACCGGTAATGAGCCCATGCTAACTTAACACGGTGTAAAGATATCCAGGACCTAGATGACACCTTCTCATGATCCGGAAACGAACTGAATAAGATAATAGAAGTGCCATCTCATGAGAGCAGATTGCAAGTTTATATGTGGACGGTCCGCAAGGTAAAGCATTAAAAACTAGGAAAATTTAATGCTAAAGAAAAATAAAACAGCCAAGTACTTTATCGAGTCTTAAGCCAATAGGCAAGGTAAATAATAAAAACTTGACAAATAAGTCAATGAATTGTCAATGAAATGCTAGTACTCAGCATATCAAACATGAAAAAGGTCTATGACATAACTGTGTATGCAAAATAAGCTGCAACAGCCTCCAATAGGAAGTCACCGTCTTCATCCGAAAACAGTTCAGCCATCCAATTTAAAAGCGGAAAAGAACATACGTGCTCTCCCAGCACCGGATCCTCTATCACCATCAGAGGACAGCTCGGTGGGTTTTCAAGAAAGCTCTGTTCCAAGAAAGACTGTGCTGCCGCCAGTAAATTCCAGGGACCAAGTAGTCCATGCATCAATGCCACAGCCATAATCCTTTCGCCAGGACAAACCAACTCGTGAGTAATGATAGGAGTCATCAGCTGATTAAAGTCGACGTCAGGAGAAACCGGTCCGCAGAGACACAAATCAATGGCCCAATCGAAATCACAGGTCAGGCAGTGAAATACAGGCTGGACACAGGTGAAGTAGGAGAACCGAAAAGATAATCCATATGCCGTGCTTAATATCGCCAACGGCATTGTGCCATAATATTCTAGCATGCGATTGCGGAACAGTGTCAGCAGCTGCAGGGTCGGAGGTTGCATAGGAGGGACATCCATATTTAAAAATGTAAAAAAGCACAAGAGCGTCCGCTGGTAATGCAAGTAAAAATGCCAATCCACGAACCAGAGTGCAGAAAATACAATGAAATGAAGCAGGGATGACTCCAAAGATTTTCTCAAATGAAGTCACGAGACCACTGGTAACAACTTTAAAAAAGTGCACCAGGGACTTTGTGGAGGATGCGTTAAAGATAGTCGGAAACATGTTGCTGAAATTGAAAGGCAAATGTTAATTGAAAAAGGTTTTGCACCTCTGTATGGGTGTTCGCTATGTGAAGTACGAAAGTTTCACGGGCCGAACTCAAGGCCACCTCTCTCTGAGACAAAAGAGCTCTTATTCTTGCCATGCCGTTGAAACGTGTCTCAAGGTTGGTATTTGTGGCCAGATTGAAAACTCCCTATGTTCATGTGTGGGAGGAAATAGAACATTTCTGCAGCAAATAACCCGTTCACTTACTGTTACGATAAAAGGAATACTTTTAATTAACTCAGAACAATCTTCATTATTGAGCATCAAATAACTACCATTTTCCAACAACTTGAACGTGGGGATGATAGCAGGAACTGGCGTGCCTTGCAACACGCAAGCCATATTTGGTCGGTGTTTGTTGCATGAACCGTGTAAATGTATGTGCCTACACATTAGTGAATGATCTGGCGTCTCAGTGCATTCCTCTCCATTCAGATAAACTTCTTGATCATCTTTGAAACATCTGTATGTGTATGGAAGCGACCAGACCTCATGAAGAAAAGCACTACCTAAAGGTTCATAACGACCTATTGGTATATATTTCATACAATTTGAAAACTTATATAAAGCAAAAGGCAGCGTTATTAAACCGTGGATAAGGCATGTTGCCAAAAAACCCGCAATCCTCTGCTGATGATGTCACTGAGCATGTCATGAATGATGTAATATGTGACATCATCAGCAGTGGATTACGGGTAATGGTATCTCTAGTTTACTCCCTTATAGCTGTCTTTCTTTTAACATAAGTGTCTGTTTCCTTCCCTTATACTTACTGTTTTTGGGTCGCTTCCGGTTCGCGTACCCGCGAGCGAACTGGGAAGCGAACTAAGAGAAATAGAGGTTGGCACAGTTCCAAATATTGTACCAATTTTTTAATAACGGGGAGGTAGTTCTGAAAAGAACTTTTTTTTTTATTTTTCTGAACATTTTTTTACTGTTTTTGAATTTTTCGGAACAGTTTTATATTTTTTTGGGTTTTTCTTGGAGGGGGCAATGAAAACGATTCATTGTAAAGGGCTCAACAGGAGCAACAAAACAAAAAAAAGAAGTATTTATTATTTTGGGCGTTTCGGACAAACTTGCATATGATAGTCAATAGCTCTGTTGATCAGAGTGATGCTTTTTTCTCCGTAGGAAATGAATCCATCGCAAAATGCGCAGATGTGTTTTACATCACCAAATCTCATTTGTATATTTGGCACCATCTCCCTGCCCTCTGGTCCCGTTACTTCCGGTACAACAGATCTTCTGGCCATAATAGGGAGATTATCTAGGTCGTTCCGAAACTGTGCAGCACTGTAGTTGTTAGGATGCCACCTAGTCATATGGCGATGCATTGTGTAGTTTCCGAAACTGTATTTTTTGTCGGTCCCTCTGGACAGTCTATCTTGACATATAAGGCAAGTTACGTATCTTGCATTTACTTTTTTCTGACCTTTGGGAATTTTAAAAAATTGCCAAATGAAGTTTTCTTTCCGGTGAGACGTCCTGGGCTGCTCAGGCAAAAACTGCCTCTCTTCGTGCTCGTCCTCCTGTTCCTCTTCTTCTTCTTCTTGTTGAATTACAACTTGAGCAGGTGGTCCACTCTTCCTTGGATGTGGTGGAGGTGGTGGGGAAGCACCAGCTGAAGCTACTAAAGAAGCCATTGCTCAGTGATCACAAAGGGTCTTTCTCTCACAATGATGAAAGTCAGAGTGAGGAAAGAAGGAGGGATTTTCATCATTTGGGAAAAACAAGAGTTCTCAACCAATCAAAAGTGTTCATTTTAGATTATATGACCTAGTCTTACATCATTAGGAAACCAAAAGTGAAATGAACCAATGAAAAGTGTTATTACCAAGTCACATGACTTGCTGTGTTTACGTTAAGCGCTTTGCAGGGCCTCCCGGTTTGCTTCTAGAAACCTGCGCTTTGTGACTCGCTTCGCGTACCAGTTCGCTAACGTAGCACGTCATATGACGTATCACGCGACAACGTGAAACGTCATGCGGACGGGAGGCGTCACGATGTTGTTTTCTAACGCGGCACTTGCGGTAAAGAAACGTTTACCGGCTCGCGGTCTATTTCGCGGCATCAAGGTCAGCTAACGGGAAGCTTCCCGATTCGCGAAGCGGGAACGAAGAAAAAAAAATATTTAAAAAAAAAATTATTCATAAACATATAAAATATATTTTTGGATTTAAAGAAGAATACATTTTACAGCTACAGATATTAGCTGTTAAAAAACCAATGAAATTCACAGAAAAAACCATAGGTTATAGACCATATATAGTTAGGAATTAGCATTTACAAAACCTTGAAAATTCACTGAAAAAACCATAGGTTATAGACCATATATAGTTAGGAATTAGCATTTAAAAAACCTTATTTTACTCACACAAAACCATTGAAATTCCATATATAGTTAGTTGCACTAACTATATATCGCGCACCCGCAATCCACTGCTGATGATGTCACATATTACATCATTCATGACATGGTCAGTGACATCACTGATTACATCACTGATGACATCTCAAATGACATCACTGATGACATCACTGATGACAACATCCAGTGACTATGTTTCTGTAAAGTTAAAATATGTCTTACATATTGAAGAATGAGTGGATGTATAAGTGTCTGAATGAAGGTTTTAGTAGGTGCGTGATTGACTGTATGAGTGAGTGATTAAATGCGTCTTACTGAATGCACGGGTTAGTGACTAAACTGTCTGAAAGTGTGCATCAGTATGTCTGTTGTTGTGCAAGCTGCTGCATGTGTTGATCAGTAGCTATATAAGTAGCTATATGGGTTATTGATTGGTTGCACAAGTATTTGTATGGGAGACTGAGTGTGTGTATGGCTGGCTGGGAGGTGTGTGACTCTGTGCAGATCAATGTGTACTTGTATCAGTGATTCTATAAGAGAGTAACTATGTGTTAGTATATGTTTCAAAAATGTAAGGTGTTCTGTGTTTAACTGTATAGATGAGAAAATGGAAGTGTGATTGATTCTTTTCAGGACTGACTAGGTGTGTGAGTAACTCCATGGATGAGTGGCAGAGTGTGAGTGTCTGTATAGGTGTATGAGTGCATATGATAGTGTTGTAAAGATGAGTGATTGTATGTATGAATGATTGTATGAGTGAATGTGTGTGTAGACATAGGAATCAGTGAGTGCGTATGTAGTAACTAGTATTGGTGTGTCAATGGTTTCAAAAATGATACTCTCTATTTAACACTGGGTGTAACGGAGGTTATATTACAGTGTGAGGAGATGCATTGTATTATGACATGAATGATATCATCAGTGATGTGATCATTGATGTCAAGTGAGATGTCATCAGTGATGTCATTTGAGATGTCATCAGTGATGTCATCAGTGATGTCATTTGAGATGTCATCAGTGATGTAATCAGTGATGTCACTGACCATGTCATGAATGATGTAATATGTGACATCATCAGCAGTGGATTGCGGGTGCGCGATATATAGTTAGTGCAACTAACTATATATGGAATTTCAATGGTTTTGTGTGAGTAAAATAAGGTTTTTTAAATGCTAATTCCTAACTATATATGGTCTATAACCTATGGTTTTTTCAGTGAATATATATATATATATATATATATGTGTATATATATATATATTACCTACTGGCGGTCGCCAGTAGGTATATATAGTTAGGATTTTTTCTCTATGGGATTTTTGAAAATTCTATGTCTAATAACTTTGGCGTTTGTGGACGGAATTGGCTGAAATTTTCTGGAAAATGGAACATTTTGTTTCTGAGCAGCCCCTGAAAATTTGGGGGGGGCCGAGAAAAAAGGGGGGTCCCAAAACGCGTTTTTCCCATGTTAATTTCCATAGGGCGGTTGGCCTCACTTTTAGCCCGAACGGCTGAATGGATTTGCACGAAACTTGGCAAAATTGTAGGGACCGGTAGCCCGATGTGCCTTTGCTGGGTCTCAATATATGTGCTGCAGTGGATTTTGAGAAATTAACGTTCAAAAAAAGATATATATCTGTGACAGCGTCCCGGGTAGCGCTCCGTTTCGCGTACTTTTCGCGTTACGGAGCTTTGCGAAGCGAAGCTGATTGGCTCTCCGGTGTCTGTAAACATTCCAAACAGTACGGAGCGGCCGCCATCTTGTCTCTCGGTAGGATCGAGAGACAAGAGGAGGCCAAAGCGAAGGGGCAAATGACCATAAGGGGGCATAGTAGATCCTCCCTGACCCCCTAGGTTTGATGTGGAGGCTTTAAAAGGGCTCCGCGGGGCAAAAAAAAAAAAAAAAATCGTTTTTTTTTTGGTGGGGTGCGCCCTGTTCGCGTAACGGGAAGCGGACTGGGGAGCGTACTACAAGGAAACAAGAATGATTGACTTTTAACTTATTGTATGTTTATAGACTTTTTTTTTTCTTTTTTTTCTGCTGAGTGACGTCTCGGCCTATGTCCACGGGATGCAGTCCCTACCATCTCGGCGTTTAAGCCCAGGGGGACCGGTAGTGTGGGAGAGATAACGTCTGTTAACGTTCGATTCGAAGGAAATCAGGAAGTGTTGATAAACATTGTCTGCACCATTTTGCCTTTTTTAAAATGCCACACTTTTGTCGTGCACGGCAGCCATTTTAGATGCCTTGACCAGACCCACTCTCTGCACGCTGTCGATGCTTAGCATGGCTCCCCACCCTCGCAAGCATCTCCCCCAGGCACTGGTCACCCCCGCTCTCTGTCTTATGCATGGGCAATAAACCTCCCCCCATCTGCGCTGCTCTTCCCTGAGAATCACACCCTGTGCCCGCCCGACACCTCCCTTTCGCCCTATTCACTACCGCACCCTCTGACACTCCTCTTCCTCTGTGTCCGATTGTCCAGGCCGGTCCCAGGCTATCAGGTAGCCCTGCAGATGTAGTTTATGGCCCCAGCTGTAAAGAATCACCCCTCTTCAAAGGAGTTACAGTAGATCAAGGCCCCCACCCGATGAGATCCGTCACACCACACGCGTTCCTACTATCTGAAAACCATCCTGTATTGTGATTGGGGAGGGGACAGAGCCTGAAGCGGAAGATTCCAGGGATGCCTCTTTGGCCTGTGAGTTCGCGTCAGTAGCGGACCGATGTGCGAATAGGCCGAAGGCAGCACAACGCGCCAAGATCGAGGTGGGGTCCAGCAAGTTGCCGCACTGGTGTGGCCATCCTACAATGCTGCGCCGAAAGTCAGCGTGGGGTGCCCCGTTGGCCTGTGAGGCAGCGTCAGTAGCGGACCGATGTGCGAATAGGCCGAAGGCAGCAGAACGCGCCAAGATCCGGATGGCACCGAGGTGGTGTCCAGCAAGTTGCCGCACTGGTGTGGCCATCCTACAATGCTGCGCCGAAAGTCGGCGTGGGGCGCCCCGTTGGCCTGTGAGGTGGCGTCAGTAGCGGACCGATGTGCGAATAGGGCCAAAGGCAGCGCAACGCGCCAAGATCCGGATGGCACCGAGGTGGGGTCCAGCAAGTTGCCGCACTGGTGTGGCCATCCTACAATGCTGCGCCGAAAGTCGGCGTGGGGCGCTCCGTTGGCCTGTGAGTTCGCGTCAGTCAGTGGGGGTTGTTTGAGGATCTGACTGCATTGGAAAGCAATGTGATGCTGTGCGTCGCCCCCAAGATGAAGGTTCCTCGGCTGCAGTGGGGCGCCCCTTGGTGTTTCACTCGCTATGCAGCTGAGTTGCGTGCGCACTTGCGGCGAATAGGCCGAAGGCAGCACAACAATATTTTCGGAATGGAAGACACCACAAGGCGCTGAGATTCGGTTGGCACCGAGGTGGTGTCTAGCAAGTTGCCGCACTGGTGTGGCCATCCTACAATGCTGCTCCGAATAATGGCGTGGGGTGCCCGAAGGGGCGGGGGAGGCGGCGTGAACGGGCCTCCCCAGGTGGAGGCTCGTCTGCTGTAGTGGGGCGCCCCTTTACCGTTTAAGTTGCCATTCAGCTGAGTTTCGGCCGCTCTTGATGCTACAGCGACAGGCGGCTGCAACAGGACTCTCAAAATGGCAGCCTGTTCTTTGGATTTGGGCCTGGTCCACTAAAATGGCCCGGGGACACCTTAGAACTCGGACGCGCGAATTTTTTTTCCTTTCCTCTACATGCAAAAAGGTAAATGCCCGGTACGTTACCTGCCTCATCTGCCACGATGTACTCTCCAGAGGAACCGAAAAAATATATAGTTATGGTAACTATACCATGCATCGTCATATGGAGAGGTGGCACCAATTAATTATAGTGCTGCACAAAAGAGAGATTTGGAGGAGAACCCCCGACCTGCCAGTACATTCACCAAAGAAGTGGCACTGACAGCATCAGAGGCAGGGGAAACGGTCCCAAATATTTAGAAGAACTTTGGAAAGATTAAAATGACATGTTTAGATTGTGGCAAATTAATTTCATGTGGACAGATGAGTGTTACTCTAATAAATACAGCATATGAACATCATCATAGTCGATGGTTGGTGGAGACATTTTGACTATATCCTGGACCTGCCCGTCCTCGCCCAAAATGGCGCCAGAATAAATGGGACTCGTAACTCCTTGTTGTGTACTGGTTGCAGAACCTTGATATCACGAGATACGTATGCAGTTTTGAAGCACATGGCGGGCGGGGACGAGAATTGATTGAATATTTCGACATCCCTATTGATATTAAGTTCTGATGTGTTATTGATTACTGTACTATTGAAAGTTCGAGTTAACGTCACCCATGGTACTTGCCCGCAAATGTATATCTAGATAATTTTATTGTAACTGGCCCTGTCGTATTTTAATTATAAAATGTACGTCCACCGATTCCGCAACTGTTAGACACCTTAGTTCTTGCAACCTAATGGCCCGCCCGTTACGTTCCTCTACAGTGTAAATGTCTACTCATCATATACGATTACAGTTTGCTCCGTGGCCGGCCCACGTGGTTATAGGCCCGTATTTGTATACTGACATTTTCACAATAAAGGTTTTTAAAAGAAAACATGGTAGTAGTATTTACATTGGTAAAGTTTTTAATAATAGTCACTGTTTTAGAATCAGTAAAAGGCAAGTGAAATAAAGCAGTCCATTTACATGAAGGGTAAAAGGTATAATACGCAGGAACGCAGTAAAGATAAATGGTCAAGGGCTGTTGTGTTTTCTACTCCTGCAACATAAAGTGATCGATAAGAATCTGATATTCAGGCGTATCGGCGACTAAGACAGCAGGCCGAGCCTCTTTTGCTCAACGGCTCCGTCATGGGACGAAGAAACGCCCTTTTTCTCGAAAAAGGAATATATTTTACTTGCAGGACAGTTGTAAATTTTCCGGGAAAGTACATTAGCCTGGAACATTATAACATATGTTTAAGAAAAAATAATGTTCGAAAGTAATAAAAAGCGTAATTTTTAGGTCATATGTCATTAGAATAAGAAAAGTAAAATGAACCAGTGAAAAGTTTTATTAACAAGTCACATGACCTGTTATGCTTACGTTACGCGCTGCGCGCCGCGCCCCGGATCGCTTCCGGGAAGCTGCGCTTCGCGCACCGGAGCACTTCCGGATGCGCTAACGCGGCGCGTCATATGACGCATTACGCGACAACGCAGGTCCAGAATATAGTCAAAATGTCTCCACCAACCAGCGGTTGGAACACAACCCCTTTCAGCAGGCTAAATAGTTCTGTTAAATGACAACAGAAGGGACAGGCAACAAGAACCATCAGTCAAAGAGGGGAGGGCAAGTTCTTCTCTACCGGGTCACGTTGGGGCGCTACCGGAACTGATCAGTGATGTCATTTGAGATGTCATCAGTGATGTCATCAGTGATGTCACTGACCATGTCATGAATGATGTAATATGTGACATCATCAGCAGTGGATTGCGGGTGCGCGATATATAGTTAGTGCAACTAACTATATATGGAATTTCAATGGTTTTGTGTGAGTAAAATAAGGTTTTTTAAATGCTAATTCCTAACTATATATGGTCTATAACCTATGGTTTTTTCAGTGAATTTTCAAGGTTTTGTAAATGCTAATTCCTAACTATATATGGTCTATAACCTATGGTTTTTTCAGTGAATATATATATATATATATATATATATATATATATATATATATATGTGTGTATGTGTGTATATATATATATATATATATATATATATATATATATATATATATAATTTTAGTACAATCAAAAGGCGGTCATGCTAACACCAGACCTATAAAAGTAGTGCCCACATTTGGACTGATTGGGATTTGTAAAGGCATGCACTATAGGTGTTTTGCAAGGTATGGAAGACTGCATGCTTTGAAGCTTACAGCAGGCAACATTTGTGAGAATATCTGAGAAATCATTAGTAAAACCATGCCCATCAGACGTCAAAAGAGGCTCACAAACTCCTACAAACAATGCTGGCAAAAACAAATTGTATGCAGCTTTGCTGGTCATCCCGGAGGCTAGATGACTGATCCCAGGAAATTTGTTTCCCAGTTTTGTTTTCTCCTTGGTGGGGAGGGGAATCCATGATCACACCCTCTGGGGGGGAGGGAGAGGGGTGGTTGATATGCCTTTGGCATAATAATAGTTGGCCCCTGGGAGGCAGAGTTGGAAGGGCAATGGTTAGGTCAGCTCTGGAACATATGATGGGGGTGTGATTGCAAAACCCAGAGAAAAACAAACATTGTCGTAATAATACAATATGGCCGCCCGGAGGAAATGATCCCTTGTGAAAATGCATGCGATTTTGTTTCCCCCTGATGGGTGAAATCGTGCGCTCCTTGGGGGCACAATCACGCCTACCGGGGAAAACAAACAATGTAAAACTCAAATTTGACATGCAGGGGTTCACCTCATATGCCGGCGAGCGGCGACCGGCGACCCTGGAAATCAAATGTAGTATTTAACTCAAAGGGGTCGGTCACATACTTGGGGGGGCTGACCAACAGAACATTAGTTCCCCATTTTGTTTTTCCCTTGGGGCGTGATTGTGCCTCCAGGGAAAAGCAAACGGTTTATTATAAAATATGCCCCCCATGGGCCATAAACCATGGGGGCTGTCCACATAGAAACACTGAAATCCATTGTGTCCAGTAGATTTCACACACACGAATTTGTTTGAGAAAGGCATCACTGGAAAGGGTAGACTCTCTCCTCTCCAACAACACCTCCCTCAAATGTAGGGAGACCACATAACTGCCTAAAATCCCTACAGGAACACGGGAGATCTCTCACTTGATCCTTCCTCGCCGCTTCATTCAAGGTGTGTGACAGAGTGCATCATGGCGTGCTGACATCACAGATGGGTAGGAACACGGGTGGGGGTTGAAGTGCAAGTGATTCCACTTCAGCCATGCCCTTGGATATAAAAAAGGAACCCTCTGAAGCAAACATTGGGGTTTCCATTTTAACCCTCCACAGATAAACTTTATACCCTTCTTCCACCTTCCCATCTTTGCCACCAGTTCCATTATGACACAAAGAAACTCCTACTCATAATCCTAAGCCTTCCAACTGCAGGTTCCATACCCAGCTTCAGTACTCTTACTACCCTCTGTCCACCTGACCAGCGTGCCATTTCTTTGCTATCCTACCCTGATTTTCATCCAGTTACCACAAGCGCCTCCCGTCCTCCTGTTAGAAAACCTTCCATCTTTTCAAAGTATTTCCTAACTGTAGCTCTCTTTTTGACATTTATTTATTTGAAAATTTTTATATAGCGCTGGCTAGACCCGGAGGTATCAGAGCGCTTTACATGAGGACGAACATTGTTTCAGAGCATAGTTACAAGTTTCTTGAGTTACTCCTCTTCCAATTTCTCTTTGCCCTCTTACTTCCCAGTCAGCCACTATGGCATGTATTTGTTGGCTCCTCACTCAGCCCTACCCTCCTCAACATCTACATGAGCCCCTTCGCCGCCATCGCACGCAAACACAACATAAACATCATCTCTTACGCTGACGACACCCAACTGATACTCTCCCTCACCAAAGACCCCCTCACCACCAAAGCCAACTTCCAGGACGGAATGAAAGGTGTCGCAGAATGGATGAAGCTCAGCCGTCTGAAGCTCAACTCGGACTGTAATGTAGTTCCTATTATCCCAATAGGCTCTGCGCATTGGAATAATACCTCCACTAGTATAGACCTAGACCAGACGTTAACTAGGTCTTCTACTGTCGATATTAGACTTAAAGTTTTGGGTTTGCCAGCTAGCTCAGAGTTCACTAGAAACTTTCTCGAATAGGCAAGGAGGAGTTGAACCTCCCTGGATAGACAAGAAGGGATTTAGTTTCTGACAACCATAGAACATGACAACTTTGCTCTCCCCTAATCAAGAGTGTATCTCTAGAGTCGTGTGAAAACAAAAGACAACTTATTTTACTCAGTCAGTACGTGCATTCTTAGTTTCACCAGATTGTAGAGAAAAGGAAGAGACGGGCGTGTTCAATAAAAGATGTTATTTATTGATCTGTCTCTTTTCTCGTACAAGAGAAATGAATCGATATTATTGCAATACTTATGGTTAAGTAAAGTGCATACAATAAAAGCAGAAGTATAAAATAATACTGTAAAAACATTTATATGGTTTCTAAGCCATATGGTGGTTTAAAATGGATAAAATAGATACATACATATAAACATTTGACTAATCGTACTCAACTGGTGCTTCTAACTACGCCTACCCCAGTGTACCTGACCTAAGCCTAATACGTGGGCGGGGATAGAAAGTAGCAGTCTAAGTTAAGTTTGTTTTGCCAAGTGACTGATTCAAGAATTCTCTGCAAGGGGTTATTCAGTTCCGTACCTTGAATCTAGGATGATTGAGGGATGGTATCTCTCATCTTTGGTCTCGATATTCCAGGCTGCCTGCAAGGGCTGCTCGGAAGCGCCAGAGCTGGATTTCTCGGCAGGAGAAAGGCAGCGTCTCGTTCTCAGCGCGTCAGGAAGGCGGGGCAGCGTCAGTGGGCTTCGGCAAGTCTCGCTGCTCCGATCTCGTCACCACCGCGTGTGTTTGCTTAAGGCAATATCGGTAATATTTATACCTGTAAGGTGCCGAGATTGACGTAAGGATGGACATAGATACGTCAATAAGGATGTCATACGAGCTGGTCGTTAGCACATTCTTTTACTGAAGTTCTCGGTGAAATCAAAACAATGGCCGCAGGGTTTTTCCCAGGTTGTCATAGGTTTGATTTGTTTTGAGAACTCCGTATGCCTTATCAGGGGCTGGAGGAATATTGCTTTGCCTAATTAGATGGCAAGCGTTATGACCTAATCCGATAACGCGCTCCTGTGCCGTGGTCTGGCGTAATCAGATAACGGTTTCTGCATCATGGGATGGCTGCTAGTTAACTTGTTAACCAGAATAGGGTCAGGAATAGGGGGATCGATACAGAACCTATAGGAATACATCACACCCACTCCACGCTAACTATGGCCATATTTACGAATCTAGGCATAGTAAAACATACTGTAGAGTATTGTGTATAACTTACCACCCCAAAATACACATAATGCATTTCGATATTATGTAATATACGGGAAAAAAATAGTCACATGTACTATATGCATTCAAGCAGTAGAATAATGCTAAATTAATCACACATATGTATACATTATTAGTAATTGAATATGAGAATTACACATGAAATGGCTCTTAATACAGAAGAAAAAGTTCGAGACCACTTCATCACAGTTCAAAAATATTTATGAGCATACCAGCGGGCAGCTAATGTCTATGAAGTTTCTAAAAACAGAAATTAGTTCTCTAAGAATAGTTCCTACTTTAAGCAGAAGAAAAGTGTCCCGTAAAATGTAAAAAAATATTTTGGGGCTGCTAAAAAAAAATGCTGTCCGTGGACTGGAGGAAAAGTTGATCTTGCTACTTTATTATTAAAGTTGAAGGCCAAATTCAAGGTGTCGGGAACGCCGTGTGCTAGCTTGTTCAAGAGTCATTATTTCTGCTCTGGTGAGAACATCATATCATTGAGACTGCTGAAAAAGCTGTCAACAGCTTCCTGTGAGAGTTCCACTAACTCGGAAAAAGATGTAACCATGCATTCATGTGCATGATTGTCTCCATTGGCGTTTTGAGTAGTATTGCTGACAGAAGGTTGTACCTGATCAATGCTGCTTTCATCTTGATCTTCACTACCCCTTAATCGTATTGGTGAAGTTTCCACGAATGCCGTCATCAGGATTGGCAGCCGTTGAGGGCAGCACAATGCATGAGCCTTTACCGGACCCAACAATGTTTTTGCATCCATTGGCGCATCCGATTGTAGCGTCAGACAGGTGTCCAACACGCATTCTTCTCCGCACAGCATGCACCTTAATACAGGTAAAACACATCTTTGCCATATCGGCCGAAATGAAAGAAACCAAGTCATGTTCAGGTCTCTAAGCCGGGTTAGTCCCAGGATTTTTGATATCCGGTCCCGGTATCCAATGGCTCGGATTGTTTCTTCCCTTGTCGCGGGTGTTTTGTCTGTGACATGGTTTGCCATAACGAAATATAAGGACTAAGAATAGGATTCCTGCAATTAGTCCCAAAATGAGGGGAACTCCTCCAAAAATCGAATGGACGAAGTCTGGCAAAATACCCAGTATGGCTTTGAATGGTGTTAATGCCATCGAAAATACTGTCTTAAATACATTTGAGACTCCACTGGTATCAGAAATATTTAAGATTTCATTCAGGATTTCTGCGAAATATATGGGGGAATTAGTTAATAACAATGAGTGAATCTCTGCAGTCGTCCTTGCGACTAGGAGATCATACGTTTCTTTTGATGACGTGAGCCTGGTCGGCGTCTGAAGAAGCACTGTTTTCATTCTGCTTAAAGTATCAACTCGAATAGAAGTAATTTTCAAGTTAGGCCATGCCCTTGCCTCCCTGTCTGGAAAGGAGCTGGGGAACAATAAGCGCCAACAGCACATGACCTTCGCAGTCGTACTAACGAGATAAGGAACCCCGGGCAGTAGACTACAACATCTGCGATCCACAATTAGAATGTAACTCCCGTTATAGAGTCTTTTAAAGAATGGTTCTATCTCTGTTGCAGGTGTGCCTAGCTGGTGACATGAAAGGTTATTTGAGTTCCCTTCACAGGCTCCATGCAAACTAATTCCATTACACAGAAGTGTACCGCTTAGTGACATCGCACAATTATTGCCACTAAGAAACACTTTCTGTCCTTTATTACTGACACATGCATGTGAGTAGGGCAAGTTCCATGTTGTCTTAATGTACCCTTTTCCCAATTTTTCGTACATGCCAGCCTGTATATATTTTTGGCAGTATTGAAACCTGAAAGTAGATATCGGAATATTAATTATCCCATGTATTATCCATTCAATGACAGGTCGTTCTGACATTGTCAATGGTAATCTCTCGAGTTTCTCAATGCTCAGGATTGTATAATCAGCACCCTTTTGTGCCATACTGATTTGTTTATCAGTAAGGTTAAAGATATTGAATAGTGACGTTGTGTTGATTAAACGCCAAGGCACATGGCCTGAACGCAGATTTTGTAACGTCCAGCCAAGCTGTACAATAGAACGCAATTGAGACTGACCGTGTTGTAACAACAGTAAGTCTTGCGATATTATGTCGATTGCTGAAGACACAATGCTGTCCAGTGAAAAGATTCTGGAGGACAGTCATTAACCCATTGTCCACTACAGAAAGCGATTTTTCCAAATTAATACGGTCAATTTCCCGTATACTTTCTGCTGTCTCAATTTGAGTTATCTTCCAGGCCTCGTTGTAAGCTGCATATATAGAGGCTGCTATGAAGCGTTTTTGACGCTGTTTGCGCGGTCCCATAATGAAATCACGCAAGTCAGCACCATCAGTAAGTAAAGTTAGGTGTTGCTTAATTTCTGTCAGTGTGGAAGTTTTTAGCCATTGAAGGCAGAGTTTGCCCACACTGTAGGTGGTGATTATCCCTGGGTGTTGTCTTTGGGAATATCTAGGGTCTGGCCTGGTCAATGTGAACCCCTGTGTTTTGTTCAGGAATCTGTCTTGACAGTTATTAGTATATGTGGGCCAGATTAACCATTGTTTCCAATCAGGATTTGTTCTGTTTTGGTTTAATACATAGTTTACGTCTATCTCTTCATCCGCAGAGTTATTGCTGTTCATTGTTGGATTTGGAATAGACGGTTTATTTAAGTCTTTGATTTTGGCTAATCCAAGACAGGTAGTTTGTTGAATAGTTTCATTCAAGAATATAATTTGTTCTGGGATCATGCAGGCTCTAAACAATGATTCTATACCTTCTACTTGCCATTCTTTTGTACCCCAAACACTTTTTACTTCCACATTTTTATCCCAATAATCAAAACCAAATGTATTCATTTGTTCAAAAAATTAGTCCGAATATATCAATTTCGTGTTTGTAAGCATGGTTTTTGTTCCTGTCTTATTCGACAATTTAAAATAAAATGTTTCAGCATTACTTGTGTTGAACCCTGAAAAGTATGAATATTTGTCATAAACGGTTCTTGAGCTTCCTTTTGGAGGGGTTGCACAATGTTCCCATTGATTATAATTTAAAACATTTCTAGGTTGTGCTGATTTATGTAAAAAATGGTTAACATAGTGGTTGTAGCAGTACATACTATCATAATTAGACGAACCCTGCAAATAATCATGTTTGGTAAATTTAGCAGACATCACTAGGTCAGACATCATGTCATTAATACTTTCAAAGTCCCAATCATCAGCAAATGAGTTTGGTTTTACAAAGTCACTCAACGAGATCTTGATTTGGTGTGGATATTTGAGGATTTCAACCGGACCATAAATTTCATAGTCAGTATTGTCCCATGCTACCCCACCCGGTATTGGATTGGCTGTGAAGTTGACTGAAGAAAGTTCTCTTTTCTCGACGTGTGAAGACGTGTGTGGCTTGAGGATCAAGTTGATTTTCTGGCTTGCTGTGTCCATTTTTGCATATTTTCCCTCAATGAAGCGTCCCAAACATAGTATCATGATGAGCCAAAGTATCAGGATAAATACACCAAAGGACACCCAAAATTCAATCCATGGAGAAATCAGATAGGTTTCTTTCAGCTGTTTCAAAAGTTCCTTAGCTTTATCTTTAAAAGTTTTTGTTGATGGCTGTGTCTTTGATTCACTTGGATCTTCAGAAGAATCTTCAAAGTTGATGAAGTAGCCGGATGCCGTTCTGTCTATTGTTCCAATTGCTTCAGGATTACTGTTTCTTGCAGCTTCAGCATATTCATTTGTTACTTCATTGTAGGTTGGTGTGTCTCTACTAAATGTTTTTATTTGGGTTTTCAGAGGTGTGAGTTCCATTGCATTGTTGCATAGTCCTTGTTGTTGTTCTGTAGGCGTTTCGAATTTGATTAGCCTTTTAGTTAGCACCTCTGTACTTGTAGCAAACCTCGGTGTTCTACTATTTATCGGGAGTCCACTTGGCCTACTGTTTGTTATCGGCCACATGATTGTGGTTTTACCAGGTCGATGGATACAACTCGGTTCTCCTTTTTACCAGCAAGCGGCGGTAGTACAACTGATCTTGTCCCGTTGATGGACAAGACAGGAACTGCTTTTCTGTAAGAAGGCCCAAATTCCTTCTTTACCGCGATCTTTTCTCTGACTAGATCCCCGACTTTTGGAATCCAGACAGGTCTTGCTGGGACAGGTGGTGGTTCTTCAGTGGTTGTTGGCTGCTGTTTCAACTTTATGTTGCTCAGGTCTTTTCTTGTTTCGTTTAAGTCCTGCAAAATAGCCAAACGGTCTTTGATATCAAAGCCTTTTTCTTTCACCACTGACGTCTGACTGTCAAGATCTAAGACTAACATCCTAGTTCCAAACAACAATTCGTACGGACTGAATCCCTTCAGAGAATTTCTTGGCAAGTTGTTTAGACTACGTTGGACACTTATTAGATGTTTGACCCACCCAGCTCCCGAACCTAATACCTTTGCTGTTATAGATTGCTTTATGTCACGGTTTTTTCTTTCAACAATTCCGTTTCCCTCGGGATGAAATGGACAAGAATACCGCAATGCAATGCCCATGCTGGCCATGGCCTCCTTATAAGCTCTAGAGCTAAAAGCAGGACCCTGGTCAGAATGCAGCACGCCAATTGCGTATGTGCCGATAAAGACTCGCAAATCTTTTATAACAGTTCTGGCGTCAGCCGTTCGCTGGGGCCACATCCATATGAATCTCGTGCATGAATCCACTGCGACCAAGATATATTTATAGTTACCATCCCTTTGTAAGGGACCACAGTGGTCCAGGTAAACACAGGCTAATGGTTTATCCGAGATTAGAAGGGGCGTCTGTGCTGGTCGTCTTACTGTTGATACTTTCATTTTTTGACATATGTCACATTCTAGAACATAGTTCCTGGTTTGTCTTCTCATTTGTGGCCACCAGTATCTCTGTTTTAATAACGATACTGTGGCTGAGACGCCAGCATGTACAGAAGCAAGTCCTTCGTGTGCCGCTATGATGAGTCCTGACCTATGTTCCATGTTTGGAATTACTCTATCCCCCACTCCAGGGATTCGAGCAAATGAAACATTATTTGCATCAGTTATGTATGAGTACTTTACTGGAAAGCCTTTCGGGAGTGTTTCTATCGCATCTTTTACTGTAGCGCTGACAGCTTGTAATATATCGCTGTCTATTTTTGTTTTTGACCGAGTGATGGCAGCTACGGAAGCCGTTTGCACAGCTGCCTTCGCGGCCTCATCAGCCAATGAATTCCCTGCAACGTGAACGCCATCACGTTGATGACTCAGTGTATGTATCACGTGAGTCTTTGGTAGTTCCTTTTGTAAAAGAACTACTTGTTCCCAAAGCATTTTATGCTTGATTGTGCCTCCTTTTGCATCCTTAAAACCATTCTGAAGCCAGATCTGTAAGTATTCATTGTAAGACTGAACGCAATAATACGAATCACACACTATGAGTGTGGGGAATTCTTGATCGGTATTTTCAAGCGCCATCTTGAATGCTAGTAGTTCTGCTCGCTGAGCTGTACAATCTCCTAGAGATTGTGTTTTAGTGACCGCTGGTTTGAATTTCCCATCGTGCCAGCGACCTTTTACAATCGCACACGCAGCACTGTAAGCTTGTTTACCTCCTACTGCGGGTTGTGCTGATCCGTCTGTATATATTATACAGCCGTAACGTTCTAGAGGCAGAATTTCGGTCGGCGGCGGACATTCGAATTCGTATTGGAGAAACTCTTGTGTTTTTAAGTTAGGATCAAATTCGTATGCCACGTCTGTTGCAGCAAGAGAATTAGCCCATTGTATCCATCTCGGATGGAGCGCTTTAGCATTCGGTATGCTTGCTTTTGTTACAGCCTCTAGGGCTGGTATCGGTGTAACGATTATTATTCGTTTACCTTGTGAAAGGGCTCGTTCTTTTGCTATAGCTGTCTGTGTTGCAGTAAGAATTTTTTCCGTTGGGCTAAATTTCATTTCAGCTTTCGTGTACAAGTGTGATTTGAATGCAATTGGTACCTTTTCTCCCTCATTAGAGGTCAGGTATGTGAATCCGCATCTTCCTGGGAGGACTCGAATCACAAGATTGCGTGTGTTATCACGTGTTTCTAATTTTGTTTTAATTAACATATCTGTTTGTAAGGATCTCAGAATATCTGTGTGTTTTTGAGTCCAATTGGTTTTTTTTAAATCTGGTTTTATTAGATCATAAAGGGGTTTGATCCTTTCTGCGTAATTTGCAATGTATGTTCTTCCGAAATTTAGGAAGCCTAGAATTGACTGTAGGTTTTTTAGTGTTCTAGGTGCTTGGAGTACGGCACATTTCTCTAGGAAATTGTCAGCCAGGCTTTTGCCTTCACTTGATAATTCATATCCTAAGAACAGGACTGTTAGATGGGCAATTCTAGATTTTTTTTAAGTTGAATTTGTAACCCTCTGCCGCGAACCCAAGTATTATGGTGTTCACTCTCTTCAAGTGAGTATCCAAGTCATCGTCTGTTAGGTATATGTCGTCGACATAAGATAATGCTTCGTCATCATATGTTTGTAGTAACTCTGTTACTCTCGCTGAGAATAATCCTGGGCTGTTCTTGTACCCCTGGGGTAACCGACAGAATTCTTTTTGAGCGCCATTTATTGAGAACGCTGATAAGTATCTGCTCTTTGGTGCTATATTTTGACAAAAGAATCCATTAGAGATGTCTAATGTTGTTTTATATTTTTTGCGCACTATGTTATTCATTAGTGCAGCACTATGCGAGTTTTGTACTGCAAAAGTTTTGCAACATGAGTTAAGGTGTCTGTAATCCAAAACTAGACGATATGAATTGTCTGGTTTGGAGACAGGAAACAAAGGGTTGTTCATTTGTGAGGTGCAAGTTTCAATCACCCCCTGGTATTCTAGTTGATCTAGAATTTCTTTTACCTGTTTTTTAGCTTCTTGCTTGATTGGATACTGCCTTTGTGCAGTAGGTTGTGATTTTAACTGGATTTTGTGAGGAGGAGAGTCCTCATCCCATCCTACATGATTTTTATATAAAGCAGGAGCTTGAGCTACTGCCCACTTTCTTGCAAGTGTATATTTTTTATGAATTGGAATATGATTTGAGAAGGCAGGCATAATTATTTCTTCGCCATGTGGGCACTCCCTGACGAACTCTGGTGGCCAAACTTTTTCAGCTAGAAGGATGTCATAGCCCTTGGAGAGATTATCCCAAAAAAGGCCCCTTATTTTCCTAGTCTTATCCCCTTCTATACGTAAAGTTATTTCATATATTTTGTGAGGTTTGCTAACTCTGGTGTCTGCAGTTTCCACCTGAATGTATTAATTCGTGTCCACTGTCTCCAGATGATTCATAAGGACTTTGCGTGCTATGCTCACTTCTGCTGCGCTGTCTAGCATTGTCTGAGCCCACTCTCCGTTTTTCAGCTGTGTCCTCAGTATTCTCTGCATTGTTGAATACTTTAATACTGGCTACCTTCTTCTTGGGAAACTGTAATTTTTTATTTGGATGAGCGGGTTCCTTGTCTTTGGACTTGACGTGCCCTTCCCTGGGTTCCGATCGTCCTCTTCTTTCCGATTTCTGCGAGGAAGTCTGAAAAGATTGAGAGGGGCGTGTATCAAAATCTTGATATCTATCCGGTTTCTTTATGTTATCCCTATTTCTAAGGTTGTATTTTTTCACAGAGGGCTCCCCTTGGGGAGACCTGGGTCCTTGGTCCGGAGATCTTTCTCTCCGCCGAGGAGACCTTCCTCTGGACTGGAATCTCTTTTCTTTTGGATTGGATTGTTTGTTTCCATCCCAGTTCTTCTTTTGACTGTTTAGATTATTTTTAATAAATATTTTTTCAGGACTTTCAATTAGTTGGGGCTTTACTGGTATTCCACCCAAACTATCTCTACCTAGTTCTTCATAGGATTTTTCTATAATTCTGGCAATTTCAGCTGGTTGGTCTGCTATATCTGTCTCTTTTAACCTCTGGCGGATCGCCACATTTGCTGCTTCTCCTTTTATGTTGGCTAGTAATATTGCCGACACCTGCTTGAAGTCTTTTAGTAATTTCATACCAAGAGGTAAAGCGGGTTCTGGACCGTATTCGTCTTGAATTTGTTTTAGCCCATCTGGTATTACCGAGATGGATGGAACACCATGCGTTTTTGTGTAGATGGAAGCAAAGACTGTACCCCAAGTGTCACAGTCCTCCACGTGTGGTGCGATTCCCATTGGAAGACAGATAGTCAGAATCCTGTGTTTATCCACAGGGGTGGTGTCTGGAAACACCGCCTCTATTTGGGTGATTTTTTGTGCTAACCAGAATGGTATTTGTTCCCTTTTAGCTGGTACTTTACCTAGGCAGGACTGTATGTTCTGTGGTGTAATTTTATTTGTGTTCCCCTGATGAGGGGTCAGCTGTGGAATTTTAATTGCTGGTTGGATTGTTGAAGTCCGCATTACATATTGGACTAGTTGTCTATATATTTTAATTAATTGTTTTAGTTGTACTAAAACATCTGCTGCAGACATTCTTTCGATGTCTGGATGTGGTGTGTATCCGGCTAGGACCGGCCACGTTGCTCCTGGTCTACCTAGTGGACCGAGCCTGGTGATGTGATTATTATGTTTTAGGGCGCCATTAAACAAGAGCAGGTGCTCTTGGAATTTAAGTGGTACTTCTACTTCCTCGAAAGGAGTGTACTCATTAGGAGGTTCCTCTATTTTATAATAGTGGAACTCCTTTGTTACAGCATTTGCTGCTGGAAAGTTTATCCATGAATAGAATACCTCTGTCTGCCGATATTCGTGTGCCTCAATTACGAATATGACTGTACCACCTCTTGGTGTCAGTCCATTGTCTATAAGTTTTAACGTTATAGATCTTCTTATGTTGACCGGGATGAGTTTTATATCCGGGTCTGCTTCTTGCATAGTATTATCAGCTTCTATTACTTCAGCTGCTAATCTAGCTCTCTCTCTTTCATCATCACTTTCTGGCATTTTACTGTCAGGAAGGTTATTCTGTTTGTTTGCAGATCAGGTTTCTTATGGAAACAAAGATTAGATGCACAATATTTTGGAACAGTGTATCCTTCAACGTTGATTGAACCAAGAACCATACATAGGAGTTCCCTCCTGCGAGGTTTGGCGGATTTTACCTCTCACCCACTCCAGACGTCTTTGGAGTATTATGGGGAAAAAAGGGGTCTGAGTGAAAGAGCACGACTGAGTTACTCTAAAGTCTTGCGTTAGTTTTATCGCCTATCCAAAAACGTTGGGCGCCATGTAGTGTAGTTCCTATTATCCCAATAGGCTCTGCGCATTGGAATAATACCTCCAATAGTATAGACCTAGACCAGACGTTAACTAGGTCTTCTACTGTCGATATTAGACTTAAAGTTTTGGGTTTGCCAGTTAGCTCAGAGTTCACTAGAAACTTTCTCGAATAGGCAAGGAGGAGTTGAACCTCCCTGGATAGACAAGAAGGGATTTAGTTTCTGACAACCATAGAACATGACAACTTTGCTCTCCCCTAATCAAGAGTGTATCTCTAGAGTCGTGTGAAAACAAAAGACAACTTATTTTACTCAGTCAGTACGTGCATTCTTAGTTTCACCAGATTGTAGAGAAAAGGAAGAGACGGGCGTGTTCAATAAAAGATGTTATTTATTGATCAGTCTCTTTTCTCGTACAAGAGAAATGAATCGATATTATTGCAATACTTATGGTTAAGTAAAGTGCATACAATAAAAGCAGAAGTATAAAATAATACTGTAAAAACATTTATATGGTTTCTAAGCCATATGGTGGTTTAAAATGGATAAAATAGATACATACATATAAACATTTGACTAATCGTACTCAACTGGTGCTTCTAACTACGCCTACCCCAGTGTACCTGACCTAAGCCTAATACGTGGGCGGGGATAGAAAGTAGCAGTCTAAGTTAAGTTTGTTTTGCCAAGTGACTGATTCAAGAATTCTCTGCAAGGGGTTATTCAGTTCCGTACCTTGAATCTAGGATGATTGAGGGATGGTATCTCTCATCTTTGGTCTCGATATTCCAGGCTGCCTGCAAGGGCTGCTCGGAAGCGCCGGAGCTGGATTTCTCGGCAGGAGAAAGGCAGCGTCTCGTTCTCAGCGCGTCAGGAAGGCGGGGCAGCGTCAGTGGGCTTCGGCAAGTATCGCTGCTCCGATCTCGTCACCACCGCGTGTGTTTGCTTAAGGCAATATCGGTAATATTTATACCTGTAAGGTGCCGAGATTGACGTAAGGATGGACATAGATACGTCAATAAGGATGTCATACGAGCTGGTCGTTAGCACATTCTTTTACTGAAGTTCTCGGTGAAATCAAAACAATGGCCGCAGGGTTTTTCCCACGTTGTCATAGGTTTGATTTGTTTTGAGAACTCCGTATGCCTTATCAGGGGCTGGAGGAATATTGCTTTGCCTAATTAGATGGCAAGCGTTATGACCTAATCAGATAACGCGCTCCTGTGCCGTGGTCTGGCGTAATCAGATAACGGTTTCTGCATCATGGGATGGCTGCTAGTTAACTTGTTAACCAGAATAGGGTCAGGAATAGGGGGATCGATACAGAACCTATAGGAATACATCACTGGACAAGACGGAAGTGCTCATCCTCGGACAATCCCCATCCGCCTGGGACGACTCCTGGTGGCCCACGACGCTGGGTACCGCACCGATACCCACGGACCACGCACGCAACTTGGGATTCATCCTGGACTCCTCCCTCACGATGACCAAGCAAGTCAACGCAGTCTCGTCCTCATGTTTCAACACCCTGCGCATGCTCCAAAAGATCTTCCGGTGGATCCCCACCGAAACCAGAAAGACGGTCACCCAGGCCCTCGTCACCAGCCGACTGGACTACGGAAACGCCCTGTACGCAGGAACCACAGCCAAACTTCAGACAAGCCTTCAACGCATACAGAACGCCTCCGCACGACTCATCCTCGACATCCCTCGCCACAGCCACATATCTGCCCACCTGAGAAACCTGCACTGGCTCCCCGTCAGCAAGAGGATCACGTTCAGGCTGCTCACCCACGCACACAAAGCGCTCCACGACACGGGCCCCGAATACCTCAACAACCGCCTGTCGTTCTACACTCCCACCCGCCAGCTCCGCTTCGCCAGCCTCGCCCTCGCCACCGTCCCTCGGATTCGCAGAACCACCACCGGAGGAAGATCGCCTTGAGACCCTTACGGGTGAGTAGCGCGCTTTACAAATTGATTGATTGATTGATTGATTGATTGATTGATTGATTGTTTACCTACTGAAAGGTCTTCCGCCAGCACAACCCAGACTTAAGAGCCAACTGTATTGATTCCTTCACTACTCCATTAAACCTCACCACTGGCCATTTGCCTAAGGATTGTATTGTGCAAGCTGGGACTGCTTAATTCCACTACTCAAGTGACAAGCTTGCATCTTCGCGGCCACAACCTGTAATCCATTGTCAGAAATTGACTCCCTTGGAATACCCTTTCAGCAAAAAACATGATTGAGGAAATGTTTGACCATCTTTATGTATGTCATACTACCCAATATGCACAGCTCAGACTATTTATATTAATAGTCCACAATTACAATGGCAAAAGACTCCTTCTGGGGAAGAACAGAAAATGGATCCATCACATCTAAAGGCAACTTCCATTAGTGTCCATCAGGGAACTTCACTGGTCTTCAGGAACGCTATAGGCCTTTGCACATTTATCGCTTTCAAAAATTTGTGGCCACTTTGTCACTCATCTGTCAACAGGAGGCCACCAAAATATTTCTCCTCCCTTTTTGTGGTAGAGTGCCACATTTCTGTTCATTACACAATTCAGTGGTCTCTGCTCGCGTCCCCTCTGATAATACCACATTGTCGTCTCTGACAAAAATTTCATTGCTCACCATTAATTCTTCATCCACCTTGCCATAGGTTCAGCAATCACCTTGAAATCATCTTTTCTCTGGCTATCCACTCTACAAATATACCTTCATTTCATATGCATCAGCATTCTGCATTACCTCCCTCAACTAAACTTCTTTAGTCGGAACCCTGATATGATGTCCTCTGGACTTCTCTATTACATCCACATATGCAACTGTAACTTCACTTTTTTGTTCCACATTCATGGCATAGTTTGAATCGAAAAGTACTCTAGACAATCCATATGCCTATCCTTTGACCCTCCCTGGTATCTGCTCTGTCTTGTAATGGTATACCTGTAACTTTTACAGAGATACAAAAGGCGAAGGGGGGTATCAGGGCTGTGCCGCTGGGCTTTTTTCTATCAACCAGGTTATAGGCCAATTGTACCATTTATTTTATTTTAATTTCTTATATCGCGCTGGAATCAATCCCATGGGGTATCTCCGTGCTTTGCCTGCCAGCGTGTGCTAAAGGGACTGAAGTGCTTTAGAGGGACTGAAATGCTTCCTGGAAGAGGAATGTTTTCAACGCCTTTCTGAAGGCCAGATGATTGATGTTCATCCTCATTTCTGTAGGAAGTTTGTTCCACAGGGCAGGGCCGACTGATGAGAAAGCTCGGTCTCCCTGCCTAGCTCTTTTTGTTGCAGGGGGTTTCAAAAGGGCTTGGTTGCTTGAGCGAAGCGAGCGGCTGGGTTGGTACAGTTCAACAGATTGGGAAAGATATTTGGGGCTGTTCCCATATAAGGCCCCACTCGAATGAACTCAAGCAGAGACCTTGCCAACCCCGTCAGGGTTTGTCTAAAAACCTAGGGGGAGATTCTAAATGGGAAATTACAAATAGGAGAAATAAACTGGCATTACCTAATCCCCCTAGGGTACGAGGAACAGAAGGATTGATTTACCTTTATTAAATAGTTTCTCCCCATTATCTCACATAGATGAGAATGATTGACTCGAGATGTTAACTGAACGTACTCCTGAAGATGGTCCCAACTCCCAGTTAGTGGTTGTAGAGGCTAACCTTAACCTTAACCCTAAGATCATCAGCTGGAACATCGCAGGATTGAGAGCAAAAAGAGATGTTCCTAGCTGGTTAACCTTCATAAAACAATATGATGTGATCTCTCTACAGGAAACATGGGAGAAGGAGATTAACTTTTGGCTGGATAGGTTTACATCATACTGCCTACCAGCCTGCCCAAGTATAGCAGGGAGGGCGAAGGGGGGTCTTGCCCTCCTCTTCTCATTAAAACTAAAAGGTTCCACATAGAGGCTGGAGGCGGCCTCCGTTAACTGTTTGTTTGTTGAACTATGTACCCCAAGTCAACCTAAAGTGTTATTTGTAAATTTTTATAACTCTGGGGAAGACAATTTCCTCAATGAACATTTATTTTATTTAAAGGCTTTCTTAGAAACTTATAGGTCAAAACAAACTTCTTTTTATTATATTATTCTTATGGGCGATTTTAATATTCACAGCCCGAGAAAGGGACACTATTATTGATTATATATTTATGTCCCCTACATTAGTATCCAATGTTGCTTTTTATAATGCCCAGTTTTCCCCATTTAGTTACCATTACCCAGTAATCCTGGAGTTAAATAAGAACGTGGGCCTTCTGGGTTTATCAAAAAGGCTTACAGGATCGAGGCGTTTACTATTAAAGGATCAGGGGAGGAGACTCAAGTGGTCAAAAGTAGTTCCCGAATCTTTCCATAATGATCTGTGAGAGAAAGTGAAGGACAATATTGATATATGTAAAGAGCCTAGTACACCAGGGACTGAGGTGATTAAAGCCTTTGAAGATATCTGCAGGCAAGTAGCTGCGGACCTGACTGTTACCTCTAAACCCAAACCGAATAGAGGGAAAAGGTGGTTTAATGCTGATTGCTCTAGAGCTCACCGCATATTAATGTATGCCCTTAAGAAAATACCTAGAGATAGGGAGCATATAGGCCAAGCGAGGAAGTGTTATAAGCTAGCACTATCCGCCAGACAAAATAAGATTAAAAAAGAGGCTTGGAATGCACTCATGTCGGTTGAAGTAATAAAGGACAGCTCCAGGTTTTGGGCCATTATTAACGTGCCTTTTTTCTCGGGTGTGGAAAATGACAGCATGGTAACCAATATCATAGAAACTCAATGGATAGACCATTTCGAGAACATATATGGTCTATCGGAGGGGCTAGAGTCTGCTCTGCCCCCAGGAAAATATGGAGCTTCTTTAGGCTTAGTTTTTTTAGAGGAGGACGTTGAAATAGCTATTAAAGAGACCTCCTCCAACAAGGCTCCTGGTCCTGATTGCGTCCCCTCAGATTTATATAAATGTGACCTGAAATTATGGGCAAAGATTCTGGTAAATGTATTTAATGCAGTAGTGGCTCATGGGGCTCCGGTGTCTTGGTCCAGGTCTATAATTATACCGATATTTAAAAAATGGAAATAGATGTGACCCATGTTGTTATAGACCAATATCACTGATTGATTCTGTAGTTAAGATCTTAGGGAAAGTGATATTGGCCAGGCTTACCGATTGGGTTACGGAAAACAGGGTTTTATCTAACCTGCAATATGGCTTCAGAAAAGGGAGAAGCACTATGGACCAATGCCTGAACCTACATCTATTAATAAGTAAATACACGGTAGCTAAGGAGGGTTCCCTGTATATGGGTTTTGTGGGCCTCACATCAGCATTCGACCTGATTAACAGATCGAAGCTGTGGTCCATTTTTCCTTGAAATAGGCATTGATCAAAACCTAGTATATTTTTTTGCTGATTTACATCAGGATTTATCGGCTGTAGTTAGGGTCACTCAGGATGGTAATTGTACAAGACCCTTTAAATCCTGCAGAGGTGTGCGACAGGGTTGTATCCTGGCCCCTCTGCTTTTTACCCTGTATATAAATGACTTGGATAAAAAACTGGCTCAGGCAACTTTGGACACTCCGCATGTAGGGACACTTTCCATCCCGGTTCTCCTATACGCGGATGACGCTGTTCTGTTGTCTCGAACTGCCGTGGGTCTCCAGAGGCTATTGGATGCCTTTGGGGGTTTAATGCGTTCTCTAAACCTTATTGCTAATATTGCCAAGTCGCATGTTATGATTGCAGGGCATAGAAAGAATACGTTTAAATCATTTACTTGCAATGGAGCTGTGGTGTCTAGAGCACCCGATTTCACTTACTTGGGGGTACTCTTTGATGAGAGAGGGTCATGGGTTCCTGAATACAAAGTAAAAAAAAAATCTGTAATTAGATCTACCTCTGCATTAATGGGGTTTGCACGGCGCCTGGGAGCTAGACCCTTTGAAGCCATTATTTCCATCTATAAGGGGAAATGCCTGGCAATTGCAACGTATGGCGCTGCAATTTGGGGCTATAAACAAGTGGATGGGGTGCAGCTAGTTGAAAATAGTTTTTTACGAACCCTCCTGTCTGTCCCCCAATCAACGCCAACCTTTGCTATCCATAATGAATTGGGCCTGGGTTATGTGACTGATTTATTGAAAATTGCACCTGGCCTGTTGGCTTAAGACTTGGCTCAACCCGGACATAACATTAAATCACTTAATTTTACGTGATTGTGTTTCTTTGGATAAGGCTACTAATATTCAATGGCTCCTATATGTAAAATCCACGTTCATTAAGCTGGGACGCCCAGACCTTTATCATAACCCGGAGGGGATTAGAAAGGCTGATGTGAATTGGGTTAAGACCCAATTCTTTAATCTAAAGTCAATGGAACGGGAGGAACAGGAGCTTGAAAAACCTTTGGTCAGGGCTCATTATTTAATAAATACCTCCCCAGCAGTTGAGCCCTATCTAAAGATCGTGACCAACCATTTCCATCGGTGGCTCCTGACCAGGATTTGTTTGGATATGATTCATTTTATTTTGGGGGATACTTTAGGGTGGTGTAAACCAGAAGAGGCTGGCCCATGTAAATGTGATAATTTCTCATCACAAGACACCTTGCACGTTATGCTCTTTTGTGACCTTTTTAATGACATCCGGAGGAAGTTTTTTGCTCCGCTCTTGAGGGGAAAAGGGTTTCTCCAGGCAAGACCTGCAGTATTGTATCTTCAATTACTAGATGAACCCCGGATTATGTTTGTTGTTGGTAGCTTCCTTGCTGCTGCTGTGCGCCTTAAAAAGAAAGGATCTGTCACACAATTTGTTGTATGAACTGTTTTTTATACATTTTTAAAGTAATTGTCTTTATTTATTTGTTACTGATTATTGATTCGATTTCTTGGCATTTTTTCTTGTAATATCCATATGTATATATTGAAAGTTGGTATGTATGTGTCATTTGTATGTACTTTTTATGATTTTAATTAATCGAATAAAAGTTTTTTTGACTGACTGACTGAACTTTTACAGTAGTCTTGCCAACCTTGGTGACAACACTATTTCTTCACCTAAAGGTAAAATACTCACCAACAGCTTGTTGTTGGTGACCAAAATAATCCCCAAAGATGGATCCTGAATAGCGAGCAGCCCGATTGCATGCTACTATTTCTTGCTCTATAATAGAATATTTTTCTCTGTTCTTCATAAGGATCACTAACATATGCCGCCATCCATGCTTCTGAATTATCCTTTTACATGAGCGCTGCTGTCAACCCAAAACCAGACATATCCAATGCCTCAACGCAGTCATTGTCCAGTATAAAGGTTACAATTATTGTGCCCCAACAATTCCAGATTTGATGCTCTGAAAACACTTGTTCTACTCAGACCCCAACAAGAACCGTGCATTTTTGTTTGTCAATCTGTACATAGGCTCAACCGTACATCATTAGTTTTCAACGAACCTACAGTAAAACTCTGATCCCAGGAATGAACATCATTGCCCTCTATGTGTAGTCATGATAATTGCTTTCACATGCAACATATTGGGCTGACTGTCATCCTGAGATATCTTGTGCCCAAGATACCCCACTTTATTTTGATCACATTTATATTTACTTTTCTTGATGATCCACCCCACTCTTTGAATTGCTAATAATGCTTCAGTTATTATGTTCTTCACTGCTCTTTCCAAACAAAAAAATCTTTCCTGGAAGATTTTTGCAACCAGTAGCCCATCTACTATTTTAGGCCTCAGTCTCTGGAATACAGCTGCTGCACTTTCAAGTCTGGAAGTCATCCTCTTGTATTGAATGCCCCCTCCCGGATGATGAAGGCTGTAAAATGTCAAGATGCTTACTGTAGTTCGATTTGGTGATAGACTCTAGACTATGGCTCCCAATATGAATACTGTAAATTCGGAAGTGAATAACTATCCACCCACATCACTTCATTGAGGCTTCGTACATCAATGCAAAATCTTAACTCCCCTGAGATCTTCAATGAAATTTCCATCAGGAATAACTGGTCCGAGCTCCAGATGGGTACTATTACATCTTTGGAACATAAGTCCTGCAAAATATTCTTCAGCTTAGGTCTAGGAGTAAGGGGCACATTCCTAACCCGCAGTCTGACAGAATGCAGTCTTTGCAAATTATTATGCGGTTGAATCCTTTAAGTTTGCTTAACTCGCTGTAAAATATATTGCAGAATTCCTTTTCTAGTTTCTTGTACCTCCAGTCATGAAAATCACTGTCCACCATCTCCAAACACAACACATTCAGGGCGATCTATCCTTAGGTCCAACCTTATACCAAATGTTTTTGATGCTAACCCAAAATTGATACCCCTTTGACAGCCATATAAATTCTACCTCTCTTCCTTCTCCATTTAAATAACTTTTTGAATAAAAAAAAGAAATCCAGATCGATTTTGTGATTACTGTAGCTTCCTGGATGAATATCATTATATACTAATTTGCTCTCTGGCTTTACCCTGTCGCACAATGGCTTACCCATGGTGGCATGCCATACACGTAAATCCATCATCACATTCACTCATACTCCATCCATCGTGACACTGCATTTGGGCAAGCCTTTCCCTTTAATGCCTTCCCATTCTCCTCCCAAACATAAAACAACCCCATCATCAGGGCTTTAAGTGGGCCGGGTCTCACCGGGTCTAAGCACCAGCAGTTTTTTTAAGAGGGCCTCGAAACGAGTCTCTATCGGGCTCTGTTTTGTGCCCTGGCACAGGCGGTCCATTTTTTTCTGGACTGCAGTGACCGCAGGCACATCGATGTGCGCCTGCTCACACCACTCACTAGTGGAGAAGTTACGGCATGACGTCATTCCAGGTGAGCGTCGTAGGGGAAGGGAAATCCTTTAAAGAGTCATTTTCTCTCTGGATTTCCCTTCTCTTTTTGAAACTCAGGGGCAGCAAAATTGTCGTGGTGTAAGCAGCGCTTTAAGTGTAAGTTTTTCAATATTATATACAACAAGCCATAGTTGCTGCCTATTTGTCTTATGCAACTAACAACCATTGACAAAGCCAATAGTCCTGCCTTGTTGTAGGTATGATGTTACTTGTATCATATATCTGGATGCAATGACCCAATCCGCAAAATTAAAGTCAGGCGGCACACTCTGCTAAGCACAGATTTTTAGTTTGTGTTTTTAAGCTGCACCCTTAATTACATTGGACACGCCCCTTTGAGACTTAAATCCCTGCCCTCATCCTCAATCTGATCCTCCTAAGTATTGACCATACAATCATACTTTTTCTTGTTTCCCGACAGACCCCCCCCCCAAATGTATCTTTTTCGTGCAGCAGTTGCAAATTTTGTCAATAGCTGGATAATTTCTGGCATTGGCTAAATGATTTGAGCTACCATATCTATAACAGCAAACCTTCCTCTTCGATGTATTGCCTCCAAATTTCTAATAATTTTTCTATTCTCTCCCGTTTTTTCCTCATTGTTTTCCTTTTTACAACATTTATGTTCCCGCCCATATCATTAAGCACTTACTGCGCACATTTTTCAGGTAATTCAAGTCCTCTATCCACTTTAATAGCCCTTTGTAGAGTAATGTTTTCACCTCCCCACTCTCTGTCTGCCCAGTGTCTCTCCTGAACCTTCATGGCCTTCAGAAAACCTGATCAGGCAAGACTTGTACCTTAATGTTTAAAATCACAGGTTATGGAGCCTGCCTTCAGCACGTCTCCATGTTGATCCATTGTTTTGATCCACTGTTTCCCCTTTTCTCTGGCTCCTAGAATTAAATTTCTAATATTAAGGTACCGTGTTTATTTTCCTTCTATACCATTACTGTATCCACTTCAGCTACTTAATAAACATTCAACGTGATCCACATTCTCAATCAATTTCCGATACGGCAATAAATGGCTTTTTTAGGGCATGTATCCATTGAGGATTCTATCCTCCAGCAGGGTGGATTCTACAAGAGATTCCCCCTTTGGAATGACTGCTTGCAGAGCATGTCTTGTTTGTAGGTATCTGAAATATTCTGTGTCTGCAAGTTCAAATTCCTTCTGCAGCTGCACAAAGGGAACCACTTCTCCTTTTTTCCATAGATCCCCCACCTTTGAGATTCCAATCATGTCCAACCAGTCAAAGCCCCTAGTGTTTCTCAGTGTGCCAAATCTATCTGCGTCCCACAGGAGGTCATCTGTGTGGTCTTTCCTGCCCCTCCCATGCTTTTGTTTGCAGTATGCCACATCCGGACCGCATGATCGGTGGGGCCCGTCAAATGTAATTTTGCTGGATTTGAATATAGTGCTCTGGTATAATTACCATCTGGGAGAAGCCATTGGTGCATATTATATCCAGGGTCATCGTGGGGTCTATATATGCCTAGATTTATTGCTGCTAGATATGCTGCCCAATAGTACCTCCGTACATCCGGCAGTCCTATAACACCGTCGTACCATCCCCTTAACTTTTGAGTCGCTATATGGGGCTCTCTCCCCTCCTACAGGGGCTCTCTCTGCTTCCTTTCAATGGCCTTGAAGTAATAAGTGCGAACCGGATACGCAAATTTTGTAATATATATAGAAAATGTGGTAGAGACATCCTCTTAAATAATGCGGCTCTGCCCAGTAAGGACAAAGGGAACTTCCAATGTTTGACATCGCTTCTGAGCCGCTGCAGCAGGCACAGGAGGTTCCGCTCATAATATAATGCAGGGTCTTTGGTGACATATATACCCAGGTACCAGAAACCCTCATATGCCTCCTCTATCACATAGTTTTGGGTGCGGGGGGGACTCTACCTCTACCTTACCGTATAGGATTAGTTTATTACTGTTTATGGTATAACCGCAATATTTCTCAAAATTGGTGAAAATGTGAAGTGCTCTATTTATCGAGGCTCTCAGTGAGGCCAAGAACAGCAGTATGTCATCGGCATACAATGAGATGCGATCCGACCATCTTAGGCCCCTCATGATGGGATCTCTCCGTATCCATAATGCCAGCGGCTTCAGCATCAGAGCGAAGAGCAACAGAGATAGGGGACAGCACTGCCTGGTTCCCCTCTAGAGGGTAAATGTTGGAGATTTTCGGTTGTTTACTACCACTTGTGCATGTGGCTCAGCATTTAAAAGTTGGATCCAGCTTAAACATTTGGGGCCAAATCCCATTCTTTTGAGGACTGCCTACATATATGGCCACTCGATAGTATTGAGTAGTGGCATCTAAGGACACCACTGCTGCATCTTCTCGCAATGCATCTGTTCTGCTTAGAACGCCGTGCAAACGTCGGAGGTTAAGAGAGGTATTTCTTGCTGGCATGAAACCTGACTGATCCAGGTGCACAAGTTTTGTAATGACTTGGAGCAGGCAGGTGGCCACAGCTTTGCCAAGATCTTGACCTCGACATTAAGCAGTGATATTGATCTATAAGATAAACATTTATTTTTAGGTTTACCACTCTTGTGGATGACCACGATGGTGGCGAGTCTTTGGTCGGCAGGAAGCTTCCCCTGCTCTTTCTAGAAGCATCTTGGTGAGGTGGGGCGCTATTTTACTAGGGGCTAGTTTGTACAAGTTAATGGGCAAACCATTGGGGCCCATCGCCTTTCCGGCTTGTAGGTCTCCTACGGCCCTCTCAACTTCCGTGATAGTGAGTTCGCTGTCTAGTGCCTCAAGATCGTCCGGTGATAGAGTTGGTAGTGGCATATAACAGGGACTCGACTCTTCTTCTGTGGAGGCCACGTGGGACTTATACATTTGCTTAAAATGGTTTGCAAACTAGTCAGCAATTTCCTGGTGGTCTCCAAACTGCCTGACTCGTTGTTTTTTCAGCAACTAGTCTGTTAGTTTGCTCTTTATGGTCCAGCCAGGCTAATCATTTCCCTACTTTATCCCCGGCTTCATGGATTCTACAGAGTGTAGCTCTGTGTTGGGCCTGTGCTGCGTCTGTGGCTCGATCTTTGTATTCTCTTATTATTATTTCTAATAAATGTTCATCTTCTTCCGAACACTCCCCTCGTGTCCTTCCTTCCAACTGTAGGATGTCAGCTTCCAACCTGGTGAGCTATGTGTTTTTCCCTTTCTAGGTTCCATCGATCAATGAGACCGTCTGTCCCCTGGCTACTGTTTTAAAGGCTTCCCAGAGCGTAAAGGCAGAGTCTACTGTGTCTTCATTTTCATGAAAGTAATGTTCAATTTCTTTTGTCATTTTAGCCTAAATTGCTGGGTTCCTCAGATAACACTGATTTATCGGAGCAATTCTTCTTGCTTGTTATTCTCCTACCGCCATCAGGGTCCCTATAGGGGAATGGTCCAGATACCCTTTGCCAAGAGGCGCGCCTCTTTAATCTGCCTCATCTGACCTGCCGGCAGGATAATGTAGACAGTCCTCGAGAGGGAGTTGTGGGCTCTGGAATGGAAAGTAAACTGCCTCTCAGCAGGGTGGAGAAGGCGCCATGCGTCAGCCAGCCCCATAGCTCCCATGAAACCATCAATCTGTGCTCGTGAGGGTGGCACCTCCCTCTGGGGACAACGATCTAATTGTCCTGATACTATTGAATTGAAGTCTCCTCCCATTACGAGCCACCCCTCAGGAAGGATGAACAGGAGATCTCCCATCTCCTTGAAGGCCAAGGCATGAAGGCCCGGCGGGACATATACTGACACCAATGTCAGTATATGTCAGTGAGTATTTTGCCCTCCCAGCTCCCCATGACTGCTACATATCTACCTTGTTTGTCAGTCCAAATCTGATCTACAGTCATCAGTGTGCCACAAGTTTATATCCCCATCTTGTCAAGGCCCCACATATATTTTATTTCAAATGCATCTCTTGCAGAAGGACTATGTCCGGTGAATGTCGTTTTATATACTGGAATACTATCCCCCTTTGTGAGCTTGTTACCCAAACCATTTACATTCCAGGACAACAGATTTCCTACTCAGGACAGGGCTAACCAGGTTTTGACAGGAATGGTCGTGGAGCTTGCACACGTAACATATTATGGACAACTGGACCACTGACCAGCTTCCTCAAAAGAACAACATCCTGGACCCGTCCCAGTCCGGGTTCCGCAGCAACCACAGCACGGAAACTGCCCTCTTCGCTGCCATCGGCGACATCAGGTTCCTGCTTGACAACGGAGAAACCGCAGCCCTCATCCTTCTGGACCTGTCAGCCGCTTTCGACACAGTCTGCCTTCACACAATAAGAGCACGCCTCCACGAAGCCGGAATCCAAGAGAAGGCCCTGGACTGGACCACCTCCTTCCTCTCCGTGAGAACCCAGAGCGTCCGCCTCCCCCCCTTCCACTCCGAAGCCACCAAGATCATCTGCGGCGTACCCCAAGGCTCATCCCTCAGCCCAACGCTGTTCAACGTCTACATGGCACCACTCACCCAACGACACGACCTAAACATCATCCCCTACGCCGACAACACCCAGCTGATCCTCTCGCTCACCTAGTACCCCCACACCGCCAAAACCAACCTCCATGAAGGAATGAAGGCTGTCGCCAACTGGATGAGGAAAAGCCGATTGAAGTTGAACTCGGACAAGACGAAGGTCCACATCCTCGGTTCCACCCCCTCAGCCTGGGACGACACCTGGTGGCCGACGGCACTAGGAACACCCCCTACACCCACCAACCACGCACGAATCCTAGGGTCATCCTCAACTCCACACTCTCCATGACGAAGCAGGTCAACTCCATCTCCTCCTCCTGATTCAACACCCTCCGCATGCTTAGCAGGATCTTCAAGATGTTCTCTACCGAAACAAGAAGGACGGTCACGCAGGCCCTCATCAGCAGTAGACTGGACTACGGCAACGCACTCTACACAGGAGCCCCGGCCCAACTCCTGAAACGGTTCCAACGCATCCGGAACGCCTCTGCACGCTTGATCCTCGAAATCCACCGCCGCAGCCACATCACACCCTACCTGAGAGACCTGCACTGGCTCCCCATCAACATGAGGATAACATTCAAGCTCCTCACCCACACACAAGGCACTCCACGACACTGGACCTGCGTACCTCAACAGCCGACTCAGCCTCTACACCCCCGCCCGCCAGCTCCGCTCCGCAGACCGCCCCCTCGCCACCGACCCCCGCATCCGAAGGGTTACCACCGGCGGCAGATCATTCTCCCACCTCGCCGCTAAGACGTGGAACACCCTACCCATCAGCCTACAGCAGACCGAAGACCTCCTAACCTTCAGGAGACTGTTTGATTGATTGTTATTTTAGCTTATTTTGTTGAATAGCAAAGATAGTGACCCTTACCACAATGGTTTTGATTACCAAGTAACCAGTTCCCAATTGAAGGACGTCCAGTAGATAATGCCTTTTGTAAATTGAATGAACTCTAGAATTTGTATTTCAATTGGAACATGTAATTGCAACATATGAATGTTTAATTCTCCCCTCATGCTCTCAAGGGATAATTTTGTGATGTGGCAGCAAGATCAACAGAATTGTTATCTTACTGGTATTATTTAGTTCTACCTGCTAAATGTTTAACACATTTCACATGCTCCCACAAGTTATATTGCTACGTAATAATAAGGCTGTGGCTTCACCTGAAAAATTGTTACTTTGGTCTTCCTATCCAACACTTGCTGCATAGTGAGACACTGCCTGGGGCCTTGCTGGAGACATATTGTGCACAAACCAAAATGGCACCTGATGCAAGTGAAACCATGTGTACAGCATTCAAAATTACCTAACACATGCCAGGCTTCCAGTTTCATGCCATTAATGGGTGCTGAATGAAAGTTTGATTCTTTTGCATACAGGCCGTGTTGAACCACTGCCCTCTGCAGACTTCAAAAGCCATGCAACACACAGCACCATTGGAAATTTGGTTGGCTACTCAAACAAGTTGGGCTGCCACACGCTATATGATGCACCAAGACACTCCCTATCCTTTCCTTTTTGGTTCCAACTGTTCTGCTCCATTCCTGCTTTTGGCCAATTGTATAAGTCGGGGAGAGGAGTTAGCCTAACGGCTAGGGCGGTCGTGCTCAAATCTGGGGAACTGGGTTCGAGTCTCGGCAACGACGCTGAACATCCTGTCATTCTGGGCAAATCACTTACGGCCATATGTAGGTAAATGGCATTTACCGAATCGTAAATACCGAATTTTACCGATTCAGTATTTACAAATCGGTAAATGCCATGTAAGTAATTATTCTGTAACAATTACCGAATCGGTAAGAATCGGTAATTACCGATTCGGTAATTACCGAATCGGTATTTGCCATTGATTCCTATGGGCCTTGAAGCCCATAGGATTCAATAGCTAATACCGATTCGGTAATTACCGAATCTGTAAAATTACCGATTTTACAAGGGGGACAGGGTGTCACTTTGACACCCTGTTGCACCCATGTTTCTGGCTTGTGTGCCATGTGACACACAGACATGCCCTTAGGGCATGTCTGTGTGTCACAGGGCACAGGTGTACATGCACAGATGTGCATGTACACAGGAATTCGTTATTTACCATGCAATAATATTTCATGGTAAATAACGAATTCCTAAGGGCCTGTGGCACTGTTTCCAGTGCCACCTACATCCCATATTACCGAATCTGTAAATTTACCGATTCGGTAATTTACAGATTCGGTAAATTTACCGATTCGGTAAATATACAGAATCGGTAATATTTTGGCCACCTACATCTGAAACTCAAAATACCGGTCGGTAACGGCCAAAATCGGCCGTTACTGACCGGTATTTGGCCACATACATATGGCCTTTGATCTCCCCGTGCCTAACAAAAAAATGAATGTGTCCTCCTGTAACGCAACTGGTACTATGTAAAGCGCTGTGATACCCGATTCGGATCAAGTTCGCGCTATATAAAACTCTGTAAAAAAAAAAAAAATCGTTCATGATATACTCCACTTAGAGAATGGTCCAATATAATATGTATTTAGGTTCTTACAGGAACAGCACATGGCTAAAGTTAGAGACCACCATGCAGGGAAGTCACTGTCACGCCACTTGCCCTTCTCGATCACTCCCTTTCCACATTGGGCACACATGCAGTCATTTAATTTACCATTCCATGTTTCATACTCGCATTCTAGCACACACCCATAAATACACATACCACACTCGCAGTAAGAATTTTATTGATTGACATATATAGTTGATTTCACTCCTCTAAATTAAGGAAACTTAAGACGCAGCAATAACATTTTTTGGTGAAATGTTGAATTTGAAACTGTTGCTGTTTGTGCAGTAGCTGGATTCACACAGGATGTCAATTTATAACTAGACTTCTCTTACCTTTTAAGATTTGAGAATTACATTTGTCAAGAGTGAAGATTTGGGCAGGTTATTTTTGGTTTGTAGGACATGAATAATTGATTGTTGATCTACTATATATAAATGGAATGGTTAGTGGAAGTATATCCCTCTCATCATTCTAAACATGTGCAATGTTTCCTCAGAAGAAGAACTTAAATAATGCCTCTCGACCCTGACCAGCCAAATGCAAATGAAGAAGAAACAAGTGAGTCGGAGATCCATAGCCAGAAGGAAAACCAGGACATGTCTGATGAATCGGTCCGAAAGCGGATAAGACAAAGTTCTCCAAGTCCACTTGGAAGGAATACACCTCAGGGTAAGTATAAGCCCATTTTAAACGGTTGCCATCAGGTTTTGTTCCAAAGTTACCATTAAGATGTACTGTGTTGAGAGAGGTTATAGAAACCAGAGAGCGAGCTGTTAATATTGCACCTGCTTACTTTTTAGTCTGCTTTTATAACAAACAACCTCTTTCTTTAAACTCTACACAGTGGTATATGCTCTCCCTCCAGGTCTTTCTGGGGCTCTGAAACAGAGGCACGGTTCAGTACCTGGGCTCCAACAGTATAAATGACAGCTATTCATGTGATTGTCATTTGATGCTGGTAAGGGTGCTTGTAGTCCTTGTGATCTGGTCCTAGGGGCCACTCCCCAAACAGCTATCTCTCACTTTGTTTTATCCTTCTGGATCTCAAACTCCCCTCCCATTTCTACATTTCTGCATTCAGTGTTCTCAACATTTATTTGAATTTATCTTTGTGGATAGGCCCAAGTGTCTTGAGCACTGGTGCTTGTGGACTCTCCTATAGGAAGTTGCCAGTCTTGTTTTCCCTCAGAACCTATAGGAAATTACTTGGGCAATCCCAAGGTGTTTTGTTTTTGTTCAAATTTGTTTTATTGATTATCATTGCTTTAAACACACCACAGTATTACCAACCTATTCCCAGGTGGCCGCCTCTTATACCTGCACCATACCGCCCCCCCAGCCTTGTTCGGGGAGCTGCTTGTACTACGTGGTAGTCCAATGCGTCCATGAGAGCGAGTAGTGGTAGAACTTTTACTAATGAAGCACGCAATTACCCCCAACAACAAACAACCCCCCGACCCTTCCCCCTTGTTTTCCCCAAACCCCCCTCTCCGGTGTGTCACCCCTTCCTCCTTGGCGTATCACAAAGAGCCTACTGATGTGGAAGCTAACGCGAGGAGCTGGACCCCTTGGCAAATTCACCTGGACTTACCTCTGCTCCCGTTTTGGTTGCATGGCTCGACTCACATGGCTTCACCTCCCTTAATGTTGCTGTGCAGTATCAAGCAGGTGTGCGGCTGAATTGTGAGTAGGGTCTCAGTAAGGGCAATCAAGCATTTGTGCCACTGTCCTTCACTAAGTGCATTATGTAGGTTTCGCTTTAGAAAGCTTGGGTATCAAGATTGTGGCAATAAAGATCACTGTGCATATGATGCCTCTTAAATCAATGTCCTTTACCCAACACTTGAAGACCTGATACGAAAGGATGAAGTCCATATCATAAGCAACTTCATCAACCATGTACAGGCCCAGAAAAGGTCTATGCTCTGGATTTGCTTACACTGAGCAGCCTATAGAACATACAATTAAGTCAGAAAATGTACTAGGTATTTTATGAGCAGCAGGCGGTGCAGCTCCGAATCATTCAGAGCCATTGCTCTGCTTTTCCAAGTTTGTGCTGTAGACAGCACAGTTTGAGGACAAACAGGTGTATGGAACAGTACTGAGCCTGCATACTGAAGTGGAACATGTTCATGATACTGACCCAAATCACCAGGTTCCATTTTCATCCGTACTGCCTCCATGTCAAATTGAAGCTTGAAAGCTATGGTTCTGAAACAAGGCCTGACATTTGACAAATGTTCCTGTACCATCATATTGAGCTGTGCTTGTTCTCTTGCCTTAGACAGAAAATGTACTAGAACAATGAAAGATGCATAGAACAGAAGTGTAACGTGCCTTGGGTAACGTATGCCTTGAAGGAGCCCCCTGCTCCCACTGCTTTCAAATAAACAAGTTCTTAGTGGTCTGTATGCTGACTTTAAAATAAACTCAAAATCCCACAAACATGGCACAATAATGTAAAATAAACGTCATTCCTGGCGTGAAGTGCACAGGCAAACAACTCAAGGCATCTTGCAGATCATAAAATGTCATGACTACCTCAGCTGTTTCTTTCTATAGCCAGCACATCCCTGTATCTAACAGTATGCACATTAATTCCTTAGTGTACTTCTCCCCTATGACCATGTAGAGCAGGAGAATACTCTGATCGACCCCGGCTTACACATTTATTAGCTAAGATCTTTCTGGAATCTAGAGTCAAAGACCAAGGCAGTGCGAAACTGACTTGCAATAAAGCAGCATAAATCAACCCACAATGAATATCACATGTCCCCAGTAGAAAATCTTCATTCAGTCAGTTTTTGAAGAAGAGAGCATCAGGAAGGTGTGTTAAATACACACCATTAACTTTTTATCTGCTGCAATCAAACATTAACTAGGTACAACTATATGTTCATGCACATTTTGGACATGGTATGGGACTGGACTGCTACACAGAGGAGTTTCAGTGCAGCAAAGTGGACCTGGCAGGGAGGTGAGAAAAATAATGAAATGGTACTTAGAAGAACAAATTCAAGGAAAAGGTGCAGAGAGTGATTTAGGAGCAGGAACGACGGAAGGAAGAATTGCATTATGGATAGACGAAGAAAGAAAATAAAAGGCCAATTTTTTAAACACTGGAAAAATACCATCCTCATATCTCAAGTAACTATAATCCGTGCCCTTCGATAAATATAACTCGCACCCCTGCCATGCTCAGTTTTTTCCTCAATAATTTCACTGCAAATGTTGCAGTAATATTATCAATGATGTCACAGAAGATGTCATGAGTGATGTAATATGTGGTGTAATTAGCAGTGCATGCCTAGGGCACGAGTTATGGTTACTTGTGATAACTATAACTGCTGAATTTCTGTGGTTTAGTGTGTGTAAAATCTGAACCTAAATCGAACGTCCTTATAACCTTTGTTTTTTCTGTGGATTTCTAATGTTTTATTAATTCTATTTCCTAACTATAATGTCCCTGTAACATTTGTTTTTTTCAGTGAATTCCTACAGTTTTTTTTAATGCTATTTCCTTGCTATAATGTCCCTCTAACCTTTGGTTGTGTGGATGTGTGAGTGTGTGGTTGGTGTGTGAGTGGGTGTGTTCGTACTTGTGTGGGTCTGTGAATTGGTGTGTGAATGGTTCTCTGTATCTGTAAGTGGGTGTGAGAGTTGATGTATGGGTGTGTGAATGGAGGCTCAAGTTGTTTTCTGGTTCTCTGAATGGGTGTGTGAGGGGCTCTATGGGTATGTGAGTGGTTGTGTGGGAGTGTAAGTGTCTGTGTGAGTATGTGCTGGGTGTGTGAGTGGGTGTGTAAGTGGATGTATGGATCTGTTAGTAGATTAGTGGTTGTCTTTGTCTGTAAGTGGGTGTGTGAGTGGCTGTATGAGTGTAAATGGGTGTGAATGGGTATCTGAGTGCGTGTGTAGGTGGGCTTCTAGATCTCTGAGTGGGTGTGTGAGTAGCTGCATGGGTATATGAGTGGCTGTGTGGGTCTGTGATTAGGTGTGTGAGTGATTCTCTGAGTCTCTAAGTTGATGTGTCAGTGACTGGATGAGTGGCTTTATGGATGTGTGAGTGGTTTTCTGGGTCTCTGAGTGGGTGGGTGAGTGGGTATGTGAATGGATGTGTGAATGGGTGGGTAAGTGGCTGTGTGGGTCTGTGAATGAGTGTGTAAGTGACTGTATGGATGTGTACATGGCTGTGTGAGTGCGGGTGTGAATGCCTGTGTGGGTCTGTGAATGGGTGTGTGAGTGGTTCTCTGGGTCTCTGGATGTATGATTGACTGCATGGGTCCATAAAGGAGCCATGCTGAGCACTGCATGGTTCCACAGATCCTGTGCACACAAACACAAAATGTTGTCCACAATTTCTTCAGCATGAGGGGTCCCTCACACACCCCTCCATCAATCCTTCAATCCTATTTCTACTTTATTCCCTCCCCCATCCCTGGGAACCATGTTCCAATTCACATAATGGCTGCAGCAACTTTTCTCTCAGGCTGCGGTCAGCCAATCATGGCATTGCGGTTGGTGCATTGATCCGCGGATCCTCATCGGTGGCTCTACGTCTCTGGCTATATATAAATCTTTTTCTTTAAAAACTCCAAAACTACTGAACAGATTTACACTAAATTACAAAAAGCACTCTTTCTGGACCAAGATGTAGCTTTCTGACTAATTTGGAGCAATTCCATTCAGTGGTTCGTGATGTAGCCGTGTCTAAAATCCCTATGGAAAATTTCATAGGGAAAACATGTTATGGAGCCTTCATTTTCTGAGCCCCCACGTAATATCCCTTTCACATTACTTATTATACTTACATCCATGGTAAAGACACGCATTGTATTGTCATACATCCGACTAAATACTTTGAAGCTCTGATCCCATCGAGAGGGAGTTTTCCGGATAAGAGTGTTGAGACTGTTTATTCAGTGTTCTACTTGCTGCCTCTGTGGTCAAACCCAATTCGTGGAAATGTTTCATTGTGTTGAAGTACTGTCCTCACACTGTGTATACCCATGGTATCTGGTACCCAGAATTAAAGGCCGCCATATCTGTTTGCGTTGGTGCAAATTGAAAACCTTGTAGGACTACTTTTAGACTTCATTAGTGCTAAATGGAGTTTGTTTGGTTGCTGATGCAGAAGTTGAGAGCCTGCGTAGTTGCTGAAAGAATTTAGTTGTGAACTTGTAATATGTCTGTAACCACTACCCTTAGAAACGTGAACTCAAAGGGAAATCCTTGTGTCTTGGCGATATAGATACCAGTATTTGTTTTTGCAGTGTCTCTATCTACCCCTTATTGGTCGCCTGTTACAGAGAGGCTGAATTAATTGAAAAGGATCTTCTCAAGATTGGTAGTCATCCGACTGGCAGTGCCTTCTATCTTTCAAGGTTAACTGTGGGTTATGGATGTACAAATGCAAACAAAACTGAAGGACTCAGGTCAGATTGTCCTGCAAATCGTAGTAAAAAGAGAATCTGGTTGCTGTGTCTTCCCGTCTACCTACTGTTGCCAGCTACCGACATCATTTCCTCCCCTTTAATATTCTGAGTGGTATAGGTGAAGTTATGAAGTGGGGGAATGAATGGTGCTGCTACTGCTTTCAGTACTTGTGTGTTTTTTCATATTAAGCAGTAGCTTTGGATTTCTTGAACCGCTCTGTATGCGACTTCAGAATAGGCTGGCAAATCATTCAGTTAAAAAAAGTGAAATATGATTATTTTTTAAAATTTTATTGGCCCAGTGTAACTGTGTCAAAGAACTAGGGAGTCCAGGTCTTGTAGCTGTATGGAGTGTTAACGGTGCATTTACGTTAGTCTCATATAAGTCTGAAATGGGCTTCCAAGACAAAACATCTCATTCTAAATAGGGGCCAAACTCTTTATGTATGCCTACAAGGTGCAGTCAGGTTGGAGAAATAGGCTCCACAGATGGATTAGATTTCATCATTGGCAGTTTTTCATTTACTTTTTGACACTTATTTCCTGGCTTCTCCTGTGACTCACATTTTGGAGTAAGGTAAGGTCATGATTGGTCAGTGTGTTTTTTTTTTAAATAACTGCGTTTTGTTATAAAACAGTAGATATAGCCATAGTTTGAGCTCACTAAGGGCATTGTCTTCCTTTCTACGGATTTGAAATTGTTATTTTGACAGTCATTTGACTGATATACTTGCTTTCCATTCCACGAACCATGACCTCACTAACTCTGAATTATGGTTATCCTTTATGTCGATATATTACTATTTGTAACATTCAGTAATGAACGTAATGTATCACTAATTATGTTTACCTGTACAGCAAGTCCCCCTCGATTTGTGTCTCTGGAGGAACTCATGGAAACAACAAAAGGTGTCACTAAAATGGCGTTAGCCCACGAGATTGTAGTAAACGGAGACTTCAAGATTAAGCAGCCTGAACTTCCAGAAGGGAGGTAAGGTATATTTTATTTCAAGGCAACCTCAGTAGAACAAATTCAGTGTCGGCTTCCTGTTTTTAGTACAGTACCTCTTATGGAATAAATGCGTCATTTTTAAAGATGACATAGAAATATTTATTTCAACTTGGAACAAGCAGTTGCCGTGTACCATGTTATACAGCATTATGTGCAAGTGAAGTTGTTTTTTTTAAAATTCATTCTCTCTGATCCTCTAGTCTTTGTGACATCCTACATTAGCGTTATCCTAGTCCGGTTGGTCAGACAGCTATGACCAGTTGGTCCTTTTATCCCTGAGCTATGGACTACTTCAAGCTCTAGGTTTTGCCATCTGTCATGGACTTACTTGTGGCACTATTGCTTTGCATTATCCTTAGCCAGAGAAGGACTGATTGGTGCCCCATTACTAGCTCTCACATCTGTTCATCATGGCTTTTCAGCTCACTTATTTTACTTCCACTCCTTGAGACCTCTGAGGCTACAAGTTGGGTGGTTAGCAGCATGTAACAAAAAATCAAAATAATGAAATAACTATCATTCCAAGTTCCGTAACTCAGGCCAGGAATCAATCTATCAAGAGTACTCCGTGTGACCTTTTCAAGTATTGGGCCAAGGATTTGGAATTTGGTTGCTACTGGTGTCTCGCAATAACAGATTTCCCAATATTTTAAGTCTGTACAATTGTGATTTCTTCTGTTCTTTCTGTAGTGTTTCACCTTCTGTCTTAATCAGTGTAGCAAACTGCAAGGAGTAACCTGGAAGACCGGAATAAGAGGTGTCCTTTGATGACCCAACCCCTCTCCTTTTGCAGGAGTAATAGAGTTCTGGTTGTTATGCCATTCAAGCGCATATGTCAAGCCATATCAACTCATGGCTGGAGAGAGCGTAGATGTAATACACTGGGAAATCTGTACCTGGGGGACACCGTCCTCACTTTTGCAGAAGCACCGGGGGCCTTCTGGGTAAGAATAGGCTAGTTTCTCCAATATACCAAACTGCCTAACAGAGCCAGGGATAAGGACTGGATTTCAGAGGGCACCTAGAACTTCATTCACACTGGAGGGCATGCAGGAAGAATATATGTCGATACACCGCAATGCAAAATGATGCATACTTTTACCACAAAGTTATTAGTGCGCAAGTACCATTACAACGCAATGTTTTCTACACATACCATTAAGAGAGGGGTACACAATGGTTTCATAGCTGTAGGGGACCCTGAAAGCAGGTGGGAGCAGGACCCTACTGTGGGTAAGACAACAATGGGAGGAAGAGCCCCTCAAAGATAAGTAATGGGAGATGACTTGTTTCCAGGTCAAGTAAGCATTCACCATTGCAAGATTGAACCTGTCAATACTTTCAGTATCTACATCGAACCTATGCAAAATGTTTGATTTTGACACACCATACATATGTTAATTTTAACACATTTTTAAAACAATTCAAAAATAGCACTGAATCAACATTTCTAATATTAATTCAGAATATTATTGTAACCATGCTTTAATTTATTTTTTACCAATTGAGCTTTATCTCCTTAGTACAACTTTACAATGAAATAAAACAAAAATCATAACATAAGGTTAAAAAAATAGAATGAATATCTTTATATTTTAGAAGAAGATATTCCTTAATCTCATTGCCCATTTCTTATACAGTGACATTTTGCTATATTAAATATTGATATCAAAATGCTTGTAACTAATTACCAAATTAGAAAAGAAAATGCGCATTTAGAACAGTTGATGTATTCAAGCAAAAGTGGTACTTTAGATAGTTCCTTGCTAGTGCTTGTCACCAGGAAGAGACAACAAGTTATATACAGTTAATTAAGTTACCCTGGCCGAAATCCGAATCAGATTGTTTTAGAACATGCTGTGACCAGCCCAGGCTGAGTTTTTGAATTTAGTAGTATTTGCATTCCAAATCCACTTCTTCTGTGTCTGTATACCTGATGAATGAGTATTCTATGCTAAATGATCACAGACATGAGGGTGATTTGGAATCTAATAGGAATTTTAGTAAGCAAGGTACACACATTTTACATCCACACTAGAACTCAATGATTTATATATCCTATTTTAGTAGTATTTATTGTATTTGTCTAGCTGAGTTCTGTCAGCCATAGGAACTGGAGTTGTCAAATGTGTGCAGACGTGCTTGTTCCAGACAAAAAGAAGTATTGCGGGGAACCTCTAGAAATGTGTGCATCACAGGCAGCTGTTGTGTGGTTTGTTTTGTAGATCCTTGGCAGTTCTTGACAATATCCTTGTTGGTGTGTTCGAACCTCTTGTACTGTTGTGCTCCAGTTGGATAAACAAGCTAAATGTATCAGTCAACACCTACTACAGGAGAGAAGAATGGTAGCTACACTCCACAAACTAAATGTCCAGTCAGAACCTTCACATTCAGAAAGAATAGGTCTTGATTTAATGGTAGCAGATGTTCAGCTGTTACATTTAAGACCACCTCAATATCACAGAAGTTCCTAACACCTTCTTGGATGGTGAAACAACTCCTACCTGATTTAGAGCGCTTGCACTGAGTAACATTGGGATCTATTGTACAGTGTTATTGTGTTTGCTCCAGATCGATAGCTCTCAGTGATTAAACAATGTTTGTGGTCATATATGTTGGGTGGATGTCCATATTACAGTGGGCATGTGAGCATATTATCATCTGTATATTAGACTATGATATTGATTTTGTGGATGTGTGATGATGGGTGTGTTATTTGTTAGCATATTATGTATGTATAATGTTGGTGTTGGCATATGATGGGTTGTGTGTTGGTGTATGATTTTGCTTGTGTGGACGCGCGAAGGTGTGTGCATTTGCACTTGATGGTTGGTGTGTCTGCGTATCAGCACAAGAGTACTTGTAAGGATGTATGGTATTGGATGTTTGTGGACATCTAACGTATCTTATGTTGATTATGGATCTCCTAATTTGATGGTCTTTATGTAACTGGATGGCAATGCATTTGCTGGCCTATAACAGTGAATGTGTTGGAGAATGATTGTGTTGGCAAATGATGTGGGTAAATTGTTTGGTGTATGACATTAATTGCTTACATGTATTTGGTGGGTATATTGACCCATAATGATGGGGGTGTGCATTTATGGGTGGGTGAGTAGATGTATGATATTGGTTGTGTGAACCTGTGATGGTGGATGCCTTGGCGTATAACAATATGTTTGGTGAAGTATTATAATGAGTTAGTTGGTATATGACACTCTGAGTGTTGGACTGTGATGGTGGATGTGCTGACATATGAAGTAGATTTTGTTTATGTATAATGGTTTGTTTGTTGGCCTATGGTGATGTTTGGTGGTGGATGTATTAGGATGTGGATATATGAGGTGGGTGAGTGCATCATACCGGTGGTGTGGGTGTATGATTTCTCCGATTGGATCTCCAACAGCGATGACACAATCGCCTTCATGAAATCGTCCAGCACCAATGATTTAACAAGCATGCTAGCTGGTTTACCCTCGAACTCCGGGTCATCAAATGTGAGGCCGGGCTGTGCTTAGCCCACCTGGTGCAAACCGGCAGGTACAGCCTCTTCATAAATATGCAGGTTTATCGACTCACTTATTGTATTGTATTGTAATTGCATTTATATAGCGCTTACTACCCCTGACGAGGCGTCGAACCGCTTTTTCAGTGAGTAGCACGCTACTCCGGGACCCATAGAGGATTAGTGTTGAATTAGTATAGTGAAACATGCAAGTACATTTTAAGTGATGGATAGGTTAGTCAGTTATTTGGATTTGGAATGATAGCAGAAGGATAGAGGAGGAAAAAGGTTTGTATTTATATAGCGCTTGTTACCCCTGATGTGGTGTTGACGCCCGCTATTCAGGAAGCCCGTAAAGGATTAGTGGTGAATTAATATGGTGTAATATGAAGTAATTTCATTGGTGGATATTAGTCAGTTATTTGGAGTGAGAAGGATAGCGGAGGGATAAAAGAGGAAGAAAGGTTTGCATTCATATAGCACTTGTTACCCCAGATGGGTGTTGAAGCGCTTTTCTGGCGAGTAGCACGCCACTCCGGAACCCATGTAGGATTAGTGTTGAAAATTAGTATAGTAAAATATGAAGTAATTTGAGTAGTGGATATGTTATTCAGTTATTTGGATAGAGAAGAGTAGGTGGCGGGATAGAAGAGGGAAAGAGGTTTGTATTAATTTAGCGCCTGCTACCCCCGATTGGATTTTGAAGCGCAAGTAGCACGCTACACTGAAGCCCATCAGGATTAATATTAAATTAGTATGGTGAAACATGAAAGTAATTTTAGCGGTGGATATGTTAGTCAGTCAGTTAATTGCATTGAGAAGGGTTGGGGAGGGGTAGAAAAGAGGAAAGAGTTTAGAAAGGTTTGTTTTAGGGGATCGGTATAGTAAAAGAGGTGTCAGATGATGCAAGGAGGGGTAGAGTAGGAGAGAGTCTAGATAGGGTTGTTTTAGGGATCATAGTAGTGGTATGAGGTTTGGGATAAATGAGAGAGTGGATGTAGAGGATATATTGATAGATGTATAGGCTGAGAAATAGGGTAGTGCATTTGAAATGCTAAATTAGAAGAAAGTGATAAATATATAGACCCATAAGAACATTGAAAGTATATAGATGCATAAAGGAAGGAAGTATATTGGTCAGCATTTCTGGCCCTGGTCAGTCTCGAAGAGGCTCAAACAGGCAACTGCCCTTATCCTCTCCGCCCTTAACAGGCTCAGGCAACTGCCCTTGTCCTCTCCGCCCTTAGCCTCAACGCCCGGGCTGAGACACCCTAACCCTGGCCTTTTATAGCCCTAGTAATCAGGTGACCCCTTCAGCCAACGTGAACCCTAGCCCTAACACTATCCAATCACAACACTAGCCCTAAAATCTAGAACCAATAGGGGACCAGGACATTACAGCCAATCTTAGCCCTAGTCCAGGCACCCAATCAGTTAAACAACCCTGATCTCTAAGTCCAATAGAGGCCTAAGCCCTACCAATAGTCCCAAACCAAGTCCACGCAACCAATGGCACAGGAAGCCCTAGTCCTTACTTCCAATAGAAAACCCTACTCTTAGTCCCACAACTAGTCCAGCAACCAATCACACCAGAAGCCCTAATCACTACTTCCAATTAACCCTAGCCCTAGTCCCACTCTATTCCCAACAACCAATAACATAGGAAGCCCTAGTCCCCACTTCCAATAGAAATCCTAACCCTAGCCCTAGTCCCAACCCTACATTGATTGAATCACAGACCCATAAACCAACCAGAACCCTCAAATACCCAACCAATGAGGACACTAACCCTAATCCAATAGAAACACCAGATACAACCAACAATCAGTGTACACATGTACCAACCACTAGCAGACCATATAAGGTCCTAGCGACCTCGAACAAGTTTTGCTGGCCAGGGAGTTGTAAGCTGCTTCTCCTGTTCATAATCTCCTAGGAGACAGACAAGCTCAATCCACACTTTGGACTTCTGCAGATAAAGGCCTCACTAACTTGAAATCTAACAATAATGTTTGAATAAAACTTTACTCCCTCTCCTGGCCAAAAAACGAAGTGCACAGTCCCTAATAAACACAGTTTAAACAGCTCACTAAAGCACCCTCTGATGTAGAATATCCCTGTTGCTGGGGGAGGGGAGGGGGCATGGGGGCTGGTTTCACTGGCTTGTGAACACAAAAGGTGGCTGGGGCTGCACTGTTTTAACATACAGGTCTTAGCACAGAGCAAAGGAGAAATTTGGAGGGAAAACTGAATTGTCACCAGGAGTGAGAGGGATAAACTACAGAGTTTGGACTGCAAATCCCACAATTCAACACGTTAAATGGAAGCAATCATGGGCAGGGAAAACCAGAAGTTTAAAACAGGTGATAAAATATACAATCACAGGCAGGTAAAACTACAATTTTAAACTGTAACATCCACAGGCAAAGACAGTAATCATAGAAAGGGAAAATCGTTTTTTTAACAACTTTTGTTTTGGGGAAGAGACCGCACTAGTCTGTCTCCTTACCACTTCCTGGACTCTGCTCACTGCAATCTGGGGCACAGGTAGCATGTGTTCTGGAAGAGGTTATCTGAGTGGTGCCCCAACTTTCCAAGAGGTACTCTTTAAAACCTCTTTTGGAGGGGTAGGCATACACTATTTTCCCCCATTTCCAAGGGGGTCTCTGGTGCACAATGGTGAAAGATTTCCCATGATAAAGTTAGCAAAAAGCATGTCTTATCTTGGAAGTAGGGTATTAGAACAGGGTGAAAGTAATAGACAGACTAGGGTGTGAGAAGGAGTGCAACTGGGCCTAGGTGGGTAGTGGCAGGGGTAGCATCTCTGGTAAAGAAAAAATGTAGTTAAGGAGGGAGGGAAACATATGAAGCATTGAAGAAGGAAAAGAAGGGGAGTGTAGAATGAGTTCCTCTCTACAATTAATGTATGTATGTGATCCTGAGCAAGCAGAGAGAAGGGACTATTTTTCAACAAAAATGGCTTTCATCACAATGAGATCGACATCATGGGAATGCCATTCATTAAAAAAACATAGAAGAAACAGGTTATTGGCGAAAGAGTCCCCAGTACAGGTTTCCTTAATTCGGTTTTCCTTCAGAATCGCGTACAACTCCTAGTGGAAGAGAGCTTGCTTTTTGATACGGAGGTTGTTGATTCACATTGTTAGTGCATGCTCACAAGTTAGCATTAGCACTATTCAACATGCAGAGTAGGTTTCAGCACTACAAGCAAATATAAACCTTTGTTCCTCAACTACCTGTGCCTTGGTAAAAGCCTCAAACTCCAGTGTGGATTTCATGTGTTTGTTTATATTTAGGGAAAGGTGTTTCAGTAACCCATTTTAAATAAATGGATTCCTGCAGTCTCTATCAGGAGTGATCGTGCCCCACTAGACAGTATCTTTAGGTAAGATGTAGGAAGAGCATGTATACAGCGGACATGAAAAAGGTACTTTAAATAAAGTATTTGCAAACCTAGCAGACTTATTTCCTAAGGACAAAATATTATTTCACAAAAGTCTCTACTTTAGGGACTTGAATGAAAGACTATGAAGATGTATTTATGGTATAGGGGTAAAAAAACAATATGCCCTCTTTGCCATAAAATTGAGGCTGGCGGTGATTTGTTTTTTTTATGCATTAGTTGCGATTGTTTGGTGGACTGACGCATACACTGAAAGAAATTGTGTAGCCAGAAAGCCACAGGTTCATATTTCTACTGGTCCAATTCAGCCTCTCTTCCTTAGGACAATGAAAGTAGTACTAATAAGTTGGAAGCTAAAGCCCTATGTTAGTCAGAAGCAAGCACTTTGATGCTAATTTTACTGTCTCCTGAACACTGGAAAAATGATTCAAAACAAAATAACCGAATGGATTTTTACCAGACCACGTCAAGTCACAGAATCGGAGGCAAGCCCTCCATCAGGGAGGAGGAGCGCCGCCCCCCCCTTTACCACCACCCTCAAATAAACGATAATAAAATAGGTTTTAAACCAGTTTTCTTGTATTATTTTAATCCCCCTGGACCCGACCCTAGGACTCTGACGTGTCTTAGTGGCGGGTCCAGCGGAATGACACTGCTGGTGGAGGAGTGGAAGTACACTGTTACAGTGCACAGCTCATGGGTTTGGCCGGCTGTCTCAGGCTGGCCAAACTGTCACGCGCACTGAAGCTCTCTCCAGCCCCAGCGCTAGTTGACAACTCTCAGGCCAATCCTGATGCTGCTTTCATGCAGCCTCAGGATTGGTCGCAGTGCAGTCTGGACGCATGTGCCCAGAAGAAGGAAGAGCGCAATGTGGCGGGCAGCGGCGTTCAGGTAAGTAATTTTTTATTTTTTTTTTGGTCCCTGTACTCCCTCCCCCCTCCCTACTCAAGCCTGCCTTGCCACTTTGGAGGGGGATGGGCCGCTACTGCACAGAATGACTGAATTAAGGATACAAAGGAATTTGTACAGGATTATGAGTAGAGGGTACAGGCTACCGAGTTAAATTATTAATATGTGCTGCAGGACTATGGGTACAGTGTTCACGGACGAGAATGCATGGTTAAGGTACACGATTAAGTATTAATACTACACGGTTAAAGGTACAGGTTAAGAGCACGAGGTAGATGGTTATGGCTGCTGGGTTAAGGAAACAGTGTTAAGCATAAAAAGTATGCATTTTATAGGATAACATTCTTCAATAGAAGACAAAAATGCTGAAGCTTTTCCTGCTTGAAGCAGCTTAAGTTTTTGCACCAAGGTCTGATGGAGATTCCAGCACTTGTGAAGTGAACGTATGTGTCAACAGTCTGAGAAACAGCGTGGGTACCAGAAGCAAACTTTAAATAGCTGCAAGCGAAGAGTGGACATTAGCCGGTATTCAGAGGGAAGCACACAGTGTGATTTTAATATCCCCTGGTGGAGTGCAAATGTAACCAGCATTTGAGTTTAACCTGGGCCTAATCAATCAGAAATCTATCTCACATATCATTGATGATTGTTTTAAGGTTGGCGGGTGTTTGTTTTATGACAGAGTGTACTCCATCAAGAACTTTTCTTAAATTCAGGTGGCGTCTTTTCTGTTTGTTTTTTTAACTGCTTGACTGCTAGGGCTTACCCCAGTGGTGCGAAGCCTTTTTCTGAATATTATGGGTAACTTACGTTTAAACATTCATAAAAAGAATTCAGCAATATAAATCCACACCAAATTTGCATCCTTTTTTCCCAACATGCTGGGGATTCTAAAGGTACCCATGGGTTGCAGATTTCCTCTCCAGAGAATCGAGAAAATAGCCAAACCTAACTAAATTTTGTTTTTGTGGGACTAAAGGGGAAAAAAGTGCTCTGCAAAAATGGCATCATAAAAAGGTTTGCTATGCTAGGATCACCATCTTCCCAACTTTCAAGAACAAGCAAATGTGTCTCAATCTTTTTTTGTAAACACTGTTTTTACTTTTTCTAAGAGGTAGTCATTTTTCCCTAATTTTTGTGGTTTTAACCGACTTACACTTCATGGTTAAAATGGGTGTGAAACCTATGGGCAGACAACATTTTAAATTCGGCAGGAGGTCATTTGTATAGATTCCTCAAGATTTTTCCAAATAAACTAACTGTTTAAATGGAAACATAATGAAAATGAGAGGTTTTCATATGTAACTTCTTGTCACAGTGGCCAATTTACAAAAGCAATATACCGTTACATCTGACACACTTCTAGTCATGGGGATATGTAGGGGTTGTAGAGTCTCTCCAAAAACATGCAATACCTAGAGCCAACAACAGAGCTGCACCTTACAATACATTTTTCATTGTGTGCGGGATTAGCAATTGATATGGTAAATATAAAGAATAAAGAGGGGGTACGAAAAAACCCAAGTATTTCTAAAATGTAGGGAATTTTGGAAAATGTATTCTTTCACGCTGGATTTAAAAGCTTCAAATGCAGAGAAATCCAGTTGGTAATAACACATGTTCTACTATTCTCTGTTCTCACACATCTCCCGATACAAATGGTACCCGACTTGTGTGGCTGTGCTTAGCTTCTGCAACACAGTATGCCCCAAAACGTGACCTGGGGACATCACACTACATCCAGCAAAATCAGCCCTTTTTTTGCAGTTTGGGTAGCTGTGGTCAAGAGGCCCTCCGGGCTAACCGGCACCCAGAGAAAGCTACCAAACCCAGACCCATTTGAAAAATCGACACCCGGGGTAGTCCAGGGTGTGTTTGCTTGGATCTCATAAGATGTGTTTTTTACCAAGAAACCCTTGAAAACCTGAAACTTTGGCTAAAGGAATACCCTTTCCTCCTGTTTCGGTGAGAGAAAGTGTTGAAATCTGCGAAGATCCACAAATTTCCTACCACCCAGCATTCCCACATTTCCCAATTAAAAGCAGAACCCCACTTGTGTGGCAGTGGGCTTAGCACCTGCAACAGAAGAGGGCCCATAAACGCACCATGAACACATCGAATCTTTCCTTTGAAGACCAACCTATTTTGCCATCAACCAAAATTAGACATTCATAGGAGTACCGGACGGTGTGACTTGCATGGCTCTCACAAGGTTTTTTGTTCCCCAAAAAACCCATGCAAACTTCCAACTTTTCCTAAAACACACATTTTCCTAACATTTGCTTGTGTTTGCAATCTGTGGACATCGAAAAATTTCCTACCAGCCAGTGTTCCCACCTTTCTCCCGATAAAAATGGTACCCCACTTTTGTAAGTGTCCCTAGCACCTGTGAATGAAATGAGCATAAAACATCAGCAATAAGGATAGGTACGGTAATCTAGTCAGGGCTTGACTGCCAACTAGGGAAACCTACAAAACTGAGATATTTAAAAACAAAAATACTCTAGACACCCACAGGGACTCTCATTTAGCCTGTTTTTTTCCATTCGTGTTGCAGGCACTAGGCCCAGCCACCCAAGTGGAGCTTTTACCACAACAAGTGGGGAAACACTGGAGTTTTGTGTATTCCAGATGGGTACCTCACTGAAATGAAAGGAAATTGCGTGATTTTAGGCAAACCTTCAGGTTTGTAGGGCATTGTGGGTAAGAAAACATCTGAAACCCCACACAAGCAATACCTGGATTCCACTCAATTTTTAGTTTTTAGAAACATCTGGGTTTTCTAGGTGTGTCCTGAAAAATACAGCCCTTCAGTAAGGCGAGTGGGACAATATTGGTATTTAGCTGCACTGTGCTGGCCCATATGTAAACACTACATCCAAAATAATCGAAATGTCCTCTTCTTGCCATTAGGATGAGAATGCTTTATTCCCCAGGGGAGCAGAAAGACTGTTGATGCTTTAGGGGTGAGGGTGGAACCTGATGCCAGAAAGGGCCAGACCCTACCCCATGATTTCATCAATCAATCAATCAAAGCATTTATAAAGCGCACTACTCACCCGTGAGGGTCTCAAGGCACTGGGGGGGGGGGGGGCGCTGCTGCTCGAATAGCCACGTCTTGAGGTGCTTCCTGAAGCAGAGATGGTCCTGGGTCAGTCGTAGATGAGTGGGGAGGGAGTTCCCAGTCTTCGATGCCAGGTAGGAGAATGATCTTCCTCCGGAGGTGGTTCTGCGGATTCGTGGGACGATGGCGAGGGCGAGGCTGGTGGAGCGAAGCTGGCGGGTGGGGGTGTAGAACGAGAGTCGGCTGTTGAGGTAGTCGGGCCCATGTGGTGGAGCGCTTTGTGTGCTGGGGTGAGCAGTCTGAACGTGATCCTTTTGTTGACGGGAGCCAGTGGAGGTTTCTTAGGTGGGTGGATATGTGGCTGTGACGAGGGATGTTGAGGATGAGACGTGCGGAGGCGTTTTGTATGTGCTGGAGCCGAGTCTGCAGTTTGGCGGTGGTTCCTGCGTATAGGGCGTTCCCGTAGTCCAGTCGGCTGGTGACAAGGGCCTGGGTGACTGTTCTTCTGGTTTCGGTGGGGATCCATCGGAAGATCTTTCGGAGCATTCGCAGCGTGTTGAAGCATGAGGATGAGACGGCGTTTACTTGTTTGGTCATCGAGAGGGAGGAGTCCAGGATGAAACCCAGGTTGCGTGCGTGGTCCGTGGGTGTTGGTGCGGTTCCCAGCGCCGAGGGCCACCATGAGTCGTCCCAGGCACATGGGGATTGTCCGAGGATGAGGACCTCCGTCTTGTCTGAGTTGAGCTTGAGACGGCTGCGCTTCATCCAGTCTGCTACCTCCTTCATTCCTTCCTGGAAGTTGGTTTTGGCTGTGGCTGGATCCTTGGTGACGGAGAGTATCAGATGGGATGGAAGTTCTTGAGGTCCTTGGGGTCTGCTGTGGGTTTCTTCAGGAGGGCGTTGATCTCTGCGTGCTTCCAGCTCTCAGGGAAGGTTCCTGACATGAAGGAGCTGTTTATGATGCTCCGCAGGTGGGGTGCGATGGTGGTGCCGGCTTTGTTGAAGATGTGATGGGGGCATGGGTCGGTGGGGGAGCCGGTGTGGATGGTGCTCATGACGTGGATGGTGTCTTCACTGCTGATGGGGGTCCAGGAGTTAATGGTGATGCTGGGGGTTGCTGATTTGGTGTCCGGAAGTGGAGTTTGGCGTCCGAAGCTGTTGTGTATGTCTGTGATTTTTCGGTGGAAGAACGTGGCGGGGGAGTCGCAGAGGTCTTGCGAAGGGGTGATGTCGTTGTTGCTGGCGTTGGGGTTGGAGAGCTCTTTTACGATGCTGAAGAGTTCCTTGCTGTTATACGTGTTGTTCTCCAGTAGCTCTATGAACGATGTCCTCTTGGTGTTCCGGATCTGCTGATGGTATTCGCGGGTGGCAGCTTTGAGGGTTGTCAGGTTTTCTGTCGTCCGTTCTTGGCGCCAGGTCTTCTCGAGTGTTCGGCAGGATCCCTTTGCAGCTTTGAGGGCGTCTGTGAACCAAGAGGGTCTTCTGGTGGTGGTCTTGCTGTGGCGGTTTTTCAATGGAGCGAGGTTATCAGCACAGTTGGTTATCCACTGTGCGAGGTTGAGAGCTGCGTTGTTGGTGTCTGGTATATTAGTGTCGGCAGGTGGGTTTTGGCTCAGTGACGTGGTGAGCTGGTCAGCGGTAATTTTGCTCCAGCATCTGCGGGGGATCCGGTGCGTGTTGTGGTGAGATGTAGTCTTCTTGAAAGTGAAGTGTATGCAGCTGTGGTCGGTCCAGTGTAGTCCTGTGGAGCGGTTGAAGGCGACGTGGTTACTGGCGGAGAAGATGGCGTCGAGGGTGTGGCCAGCGAGGTGTGTGGAGGTGTCCACCAGTTGCTTGAGTCCGAGGTTGGCGAGGTTGTCGAACAGGGTGGTGGTAGCGTTGTCGTTGCTATTCTCCAGGTGAAAGTTCAGGTCTCCTAGGAGGATGTATTCTGGTGAGGCTAGGGCGTGCGGGCTGATGAGGTCGGCGATGGTTTCACTGAATTGTGTGCGTGGGCCCGAGGGTCTGTAGATGAGTGTTCCTCGGAGGGTGGTCTGGGGGTCGATGTGGATCTGGAAGTGTAGGTGCTCGGCAGAGGAGATGGTGTCTTCGGCGTTGGTCGTGACGCTGATGGTGTTCCTGTAGATGATGGCGATCCCTCCTCCTGTTTTGTTGATGCGGTCCTTCCGGGTGATTTTGTAGGTGTCCGGGATGGCTATGGCGATGTCGGGGGCTGAGGAGGCGTTCATCCAGGTTTCCGTGAGGAAGGCGACGTCAGGTGTTGTTGTGTCGAGGAGGTCCCAGAGTTCGATGGCGTGCTTGTGGACGGAGCGGGTGTTGAGGAGGATGCACTTGAGGTGGTTGTTGTTGCTGTTTGCTTTGGCGGGCGGGGTACGGGGTCTGAGGCAGGTGAATTTGCAGGCTTGACAGGTGAAGGGTCCGTGGGTGCGTCTCGGGGTGGCTTGGTAGCAGGCGGGCGGTCGTTCGGTGTTGAGTGCGTTGAGGGCAGCGCTGTCGTATGTCAGTCGGTTGGTCTGGGTCTGGTGGGGTGCAGGGGTTCTGGCGCTGGGCGCGGTCCAGGCGCGGACAGGCGTAGACGGGCTTGCCATCGGCTCGCCCGCTGCGCGTGTCTGCTGCGCTTCCGCGCGGTCTCCTCCATATATGGCCAAGTGGGAGGGAGGAGCAGCTGGGAGGCAGGAGCGGGGCAGCGAATGGGCGTAGGGGAAGCGTGTAAAGAAGGAAAAAGGGGCAGGGCCGCAGGGGAGCAGCGCCGGGGAGCGGGGGGCACAAAGCGGGAAAAATACAATCACGGGCAGAGCGAAATGAAAATAAGAAACGGGCAGAGCAACAGTGGGGATAAACAGATGCAGGGGCACAGAACAGCAAACACAAAATACTTATGGCGCAGGGGCAGCGTCAAACTAGCGGAAGCAGCGGCCGAAGCCCTGGGAACACACGGGGAGCCGTGCGGTGTGTGAAGCGGCCGGCCCTGCGACCCAGTTTGCTTTCTGCCCCCTCGCTCTCCTCCTTTCCTCGGGGAGGGGGCTGAAAGTCTGGCTCTCCCCTTTTGGGTTGTGGTATGGCCCACTGCCAAAGTGACACGCCCACACCCCTTAAACTTTGGGCATATGTAAAATTCATGGTGTCTATTGAGCTTTCTACCCCCCACTTCCCGCAGGTGGCACATTTGGGGAACCTCTCCTACTGAAACAAACCTATTTGCCCGGGAGTGGTGGGTGGGTGTGGTTAGAGGAGGGAGTGGAGGTAGAAAAACACTATTGTCCCTTTTGGGGTGGAGGTTTGGCTCGATGCCAGGGTAGGCTGCGCCTATCCTTTTGTCTGTTTCGACGCCGTTTTGGAATGCCTGGTGTCCAGTGAGCTTTTCCAAATGACAAATCCATGGTGCCTAGTGGCCTTACATCCCAATCCTGTGGTGGTTCACTCTGTCATGGCTACCGCTAGCACTCTCTGCAAACAAAAGAAATTGTACAAAGTAGTGACTCATTGGACTCTTAAATATGGCGGCACGGAGAATGTGCAATCAATGAGGTTAATTGGGGCAAGTTCAGAATGTGGCAAAACTGTGAGCCAACTTTTTTTTTTTAAACTTTATTTTCAATTCATATATCATAAAAAACAGAAGTTGGCATCAAATCAGTGTATGCAAGCAGATCGACAACCTTATTAGCGGCACTTAGGACTACAGGCGGCATCAGGTAGGGAACGGACACATGGGGAAAGGAAAAATAACATGAAAGCAAAGCACTGTGAGGGAGGAACCAGGCATGGCACTGATGTATTTGGTGAACCCTTCTGGGGTCGACCCCCTCGCTCCCCGTCAGACCCAGCAGGCAGATCCAACCCACTGCTTTCACTGTCAGTTGTGCCCTTTGGGGAGGACTCCCCGTCTGCTAGCCCAGATGCACACATGACACGCCAAGCCATTAGGTCGTCCTGCAGCTTCTCATCCCTTTGAGTAAGTTGCATGTGGGTTTCCTCAGTCAGGGACCACTCACGGACATCTCTAAGCCAAGTGGGTACTTCCGGGGCCCTCTGTCCCATCCAAGTAATCGCCACCCTGCGCCTAGCTATGCCAACATTAATTGTAGGAGTTTATACAATAGTTTATTTTTCTTGGGTGTACGGACTAATGCGAGTAAGCAATACAGGGGTTCGAGTGCCATCCGAAGGCCTGTAGCTGCAACTATGCGTTCCACCACCCCCACCCAGAATAGCCTGACCAAAGGACAGTCCCATGCTAAGTGTAGGAAGTCCGCTTTCACAGTGGCACATCTAGGGCAACCATCTTCCCTGTACCCAGAGAGTGCTTCAGGGATACCGGGGTTAGGTAGGTGCGGTGTAAAAAATTGAAGTGCGTCAGTTCAAACCTTGTGTTGCATGAGACTGTGTGTGTGAAGGAGCCTATGCAAGCCCATTATCCCTGTTCCAGCGGGGTGTCGAGATCCGCCTCCCAGGTGGCCTGGGATGGCAGCACGGGGGGTGGGGGCTGAGTCCTGTTTCATGGCCTTGTACAGGAGAAACCAGTTTACGTCCCTTGCCGCAGGAAATGAGGACATCCAAGGTGTGGGTCAGTGGTGGAATGTCTGGGTACTGGGGCCAGGTGACCTTCACCACATCCTGAAGTCCCCGGAAGTGCAGAAAGAGTCCCCGTCCAAGGCCAAAGGCCTCTTCCGCTTGGTCATAGGTAAGAAAGGTCTTGTTAGGGTAAAGATCTGCCAGAGCTTCGCAACCACCCTCCCTCCAAGATTGGAAGGACATATATTGCCCCATGTCGATGAAGGGGGCCAGTATCCAGATCGGGAGCTCCCTGTGAAAGGGTGCCCTCCGTAAGACCTTCTCGACAAACCGCTACCATATACCGGTCGTATGTCGCACAACATAGGGAAGGGACGTGTCTGACCCCCTACCCTGCATCAGGGCGACATGTAGTGTCTGGATGCCTACCCTACCAGAGAGAAGGCGTGTTTCCCAATTGTCTGTGTTCGTAAACCAACGGGCCGCGTATTGTAACTGGGCTGCATAATAATATAGGTCGAAGCATGGAACTTCGAGGCCCCCCTCTTCGTAGTTGCGGCCAATGGTATGAAGGGCTACCCTATTGCGTCGGCCCGCCCATAACAGGGACTTGAGTAACGCGTTTAGAGTTCTGAAAACTCGTGGTGGGAGCGGACATAGTGAGTTCTGAAGGACATATAGCGTCCTGCGGAGCATTACCATCTTGGCGACGGCCAACCGTCCCATCAACGAAAGTGGTAGAGAATTCCAAAACTACACTGACTGCCGTAGGACGTGAGTATGCACTCTACATTCCAGGCTAGCGCCTGCGTGTCCGTCGGAGCCACCTGTATTCCAAGGTAACGGAACCCTTCCTGTTCCCAACGCAGCCCGAGATCCGGTAGGTCTCCCAGGGGCACCGAATCCAGACCCGCCAGTGGAAAGATCAGTGACTTTCCGCGTTTAAGGCGCAATCCAGAAACCTCCCCAAACCGGTCTAAGTGTTGCAACAGTATCGGAAGTGCATCCCGGGGAGAGGCCAAATAAAACAAGGCATTGTCAGTGTACAGGGAGATAACGTTGCACAGGTCTCCCACCCTGATTCCCCACTGTTCCATATCCGTCCGAACCGGACAGCGAAGGGTTCTATGGCGAAGGCAAATAGTAACGGCGAGAGGGGACACCCCTGGCGTGTACCCCGCCCCAGTCGCCACTCCTCGGACCTCAAGCCCCCCAAGCTTCACCCTAGCCCGGGGGCCATCTACAAGATGCGAATCCAGCAACAAAAATTGGGACCCAGTCCCACAGCGCAGAGGACCTAGAGGAGATAACCCCAATCGACTGTGTCGAACGCCTTGGCGAGGCCAATAGACACCAACACCATCTGCTCCTCCCGACCCCGCACCTCATGGAAAATGTAATTTAACCGCCGCAGATTCATAACCCTGTTGCGCCCCGGTATAAACTGCACTGGTCCTCGTGGACCAGGTGAGTCATGTACGGCGCAAAGTGCGAGGCCAGGAGCTTGCACAAGATCTTAACGTCCATGTTGATCATCGTGATCGGTCGATACGATGAGGGCTCGTGAGCGCCCCCACCCATCTTCAGGATCATGCATATCTCCCCCACCGTCATGCTAGGAGGGAGAGTCCCCCTCTCAAACGCCTCAAGATAAACCTGTAAAAGGAGTCGGTGAAGTGTACATACGAATACCTGATAAAACTCAGTAGGGAATCCGTCATTGCCTGGAGACTTGGCTCCTGGTAGGTGCTGGAGAGCGGAGCTTATCTCGCCCAGTGTTAGGGCTTCGTCAAGGGTCTCCCGCGCCGACTTGTGTATAGACCGTAGGGTCAAATCCCGAAGGTAAGGGAGATAAGACGCCTCGGAAACCGCATTGGACTACAGTTTAGATGTAGTCCTTGAGCTAGAAATCAAGAAACATGCAGTTTAGTGGAAATGTTCAACAAGATGTGCGCATACACTCAGAACATTAGTGATTGAGTTACTAAACTAACAGTGTTTAGTGGGAATTCATGTTGTTCATTTGTTCTGTGTTTGAAGAAGCCAGAGTCAGCAGAGAAACAACCCAAACATGCAGTGAGAGGAACACAGAGGGTATTTGTGCGCAGGAACATGACAGGGTATCTATGAGAAGGATGAGGACAGCCCTAAATCACGTTTCTTCTCTTCTCTCGAATTCCATCTCCCCCCCCCCTTCCCATTGACCCAAATTCGGTGTTGATTTTACTCGCTCTGGAAAGCGTGGTTGGGCATTGGCCGCCAAGCTTTGTGTATCGCTCCTGCTGGGTCAGTGGATCACGAGTTAGTCAACCTAATTGACAGTGTGCTGATAACATGTTTGTGAGATTTCCCTTGTTTCTAGCATGGCGAGTAGGGTTGATTAGGGGCGAAACCCCAAATATGTTTCCTAAGCTGGGGCTGGGAACAGAAAAACAGTTCTGCCTTTTTTTTCATTTTTCTGCCCCACCTCTATTTTTAATTTGTTTTCCATTTCTTTTTTAATCGTCCCTGGTGTCTAGTGAACGTTCTGCCCAACCGATGGAGGCAGATTTGAGGCAATCTCCTCCATATGCCCCCAAGGGAGCAGAAATTGCAGTGCTCTTTTCTTAGAGTAGGGACATGGTCCTGTGGGTGGTGGGCCGCCTCCAACTCTTTATTTTATATTGTTTTAATTATTCCTGGTGTCTAGTCAGCTTTCTGCATCCCTCGAAGGATTAGACTGGTGGCAGACCCCCAAGTCTGTCCCCCAAGGGACAGAAAGACTGAAAGGCCTTGTTTGGGTGGAAACATCACCCGATCCACCTGTCAAACATCCCTGGTGTCTACTGCAAGCACCAGGTGGTCACATCGTACTGTGATCACCTGGCACCTTGCAAGGAAAGGGAGGTGTCTTTAGAAAAAGCTGTTATGCTTTTTTAAGCTGCTATGCTATTGGGGAGCATTGTTGAACGTTAAAGCATTACATGGTGTGTTTGACATAAGGTGGTTGTAGTGCTTGGGAGTCAGTGTTGTTCCCATGGCTGTTACGTTTTCAGGTGTGCATTAGGGTGCATGGACCTTGTTACAGCATGCAGTGGTAACAAGATGCACCAATAAATGTTTAGTTTTTGTTGGTGGCTGTTAGTATGGGATGTTGGAGGGTTTTGATTGATACTTAGGTTTGAGGCTGAGTGTATGGGAATTGGGATATATGGCATTGGTATAATAGGAAGGGTATTGCAAATTATTTTGCAGAGTTTGGTGCAGAAGTGTGTTGGCATGCCATTTGTGTTTAGGTTGTATTTTAAGTGTTGCAGTCTGAGGTATATGCGTGTTACACTTGTGCTACACTTTGGTTGTTGTATATGCAATATTCTTGCCCTTTTAGTATTAGGATTCATTGCTGAGGGGGGCTGTGTTGTGACCTGTGAATGATAGGTTAGTGTGTGGTAAGACTGGACTGTGGAGTACAGGGTCTGTGGATAAAGTAGTGACAGCTGTAGGAGGCAGAGCAGTAAGACAACTGGCTGCAGGTTGGTCATTGTTTATGTATAATTTATCTGAAATTATAACATCTTAATTTTGATAAATGAGCTACCTACATAAACTGAGAGTCCATGAGTTTTACTGAATTTTACAGTTGTGATAGCGATGCTGTTTTTATGGTTATGTCATTGTTTCCACTGAAAAGCCATTTTCCCAAAACTTCCAAAAACTTCCCCAAAAATGTTTCTCCAGTTTAGTGTTGTTGTGGCAAGTTTTATGTTGATCCAACTGGTCTATACACTTGTAAAACAAAATAAGAAAGTACAAAATGGGAGGGTGGTCAAAAAAGCTGTGTTTCCCATCTTTGCTCACCACAACAGAAGAAAATACTGAACAGATTTACACCAGACATGGTTTGAAACTAGAACTTTGCTCAGTGGATTGCTGATGCTTTGTTTTGTGTAAATTCTTACAGTAGCCTGGGCCCTGCATTTGTGCTTTGCACAGCTGGGGTTGGTTGCTGGCAGAGGTCGGGACACAAGGCTTTGCTGAAGGCCATTTCCTGCCAGCTAAACCAAGCTGTCCGTGGCTGATCTTCAGTCTCGTGGTGGGTTAAGTTCCGAGCCAGGTAAAATCCATTCTCTGCAGGCAGCCTAAGCTGTGCAAAGACAAAGGTCAGGTGCAGCTGGAGGTGGCCTCCCATGGGGGTTTGGGTGCAGGGCCTGCTATGTGCCACAGTACAACCCTGGTTGTACAGTTATGAAAAGGGGGCATTTTTCCCTTTGTCCACTATAAGTGTTGCAGATCCAGAACAAATGTCAGACTGAATTTGTCTCCAGTGCAAGTGTCACATTAAATGTTATTGTCACAGTCAGGTTGAAATTAATCCAATACTCCTCTCTCACAATAGGAAACTTGCAGCCACTAGTTGGTTTACTACCCAAAGACAAACTACAGCAATAGGTGATAATTTGCCATTCCTGCCCAAATAAGTACAGTGACTTCATGTGGCAATAAATGCTGCTGATCACTTTGCTTCTTTGCTCAATAAATCGGAAACAAAAAGGTGTATAATATCTTATGTCCTACGATGTTCTTACCATGCAGTTGTAGCTCATTGTTTAAAAAAGTAAATCAGTATCTTACAATTAATTATACAAATGCATGTAGTGTAACATAAAAATTGTGATGACTCCAGTCTGATGCAGCTTAAAAATATTTCCCAAAAAGGGTAGAATAGCTAGAAAGTTTTATAAGCATGTACGATATCATTTTTCCGGACTTCTAGCGGCAGAGTCATTAACTTTTGAATATTCCCTAGGCTCTGCACTGATTCCGTTCCACTTCAGAAACGACTCATGGAGCCTGTATAGGGGCCACTCCTGCATGCTGATGTCAGTTCCTTTCTTTCCTCCAGACATGAATCCGGAGCTTACTTTGTATCTCTCTTAGATGTTACCTCCAAAGATCGGCAGTAGTGGTTACTGGATGTGATTGGGTCAGCGGCAGACCCCTCTCGCTTCCCCACCCAGAATGGACAGTTGGGACCAATGCATCGCTTCTGGGTTAAGTCGGCTATCTGGGAGAGGTGGAGACCAGAGGCCTCTGGTCTCCAGCAGACTCCTGGCTCCATATCAACCATTTGGAGCTGATGGCCATCCACTTCGCATTGAAATGCTTACTTCCGTCCGCCAAGGAGAGGCTGTTACAGGTGCTCACGGACAACACCACCACCATGTGGTACTGCAACAAACGGGGCAGGTGGGGTCACGGACTCTGTGGCAGGAGGCCTGGAGCGCCACTGGTGGTGCTGATTGAATGCTGTAGACGCTTGGTGGTATACAAATGACAGTTGCACCCACCAGTGGTGCAAGTGGTGCGAATGGCGAGAACGTTGGCTCGATCTTTTTGCCACCGATGAGAACTCTCAATCTTAACAGTTCTGTGCATTGGATTTTCTAAGGCATCTCTCGCTCAGAGACGCAGTTCCCCTCAAGTGGAACTTGGGACCCCTATATGCTTTTCTGGCAGTATCACTTCTGTCCAGAGTTCTCAAGAAAATCAGAGCTCACCGTGCCCGAGTCATCCTAGTTGCTCTGTACTTGGCACAGAGAGTATGGTATTCAGAACTTCTGGGCTTGAGCGTATGTCCTCCAGTCAGGCTGCCTCTCTGGGAGGATATGCCGTCGCAGCAGCAAAATAGGATCCTGCACCGGGTTTTCGTAATCTCCACCTTCAAGCTTAAAGACTAAGCTTCGACCTTCCCCCAGAGGTGGTTGATGTCATGTGGACAGCCAGGCATCCCTTGGCAAAAACGGTACACGCCTGTTATTGGGACAAAATTGTAGTTTGGTGTGAGAGATTCCAGATTGCCCCCTCCAGGCCACGTTATCTGACAATCTCTTGACCTTCTCTTGCCTGGCAAGAATTTGCTTTTGGCACAGTTAAGGGCTATCTTTCAACTCTTTCAGCATTCTTCCCTTCCAGTTGCCAAATCAGCTCTAGTTCTTTAAGTAACCTGTTGTGATGCAATTCTTTTTTAAATGACGGCAGCATGTTTCTCCCATCTCCCTTTGTAATGTGTCAATGGGACCTTAATCTGGGCCTGACTAACTGATTTGCTCCATGTTCTAGCTGTTAGTCACAGCTCTTCTTACCGTTTAGACTGTGTTCTTCATCACCATCACCTTGGCACAGCGTGTCAGTGATCTTCAAGCTCTTTGTGTCACTCCATCGTACACTACCTTCTTCCCAGAAAAGCTGGTTCCGAGGACTCTGTTCCACATCGGTCAAACCATCAGCCTGCCATCATTCTATGCTCTGCCTCTCCCCTCTAAGGAGGAGAGGCTCCATCACTTGGGCTCCAAGAGAGGGCCAAGCTTCTACATAGATCCTACCAAAGACCACCAGATGGACGATCATCTCTTTGGGGTTCTCAGGAGCGAAAAAATGGTAAGATGGTGCAGAAGAGAACCATCTCCCTTTTGATTGTGCTCTGCATTAAGATCTGCTATGCAGTGGCCAAAACACAGTCTCCAGAATGACTGCATGCTCTTTCTACTAGGGGCAAAGCTGTGACTTCTGCGTTGGCTCGTGGAGTTCCTCTCCTGGACAACTGCCAGGCAGCTAGATGGGCGTCCCTCCATGTGTTCACAAAGCACTATTACCTTGACAGTCAGGTTCGTTGAGACGGACTTTTTGCCTGCTTGGTTTTGCAGGACTTCCTGGTTTGAGTCCATTCAGAGGCCTACCTCTAATTAGGAGTTGCTTTGGTATCTATTCAAAAGGTGGGGTAGCTGAAGTCTCTCTCAGAAGAGCAAGTTATTTACCTTCGATAATGTTTTTTGTGGTAGAGACTATATCTAGCTGTAGATTCCTCACCGACCCTCTCATTCCTCCTGTTCTGTGATTGGATTTTTAATAAGAACCAGAGTGTAGGAATCTGTACACTGTCTACCAATTGATTTTGGAGCTCTGCAACTAGGGGTGCAGACAGTCTTGGAAGCAACTGACAACGCACTGGAGTGGTTCCTACATAGGCCCCATACTGCCCCACCTTCTGTCATGCAGAGGTACTGGTGAAAAGGTCCATTGTAACACCCAGAAATTATTTAAAAGATGAGGATTTTGCGGCTAGATAGTCTCTACCAGAAAGAGCGTTACTGAAGGTAAGTACCTTGTTATTCCTGCAATTTCAGTATTCATTTTTCAAAGGTCCATTAATATACTGTTACACTCTTATTAACCCTGTATCTTTTCGTTTATTTCTAGTGTAAATAATGTTACCTTTATAGTGTTATGTCAATTGTCGAAATCTGGCTTGTTTCAGGAAATACATTGATCTTATTTTAAAAAACAACAATTTTCTGCCAACAGCTTGGAGAAAAGAGTTCGAGACATTGTACATAAAGCATTTTGGGATTGTTTAGAAGCTCAATTTCATGAAGACCCACCAACCTATGACCATGCAATTACACTTTTAGGGGAGATTAAAGAGGTAAGTTATGGTATTGAGCTGTTTTTAGAATTATCACCGTCAGATATATTTTGGGGCATTAGATATCTGAACCTGTATTAATTCAGCTGCCCTGAAATCTGTTGGGAATTATGCTAAAATGGCCCAATTTGCTTTCAGTTTGAGTCATCTTCGAATATTTGTTATTTTACTTATGTGCTTAGTAGAAACTTACTTCAGGAGATTGTGGAGTATCCATTGTAATATAATTTTCAGGTATATTGTTTCAACTTTACGTTTTATATCATGGTATCAGCTGATGCTACTTGCGGGTGGTTCCGGTTGGTCCACTTCTGACCTGTTCCTCTGAGTGAGTCAGAAAATGTTCTTGCAGCAGCCAGCTTGACTGGCAAGTTCTATATTTTATATACATGCGCTGTTAAAATCAAATTCCCTTGCTCGTCTTTTTTATTTGGGAGTTAAGTATTTTTCCTCAAACCTTCCGTTATCATCATGTTAATTCTCTTTTCTTGAGAAAATGCTGACTGTTTGCATTTGTTCGCTTGACTTTCATGGCATAAAGCGATACAGGTCAGAACGGCTCCACATAATCTTTTTTCCTAATCATAATATATTATTGAGTTTCAATCGAAATCATATATTCAAATACATACCAGGAACTGATAGCTCAAGAAATTGCACATTCCCCCATTGATTGCATTCTTAGTTTTATCAAAAGCAAAGAGCAAGTCTGTTCTATGAACAACTCCCCTAAACTTCCCCTACATCCACCCAAATTATTGAGCCTTCAACAGACGTCATCATAAACATATTTCCGTTAGATCATCAGGGCATGTCTGTCACCCAGTTACCTTACATCATATTGTCTGTGCTTTCCACATAATTCTAGACGCAAGAATGCTAGTGTTCAATATCGGAGGGAGGGGTTATTTTTGCTTCCAAGATGCAGCAATTTTAGGAAATTCTCATCAAATGTGGAGCATATCCCTCGCCATTCCACAATCCCTACAACACATTGGATGTGCTGTAGGTTTAAACTTGTGTAGCTTGGCCTGACAGAGATACTAATCCAGCAGTAATTAATAATGAAACTCCCTACTTAATATACGATGCATAGTATTGGCCAGGTTCTTCTAGAAATCTAAGCATGTCTTTCCTGATATTTGACCATTGTCCCTCTGTGACAGTCCCCCATTTGTCTTTGTATGCAATTATCGAAGGACGCTCCCAAGAGAAATTTGTATAGCGTAAAAATGACTACCTTCGTGCCGGTAGCATTTCAGATAAACTTCTCCATTGGTGCGAGTTCCCACTTAACTTCTTTTTGGGATGGTAGACCCAATGTTGCAGTTGAGCATAGTGTATGTACCATCTCTTACTCTCCCACTCGGAATTCTCTTTAGAATTAGTCAGTAAATGTTTTAAGTACCCCTTGTGAAATAAATATCAGTCAACATGAGCCAATCTCTCATGCCAAGCATTAAAAGGTCCAGGGCGAGTGCTGGGGTGAAAGAGTTTGAAGTGGATTGTGGTGTATGGGGAGGGATCTGTAATCAAATTGAGTCGCTAGTTCACTTCATCTCAGATTGTAAGTATGGTGTTCATTGGGGGTACTAAGGTGCACATTGCCAGGACTGGCTTGCCTTTGTTTCCAAATGACGTCCCCAAGTGAGGGCCCTGCTATGGCTCTGCTCTACCCATGTGCGCCCATATTTTGTCTGATTGGTGTGTGCTCCTTTCTGCTAGCACCTTCAGCTTTGCCTCTCTTCAGTATGTGTGTATTTCTGGCAGGGCAAACACTCCCCTTTCTCTATATCTACACAGTACTTTGTATGAGATCCTTGGCCTTCCTCCTCCCCAGAAGCATTAAGTGGAGAAATATATTTCTGGCTCTTGCACTACTCTGGGCATGAGTGAGATCGGGAACAAGTAAAGTAACCTAGGGAGCACATTCATCTTGATGGCATTGATCTTGTCAATCCAACATATGAGAAGATTCATCCATCTCAGGAGGTCCCCTTGGATTGCCGCAGAGAGGGCAATCAGATGTTTATACATCTAGCACATTTGATGTTAACCTCTCCACCAGGTAGCTAATTCCTCTTGACGACAATTTAATTTTGTGTTCTCCTTGATTACATCCACCGCTACCTGTGTCAATCATAGTATTTCGAATTTGGTAGTATTTATTTTAAACTTCAAGATTCTCTTGAAACATTTTCATTGTGACTGTAACATAAGGAGGGGCCCTCACTTAAAAAGTTTTGCAAGAAATCAGGAAGAATAAGAGAAAGGATTATCAATTGTAAACTAAATGCTTCTACTCGTCCCTCTTATCTACGTAGCTTAATGCTGTTAAAAAGGTGAAGGCTCTCTTCTACCAGAAGCAGATTGTACGTTAAAAAAACCTTGAAGGGAAGTCTTCAGAAGGTACACGGGTCTTTCTTACCCAGACGTAAATAGCAATTTTGAAGCCATTACAGACTTTGTTATAATCTTCCCTCTTTCGTTCACAATAAGATCCTAGTCACTCGTATCTCACAGCTGATGGGTGATGAAATAGCCCCATTCGAGTTTCCTAAGAGGTTATATGGTACACATTTACATTATTCTCAGAACCTGTTGCTCAAAACAATTATGGTGAAATCTTTTCTTCTTCACTTTCTGATTTCTGTACAGTTCAACAACTTAGAGTCACATCAATGGTTTTACCATACATTGTACAAACATGGAATTCCTCTCTTTTTTCTGAATTAGTTCCTGAGAAGTAGGAAGCAGCAACTATGTCCCCTTTTTTTGTTCTTTTTTTAAACTTTCCTTGGATCCTGAAGACCCAGCTAATTTTAACCAATTTTTATTTTGCCTCTTTGCCAAGATGATAGATTGTAGCACAGAAACAATTACTATCTGAAATCATACAATATACTACATTATGCTCAGTCAGCTTTTTGCAAAGGTCTCTTTACCTAGACCATTCCGGTGTTGCTCGAATATGAATTTACCTTGCTAAAACAAAGACATGCAGCGTTTTGCAAAACGTGAACTGTTGGTTTAATTAAACACTGCGGGTAGGAGTACAGCATACAAAAACGTGTGAGAGTACTGACTCAACGTATGTTTGTTTTGAGCGTCTTTATATACGTTTCTTGTAGCATCATAGACAATTCATATACCTGTTTCGGGAAAGAAATGTGGTCCTAGTCATGGAGTCATAAATTACTCCCACTTGATGACAAATGCAGGTGGGTCTCGACCTTTCATGGTCACAATGAGGGCAGTGGGTAACGTGCCCAAATGTCCAGCATGGGAAGTGCGTGATCACTGCATGTGCTGTGTGCTGTGTCCTGATTGGCAAAGTGTACCAACACCATCTAACTTTATGATGTTTTGGGAACGCGTGCCCCTCCAGCCATGTGCATTTTATTGAGGCCAGTATCCCCGGACCATTGTGGTGAAGCTGCCTATCTGTGTGGGGTTTTCCTGTTTTCGCGTTTGTTCTGCTCATTACGTGCCACCCCACCTGTCATCTGTCAATTAGTTGCCTGAGGCCTAGGTCGTAGGTCCTGCCTGACCACATATTTCTGTCTCGTGTGTGATGGAGACGTCATCTCTGGTGATTTCGACAACAGTGATTTGATTTCATTTTTATGCACATATCTATCATTGCGTACATTGACATCAATATTAACACTGGCTAGAGCAACTGAAGAAATCCGGAGAACGGTGGATGAAAATGGGGTAGCTAAGTAAAGCTTGACTTGTCTGCTGCTTTAATACCATTTCTCACTCTATTTTACTCCAGTATCTGAAAGCATTAGGGATTTCTGGAACAGTCTTGTCTTAGTTCAATGTCTTTCTTACTTGGCCGAGCACAGATTGTGGTCCTGGGAAAATATAGATCTGCTCCTAAGCCTATTGTAACTTGGGTTCCTCAGGTCGCAGTTCTTATTCTAACACTCTTTTTTGTTTATAACATATTTTATTGATTTTCCGGTTATTTCCAACACATATATTTTTAGCATTGTTTTTTGATACATTTGCATTCAGGTTTGATGCAGATTACATTTGGTTCCGGGTATTCTACATTCTTTGACTGTGTTATTGCTCTTATCTTTTGTCATACCTGTACATTATGTATTCCTGCGGTTACAACTTGGGGAGAAAGTAAAGTGTTTTTTCCGCAACCCACGGGCCTCTTCACTACAGATTGCAGCGCTTTCGCCCAGCCCCCCAGCGCATCACTTCCCTATGACAGGCATATATGAGGGTGGTTTTGCTGACTTCCATCTCAAAGTTATTGACCTTTTGGCTAGGACGAGGGCAAGATCCAGAAATCTTAGCTGTGTTTTTTGTGGGGCCAGGTGTCTGCGTATACCTAGCAGGCACTCCGCTATCGAGTTTTCAATGTGTAAGTTTGTGGATGTCTCTATGCTGCGTCAGACGTCCCCCAGAACCCTCTTAAGCGCAGACAAGCCCATAGCATATGGGTTAAGTCTGCCTCCAACAGCTGACATCGGGGACAGTGATGCAGCGTGTTTGGGAACATCCGCTGTAACCACGTGGGTTCAAATAAGCCATATGTAACGCCATGCATCCCAACACTCTTTACAGTGTATTTGGCTCTCTTGGCCAGTCTGATAGAGTCCTGCGGGATCTCTTTTCACACCTCTGTGAATGATACTCCAATTATTAGGCTGAACAAGAATCCATACGTGACTAGAGCAAACTTGAAACAATAATACATAGTCTCCAAATGGATCAACATAAATTCCCTTGTGCTTAATGGAAATAGGAAAGGGGACTTGTAATCTTTTCTTCTCAAGTGTAACTACCTATTTGATTGGTGGCCAGAAAACTGGATAAGGCACCATCACCAGTTTATCATGGTCGTAATTTGGGAGTTCTTGTTGAGTCCCATCTGTCTTTTGCTAAACAGATCAGTAGTCTTTCCTTGACCAGTTTCTGTCTACTTACTATTCCAAGACTTGTTTTCCGTTCATCCCTACATCTACAGGGAAGGATCTGGTTCAAGCGCTGGTTCTTTCATAAATTGACTATTGCAAATCCCTACTGGTAGGTGTGCTAAAATTTCTTACACATAAAATGCAGGTGTTAGAAAATACTGCGGCCAGACTGGTTTTGAGACTGAAGAAAAATGCCGCTTTAGCCAATGAACTCATAAAGTTCACTGGCTCCCAATGCATAAGAGATGCATGTTCCAGGCATCGTGTCTTAGCCACAAGACCATCTATAACAACAACCTAACCACTTATATGGGGGTCACTATTTGCTATTATTTGCCATCCCGCCCTCATATATCATAATTTGCAAGCCGAGTGCTTACCTTCAGGAAATCAAGAATGCTAGGGCGCTTCCTTGCACTTGTCCCAGCCAGACCATGGAATAGCTTACCTCTGACTTTAAGACCTCAGAACGAATTATCCATTTTTAGATGCCAGCTGAAAACATTCCTCTTCTCCCATTCTCCATACGGCGTTTTCACACCCAGAGTGCTCCAAAAGTCGTCTATCTGTTCTCAGTCTCACATGTTTAGATGTTTCTAATCCAGCACCGGGACACTTTCTTTCGGAAGAAACTGCTTTTTGTGCTGTCTTACTCATACAATTAATCATTCAATCTTGTTTCTTGAATGGCATAAGCTAGGTTGTCCCTTTTATCTGTATTTGCCCTGAGCACTGTCTCCCATGCTTGTTGCTCATTTATAGCCCCTTATCAGCATTTAGTTTCACTTAGCTGGTCTACTCTATGTATGGGACAAACATATCTTCTTCACTTATATAGACCCTGTATGTGCCCCCGTAGGCAGCTTTGTAATTATCTGTAGCAATCAACAATGTCTCTTTGAGACTTGCCCGTGCCAACCAGGGCAGGGCCTGCATCACAATTGTTTTCTGTAAAATCTGTGTTGGAGTTTTTTATGCCTTGGAGTGGGGGGTGCCTTAAATTAAGAAATCAGTGCCCGCTGTCTGCTAGTGTCCGCTCATATCCCCTTACATTTCTTTTGCAGGCCCGGCCCCACCTTGCCTCTCTCACAGCACACAGGAGCATATTAAGGCTAGTGATTCAGCGCTCATTTTCTCTTTTTAGGTCTTCCCTAGGCAGCGCAGGCGCTGTCTCTTCAAGACATGCTGTACCTACAGTACAGGCTTAAAGCACCACCCATCTTTTTCATTGTTCCCTGTTACTGCATTTGGTAAATGCCTGCTTTTGTTTGGTGAATGTGCTTAATAGTTCCTTCTTTTGAACTTTTGTAACCTTCCATGAGGACTGCCCCTGTTACATGTGCTCTTACTCTTTCTGTTATTCAGAATACTCTGCAAGCACTCTTTTCTTTTATTGCTTGCCTCTGCTCTTGTTTTTGGATTGCAGTGAGAAATGTTCATGTTTTGTTAACTTTGTGCACCGGCTTCATTTGGGGTGCTTGATCTTTCTTTGTGGCTGCTGCGCTCTCTTGTTGTCTACTGCTCAGTAGGATGCCCGCTTCACGGCTACCGCGCTTCCTCTGCTCTCCGTGCGTGAGTGTACCTCCCTTTGTTGCCTACGTTGTCAAGCGCTCCACTACCGCACTTGCCAGTTTACCCCCATCCTACTCCCTCCCCCTCGTGCCTGATGCAGGAGACGACTTTCAGGAGCTTTTGTCTATCTACTTGGATCGAACCCAAGTGGTCCCAGCGTATCTGCACTGGGCTTCTTGCAGTGATACCTTAGTCGCTATGAAATATAATAAATACAAAAGCATTAAAGTCCCAAAAACAAATTACAATAACAATTAATGATACATTTAACTTTAGTACAGGTACAGCTCCATCAATTTACTTTCTTTTTTAAGTAAATATCTGCGCTGTTTCTCTGTGCCGCCCGTAGCCACTGCATTGGACACAGCTCATTATATTCCTCACTTTCCATGGACAGTTTCAGGTTGCAGAGACCAGAGCTCTGCTCTTTTTTTATGGGGGGGTCGTCCCCCACCCCCTCAGCTTTGGATTTTCTCAGTCTCTTCAATACACCATGGTCAACATTGCAGACGTTAAAACTCCACTGTGTGTGCTTTGAGTCAACCCTGGCACCAAACAGCCACTCCTACACTGCATCGCGCACCTTCGCAGCCACAAGAGCAGTACACTAGAGTCGCAGCATGCACTTCTTAGAGCTTGAATAGGAGACACGTCATGGAGGGAGGGCTGGGAGCGTTTCACATCCACAACAAGACCGCCAGGGTCATGTGTGGCTAATGTTTCCGAAGCTATCTGCTGTTGCATTCCCAGCTACTCAAAATGCAACCGCTTTAACATGTTTCCTTACGTAGTTGTTAATCCCCTTGCCAGCTGGTCTTCTGCAAAACCCATATCTGCAGTTAGACTTTCACACCCTTCAGCCTGCAAGCATTAGTCCAAACATACATTATAAAATAAGACTTTATCTAAATTTTGTAACCCCTCCTCCCCAAAAAAGAGTATTCAACTGGGGCCACTCCAGATTGCACTATTTACCAACAAAAACGCATATTAAGGAAAATTACATTCTTGTCTAAACTGTCAGACAAGCCACGTAAAAAACACCCCACATTTCCTTTTTTTGTGAGAGGATTGAATATGCGTATAGGATAGCCGTTTTTGATAGCAAGAAAAGAGCTACCATAAGCCCGGTATTTGTTGTAATGTTATGTTGTCTGTTATGTGCGAGCATGCTTAAATTACAAGTTTTATGGGTTGTTGATCTTGAGTGAAAAATCAGTGTTTTCCGAGTCAATGCTGGTTTCCTGCAGAAGTGAGGGTGGAGCATCCCTTACAGGACTCGTGGACCTGATGATAGCGGGGTTGGGGGATGGGGAAGGTGCAGAGGTGTTGGTCGTCTCCAACACAACTTACTCCATCATAGCCATCCTGGGGTACCAGTGCCAGAGAAACGAGTCCCGCCTCCATTCCTTTCCCATCAAAATACTCCACACCTCAGAACCCCCTATGTGACATCAGTAGAGGTCCTTGGCTCCTATCTCTGCTATTGTGGCTCCTGTCAGCATGGGCACTGCTGAACTAATTTTAAGAATGCAGCATTTTGGTCTGTGTCATGACTCTGGTCCCAAATACGTTTCTTTAAATTGAGAATGTATTTCCCCCTTTTTTAAAGTTGGGATTAAACTAATTTCTTAGGGAGTAAATGGGAAATTCTCTTTTTTGTGGTGAATACTTTTAAGCAAGTAAAAATAATCTTTGTTTTAATTTTAAAACGGCTTCACTGTTTGATCTAATGCGTACTTCTTTGTAGCTATAAATTGCTCTAAATGAAACCATGTATTGTATACCTTAGAAGACACTTGTCTATTCAGGTAACAAAAAAAATAACATACTTTCTTGTGGCACATTGGTACTCATTGCTGCCAGCCTGTAAATATTTAATTCTCATAGAGTATTTGTTGAGTTACATAGAGTCAAATAGAGCATTTGCCTCTTACTTGGTAGCTTGCTGTCCAGCATAAAATATGGTTGCTTGTTTCCCGTCCAGGGAGGGGAGGACCTGGCTTGGAAGTTTGGGCTGGGCTGTTCCCATGAGGAGCAGGGTCAAGACTGATTTGCATATGGCTGGATCCAAACAAAAGAATGATAGATTTGGGCCCAGATTTCTTGACTGGGGCGTGAATGTTTGATTGATTCAGCATTCCGTCCATCATTTGTTGCTGCAGCACTTTTCGCCCTGGGTGGGGGGGTATGCCCAGAAGCGGGTCCCTTAGTCACTGTGCCACTGGATTCAAGCTAGCCTGGCTGAGGAGGGGTAATACCCTGAAACCGGTGCAGGATGCTTGTTTCCGGTCTAGGTAGGACAAGAAGAGGAAGGCAAGCCATCAAATGAGGAGCAAGCAAATTAGAGTGACACTAAAGCCAAACGATGGTAAGCAGTGTGTGGGCTGTAACCACACTGTATGTTAACAATAGTTTTTTCGCAGCCAGACAGCTTGCACTGTCCTGGAGGCTTACTTAATTTGAGCCGGTGGTTTCTGGTGCTTCGCACCGGCACTTATAACAGCCTACCACACGGTCGCGCTGTTTGTATATTTTTGTTAGAAACACAGCAACAGCTGTTAAATAATTCAATATACATTAAGATCACTAATCCCTGCCACTCAAAGCAATAAGAATAGTGTGGGTGGCATGCATTAGTTATTTTTAATGTATATTTAAAGCCTGTATTTTTACACTTTTATGAGTGTGGTGGTTAGTTGTGATGGTACTGTCATTGGCAGCACTGGCAGGGACAATTCGTGGTGCAAGCTGCAGTGGCCTCCTGACAAAGACCCTGACACTTATTGTTTTACCAATTAAGTACTGTTCTCAACCTAAAAAGCCTGTTATGTCTGTTTAGGAATAATTTGCTCATGTCAGATTGTGAATGACTATATTGAAAAAGAGAATACTTTTTATTTTGCTGTACGAGTCTAGACCGATGTCCTCTCTGCTTATTTTTCTTTTAGACTCTGAGTTCCTTCTTACTGCCTGGGCACACTAGAATAAGAAACCAGATTAATGAAGTACTGGATCTAGATTTGATAAAACAACAAGCAGAGAACAATGTGCTGGATATATCTAAACTTGTGAAATTTATCATTGAAATGATGGGAATGCTCTGTGCACCGGCTAGAGATGAGGACATTAAGAAACTAAAGGACATAAAAGAAATAGTTCCTCTATTCAGGTATTGTATTAAAAGACAAATGTACTTTAGTCATTATTATCTTTCACAAATTTTGTTTCTTTTGGTGTGGGAAGCATTTTCCCTAAGATAGTCTGGGTTTGAATTACTACAAGCATCTTTTTATTCCCACCTAAGAATAAATAAATCGCCCATTGTGGGGACAGAATATTTTACACTTTAAATGGATTAGAAAATGAATTTGACATATTTGCTTAATTACAAAACAAACACATTTTAGAAAGCTTGCTCTTTATATGATATATCAAAAAGAGATATATAGTGTAAAAAGTCCCGGGGTTCCCTTATGAGTGGACAGGGGGCTTACTATGGCAATCCGAAGGTGCTTTATTAGGGGGCAGTGTGGTCGAGCAGCCTTAGGCTTAACACAGCGACGTGTACGACATTTGAAAGTACACACAATGGTCAATAAATGTGACATAATTCAAAAAGGAGATCCACATCAATTTATAAAAAATAGCAAGTATCTTTATATATGTTTATGCATCAGAAGAAAATCGTTCAGGTAAGTAGGGGAGAGGATGTAGCCTAACGGTAAGCGCTGTCGATCTCTAATCTGGGGAACAGGGTTCGAGTCTCGTCCATAACGCTCAACATCCTGTGATTCTGGGCAAATCACTTAATCTCCCCGGGCCTCCAAAAATAAATTATTGTGTCCTTGTGTAACGCAACTGGTGCTCATGTAAAGCGATCTGATACATTATACCTTTGGGTCAAGTTCACGCTATATAAAACTACCAAAAAAGAAATGGAAAAAAAAGGTTTTAAATGGGAATATTTTTCAGTTAAAAAAGTCAACAGGTCATTAGGGTCTGCTCTTCTGGTGCCAGGGGCTCCCCTAAATACTGATTTTAGGGGTGTTAGGGAAGTGTAGGATAGTAGCCAATAGACTCCTGACCCTTGGGGTCACTGCGCCCCCAAATGACCACTTCCTGTTGGAAGTGGGCATAACCCTGTCCTAGAATTCCTAAGTATGCCATCACAAAGATGGCTACTTCTGAAAAGTCCTGTCCACCTCAGTTTATCCTGCTAAGGGATGTTGCTAGCCTGGGGGTGGTATGCCTTCCTAACTAGCTAATTTTATACCACCTGTCCAGGTGCCAAAGGGACTCTGGACAAGTGGGTTGGCTTTCTCTCCTGTGAGGGGGAGCCAGTTTTGGGTTTCAAAGGTGACAGCTCTTTGAAGCTTGCGGACCTAAGAAGGCTAATCAGCAGGTCTACCCGTGGGAGGGGGTGTTGCACTCTCTTCCTGGACCAGCTTTTGTTCTGGACCTCCTGAGAGCAACAGCTCTCAACATAGGAAGTTTGAACAGTGCCTCAGGCTGGCAGAAACCAGTCAGGGAACACACCAGAGGCTGGTAGCTTTCAGGGTGCACTTCTAAGGTGCCCTCTGGGTGCATGTGCTGGTAAATCTATCACTGGAATCAGTGTGGGTTTATCAATACAAGACATTTGATACCAAAAATCCGTCACTTGTACTGGCAGTAATGAGACTGACCAGCAAAGGTGTATATCTGCTCTTGCAGGTATGCCCTCACATGTAATATCCAGCACCCTGCTTTTGGGCTGTCAGGCCTGCTGTATGGGTGACTTACAAATAACACATGCAGTGTAGGGGACATGGCAAACAGGGATTTGTGACATGTTGTGTTTTCACTTTTGTCTGCACCAAGACACACAGCCTTCAATGGCAGACTTGTGTATGTTTGGTGAGGGGTTAGTTAGGGTGGCACAATTTGTGTTGCTGTCCTTACGGACCCTCTTTAGTACCTCAGGCGCCAGTGGTACCACTTACCAGGGACTTACAGAGGATGCTAAAGGTGTTGCTGATTGGGGGAACAATTGAATATTTTTTGGGAAAGAACACTGGCACTGGGGACCTGGTTAGCATGAACCCAGTACACTTCAGTCAAAGTTGCATCAAATACCAGGCAAAAAGTGTGGGGGAATTGCAACAAGAATCCAGCTCCCTGCACACATCCTCTCTCTCTCTCTCTCCCTTAAAGTTTAGTTATAGTTCAGCACGTACAAACTCCTAAAACCCCTAACGTCTGTTGGTTATAGTATGCAACACATGCCTGTTAAAGGATTGCTTAGCAGGGTATCAGATGACTTCCTTTAAACAAAGTAGTGGCAAAGAAGGCAGACAGATTGTAGCAGTAATTTCTACTTGCAATGTCTCTCTGCCGTTTGCGACCAGTGATGTTAGTAAGAAAGTATGAGTGTAACAAGACAAGACCTGAATAGGCCTCTAGCATGAGAGGGGTAGTCTAAACAAAATGTGTGGGTTTATATATGCTTTTACATTTTTAGGGTGAACAAAGTATGGTACTTTTTAGAAATTTGATTTTGTTCCATTGCTCAGTATGTCTTGTAAAACTTCTTTCTAATTCGTTCAGATAAGATTTACGCATTCTATACTTGTTTTTATATTCTAGAGACATTTTCTCAGTATTGGATCTCATGAAGATTGACATGGCCAATTTTGCTGTCAGTAGCATCCGCCCTCACCTTATGCAGCAGTCTGTTGAATATGAAAGGCAGAAGTTTCAGGACTTTTTCGATAAGCAACCAAGTAAGATTGAAATTAGAAACAATTGCTTGAGCACCTTCAGTAATGTGTTACCTGGTTATAGAAAGTCTGGGATGTTCTCTCTTGTATTGGGTGTCTGAGTTAAAATACATGACACTGTTTTTCTTTATATCCAAGGCGGTAGTGTTTCAGTGCTGGTTTATAGTGATGTTGAATAGTGCCCAAACGCATCTTCATTTCATCTTGGTCCTTGGCAGTTAATTCCTAGGTAGCAGCTCAAAAGGATCTGGCACCAATGGTGGAAGGCATGGCTTATGGAGCAGTCCACAGGCATCTGTTTTCTTGCAGTTGAAGGCACGGAGTATGAGTGAGATGCTTACTTCAAACGTTTCTAATATCTTGACTTTAAGGACTCCAGCTGTTCTGGCAATGCGGAGGCTGGGAGATCTGGCAATACGGAGAATTGCGCAGATGGAAATTGAAGTCAATCGTCCGTATGTGGAGAATGTGGTTCCTTCAGTCTGCTTGTCTAGATGTGGGTGAGAGTAAGAGTAGTGAAGGATGGATGCATCTTCTTTTGGACCTGTTTCCTTAAATCAGGAAGAATATGGTCCGTATTGTGAGGCGACAGTCAGCCGCAGTGACTCTTCTCCTTGGTTAGACCCATCCCTTGGTGTCATATTCCTCTGCTATTTCAAAAGGACCTCCCTTTCATGGTCCCACCTTGTCTTGGGAGTGATTGCATAGTAGGATTTGCATTTGAGAGTGCGACACTGTGTTATGTAGAGAACTGAGTCCGATATGCTGCTACACTTGAGGTTTCAACGCAGGCATGTTAATCTTGTCCTGCAGAATTAAAACAAAATAGGATTCTTAAAAAATATGTGAAGTTTAAACAATTTCTACAGTCTCTAGATCTGGTGGCACTAAGAAGGGGAACAGAGGCTTCGATGCACAGGTAGCACACGTCATATACAGGATACCATCGTGGATAGTGGTGCCGGCAGTATTGCGACAAAATATTTTGAGAGGAATAGAAATTGTGTTTGGGAAAAAATAATCACGAAGGCGGGACTGTCCAGTAATCCCTGACAAGGATTTATATTTACAGATCTAGTCTGCTTCATGTTATAAAAAGAATCCCAAATAAAAAAATACAAACATAAATGGACTTTGTGGCATCTTCATCTATTGGTATTTTCATTTGTCATTTACATTTTGCTTCCACCTATCTTACAGCATGGGGCAATGAGTCCGCCTACTTGAGCCACTGGCTCTGTTGCCTGATCACAGCTTCTCATCCACCTGAAACGAAGTTCACTTTATTGGCAGGGCTTGTGGGCCAATACTTTAATAATGCTATTTTTCTTTATATTTTTTTCTTTTTTAGCCATCATTGTGTGTTTCAATCAATCAGTAGATTTGATTTGTCTTATCACCCAGCTGCTGGAAGGATCCAGTTGATTAGCCGAATAGCCGGTCTTCAGGGAGTGTTTTAAACTAGTTAACAATAATTTAAAGCCAGTGGTATAATTTCTTTAGGACAATAAGTATTGTATTTTTCAGTGATGTGCAATGAAAGTAAAAGTGGTTTCTGTTCCTGTTCTAAGTACAGCTAGCTTCAAGGAAGCACTCGTACTGTTCTAGTAGAGTTATGTGCAAAGTTTAATTTTTTATTGCATATTTTTTATTGCACGCTTAAGGCCGTCATGGTTAGGTGGTGGCATGTTCTCCTTCTATTTTTTCTTATTTATATTTTGGTGGCATATGCTTGCAGTAAAACGTGAGAAAAAAAGCTATTGCACCAGCTTGACAAGACCAGACCTATTGACTTCGCCAATGCTTTTATTCTTTTGTGACACTATTGATTTTGCCCAAAACAAATGTGAACAAGCACTGGCGTTGCCAATAGGTCTCGCAGTAGGAAAGTTTGAGCTATTGGTCTTGCAAATGACAATTTTTTTTATTTATGTGTTGGTTTTGAAAATAGATAAATTAATCGCTTTGTAATTTACAATGCCAAAAGTTATAACTTTCGCAAATGAGTGTATGTGTTTTGTTATGCTACTCCACTGACTGAGATCAATTCGCATGTGTTCGAGAGCAGGATTAACTGCCTCTAGCAGAAATTAATTTACTTTACACTGATGTGTAAACGTTGCATTGAATTCCACTCAGTGCCTCATTGTCTGTTTTCCGTGTTGGTGAGCGGTGCCACTAATTCCCAAACTCGATGCAAATTTTTGTCCTACTTCTATGTTTGCAAAATGTCCCAGTTGTTGGTTTTCGAAATCTGGTCACTCTGGTGCAGGTGGATGTTGGCTAAAATGCAAGTACTGGGTGATGTACAGGGCGAGTCCATGCTGCCGCTGAGAGAGGGGAGAATTGTATCTAGTGTGCTCCACCCAGATCCGCTAGACCAGAGCGCCCTGGGCGAGCTATTAATTAAACCATACACATTTGGCTCCGCTATTCTAGTACACATCCGACGCCTCTATCCTTGTGCCGTGACTTGTGTTAGTAATATTTGGAGACCCTTTCAGTGCTGCTGCTGATGTGCTCATGCACTGCACCACCTAGCAGCATTGATATTCCACAGAGCCTCATTACGTGCCTTCAGATTCTGTGATCGTGCACTTCGCGTTTCGGTGCCAAAGCGTACGGGGATGATCACAGAGGCATCACTGTGCAAGGCAATTAAAGTTGTGCTACTCGCCTCACCTTCAGACGGTATGTGATGGCGCCAACACCCTGTTTAATTGGTGTACAGCAGTATGAAAGGGCAACAAGGAAATGCACAGTGCACTGGAGTTAACAGCGAGGAGAGTGCTCATTAATTACCGTAATTAATATCCAGCACAGCATGCGAAGTGTTGAATACCAGAATCCAACTTGTAAAACCGCTGGATTACTGGGCTGTGCTTACCATGCCGAGAGGAGCCAGCCGCGTGCCAACTTCAATTGATTTTAGACTACTAATACCGATTTACGCTGCGCCAACTGTTCGCTCGACATGCTGTGTCTCAGGCATCGACCTCAAAGCATCCAACTGGAACAAAACGTAAAATCCTGCACGTACAATATTGTATGTCTTTGTATTTGTTTATAGCCATTGTCACACACTTTGCTGAAGTAATGGTAATTGTATTAGAAAAAAAGCTTAGCAGTTGTGAAAGAACTCCACAGGATTGTTAGCATTTCACACTTATAAAACTAGCAACGTTTGAGTGTAATGTGGTACTTTAGCCTTTTAGACTAGGTTGCAGCTCCCGTCATCCTCCGCGAATCTAGATGTAACCAGTAGGGGTGGTAGCAGGGGCCGTTGGTGGCAAATCACACTGGAGCGGAGCAAAGACATGCATATAACATATACATATACGTTCATAAAACATACACATAATACACGTAAATAAACACATTAAAAAAATCAATCACCATTGGAGAGGAGACACAGGGGCCGAGGATAGACAGACAGGAGTGAGAGGGTTGAGGCAGAGGGAGGGACATGACTGAAAGATAAGAGGGAGGAGTTGGAAGACAGTGGGTGAGGGGGGAGGCAGGAGCGTTGCAGGGTGCGAGAGGAGGCTGCGGGTGAAAGAAAAGGGTCACTAGGAAGACAGTGGGTGAGGGGGGAGGCAGGAGCGTTGCAGGGGGCGAGAGGAGGCTGCGGGTGAAAGAAAAGGGTCACTAGGAAGACAGTGGGTGAGGGGGGAGGCAGGAGCGTTGCAGGGGGCGAGAGGAGGCTGCGGTTAAAAGAAAAGGGTCACTAGGAAGACAGTGGGTGAGGGGGGAGGCAGGAGCGTTGCAGGGGGCGAGAGGAGGCTGCGGGTGAAAGAAAAGGGTCACTTTGCAGAGAAGAATGTAGAAAGACGCTAGGAGAGGGGTAGAGAGGATGAAAGACACAGTCATGAAAATAATGGTGCGAGGGACAATTGGCCTGGAAACTGAAAGTACGGCCGGCAGAGAAGAATGTAGAAAGACGCAGTCATGAAAATAATGGTGCGAGGGCGGCAGAGAAGAATGTAGAAAGACGCTAGGAGAGGGGTAGAGAGGATGAAAGACGCAGTCATGAAAATAATGGTGCGAGGGACAATCGGCCTGGAAACTGAAAGTACGGCCGGCAGAGAAGAATGTAGAAAGGCGCAGTCATGAAAATAATGGTGCGAGGGCGGCAGAGAAGAATGTAGAAAGACGCTAGGAGAGGGGTAGAGAGGATGAGGCGGACAGGGAGGGATATGACAGCATGAAGCGAAGAAAGGGGAGGAGAAGTGCAGATAAACAGGCATAGGGGAGGAGAAGCCGCAGAGCGCACGCTGGGCGAAGCCCTTTGATGTGCTGTGCGGCCTGCAAACTGAAAGTACGGCCGGCAGAGAAGAATGTAGAAAGACGCAGTCATGAAAATAATGGTGCGAGGGCGGCAGAGAAGAATGTAGAAAGACGCTAGGAGAGGGGTAGAGAGGATGAAAGACGCAGTCATGAAAATAATGGTGCGAGGGACAATCGGCCTGGAAACTGAAAGTACGGCCGGCAGGGAAGAATGTAGAAGGACGCAGTCATGAAAATAATGGTGCGAGGGCGGCAGAGAAGAATGTAGAAAGACACTAGAGAGGGGTAGAGAGGATGAGGCGGACGGGGAGGGATATGACAGCATGAAGCGAAGAAAGGGGAGGAGAAGTGCAGATAAACAGGCATAGGGGAGGAGAAGCCGCAGAGCGCACGCTGGGCGAAGCCCTTTGATGTGCTGTGCGGCCGTAAATGCAATTAAGAGGGAGGTAGGCTGATGCGCGTGCTTGTTTGATCACGTGATTCACGTGAACTTAAACAAAACCGCACGAACGAAACCCTTGGTTTCACGAGCGTTTTGAGGACATTAATTCTCGCTCCGCTCAATGCGCTTGCGCGCATTGATAGGTCGCGAGACCTAAAAACTGGGGAAAAAAGTGACGGAGTTTTGTTACAGAGGAGCGTTTCCATCCACATTCTTTTGACATTTATTTTTTTTAGATTCTCTGGAGTTGGTGACCAATTGGTTGCAGGAAGCAGCGGATGACCTCGCCTGTAAGAGCAGAATGGAGTCTATGTGCTCTGATGGGGAAGTGGGAGCAGTAGCTGTCCACAGCATTCCCGCCTTCAGTGCCTTGACTGTTCAAAATCACGCGTATCTCAGACTCTTGAAATGGGATCACCGCACTCCTTTCCCAGAGGTATGTATTCTTTTCAATGATCCTTCAGTATCTAGGCACACAGTTTCCTGGTATGAGCTGTAATATGCATGATTACATTGTTTTAAGCGCGTTTCTACTTCAATGTTACACCTGCTGAGGATTGTGAACATCACTGCTATCACAGTTTGATTATAAATTGCATTTATTTAAAATTCATTCAGTTTGAACAAAATGAGTGTATTTAACGTTCCCGAAAAGGATTGTTTCATGTTTGTGTTACCATCTCATCGGTTGTCTTCTTATAAAGACATCTAACTCGGTAAGACTCAATATCAGTATGAAAGCTACAAGTTCCTCATTTTTAGCTTAAGCAATTATATATTTGCTCAAAATGTAGCATGAAGCCATATGGCACTGTAGCTTTACAGAAAACTGGTAAATACATAAATATTTTTTTTTTTAATTGTTATTGTTAAAACTTATAACGTTTTACAGAAAGTTTCAAAATGTTATGACATTTTCTTATAAAGGTGCTCTAATGTTTTCAAATATTACACTGTCCTCACTTTAAAACGCAAATTAGGGCACAGCAAAGCATTGCTTAGTAGTAAGGAAGAGAAGGAAGGAGAACAGCCACTGGCGTTACAGTCCAGCCAGTAGCTGTATTTCCCCACGAATATGTTATTAGTGGGGCCAGGCCCCTTCCCACACATACTTTCTTCTCACTATGGCATGTTTCTGCCAGTCAAGTAGGCTCTGTAAACCGTGATCTTGGCAAAGAAGATTGTCTTTGTGATAAAGGCTGTCTTTTTAAAGTATTTTTTTTAAATCATCCTTTGACATACTACTCTGAAGTTTAAACATACACATTTCTTTCACCAAAGTTTTTTTATTGAGGAATTGTAGGAAAATCCATCTCCACAACAAGTATTGACCTTAATGTAACTTTTAGTTCTCTAGCTGTGCTGCGCCTAATATGTTTTAAGAGTAACTGGGAGGTTTGGGGTGCGAGATAGTGTCTGTCCATGCACTCTGATCCTTTGCTGTGCATGTACTACTTTTGTAACGATAATTTTGCACTTCCAACCAATGTTCATTTTAGACAAACCTTTTCCTTCAGCCAATGAGAACTATGCCTGCTGTGTTTTCTCCAATTCCTTCATGGATGTATTTGTACCTGATGAATTATGCCCAGAGGCAAGTGATGTTTACAACTAAATTTTATAAATTCTTGTACTGGAAGAAGTTTGCCAGGTTCTCTATTTAGAAGCTATGCCCATTTTGGCTTCTTTTTCAAGAACTCAAATGAAATGTGAGTTATAGAGTCTCCTTTTTTTTAATGGAGGAAAATAAAGGGGCACCAGTCTGGACCCCAGATTTCAGTAGGCACAAACATTGCTATTGCTATTTTATGATATTTAGTATTCAGTCAGTCAAAAACCTTTATTATCGGTTAAAAACCATAAAAGCACATGTATACAAAAATTTGGGATAAGAGCATACCATTATACAACAATACTGTGCACTCAAGATAGCGGACAACACTCCTAAAATGGTTTAAAATACAATATTAAAAACATGACAAGATCCTATACAGATTAAAATAAAACAAAAAATTGAAAAATAGGTTGGTCCTTGCGCGTATTAGTATTAGGGATACCTTCTGGATTACAGTAATTACGCTAGCGCAGTTTGAGCAGTTTGGCATTTTTTAATTTTGGCGCCTCTTGCGCACCACATAGACAAAAGGTATCTGGAGGTTGCAAACACGAACAGGGGGGTGGTGTCGTATTTTAGTATTCTAAATACCTCCCTATAATCCCTGAGACCCCTGGACTTACATAGTTGGACGATCCATTTAGCTCTGGCCTTAGAGTAGAAAGGGCAGAAGAGCAGAACGTGCAGATCCGTCTCTTCACTACTTTCACACCCAGGGCAAGAACTCGGTACATGGGGAGCGTTTGACCACTTGTTTGTCACAGCCCTCACTGGGAGTATTCCATGTCTAAATTGGACATATAACTTCTTTGCCAGTAAGGGCTGGATATCGTCCAGGAATTTCTCAAATTGATAGTTATCCTTGACCTCCAGAAATCTATTGGTCAGCCTACCCAGAGATGGATTTGATGATGTGAGGTCCATTCGATATTGCCTGAGTACAACGACTCACGACTGGTGGTCAGGGCGCAAGTTTCCTCGGGAAAGAGCCACAAGTCTCCCCTACCCAGTGCATGACAGAGCTGCTTAACATGTTTTAGCCAGGGGATTTTTCCCAAACCCCTTATGTTCAAAAGGTCCCTTAGGTCCTCCCTATAACTTAGGAGCTCTGGAGTAGAACAGAGTCGCCTCCAGTACAGCAGAGGGCAATTTGAGGTGACCTCCTGTATGGGGGCCAAACCTAAATCTAACCGTAAAGGGGTCAAAGGTGTGCTCTGGGGAAGTCTCAATAGGCGCCTGATTAAACTATTCTCAGTGGTGGTCAGGGAGGTGGCGCTGACGTGGCCCCATAGCTCTACTCCATAGAGCACCCCACCTCTCGCCTGAGCTTTGTAGATTTCCACTGGCGGTCCCAAGGATTTAAATGAGCACTCATTATAAACCTTTAGTATACCGCCAGAGGATTGGGCCAGCTTTATATTTGCCTAGGCCATATGCGACCCCCATTCCATCCTGTCGTTTAGTGTTACCCCTAAGTAGTCGAAAGTGGAGACTCTTTCCAACACCGAACCCTCCATGTGAGGGTGGGGGCAGTTGGATGATTTTGCGTTAAAAAACATGTATTTGGTTTTGGAAAGGTTGATCTCCAGATTTCTAGATCTACAAAAGGAGCAAAACGCCTCCAGTGTTCGCTGTATACCCATAGAAGGTTTTGATAGCAAAAGGGTATCATCAGCGAACATCAGGGCTGGTATCTTGCGGGCTGCTAAACTAGGAGAATCTAGATCCCTCGCTCCCATTAGATGTTCAATCAATCCATTGAGGAACAAGGAAAAGAGCGTAGGGGGTCAGCACGCACCCCTGCCTCACACCCTTTTCCACCGGAAAGGGAGCCGAAAGCTCCCCATTCCTGCCATACCTCACCCTTGCAAAAGTGCCTTGATGCAGACGTTTGAACAGTTGGCACAGATATATCGGAGCGCCTATCTCTAACAATATCGCCCAGAGCTTATCCCTCTGTACCAAGTCAAATGCGGATCGAAGATACACAAAGATCAGGTAAAGGCTACCAGCCACCATGGTCACCGTCTTCCAGTAGACCAACTGGAGTCTAAACAGTTGGTCAATTGTAGAGACCTTGGCACGAAAGCCCGCTTGGAGGGAGGTTAGGATGTGATGTTCGTCCATCCAGCTTTGCAACCTCGTTAGTAAGAGGCGGGCAAACAGTTTCTGCAAGACATCGATGAGACTAATAGGGCGGTAGTTAGCCGGGTCGAGTGGGGAAGCCTTTTTATGGATGGGGATGATCTCTGCACCCAGCCAGGTTGGGGGATCTCCATGCCATGTAAAATGGCATTAAAGTAAAGCAAAATATAGGGAACCCATACCTTCTGTTCACTCAAAAATAGATCTCCAGGGATCCTATCCAGACCGGGAGCCTTCCCGGAAGACAAGCTTCTAAGCTTCGAGCATAGTGCAAGGTTGATAATCGGGATTATTTGCATCCGATAATGCTAGAGCAGATCTACTCTTCACTGGTGAAACTAGGTCTGCTGGGGATGCGGTGTCAATGTGGGAAAAGAGAGGCTAAAAGTGGGCTATTCAGACCTCTTCGCTCAGGTTGGGTATTATAGCGGACGACCCCTCTGACGAGCCTGATCTAACTAGGTTCCAGAAGGCCCTGTAGTCGCGTCCGTCCAGGGCTTCTTTTATGCTTTCCCATCTTAAAGCCTCCCATTCCGACTTGGACTCCGTAATTATACTTATGTAGGTATGTCTAGCCCCTCTAATACTCAGCAGAGAGCCGGTTTTAACCTCCCTAACAAGAGCACGTTTAGCCGCCCTACAGTTATTGTTAAACCATTGGGCCTGGTTTTTTGCCGTGGCCTCTTGTTGACTGTGGTGTAAAAATAATCGGCCAGAGTAGAGAAAAGATTTATGTGGATATGCTCAAGCTCCTGGAAATAGGAAAGATCATAGTTGTCGACCGGGAGTTCGAAGGCCCCTGCTAGGGAGCAGGCAGCGTGTTGATATAGCTCAGCTATTTTATCAGGTGCTAACGCAAACTTGGCCCACCAAATACGTCTGCCACCCGCCGCTGTGATTAGATTCGAGTCAGCGAAAGTCTCCAGTGCCCCCAATTCATGTTGGTGTCCGAGTGTATATTTTAATTCTAGTGACAAAAGATTGTGGTCACTGTCTACCCTATGAATTACAGTGAAGGCCCTCGTTTGGGACCAAAATTCCACATTGACCATAATCTAGTCAATGGTTGTGCTTTTCCCCACTCTGTTATAGGTGCTGTTCCCTGGGACATCAGGAGGGAGTCTACCGTTACAGGCTCTAAGGGACTGAGTTACTAGAAGCTTATTGATCTGGAGGGCCAAAGGTGTTAAGCGCTTTGCCGGGTACATGGAGCACTCTTGAATGTGCCAAATGGAATCCTCATCTAGAGTTACAGAAGGGATCCCAGCTAGGGGTTCAAAGTGGCAAATAAAATCACCCCCAATAATTCTATGTATCGGTGATGGAAATGTAGAAAGAAGTTCGTCAAGAGCCTCTAACATAGATAACCCCAACAGGTGGGGAATAGGGCACAAATAAATGTTAATAACCACCACAGTCTAACCATCCAAATATTTAAGTACAATACAGAGAATATCCGGGGAGTGGGAATCTATTACTTTAACTGAGCACTCCAAATGTGTGGCTACCCAAATACACAATCCCCCCGAAGGTCTTCCCCTGGGTCCCTGCACAGCCGTTATATAAAATGTTGCAAAGCCCACCCTTGAGGGGGCAGTCAACAGCCAGGTCTCTTGGAACAAGCATAAATTGTACTTGTCCACCAACTCACCCAATTCTGGATTGGATAGCTTAGTACCTAGCCCTGCTAAGTTCCAGGACCCAATTAGAGATCTACGGGATCCGGCCCTTACGGGACTAGCTATAGTGGATGAGAGCACATTAAAAGGGGGAGATCCTATATGGATAACCGGCTCCATTCCATCTCCTAAAAGGCTAGTATGTAAGCTTAAACTTAATGGGGTCGTTGTCATTCCATCTTTCTTAGTCCTAAAAGCCAACTGGGGTAGGCCCTCCTCAGCTCTCTCGCCTTCCTCCACAGGACACCCGGCTACATTGGAGACCATTTCATTGGGCCCCGGTTGGTGAAGGAGTCAATCCACATTATTCAAGGCACTAAAACTGTTAGCTACGGGTTTATGATATTCTACTTCCTGTACACCATGGTGGAAATAAGTTGGTGCAAGCCCACCCGGGGCTAAATCCCGTGAGTAGAAATACCCCAGGGGGAGAGGATTGATTGAACCCGGGTTACGAGGACCTCCCCACTCAAGGATGTGATTGACCACTCCGGGATCCTTGAAATTAACAATCGCACAATCCCCTCCAATATCTTTGGGTTTAGTCCCCAGCCAGCTAACTCTTCTAGCAAATAAGATTTCCCCCTGGGCCGATCTCATTAATGGTCTGTATCAGTTCAGCCAGAAAATAATTTTGTTCTTCAACTCGGGGAATGTTTCGCCTCGCTCACCTGACAGCAAAGGAACTCCTGTTAAAACCACCACGTACGGAGAAGCCTCAGGTGGTAACTGGGGGCAAGGTGGAGATTGTTGGATTCGATTGCCGGAAGCTTTCATAGCAGGGTTTTGAGGCGCCAGACCCCGGTCTGGCCGCTGCTTACTAATGGTTTTTGGAGTAAGAGATGGGTCTCGGGAATCAGGCTAGCTGTATCTGGGTGCACCCTGGGTGGAATAGCAGGACCGGGAACAGTAGTGTCAGGGGTACGTTTATGCGTATTTATTGGAACCAATCCCTGTGCCAGGTTGTCTAATCGAGGACCTTCATTTAGGCTATGACCTTGGGTTGCCTGCTTGGAATTGCCTAAAACCACTTTCACAGTGTTATTCCCAGTTGGAGTGGGTAGCTGTTCTCCTCCTCCATTTTTGTTATTTATCAATGAAACTACTTTATCAATTCTACTCATCAAGGTTTCAAAATGAGAATTGATAAGCTGTTCCATTTGGGCTTGGAAATCAATTAATAAATGGGTATCCCAGACTGGAGGTGCTAGGGTGGAAAAGAGGGGGCCTGACTCTGCCTCTGGAGCATCTAGGGTAGATATAGTTCTCTTGGGTACTTTTTAAAGTGATTTCGGCTTCTTAGTTCTAGAGCGAGGCTTTGATGACTTTATAGCTGCCTGGGGAACTAAAGACGATGCAGGATTAATTGGAGAGCTAGCATCTGGCACGATCTGCGCACATGGAAGCTCCGCAAAAGAAGACACTAGCATCGAGTCGGGAGAATTAACAGTGGCTAAAGATACGTTCCCGGTTGGCAAAGGGGGGGGGGCATAACAGGTGTAAGTGAAAGACGTCTTTCAGTGTTCTCTATAGCCGACGCAACCACCCCTATTGTTTTTTGTTGTTGTTGTTGAAAAGCTTTATTTCGATAAACAATTGTATCTTAAAAGCATTACAAATAGTAGGAAACTGCAGATAAACAATACAAGTGTCTCGCAAGTTAAGAACAAATAAAAATGCCATTTTATGCATGAAATAAATTAGTTAAAACTAGATTAAATTGAAATAGACAGTCTGTTTCTGCGAAGTATCCACGACCATTTTAAAAATTTAGAGATACCACACACTATAGGAGGAGATGTGTCTGTTAACAAAATACGTAGCGCTACCAAATGTTCGCGTGTCCCAAGGCGTTTGAATAGGGGTTTGAGCCAGCACCTCCTTGGACGGATATAGTCTGGGCACTCAAAAAGGATATGTGCCACCGTCTCAGGCCTTTTAGGGCAGAAAGCACAAAAGGGCGAAAGCTGCACTGGCGATTTCCTTCGGGATATAAGGTCCCCAATCGGGAGAGTGCCTATTCTGAACTTGATGTAAAGAGCCCTATCAACTGGCATGGTGATCAAATCCAGGTAGGGTTCGTAGGCCACCACGTCCTTGATTCTAAGAAATGCTGCGGTCGAATTGCAGTGACGTGGGTTACCAATAAGTTGGGAGGAAACCCAGTCCCAATACAGTTTTTTCAGGGTAACCTTGGGTGGGGCAGATTTTGAGGTCCAACAGTCTCCCAAGCCCAACTCCCCCAAAAGGTTTTTTATCTCCCTCAGCCACTTAATCTTGTGCCAGCCCCCCATTTCCATCACCTCAGACAGCCCGTCAGCATAAGATTTTAACTCTGGCACCCTCCACAAACGAGCCCATAGTAGCAACGGCCGGAGACGAGCCTGGTCCTTAATTGGCTTGCAGCCCACGTCTAAACAAACCGGGACTGTAGGAGTACTCGAGGGGAGAGCAAGTAAGTCTTTCAAAAATTTGCTCTCTGACTTGGATAGGGACTCCAGATTAAAAAAGCCCCATAACTCCGCCCCATGTAACATTTTGTCGATGGCTGTTAAACTCGGGGCTGGGGTTTTTGAGGCTGCTTTTTGCCTCGTAAGAGGGTGAGAGATTGGGGGATTAGTTTTGCCCATGGTACTCAGCGTGGGATTCTTGGAGATTTAAGTTTACAGAGACTCAAATTAACAATACCAAATAAATTAAAAAAATTATAAACTAATCGCTAAAAGATAATAAGGCCCCAAAACACAATTTCAATAGTCAATATAAAAATGTCACTTTAGAGCCAAGCTTTGACTGAATAATATAGTGATTACCACAACAAGAGGGTCCAGTCCAGTCACTGCTCATCCAGCCAAGAGGGGTAGCCCTGCCCGGCCTCCTTCGGCCCCTGAATGCCACAGACGGCCCGCCCTTTGCCCGGGCTTAGCCCAGCGACCGCCCACGCGCGTCCCGCGTTGCGGGAAGCTGAAGATGAATATAAGCCCCAGCAGGTGAGGTGGGAGGGGCTGCCGGTATGCTCCGCGGCCCCTGCTGGTTCCTGGGCTCTGGAGTCCTCAATTGGCCGCCCACAGCAGTTCGCAAGACAGCGCGGCGTCTCCCGCGAAGCGGGAGGCGCAAGGAGTAGATGTAGCCCGGCAGGTGAGGTGGGAGGGGCTGCCGGTATGCTCCGCGGCCCCCGCTGGTTCCTGGGCTCTGGAGTCCTCAATTGGCTGCCCACAGCAGTTCGCAAGACAGCGCGGAACTCATTAAAGCACATATCGCCAATAACGAGTATTATCAGGGTGTATAAAATACATACACCAAATATTACCTATCTGAAAGCAATTAAACTAAAACTCGCTACTCTCTTTCTGACTTCACATTATTGTTATTCGATTTATTGGAGGGCCACATCATACTATGCATTCATGCTAAACATTCCAAGATACCAGATTCAATTTCTGCCCCTCTTTAAGCAAGGACAGTTTGTGTACCTTTTCCTTGGAGTTTACTTGCTTGGAACCCGATATTTGCACAGGCTAAAAATAATGCTTTCATTGGGAGCATCTTCAAGGGCGTAGAAATATTAGTTCTGGCTACTTTTGCACCCCTTTAATACAGAAATGTAAGTCTGTTACACGATCATTCTGCAGCAAGGACTTTTCCTCATAGCTAGGGACACTGCTAATACTCACTTAAATGTAAAATTTCCCTTTAGCTGAAGCTGGGGCAATTTCGCACATGCGACACATTTCACCAGAATGCACCAACAAAAGCAAAAAAAACTTTAATTTATTTTAGACCTAATGGGATAAGCTCACTTAGACAGTAGATTTTTGGGTAGATGCACTCTTCCGTAAATCCACTGTTCTCTGCCACATTTCGATAGGGGCAGTCTGTCTACCATCACCATGGGACTGAGAGTTCACAGTTTCCTTGCCCTCGCCTTGCCCTATTTAGGGTTAGTGACCCTCCTTCCTTTTATCTACCTGGGACTGGCATCCAAGACATGGTGGTACTGGATAGGAAAATTATACAGTGGCCGCCATGACTCCCTGCATGTTGGTGCCAATATTTTGCTCTGCAAGAACAAACTCCGTCTTTGGAAGTTTATTTTTGCCGAACGAAATTCTATGCATATCACTCAGGATATCCGCTTGACAAGGCATGTTCAATGGAGCTGCTGCAATATCAACTCCACTGCAGATATAGAGATCACCACAAGTCATCAGGAATTTCTACACCTGACTGTCCTGGTGGGCCAGTGAACCACAGTTCAGACTCCAAAGGAGTTCCTTAATACAACATCTAATGTACACATTTAGGCAGTGTTAGCATGCATTAAGGCATGTTTTGCATATTCACAATAGCAGATATATAAAAAAGAATAGTGTGTGTGACAGTATTTATCACAACATTATATGTCTATCAGTTGACTTCTAAATACTAACCATATGGGGACCTTATATGAACTTGAAACTCCATGCCACTCAAGCTGGATCATTGGAACGGGCCCTGCATTTTTATAAATGTGGTTGTAGGTTTGAGTACTGGAAGGCCCACTTATCCTTGCAAGGTCAATAAAAGAGTTGGGAAACCATGATCATCTTTACTTCAGTGATGAAAGTAGAACTATTACATTATGGTATGTTATACTATATTTTTCTATATAGAACATGTTGCTGTATTCCCAGGGCACTCATTCACCTGTTATTTCCCTCCAGGTTTACAAAAAAAATTTCAAATTCCTGTGTCTGTTATAGGAACCTTTTGGACGAGTGCCGCTGTTCCTATGCAGTCCTTTTCAAAGTTGATATTGTCTCCAAATCTTTTCAAAATTAACTTGAATTATTCTCTGTAAACCGAGCTCTTTTATGTCTATCTCCTGATATCTGAAATGTTGTTTCTCTGCCAGCAAGTGACACCATTATGGAATCCACACTTCACATCCAGATCCTAGGAATAGTAACAGTTTATTTTAAATCATGAGTGCTTGCTTAATTCCCTTATTATTTTATATAATTTCCACACCAACCACTGAAGGTAGCTTGTTGACCGCAAACAATGAAGGCAGGAAAACACCTTCATAAGGGTAGTTGGAAGGCAATCCTCTCTAATCTCAAATAAATACCTCAATCGAAACTGCTAGGGCTTTGAAGGCCCAGTACAAAAGCAGTGAGGGTGGGACATGAGGTAGCCCTGCCTCATTCCACGCACTAACAAGAACAGTTGAGATTAATGTACCCTTACTCTAATTTGAGCAGTCCTTCGCTATGTTGGATTCAATTGATGTAGAAAACCATTTTCCCAAGCACTTTGGGCACAGAGTTTGAGTCTAGGGAATCAGAACACATCTTGGCATCCAATTATGGGATTGGCAGTGGTCCCTGATGATGACTGAGAATAAAATAATGATTTGCTGTTGAGAAGTTCTCTAAATATGAATACGGACATGGAGGCATGGATTAAACCTTTTATGCTTTGCTTTATTAACTTTGCAGGTTGAAAGCAGGGCATGAAACAGAACAGGAAAAGACGTGAAACACAAGAATTCAAGTGAAGTACATGGGAACCTCATTTGTGATCTTGTGTTTCACATCTTTTCCTGGTTTGCACACAAAGAAGAATTTATTGGTTTGAAAGCAAGGAAACACAATCATAAACCTAAGGAGATTGGATAAAAAAGCAAGATGTCATATCGGGGACATATTAAAAAAAAAGGGGGGAACTGTGACTTACGACGAAAGGCTACATAGGTCATTGCATCTTACTATGAGACATTACATCTCAAAGAAAGCTGCAAACAAAGACTAGTAAAACAAAATCTGCAAGACATTGCAGTTGCCTCACTAATTCACAGAGAAAGGAAGATGTCAGGGAACACTGTTATTCATTAGGGGCAGAGAAGATACCGTCAGGGAAACATCAGGGGACAATAATTACCAACTGAATTATTTTAATGGATATGAGAGTGGACTCACAAGTACATGGTACTGCACATACTGGTTTCCAGAAACAATATCATAGTCTCACCCTTGGCCAGCAGAACACCCTCATAATAATTCCAGAAATTGAGAAAGCCAAGGAATGACGGTGCATCAGTTGGCCTTACCTTATTATTAAATGTGAAAACCAATGTGGTGGCCTAGATATTGACTAATTAACTAGAAAGAGTCCGTATAAAACTGTTGAACACCGACCAATGCAGATTATCCCCTGCTGGTCATAAAACAATCTTGGGGACCATACACCTCCTCTGAATTCCATGCCAGGACTAGAGCCTATCACCAATTGTCACAGCTTGCGATGCATCTTGCTAAGTAGTCTCCTCTCAGATGAGGTTACACAGTTTTTAAGTTTTATAATTTTGGTCAACTGGCAAATGACATATAATAATTTAACTTGGCATGACTGCCAAGTGTGATTTATCCTCTTTCCAGGGCTTCATCAATCTCAAGGGTTTTGACTGCCTTGCCCTCTAAAGAGGGTCTTTGACATTCATCCCTGAGTCTTCCTTTTCCTTGCTTAGTCAGTGGTTTGAGGTTTATGTAATCACATGAACACCTGTTGCACCACTTTATCTCAGAGGGTCCAATTTCAAGATCTCGCATGAAATAGCTCATTGGAGTTGAACATGCTTTCTTCGTCATCATACTTAGTAGGGTGTGGCAATCACGTGGGCTTTCAATTTCCTGATCCAGGTCAGGATCATTTTGAACAGTCCGATAGTTCTGATGTACACGCCATGAATGTATTTTATCTAGCCTTGCCTTCAAGATGTCAGATCACATCTCCTTTATGAGCTCTACTCTGGGATGATCCTGAGGTTCCTTATTGTGATGTATATTTTGGGGTAACTAGTTCACCATGAAGGTCGGCTCCAATTTACCGGAGGGTAAGGTGTGCGGTGTATGCTCTTCACCATAGAGACCTTGCTCAACTTGTTGGAGGTGCTGGGCATCGATGCAGGATTCTGCTTGATTTGGGCCTGAGATGAACCCCTGCACTCCAAATCTCTTCCTTCCTCTGAGGGAGGAGTAGTCCTTGGCAAAGTGGGATAGCATCTGCAATGTCTGCCCAATAGTTTGAGGGCAAAAGAAATGGTCCTTGCATGATGGAGTTTACAGACCCCTGGAAGCCATACTTGACAGATAACAAAGTCCACCCTTCTCCCTCCACCAGTGAGACGCTGGGCACAAAATGTGGATGCTTTCAAGTAGATAAAAATATGGCTTTCACTTAGCTGATATGGACTAGACCTGGCTTACAATAATATGACTCCATATAATGAGAGTTGATCATAATTACACACCCTAGTCATTTGTGGTGTAGTCAGTCCTCTTAGTCTACCTAAAGGCAAGTATAATGAACGTAGTGGGACTCCACTGATGGAAATAAATTCAGGCTGTAATTACTCATTGTGTTGCTGCTCATCTTCTGAAGGATCGTGAAGCAATTGGAAGCCTAAAGGCAAAGTCAAGGGGTAACTCCACCGTACATCACATTTCTATGGAGAAAATGGAGGTCTGAGACAAGTCAACAATCAAAGTGGGCTGCGCTGTGCTAGTGTCCGGTTGTGCACTCTGTGAGCGCTGGCTGAGCATATATGCAGTCTCAAGTCTAGTGCACACAGACATCTATACTTCCCCTTGGTGTCCCAGTCTGGAAGATAAGTGCACTTGGTGCTCAACAACTGCAGGAGCAATGGCCTCGACAATCTGTACAGTTGCCGCTAGTTTGCCCTGCTGTTACCAAAACATACAAGCAAATAAAATCTCCACACCAGATGCTAAAGTGCATGACCATGCCCATAGCAAACCCTTTTCTATACACAGTTAAAGAAATCCTGACGCAATCTTTAAGTTAACAGACCAAGAATAGGAAAACACCTCAGGCTGTTATGCAGCAAAGAAAGAGAAAAGAGAAATTATCTATTTTATATTGTTGTGTTCTATATATTTTCCTGGTGTTTCTTATTTATTTATTTATTACAGGATTTGTAATGCGCATGGCTGCCTCAGCGACGAGGCATCCCAGCGCAACCAGAAACCAAGCCGGAGCAGGGAAACGCAGCGAGCGACAGATATCACAGAGTAGGGAACAGCCAAGTCTTCAGAGACTTACGAAACGTCAGAAGACTGGGGGTGGCACGAATACATACTGTAAGAGAGTTCCACAGGTTGGCCGCCATGAGGCCAAACGAACGGCCCCCTGCCCTCGCTTTCCTAACACGGGGGACACAGACCAAACCTTGATTCACAGATCGTAAAACTCGACTAGGCAAGTATGGCTTCAGTTGGCCCGATAGCCCCTGCGGGGCTTGAAGCCTCAAAATGTTATGCGCAATACAGAGCACCTTAAACTGTATGCGTGCTTCGATTGGCAGCCAGTGCAGGTTCAAAATAACTTGGGCCACAGAGTGAGATTTTGGGAGAGCCACTAACATGCGTGCGGCTGCATTCTGGACCCTCTGCAGGCGTTTGATGCTAGCTTTATTGGCACCAAGATATAAGGCATTGCCATAATCAAGCCTCGCCAAGATGGAAGCCTGCAAGATGGTCTGACGTACTCTGGGAGGGAAGAAACCAAGCAGCGGTCTCAGTCCTCTCAGAAGCCCAAAGCAGACTGCTGCTACAGCTTTTGTCTGCTTATCGATTGTTAGGCCGGTATCGAACCAAACACCCAGGTTCTTCACCGTCTCCTTCGGCACCGGCGCGGGCTTCAAATGATCGGGCCACCATTGCTCTGACCAGAGTCCCTGGTCCTTCCCATACAGTAAAATCTCGGATTTGCTGGCATTTAATTGAAGGTATTTGGCCTTCATCCAGGCCGAGATGATCGATAAGTCCTCCTTAAAGTTCTCCAAATTGGTCCTGCATTTTTTAGAGAAGGCAATCACTAGCTGGGTGTCGTCAGCATACGACACCAAGGACAGCCCCCTGTCTCTGGCCACCTTCGCCAAAGGTCCCACATACAGATTGAATAAAAGAGGGCTCAGGATGGAGCCTTGAGGAACCCCCCTACCCAGAGCATGTTCGTGCGAGTGGAACGGTGGAACAGACACTTGGAACGACCGCTCGGCCAAAAAGGACCGGAACCATTCCAAGGCAGCATCCCTAATGCCGATCGTCCAAAGACGATGAAGGAGAATCTCATGGGACACCGTATCAAATGCGGCGCTTAGATCCAATAGGATCAAGGCCGCAGAATCATCTACATCCAACCTACTACGGATGGATTCCGTGACCGCCAAAAGAGCGGATTGCGTACTATGGCGGGGACGGAACCCGTGTTGGGATGGGTCAAAGATGTTATGCTCATCAATGTAGTTGGATAGGATGGAATTTACGTGAGCCTCTACCACTTTCGCCATGAAGGGGAGCTGAGATATTGGGCGATAGTTGCCTGGGTCTAGGGATGACTTTTTCAACAGTGGAATGATCTTAGCATGCTTACACGCCCTGGGGACGGAGGCTGACTTCAGAGAGAGATTAATCAGTTCTAAGGCCACCGGGGAGATGAGAGGTAAGATCTGGCGGAAATGACTCGCCGCCAGCGGGTCAGCCGGCGAACCTGATTTGATCTTAGCACTTATAATCTGGAATTCCTCCGGCGACACCAATGGCAGAGCCAACACACCATTATTCATCTCATTGTCTGGCTCTGCTAGCCCAACGTTTTCAGTGTGGGTATTCCCTGAAGAGAGGCCCCGATAGATCTGATCCACTTTTCCTACAAAGTGGAGTGCTAATGCCTCACAATGCTGATTAGAAACTACCGGGGAAACCCTGGCCTGACTAGCGTTCTTCATATTTTTAAGCAGTTTAAAGATGGTTTTAGTGGGGTTAGAGCTTGTCAAGATTTGGTCAGCGACAAATTCTGCCAGTGTTTTACGGATAAGCTTATGATAATCCTTTACTGCCTTGCAGTATACAGCTTTGGCCGATGGCTCATAAGAGCGACGCCAGGCGCGTTCCAACTGCTTACACCCCTTCTTTGCATGCGTTAAAAGGTCAGTGAACCAAGGATTTGATGGTCCACGACCCTTACCTCCCCGCTTGGCCGGGATGCAGCTATCCAGACCTGCTATCAGCCAGTCCTGAAAGCACACATGCGCTTCTTCAATGACCAGACATGGTCAGGTTGCAGCTCAACTTTATTTTAAAGAGAGCACTCTCGCAGCCCACAATGTCTTCCTTTGCTAAATTGACAGTAACTGTTGCTTTAGCAATCACCGCAATGCCCCCCCTGTATCCCCCTCTCTGTTGATATGATATATCATATAACCGTCAGGGAGGGCAAGCCCTGGCTCCGCCACAGTATCCTGGGTTAGCCAGGTTTCTGTAAGAAACAGGGCATCCAGGGCCTTGGCAATTAAAAGATCAAACATATCAGCATGGTGGCTCACCAAAGAGCTGCAGTTTAGACTAAGAAAGTTGAATTTGGTGTAATTAGATGGACAGATAGCCTGCACCTCCGAGTTAACTCTGAAGATACAGTGATTACACTCAAAATATGGCTCTTGAAAGGCCCACGGTGATGATAAACATCTAGTGGCTAGACCTATAAGTTTGTCGCGGGTGTACCTGAGAGGCTTGCCCTTTGAAGATGCAGGGGTCCTGGCGTCTGGCGCAGTCTCGGCGCGGACGGGCGCATACGGGCTTGCCTTAGGTGCGCCCGCTGTGCGGGCGCCTTAGTGTGGATATTTATAGGAGCCCCGGGGTGTCCAGCCAGGTGATTCACTAACCACTAGCCTGCAACCTCGCTTGATCCTCCTCACCCAAGATGGCGACCAAAGTCCCTTCCTAGCCCCGAGCAGTGGCTCCAAGTGGTGATTAAAGCGCAGCTACTATGAAAAATAACGGCGCGGTAAGAGAAGTAATTAAAATTCAATCCCCCACAGTAAAAACAAATCAGTGCAATTTTACAGGCAGAAATTCGATCTTGTTTTAAAAGCGCTATCTAAGCTCTCGGCTCGCGCCTCAGAAAATGTAGCTTTGTTACATGTTTGGCTTTGAAGCTATACATGTAAACTGAAAGCTGGAATGCATAATTCTCACCTCTGATCCGGACTTCCAAGGGCTTTAGTTGACCTTCAGAGATTGTGTTATTGATCAATGTGGCATTCATTTGCTTTGGTTGTGGTTCGCTAGTTTTGCACAGGTTTTTTTCCAGTTTATTAGTCAACAACCAAGCCAAGACTTCAGTTTCCACATTCAGATATCATATAAGGTGAATTGAGTCATAGTCATCCAGTGATTTTTCCAGTTTTTGAATTAAAATATCATTAAGAGTGTATCTGGGAATCCGTTCTGCCCTGATGTTTCCCTCATTGCATGTGCTCTGTTGTTCCCTGCTATTTGTGCTATTTGTGAATTGCAGTATTCCCTTGCTGCATATTCTTTTCTCTGGGAATCAGTTGACGGCGCTGGAGGGGGTGGGGGTGAGCGCGGCTCTTCCTCGCTCATGACGGAACCACTCCGTCATGAGCTACGGGCGGCGTGTGCTCATGACGGCGTGGTTCTGTCACGACCCCACCCGCTCACTAATTCGTCCGCACAGGCGGGGAATCAGTGCCGCGTGGGCGGCGCGTCTGCAGCATGACGGAACCACGCTGTCATGAGCACACGCCGCCCGTGGCTCATGACGGCGTGGTTCCCTCATGCTCACGCAAGGGGTTAAAATGTCACAGCACGTTAACTCTTCAAAATAAAATTAAATAATTGGCATATATGCATTTATTTTGTAAATGTGAATTTTCCAACAAAAATTGCACTCACTAGCATTTTTATTTAATATTTAAAACATTAAATTGTTATGTTTAATTAATGTATTATATTTTATAAATGGTTAATCAAAGTTTAAAAGTGTAATTTCATGTTTTTACTAAATAGGGTAACTTTTGCATTTTTTTTAAAAGTTGTGTTTCGTTGGTTTTGATAACACTAAAAAAAGACAAAGAACTATACAGTACAAGAGTTAGGTTTCACACACTTTATCCCAATCATTACAAAATAAAGACGGTTATAGACATGCGAGCATCTAGGCATTATAGACCATAATCAATGCAGCATGTGTAATGAACCAAGACAACGAACCAGACATCCAGTATTGAGGACATTAATTTCACACTTGGTCATCCTGAAAAGAGCAGGGTAAACTTCACTCCGTACATTCACCTCTATACGTCAGAGCTATCATCGGTGCTAGAGTCATTGTTGGCAGTGAATATTTCAAGTAGTTGAGGCCATAACAATATCTCTTCTGCCGACCTTTTGGTCAGTGCGTGCATTTCTCATATGGTTTTCTTCTGTTGCCCCCATTTCATGAGGCCCCCCCAACCACTAGGGCCCCAGTGGCACTCTAGAACCCAACTACTCGATAGCCACGCAGCGCTTAGCCAATAGGTTGGCCAGTGATTCAAGTTTATAGGGGATTTTATGTCCTTTGGGTTGACCCACCACACCCAAAAAAATGCGAGGGGTGTCATAGAGAGCAGTATTCAATAGGCTTCTTTAATGCTGGATACCACTCGTCTCCAGTAGTCTTGGACTTTGGAACACTCCCAGGCCAGATGTAAGAAGGAGGCGCCCTCCTGCCCACAGCTCACACATATATCACCTCGGGGGGGGGGGGGGTCTATTCTGTTCAGTTTATGGAGGTGTTTCATAAGTATGGTGTAAAAAGGGAAAATAAAAGAGTTTGAATCTATTGTTACATGACACTGTGCGCACCAGGGCAGATGCAAGCTCCCAATCTAAATCTGAGATAGGCTCTCCAAGATCCCTCTCCCAGGCCCTATGCGCCGTTAATGACTGTGTTTGCATGTCACCCTAAGGGCCATGTTAAAGAGCGTAATTCAGGGCCACCCCTCTCCACATCCGAGTAAGCCATTGATCACCCCCAAGGGCTGTGGTGCTGCAGGTAAATCAGCCCTCTCCACATTTTCTAGTTCAGAATAATGTAGGAAGTGGACTGGTCCAACCCCAAGGAATCCTGGGCTTCTTGAAAAGTGATAAATATTTCACTGAGATAGATATCCCCCACCACCTGACATCCTCCCACTCTCCATTGCTCCACTGATATGTCTGCATCTATATTGCGAAAAGGAGTAAGATCCCATAGCTGCAGTACCCTGCTAAAGGGAGCTCTTCAAAGAACCCTACAAACCACTCTTTCCCATATTTCCGAAGTTTTTTTATTGAATATGGAAGTGTGTGCTCTGTCCCCCATCGTGCATCAGCAACTGAGTCAGAGTATCTCCATCCACTTCGATCCCCTATAGTAATTTTTCCCAATTATCAAATTCTGTCAGCCATCTAGCGGCATGCTGCAGACGTACTGCATAGTAATAGAACTGCACATCCGGAACATCTAATCCACCAGGCTTCTTTTGAGCACTATTAGTGCCATCCTGCTACGCTTCCCCGCCCGAATTAGGGATACAAGCAGACTATCCAGCTTACGAAGAAACTCAGCCCTTAGGGGAAAAAGTGAGTTTTGCACAAAGTACAGGTAGCATGGGAGAAAGACCATCTTTGCCACAGCACCCTTCCTATTACAGAGAGAGGGAGCCTTTTCAGAAACCTGATACAATTCTCTAGGCCGAACAAGACCCTGTCCACATTTCTAAACATATGTTGTGCCTTGGAATGCGTGACCCAAATCCTCAAATACCAGAGTCCCACATTGGGCAGTGGGTCCAGCTGTTACTAAATCAGACCCCCAGTAGGGAACAGGAGAGATTTGCGGGCATTGACCCTAAGGCTGTAGACCTCTCCAAAGGAACCCAACAGATACAGTAAGAACGGAACATAGTCTTCATGGAACTGTGTAGATACTAGCGTGTCGTCTGCATATAGGGAGACAATAGCATCACCCACTCTGATCCCTCAAGGTGCCATTTCCTTGCCCAGAGGAAGGGGCCTACCGACCGTTCATGGCTCTGAAAGCTCTCCACTCACCCTAATTCGTATAGAGGACTGAGTATACAGAAGTTGTATCCAGGTGCAAAATGTGGACCCGAACACCATGCCCCGCAGCACTGCCATCAAATATTTCAACTCCGTTGTATCAAATGCCTTTTCAAGATCAAGGGAGACCAAGGTCTTGTCACAAGACATCATGCAGTACATGCGTAAATTATGAATGATACTGCGTGCTGGTATAAAGCCGCATTGGTCCTCATGGACCAACTCGTGAACCACCCCTTGTAAACTGGTCGCTAGTATTTTCCCTTATATCTTGAAGCCTGTGTTCAGCATTGGGAGGGATGTGTGTGAAGAAGGGTCAACAGAATCCCCACCGAGTTTCAACATAAAGCACACTTCTCTTAAGGTTGGTAGCTGGAGTCCACTCACCTTCGCCTCAAGAGACACCACCAGCTTTTACCACCTGAGGACAGTAGAGTAGATTTGATAAAACTCCACTGGAAATCCATTGCCCCCAGGGGCCTTCGTTCTATTTAGTGCCTTCACGGCGGCATCCAGCTCTTCTATTGAGATGTCGCCCTCCAGATCCTGTATGAGTTCTTGCTGCAATCGGGGGTGCCCAAACCTTGCCATAAACCACTGTAGCTCCCTCTCGGGCTAGTAGGACCGTCCCGATACACCACTTTCAAGTGGTCCACAAAGGCCGACCAAATTTCCCAATGTCGGATTCTGCTACTCTCCTTGCATGTTCCGTATGTTTAAAGTAGGAGGTGTCTCGGCTTAACGCCTAAGAATCCAAGCCAAGAGCTTGCCATATTTGTCGCCTTCCCTATGTAATAGCTGACGATAGGATTTAAGGGCAGTCTTGTCCAGTGTGTCCCAATGTTTATGTATTTCGCTATGTACCACTGATATCAACGTACGCACATCAGCTGAGGATACTTCCTGTTTATGTAGGTCGGCCATCCGCTCCTCCCACTATTTTAAATCGTCATTTAGCCACCTCCGCACCCTACATGTATGACCTTGATTTTCTCCCTCTCAACTGGTCTAGTTTTCACGGTCCCCCAGTTTGTTGCTAGATATGTCTCTAATGTAGTAGCTAGTTCTTCCTGGTATTCTACATCCGTGAGGAGGTCAGAAGGCATTCACCAGAACCTAAACCCATGAGGCGAGCGCCCCCTCCAAGGCAGCGTCAACAGTACAGGTGCATGATCAGAGAGAAATCTCCCTAGGTGCACCACCTCAGTGAGCCTGGAAGAATCAAGTCCTCCCACTAATACATGGTCTAGGTGACTATAGGAATTATGGGTTCAGGATTGACAGGTATACTCCCGACCTCTCAGTTGCAGCGCTCAACTATCCAGTAGGCCCAGATTGTGCATCACCGTCCGCAGAGAGGCTACCATTAGTGGTTTGGTATTCTCCTTGGGTGGATGTCGATCCTCCGCCCGTCCAAAATGCAGTTAAAATCACATGCCCAGAGTATTAGTGCATCCACACCGCCTTCCAGTAGGTCCTGAAGCCCATCATAGAAATGCCAGTCTTCGACATTGGGGCGTAGGAGATTAAAATTGTGAGATGCCTGCCAACCTGGGATCCCGCCTCCCCATACTTCCATGTCAGAATCCACCAAAGAAGGAGATATGTGTACTTTCTACATCCCGGCTCTGTAAGTAAAAACTAACAGCCCCAAACAGTAGGATGGAAAAAACAAACAATTGTAACACCCTCTACCCTCGATAGGCATCATATCAACAACTTACCATACTGTGTATCCAATGCATCTTTTGCTGTCAGGGCCCACAGCCTAACCCCTACATCCTAAACCATTGCCTACCACGAGCGTGGAAAGGCATCCCACTGAGCCAAATACCCCTGTATAGAATAAAATGCCTTTTTATAATCAAGTTGACCAAGATACTCCATGCCAAATTATTACTTACTGAATCAGTAACCCCGTGCATATATCCCACCCAACAAGGAACTGCATGAAAGAGAAACTATCTCTCTGTGGATGAAAAATGAAAAGTGGTTAGGCAGAATTACTTTACATTTACAGCAATTCTATTGCCGCTACACATTGTTGCACACCGAGTCAGGCATTCCCATTACCGAGAGAAGGCCCTGGACTGGACTACCTCCTTCCTCTCCTGCAGAACATAAAGAGTCCGCCTCCCCCCCCTTCCGCTCCAAAGCCACCAAGATCATCTGCGGCGTACCTCAAGGTTCATCTCTCAGCCCAACGTTATTCAACGTCAACATGGCACCGCTTGCCCGTGTCGCATGACGACATGACCTCAACATCATCTCCTATGCCGACGACACCCAGCTGATCCTCTCCCTTACCAAAGACCCCCTCACCCCCAAAACCAACCTCCACGAAGGAATGAAGGCCATCGCCGACTGGATGAGAAACAGCCATCCGAAGCTGGACTCGGACAAGATGGAGGTCCTCATCCTCGGACCCACCCGCTTGGCCTGGGACGACGCCTGGTGGCCTCCTGCACTAGAAGCGCCCCCTACACCCACCGACGACGCTCGCAACCTAGGGGTCATCCTCGACTCCACCCTCTCCATGATGAAGCAGGTCAACGCCGTCTCCTCCTCCTGCTTCAACACCCTACGCCTGTTTCGCAGGATCTTCAAGTGGATCCCCACTGAAACAAGAAGGACGATTACCCAGGCCCTCGTCAGCAGTAGACTGGACTACGGAAGCGCCCTCTACGCCGGAGCCCCAGCTAGACTCCTGAAACTGCTCCAACGCATCCAGAACGCCTCTGCACGCCTGATCCTCAACATCCCCCGCTGCAGCCATATCACACCCCACTTGAGAGACCTGCACTGGCTCCCCATCAACAAGAGGATAACCTTCAAAATCCTCACCCACACACACAAGGCACTCCACAAAACCGGACCAGCGTACCTCAACAACCGTCTCAGCCTCTACACTCCCAACCGCCAGCTCCGCTCCGAAGACCTCACCCTCGCCAACGTCCCCCGCATCCGAAGAGTGACCGCCGGCGGCAGATCATTCTCCCACCTCGCCGCTAAGACATGGAACACCCTCCCCGTCCACCTGCGTCAGACTGAAGACCTCCTAACCTTCAGGAGACTTCTCAAGACCTGGCTCTTCGAACAGTAGCAGCGCCCCCCCCCCGGGCCCCTTGAGACCCTTTATAAATGCTATGATTGATTGATTGATTACCTACATCCCTTATATCTGGGATCAGTAGGTACAGGGAAAAACAAACCCTTCCTGTATAAAAGAATAAAAGGTGATCAATTAAAGTTGCTTTACATATGCAGAACTGCAAGCACCACATCAGATAATGGGATCGACCTGCAGCAGCGGCTCTTCTTAAGCAATTACAGTCTTCCCCAGCTCTAACTCCTATGCCGATAAAGCCAGTGCCACGGTGCCATCTTCTTAAATCATGACCCTGGCAGGGGCACTCCTCTCTGGGGACCGGTCTCCCCAGTCACATTCTCCTTGCTCATCCCCCCGGGCGCGACCACCCATGTCATTCCGCCCCCTGTGTCCCAGTCCTCCAGGATCCCATTCTGTCTCTAGACACCCTGTCCCAGAGCTCCAGCCAATGCCACACATCTTCGGGATTATCAAAGAAATTAGAGTATCACAAATCCATTTTTCCACAAGGTGTTCTGTGGTGGTCCACTCTACCCATTCTGGGAATTCCAATAGGCCCACATTATTGCTGCGCGACCTTCCTTCTTCATCATATATTCGAGACACCAGATCTAAATGTGACTGTGGCGACCTGTTAACGCAAAGTAGCCACCTCGGTCTGGAGTTCCACAATAGAACCCTCGGCAACGCAAACCTTATCGGAAACTTTACAGAGGTCCACGTGCAGCTTGTTAACCTCGATGGCCACAATCTCAATTTGGCTTTCCAGTGCCACTCTAGAGCCCTGGATGGCTACCGTATCTCTGCCCTCATGGACTCCCCAACGGAGAGCTCCGGATCCAAGTCGCCCCGTCTGGAGGTCTGGCGTGTGCTATACTGTGGGGTAGCTGCCGGGATGGTATATTGTTCCATGGCGTTCCCCTGAGGGGTCCCTGTCTGTTTATTCTTCTCCATTTGGGAATCAGTAGTTACAATAGTTTTTTGGGTCTGGGGCCATGGGCCACAAGCCAGGTACAGATCCGAGTGGGGAGTGCGTTACCCCCAGAGGAGAGCAACTCCAGGGATGTGTTCCCCATAGGGGTTAGTTGTTCCCATGCCCAACGCCGGATGACGGAGACCCCTGCACACAAAGAGGGGCAGAGTGCAGTGTAGAGTGATCAGCTGCCGATGCCAAGACACCCTGCCCTAACCGGCCCAGCAGAAAATCGAGGGTCACCAGCGAAGGGGATAGAAGATGGAGATAAGCGCTGGCCCAGGTAAGTCCTAGTGTACACCATCCAGCCACAGGGCAGAGGGGCCCGCATCCATCTCTCAATGGCCTCACAGCACTTTCATGAGGATCTCCTGGCCAGGGCAGCCCACAGCAGGAGAGTCCACAAGGCACAGAAGACCCACCCTGAGGAGGTCACCAGCCAACAGTACCTCTCTGGGCCTCCCTCGCGTCAATAGCAACTGCAGGGCCCCTCAAGGCAGGAGCCTGATCAACACAGTCCTTCGTCTGTGTCAGGGCCCATCACAATCCTGGCCCCCTTGTTACAGCCTCACCGGGGCCAGGTCGGGCCGAGAGCCGCCTCCAATCTCCAACGTATCTGTCCGACAGTGTCCGCAGGGCCACAACCGAGGCTCAGGCAGGCCGTCGGTGAACTCTCCCATCAGCCCAGTCAGGTATATGCAGAGCACTAAGTCTCAGGGTAATTTAGCACAGTCCGGCCAACCGCAGCTGATGACCGGGTCACCTGAGGATCAAGCCCCCCCTCCTCCCCTGAGGCGGGCTGCGATCATGCTCTCCGGGGCAGCCACCTCTGGCCTCAGACAGTCACCTTCACCCAGGATGAGTAGCCTCTTCAGTGCCAAAGAGAGGAGCGCAGGCACAGCAGGGCACAACAAGCCCCAGCGGCCGCCATCCAATCAGCTCCCGCCTTTTTAGTGAAAAGGCCTCCGCTCCAGGCCCGCCATGGCTCTCTGCCTATTGTCGACATTTGGGGGAATCCCTGCTCTACGCTCTGCAGAGTATCAGGGTGCAAAGAGGCAGTAGAAGTGCACGGCACAGGCGAGTGGACACGGCGGTCATAACCATGGCAGGATTCTGCAGGATAATCCAAGGTTGGTAAGGAGCCTTCTATGAGTGCATAATGTCGGCCATCTTGCGTGGCAACGGCCCCCCTATTAATTTTTAACAAAAATATCCAATTATTAATTAATCTAAGAATATATATATTCACTGAAAAAACCATAGGTTATAGACCATATATAGTTAGGAATTAGCATTTACAAAACCTTGAAAATTCACTGAAAAAACCATAGGTTATAGACCATATATAGTTAGGAATTAGCATTTAAAAAACCTTATTTTACTCACACAAAACCATTGAAATTCCATATATAGTTAGTTGCACTAACTATATATCGCGCACCCGCAATCCACTGCTGATCATGTCACATATTACATCATTCATGACATGGTCAGTGACATCACTGATGACATCACGAAGACGGTCTTTCTTTTATAATGGCTGCGACAACACTGGAGGGGGATGTCTTGCACATGCCTCCGACCCCCCCCTCGTCCTCATCGCCTGGTCCGGCCATAACAAATCTCAAGCGAGACGCCGTGGGGTGCACTGGGAGGGAGAGACGGTGCGAACAGGCCTCTCCCGCCTCCCCAGGTGGAGGCTTCCCAGCTGCACCCTCAGCGCTCCAGGCGGTGGCATCCTAACAACTACAGTGCTGCACAGTTTCGGAACGACCTAGATAACGGTTCTTCCACTGTGGCCATGCTGCAACGTCTCGCCCGGCAGGGTGGAGCCCGTCCGCTCATGTGACCCCGCGATCGCCGGTAGCTGCCGAACTCTCAAAATGGCGGTCGACCTGGCAAGAGCGGGCCCAACATAAAGAAATGGCCCGGTCACTGGTTGACTCCACCACCGTAGTCCTCCACGACCTTGAAGATTCTAGAGGAGCCGCGGGAGTCTCCGACCCCCGATGGGGAATGACTGCCATGATCGCCCGTGGAGTGACGAAACTGTATCCGCGGGACGTCGGCGCTCCCATGCTGGCGCCAGCCTCACTTTGAATTACTACAATCCTGCAGACCTTACTTCCGGTGAAAGCACAGTGTGACCCGGTAGGAAAAATTATTGCACCCCCTCCCCTTTTTGACTGATAGTTCAAACCACCGATCCTTTCCTTTGCCCTTTTAACGGAACTTTGGACTGCCTCCCCCTCTTTTACATTTTCTAGAGAAAACAAAACATTAACCACTACATTAGCATAGCAGTTGACACCAGAACTGTTTTCAAATTGAAAACCAACAACATCTTCAACAGAATCCTTTTTGTTTCTGCTGTGACCCTGCTACAGCACAGGCATTGTCCCCAGCAGTAATTCTGCAATGCCGGTAAGAATAGCTGTGGTGCCTACTGGACTCACTCACCCCCGCGGCGCCCCACGCCGTTTTTTGCTGGGCGGCAACTTACTAGACATCACTTTCGTGCCATCTAGATTTCAGCGCGTTCTGCTGCCTTGGAACTATTCGCACAACAGACCGCTACTGACAAGAATATTTCATTATTGGTGCTGTCAATTTCAATAAATCTATTGGATAATTAAAAAGAAATTGCCACGGTCTCTTCGTTGTTTAAATGTTTTTACTGTTTTTGTTTTGTTGTATATATTTATGTTATTAAAGTTTTATATTCCTACTACTTTGTTGGAGTGCTATATATTTTTAATGTGACACATAATTGTAAAAACTTTGATGTACAAAGAGTCATTCCTGGAATCTTCCGCTTCAGGCTCGGTCCCCTCCCCAATCACAATACAGGATGGTTTTCAGATAGTAGGAACGCGTGTGCTGTGACGGATCACATCGGGTGTGGGCCTTGATCTACTATAACTCCTTTGAAGAGGGGTGATTCTTTACAGCTGGGGCCATAAACTACATCTGCAGGGCTAGCTGATAGCCTAGGACCGGCCTGGACATTCGGACACAGAGGAAGAGGAGTGTCAGAGGGTGCGGTAGTGAATAGGGCGAAAGGGAGGTGTCGGGCGGGCACAGAGTGTGATTCTCAGGGAAGAGCAGCGCAGATGGGGGAAGGTTTATTGCCCATGCATAAGACAGAGAGCGGTGGTGACCAGTGCCTGGGGGAGATGCTTACGAGGGTGAGGAGCCATGCTACGAATCGACAGCGTGCAGAGAGTGGGTCTGGTCAAGACATCTAAAATGGCTGCCGTGCACGACAAAAGTGTGGCATTTCAAAAAAGGCAAGATGGCGCAGACAATGTTTTTCAACACTTCCTCATTTCCTTCGAATCGAACGTTAACAGACGTTGGGGCATATTACCAAAGTTAAGCGATATTTATCGCTAACGATGCTTACCAACCAATTTTTTACCACTAAGCATCGTCAGAAATTATCGAAGATAAACCTTACTATTATCAAGGTTTATCGCAAATGCGATAATAAACGGCCGCAATGCATGAATATCGCTAAAAACTCAGCGATATTCATGCATTACCGAGCTAATACTCTTAGCCATGTTATCCACCTCCCATTGGATAACATGGCTAAGAACTGCTCAGGGCAGGTGTTACTTTTTGGAGATATTCGCGCTTAGCGCGAATATCTCCAAAAGTTGGTAATAGGAGATAGATATCTTGCATGTTGTAATGCAAGTTATTGTGGTATATGGAACTCATACCATAATCTCTCAGGAAAGCAGAAACTGATCCTTTTGGGACCGCCTAAAAAGGCCTAGGGGGTGAGGAGTACTCTACTTTGCCCCCTTTTCACGTTCCGAACTATTTTATTTTACTCTCTTCTGTAATTACACAAAATACCAGCGATAAGATGCATCGGAGACACACAGTGAGAGAAAGGAGGCCGGAGATGAAGAAGACATGTCAAATACACATTGGAGATAATATAGTGGCAGAAGGGAAGTAAATATGAGTAAACTTACCATGTAACATAAAAATGTTGCACTCTATACTATAAGTCTCATTTTATACTACAATCACTTCGCTACAACCTCATAAATTAAAAATAAAAATAAATAATGTCTCAAACAATTTTTGATTTCTAAATATAAATTTATTCTTCAGAATTTTCTAAATTTGAAACAACTAGTAACATGTCCTCATCAGTAATTTCCTCTTCAATCATCTCATCTGGAATCTCCTCATTAAAAGTCTGCAATGATGATTCTTGTAACTCTATGGTCTCCAAACACTCGATAAATTCGCCATCAAGAGATTGATCAAAAAAATCATTCAAGTCATCTCCTCCTTCTGACAATATTTCATTATTGGTGCTGTCCATTTCAATCAATGTAGTGGAATCATTCAAGTCATCTCCTCGTGACAATATTTCATTATTGGTGCTCTCAATTTCAATCAATGTAGTGGAATCATTCAAGTCATCTCCTCCTTGTGACAATATTTCATTCTTGGTGCTGTCCATTTCAATCAATCTAATGGAATCATACAAGCCATCTCCTCCTTGTGACAATATTTCATTATTGGTGCTCTCAATTTCAATCAATGTAGTGGAATCATTCAAGTCATCTCCTTGTGACAATATTTCATTCTTGGTGCTGTCCATTTCAATCAATCTAATGGAATCATACAAGTCATGTCCTCCTTGTGACAATATTTCATTATTGGTGCTCTCAATTTCAATCAATGTAGTGGACAATTCAAAAGAAATTGCCACGGTCTCTTCATTGTGAGCCATTTTATTTTGAAATTGCTTGCTGTAAATTGCAGAAAAAAATAATCACTTTCATTTATCGTTTTTAGTAATACATAATATAAAACTAACTTCATCAAGTATTTAGTATAACAGAAGGACTGCAAATAAATAACAGAAAACATTTTTCAAATTATCTTCAAGTGTACAACATAGTTCCCCTTACAAATTAACAACTCACCTTTTTAAAAGTAGCAGAAGTGTTAGTACTGTGTAAATCAAACACCAGAAATTCACCACCAAAAATTCCTCACAAATGTACCTCAGACAGTAGTATCACAAAATGGCTGTGGTTTCCTCTCATTTGACATATATACATAACCAATTAACTTTCATCACACACAAATACAAAACCAAAGTAACATTTTAATTGGTTCTAAATTTCAACACTTTCAAATGTGTTTTCCCCATGCAATTTTCCATAGGACATTTACATACGTCTACAGCCTGAATGGCTGAACGGAATTACACCAAACTTGGCAAAATGGTACATCAAACCTAAGAGGTCAGGAAGGATCTACTATGCCCCCTTATGGTCATTTCCCCCTTCGCTTTGGCCTCCTCTTGTCTCTCAATCCTACCGAGGGACAAGATGGCGGCCCCTACGGACTGTTTGGAATGTTGACAGACGCCGGAGAACCAATCAGCTTTGCAAAGCTCCGTAACGCGAAAAGTACGCGAAGCGGAGCGCTGTTACAGATATATATCTTTTTTTCAACGTTAATTTCTCAAAATCCACTGGAGCACATATATTGAGACCTAGCAAAGGCACATCGGGCTACCAGTCCCTAATATTTTGCCAAGTTTCGTGCAAATCCATTCAGCCGTTCGATTATTATTATTTTGTTTTTTTTTTGCCCCGCGGGGCCCTTTTAAAACCTCCACATCAAACCTAGGGGGTCAGCGAGGATCTACTATGCCCCCTTATAGTTATTTCCCCCTTTGTTTTGACCTCCTCTTGTCTCTCGATCCTACCGAGAGACAAGATGGCGGCCGCTACGGACTGTTTGGAATGTTGACAGACGCCGGAGAACCAATCAGCTTCGCTTCACAAAGCTCCGTTGCGCGAAAAGTCCGCGAACCAGAGCGCTAACCGGTCCGCTGTTACAGATATATATCTTTTTTTAAACGTTAATTTCTCAAAATCCACTGGAGCACATATATTGAGACCTACAAAAGGCACATCGGGCTACCAGTCCCTACAATTTTGCCAAGTTTCGTGCAAATCCATTCAGCCGTTCGGGCTAAAAGTGAGGCCAACCGCCCTATGGAAAACTCAATGTTAAAAACACGTTTTGGGACCCCCCTTTTTTCTCGGCCCCCACTGGACGAACCCCCCCCAAATTTTCAAGGGCTGCTCAGAAACAAAATGTGCCATTTTCCTGAAAATTTCAGCCGATTCCGTCCACAAACGCCAAAGTTATTAGACATAGAATTTTCAAAAAACCCATAGAGAAAAAATCCTAACTATATACTTGGCAAAATGGTACATCAAACCTAAGAGGTCAGGAAGGATCTACTATGCCCCCTTATGGTCATTTCCCCCTTCGCTTTGGCCTCCTCTTGTCTCTCAATCCTACCGAGGGACAAGATGGCGGCCGCTACGGACTGTTTGGAATGTTGACAGACGCCGGAGAACCAATCAGCTTCGCAAAGCTCCGTAACGCGAAAAGTACGCGAAGCGGAGCGCTGTTACAGATATATATCTTTTTTTCAACGTTAATTTCTCAAAATCCACTGGAGCACATATATTGAGACCTAGCAAAGGCACATCGGGCTACCAGTCCCTAATATTTTGCCAAGTTTCGTGCAAATCCATTCAGCCGTTCGATTATTATTATTTTGTTTTTTTTTGCCCCGCGGGGCCCTTTTAAAACCTCCACATCAAACCTAGGGGGTCAGCGAGGATCTACTATGCCCCCTTATAGTTATTTCCCCCTTTGTTTTGACCTCCTCTTGTCTCTCGATCCTACCGAGAGACAAGATGGCGGCCGCTACGGACTGTTTGGAATGTTGACAGACGCCGGAGAACCAATCAGCTTCGCTTCACAAAGCTCCGTTGCGCGAAAAGTCCGCGAACCAGAGCGCTAACCGGTCCGCTGTTACAGATATATATCTTTTTTTAAACGTTAATTTCTCAAAATCCACTGGAGCACATATATTGAGACCTACAAAAGGCACATCGGGCTACCAGTCCCTACAATTTTGCCAAGTTTCGTGCAAATCCATTCAGCCGTTCGGGCTAAAAGTGAGGCCAACCGCCCTATGGAAAACTCAATGTTAAAAACACGTTTTGGGACCCCCCTTTTTTCTCGGCCCCCACTGGACGAACCCCCCCCAAATTTTCAAGGGCTGCTCAGAAACAAAATGTGCCATTTTCCTGAAAATTTCAGCCGATTCCGTCCACAAACGCCAAAGTTATTAGACATAGAATTTTCAAAAAACCCATAGAGAAAAAATCCTAACTATATACTTGGCAAAATGGTACATCAAACCTAAGAGGTCAGGAAGGATCTACTATGCCCCCTTATGGTCATTTCCCCCTTCGCTTTGGCCTCCTCTTGTCTCTCAATCCTACCGAGGGACAAGATGGCGGCCGCTACGGACTGTTTGGAATGTTGACAGACGCCGGAGAACCAATCAGCTTCGCAAAGCTCCGTAACGCGAAAAGTACGCGTAGCGGAGCGCTGTTACAGATATATATCTTTTTTTCAACGTTAATTTCTCAAAATCCACTGGAGCACATATATTGAGACCTAGCAAAGGCACATCGGGCTACCAGTCCCTAATATTTTGCCAAGTTTCGTGCAAATCCATTCAGCCGTTCGATTATTATTATTTTGTTTTTTTTTTGCCCCGCGGGGCCCTTTTAAAACCTCCACATCAAACCTAGGGGGTCAGCGAGGATCTACTATGCCCCCTTATAGTTATTTCCCCCTTTGTTTTGACCTCCTCTTGTCTCTCGATCCTACCGAGAGACAAGATGGCGGCCGCTACGGACTGTTTGGAATGTTGACAGACGCCGGAGAACCAATCAGCTTCGCTTCACAAAGCTCCGTTGCGCGAAAAGTCCGCGAACCAGAGCGCTAACCGGTCCGCTGTTACAGATATATATCTTTTTTTAAACGTTAATTTCTCAAAATCCACTGGAGCACATATATTGAGACCTACAAAAGGCACATCGGGCTACCAGTCCCTACAATTTTGCCAAGTTTCGTGCAAATCCATTCAGCCGTTCGGGCTAAAAGTGAGGCCAACCGCCCTATGGAAAACTCAATGTTAAAAACACGTTTTGGGACCCCCCTTTTTTCTCGGCCCCCACTGGACGAACCCCCCCCAAATTTTCAAGGGCTGCTCAGAAACAAAATGTGCCATTTTCCTGAAAATTTCAGCCGATTCCGTCCACAAACGCCAAAGTTATTAGACATAGAATTTTCAAAAAACCCATAGAGAAAAAATCCTAACTATATATACCTACTGGCGACCGCCAGTAGGTAATATATATATATATATATATATATGTACATTTATATATACATGCATATGTATAGGTGTGTCGCTGAGTCTAACCCAGTGAGCAAGACAAACACTGGCACTCCAGGATAATACATTTTATTACACTATAACATTGTTACACATTTCGGCTTTTCAAAGACTTAGTCAAACTGGTGGTGTATATGTATAAAACTTTAAAAGTCAAAATAAGTTCATTATTTAAAAAAATTTATTCCTATTGGGTTTTATTTTAAGTCTCTGTCGGCAGAATACTTAATAGGAGTGCAATGCAGTACCTGTGAGTGGCTAAGTGTGGTGCTAGTGTTATTCTAAGGCTGGGCTGGAGTACATTTAGGTTTGTTTTGTGTCCGTTGAGGCTGTAGTAACTTTAGAATTAGAGTATGTGACTACCAAGGGAGAAACTCTTTTGTTAATTTGAATTAGTATGTTCCTCCATAAACCCATCCTTAAATTTCCTTAAATCCCTCCCATTTTTGAGTGATTATTCCTCATTTTTCTTTCTCCTCCCTGTTACCTCCCATATTTACAACTAAGTTGTATATTTACATGTGCAGAGAGCTCCTCCCCATTGGTGGGTATCTCCACTTAGACAAAATAGGAGAGGTGAAGGCCTCTCCGCAAGTAGGTTGGTAAATAGCATTTTGTAGTGTTTGAGTAGTACTATTTTACATACTACAAAATGCAGTTTGTAACCAGCCCCCTAAATGTCTATACTCCCCTCTCTTTCTTTTCGTCATCCAAAATGACAACAGTGCCATCGTAATCTGTCAATGTGCCTTTTTAATTGCCTATTTATGATGCTCTTTGATACTTAGAATGCAACATTTAGTGTGGTATAGCATGAGACTAAAAATCGGTTTCTAACAGTTTAGGCAATTTCACTCCAACAGAGCAGATTCTTTTGAATGCATTGAGTGGAAGAATGGCTGTCTTTTGTATCGTCTTATAACTTCAAAATCATGTCAATTTAATTAAATTAAATTAAAGGATCTCAGCAAAATGTGACAGAAAAAAATTAATGTCTAAATTGTGTATGGAGTTATATTTATGTTTGTATATAAAAAATAGTTTTGTTTCTTTGTAGACTTTATTACTGGACCAAACACGCTTTGAGGAAATGCAGCACGAGCTGGATCAGCTAACCACTATGGGTACCATTCTTTTAGTTACATACAACTCAACAGGTCCAGCACTTTCTAGCTTACCGGGATTTATGGAAAAACTGAAGACTGTAATCAAAGTTCTTCTTACAGGAATGCATCTTTCGTAAGTAATATATGGCATTATTAATGGTGGAGGTGAAGTTCCTTATACACTGTCCTAATTTCAAATCATCCCAATGACTTGGAAAACGATTTTGGAATTTTTAGGGGTTACATGTGCTTAAATACTCTATAACTAGCTTAGTTTCAGAAGCGGCCTTTGCCACTATGCCTAAAGTCCATAACATGTGGCTCTTCAATAGTCAAATATTGACCATTAAATACAATCTTCTTCTAATCACCCTACACAGTCTAATTACTCCTGTGATGGCTTGTCATTCCTTGAGACGTCCGGTAGGAGATAAACGCCTCAGATGTTGCAGGGTGCAACACCTTCCACCCAGTATGTTACTGCGTTTTAGCCCTCCTCATACCTGCAGCAAAGCAATGCCATAGGGTTCCAGGTGGTGTCTAATATTATTATAGTATATCTTTTAAATAGTATCCCCCGGGACTCAAACATGTTGTTTATATTTAGTCATATATTTCTAGAGAGTACCAAACACAATTTGTTGCTTTTCACAGATTCACAAATTGCAGGGAAAATTTTTCATATTTCAACCGTTTTAATGATTCCACTGAGCATATATCTAATCAATTACAATTTACACAATGTAGTGATGATAATTTCCAAATCCAGGTAGTGTAAAGTTGTTCGTTGCTAAACAACAGCCATCCGGATGAGAAAGGCGAGGGACTGACCTGTATTATCATGGTTGCTGCCGCGAGTAGTAGTCAGCCAAAGTGGTTCCTGCGTGCAGTATTTAAACAAATTGATATTTCCGGAAATAGAGCTGAGATGAAAGATAGACTACCCATTCTACACGGGCTAGTCCGAACTGGAAGTGAAAGTTGAATACATCCGATACGCTAAGTTTGCGGCCATCTTTAGACGGGTTTTTAGAAAAATACAAACAGTAAGAGATAAAGTCTGTAGATAAGCGTCAAGAGGTATTTAAAGTGGTGAAAGATATCATACATGTATATGTGAAAGGACTCCAAAGTTTTGTAAAAGGCACAGAGTGAGATCTGATAATATAACACACAACAAATTCAAATCCAAAAATTACATTGTTATACAGTGACGCTGAAATATTAAAAACTTATTGTACATGTCTAATGTGTAGCAGTAAGTTTTACATGCATACAAAGAGCAACATTCTGTGATTATAAGATTATACAGACAGATAAGGAACATAACCTTATTGTTGTAATTACATTTGCAGTCACATATAAGCACACAAGAGTATTTAAGAGAAAACAGCAACAACACCCTATCCTTTTTCAGTTTTGTGTGGTACATAATATTATACTCCTGCTGAGATGTGACTCATGTATGCAGTGTTGTTGCTACGTACTGAAACAATGTATGGAAGTAACCATATGTCTAGCATTAACGGACAGTAATTTTAAAGTTATTATGATAGGAAGAAATGTAAATCTCCATCAGTGTTAAGGCCCCTTTCTACTGCCTGTAGTTTTTATGATCCGCTGAGTTTTTAATCTCCTTAAGGCTAGTACCCTATCTCCCCCTTTAGGGTTGTTTAGTGCCTGTGTTATTTCGTGAAGCCGAATGTTAGACATTGTCATGGAAGGATAAGCTGCACTAATATGTACAACAAGTGGGTAGGCTGTACTGTGGTTGCGAATGGCCCTGATATGTTCCTGAATTCGCTCTTTTAGGGGTCTAATTGTACTGCCTATATAGATAAGTCCACAGTGGCATCTTATAAAGTACACGACAAACCTGGTGTTACAGTCAATAAATTGTTGTATGTGATGTTTAGTAAGTGTATTATATTGAAATTGGTGTCCGTTTGTTGAGAGCAAAAGGGCACACATTACATTGCACGCATTCGTAGAAGCCATGAGGTCTGTCCAGTAGCCAAGCGGAGTCTTGTTTGTTGAGAGGTAGATAGCTAGGACAAAGTATGTTTCTCAGAGTTGTGCCCCTGCTGTGTACAATCCTTGGTTTGATATGAATGTATTTCGCCACTGACTTGTCTAGTTTGAGTAAATGCCAGTGCTTGTTTAAGATTTTGTCGATGGCAAGGCTTTGTGCACTGTATCTAGTAATAATTGTCAGCTGCCTGTCCTTAGATATCCTTCGGGTGTTCAGTAATAACTGTTGTGGTGTAGTGAGTATTTTATCTCTAGAGTGTTTCAGAACTCTTTTTGAATAACCCCTACTGATAAAACGTTCTTCCAAATTCTGGAGTTCTGTAAGAAGAACAGGGTCCTCACTACAGTTTCTCCTAATACATGTCATCTCACCCAAAGGATCGAATTTATCTGAGACGTTGAGTGAGCCCTAGTTGCGTGTAAGATCGAGTTACATGCTTTGCCTTTTCTAAAGAGTTTTGACCAGATATTGTTTTCTTTAACATAGACCATCACGTCCAGGAAATCAATTTCTTGTTTGTGTGTTTTGTAAGTGAATTGAAGATTGTATGTGTTGTTGTTCAAATGTCTCACCAACTCATCTAACTGTACTGCAGTTCCTACCCAAATGACAAAAATGTCGTAGATGTAACGTCCCCAGTAAATAATGTGTTCAGTCACTTCTTGTGGGCCAGCCGCCCAAAGATGTTTTTGTTCAAAAATGCCCTTGGAAAGATTTTCATATGTTGGTGAGAATTTGAAACCCATAGCAACACCCATGGCTTCTCTGTACCATTTTCCTTGGTGAAGAAAGACATTGTTTTCTAAAGTCAAGCATCCTAAGTCCAGTAGCATCTCTGTGTTCCGACAGCGTTGCGTCTCTTGAGGACAGAGTGGCTGCCAAAGATTGAATTCCCTTCTCCAAAGGTATGCAAGTGTATAGGGAACAGACGTCTAGAGTGACAAATGTGAAATCTTCTACCCTTGCAATATCTTCTAGTTTGTTCAAAAGATCGCCTGTGTCTCTTAAGTAAGATGGGAGGTTTTGCACTAATGGTTGTTAAAAAAAACATTTCTATACTCAGAAATGTGTTCTGTTGCAGACTATCATAGTATACTCCAAGTAGATATTCATACAAAGACAAAATTATGTGAACTGTGCTGCAGTTTGGAAAATGATGGCCGTACACAACGTTTTGAAATGCGAAATTTGGTTCTAGAGTTACATTCATTATAATGCCTAATATAGCAAACATATAGAACATGTTCTCAAATTGCTTTCTGCATCTTTTCAAATTACACTAGTCTACACTATACCCAAGACTCAGACTAAATAACTGTTATGACATAAAAAATAACTTTGACTCAAAGCAACATTAATAATCTTCTGGTGATAGGATTGTGCAAATATAATGTTATTATGTTAGTTGGATTTTATAACGATCTACATGTTTCTGGAAGGTCCTTTTCATGGTGAAGGCTGAGGGTATGAGAAAATAAATTATGTATATGGGCTACGTGAAATTATCTTCCTCAAGATTAGTAGTAGGAGATTAGATCAAAGGTAATACGTTACTTATTGATGGAGGATCATATAGATAAAATCCTTTGTGTGAGGAGAGAGGACCATTTTCCTTATGAGCCGAAGATGATGTCATTATTTTGGTTGGGTACAGTTAAGATTTGGTTGGAAAAAACCTTAAACAATTTACTGGTGGTGTTGTAATCTACTGACTTGTGAGGAGGTGTAAAGTATGTTTTGGCAGCCAACAATCTCTCATTTATGCCATGAGTAAGTATCTTTGACAAGCAATAGTTGATACTCCACTAACATTCCAAGAAGCAGATGACTATATACATCTTTCTGGTATTTCCCTTCCCAGTCCAGCAAGTGAACTGCTGTTTTACTTAAGCGCCTCCTCTGTTTGTTATGCACTTGTATTGAGATCTCATGGAAATGGCCTTACACACTCACGCCTCTGTCTCAGTTGCTCTCTTCCCTCTGTCTACAACTCTTTAAGATCACTGTCATCTTTGCTTGCTTAGCCTGCCACATATCTGGTGGTTGAGTTATCCTTCTGTCATTCGGACTAAGGGCAATGGGGAAGAGTGGTTCAGTGTGGGTGGTGCATGCAGAGCAGAGGAGGCATACAGGGGGTGCTGAGCTGTAGGAATGATGGTTTGCGGTACAGCTTGTGACTTGGGAGGGGAGTCTAGTTGGGCCATGGACCTGCCTTGATGACACTCACAATTTAACCCTGATCATCATCTATCATAAACGGTCCAGGCTCCCTCTTTGTTGTGCTCAAGCTACGCTTGCACACACTATCAACACTGACCTGCTAAATAATGTTTGAGTAGCTGTGGGGCTAAATGTTGTGTCAGCATCTGAAGGGGGGAGGAGCATCCTGTTTGATTCTAGGCACAGACTTCATACTGTATTGACTCTTGAGGAAGTCCGTCTTTTCCAGGCTGTCTGAGAGGCCAGTCCTATTGTCTGGACTGTTGGGCTTCTGGATTTCCATAGACTTTTGCGGAGAATGTTGTTAGGATAAACTATGAGCTAACAGTCTACCCTGTGTGTTTCCTTGTGTGGTGTATTAACTGAGCCAAGTGCCCAATTTTAAAGTGCTAACCACAGAGCAGGAAGTTGGCAATGCCATGGATAATTCAGTGAACCTCTGGTCCTTTTCACTTTCAAACACCTCGAACATTCAAATTAAAGAGGGTGGTTTCAATTAATTAGCAGGACAGGCGTTCACTGATTTGAGTATTTAATGGAATATGTACATTTGTTCCCCCCTCTTTTTTGACTGTGGTCAGGTGACAGGTGGACACGTTTTACAATGGTTCCCCGGCTGTGATCCAGGATCTTCATTTCTGTTTCCACAGTTTAGTGGCATGCCTTCTTATTCTTCTGTGTTGATCTTCAGGCCCACTTGTTGATGTGAGACGTATTTTCCTGCATATGCTGGTGTGTGTTTCCAGTGGCTATACCACAAATGCCAACACTTTAACAGGGAACCTACGGGATCGCGGTTATCCTAAGAAATTAGTCAAAGCAAGGCACCTTTGTTTGCTGCGACCAAACTATAGAGGGATCCTTATTTTCACACAGAAACATCCACTGGAAACACAACTCATTCACCAATTGTAAAACGAGATACGTGGTCTATGGTATTGTATGCCCATGTGGATTGCTATACATTGGCAAAACAAATCAAGAGATACGCCAACGAATCACTCAGCATAAATCTCGTATCAGGAATTCTGTTGTAACAGCTCCATTGGTAAACCATTGGGTAAAAAATTCTCACGTGGAAGGTGATGTTCGGTGGACAGTAATTTTTAAAGTAGAACGTGATCCTAGAGGTGGAGAAATCGATTTGAAGCTATCTCAAAAAGAAGCGATGCTCATACTAAAATTTGACAGGGCCGTGTCAGGTTTAAATGAAATTTCCGAATTATATAAACTGTAACAACATCCGTGCAGGTATTACCATTCTTCTCTAAGCCCAATGAGTATGGAGGTATCCCAAAATAGTAAAACCTTAATGTGCTGAGAGACCGCTACCTCCCCTTTCGGACAATACCAGTTATATAATGGTTCATGTGTCCATTTATGTTGCACTTTATTTTTCAATATGCAATATACCCTCCCTTTCATAATCTAATGTTTTAAAAATAATCACTACACGTTCTGAGCAATTGTGTAATTATGAACAGGTCCGGCTGTAATCCGGACTTAAACTACTTTTCCCGGCATGCCGTAGAAGCATTTTCCCCAACCCTCTGGTGCTTCTGACAGCAGCCCCGGTCGTATTCTGTAGATATACTACATTTTCCCACACGCCGTGCAGGGATTAATCTTGCGGCGCGCACAATACACGTTCCATCAGAAATGAACTACAATTCCCGACACGCCGTGGAAGGATTAATATTCCGGCGCGTACGATATTTGTTGCACCAGTAAACAACTGATTGAATCAATGGCGGATTTAGACATCAGTCGGCAAAGTATCACGGTAAGCCATGGATCATTGTTAACCGGCCGAACTAAATGCCGCATTATCAGCTAGAGCGGGCAGTAATTGCAGTTTTATGTTTACAGCTGACGGGAGCTTTGTGAAATATTACGGCGAGGGAACACGGAATTAAACGCGACTTCGTGCGGAAGCACCACAATGAGAAGGTATGCCCTGAATTGACTGGAAAGTTCATTTTTATTCATTTTTCTTTATTTTAAAAGTGCAAAATGAGGGAATTAGGCACCCACTAATATACACCGTTCTTTCAAGCAGGTGCCTGCGCATTGGCACATAGGGAGGTGTTGGAACACGTGGCACGAAAAATCCTCCACTGGGCATTTTTGTACAAAGTAAGTGCAAGTGCCAACACTGGTTCAATCTGGCATATGCTTCTCGATAAGCTTGACAACAGGACTTTTTTTTATTTGTTTCTTTATTAGAATCACACAGCGACTTAAAACTAAGGAAGTCAACGGCTGTGGCTTATCTTTAAATTGGTAAGTGGTGGCTGTTGGTGGTCGATGGTGAGGAGTGTTAGGCAAATATAGTGAGAGCAAGGTCTTGACATTTTTGTCCTTTTTAGGTCGAGCTGGCGTTGGAGCACGAAGCGCTCCCGCCAGCGAGTTCTATAGTCACTGTGTTAACTGGCAAGGGAGATAGAGCTGTGCACGAGCCGCTACTGGCCTGTGCACGAGCCGATTCAGCTTTGTGAACGCGCACGTCTCCGGAAGACGTGCTTTGCCCGAGCCGCCTCCCGCTTGTTTTGTATGCAAGCAAGAAGGCCCCTGAAAATGGCTGCACACGGAAAGCGCCAGGCGGCCAGAGATAGACATCAGACCAAGGGATACCGTGGGCAGAATTGGACTAACTATTCAATTTTTTTGATTAATGACCGATGTGCCGAGTTGTATTAAAGTCTACCACTGGTCGTTTAATGCTGCTTCACTGCAGGGTTTTACGTTCTTTCCTATTAGCTCCCGGAAAGGTAACATGCGCGTCTTGACAGCTGTGTCTGTGTATATGTGTGTGTGTTTTGGGAGGCGGGGGTGGGGGAAGGGGGGATTATCTTTGCTGCAACTGTTCCTTCCCAGGTACCGTGTGTTCAAACGATCATTGTTTGAAATGGAAATAAAAAGCGCTGGTACTTACTAACTGCGGGTATTATGGAATACTCCGTATGGAGACGTGTACATACTGTCCCATTTTAAATATTGCAAGCTAGATATTAACTAAGTGCAGTACTAGCCCTTTTAGCCAAAATAAGTGCATGTAAATTTAAGTCACTGCAAACGTGGGACCTTCACAGTCACCTCGTAGCCCTTGTTATTGCTCTGTTCCTGTTATTATACTGCTCGTAAAAGGGTATCTTTGGATAGTGATAAAGTCTTATTACAGACAACCTCAAGCACTGCGTTGTTTTAAACCCAGACTGTGTTTCTCCCGACAATGTACTCGTAACATATAATGCCCCTCATTCTTTTGTAACACATTCCGTACATTCTTTTTCTCACAAGTATGATTTATTGTCGATGTAGAATGCGTGCTTGTGATGTAAAGAGTTTTGCATCCTGCATTGTGCTCATTGGTGATTATAAAAGATCTAAATAAAAAAACACATTTAGTAAGTGCTATTTAAATTGTTTTTTTTGTCGCTCTGGCAGACCAATAGATGGTTTCAGGCAGATTATAATTAATGATGATCTGCTAGCGCAGTCTATTGTTGTGACTAAGATTGCCTCAGGGTGAGGGAGACACAGTGGCAGCGTTGTTGTTTAGAGGTGAGTGACAGTCTGCCACTGTATGTGTGTTATTTCTATTGCACAAAGCTAGCCAAAAGGCAGTAGAAATCTGTACGTGGTCAAAGACAAGCATAAAGTCAACAAGTAATATGAGGGGAAGCTGGGTTGTGGATGGAACCCCAAGCTGCAGGCCCCCCCCCCACCCCCTCAGCACAGTACTCCGGCCTGAGCACTCTGGATTCAATACAGAGCAGGGTTTCCTCCGTGTACATTGCAGGGGGCCCCTTAAACTTTCATTACGCCAGTTTGGAAGTACGGCGAAAGACCTCAGCTGGCCATCCAGTTAGTTTACGTAAGCCTTTGCCTCTACATCTGACAAGGCAATTGGCCTAGAATTATTCTGGTCGTCCCCCTCCCTTACTTAAATCTCTGACGAATAGAGATGTTCCAAGAGCTTGGTAGCAAGACTTGGTACAGAGGACCAAATCAGCCTCTTATATTTGACATAATTTAAAAAATGTGTAATTGACTGGACATTGGACCTGGATAACCGTGTTGGCCAATAACAATTACATCTAAGCCAAAGTGCAGAGGATAAGTTACTTCTCTCGCTGGTATTCAAGTCAGTGGACACATTGGACATGGTCTGATTAGGCAGTACCGTGGTAAAGTTACAGAGTAGTGTCAAAATACAATGATTGAATGTAATCCACCTGTTTATGACGATGTACATTATTAGCCTCACCTCCAGCGTTGGTCTTATCTGATGTATTAATAGAAAGAAAGCAGAATTGGCGCTGATTTTGTTGAGGTAAGAACAATCTTTCAATGCAAACCTGCTTGGCGACCCATGCTGCTTTTCTGTGTAACATTTTTAACTCCTTGAACCAAATCGCAAACCCGGAGTTGGAGTATTTGAGTATCTGTCTTTATTCGTAATTCAGTGCCTGCTCCTTCCTTTTTAATTACTTTTATAAACTACTTTTTAATATTCCAGTCACCCTCTCCTGTGGGCGTTTTCTTTCTAAGATCTTTGAGGGACTTTCTCAGCTGATTGTCGCTTTGCCCCCTAAAAATTAACCCTTTGGTCTAGAAAGTTTGTTTCATAACATTTCCGATTCAGATCCTAATAATGCTCTCCATCCATACTATGAATAGTCGATCACCCACTGAGGTCCATTGAACGCATACAACTTTTTTTCTTTTCAAGCATATATCGTTCAAGCCTCATAATCTTTGCTTTCCCATGCCACTGTATAAATATGTGATTAATGAAAGCTGGGCCCCTTCTCCTCTTGTAATGACCTTCATAACCAGTCTTTGCAAAAACAAGGTAATGGAGAGAGAACAATGTAGTCCAGCAAGGCGTGATTTACTTCGGGCGTAGTGGCATGGAAAGTCAAACAGAGTATGTGCTTTTGAGGATTTGAAGATCTAGAGTGTGTAAAGGGATCACTGCCTAAAGGGTCCTGTTTGTAACAGCTGCTGGAACATCAGAGGGCATGAAGAGCTTTGACGAAACCTCGCCTAAAATGCAACAAATTTAGGCTAAAAACCCAACCATTGCCAATTTTCTACTGCGTTCTGATATTATCTGTTAGGGCAGCTAAGAATAGAGTCTTGTTTTTTGGCACTATGTGAATGCGTAAATATACATTATTGTTAACCACCCACCATCGCTTATCTGAAAATATGTCTTTCTGAGCACAGCAGGCTATTATGGCCTGCTGCCGAGGTCTATACTGATAGTTGGAGGCCATGAACCTGAGTTATATGCCCGACCTGCAGGCGGGAGCCTACAACAATGGTGAGCGCCTTTAACAACTTGTTACCTAACCTGTTACTCACTCCTTCACCACATCCCTACCCTTACTAAAGTATGTTATTTCTGCTATTTTACGGGGGATACCCATTCACACCACCTCCTTTTCTTGCACCTTCATCTTACATCATCATTTACACCTTCCATTACTCTAACCCTAACACCAACCCTAAAGCTTATCAAAAGATAGCCCAACTTGTCCCATGCCTAACCTGCACTTCAGTCCTAACCATAATCCTTACCCAATCTTAACCAATACACCTTACTTTACACATCACTAAAACCACACCTTGTCCCTAACTCTAATAAAACCTAAACTTTTCCCTCACCCCAAACCATTAATCATTTTCACTTTTGTCTTTTTTTGTATGTTCTACTTTTTTTTGTGAAATTTTAAACTTTTCTGTCTTTTCTCTACGTTTTTGCTTGTTTGTCTCCCTTTTTAGGTCTCGCTGAGCCAATGCGCTTGCACATTGCTCCGGCGAGAATTATGTAGGGGCTCCAGGAAAGCCTGCCAGAAGGCTTTGGAATGCGGATTATGACCAGTGCATGTGCGCCGGGCGCGCGCTCACCATTTCCTCCCCCCCCCCTCCCCCCCCCCACCCATCAGACTTGAAAAGAAGCTGCTCGCACACCACCATTTGTCTGAGCCTCGGCATCAGACTTCAAAGGAAGCCGCTCCCCGCCCCCCCCCCCCCCCATCAGACTTCAAAGGAATGCGCTCCCGAACTTGCTGGCCTCGCTCTTGTGAGCCTTTATTTACTTGTTATACAGCGCTTATTATCACATTGATTCTGCTTCTTAACGCTTAACGCTTGGTATGAGTCGTATTAGAATGCCTCCCGTTAGCCGTGGGCCTAGCATTGAGGCTCGGAGGGTACGTGGTCGATAGGACATGCTGGGTTTTGAATCTGTCACCTAAAGGCTGCGTGCAGTGTAGATACATTAACTCACCATGCTACCACCCTGACTCGCATCCTTGAAAGTCTAGTATATATCTCTAACAACCCCCTCCCCCCCCCCCTAAAAAAAAACCATTTCTTGTCATTCGTGCTCTCAGTGCTTTACCCTTTTTGGGCACCACCTTATCCTGTCACATTTTCTACCCTGCCATTTCAGCCCTTCGTTCGAACCCCTCCATATCCCAACTCTTCTTTATCTCATCGCTCCTGCTGTCAACAATATAAGCTTTTATGCAACCCCCCCTCCATGCACTCTTTCTGTCCCCATCATTAATGTTTTAATGTCACAGTTTTTATTGCTGTAAGACGCATTGTTTACAGCCCTTGAAAACACAAGAGAAAGTCTAGCGCAACAAAAAGATCAAGTTAACGCCTGTGTACCCATTGTGACGTTTCATTACCAGCTCCCTTTGTTTCCTCTACTCCTGCTTTAGCTCCTTCAATTGTTCTATTTTACGCATTTTACAACTGTATCTAGTCCGTCCTGTTATCTGATTGGACCAACAGCATGTAACACTGTGTCTTCTTCCTCATTTATTCACGCCACCTAAACCCCTTCAACCTCAGATAATGCTGCGCGTTTCTAGTATATGGCCAGAGTGTTGTTATGGGCCCAAGTGAAAGGAAGGAACCGCACCCCCCCCCCCCAAGCTACTGCTTCAGTAATAAAATACAACAAAAGGATACAGCATATTCCAGCCAACGTCGCCCTAAGCATACAGATCATAATATCGCAGCATATGTTGTATCAAGCAGGCATCTGGCGCAGTGCGGACCTCTTAAACTCACGTTGGACATCCTGCGCTATGGAGACAGCGCTTCTAATAGCACCATTTAGGTGTTTCTAGTCACACCCTACATCATTCAACTATCCATTGAAACCATGGCTTCCCCTTGCTCAACACTACAAACAATCCCCCCACCCCAAACACTCCTCCAAATCCTACAGAGCGTGGCCCCCACCCTGCACTCCCAACTCAAAGGCACCGCCTCCCATTCAATCCATCCACACTTTCCAAACCAGGCCACCAGGCCTTCACTTCCCTCGTAAAACCAAAGCCTCATGACACTAACTGCAAATCTCTACACACCCTGCCTCCCCCCATCGCCTACTAAAGTTCAGGCTTCACAAACTGTTGTGTATGTTGCTAGGGGTAAAAAGAAACACAGGATTTACATAAAAGAAAAGATTTTGCATTTTTTTTAAACTTATTTTTCTACACATCACAACATCATTGGGGGGTCTCGCTGCTGATGCATTAGGAGCCCTTGTTTCACATGACACATGTACACAACTTTTTCATATTTTCATTAAAAAGCACGGAAGCCCATCCTTGGGTGTGTGGTCGTTAACCAATGCACCTGAAGTAACAGTAGATGGTGTAGCACCCAGGATAATGTGCTGCATTGCTAAATACTTCAGAAGGTCCAAATGGCATCATCACCAGTCAGTGCATGCTTCCATCATGCACACACACTACTAGTGGTCTGTGCACGCTTCCATCAGACACACACTACCAGCCGTCAGTGCACGATTTCACCAGGCAGACACAACACCAGCTATATTTGCATACTTCCACCAGGCACAAACACCACCGTTTGTCAGTGCATGCTTCCACCAGGCATACACACCACAGCCATCAGTGCACGCTTCTAGCAGGCAGACACACCACCATCTGACCCACCTAATCGTTAGACAACAATTTTTTTATGTATTGTCTTTTACACACTTTTGTTAGGCTGATCTATTTTAGTACACATTATGCTGCAATCTGGCGTTTGAGTTTTTTTCTGGCACACCTCTACCCCAAAGCCTCTCACTGAAAGGTGTGAACTCTAGCACTGCTACGCTCGCAAATGCCTTACAGTGCAACCACACAAACAACCACACACACAACCACAAACACCATACCACACACACAACACCACACACACAACACCACACACACAACACCACACAAACACAACCACACACACGAACACAACCACACCTACACCCACAACCACATACAACCACACACACAACCACACAAACACACACACAACTACACTGAAAACCAAACCGTCAGTGCACACTTTCACCACGCACAGACACCATCACTCATCAGTACACGCTTTCACCACACACGAAGACCACCAGCCATCATTGCACACTTTCACCGGACACAGACACCACCAGTCATCAGTGCACACTATCACCAGGCACGCACACACCACCAGCCGTCACTGCACGCTTTCACCAGGCATACACACACCACCAGCCGTCAGGGCACAATTTCACCATTCACACACACACACACCTCCAGATGTCAGTGCACGCTTCTAACTATCGCCCTCACTCTATCGCCCTCCCTCTATCTATCTATCTATCGCCCTCCCCCTATCTATTGCATCACCACAGCATCACTCAGCACCACCACAGCATCACTCAGGGGCACCACAACATCACTATGCTCTAGCACAGCATCACTGAACGCCACAGCATCACTGAACGCCGCAGCATCACTCAGCGCCACCACATCACTCAGCGCCACCACAGCATCAACCTGTACAACCATTCAACAACTGGTTCAAATATGTTCTCTCAATGTTTCAAGCTTTATTACAAATGTCACAAAAAGATGTTAATATTTCACTTCTGTTCTTGTATTTTCGTCACAATAAATACACTGAACATAATCTTCACAAAAGTTATTTACAAAAGTTTAAGCTATTGCCATTCTAAATTACAATAACTTTTAAGTATTCATTATTTAAAAACATGAAAAGCCATTGTTATTTGTAATATCAATACATCTAAGTCACGTAAATACAACACATATTGCATTACAAATGCTATAGGTGTCACATTTGCGAAAGTTAAAACTATTGGTATTGTAAATGACAAAGCTATTAATTTCGCTATTTTCAAAACCAACACATAAATAAAACATTTGTCATTTACAAAACCAATAGCTCAAACTTTCCTAATGCGAGACCTATAGCATTGCAAATGCTTGTTGTTTTTGTCTCCACAGTGTCTCTTGGTCCTGATGAGAACCCCCATATCGATTGGGGTTTGAAACACGCAAACCTCTTTGTTTCCACTACCAAACAATTGTGTTTATTTTGTGATTAGGGTTTTTGGTGCACCCTGAAGATAATTTTAGAACTTTAGGAACTTAGAAATTTTCTTGTGATCATTATATGTCACAATGCTGTGTATGCAATTATGTGCACCACAAAATTAGAACCTATTAGTGCTTTGTTTGGTGGGTGTTAGGACCTCTTTTTGAGTTTAAAAAAGTCATATTGGCCCAAAAGGACTTTGTGGTGTGTGGTGAGTGTGGTAATTGTTTGAATGAAGATGGAATGAATGTGACAGTGTGTCTGTAACAGTGGTGATAGTGATTGAAAACAGTAGTGTGTAGAAGGTATTTATTAGATGTTTTGTGTATTATATGTATGAACATGTTCCCTGTATGTGTTTCTCAAATGAAGAAATCTTTGAATATTGAAAATAAAGGCTACTAATGAGCGTATGGTTGCTTGGTTTGGATATCCCTGCATCATTCATTCAATTGGTTGAAATTTCCATCAGTACTGGCATTTTGGTTGTTTATTGGTTTAGTGGACTCAGCCTTACTAATTAGAGTCCGGCCCATTATTGTTATACAGTCATTATGTGCTTTATGGCAGACCTCCTCCAGGAGATCCGAGGACATGATGACACTTCCCTGCCAACTCAAAGACGCAGTGCAGGATATCTTGACATGGGTACCATCCTTTACCAAGAAAGAAGCAATATTGCCGGCTGCCAGGGGCAAAGCTGAACTGGTGTTCCGGGACCACACTGTACAACTGTATCAAGATCTGTCTACTATTATACTGCGGAAGCGGGGAGAATTTAAACTGGTCACCAGCAAATTCCGTGACCTGGGGTTTCACTACCAGTGGGGCCAACCCTTCGCACTCTTGTTCACGATGCAGAGCCGGCGCTGCTCTTTAAGGTCACTCACGGAGGCGAAGCACCTGCCCGGACTTACTGATGACACTTGCAAGCGTGATGACCGTCCAGCTCGAGACACACCCGAAAAAGATCCCTGAGCGGTTTGGACCACGGTCATACCGCAACGCCCCGATAAACGATAGACAGAGGCATCCACGCAGGAATCCAAACGAATTATGATCCATCACTTCTGCAGCCTGGTGGAAGGGGTGGGAAGAGGAGGGGGCCTCTCCGACGTGCTCTACTACAGGCTCTCTCTGAACACAAACACTCCACTCCACTTTTATTGGCCTCCATGTCAATACTGACGCTGTCCCGTGAAATCACTTGCATTCTACTGGCGGCGCTGGGCCGTAGAGCCTAGGGGAGACTTTCTACTCACACTCTGCAAGGAACTCTGTTCCTCCTCTGATGTCCATACCCTGCCAACTTTTTCCTTAGGAGAGTGACTCCTCTAGCGGGTCCAGAAAACTCGGGGCTAGCCTCCGCAATGTGTGGAAGTCACTGTTGGGCCCAGTTGGTCCCTTATTTCTATTGGTTGTATTTTATCTTTCTTTTCAGGTCCACTCATATTGCGGGGGGTCTCTGCCATGATAAGCGAGGGTCCTGTCCAACATGAGGACTGGCAGGAGGCACTGGTTCACACAATATTGCCCCCGCGCTGCCATTTCCAATGGATTCCCAATGCTGGGGGCTTAGTATGGGTTCTCTTTGGGCTGCTATCCTCTGGGGCGAGTTTGGTGGCGACGGCTTCCCTTTTCTTATAGGTCCAGCATGCCCTTTAGAGCTACTCTCCTTCCTGCTGTAGTGCACCTTACACGCACCACTTGCAATCATGTCGATGGCAAGAGGCATTAAATTGATATCTCTGAATTTGAGGGGCCTAAACGTCCCAAACAAACGCAAGCAAGTCTGGTGATATTTACTGCAACACAACCCTGATGTCATCCTCCTGCAGGAGACCCACCTGCTGACGGCTTAGTGCCACCACATGGCGCCCCCAAGATACCCCAAGCACCATAGGGTGTGCACGAATACAAAGACTGGGCTATGCATCCTTTGTAAGGCTGGCTTCTACACCTCAGTCACTAGGGTGGTCCGGGATGGGGAGGTACTCTACCTCACTCTTCATCTCCTTAGGGGTCATCAGAAACTCACATTGCTCAATATTTATGCACCAAATACCTCACAGGACACTAACGTCAGGTAGCGTTTGTGATAACATTTATAGGGGGTGGAAAGTGACATTGTAGTGTGTGGGAATTCCAATCTGGTGTGGGACCCCATCCTTGACTGCTGTAGAGCCACATTCCTGCATACGTGGGCTAGGTCGTTGCATTTCAAGATATTGAAAATCTGGGCTCAGTCGACGCTTGGCGCTACAAACACCCCAACACACGGCACTACCTCTTTTACTCACACGTACATACCTCCTACTTCCGCATCCACTACGCTCTTGTTACCCACTCTCTCCATTGCCACGTAGACATCATAGAGCGGTTGGGCATTTCTATCTCTGTCCATACACACTTAGAGCTGACATGGGAGAGCAGTAACTACTAAACTAGGGCCATGGGTCCTTGGATCTTGCGCTCACAACTCTTATGGCCCCAGTAGTTGTGGCGGAAATACGAAAAGGCATCTCTGAATACTTCTCCCTTAACGCCCTCCCTGAAACCTCACTGCATACTCTCTGGAAATACTTTAAAGCCACCCTCCAGGGACAATCACATCCATTGCAATTGCTCGAGGGCGGGTGTCCAGGCAAATGGAATCCAACCTCACAGCGGAAATTAAACAATTGGAGCAACTGAACAAAGCTAAACCCTCACTCCGCACTAAGCTGCAGCTTGCAATGCTGCAGGGCCAACTTTGCACACATTGACGGGAAGGGCTGAGGGTGCACTATTGGAGTTGAAACAACGCTACTATGAGGAGGGTAACAGGGTGGGCAGGCTCTTGGCTCTTGGCTCCATCAAGAGCATGCTAAGACCCATATTGGGCAAACTGCGGTCAGACGACAGGGCTCAGGTGACATCATAATGAGACAAACTTCAGACTTTCCACAATTACTATCAAATGTTATATTCTCAAGAAGAGCCGCTCCCGGGGATGATCAGAGCTTACCTTGATGCCTGCACCTGGGAGCATTTGCATCCACAATATGCTGATCTCCTTGATGAGCCGATTACTCTTGAGGAGCTTCAGGCGGCAGTCAAGGCACTTCCCCTGGGTAAATCCCCTGGGCCCGATGGCCTCTAAGCTTCCTTTTATCGGTCTTCCTAACTGATCTGCAAGATCACTTAGTGCAGCTATTCATCTCATTCTCACATGAAACAGGGCTTATGCCTACGATGGCTTTGGCAGGAATCTCTATCATACACAAGGCAGGCAAAGACCCGGCTTTGTGCTCTTCTTACCGTCCTTTAGCCCTGCTCAACATGGAGGCAAAGCTTTTTACTAAAATATTGGCTCTGAGGCTGGAACCCTACATTCTGGGCCTCATTGACCCGTATCAAGGCGGCTTTATACGCAACAGACACAGTGCTGACAATGTTCGCCACATAGCTCACCTAGTGGAAAAGCCGCACTGTCATAACATACCCTCATGCCTCCTCTGATTGGACACAAATAAGGCCTTGGATGGAGTAAATTGGTCCTTCCTCCATGCCGGTAACAATTGAGCTGGGATCGGGTTTGCTCTCCCAGATAATGGCCTCGTACGTAGCGCTGGTGGCCAAGGTGCGGGTCAATGGACAGCTCAGGAAACCAGTTACCATAATGTGTGCTATGCGGCAGGGGTGCCCGCTATCGCACTTATTGTTTGCCCTGGCAGTTGAGCCTCTCGCCATTACAATTAGCAACACGTACGCTGTGGGAGAAATCTCCTTTGGGGGCCAACCCCACAAGATTAGCCTCTTTGCGGACTATCTACTCCTCACACTCTCTCAGCCTGAGATCTCCCTCCCAAGAGTTGTGACTTGCCTCCAGGCCTATGAGGTAGTATTGGGCTTTCGGATCAATCTGACCAAGTCCTCGGTGCTCACTCTGAACATCCCTGGCCAGGACCTCCCAGCCTTGCAGCATCTAGCACCATTTTAGTGGTCCCAGGCTGCCATTAAATACTTAAGCCTCAATATCTGAAAGAAACACATAGTGATAGATACCTTAACTTAGAATTACCCCCAGGTGTCAGACTGGATCCGGAAAGTTTTCGTCAGCAGTACCCCTGTGCGTCGGTAGGCCTCGTTGTGCGGTTACGCGTGCGTCGTTGGCACCGGGATGACGTCTCTGGAGCTAGTTGGATGCGCTGACATGCGTTCTTTCTTTTTCCCCTCCAGCAAGCGCAGATCTGGGAAGAGCAAGTACCCTCAGTCACTTTTTGACTGAGTTTTTTCTAGGCCTTTTACCTCATTTCTTCTGAGTCGATTGATGGTGTCGTAGGGTGGCCGGCTTCAAGAACTGCGGGCACTGTCACTGCATGATGTCGGTGACGGATCCGCACCGCGTGTGTGTCTACTGACTGGGGCGCGACCATGAATCCATGCCGTGCCCTGACTGCCGGGCCATGGCGCCGAACACTTTGCCGGGGCGGTCCCGAAAGTAGCTGGAAGTCCGGCAGTCGGCTCCGCGCTGCTCAGGGTCCCAGTCCCGTGGGAGGTCGAGGGACCGGTCGCCGAGCCATCACCATCGTTCTTCTGGTTCTAAGTCTTCGGACTCGTGGTCAGGTAAGTCGAAGCATTCCAAGAAGAAGTAGAAGAAGCGCCATTGCTCTTTGACTTCCCCTCGCGTGACGCAGCTGAGGGTGTGGGTGGTGACACCCTCGCGTTTCCGGCAGAGTCTGCGACGTCGCCGCTGACCTTTCAGGGTCCGTCGGTGACGCAAGCACAGGTGCAAGATTTTCTTGCTACCACGGCCCAACTCTTTGGGCCGTCTGGCCCCGCTGGTGCACCTTCCTGACCCGCGGGCCCGACTGGGGGTTCTGCCCTCCCGACGCCGGTGGCTTCGGCTCCGGCACTGCCTTCTACTTCGGCCCCAGCGCTGCAGGACCCCCCTCGATCCGGGCTCGGATCCCGGGCGACACCGGCTGACCTGATAACACCTCCACCGACGTCGACCCCACCTCCGGCACCACCTCTGACGTTGTCCGGTACTACTGCCAGCGTCGTCCCCGGTTTCAGCCTTGAGCGGGACGCGGCGCCAGGACGGCGTCGCTCGACGCCGATTCGATGGGGCCTTTTTACCCCTACGTCCGTCCTCCTTATTTTCAGCCTGTTTCACAGACTTCGGTGGAAGGGGAGGACTGGGAGGGGTCTGAGGACCCTCTCACACAACAGTGTGGTTATGACCCGGACTGGGCAGAGGATTTGGGGGATGCCAGTGGTCTAGACACCTCACCTGACCTTGGCATGCTGTCTCCTCCTTCCGTTGCTACGGAGGAGGGAGCAAGTTATGCAGTGGTGTTGTGTAGGGCGACCAAGGCTCTCCACCTCAAACTCCCTACAGTGGCCATCAGGAATAACCTCCTGACTGAAGTGCTTCAGCCGGCAGAAACCTTTTCGGAGCCCTTGCTGCCCTTTAATGATGCACTGTCTGACGTTCTTTTGGGCACTTGGTCCAGGCCCAACACAGGGGCTCCTGTGGACAGGAACGTAGCCAAACGCCATCGCCCGGCTCCGGGCGGCCTCTTCTTTCTCTCCCAACACCCCACCCCTGAGAGCTTGGTTGTCCAAGCCTCTGCATCCCAGAGCGCATTCCCTTCTGCACCCCCGGATAGGGAATCGAAGAAGCTGGAGCAGCTTGGCAAGAAGCCCTTTTCATCTGCCAGCTTAGGGCTGCGGTCGGTGAACACTGCATGCCTCTTGGGCCGTTACTCCCACTCTGTGTGGGACATGGTTGCGCAGGTGCTGCCCAACTATCCGGAGGAGGCCCAGACAGTACTCTCCCAAGCTATTGCAGCTGGGAGGGACGCAGCTAAGTTCACTATTCGTTGTGGGCTTGATACCGCCGACTCGCTAGGCAGGGCGATTTCCGCGATGGTGGCGCTTCAACACCACACCTGGCTGAGAACCACTGGCTTCTCGGGGGATGTCCACAACACTTTGATGGGCATGCCCTTTGATGGCATTCGCCTTTTTGCCAATGAAGTGGATAGTGCATTGGAGCGCTTTAAGGACTCACGGGCTACGGCCAGGTCCTTGGGCCTGTCGGCCACTCACCTCCTCCACCTTCTGCTTTTCGCTCCTTTCGTGGTCACGGAAGGGGTGCTCCAACACGTTCGTTCAAGAGCCACAGGCCTGCGCAGCAACAACCTCAGCACGGCGGCGGGACCCGCCGAGGCAGTTCTGGGGGCCAGCTGGCAGGTCAGTCCACCCCACAGCATCCACTTCAAAGCCTTCCTAGTCCGACCTTTCAGGCCCATCAAATGCCAGTGGGCGGCATAATACGCCATCATCTCCCCCACTGGCGCAACATCACCTCGGACAGGTGGGTGCTGCAAATCGTCCTATCTTGGACCTCAGGGATAGCAACGACTTCCTCCGGAAGGAGAAGTTCAAGACGTTGAGGTTAGCTCAGGTCTTGTCTGCTCTCGACCCTTGAGACTGGATGGTAGCGTTGGACTTTCAGGACGCATATTTCCACATCCCCGTCCTGCCGGCCCACCAGTGGTTGCAGCTCATCTGCACGGATCAGGGGTTCCAGCCTTCCCCTATCTCGACTACTGGCTGTTGAAGGCGGGTTCGCCCCAGGCAGTCATTTCCCACTTCCAGACTACGGCCGACCTCCTGCATTTCCTGGGGTTTTCCATCAACGTGCCGAAGTCGCACCTGATTCCCTCTCAGAAGCTTCTCTTCATCGGAGCAGTTCTGGACTTGGTGCAGTTTTCGTTTATCCTCCCGAGCAGCGAGTCTAGGATATTCAGGCTATGATTCCGATCTTTCAGCCTCTATCCCGGGTTTCGGTCAGGATGACCTTCCAGCTACTGGGCCTGATGGCCTCCTGCATCCTGCTAGTGGATCATACTAGGTGGCATATGCAAGCTCTGCAGTGGGACCTGGAGTTCCAGTGGGCACAGCATCAGGGCAACCTGTCCGATCATGTCCTGATCTTGGAGGGCACTGCACGACAATTGCAGTGGTGGCTCACGAATCGTGATTGAGTCCGTGGTAGATCCCTCTTCCCTCCCCAACCGGAACACACAGTTGTGACAGACTCGTCCCTTCTGGGATGGGGCGACCACATGGGAGAGGCTGAGATCAGAGCCCTCTGGTCTCTGGCGGAGTCCCAGCTCCATATCAACCTTCTGGAACTTCGGGCGATCAGACTTGCACTGGAGGCATTCCTTCCCTCTGTCATGGGGAGATTAGTGCAGATGTTCACAGACAACACCACTGCCATGTGGTACTGCAACAAACAGGGCGGGGTGGGGTCGTGGACCCTATGTCAGGAGGCTCTGCCCCTCTGTACATGGCTGGAACATCAGGGCATTTCCCTGGTGGTTCAACACCTGGAAGGTTCTCTGAATGCCAGGGCGATCAAACTCAGCCACCGGTGCATGATGGATCACGAATGGCGTCTGAACTCGGACGTGGCGCAAGGTCTGTTTTAGCAGTGTGGAGAGCCTTGGTTATATCTATTCTCACCGAAGAGAACGCGCAATGTCATCAGTTCTGGGCGTTGGAATTTCCATGGCGGCACTCGCTAGGCGACGCTTTTCATTGCGGTCCACTAAACGCCTTTCCGCCTATACCACTTCTACCCAGAGTGCTGAAGAAGATCAAGCGCGACCGGGCCCAAGCCATTCTTGTGGCTCCGGTCTGGGCTCAAAGAGTATGGTATCCCGAGCTACTCAGCATGGCGATCGATCCCCCGCTTTGACTGCCTCTTCGGGAGGATCTTCTGTCGCAGCAGCAGGGGAGGGTCCTCCACCCGAACCTGTCCAGCCTCCACCTCCTTGCGTGGAGATTGAGCAGAGGCAGTTGACGTCTTTTGACCTGCCTCCCGAAGTTTGTGATGTTATCTTGGCAGCCAGGTGTCCCTCCACAAACACAGTATACCCCTGCAGGTGGAATACATTTGTGGCATGGTGCACAGCAAAGGCTGTGGATCCCCTTTCTGCCCCTCTTTCAGAGGTCCTTTTATTTCTCCTTTCTTTGGCCCAGCAGGGCTCTGCTCTGTGCACTGTCAAGGGCTATCTCTCGGCCATTTCAGCCTTTTTACGGGTTCCTGATCAGCCTTCCCTTTTCAAGTCCCCTGTTGTAAATAGATTCTTAAGAGGCATTACTCATCTTTTCCCTCCTGTTCCTTTCATAGTGCCTCAGTGGGACTTGAAGCTGGTTCTGACCTATCTGATGTGTGCTTCCTTTGAGCCACTTCACAACTGTCCTCTTCGTCTTCTCACTTTAAAGACTGCTTTCCTGGTTGCTATCACTTCTGCCATCAGAGTGAGTGAGCTCCAGGCTCTTTCTTCTAAACCTCCTTTTCTCTCTGTCCATCCGGACAAAGTTGTTCTAAGGACTCGTCCACCTTTTCACATCGGGCAGACTATCACTTTGCCCACCTTCTTTCCGCCTCCGCATCCCTGAAAAGAGGAAGAGAGGTTTCACCGTCTGGACCCAAAACGTGCGCTCTCATTCTACCTCAACCGCACACAACAGTTCCGGGTGGATGACCAGCTCTTTGTTGGCCATGTTGGTGCCAAGAAAGGTCGGGCCGTGCAAAAACAGACGATCTCTCGTTGGGTCGTTCTGTGCATTAAGGCTTGGTATTCATTGGCTAAAAAGGAGCCTCCAGTGGGGCTACGCGCCCATTCTACCATTGCGACGGCAGCCACTACTGCTTTGGGACGGGTAGTTCCCTTGCATTACATTTTTCAGGCAGCTACGTTGGCCTCGCTGCACACGTTTACCAAGCATTATTGCCTAGACAGCCAAGTCCGGAGAGACTGCTTCTTTGGCCTTTCTGTTCTCCAGGACTTTCTGGTGTGATCTTGGTTCGCAGACCCACCACCGGGGTTGGTATTGCTACGGTATCTATTCTAAGGTAAGGAATCTATCACTACGTGTTTCTTTCAGATGCGCAAGTTACTTATCTTCGATAATGCTATATCTGTAAGGAATATTAGTAGTGATAGATTTCTTACCGCCCCACTCATCCTCCCCGTTCTGCAAACTGATTTCTAGGGTTAAGGTCATCCCTTTCAGGGCCCTAGTTTCATGGTACCAGTGGCCAGTTTCTTGCATGGCTCTGCGTTCCTGGTGCGGAAAGTCGCGTACAGAACTGACGTCAGAGCACCTGGGCGCGTTTAAGTAGCTCCAGAGACGTCATCCCGGTGCCAGCGACACACGGGGAGCCGCACAACGTCGCCTACAGATGCGCAGGGGTACTGCTGACGAAAACTTTCCGGATCCAGTCTGATGCCCGGGGGTATGCTAAGGTAAGGAATCTATCACTACTAACGTTTCTCACAGATATATCGTTACCGAAGGTAAGTAATTTGTGCATCACTCCTACACTCTCCTCTTGGTCTCAGGCTAACTGGCCCCACCTACCCGCTCCACCTTGGTCGACTTTCAGAGATGGAAACCCCCACACATTTCCTGGATGAGGTGCGTGAATGTCGTGAAAATGAATGTACTTCTGCGGGTCCTCTAGCTTTTTCAGACTCTGTCTATGCCAATTCCGCAGGAAGACATCCTGCTCTTACAACACGACATCCGAACTTTTATCTGGAACTGGAAGTCCCCTGGATAGCCAATAAGCTATTGATGTTCCCGCAGTATAGAGGAGGCCTGGCGTGTGCCAAGCTTCTTGAGTATTACAGGGTGCACACTTGCATTATATCTCTGAGTGGGTGGTCAGAGAGAGTAGGAACCACTGGTTCCACATGGACCGAACGATAGCGTGTCGGCCACTGTGGGATGTGGCATGGCTGCCCAAACACACCCGTCCGTGTAGTGCGTACATTGCCACTCTGACTAGGACGGTACTCGATGTTTGGGTCCAAGTGGCTCCTAAAAAAGTTCTGACTACCTTATACTCCCCAAGTGCTCTCTCCTCTTTCATTCCGCATCAGGTGCGTGAGGGGGAATGTCAGACTCTCTGTGACTTATTTACATGGGACGTCATGAATTTCTTTGATCAGTGCAGAGTGGACTATCAGCCCACAGCTTGAGTATTTGCAACTGTGGCATTGGACATTACACCCATCGGTATATCTGGCTGCCATTCGGCCCTCTTTGAGAAGCATTTCCGCACTTATACTGGTTCAAGAAGCCTCATATGCAACACTTAGCAGGTGCGTTAACACTCTACACCAATGCGTACCCATACCTACTGTTAGAAACGGGGTAGCATGGTGCAGAGCGGGCGGGCCAAACTCCAGAGGACATGTGCAAAGCATCCACTCAGTGCGCACAGGCGACACACAAGGCACACTACAAACAGAGACCACACCAGTTTTGGTGAAAAGAATAACTTTTGTATTGCCAACACAGTATAATAATCACAGTACTTTACACTTCGCCAACTGGCGCCAAGGCAGTATTTACAAGGAGGGGGGTTATTTACAGGGCAGGGCCAATTGGGCCGCTGCCAGAACCATCGCTAAGGGACAAAAGATAAGTGAAAAAGGTAAATCCATCCGTCTCAATCCTGCAAGGTAGACGTAAAGCATTAACATTTGGCATAAGGTAGGACCTGAAGCGTAGATCACAGTGACATAACACATTAGGCAGGAACATCTGCAATAAAACCTCTTAGCATGACATTCACCATAGGCCTGGAATCAGGCAGGATTAGATGGGGCATACTCTAGCAGGGGACATCATCCTAAGGGTAGGAGCATTAGGCCTAAAAGCACATTATGCATTTCATCAGCATCCCCTGCAAAAAGAACATTAGGTGTAGAATGCAGATATCCTGGTATGGTATTTGGCCCCCCTAGGCATATAACTTCTCTGGGTATAAGGCATTAACCATGAGCCTCGCATAAGATGTCAGTCCAGCCCATGAACACAATATACACAAGCCTGAAAGGAACACATTATGAACCAAATGCCCACTGCATAACAACCTTTGCATAAATCACATTTGCCTGCACATGAGCAGTAGGGGCAAACAGCATATCCTGTCCTAGGCATGGATCATGAGGCATGACATTAGCAGAAGGCTCATTGGTCGTAACCACAAAATAAGCAGGGCGAACCTGGGGCACCTACAACATAACATCGTACACTGACGGGAGGCATTCTTATGAGCAGATATCGCATTAGGAATACTCATAGGACATTAGGCACGAGTCCCAACAGGGAAAATAACCTCATTAGCATAAATGCATTAGCAACGTCATCCGTATTAGGCCTTAAACACACTAGGCGCTACACGATCAGCGTACTGCCCAATCACACTAGCTCTGGGGCCTAAACATAAGGCATCAGCATTAGCATGCCCTTTAGGAAGAATCACAGTACCGCCATGTGCTCTCTATAACGGCATGAGGCATTGAATCACATTAGGCACAAACACGCTAGCATGTGGCATGACACCTGCATTAGCCTAGAGCCTCCCCCTGGGCTCAACACCAGTGGTAGCGGCCTAACCTTGTATTCAAAAATACCGGCCCAACATTACAACTGCCCACTGTCCAGCGGGGCAGTTGTGAACAGCACTGTTCAGTCTTGGTTAAGGTGGAGCCCCTCTTCTGAGACTCGGGTACTGGAAATATGCCCAACGTCGCAGGTGCCCGCTGACAGACGGGGCACCTGTAAAGTCAGTCCGGTCACCGGGGGCGGGCACCGACCATGTGCCCTGACGCACTCCCACAACCGCAGAATGACTGAGCCCCACACTCACAGGCTCTCTCCTAGTTTGTTGCTCCTCCTCGTGGGGCTCTTGACGTCTTCTTTCCACTTAGGTCGCGGGGCTCTCCTCTGAGCATGAGTCCCGTCAGCAGCAGCGCCGCCTCGCCGGACTTCACCCGGGCCCACTCCTGGTACCCCGGGACTTAGGTGTGGAGCCCTCCGGCTCTAAACTCCCGGCACTTCCCGCTCTCGCCCACAATCAGGCTCCCGGATGCCTGACTTCCTTCCCAGCGGCAGGGCGGAGCTTCCTAGTGGGGCTCCAAGCTCCTAGCTCGTCTCGGGCCGTGTGCCAATCAAGGCGCAGCTCTCTGGGGCGCGGCCGATGACACGGCCGGCGCCCCGGTTGCCAAGCAACGTTTGCTGGTGCGTCCCAGGCCTAGAACAGCCTTCGTTGGAGCCGTGGCGGCCCTCCCTCGGCCTCAGGGACCGCAGCGGTACGCAGGGACACATCGCTTCTTCTCTCCGCAGCGCCTGGACTCCGGGGGTGATCCCGGTACACAGTGCCCGCTCTCAGGTACCCGGGCAACAGTGGTGATTCTGTTCTCGGTGGCAGTATGCGGGGTGGGCTCCCGCTGGGTTAATTCAGTGCACCAACATTAGGTAGGCACACGCCAGAGGACACCAAAACACCGACTAGGCACCCGTAGTTTTAATTGGGCAAAAGCGTGCCAAAACACGGGGTGGGCAGCCGCGGTATCTTCACTTCCCAGCTCTCTCGGGCTCACCTCCTGTGGGTCATGAAGAAGGGCGCTAGATAGGCGCAGAGCAGCAGGCAGCTGGACTGGCAGAACTCCCAAGCAGAGCCCAGTCACTTAAAATATAGCACTCTTGTAGCACAGCGCTACAGTACAGTCCAGGACCCACGTAATAACGAATCACCCCCGTTCCTCACGTCCTTCTTCTTCCTGGGGGAGTAAGTTACAGTGCTCACCATGCGCTGGAAGGCACAGTCCATGGGGGTATAGTGCTTTCTCAGCCCAGCGCTACAGAGCACACACACTCCTCTTCTCTTGGCACTTTTAGATGTAGCGCTCGCGAGGCGTAGTTCCCACCAGCAGCCTCAGGGACCTAGGATAGCGCTCCTTCCTTCTTCAGGGGCCAGGTAGCACAGCAGCAGCCACTACTGGGCAAGGTCACGAGTCAGTGGGCACTCATCAGGACAGGGCGGTAGGTCTTAGAAACCATCCTCCTCTGTAGCTTGCCACTCCTCCTCTACAGCAGCCTTGACTCGTGCAGAGGGGTTTTCACTAGCCCTGTGGACAGCAGAGGGGTTTCAGTTGGGTGCAGGGTCCAGCACGCAGGCCCAAGTGGCGGTACCCCCCTGGCAGCAGGTCCCCTCACGTTCATGTCCCTGCTCTGTCTGAGCACATGGTGGCACAGCCCCCCTACTTATACGCCCCTCACCCCACCTACCAGACAGTGCCAGAAACTTCTAGAAGCGTCTGGGGAACTGGTTCTTAACTGGCTCAGGGGTGCCAGGCTTTCCCTCCAAAAGCTGGGATGGCTGGGAACCGAACAACTAGATGCTAACCCACCACAGTCAGGTGGCACAATACACAGCCATGGCATCCATTTTAAACGCAGCATGTTACCAGGGTACATTCTTATGATAGGGGAAGTATAGGTGCGCACACCATTGTATTACATTTAACATGACATCTCACACCACACATTGCCTAAGCATTTCTCTACCATGGGGGAGACATCCTAAAATAGGGGGGTGAAAAGCGAAGAATTTTGGGGGAAAATGGGCCAAGCCAACACCTACCAGTCAACATGGCAGGCCACAACCCAGGTAGATATATCATCCAAGAAATGGGAGACTCTATGGCGAGATATACCCAAACCTTACTCCAGTCTCTCTCTCAAGGAAACCGCTTATGAATTGATATTTCAGTGGTACCACACACCGACCCGACTCTCCATCATTTACCTGGGAACATCTTCTCTCTGCTAGCGTTGGAGGGAGGGGGACTTCCAACATATTTCGTGGTCATGTAAAGTCATTACAACATACTGTAAAGAGATACTGGGTCACATTAAGGATTTTATAGGCTACCCGCTCCCGTCCTCATATTCGCTGGCATTTTGGGCATTAGGCCCATGGCTCTACAGGTAATGGCTCATGCACACTGGAAACTTATCAGCTACTTGCTCCTAGCAGCGTGGCAGCTTATAGCACGTATCTGGAAACAGACACCCCTCCCTCAATAGCACAATAGTTCACCTGTGTTTGGCATATTTTAGTTATGGAACAGATATCACACAATTTGGCAAAAACTGAAAAAAGTTCCAACGCTTGTGGAGGCCTCTAATTCAGTACCTTATGCGCATAGAGTTCACCTGCTTTAGTCCTGTGAAGCTCCAGATGCTCCAGCTTTTTTATTAAGATTACCACTCATACCCCACTTTTCTGCGATGGCCGAGACCTGGTAAAGGGGGGGTGCTTTACCCCCCGCTTCACGCGGGACACCATGCCCCCTCTGCTTGCCCTCCTTGCCGCAAACTTCAACATGTTCTTCTTATGTTTACTATGGATTCTTCAAAGTTTTAAATGAATGCTTAATCTTGTCTTTCTCGTTTGTTTTATTTGTGTACACAGCCATACTATGCTGCCGCCGGATTATTGTGCATTTGTCAGACAGTATCTCATTGCAACCTGCTATATTTCATGCATGTCTGATGTATTATTACTCTAAAGCAAATGCTAGTGCAGACATTTCCTGTGTCAATCGGAAATTCAGTCAAGACTGCTTATTGATCGTTTCCTCTAAAGTTGGTGCTGTGCTGTGTATGTACTGATGTTTGGATATACAATAAACAGAATTTGATTAAAAAAGCTCTTGATGAGGAGAACTGTCTGATGCGGTATATCATAGGCTCTCAGTATATGCCAGAGGCTGTCACAACGAGTACTGTTAAACGCTTTCTCAAAGCCATTGAAGTTGATGTATAATGTCTCTGCCACTCCGTGCATTGCTCTCTGAAGTTCCTTAGGGTAAGGATCTGTACACCCACACAGACTACATCTACTCATACTGTTACAGAGGCAGATCAGGCACCTGGACCCAGCACAGCTCAATCTTGCGATATGGCACCTGAAGCCTAGAGTTGGAGTATTTGCACCTACCACAAGAATGTATGTCCATCCTTTGGAAGGATAGACGCTCTACAACACACGCTTGCTCTGCAGCAAAATGGCAAAGATTTGCCAATTACTGCAGTACCAATAAAACTAACCCTTTAACCCTACAGTAATGACATAGCTACTAAAAAAGCAGGGTTAGCCTATACATGTTTATGGCTCCACCGAAGTGCAATCCCTGCTCACATGCAAAACAAACAGCATAACTCTCCGGTCAGAATAATAGTTGTCAAAGCTTTTATGAAGGGCCTCAAAAGGGTAATACCTCCACACGCCCCTCCGCCAAGTTTGGAACCTAATCCTAGTCCTGACTTACAGACTTTTTGGGCCACCATTTGAACATTTGCACTCATGCCTTTTCCAGTTCCTTTAATTGAAAGTAGACTTCCTTGTCACCATTACCTTCCTCTGGTGAATTAGCTAGTTACAAGCTCTTACCATACAAACATCTTTTATAGTGGTATGCAGGTCTCAGAACCACCCTAACTTCTTTCTAAAGGATATTCTTGCAACCTTCTAGGTGACAATGTTAAAGCCCTTTTTAGCACAACAGATGGCACTGTCATCAGTACTACTGTTGTTGTAAAAATCCACCCTTAAGTCAGATCACTTTTTAGAAACAATTTTTCAAAATATTTAAAATAAAGAAAGTTCTATATAAAGACCGAAAAATTTCAAACACTCAAACACAGACCTGTGAAGATCCTCCCACTTATACCGTGTGTTACCTGATTTTTCTAAAAAGTATCAAGCAGTGACACCTGGTGAGCATTAAAAGTGGGCACAAACATCTTCTGAACCCCTTCTCCATTTTGACGGTTACCTTAGTGAGGGATTGGGCCAAACCTTGTTCTGACCCACCCCTCATTCGACAAATTGCCAAGTGCCATCTCTCTGCTCCAAGCGACCCTGCTTTTCTCTCGCAGGACACTTCACCTGAAAGCCTAGTGGGGCAAGTTTTCACGAGCTGATCTAATCCCAACACATTTCCTACCGCTCCCCCCGACAGGGAATCTAAGCGGGTTAAGACGTTTGGCAAACATGTATTTCATTCCACCAGTCTGGCCATCTGATTTGTTGATGATAGCTGCTTATTGGGGTGCTACTCCAACTTTCATTGGAATTTGCTGGCACAAGTAGCCCTCTAGCGCTACCTGGGGTTTGTGGTGGGAGAGGGCATTTTCAGTTTCTAGTGCTCCTCTTTGGTCTCACCTGTGCCTCTCCGGGTGTTCACGAAAGTGATGACAGTGGTAACAGCACACCTTCGAAGGTCAGGAGTTCCATTCGTCCCTTAGCTTAATAAACCCCAGGAAATTGTTTGCCACCTCTAGACTACAGGGAACTTTCCGATCATCCCTGGGGTGCATCAGAGCCATTCAGGGCATGGTTCGGTTTCGTGCCATTACCCTGGGAAAGAGAGTCCAGGACTTTCAGGCTATGACCCTGATCTTTCAGGCTCGGTTTTGTAATTCAATGAGGTTGACTCTGAGGCTACTGGGGCCGATGGCCTCCTGCATCCTGCTGGTCGAGTATGCCAGGTGGCATATGCAGGCTCTGCAATGTAATCTGAAGATCCAGTTGGCCCAACATCAAGGAGACCACTCCCACTACGTTCAGATTTCGGAGGAGACTGCAAAGGACCTGCAGTGTTGATTGCTGGAACGTGTTTGGGTCAGCGGCATACCCTTCTCTCTACACCAACCGAAGCTCACACTGGTGACTAATGATTTGCTTCTAGGTTGGTATGGTCATCTGGAAGAGGTGGATATCAGAGACCTCTTGTCACCCACAGAGTCCCGTCTCCATATGAATCTCTTGGTGCTCAGAGCATCCATTACCATTGAAAACCTTCCTTTCGTCCATCAAAGGGAGGCTGGTACAGGTGCTCATGGACAGCACCACTGCCATTTGGTACTATAACCAACAGGGCGGATAGGGTCTGGGACACTGTGCCTCAATGCCTTGCATCTCTGGAAATGGCTGGACCCCCAAGGAATTTTGCTGGTGGTGAACCACTTGGCAGGATCTTTGAATGGGGGGCTGACAACCTCGCCCATCAACGACTCTTGCATCATGATAGTTACACCCCGATGAGGAGCAAAATGTCGTCTGCGAATGGGAATAACCTTGGCGCAACCGGGTTGCCACCCCCGAGAGCGTGCAATGTCAGCACTTCTGTGCATTGGAGTTTCCAAGGCGTCTCTCGTTCTGAGATGCCTGTGGAACTCAGGACTCCTTTATGCCATTTCACCGATATCACTCCTGCCTTGTGTTCTCAAGAAGACCAGGACCAACTGGGCCAAAGTGATCTTAGTGATACCAGATTGGCATTGAAGAGTATAGTATCCAGAACTCTTGGGCTTGGGTATATGTTCTCCAATCAGGCTACGCTTCCAGGAGAACCTGCTGTCGCAGTCCCAGGGCAGGGTTTTGCACTCTGGCCATTGCAAATTCCACCTTCATGCTTGGGGATGCAGCAGTGACAGCTGAACACCTTCGACCTTCCTCCAGAAGTGGTTAATTTCATTTTGGCAGCCAGGCAACCCTCAACAAAAACTGTACACGCCTGTCTTTGGACAAATTTGTGGTTTGGTCTGGTACACACCAGATAGACCCCTCCAGGCCACTTTTTCTCGTGTTCTGTTTGTTTTGTCTATTACCCACCAAGACTTTGCTTTGGGTACAGTTAAAGGCCATGTTTCAGCCTTCTTATGTTTGCCAGATCAGCTGTTCTTGTTTAAGTCACCAGTTGAGATGCTATTTTTGAAAGGGCTACATCATATGTTACTACTTCTACTTTTGTGATGCCCAATGGCTCTCACCTATTTGATGTGCACTCCTTTCGAGCCGCTTCACACCTGCCCCTTATGATTCCTTATCTTGCAAAACTGTATTCCTCTTCTCCATCTCCTGAGTACGGCGTGTAAGTGAGCTTCAGGCTGTCTCTGTTAATCCAACATACACCACCTTATTCCCAGACAAACAGTTTTTACGGACTCTGGCAACATTTCAGCCAAAAGTAGTGGCGCCTTTCGAAGTTGGTCAAACCATCACCCTGCTGGCGTTCCATGCTCCGCCTCATCCTTCTTAGGAGGGGGAGAGACTTCATTGATTGGACCACAACAGAGAACAGAGCTTCTACATAGATTGTACCAAAGACCAAATGATGGACAATCAGCTCTTTATAGGGTTTGCTGGAACGAAAAAAAGCAAAACTGTACAGAAGATAACTATCTCCCACTGGATCGTGCTCTGCATTTAAGATCTGCTAAGAATTGACTAAAAAGCAGCCTCTGGAAGGACTGTGTGCTCTCTCTACCAGGGCCAAAGCTGCTATCACTGTGTTAGCACGCTGAAGCCCTGTCCTGAACATTTGACAGGCAGCTAACTGGGCGTCCCTCCATATGTTCACAAAGCACTGTTGCCTGGACAGTCAAGTTCACTGAGTGGGGCAGTGTGAATTCTTAGTCCTGCAGGATTTACTTGTTTGAGTCCATTGGCAGACCCACCTCTGAATAGTTATTGCTCTGGTATTTATTGAAAAGGTGAGGAATGTGCACCTAAAAATCTCTATTGGAAGAATAAGTTACTTACCTTCAGTAATGTTCTTTCTGATAGAGACTCTATTTAGCCACACATTCCTTACCAACCCTCCCAGATCTGATCCCAGTCTGCACTCTGTTCTCGACCAATTTTCTCTTGGGGCTCTGCATTGGGCGCGCGGACATCCTCAAAAGCAACTGACGTCCTTGGCAGGGATGGCGCCTATATGGGCTCTGCGTGTCATTTCTGTGTAACAGCATCCATGTGGAGCCTCAAGGAGCCAATTTACTGCACGAGGTACGGCTAAAACCTTTCCAGATTCAGACTGATGCCCGGAGAATATGAAAAATATGCAGACGCTGATGCTTAAAAGTCTCTACCAGAAAGAGTGTTACAGAAGGTAAGTAATTTGTTCAATATGTCTATAAGACCCTTGGACCACCAAGGATTTTTAGTTATATAATTTCCACATGCTTAGTTGCCCTGCAAGAAGTTCTAGGTGAGGATGTGGTAGAGGTGGATTAGTTTTATTGCTATAGCTCTGCAAGTTCATGCTTCTATTTCTGCGGTTTCTTACTAGTTATACTCACAGTTTATTTTTTATTTTCTAGTTCCTTTAATTTAATTGAAGCTATGGCTACTATCAGTGAGAAGATATGTGCTGAAGTTAACAGTTGTCTATCTCATCATGGATTCACTCCATTTTCTGCTGAAAAAGAGACTGCACTGAAAGGACAGATCCAGGCCGCGGCAGACCCAAATAACCATATACATAAACTAATAGGTAATTGCCTTTCTGTACTATGAAAAGATTTATTTTTGATAGTTTACGCTTTATACAGTGGATAAATGCTTAACACACATCTGTGAAATGTCATAAGCGCGTTATCATTGTTTTAATCATTAGAGGATTTGAGTAATTGTTATTGTCACAAATATTACTTACTTAAGGAGGACATCAAAGGTGCTGGATCTACAGTTTTACATAAGGTAAAAAAAAAAAAAGAGGAGCTCTGTGCAAGTTTCCATTTTTGTTGGAGAACAGTCCATGTGAAAGTATTGGTATTATTCTGGCATTCTCTAAGCATTGGGTTGGTGAAGTATGGGCTAAATGCAGTGTTGGTATTCAATGGATTCCTTTCATTTAGGAATTTTATGTTCCCTAGAATGGCTTACTCAGGGCAACCGTTTGTTTTGCAGGTCATAAAGATCACTCGAATCTTTCAAGCTTTTTGGTTTCAATTTTTCTGGATGCCTTGCACATAGCAGGACTTAAATGCTCTATAAAATGAAACATGAGGGCTTGGCCGGCAAGATGGTGGAGTAGACACGTCTCTGCTTGCCTCCATGTGGCTCACAATAACATCCTTAGAAATCTTTGCACAAAACTACCAGCCGACCCTGAAATGACCAGATACCTGAATAAGGGACATTTGTACTGCTGTATATGTGAGTTAAGGAGCCTCTTGGCTGTGCCCTGGTGGGGGAAAATCGTGATTTCACAGAGGCCACTAGGAGATCCAAGACAGCAGCACCCTAGAGGATTGGTGCAGGACTGGGAGGTCATCTTTCGAATGGAGGCTCTGTGCAGAGGGGCTGCAGTCTTCCAGCTATGTGATCACTGTACCCTGAGACCCCATGGGAAGGGATGTGTTGCAGCAGGATTTGCCCTGGAAATGACGGAGGTGCGTCTTTCTCTAGAACTGCTCCTGAGTGCTCCGGTGGCCATCTCGTGAGAGAGAGAGGGCACTCCTGCGCTCCAGTGGAACTATCCATATGAGATTGAAGTTGGCACGGCTGAATTGTAAGGCGGGTTTGGCCTGCTCTTGGTGTCCCAGCGGCATCCACGACAAGCGGATGATACCTTGCTGGGCGTTTGTAGAGGTGACTGTGATGAAACTGGGGGATGGCGCTGGGGCTCTGATTTTCCGACTGAGCTGACTGTTGGGTGATTGCCTGAGGAGGAAAAGGAAGTGACCAGCGTGGGCACACCTGCATCTTCTGGTGTGCTGTGCTAAGGGACAATTGTTGCTGACATTGGCAGCCCTGGGGAACTAATATTACAGCAGTGATGGAGTAGAGTGGTTGCTAGGTGGCTCGTCCACTTTCTGCAGGCATGCGCCATGGATGTTTTCCTGGAATCCTGGAGGCTAATTGAGCCAGGAAGTATAATATGGGATTGGAGCTGGGGAATATGAAGTAGCAGGCCTCATGAATAACCATTGGTGTGGAAGCCCTGGAGCATAAAACAACTGTGGGCACTGTGCACATCTGTTACCTGTCTGGTGCTCTTACGCGGGGGCACCCTCATCCTGTAGCTATAACATCTAGGGACTATGACTGCTACCACGGCCTTGGGGAAGACTGCGGGCCGGCACACAAGATAGCGGAGCTCCCGAAGCTCCATTTGGGGATGTCTTTGCCCCTTCTAGGCTCTGGTATGGAGAAGCAGAAGCTTTGTAAACTGGCACAGAGCAAGATAATAGAGCAATACACTGTGGTGTCCAGACGTTCGTAGCACTCTCTGTCTGGAACAGTGGAGGTGTAGAGCTGATGACCCCAGATATGAGGCGGTCAATCAAGGACTCACGCCAGACCTTGGAGCATAATATATACACTATTGCAATCAAATTGACCTTAGTGAGAACAGACCTTTAAAAACTCCTGGTTTTGACAAAGGCTGTGGAGTACACGGAGTCCACGATCCAGACAAATATGCTGGTGATGCGTGCAACAGTGATCAAGCTTCAAGAGACGACGAGAGCTCTGCAGTAGAGGGCAGAGGACGCATATGGCAGATCTGAGCGCGATTATGTTAGCTTTTTTGGGATTTCTAGAGAAGGTGGAGGGCCCATCAATGGTACTCTTTCTTGCAGACTGTATCCTAGCTGTGTTAATACCTTAGGGTCTGTTCAACTGCTTCTCAGTATCATATGGTCAGGATAAGCCTAGCAGAAACACCTCCATTTACATGCTCACGTTTCTTAAGCTAAGAAAAACCAAAGGTGGTGATGGACGGAGCGTTGACAATACAAACACTCACCCCCAGTCAACTGATCTGGGTTTAATCCATCACGGTTCTTTAGCTCACTCCGCCGCCCCAGTTCAGACATGGCCATATGCAAATCAGTCTGACCCTGTGCCTCATGGGAACAGTCCAGCCCGAACTGCCAAGCCATGTCTTCCCTGGACCGGAATCAAGCTTCCCAGGACCGGTTTCTGGCATTACAGCCGTCTTCAGCCGGGCTTGCTTGACTCCAGTGGCAAAGTGAGCAAGGGACTCACGTCTGAGCATACCCTGCCAACTTAGGGCGAACAAAGAAAAACCAAAGGTGGTTTCTTAAGCTGCCTTCTCTTTTACACACAATGACTTTTTACATTTGCGTTTGTGTGAATGCAAGATAACGTTCTCTGAATCTGCATTGCTAATAGTTCTCCTTCGTGTGTACATTATCAAGACACCTTGGACATTTAGTACGAGGGATAAAGTTCACTGCACAAATATCATATTTGTTATTTGTCTGATTGATGACACTGATATACTACTAGAATAAACAACTGCAGCCTAAACATGGGTTGCGACATAGCTACAAGGGTTCTGTTGTTATAAATACACAACAACTTCCTTGTTTGAGCAGTGGAGCACTCAGTTGACACTGCAAGGTTACCACATGTCTGAATTCCAGCACAGCTGATTCCTGCGTACCAACACAAGGGATGTCTAGCTCTACACTAAGATGGACAGCCTGATGACACCCACAGGTAACCGGAAGTTAGTCCACTGTGCATGGATTTGGCAGATGACCCACCCTAGGCAAGTCTAGATTAGGGAGCGCTTGTTAGGAGTACACATATGCACAGTACTTATATGCCTGCATAAATTCACTGTCTTCTCACCATGGTGGTAACGTTTATTCTTTTCACTGTTCTAGTACTGCTATTCACACTAATCTGTTTCATTCCATTTATAATCGCAGCGCATGTATTTTATGCAAGAATCACAACGCCATAATAAATATTGTAAAGCCTTGCTGAGTATTTCTTGTGTACTTCTTTGGGTATGCATGAGAATACTAACGAAAAGGTTTTAGATCTGTTACCACAATTTCCTTGGGGGATCAGGATTGTGATGCTCTGAGGTCGCACACACATTTGTTACCCTCTAAGGTTAGGGGATCGGATGGTGCACTGTGAGCTATAGGCCAACATCTCCTGAGGGGTGCGGGGAATCAGACCAGGACCATCCCAACGTTTATGTTGTTCGACAAACACAGGGTGGTGGCGCCGCCCCGCCCCGCAACCACCAGGACATGAACATCACCCCCCCCCGCCATGACCGGGATGCCAGCCTGCAGTGGACCTGCCATAGCAGCATGGCACATTATGAGGGAACAATGATACAGATCTACACAGAATACACCAGACAGCCCAGCAGGAAAGGAAATTGTTTAAGGCAGGGAAGGGAAGGCTCTGAGTAGCAGGCCTGAAATCTATGCTACTCTATCCAGACAAGTCTAAAGTCATAAAAAGATAATAAGACATACTTCTTCTCATCTCCTAAGCTTGCTTGGGACTGACTGGACAGTTGGCACAACCATAGGGGTACAAGATGCACAATATGGCACACAAATAGTTCCTAAACACAGTTGTCAGAGATATGCACAGCCACGCAGCTGGAGAGTCTCTGGAGCGCATTGTGATTGTCATTAATGGCACAGTAATTGCGAAGTAATAGAAGGGAATGCTTTCCTGAACTACGGGTGCCCTCAACCAGTGAGGATTGGAGGATGGAATGATCTGTTATTTGGTTAAGTTTATTTTTGGTTTTGTTTGATTGTTAGGAGGTGCTATGGACCAGGACTTTGAGGAATTATGTGAGCTACATAGCATTGTCTGAAGTAATGTTGTTATTGCACTGCATTTCATGATGCGTATGGACTGAGATGTTTGACTCACACATTATCAGTCTCATTAAAAGTTAGTGGCTGAAGAAGGTGTGTGGGTGTGTAAGGTTTTCATTGACAAGCGCGTGGTAGGAGAGGCATGATATGATGCACACGCTACACGCAGTGACACAGCTATTGACTCTGCCTTTTTGATCCTATGGTGGCACAGGGGTGTGTTATTCACACAACCTGTGAAACTGTACACCTATGATGCATGATCTTAAACTACTAAAATGGAATATCTTGGATTTAAAGAACTATACTACAAGACATAGAATCTTCTCCTAGATTAAGCGGCAACATGCTGGCATAGTGTTTCTTCAAGAATGCACCTAACTTCACAGGAGCATGCTAAATTAGCCACAAAGTGTAAAAGACAACTATATTTTGTGGAGGGGCGCCTTACGACCTTGAGGACAGCTATCTGATTATGGCACCCTGGAAGATTTGCCTCTCTGTCTCAATGTCTAGGGCCCTAATATGGATAACATTGCATTTATCCTCAGGATCTAGAAATTCACTTGACCTCATCTAGGCACCACAATGATGTGGACTGGAGACTTTAATAATGTGTTCTCCCTTACAATGGACGGACATCTGTCATAGGACCGATCTCACACTGAGATGTCAACCCAACCAATAGATGTCATTGATCAAATGCTCCTGGTCAAACCCTGGGGACTCAGACACCTGCAAGATAGAGTATATTCGTATTACTAACCGCCACGTGGCTCCTACAGTAGATTGGATTAATTTTTTCTTAGACATGAGATCTGTGATGACTGCCTTGCGGTGGCTACATGGGCAGAATCCTCTCTGATCACTCCCCTTACGTGTTACTGCTCACGGCAGCCGAACATATTCATAGACCCCTACTTTGAAGGCTGTGGACCAAAACCCTCCATGAAGGTGATTTCGCTGCCCATCTTCTTAAGGTCCCAACCGAGTATTGTCCTCTGCAAATGGGGTTAACAAATGGGAGGCGAAGACAGAGGTGGTCCACGGTGCTGCCATCAGGTGTAGCTGGACAAATCGGAAGAGAGATTAAGACTAACTGAGGTAGAATCGCAAATGCCCCACTTTTAAGGGGGGGAATAGGATATCAAGACTCTGGTTGACATAAAGCATCACCCAAACTGGACAGACTAGATAAATACACCCACCAGACATTTTTCCAGAAGCTACCTAGAGAGGGGTACAAGTCTGGTTTAGGAACTCAACAGAACTTTCATCTCATCTGTTACTGATGATGCCGGCCAAGTGCAACAGACTCAAGACGCCATCACTGTGCCATTCCAATCATATCTACAAAGGGTGTACACACAGATGAGGTCGCATGATGACCACAGACTTACTGCTTAGTTGAGGTCAGAGGGTCTGTCTTGATTTTCGATGAATTTGGACCAAGCTATTCCAAGTGAAGAGGTGGGTGCAGCCCTAGTTGGAATGCAAAGTCGGAAAATCCTAAAGGGATGCCTTCCTCCCATGATGAGAGAGGCATTCCCTATTACTATTCCTATTGCAGGGTAAAACATGTTTGAGCTGGACTCCCACCAACATTTATCCGTAATCAATTTGGACCTCAAAATTATTATTAAACTACTGGTCCACAGGTTTGCAATGGTTATGCACCTGCTTTTTAACGGAGACCAAGACTGGCTTTATCCCCCAAAGAACAATGATTGTTGATCTGCGTCACCTGGTGCACATGGAACGCCACCTGCGATCAGACGAGGGAGAATATGTTGTGGCCTCGTTTGACCATGGAAAGTTCTTTGATACAGTTGGGTAGAAATATATACGGGTGATGCAGGAAATGAATTTTGTAGCCGGTGTCTTTCAATGGATCAAATCCCCCATCTTGAGGCCAGAGCTAAGACTGTAGGGCTGGTGTTACCCAAGTGAGAGTTGGAGTGGGGTACACATCAGAAGTGCCCATTGTCACCTATGTTGTTTGCCGAGGCCTTTGAACCATTGACAAATATGTTTGTGTGGTGAGATGGCAGATATGGGTATTCGCATTAGTTGATTTATGCAATGAAACCCTGGTCTATGTGAGGAACCGGACTGGAAATGCTGTAGTTGTTATATGGTCTCACAACTGCAGCATTTCCACTGTGCTAGACGGACACCCCTAATAGGTAAAAGGCATCCGTCTTTGGTTGACCAAATGGTCTTGAGAACACTTTTTCAAACATAGACGACATCTGCTCGATAGCCACCATTTTTGGAGAGGAACTGCTTTATAGTCTACAGAGCATGTGTCTCTACAGTCACATATACTACGAACATTTCTTAATCTAACCATCTGTTCATGGCATATTGTGCTGTAGATTCACATGCTCCCACCCTACTCCCCAGAAACAAGATTTAATTACAGTTGTTGTCAATGTACTTTAACTTTCTTTTCTGTGCTCGCCACCCTCTCTATTTGACTTCACACTCCGCTTACATTACTCACCCGCTTAGCAGGACCTCTGTCTTTGGTGGAGCCAGTGCACGGTTGCATTGTGAACAATGGATGAGGTCTTGTGACCCGAAGAAAACAAGTTGCGAATGTCCGTGTATAACTCTAGATGGCAGGAGTATGCTGATCATGGGACTTTACAGCACTATACAAACAAATGGTTGTAAGGTAATCTTACATATGTTTCTGTGTGTGTGTATATATGTATATATATATGTATATGGTCATGTGATCAAGGGCGGGATCGCCCGAAACGCGTTATGGAAGAGCTGGCTAAAGAATAAAAAATGTGCACGTAACCTGGGTCCACGCTCGTCTTTTCTGGACGGTAGCAGACGTTGTATACGAGTTGAGGAATATGTATGTATGTATGTGTGTGTGTATATATATATATATATATATATATATATATATATATATATATTTCCACAAGTGCTCAAGAGCGGGGCTCACTCCCTGTTGGCTCACTCCAGGTAGGGAAAGGTACCAGTGCACCCAGCGCCAGCAGAGCCTGACGTGTTTCGGGCTAGCGCCTTTGCTGAAAGGCTTTCTGCATATCGATTAACTGCCAACAAAATGAAATCTGTTTAGTAATCTTTGAGACATTAAGGTTACAAGTGTATGAATATATAGAGACACAGTAGTACCACAGCTCTGGCAGATCAAAAAATAAGATCTGATTTTGATTGGCTGCCTCACACCAACAAAGATGTTTGGCAGCTATTTTAGGACTGAGGAAAAAAATAACATATGGGGGGCAGGGCAGGGTAGACCCAGCAAGTGAGGCAAAAGCTTTTTTCAATTAAAACCCCTCTGGGTGTGCCACAGCCCAAGTGTTCTATGCATTGTTTTTTTTTTCTTTTTGAGGGAAGGGAGTGTGCAGTCCCTCTTCCCGAGCCATACAAGGGCCTTGAGACCGCATTCCCCAGATCCCTAGGTGATGCTTGGGTAGGGCCCTCCTGCCAAAGCCATGTTATGGCCCGAGGGACCCCCAAACCTTAGGCTCAATGTTAAACAGTGTCTCGAGGACCCCATGCCCCGGACACTGTATATTGCTCCCACCCAGCAGGACCAGAAAGAAAAGCTACTCCCAGCCAGGCAGAAGAAAACTAGTGAAACAGGCTAGGCCTAGCCCTGCACACTGACATTAGATTCTTTCTTGACACATTCCAGGCCAACAGACGCGAACAGCGTCAGAATGATTGTGTCAAGTGTGTTGAAGCTAAGGTGGACCTTCTAGTGGAATGGGAGTAGTTCTCAGAGCGGGGAGGAAAGGAGGGTCGGTAAGGAATTTGCAGTTAGATATAGGGCCTGATGACGAGTTTGGCGGGCAGAGTTACCTGTCCATATATTGCAATTCTATTATTTTCTATGAGACTTGTAATACTGCAGATGGGATATCCATCACATGTGTGGCGGAGTATCCCATCCACCAAATTCCTAATCAGGCTCATAGTCTGCTAGAAAAGGCATTACGGGGGTAAGTATCATGTTCTTCCTGAAGAATCTTCTAACGACAGATTCCTTACCTTAGATAAGATACCCCAGCAGTAACCTCTCCAGATAAGGGGATGCAAACTGATTTAAACCAGAAAGTCCTGCTGGACCGAACGGGCAACACAGTAGTTGCAGCCTTGGCTGTTGAAGTGAGCCTCAAGCCTTTTGGATGCTACTTCTTTGCCAGTGCTTCACAGATTTTACTTCAGAGTGCAATCCATTGAGAGATGGTCCTCTTCTGCACAGCCTCTTTGCTCTGGTGAATCCAGTGAAAAGCTGATCGTTCAGTGTGTGTTCCGTGGTACGCTCAATATAAAAATGAAGGGCTCTCTTTGGATCAAAACAATAGCGCCTCTCCTGCTCTTTAGAGAGGTGAGGGGGAGCAAAGAACTTCAGAAGGATGAGCATCTGACTGATGATAAATGTCCTCCAACTGACATGAAATGGACTCACCACATCAGGTAGGAAGTAGGCACACGTTTAGAGAACCAGTTTGTCTTGGTGGAAGGTAGTATACAGCGGATGAACCATGAGGGCGTGGATCTCACTCACCCCCACCCGGGCCGATGTAATGGACACCTTTCAATGCCAAGCGGATTGCCTCAAACTCCAACAAGTTGATGTGCAGCCAGGTCTACATGCACCTACTCCAGCATCAGTCTTCAACGCCGAACCTTTGTCGGCACGCTCCAGAAGGTTAGAGGCCTATTTTGGATCCTACCCTTACATGGTATGCAAAATGTTCCCCATGACCCTGACGATAAGGAGGCAGACAATCTTCTCCTGCCTCATTGTACAGGCTCTTCTCTGCCGCTGTTGCCATTCAGTGAGACTCTTACAAGCATAACCACTTGGTCCAAGAAGTGCTTGGTTTCCCCATCAGTTGATGTGTTTCCAGATGACATAGACCGACTCCAAATGATCCAGATTTTCTGAAAAGGCATCATACACCTGGAAACTTTTTGGCATGGACAGGTAAGGTCACTCTTAATGCCTTCCTTTCAAATCCTGGCTAACAAGTTGAAACATATTGAGGCCTTTGGGGACAGATGTTTTTTTCAGCTAGGTTAGTCTTAAGATCCTTAAACGCAGTGTGCCTTCTGGGTAGGAATACCCATGCTACATGGGGCATTGCCAGCAAGATCTTGCTGACCATCTTGGAAGACGGGTCGGCCTCGGTGGGTCAAACAATACATGATGGGCAGAATACGGCAAAGTATGTCTTATGTACTGGTTTCAAAAGGAAACAGACTGTGCCGGCAGAGATAGTGTATCTAGGGTTGTGCTTAGGAGGCACATCTGGATGTGATTAACCGAAATTTCCGTTGATTCCCAAGCATTCCTTATGGACATAACTTTTGATGCCTCTAGATTATTTGGAGTAAAGGTGGATTTCTTATTTCAACGGTTCAAGGACATTCTAGCCACAGCATGATCCTTGGAACTCTTGTCTCTTGCCAAGCAGTTCCACCACAGGACGTTTTGGAGCTATTCCAGGGAGCTATGTTACAGGCAACACCAGCCATCCCTTCATGTTCAGCAGCAGCAGGCCCAGTCCTTGCAAGTTAGTTTGTGGGGGTGGCCCAATGCGATTACACCAGAAGGGGCAGCTCTTGTTTAATTGTTCATAACAGCTGACAAAGATAGTTACTTATATCAGCTTTTTTAAGAATCAGTGCTTGAGCTGTATTATTTTAATGTTCTTAAGATTACATTTTCTTGTTATATTTAACACAATATTCAAACCCATTGGGCTGTTCGGCATATTCGTTCTCTTATATGAGCCACAAATACCAAGCCCCCCTTTGTCAATATACTAGGTTTATCAGTAGCAGTTTTTTAACAATATTAGCTCGTTGTTTCTAACAGACTGTTTGTTGCCATGCATAGTGGTGTCCAAATGTTTAATAGTGGTTCACTATTATCTCGTGATTTAAATGACGGAATGCATCTTCCTAATGTCTCCATGGAGTTGAGTTTGATTTAATACTGTGTATTTCCTCTACTCAAATATTTTGGATCATTTTAAAACCATGACGTCTTATTGTTATCACCTTTTTATGTCATATTAGAATGCAGATCATATTCACATGCCTTAACAAATGTCACATTAATAAAAATGTTTAGTTTATTGGTGTAGACGTTACAAAGACGCTTCAAATCATCCAGATGAATCTGCTCTTAGTAAATTTTAACCACACCATTTGATTGGCTTGAGGCATTGATCCTTATATGCGATACATAATGACGCATAGATCCTTATATGTGATACATAATGAAGCATTGATCCTTATATGCGATACATAATGATGCTGTGTTAAAATATAGTGGTAGCTTGCAATTCAAATTTCGAGCAATTGGTGTAAAAATTTGAAAAACAGAAGGGGGCTATAAGGAAAAGATCAGCATCTGATGATGAATTTGTTTGTCTTTTGCAGATTCTCGAATTCAGAAGTTTTTAGAGAGTCACCTTTCTGCAAGCCAACAAAAAATTGTTCCTGTGCTTCCTGGCGGTTTGGGGCCCATTCAGAAAGAACTTGAGGAAATAGCCATCAGATATACTCGTTTTGTCAATTATAACAAGATTGTGTTCAGCCCTCATTATGATACGATCCTCAGTAAGATACTTCATAAGGATGATTCCCACTGAGTAGTAAAATCGCCTGAAGTATAGTTTGATCATTTATGTGCTGCTTAGACAACAATCGGTTTGATTGTTGTACAAACTGGTTGTTTACGCTTGTGAAAATAGCTCAGTATAACACATTTTTATAACTGAAACCCCCACTGATCATGAGGTCAAAGATATGTGTATTCCCTGTTGTTAAGAGCAAGAGTTTGCACAATGACGGAATTCTTTAAGTATTTCCAATTATATAAGATGAAAGAAGTGTTTTTGCCACCCTTCCTTTGACTGTTTTGGGACACCAAATTATGCAGCGTAGTCATTCAAATGTATTTAAAAAAATATAAGTCGTGAATCAGGTTAATTTGCTGTGTCTGATGGTGGAAAGCAGTTCTAAAACATGACTGAGCAGAAACTTTATATTTTTTGCATTTAGACCATTTTATCGAGCAGGGGAGGTTTTAAAAAAAAAATTTGCTTTTAAAAAAAAGTTTTTCCAAAGAGATTTTGTTTTTGCATATGAAAGGATTAGCAATATTTATACTGTGGAGCCTCTTAGGTTATGACGTGCTCATCTCTGCTCTGTCCAGCGGTAGGCTTGAGCAAAAATACTTATTGTGAAGCTAGATCAGGATGGATAGTTTGGTCTAATGATACTTAGTCTGCTGTTGCAGTAAACCAATTCACAGCTTTTTGCTACTTTCCAAAGCAGTTTTTAGGGATTTCACTATTAAACATTTTGAAAACAGTATTGATTACCCAGCGTGTATCATGTCATGCAAGGGCTTTAGACGCTGGTTGAGTGTTTTTTGCAGTGACACTTATTGCCTTTCATTTCAAATTGCTTGCTAAAAATCACACACAAATATTGTTACTACACAATAGTTGTGTCCCTGAAACCTCATTTTCCCTTAGGCAATAGGAAATGGCTTGTGGTCTTTCCAGCCATCATACTGTGCAGCATTCCAATTTGTGCACTGTGTTGGCTTCATAAATTCCTCCAGGTTCCACCCCGGGGGATTTGCATGGGTAAAAACCTGCATTGAAGGGCCCTTTGTGTGCAGATATGTGTGCATGATTTTCTACTTTGCGCTGACTTCATAATGACGTTTTAAGAAGAATAGAATTCTGCTTTCTCAAGCCAGTGTGATGGCAAATATAATCCATGGGGTCTCTATGCACTAGATTATCGGGCCATAGAAGATTCTGCTTTAACACAGACATTACCTTTTCTAATAAACAGAATGCTAAATAATGCCTTTATTTTGAAGTTATTCCTCTAAATATGTTGCTACAAAAGGTTTCTGCCTTAAATGTTTTATTGTGTCCTATTTTGAAAGGATTTTGTTGTAGACCCAGATTGGGGGTAACTTCATACTATTTAATGTAACTTACCAAGCTAAGGGCAAAGCCAAGAATAGTAAGTTACCATGTGTATTACTTAAAAAGGAACTAATCTCTTTTGCTGTTTTTGAGCGGTTATATAAAATCCTGTTTTCACAGGATTATGTTGTAGGCCCAGATTGGGAGGAACTTGATGTAATGGTAGAGCTAAGAGCAAAATAGGGAAATAACTGTTTACTTACTCAAAATTAAAATGTAATGAATGTAGTATTCTTAGAATAAAGGCCAGTGTTTACTTTGCCCTGCCCTTTCCCCTGCAGCAAGGATAACTGCTTGAAGTTACGGGGCACTGTGCTGTCCTTTAGGCGGTGGTGTTACTACTGGTGGGGATGACTAAATGTTAGGTTGGAATGTGATGTCGATATTATCCCTCAGTGGTGGAGGGTCATTTGTTATTGCACATTTTTATTTTAAACTGCTTAATTTTTGCACATTCTATATCCTTTGTCTGCATTTTCCATGCAGTTATAGAACATATATATCTGTCTATATCTTTCTATTTAACACACGTTACAGAGTACACATTTTATGTATTACTGCATGATTGTCAGGTGTTGAAACCCCAGTTTATAATGATGTGCTGGGTTTGAAAATGCATCCTCTTCCTTTGAGTGTTACCAAGTAGCAATATTGTTGGTCATAAAATGATTAAATTAATATTAACATCTTGTGTGAGCGCTATCTGCTTCAGTCTTTTCTATGGTAACTAAAACACAGGGTGTAAAAGCAGTAAATGCATAGTCAAATTATTGGTTATATTGTGTATTCGTAGATGCTTGACTTCACCAGAAGCAAAAAATATATTCACAAGAAAGTACCAGTAAAATGGAGTCTTTTAGAAAGTGAACTTCTTGCACGTAGCGATAATTTGTAATGTATGGAAGTATGCAGTATATCTTCTGAGGTGATACTTTCAAGTACTTACCAACACAGCCAAGAGGAACTTCCGTGTGTGAGTAGGTCATGAATTGGAGAAGATGTACAGATTTCAAGTGTGGTAAAACCACATAAACCCTTTATTCCCTATTCTGATAAGTCAAATCTGAAGCCCTGCAGTACGGCTGCCCCAGGAAAAAAACATAAGGTGTGGTAATGGATATTCCCGTAGAAAATTTACCATACTCCATTATGGCGGTCCTGGATTGAGGATGTTAATCCTCTGGAACAGTTTATGGAAGCAGTGATCGCAATGTTCATATAACAATTCAGAAACAAGAAAGTTAAAATCTTATTCCAAAGTTATTTTTAAGCAGTTTCTTTAGACCACTTTTAACAAGTAATAGTAGCATGTTTAGGCAGATCAAGAACTTGTAACTTATTGTTTATGATATTAGGTAGTGCTGGCGTTGAACGTTCAGAAAGTGTGAACCATAAGGACGATGTTGTACAAGTCCTGGGCCAATTCTAATCTAGATCATCTTTTTGATTTTGATTTTTTTAATCATTTTTTTTACAACTGGGAGCAAGTGGTGCTTTCTCAGTACCTGAGAAATTTGTGCTGTTCTAGAGGAGATGATGAACAGAGCGGTGAAACTTTTCAGACACTCACCCCCAGTCACAGATCTGGGTTGAATCCTTCATCGTTCCTTAGCCACCTCACCATCCGAGTTCATACCTAGAAATCCTTGTTACCAGATTAGCTTTATTTTCAACTTTATATTTATTGATTTATTTGGTACTTTTGTAATGTGCTGCAAGTAACTTTTTGTTCACTTCAGAGCATAATATGGGAATAACACACCGTCCAGGCTGAAGAAAAAGATTTAAAGATGTGGCTGTTTCAGGCTGTGAAGGCGCCCTTGGCAGATGATCTCGTTTAAGCAAGTCTGAGTAGTTCGATTTTCGATCATTCGCTGAAGCGCAAATGGTCCAGTTCATATCTCTGGATGGAGTTCAGGGCTTTCTAGTCGTGAACCTTGTACTCCGGGGATCTGACTACATTTGATTCAGTGAGCATTGTTGGATCAGGTTGGAAATCAATGAGAGACGGTTTCTGGCTAGTGTGTAGCGTGGAAACAACCAAAAAGCAAGGCATTAAGGTGACAGCAGTCTGGGAAGTAGTCAAGTGTAACTTTCGTTATTGTATCTCTGTCCTTCTGTAACATTTATGTGACCTATTGTCATAAGCTGTATTTTATTTCTGCGCAAAGGGAGGCAGTTTGCATCTATCCATGTTTTTCTAAACCTTTTAATTGCATTTAATTCAATACCAGAGAGTAAATTACAACTAGACATAGGAAACCAAGCAGCGTCCAGATAATACCAGGACACACAATGTGCAGTTCATTATGCAGCTTATTAAATTTGGTTGATCTTCTGGCGTTGTTGGGCGTCCCCCCACCCTCTCTGAATATGAATAATTTATTCAGCCTTTGCCCAGTAATTCATTCCGCTGAGGCCACCTCACAGGAGGCGCTGCTTGTTCTGCTAGTAGCACTCCCTCTCTTTTGGATATAGGAAGGCCCATGCCTGCCAGTGCACGTCTTGCCCATGATCCCACCAAACACTCCATTGTGCCTAATATTGCAGTTTTAAGGTCTGGGCTATTAGTTGTCTGTTTTACCTTTGAAAAGAATATTTATTTATTTATCTCCAGCGAACTTGTATGTGTGGGCATTCCCAGATAATATGATAAAAAAAATCCAATGGTTTTTCCTCAATTAGTGCAAGACGTGCTCGTGGACTGCAGTATGTCCTATGATAGTAGTTAAATTGGATCATCCGGGGTTCGGATAAGATAACTGGAGTATGAGCTCCCATCTTGATCACTCACCAGTCATCGTCATCCAATTCTCCTAGGTTTTGATTCTACATGGCTGCTGTCCCAGTTGGTGGGTCTGAGGTGTTTAGAATTAAAGACCTACATATCCTGGTAATCCCTTTACAACCAAGTGACTCCATTATCATCTTGAGTTCAAGTTGTTCGAAGCTTTTGACTGCATCTCAACCCTCCCACCTGACATGAATTGAAACAAGATAAAAAGCACCAACTGAACAAGTGTAGGTTGCCGCACTAGGCCCTCACCACCCCTACTAATGATTAGTCTCTGGGTCAAGTGCCAGATGGGGCTCCATCCTGGGGCCGCAGCACAGCTAGGGAAGAGCCCCTAGACTTCCCTGTACATACCAGAGCATGGCCCGCTCTACCTTCATCACATCTCCCCCAATGTCATCCAGGCCGCACCATGGGGAGTGGCCAGATCCCTCCACAGCCACCATGTAGTCAGGACAGCTCCCTTGCTGAGACAGTCATTGCACCTTAGCTGGACCCCCTGAACGAAAACAGTGGGCACTGACAACTCCTCTCAAGCCTTACTCAGCTCTGGCAGTTGCAGCAGTGAGTCCTGTGCGGCAGGATGTTGCTGGTGCAGGCATGGTGGGGCTACAATTGGGGACCGCCATCTTGCACTTCTAACTATGCCCCCCTCCCAGCCCCCATCTGTCCATGTTTTTATGGCAGCTCAATGCTCATTTAGAGTGTTAGCACCTTTTATGTAATCTGATAGCCAGGTGAATAACTGTGCGTCAGCTGCAAGACTATAGAAACCTCTCCTTTTCTCTTCCTAGTGTATTTAGCTGGGCACGTGAAGGCTTTTTTTTTGTTGTAAATAAATGTTATTGTTATTCGCTAACAAGGTGAGCATCATGTATATTAACACACCAGGTCGTTTCATCAACATTTCACATAGCATTAAATGACACTTTGAGCTCGCCAGGACAAACTTAAACCTCCCTCCTCCCCCCAAACCCTCCATTGCATTTTATTAGTCTCTTTAGATGCCTAAATGACAAAGATGGCTGCTGCTGCTACACTATATAGAGCAGAAGTATGAGGTTGTTCCAGCTGCCACTGTTGCCCCAGAAAATGACTTCTTGAGGCGAGTTAGAAATCTCCCAAAATGTTCATGGCTGCGCCTATTTTGTTTGGAATCGGGTGTTGGAAATATTGTTCGAAGTGTAGCCATAAAACTCCTTATATTCTGTCTTAAATTGTCAACCAGTCCAGATGTTTCAGTGCACTGCCTGTGGCGGAGAGAAGCTTATCTTGTGATTGGACCATAAATCTTCCCAGGATAGTGCATGTTCGGAGAATATTATTTGATATTGACCTGGACTAAGTGTGGGCCAATACTAATCTTTGAAGGAGTCGCACTATTACAATTAATATAGTCTGTGACAAAGTATTAGTAGATCATCTAAATTACGTTTGTTCAGTTTCAGTTCAGTTCTATTAAAGCCATTACACAAAAATATACATAAAACAATTACAATAAAAGAATAAGCGAAAGTAGCAGTACAATAGACAATTGCTGGATTGAGGTAATACGAATTATTACTGAAAGTGTCCGATTACCAGTGAACTTGTTGCTGCGTTTTGTGAAATTCAGTCTTGCTCTCATAAGTTTTAGCACTTACTTTTGCAACAAATGATTGCTCAAATTTTACTACCCTTATATTCAGGCGCATGTATTTGGGCTTAAAGCCCTGTATAAGTGCTTGTCAACAATTTCTTACTCTAACTTGGATGAAGGAGCCTCTCAATAGTTTCTTTCTTTCAGGGAGTAAGACAGGCGCATATTATATGAATCATCGCCTCCTTTCCTATTCCACAGAGCCTGCATTCCTTGCTTTCGTATGATCTGGACCACGATGGAATCAGGTCGAGGGTTGGGTGAACCCCATAACGAAGGTGCATGAATGCTATTGTTAGATGGAATGGGTACCAATGGTCGAAGTATGGCTGAGATTTTACACGTTTGAGTGCAGGCTATTTATTTCCTTCCAGACTTGAGCATACACAGTGTTGATTTTGGCCTGGCAGAATGGCTCATTTTGAGGAAGGCACTTTTAATGGTCCAGCTGTGTTTTATGAGGTTAGATTCAAGACACACCTGGGCCTGCATGATATGGGTTGGAAATTTGAAGGTCTGCTGATAGGCCTTGGCTGCTAACAGGCCTAATGGTTTTGCTACCTTTTCTCCCACAGTTTCAAGGCCATATACTATGTTGGTAATAGCTTTGCTGCTATCATCTTTTGTAGTGTCCCAAGAATTGTGTCATGCAAGGTTTTTGCTAGGAATTTCATTTGTTAATCATCAATACGCCCAAACGGTTTGTGATAAAACTGTGCCTGGCTGAGAAAAATGTTTGGGACAAATAACTTAATCACAAATGAGAAATACTTCTATTGCTTTGGGATTAGCTAAGTTACTCTTGTCTTGTTACAGTTCCAGACAGTGGCCAATACTAATGAATTTGTGCGAAACTTAGGCCAATGTAAAGATAAAATTCACTTCCTTATTGAACTTTCTCGATTTGATACCAAATTATGAAATTACTACTGTAAATGTTTTAAAATATCATTCTATCTAAGGTTGAGAAAGGAAGCACTAAGAATTGTAGAATAAAAAGGGATATTTTTCATGTGCAATTTTATTTGCGAATTATACTGTTAGGGGCTGGTTGTGTTGGGAAAAGCCTGTTATTAATGACTTAAAGAACAAATATTTTTGCTCTCTTTTCTTATTTTGAAATAAATATAATTTTATGTATTGAACTTTTTGATGATTTATAGGCTCAGAAGTAAGAAAGGGTGTTTAATGCCCTCTGTTAAAGCCATTTTCAAACTACCCATAGGCTTGTATTCAGTGCCTAATTAATTACTGATTTTGGTTGTATGTTTGTAGGATTGTTTATTCTAATGTGTTTAATTTTTATGTGTATGTTTTTTGGAAAAGAAATTCTGAAATAAACGTTTTATGACGATGACTACCTAAACCACTTTGAATTATGTTCTAAAGCTCTTGTGCCTGTAGGACACTGGATTTTTAGGCTACGGTGAAGTAAAGCTGTAGTCTTGTTGCGGGTTGTGGCAAAGTTCTCACAAAACCAGAACAATCTAATTCCCAGTAAGTTAAACAAGGTTCAGTGATGAATCCCATGCTCATCATTTGCTGGGCATAAACATTAGGATTCCCTCTGAGAAACTTGCATATGGTACATGTGCAGCAACACCAATATAACTTTTTAGTTAATAAATAAATATGTTATAAATGACTAAGCAGTATAGTTAAGATGAAATGTATTGATTTAAACCTAGAGAAAAATCAAGAATGTGATAAAAACAAAACTGTTAATCAAGACAACAGTGTTTTGCTTTCTCCCTGCTCTTGTCCAGCTCTTCCCAAACTCGGCACAAAGCCAGCCTACCTATGCCACCAGAGGAGGGCAGGTTAATCCATCATACTGTGAATGTTTCTGCTGTGGCTAGAAAGAAAATATGATACCTCCTGTTGACCTAGAGATGTGGGTTAGGTGTAGGGAAGGTTGTACCTGTAGTCCACTGTACACTAACCCATTAACACTGAGGCCACCTGCTCAGTTTCAGAGTTCAAATGAGATGTGAAGTAGGACAGGTAGAGGCCACCCATAGAGGAATCCGCCCAGCAAAGAGGAATAGGCGTTTAGCGAACACTTAACCAAGTTGAAGCATGCAGTATGATAGCTTATAAAACATATAAGAAGTTCAGATTATCAAAGAACAGTCTTTCAATTGATTTGTCATCCTTATCTGCAAAATTGCTGCGGATAGTGTTCTCAGAACAAAGTAAAAAAAATAGAGGTTAAGCCAGTTTCATGTACCTTAAAATACATGCTGGGGGAATGGGACCGACCATTTTTTAAGATGGCCATGGAATTGGGAAGTCCCTGAATAAGCCCCTGGTTGCATTTCTGTTTATGATCATGTGTGTACTGCAGGGATGCTTAGGTCAGTGTATGGCAAAGGGGCAAAAACATTCCCACACAGGTACATAAAAAAGTTTCTGACGTTGGTGGTTTCCTAATCTGGGGCCTTCTGACATTTCCTCAATCTATTCTGCATGTCATCCTTTGGCTCGGGAGATGTCTATTCTCATGTTTTTTTTTTTTTTTTGTTGAAATTTATTTTATTGTTGCATCAAGGTATATAGGTACAGTGTAATTGATCTGCTGACGTGGCCTCAACATTCAGCCACGAACAGTCAGGCGTGCAACGTTTTTTAGTATCTACATAACTGGCGCTAACATACATTTCCTTGAATGATCAATGTAGATCGTGCAAACATGTCCGCAGGTCGGGAAACAGTGAATCTATATCGCCAATGGGGCGGTGGATAATAGCGGGTATATAGGATCCCACCTTGAGAGCGTTGGATCAAGGTCTGCACTGTCCATACAGTGGTGGCACCTGATAACGAGGGGGACAAAAACCGTGGGTGGGAAGCTTATAGGCGCTAGCAGGGTCTAGGCAAGGGGATACTGGCGACGGGCGTCAGGGGGGGGGCCTCGGAGCTAGTTGGTCTACGCACCATGAGAGGGGGAGGGAGGGGAACAAGAGGGGTGAGCAGGGGGTGAGTACCCTCGGGGATGTGGGCAACAAGGTGGGTGGCGAGGCATACGAGAGTTTGATCAGGATGTAGAGGGTGCCGGGAGACGGTCCTGGGACGGTTGGTACCATGTAGAGGCTATTGATTCTCTTGGGTAGGGGGGGGGGAGGAGTAGGCTGGCCTTCTGCATATGTGGACTGTCGGAAGCTGTGGAGGAGCATGGCCCAGTCCATGGACAAGGGAACCTTACGCGCACCCCTGGCTTCTTCCTCTCTAAGGGCATCCTCTTCCGCCGCCGCCCATTTACCGACCGCGCCCCTCCATGCCGCTACAGGGGGACCTTCCGGGGAGCGCCAGCGCATGGTTATACATCTGTTTGCCAACAGGAGTGCTAGTGATACGAAACGTCTGCGCACTGGGTCTCTCTTGGGAACATGAAAGATGCCTAGTGCACTGGACTCCCAGGTAGCTAGTGTAGTGAGACCCGTGAGGTCCGCCAGAGTGTCATGTACCGCCCGCCAAAAGGGGTGAAGGTTGGGGCAACTCCAGAACATGTGCCGAAAGTCCGCCGTAGGAGAGCAGCATCTGGGGCATAGGAATGTAGTGGAGGGATAGAACTTCTGTAGGCGCGCTGGGGTGAGGTATGCCCTGTGTAGGGTGTAGTATTGGATGTTCTTGAAGCGGGCGTTTCTAGAGACTCGTTTAGGGGCCTCCAGTGCTTTAGTCCATTCAGAATCGTGTAGTGCGCGACCTATGTCCTCCTCCCATGTGGCTCTCAAAGTCGTAAGGGGAGTATGTGAGAGTTCCCGGATGGACTTATATAACCAGGTGATTAAGTGGCGTCCCACCCCCATTTGTAGGATTGTGTGTATTACTGGATGCGTGTCTGGCTCGCCGGTGCAGAGATTGAAATGGGGCCGGTATCCGTCAAGTAGCTGTCTATATCTGAGGAATTGGCCTGAGGGGAGTCCGTATTCAGCGGTCAGGCGGTCCAGCGATTTTAGCTGGCCTTCCTCGTAGAGTGATTCCAAATCCGTGATGCCACAGAGAGACCACTCGGTGAGCAGTGGAGCGGTGAAGTAAGAGTCCTGTCTGGGGCCGCCTATCAGTGGCAGTAGCGGGGAGTACGGAGGTCTATTAGGGGACAGCCGGTGGATTCGCATCATGCACCGGCGCGCCATCGCCACTTGAAGGGGATATGTGCGCCGGGGCCTGGTGCCCGGGAGGAGGAGGCGGGTGAGTTCTGGGGTTGTGATTCTGCCGGCCGAAGTGACAGTCTCCTGAGGGTAACGGTCCGCCGTCCAGTAAGACAGCCATTGGAGTTGTGCCGCGAGGAAATACGCCTCGAAGGATGGAGCTCCGAGTCCACCCTGCGTCGTGGGAAGTTGGAGGGTTTTCAGGGCAACTCGGTGACGGCCCCCGCCCCAAATGAGGGTTCCTAAGAGGGAATCGACAGCGCGGAAGAAGGACCTGGGTGGTATAACCGGTAGGTTCGTGAAGTGGTAGAGGAGTCGGGGAAGCATCACCATTTTAGCTAGGGCTATCCGTCCTATCGGGGCCAGGGGGAGTCTATTCCAAAAGGCGACAGTCGGGCGCAGACTAGCTAGCACTGCGTGGTGATTACCCGTCAGCATGGCCGCCGGAGAATGGTATAAGCGGACACCGAGGTAACGGGGGGCCTCCGCGGACCATGAGAGTGTATGTGGACCGAGTTCGACCTCCCGGGGGGGGTAGGCTCGGGTGTAGGGGGTAGACTGTGGACTTGTCCCAGTTCACCTGTAGGCCTGAGGCGTCTGCAAAATCCACCAGTGTCGCTCCTATGGGGGCCAGGTCCGTTTCGATGTCCCGGACATATATGAGGAGATCGTCCGCGTACATGGACACGCAATGCATGTCGTCCGCGAGGGGAATGCCCCAGTTTACACCCTCCAGGCGCAGCCGAACCGCCAGCGGCTCGACCGCTAACGCAAATAAGAGCGGCGACAGGGGGCACCCCTGTCTTGTGCCCCGCCGAACTCCGAATGCTGGTGATATATGTTTCCCGATCCGTACTCGGGCGGTGAGATCGGTATACAGGAGGCGTGTGTACGCCATGAGTGTCGGACCGATATTAAGGCGCCGCAGGACAGAGAAGAGATAGGGCCAAGTGAGGGTGTCAAATGCCTTTTCTAGGTCCATAATGAGACAGGCGGCGCGAGGAAATCGGTCACGCACCTGATCCTGGACATGGAAGACACGACGGAGATTCTGGGAGGTGTTTCTTCCCGGCACGAAGCCGCATTGGTCGGGGTGGACCAGTGGGCGAATGACCTGCGCATATCGGTCCGCCAGGATTTTCCCCAGGACTTTACAGTCGGCAGACAGGAGCGTGATGGGGTGATACGACCCCAAGTGGAGAGGGTCTCTGTGGGGCTTGGGAAAGGTGACGATCACGGACTCTCGCAGTGACTGCGGCAGCCTGCCTAGATGAAGAGACTCCCCAAACATCCGCGACAGACGAGGGACCACCAGGGGGGAAAACGTCGAGTAGTATTCCAGTGGGAAGCCGTCCAACCCCGGCGCTTTGTTACGAGACATGGCCCGTATCGCCTGGGTGATGTCAGATGGGGCAATCTTGGCGTCGAGGGAGCGTTTGTCGGCGTCCGATATTGTGGATAGAGTCAGAGGGTCTAGAAAATTGTCTACAGAAGATAGGGAGTACTGGGTCGGGGTCCCGTACACTCGTGTATAATGACGCTGGAACGCCAGGAGAATCTCGGCCTGTGAGCGCACCAACACACCGTCCGGGTTGATAATATCTGTGATTGGCTTAAGTTCGGTGTCCTGCTTCGCCATCCAAGCCAACAGCGCCCCCGTTTTGTCCCTATCCTTATGCATCCTAGTGGCGTAAGCCCTGAAATTATACTTCCGAAGATCGGCGCAGGCGGTCTGATATTCCGTCTTAGCCTCGGCCGTGAGCACAGCGTGCTCTTCCGAGTCGTCGAGTCGTTTAGTGAGGGTGGCTAATGTCTGCTCCGAGGTCAGGAGCGTCCGTTCTAGGGTGCGGCGAACCCCCACCACCTGTTTGATGCATTCTCCCCTAGCCACCACCTTAAACGCGTCCCATTCCACTAGTACCGACGACGCCGTGTTCGCGTTATGTGCGAAGTAGTCCCGTATGCAAGTTTTATGCGTGTCTCTGAATACTGGGTCGGTCAGGCAATCCCGAGGAAGGCGCCAGGTGGGGACCGGTGGGTGGGGGGGGCGCCAAGTTAGTCGCACAATGTGAGCGTCGTGATCCGAGAGGATCCGGCCCAGATAGTCCGTGGACGTGATCTTAGGGAGAATTGGTGCAGAACAGAGGAAGCGGTCTAGGCGGACCCGGAGGTTGTGTGGGATCGAGTGGAAGGAGTAAATGCGAGCCAGTGGGTGGAGGTGTCGCCATGCGTCAGTGAGCGCCCAGTGTGTGACCCAGGTCCTAAAGAGTTCCGCCTGTCGGGGGGCCGGGGAATGTGCGGGAGGAGGATGTGAGCGGTCCAGGGTGGTGTCCAGTGTACAGTTAAAGTCGCCCCCTAGTATCCATGGGACTGTGGTGAACTGGGCCAAAATGCCCGTGAGGTGATCCCAGAATTTATCCTGGTCCGTATTAGGGGCGTAAATGCTGCCAAGGAGTATTCCCTGCCCGTCAAGTATTCCCTCCAGAAGCGCATACCTCCCCTCTTTGTCCACCACCCGTCGGAGCACCCGGAAGGGAGTACCCGGTCTGACCCAGATCAATGCTCCGCGTGCAAACGCTGAGTATTGCGTGGCACAGAGGGTCCCACGCCATTTAGATTGCAGGCGAGTGAGTTCGGTAGCATTTATGTGTGTCTCCTGAAGGAGTGCGATATTGGCTGACATGCGTCTAATGTAAGCGTACACAGAGTATCGTTTGCTAGGTGTGTGCAGGCCTCGTACATTCAAAGTAAGGATGTTAATGTCTGATCGTGGGACTGCCATACCTGGGGTGTCGTGGTAGGGATGAGGGTCCCCCTATAATACCCAGAAGGCGCCTGTGTATATGGGTCACGTGTGTTCCTGCGCGCCAAGCTTCCACAATCGTAGGGGAGGGACTAAGGGGAGTAACAACTAGTATAACCTTGGGTGGGTAACAGTCCCAATACTGGGGATATAGCACCGAGGGTGGCATATCCAAACTAGTATCCCACTAGGGGAGAAATACAACAGTTAACTGCGGGGGTTGCGGCATGTGTCGCTGCTGGGCCTGTGCGCGGGTCGGGCTCCTGTAGGAGAAGAGTCCATCGCTCGGATGCACATGCTATAATCAGGTGAGACAGTCTAGGCACCTAGACATCGCGCAATATAACAGGTGATCATTAGAAGGATACAGGAATCGACAGTTCACTGTTCATGAGGAGGCGTTAGGTTGGTCGGCCAGGGTAGCGTTCAATGTAGGTGCCGCCATGAGTGGGGAAGAGATCGGGCCAAATCCCGACATCGTTCCGTCGCTGTCGCGGTCCTTCTCTGGGGTGAACAGGTGTGGGTGACTCTCTGGGTCCGATGCCTGGGGCGACGTGTGAAGCTCGACCACCGCTCGTAGGACATCTCGTCGCTCTTGCATGATTTGCGCAAGGTCGGGCGACCCCGTGGGGGAGGACGCCTGGCTCCTGGGGTGGCCAGACTGGGTACGGTTCGCGCCCCACCGTCGAGATCGTCTGGGGTCGTTGTTGCGGGTCCTCTGGGGTCCGGGCTTAGGGATCAGCGGGCAGTGAAGGTCAGCCCAATCCTGTGCTTCCGTCGCCGTGGTGAAGAAGAGGGCTTTCCCATTGTACAGTACTTTGAGGCGGGCTGGGAACAGCAAGGAGTACTGTAGGTCGTTAGCGCGGAGGCGTCTCTTGACTTCCAGAAAGGTGGATCGCCGCTGTTGGACCTCCCGGGCGTAGTCCGGAAACACCATAACATGTTGATCCTCCACCTGCAGGGGGCCCACTGTCCGGGCCGCTCGGAGCACCGCGTCTCGGTCTCGAAAATGTAGGAATTTAGCTAGCATGGGTCGTGGAGGGAGGCCAGGTTTGGGTGCCCGGGCCGGGACTCTGTGGGCCCGTTCGATGGAGAAGTACGGTGATCTCTCACTCTCCGGAGTGAACGATCTGGTCCAGGATTCCATATAGGTCAGAGGATCCGAATTTTCAATCCCCTCCGGCAGGCCCAGGACGCGGATGTTACATCTTCTCGAGCGTCCTTCCAAGTCCACTGTGCGCTCTTCTAAGGCCTCCACACGACGAAGTACCTCTCTCATGTCTTCCTCCTGCATCTTCACCACGGGTCGTAACTCGGTCACGGTTCGTTCGCCCTCCTTTACCCTGTCCGCCAGTTTACGGTGTTCGTCTCGGATCAAGCTAATGTCCGTCGTCAGGGCACCTAACCTCTCCTCCATTGACAGGCGAGACATTTCAATCGCCGCCAACACCTGGTCCAATTTCGCCGACAGTGCAGGGTCTGTTTGTGGTGTATTGGCTTGCGTCCACGTCCTGGTGTGTGGCATCTTTTCAACGGCCGTTTCAGGGACAGCCGTCACCTGCGGGGCCCTTGGCTTCCCCATAGGTGCTGTCGGATGGGCCACCGGGTCACAGCCACAGGTAACGTCTCGAGGTCCTCCACTCCTCTTGGTGGCAGATCGGAGGGTGATCAGGCTCTCAGTGTGTGATCAGGGTCGGTACCTCGGAGCCCCGGCGTAGTGGCCGTCACCTTGTGCGCTCGGGCACTGGAGCGAGAGAGGGGGTGGTGAGGGAGAAGGCCGGTATGTGGGCCACCTGGCCGCCGTGCACTCTGGGTACAGCAGGCCGACGCAGCTGGGCCACGGGCAAGTTCAATGGCAGCCGGTCACTCCTGTCTCCCCAGGCTCCGGGACGGCCCCTCCTCGTCTCAGGGAGCGCCTTCTGGTTCAGGGCGTCAGAGGCGGTCCGAGGCCATCGGAGCCGGTGGTTCCGGTGTCAAAAAGACCCCGTGGGTCCCCCCTGGTGTGTGGCGCAGTGTCCGTGGCGGCCGGGAGGGCCAGAGGTCAGGTGGTGGGAGTTCAGAGGGGCTCCGGTGTAATGGGCGGCCGCCGGTGGAGTCTCGAGTCTGGGAGGGGCCACCCCTGCTCCCGTGGTGAGGCTCGCGCTGCTCCTGGAGTCTAGGACGCCGTGGGCGCCATCTTAGGGTCAGGCACTTAGATCCGGCGATCGGTGCGGGGTAGTGGAGGCGCTCTGGATCCTCTGGTCAGCCAGCGGCGTGTGCCTCGTCGCCTCACGGAGCCCCCGAGGCTGTAGGGGGGGGGGGGCCACAGGCGCCGAGAACTCCGAGGGAGGGGGGGAGGGACGGGCACTCACCGCCCTCGCTCGTGCGTTGTTGGTCACTGGATGGCACACCACCACGTCCACAACGCGTCCGTCGTCCCTCCGCGCCTGGCGGGTCGGCCGATGCCGGGGGGATGATCAGGCTCTCGGTGAGGCCACAGTGCCGATGTAGTGGAGCCCCGGTCCGGCGGCCGCCATCTTACGCGCCGGGACTTCGGATCGCGGGAAGGCGCCGTCCGGCGCGTACTCCGGGGGGGGCGGTCTCGTTGTTGCTCCGGGGCCCCTCGTAGGCGTCCGTCAGCTCTGTCTCTTGGGGCCTCTGATCACTGGGTCAGCTCCCGGCGGCGTGAGTGCCCGCCGGACAGGGTCGCGCCCGCCATCTTGGACCGAGGCGCTCGGCTCCGGATTTGCGAAAATCGGTCCGTGTTGTTCGTCCGCCGTCGCCGGAGGTCGTCCAAGCGGCGCCCCAGCGCCCGGGGGGTCCCAGGTGCCTTATCAGTGGGCTGAGGCTCCCGGCGATCTCGGGTACTGGGCTGGATGCTAGCCCGATCGCGGAGCCTCAGCAGGACACAGCCGCCATCGTGGCTTGCTAAGCCACGCCCCCCATGTCTATTCTCATGTTGGCAAATTTATTTGTGTTCTATTCTACAGATAAAAGAGGTGTAACTGCCTGGGAAGTACCAGAAACTATGGTGAACTGAGGGTAATGTGTAAGAAGCGATAACCTAAAGAGGAGCTGTGGTGAGCATGTGCAAGCTCAGGGGTATGCGGACAGAAGCCATGCTAGAAAACAAAGGAATTACTACTCCGGAGTGCTTGCTGTGGCCCCCATGACAGGGTCTGCTGGACCCATCACTCCTGACCCAATTGCTGTCTCATGCAAGGACCCCCCCCCCCCCCCCGAGCTTAGACTGGTGAGCCAACTCCCTTGTTGTTTATAGATTCCATTTGAAGTGGGCTTCTGTTCATCCCCATATCGTTCCTTGAGGAGTTTGCCCTGGATGACACTGCAATGTGTGCTAGAGAAAAAAAGGGAAAGGGAACTTCTTCAGACTGTGTGGAGTACTGTCTAGAGGTGTCCATTAAAAACCACCAGAGAGGAGCTTTTGGGAATCCAATGACGGATGGGGAATGGACTCTGCCCTTTACTCATTTCAGAAGGGTAAGGCAAGCCTCATGGAGGCTACAGTGAGGAAGATGAGAAGATGCCAGAGAGGGAATATCTGCCTCCAGCTTGAATTTCAGATTTTAACTTTCTTCAGATGTGTACATGTTTTGTGCACATATACAGGGAACTTACTAAAGTTTCAGATATGTCAATCTAACTACAAAACCTGATTTAACTTAAATTATTCTTCACTGAGGCATATACAGCCTGTTGCACCAAACAATTAGCTTTGAAGCCCATGGTGTAGAATTGTAGTAGATGCAAGTTGGCAAAATATTTCCTTCCAAGCTTGCTTTCAAATTTGCGTTGTAGAACAGAGCTCATCTCACAGAGGGGCAGGTATTGCTCCCCAACCTTTAGTCTCTCTAACTTCATGCTTGGAGATTGGGCATGGCCATCTAAGTACCTTACATCTACTTAACTTCCACTCCCTGAAATAAAGATTATCACGATGTTCCACCACAATAAGAATGATATAATGTGCATATATAGATCTTAAAGAATCAGACAATCTGTGCTTGCAAGGTATCTCTATTTGTATCTTGACCAAAAATTAGAGACATTTGTTGTGGCACAATTCACAATTTTGTTGGGAAACAAGCCATTTTGAGTACGCAATCACCTGTTGCGTTCTCATACTTATAGAGGAAGCAAAATAGCCCTGAAAGATATGACTGAAAAACATTGTCAAAGGCAGGCAAGGGGGAGCATCAGATTTGTGATGAATGGTCTGACCGCAGCTTTCGACATTTACGATTATGCAGTTTTAATACAGAATCTTTGTAGGGAAACCACCTTTTATTACCGCTTTGGCGTATGAACATCTAATATTCTGACCATTGTACAGCTTGTACTTGCTAATCAGCCTCCAACTGCATTTGCCCAGTCTAAAATAGCAAACCATTTTTCATATTATACACTTTGCAAAGTCAGTTGTAAGTGTGCACAATGTTTTGTTCCACACGTAGGCAGTGTGACATTTGTAGGATAACAATAATCCTCACTTGCTCCACTGGAACTGGCTTTCTATTTTTCAGCCATTGGTATCTATAAATATGACCATTTGCCATCATTGATCAATAGTGGTTACACGTTGATGCTTTAATTAAATTCAATTTTGTTTCCGTCTGGACAACATGAATAACATCAGCGAGATCTCAAAATAACAAGGCTGCTAGAAACCAACTGTGCCATTGCACAACAGAAAGAATTTCGCACAACAGGGAAATCTTTTGGAGTTGTTCCCTGACCTAGGACACACTTAGATAGCCTGACAGACCCACCTCTGACTTAATGAGAAGACCACAAAGCTTTCATCCAACACCCGGCTGGATAACTTGAGAAAAAGCCCAAAAAGGTGTTAATGGGAATCTGCAGTTTAGACCACCCTCTTGTCAGCTGCAACTCACACTACTCAGTTCCTCTCCTATAACCATACTCTCTCCAACACTACCCACACAAGTCCCAACCTGCATGGTATACTCAGTACCCTCACGTGCCACTGCCAGAAGGCCTAGAATGATATTTCTGACGTGTTGCAAGGTTTTCCATTCCTGGCACCACTATCTCACCCTTCTCATTCAACATCCAGCACTTCTCACAACCTTCACCAAATAGTAATACCTCAACATCTAAAGAGTGCAGCACATGTAGAAAGAGGAAAAAACAAGAAGAAATAAAGATACTTCTCCTCGTTACACGTGCCCTGGGGAGACATAGCATTTTGATGCATTCCCAGTCCTATCACTAACGGTAAATCTGGGAATGCGCCAAAATAGATGGGTGGATGCGTGGGAACACTCAAGCTACACCCATGTAACACCTCCCTAGGGCAGAGTAATGCAACACAGCGACTTGTGTTACTCCACATACACCAAGCCATGCAGGGACACACAAGGTAGCCTTTTTGTTGCCTGGTAAATAGCATTCTAGAATTTGTGTCACCCTTGCACCACCTTGTGTGACACGTGAGCGACAGAAACTTATGATAAACATGGGCCCAAGTTCCTACTGAGGTAGAATGAACACAGGGTGAAGAACATGTACAATAAACCCCTTCAGAAACGTCTTAAAACTCTGGAACTTAAATAAAGTTGATCTGGTAGACAAAGGGTGACAGAGCCAAAGCACAACCTTTAACTGAGCCTAATGCAAAACCTTGCTCTACTAACAAATGCACAAAGCACAACACATCCAACAGACACACCTTTAAAGGGCCAGTGGTGTCCTCCTCTCATCAGGAAACAAAATGGTTGCAACGTAAATTGAATTATTAGAGGGAAGGTGCGCTGACAGTGGTAGATGTAAGGTACTTAGATGGCCCTGCCCAATCTCCAAGCATGAAGTTAGAGAGACTAAAGGTTGGGGAGCAATACCTGCCCCTCTGTGAGATGAGCTCTGTTATGAGTGGGTGTAGAAGAGGGTGACACAGAAACATGCATAACAGAGCACATATCAACCCTTTCCTTGACCAATCCGGGGCAATCAAAATTACCTCTGCCTGGTCCTCTCATAGCTTATTCACAGTCTGAGGAATCTAAGGGAGCACATACTTCAGGGGAAAATCTCAGGTCAGGTGTAACCCATCTTCCAAGGCTCTTCGCAGCAGAAACTGGAGGGTACATAATAGTAGGCAAAGCATGTTTTTATGGAAGGAGAAGAGGTCCTTTCTGTAGTTTACCCAGAGGACAAAGATGCAGAGTACCAACTCGTGGTCAGTGAGATACCACAAACTCAGGTTGTTGGCCCTTCTATTCAAAGAGTCTGGCAAATGGTTGGCAACTTGATAGATCGCCTGAGCCCAAGCTCACAGACCCGACAGTTCCTGGCACAAAAGCCAAGAGGACACATGTAGGACGCTAGCTCTGTATAAACTATTCCAAAGTAAGGTATAGTGTGCATATAGTTCAGTGGATCCCCAAAGGCTTACAGAGGTAAAAGTAGATAATACCTCACTCTCTATTTGTGGTAGTGTGGGCGATCAGTACGGCTTTACAAAGGTTATTGTTAAGCATTTATTGTACACACTCAGGCAAGAAATTATGTCACACACGCAAAGACTGAACTCCGACCGATTGTTTGTATTAAAAATATTTCTTTATTTGTATTTTATTTTTAAAACCAAGCAGGACTTGATACAGGTAAATAGAATTGTACTTTTCAAGTCAGATTGATCAACAAGCAAGCTGGATGATAATGACTTTTGTTCCAGGTTTGCGAAATATTCAAATACAGTTGAAATTACTTTTGATTACTTGTTAGATTACTTGTTAGATTACTTTGGATAGGAGTCGGGTGCAGTGTTGTTTTCAATGGAAGATCTTCGGTCGGAACAAACACCGCAGGTTCAGGCAAGGAGGCTTTCTGGAGGCGACCACCGGTTGGAGAGGACGTTGGGATGCTGGGGGTTGCCTGGACACCATCGGTTGAGCCACCCAAGGCTGTCAGGTTTTCCTTACCAGCTCCGGTCGCAGTCGGGGGACCCTCCAGATAGAGGTTGCAGGCATCATCGGGAGGCTTGAGGTAGGTCAGGGGTCACCAGGGCCCAAGTCAGGATCGCTGGGGAGACCTCCTCATGGGGTTAAGCTACTCTTAACTCGGGCCGTGGGCATCAGGTGCATAGTGGTGCGGATTCGTCCGGTGTCAGAGTTTGGTTCTTGAGCAAGTCCGGTACTCATGGTAGACAAAGTCTTTGGAGGAAAGGCAGGGTAGGTCCTACAGGTTCCGGGGAGCTGCTGGCTGCAAGACACGCCGGGATTCCGCTGGAGCTGGTCGAGGTCGGGACAGGCCGTTCAGGCTTGAGTCAAGGCAGTTGGTGTCCTTCTCTTCTTCCTTTAGCACAGCTCTTTGGTCCTTCTTCTTGCTTGTCTGAGGAGGCAAAGTTCTGGGTTGCCCCTAAATACTAAACTTTTTTTATTATTATTATTTATTTATTATTGAAATTTTTCCAACAACCAAGTTGCTTAACAATACAACAGGCCAGCATTTTATCAAATCTGTACAGGAGTGTAAATATACATAGTCTATACAATACACAATATCTCTGTAATAATACACACTTCGGTAGCTTGCCACTAATACATGAATGCATGTTCATCATATATCTAGATAGTCGTAAGGATCAGCAAAGAACAGTGATAAAATAAAATTACATTGCATAATACCATATAGAGGGCCTAAGACGTCTCCGTTTAAATCTATTGCACCCACATTATCCAGAAGGTGAGGAGGGGGAACAGACCCTAAAACAGGTGGCGAGTAATACCCCATCATATCAGTGTCTCAATCCGAGTTTCGCCTTCATTTGTTTCTCCAGTGGATTCTTGCTGACTCTGAGCCCAGGTCAGGAATGGTCCTAGATGTTTCGAGGTCTAGAAGAAGGAGGCATAAGCTCCCAAAATGTGCTCAACTGTGTGTGACCCTATGTGACATCATTAATCCACCCTTTAATGGATGGCACCTTTCTCCTGCCGCAATGGACTGCAACCTGCCGTTTAGCGAACAACAAAAGGAGTGCAAATAATTTACACAGCTTGTGCCGTGTGTCCTTAACATAGCCTAAGAGGCCAAGGTTAGGGAGTGGGACAGCTGACATATTAAGGATTTGATTCAAAGAGGTAAAAATCAGGGACCAGAATTCGGCGATTTTGGGTCAATCCCAAGCTACATGCAAAAACGTGGCAGAAGTGTATCGGCTGCGCCAGCAGCTATCATCTTCTCTAATTCCCATACGATAGAGACTCACAGGTGTTCTATAGAATCTATGCAAATATTTAAAGGTAATCAATCTCAGCTTATAATAAGGATAAAGTTCAGTGAGCTGTCCACAACAGAAATCCCACTGAGCTTCAGTCAACGGAGTTGAAAGTTCACTGTTCCAGTGTTGCAGGGATTTAGGTGTTACCAATGGGGCAGTGGTTTGCATGTGTGTGTACAACCGTGTAATGAGTTTACGAGGAGACGGGGATCTCAACAAGTTCTCCAGTGCAGGCAGAGGCGGCGGAGCTAGCGGAAACCCCTCCCAAAGGGCACGGCACACCGTGCGCAACTTACAATATAAAAAGAGCTTAGTAAATGTCACAGCTCATCCATCATCCGCTTCCGGGAGGGGGAAGGGGGCCTGAACTTGCCTCCCGGGTATAGGTCGTCGAAAGTCTGAAGTTTCATCTTTTTTGCAAGTGTTTTAGTGATACCATCCTGAATGCAAGGCAGCATTGGATTCTGCACTAGAGGGATGGAAGGGGCATATAACAGCGCTCTCTTGCGCAACTCGTCCCACGCCCAACATAGTGTCCCAGAGGAGTCCACATCTCCGCCTGGGCGGCGTGACTTCTGGCAAAGTGCCACATTTAGCGGCACAGGAGCCATCTAATCCGTCTCTACTGCTACATGGGGCTGGAAGGGCGCAGATGGTCCCAGTAGTGCAAGAATTGAGCTTAGGCACATAGTGCATATAGGTGCATGTCTGGGGAACCTAGGCCGCCCTGTTTCAGTGAGAGTGTCAGCAGGTCCCAGGAGGTTCTAGCCTCCTAAATACTAAACATAGGAGCGTTTCAGGCAGGTAGAGGTCGGGACCAATGGGTCCCTTTCTTTGGGTGGGTACACCCCCTATGATGCCACCCTCCAGTGGGCGGGAGGCATAAACTTCATTCTGTTTGGCTGGGTCCCCCATCTTCAAGTTGCCGGGACTGAGAGTTGTGCTTCGCCTCGCCTCCCCCACCTGAGGGACAGAGTTGGCAAAGTTGGGCACACCTCTCCTCTTATTTTAGTTTCCCGCCGATTCCCCCTCCCAAAGTGGGGGTTAGAACCGGTGGGGGCCAGTTGCTGGGAGCAGCAAAAGGCTGCGTCAGCTCACAAAGGCGGCAAGCTTTGGATGTTTCCCTTTTGTGGAGGAGGCTTGGCACCTCTATCCAGGATGTACTTTGATTCAGGACCCCAAGAGCGGGAGGCTCTCAACACAGGGGTCCAGAAGCCTGTCTGGAGTTGGCAGCTGGCGAGCAGCTAGTCAGCCAGGACACTTGAGTTACATATTTTTTCTGGGGCCTTTGAGTGCATTTGGCATTAAATCCGACATTGGCATCAGTGTGGGTTTAATATGCAGAGAAATTTGATACCAAACTTCTCAGAGTTCAGTAAAGCCATTATGGGGCTGTGGAGTTCGTAATGACTAACTCCCAGACCATATAGTCTTTATGGCTTTACTGCACTTAAAATGTCTAAGAATGGATTTAGACACTAGGGGAACAGGGCTCATGCACCTGTACCCTCACCAGTGGTATAGTGCACCCACCATGACGGGTGGCTTACCTATGCCATAGGCAGTGGATTGTAGGCATGGCACATGGAGATGTATGCCATGTTGACTTTCCACTTTCTCTGCACCAAAAGACGCAGCCTGCAATAGTTGGTGGCCAGAGAGTTGCCAATTATGTTTGCAACAGTACAGTATTAGGGAAAGAACATAGGCCCGAGTACCTGGTCGGCAGGAACCCAGGGCACACTTAGTCAAAGAGCATCAACATCAGGCAAAAAGTGGGGGGAAACCATGCAAAAAGGGGCACTTTCCTACAACACACCACTCTTCGTGTATACATATCATATCGGCATCATGATGTTCCTAAGGATCTGGAGAGACCAACCGCAAACAGATAACAAAAAAGACTGTCACCAAGCATATCACCCTCTATTCAAAAGACCTCTAATCTTTAAATCCTCCAGGCGTGCATCCGTCCTCAAGTTAAGTAATCAGTCACCATTGTGGCCAGTGCTGGAGGAAGCCAGAAGGGTTTCCCACATTTGTGATTCTCCGTCACTAACAACAGAGATATCCCTCCGATTACAGAGTGATCTTGATATTGTCCACAAGAGTACCCCCAAGTGGGAATCCCTGGAGGCGAAGGAACAACTAGAGCACACACATGTACGAGCAAACAGGAGTGACCAGAAGGCTACAAGAAGCTAGCAGATGAAGGACTGCCAGGCCTGGAATCGGAGCCCCTTCAAGAAATATCAAATCATGTTCCGAATTCTCTGGGGAGGTGGAAAGGCCCCGAGAGGAATTGTGTCCAGAGCAGAAGGCGTTGCAAGTCCCCAGGTGAGACATTGGCTTGTTGAAAAATCCCAAGTTGAAAAGCAGGGTCACTGTGATGTTCAGATCAGCTGCTGTGAGTCTGCCATCTACAACAAATCACCGAGGTACAGACAGGAATATTGAAATTCCCGTCCAGCACAAATGTGCTGTAACCACCCCCATAATGTTGGTAAAGACTGGCATATTTATGAAGCTTTCACACCTTGTTGCATTGGGAGAGAGGGAAAGGGTAGGAAAGCGCCATATTTAATATAATATGACACATTCCTGTCCTTTCCTTGTGCGCTTTTGGCTGCCTAGCGCCAACTCATGCACCCTTGCACCATGGTGCTCAAACCTCTGAGGCTTTTTCCTCTTTCTATGTATGCTGCAGAATGCCCTAAGTACCAGTGTTTGCATTTACTAGGGACTTACAGCTGTGCTAAAGGTTTTGCCAATTGGGGAACAATTGCACAATTACTTTGTTGTAGGGAAAGATGACTGGCACTGGGAACCTGGTTAGCAGGAACCCAGTGTACTTCGTTCAAAAGTGCATTGAATGCTAGGCCAAAAGAGGGGTGGTGACCTTGTCAAAAAGGGGCACTTTCCTACAGAGTGCCACTTAGGGGCTCCCCCTTCCGATCCATGGTTGGCCTCCTAGTTGCTTGTTGGGGCTGCTTGTGCTGCCCCGCCCTCCCTGGGGAAGCACATGAAGTGGTAAGTGGGTCCTTCTCCCTCTGGACGCAAGAGGACTGCCCGGTGACACTGCCTTCCCCCCGTCTCCCCTCGGAGTTGGGGGTTCAGCGTATGGCATCTAGGAGCTACGAACTGGCATCAGGCGTACAAAACCAGCAAAGACACTGTTATCCTCGGCTCCGACCATGTCTCCTAGTAGAGACGGGGACCCCGCTGAGCCCCCTCTGGCCTGAATACGCTTGATGTAATCCTGGCTGCCATCTGCACCTCCGTCTGGGGGTGAAGGTGGATGTGATCGCCATAGATGTCAACCTTCTCCATCAGGACCATCAAAGATTAGCTGAATGGGTCACCCATAATGAGCACTCCTTGGCAGATCTTCAGCCCCAGACGTCGAATCTCTAGAACTGACTGTGGATACCGGTCTTGGAGACACAGGCTTAGGATGCGGAGTGACCCGGCCCGTCGGCCCCCACTGGAGGCCTGCCAAGGCCCATTGTTGCCAAGAAGCTGCATTTAAGAACAGGAATGCTGTTCTCTAGGAAGCCCACCTGTCTGCTCATCTTCTGCGGGACAATCACCGTATCCTGCTTTTTCCTGGACTTTACCTTTGCGGTACAGCGCCAACTGGCCTCCTTTCTTGGGGTTAAGGCCCAGATCACGGAGTCAGCGCTTACATATTCATTGCTGTTGCCCTCTGTTGCCTTAAGGTGAAATGTGAGAACAAATCCTATTTTTTTCAGGAACTCTCGGAGGCTTGGGACTGGATTGAGATATTTTCACCCACCCCGGTGACCCAGGAGGACAGGGCAGGCCAGCCTGGGGGGAGGGGGGGAATCCCGGTCGTCACCGTTGATCGGGCGCGACAAGCCGGCCTGGCTGTGGACCCATGTTGTACCCTCTCCGGAACAAGCACAAGATAGACCCCTCTTGGCCTTCAAGGTTGCAGAGACATTCTGTGCTCCATCAATGGCTTGCCTAGTCGCTTCATTAGCCCTTTCAGATATGGGTGGTTCTGCCGCCGCCTCCTCTGTCTCTGTGCCCTAAGTTGGCAGGGTATGCCGAGACGTGGGTCCCTTTCTCACTTTGCCACTGGATTCAAACTAGCCTGGCTGATGAGGGCTGTTAGCCCGAAACCGGTCACAGGATGCTTGTTTCCGGTCCAGGGAAGACATGGCGTGGCAGTTCGGGCTGGACTGTTCCCATGAGGCACAGGGTCAAGACTGATTTGAATATAGTTATGTCTGAACTGGGGTGGCAAAGTGTGCTAAAAAATGATGATGGATTCAACCCAGATCTGTGACTGGGGGTGAGTGTTTGAAAAGTTTCAGCACTTCGTCCATCATCTCTTTGTGTTTGCTCCGACATGGGCAGGCCACCACCAGTGACCCTCTCAAACGGCTGATAATCCTCTGAATTGTGTGGGTGGCCTAGTTCTATATGAGCATTCTCCTAACCCTGCTCCGGCAGGGGTTCTCTGTTACCCTTTCTGATTCAAGGGGCCTCCTGCTGTTATTGACTCCCTGTGGGACGTGGGGGCGGGGACTTCAGGGGACATCATGACACCTTAGAAATAATAAGTTCTGTCTTGGAATATCCGTGGCATGCATACACTGGCCAAACGTTACTGCGAACATGCATTTCTTAAGCGGAAGGGTATACACATAGCCTTGTTGCATATGCCTTTCATTACTAAGGTGGAGACGGTCAAACTGCAATAAAAGATGAAGAGGGTAGGTATTTGCCACCGACTTCTCTGCTTATGCGAAAGGGTCCTGGTTTGGGTAAGGGAGACAACCCCGTTTGAGTCATTGTATCAGGAAATTGATTCGGAGGGCAGATTTGTGCTCCTGGAGGCATGCCTGAATGATAATCATGTCCTGTTGGGTTGTGTTTACGCCCACAACATGGACCAGCCTAGGTTCCTACATCGCCTTTGTTTAATTTTATCTTGTTTGGCTCACTTGCCTTTGTTGCTGGGTGGTGATTTTATCCCGATCTGAGATCCCACGTCGGACGGCTCGCACCCTCCACTCCCAAGGTTGCAAATGGAGCGAGTTTGTGTGCTTGGTTGTGGCAATGGGAGCTTTTGTACGTCTGGCTGTACCACAATCCAGGCACCCACCTCTACTCTTTTTACTCCCTCCCATATGAATAGGGTTTACACGCGGCTAGATAGTGTGTTCCCAATCTCTCTGCCCCTTTATCACGGCTCCAGATTATCTTTGTATGGAACTATCAGACCATAGCCCTCTGGTGGTGGACCTCCACTGGGGCTGGATTTCCTCCCCATACCTGCTTAGTGTCTCTCCCCCAGGCTCCTTGAGGGTTGTCCTTTGCGGGATACACTTGCCACTAAAATTCAGGAATTCTTTAATCATAATGAAGGGACAGCCTCCTCCCTGATTGTCTAGTGGGAGGCCTTCAAGGTTGTATTATGGGGCGAGAGTTTAAAAGCAGTGTTTGGAGACCGCCCTGTGATTTTACTTGAGCTGGAGGCGGCCTGGCGCGATTACATTGACATAGAGTGGCGGGTGGCAAATGACCCCTTCCTCCTGCCTACCCTGGCCCGCTCCGTGAGATGGAAGCCCAGCTGCTGGAAGCCTTCGCTGTTTGGACTTTGCAACCTGCACTACCAGAACGCATGTGGAGAATGATGGGTCAGGCAAGTTTTTGACATGACTGTCTTACAGGGACACTAAACAGGAGCCTGTGCTTGAGCTCTACGCTCCAGACAGGGGCATTCTTTGCTCCCAATAGGAGGTTCATGAGACCTTTATGGCCTACTATACTGATCTTTACCGCCCCGCCCTTGTGTCCTCTTCGTTGGCCCTGGGGGGGGGGGGGGGGGGTTCAAATCCTGCACAGCTTCCTAGGTTGACCCCGCTTGAGCAGGTAAACCTAGATGCCCACCTTTCGGTCCAGGAGATCCGTGCTGCGATAGCGGATCTGTCCTCTGATAAGAATCCCAGGACAGACGGTCTTCCGTCTGAGCTCTATAAGTCCTTCCAGGGCGCTTTGATTCCGTGGCTCCTCTAGCCCTATGAGAGGACGCTGGCTGCTGGAACCCTCCCGGCCACAATGCAGGATGCCTCTATAGCATTGTTGCTTAAACTGCCCTATTACTATCCTGAACGTGGACTACAAGATCTTAAGCCTAATAATGACCTGAAGGTTCCGTTCGATGCTGCTAGGTTTGATCCATAGCCATCAGAATGAATTAATTCTGAAAGGAATACATATTTGTGTTCGCCAGCTGTTTCGAATCATGGAGTCTGTACAGAACCGCTGGCCTAGTGCAGCAGTGCTAGTACCGGATATCTGCAAGGCCTTCGACTCCCTCCGCTGGATTACCTGTTTGCAGTCCTGCGGAAGTTCGATCCTGGGCCCTCCATGAACAATCTTATCTGACTTCTCTACACCTCTCCTACAGCTAGTACCTGCTGCGAAGTGAGGTGATATTGAGGCCTTTCGCAGTTGGTTGCAGCACTCATCAGGGTTGCCCCTTTCTCCCTTGCTATTTTCTATGTCTATGGAGCCATTGACCCCTAGGGTACATTTGCTCTGCAACTTTCATTAAACAATGCCGGTTAACGGCGACAACAACGCAACCGGTGGAGCTGCAGCAGCAGCCCGACCAGGCTTTGACGTTACAGGTTTTAACGAAGACGATGCGGGTGCTATAATCATCCTGGAAAATTTAAGGAAAACCATCAACTATAAAGCTTATAACAAATGGCCTATGATCGAGAGGTGGTAGGGTGATATTTGTCATAGAGGCACATGAATATCGTCAGACAGAGGTATACTATTCGTGGATTATCTTCCCAGAAGCAAATCCAACAACACATGTGTTCCACTTCTACAAGATAGAGGAACCTCCAGCAGAATACACTCCTTTCGAGGACATTGAAATTCCATTATCATACCAAGAGCAGGCGCTCTGGTTTAAAGGCGCCCTACAACATCAAAATCACATTACCAGGCTCGGTCCACTAGGTAGACCAGGAGCAACCTGGCCGGTACTAGACAGCTATACACCACATTCTGACATTGAAAGAGTGACAGATGTAGAACTATTAGGTCAGCTAAAACAATTAATTAAAATACATAGACAATTGGTTCAATATGTCATGCGGACTCTAACAGTCCAACCTGCTATAAGGATTCCAGTAGTCTGGTCAGCCCTGTTCCCATGATGCACTGGGCCAGGGACAGACTAATTTGCATACAGCCAGGTTCTGAAACTGGGATGGTGCAATGAGCTAAAAAACGGTGTTGGATCTAGCCCTGATCTCTTGACTGGGTGAGAGTACTCTGCTTAATTCAGAGACTCTGTCCATCACCACCCCTTGTTGTAAATAATAAGGATTCCAGAGCACACCCCTCATCAGGGGAACACAAACAAAATTACACCACAGACTATACAATCGGTCATTGGTAAATTACCCCCAAAAAGAGAACAAATCCCACTCTGGTTAACTCAAAAAATTACTCAAATCGTGGCAGTATTTCCCGATAGTACACCTCATGAGAAACACAGGATTCTAACAATCTGTTTACCAATTGGGATCGCACCACACCTGGAGGACTGTGACACTTGGGGTACAGTCTTTGCTGCAATCTACACTAAAACGCATGGTGTTCTGTCTATGGCGGTCATACCAGACGTCCTGAAACAGATTCAAAATGAATACGGGGCAGAGCCTGCTTTGAATCTAGGTATGAAATTACTTAAAGATTTCAAACAGGTCTCAGCTATAATATTAGCTAATATTAAAGGTGAAGCAGCATCCGTGGCAATCCGCCAAAAACTAAAAGAACTTGATGTAATTGAGCAACCGTATGAACTGGCCAGAATAATAGAAAAAACCTATGAAGAACTAGGTAGAGATAGTTTGGGTGGGAAACCAGTAAAGCCCCAACTAACAGAAAATCCTGAAAAGGTTTTTATTAAAAACACTCACTACTCCTAAAAAGAAGTGGGAAAACACTAAACAGACACTTCCTAAAGAGAACCGTTCTCAATTCAGGGGTAGTTCTCCTCAAAATGAGTCCTCTGAAAAGAGGTATAACCTCAGAAACGGGGATAATTTGAGAAAACCTGATAGATATCAAGATACTGATACACGTTCCTCTTGTACCTTTCAGACTTCCTCACAGAAATCGGAAAGAAGAGGATGATCAGAACACAAGGAAGAACGCGTGAAGTCCAAAGACAATCAACATGTTCCAAAAAATAAGAAGACGCAATTCACCAAAAAGAAGGTAGCCGGTCTAAAAATCAGACATGCTGAGGATCTTGAGGACACAACTAAAGGACGGGGAGTGGGCTCAGACAATGCTGGACAGCACAGCAGAAGTTACCATAGCTCGCACGATCCTGAAGGATCATCTGGAGACAGTGGACTAAAATGAATACATTCAAGTTGAAACTGCCGATTCGAGGCTTAGTGTACCCCATAAGTTATATGAAATAACACTCAGGATAGAGGGGGACATAACTAGAAAAATAAGACCACTCTTTTGGGAGAAACTCTCTAAGGGTTGTGACATTCTTCTGGCTGAATAAGACTGGCCACCTGAATTTGTCAGGGACTGCCCACATGGCGAAGAAATCATTATGCCAGCTTTCTCCAATCATATTCATAAAAAAATACACCTATTCCAGAAAATGGGCTGTAGCCCAGGCTCCAGCATTATATAAAAATCATGTAGGATGGGATGAGGATTCTCCTCACCATAAGATCCAGTTAAAAAATCAACCAACTGCTCAGAGTCAGTATCCAGTTAAGCAAGAAGCTAAAAAACAGGTCAGGGAGATCTTAGATCAACTTGAATACCAAGGGGTGATTGAAACATGCACCTCATCAATGAACAATCCTTTGTTTCCTGTCTCCAAACCGGACAATACATATCGTCTAGTTTTGGACTACAGACATTTAAACTCTTGTGGCAAAACCTTTGCAGTACAAAATGCACACAGCGCAGCCCTGATGAATAACATTGTGCGCAAAAAATATAAAACCACATTAGATATTTCTAACGGTTTCTTCTGTCAAAACATTGCACCTGAAAGCAGGTACTTGACCGCTTTTTCAATTATGGGGACACGGCTTCAATTCTGTCGTCTCCCCCAGGGATTCAAGAATAGTCCAGGGTTATTTTCAGCCAGAGTAACAGAGTTACTACAAGCGTATGATGATGTGGCATTATCTTATGTCGATGAGATCTATCTTACAGACGATGACTTGGATAGGCACTTGAAGAGAGTGCAAACCATAATACTTTGCTTCGCTTCTGAAGGGTAAAAATTCTATTTTAAATCACGAATTGCCCACCTTAATGTCCTATTCTTAGGATACAAGTTTTCAAGTGAAGGCAAAAGCCTGGCAGCGAACTTTTTAGAAGAGTGTGTGCTGCTCCAACCTCCAAAAACGTGGAAAAACGTAGTCAATTCTAGGTTTCCTGAATTTCGGAAGAACTTACATTCTAAATTACGCAGAAAGGGTTAAACCTCTCTACGAACTGATCAAACCTGATTTCAAATCAACTAATTGAACTCTAAAACACACAGAAAGTTTGCGTTTAGTGCAAACAGACATGTTCGCAACAACCCATTTATACACACGCCTAAACGTATGCAACCTTGTAATCCAAATCATCCCAGGGAGATGCGGATTCACATACTTACCCTTTAATGAAGGTGAAAAGGTACCAATAACTTATAAATCACACTTATACACACAAGCTGAAATGAAATTCACTTCAACAGAAATATTTCTGACAGCGGTTCAAACTGCAGTAGCAAAAGAGAGAGTCCTTGCACAGGGAAATCGCATAATGGTTGTTACGCCTGTACCTGCCTTAGAGGCAGTGACAAAAGCAAGCATTACAAATTCAAAAGCTTTACATCCAAGGTGGATACAGACGTTGAATGTGTTTTTGACCCTTACTTGAAAACTCAAGAATTTCTACAATACGAACAAGAATGTCCTCTGCCCACTGAGATTTTGCCTCTAGAACATTACGGATGTATCATTTATACAGACGGATCAGAACAGCCCGCAATTGGGGGTAAACAAGCTTATAGTGCTACGTGTGCGATTATTAAAGGTCACTGGCGCGATGGTAAATTCCGACCTATGGTCACAAAAACTCAATCTCTAGGAGACTGTACAGCTCAGCAAGCTGAACTACATGCTTTCAAGATGTTGCTTGAAAATACCGATCGCGAATTCCCCACACTCATAGTGTGCGATTCGTATTACTGCATTCAATCTTACAACAAATACTTGCAGAACTGGGTTCAAAATGGTTTCAAAGATGCAAAAGGAGGCACAATCAAGCATAAATTGCTTTGGGAACAAGTAGTTCTATTACAGAAAGAACTACAAAAGACTCACGTGATCCATGCACTGAATCATCAGCATGATGGCGTTCACGTTGCAGGGAATTCATTGGCTGATGAAGCTGTACAAACGGCTTCCGTAGCTGCAATCACTCGTTCAAAAACAAAAATAGACGGTGAAACAATGCTAGCTGTCAATGCCACAAGCAAAGGCATGGGTGCAGCGTTACCTCTAAACTATCCACTCGAATATTCATACATATTTGATGCAAACTCCGTTCCTTTTGCTTGAATCCCTGGAGTGGGGGATAGTGTGATTACAAACAGGAAACCTAGAGGTGCTTTGATACAAGAAGCACATATGGGAGAGGGTCTGATACATCAAGGGATCTCAAAATCTCTACTATAATTAAAAGAGACGTACTGGTGTCCAGGGATGAATGCCCACATTTACGAATTTGCAATTAATTGCGATGTCTGCTACAGAGATCACAGCATATAATGCAGCCAGATACCTGACTACAGTATAGCCAGCCCAGTGCAGACACCAGTGTTAGACCGCACTAGACTTTCTACATGCAGACGTCACTATGGACGAATGCGGTCCCAACAACTATTAGGACAAGATTCATTTGGATGTGGCCTCAGTGCTCGGCTGACGCCTGAACTGTTATAAAAGATTTGCAAGTCTTTATCGGCACATACGCAATCGGCACGCTACATTCTGACCAGGGTCCTGTTTAGCTCTCAAGCTTACAAGGAGGCCATGGCCAATCTGGGCGTTGCATTGCAGTACTCAAGTCCATTCCATCCTGAGGGAAATTCGGTAGTGGATAGAAAAAACCGGGACATAAAGCAATCTATAACGGCTAGGGTATTAGGCTCGGGTGACGGGTGGGTCAAGCATCTAATAAGTGTCCAACGTAGTTTAAATAATCTGCCAAGAAATTCTCTGGGTGGAATCACTCCATATGAAATCCTTTTTGGTACTAGAATGATTGTCGAAGACCTCGATCGTCATACTTCAGTGGTCGAACAAAAACCCTTTGATATCAAAGACCATTTGGCTGTTTTACAGGAGTTAAATGAAACCAGAAAAAGTCTAAGCAACACATTGCAGAAGCCAACGACCACTGAAGAAAAACCACCTGTCACAGCAAGGCCTGAATGGATTCCAAAGATTGGGGATCTAGTCAGAGAAAAAATCGCAGATAAGAAGGAATTTGAGCCTTCTTACAGAAAACCAGTACCTGTCTTAGCAATCCACGGATCAAGAACAGTGTTACTGCCGCCCCTTGCTGGAAGAAAGGAGAACCGGTTTGTATCGATCGACCTTTTGAAACCACATCTTGTGGCCGATAATAAGTAGTAGGCCCAGTGGACTCCAAAGATGTAGCAGACGACCAAATCTTGCTACTATCCAAGAGGTTCAAACTGAGAGACTCCTCACATTTGAAGAATCTGCAGTGCGAAAAGAAGGACTATGCAACAAAGCCATGCAACTTGTGCCTCTTGAAACCCAAATAACAGTTTGTCAAGACGGGGCGTAGCTTTGGCGCGAAACGGATAGGCTGCCTGATGAAGGAGCTCCCCTAGCCGATAATTTCATCCTGCAGTAACATCCTGTTGCAGAGCCCCCACCCGCTGATAAATCGCGGTGTGAATGTGGCTTGCGGGTCAAGGACTATACCGGAGCGGTTGAAGCGGCTGGAATAGTGCAATTGCAGAGATATTGCGTTACAAAGGTCGGAGCAGCTTCGGGGAGAAAATAGCGGCGGCGGGACGGTGACGGCCGAAATCGAGAGCCGAGCAATCCTGGAGGTACGCAAGCTGTATGGCATACTCAGGTGATGAGTGGCGGTGGGCCGGGAGAGGCGGATGCGCAGCATGGTGTGCACTGACGAAGACACTGCGTGAAGTGTTGGGGCCTCCGACATTCCATGGGCCTGGGCGGAGTTCGAGTGGTGAGCGTTGGCGAGGGCCTACGGCTGGGAGCAGCGTCAGGGATCGAGTGCGGCTCCCCTGAGACACAGCAACAGCCCGAGAAGACATCGAGGTGTGGTGGAGCAGAGGCGAGGCGATTCTGGGGAGCGAGGCTGGAGGAGCCTGGACGGGGTAAGTGAGGCGGCTAATCGGGCTGGGCCTGGGCTGCTGGGTGGCGCGGCTGCTGCCGGGCGCCATCTTACTGTTGTACTGTGTGGAGCGGGCCGCTGAGCGGTGTGGGGCGCAGGCCCACATTCGCGTTCACGGGAACCCAGGACTGGCATGGAGTTGACTCCTGGAGGCTGGGGGGCTCTGGCTGTGGACATCGGGACCATACCTGATCTGAATTGCGGGTCGGGGGTCTGGGTGGTTGCGGAGAGTCGCCTGGTTGACTGGGGGGGACGCCGACTTAGCCTGGGGCACCACAGAGCATGTAGGTACTAGGTGATACGTCTGGGCTCCGAGGCTAGCTCACCGGAGGGTCCAAGACTCGTAGAACTCCTGCACTGAGCAACCGAAGAGGCATGGGCCAGGAACTGTGAAAGTATACACCTAGAAGTGTTGGAACTGGCACTAGGACAACACGCTGCAAGGTGGTGAAGTGGACAGAGCTGCTCGAGACCAGGTGCTGTGAAGGGCGAACCTCTGGTTGTGGCCGCGGGCAGTTGGTTTAGGGCGTACGTGTAGAGGTACATCGGGGCACGTAGCAGCAGCGGCATCCACCATGGGGAAGTCAGAGCCTAAGCAGGCCAAATTACAGTTTGAGAACAAGCGCAGTACACGAGCTGCAGATGGCATTGGCGAACATGGAGAGCAGGGAGGAGCCCAGGTGAGGTATTGGGTTTTTAAGAACCGGCACAGAACCGGTAACCCAGCGGTGTCAGGGAATCAACACCCAGAGACCTCGGGTTCTTCCTGATTCAGACCTACAGAAACTCAGAGTCTTCCAGGTGAAGTCAAAGATTAGTTTATTGGCTGCAACCAAGGTAACAGGGTCCTAGAAGTACAATACGGGTATATTCTCAGGAGACTGCATACTTTCACGAAGTCAGGCTTCTCTCTTTATACATGATATTCGGCCTTGGGCAAACATTCTTCGAATTTGTGGTATGTCATTTATAGTTACTGGTTACAAAAGAAAAGCAGAGTCATGATGACATGTACATATTTCACGTCGTGCTGCCCATAACAAATCATCCGGCAAGGCCCAACATTTCATCAGATATCGCTGGACCCCCAATAAAAACGGTCACCTCCCCATCATAAAGCAAGTGAAGAAAAGGAGTGGAGAAAAGATGTGAGCGAGATATGGCAGGTGTGCGCGCTGAAATGGTTTTATGGCTGGTTGAGCCTAGATGCTATCTTGCTCGGCCACTGGGAGGGAACTGACCTAACGAGTTCGGCCTGGGGCAATGGTTCTAACTTGTACTGAGGTCAGGGAGAAGTCGATTAAGGAGTATGTGTCCTTGTGGAATCAAATTCAACTGGATTAAGGCCTATGTAAAGGGCAACATATAAATGGGAGTTAAGGGTTCAGAATGTAAATGACGATTTCGAGGTGAAATCGTCACTCGAATACGCCGAAAATTCATGTACATGATGTACTCGTCATTCTCGGTCTTTTGATACCAAATTCGTCATATTTCGACGAAGTTTTATTTCTCGAGTCCAGAACTTTTATACGAATCCAGACTTTCAGAACCTCAAACCCTCCTTTTGCCCTTACATAGGCAATTAATCTATCCTCATGTTAGTCTGAGTCCAGATCTATATTCCTAAAGTCATTGAGATGTTGCTGTAACATCATCCTAGTACTGAGTTCATCTCTTGACACAGGCTTCCTCACACATGATGTAGCACAGAGGCCACATATTGCAGGAGCACACTGTATGCATAGACAGAACAGGAAAAGAATGGCTAAGACCATCCCAATGACCATCAGAATTTTCCATCCCCAGGCAGATATCAGTTCCCAGAACCATCCCATTAATGACCAATCTCCTTTATCCACATGAATAGATTCGGAAATCTTATGCAGTTTGGAGATGGCCCTGTACACTGTTGGAGCATTATCTGGGATGAAAATGCAACAACTAGACTGGATCAATTTGCATACTCCACCTCGGTCCGCAAGTATTACATCCAAAGCGACCCGGTTCTGAAGGGTCATAAGTCGATCCGACTGGAGCTCAGCAGTCAGGTTACTAAGGGCACCAGCAGTTTCAGTCACGGTGGATTCAACTACCCTTGTCAATTGCCTTATGTTCCTGCTGTTAGCCATGGCTCCCCAGAACGGCAGAAAACCCATTGCAAAGTCACCAAATTCTTGACCTGCAGTGTCTTCTTTACTCAAAACACCTCTAACTACCCTTGTCCGATGGTAATCCGCCGCTGCTGTGTAGGTGGGAGGTAACAGGAATGAAACAAAACATGAGCCCGAGAAGTCAGGGGGCAACCATGTATAGGCTCTATCATGGCAGATGAAATAAGTACCCTTAGCGGCTAGAAACGCAGGGGAAGTCTGAGATCCAAAAACATACGTTTCTGTACAGACACTCTTCCCTAGCTGAGCTCTGGGATTCTTGCCGATACCTTGCAGACACAGGTGACCTTGATGAGGTACGATCCAGATAGGGGACAATCTTTTGGCTTGCTGTTTCTCACTTAATGTAGTGCCATATCCGGTCACGTTCCAACCTACATATGCAAGTATCTCATCATCCGGGGTATCTTCGTAAGAGGTTACTTCCTTGATCATGTCAACTATACCTTTGACTAGGGCGCTAGTCTTGAGGTTGTCTTTTACAGAACGTAGGGGTTGGATTTCTCGTGCATATATGAACATTGTCCTATATGCCCAGACTGAACCATTGTGACTAAATGGCAGGACCAAATAGGGGATACCTTTATCCGTGGTGTGGGGCATGAGACCACACACCCAACAGTTAGTTGTGTTCATTACAAGTTGGTGTTGGTGTAATAACTGAACGAAGGAGTTATTAATGTACTCTAATCTCCTATTTGATTCGTGGTCAGGCAGAGGGTGGAAAGAATGAGAGGAAACAGTAGGAGGAGGTATGGGTGATGTAGTGGGCGCAAATGTCACATGAAAAGAGAATAAAACATAGCTTATCAAAAAGACCATTACGCTGGATAGCAGAAAAATACACACTATTATAAAACTTTTCTTCGTCATCGTGTTAAAAAGTCTCTGCTTAAAGTTCATTTGTTTGGCAGGCCTCTCCACATCAGGAAACTCCATCCTCTCTAAGGTGCTGCCCGCGGTGGTAGGTTGCCTCTGCTAAAGGATGCTTCCGTCAGTCTAGGGCAACTCCCTTGGACCAACCAGAACTACCGACCTAACGCCGTCAGCTGCACCCAAAAGTCTTTAATCAACCGCGACCCTAGCAGCGGAACCCGGATGGCGGTTCGAAAAAAACAAAAATAAGCAAGTTTCCTAGATGGGAGATCTGCACTTTCAAAAATAGGATTTGGGGAAAAGACACATTTTATTAGTCCATAGGGTTTTCTCTCGGATCACAAAAGGAATCACTTTTAATTAGTCTGTTTTTCTTGGTCGCAAATTGTAGCGTCTTTTCCCGGGTACTGTCTGGTCCAGGAATAGTAGTTCAGGTTCCACAGAGTTCAATTGTTCTGGTGGTGGCACAGTTTCTCGCAAAATGTTCTCGCTTTCACAGTCAGGGTTAGTTTCTTTTACACGTTCATCAGTTGTGCCTCCTTTCTGGACCCATTGGTCATGTGGCAGAGGGAAGGGTATCTTTTTACAATGGATCCCGTGGACCCAATTGGCCTTCCCCTCCACCCTAACAGCTGACCTTGTAGACAGGAGGACGAGGTGAGGCCCGGTCCATCTGGGCTGGTCGTTTCTTGTTCTTTGAAAGTTGCGGACGAGAACCCATGAACCGGGGTCAATGGAGTGACCCGGAGTCTCAGAGACCGGAGGCAAGGTGTTGTGGACCTGTTGATATAAAACACGCAATTTAGCCGTCAATTCATACAAGTAATCAAGCAAAATAGGGTGTTGCAGCTCGCTGAATTTCGTGGGCCTAGGCACTCCCCATATGTTGGCTGGCCGACCAAAGATGATTTCATAGGGGCTGAGTTTCACTCACGAATGCACAGTCATTCTGGTGGATAGGAGTGCTAAGGGTAGAGCGTCAGGCCATTTAAGACCTGTGCTCGCTTGGATTTTGGCCAATTTAAGTTTAAGCGTGCCATTGTAACATTCCACTAATCCAGCTGATTGGGGGTGATTTGCAGCGTGGAACTTCTGTCTAATGCCTAGCCCTTCACACCCTCTTTTCATCACACGACCCACAAATTCACTTCCGTTGTCAGACCAGACCATTCTAGGCATTCCAAACCTGGGGAAGAACTCTTTTACAAGGGCTTTCGCTGTGGACAAGGCAGTTAGGGGATAGGCTTCTACCCATCTTGAGAAGGCACAAACAACCACGAGCACGTATTTTAAGTTGTTGCACCTCTCCATATGTATGAAATCTAGCTGCAAAACCTCGAACGGATACGTAGGAGGTGCAAAATGACCAGCTGGAGTTGGGGTTCCCCTACCAGGATTGTGTTTCAGACATACCATGCAATTCTTGACAACGTTCTCTGCACACTTGGGAATCCCTGCATTCTTCCACACTGGGGCCAACAACTCGCAAATCCCTTTCACGCTGATATGAGCCATCCCATGAGCCATTGTAACCACTGCAGGCACATATGCATCGGGTAACAACCATCTCTGATGCTCTGTCAATTCAATCCAACAACCATTTGCATCCATTCTTCCTGTACTTTCTCTCCACGTGCTTAACTCTTTCTCCGTGGCCTCAGCTTGGATGGACTTCACACTTTCTATCGTGTCTTCACATATTCCAACCCCACCAGTCCATTTTTCAGGGCTCGCAACATACATTCGGCTCATCACATTCTTTGCAGTTTCCTTAGCGGTTTCATCAGCAAATGCATTTCCACGACCAACATCATCAGTCACTTTCTTGTGAGCACTACATTTCACGATCGCTATTTACAGGGGCAACGTCAGTGATTCAAGAAGCTCATTCACCAACTGACCATGCTGAATCTTAGTTCCATGCGAAGTCAGGAACCCACGTTCTCTCCACAATCGTCCAAAACTGTGAGCCACTCCAAACGCATACTGACTGTCAGTGTAGACAGTCACTCTCATTCCTCTAGACAATACACATGCTCTCGTAAGTGCAACAAGTTCTGCGGCTTGAGCTGAACCATGTGGTATTCGCGCAGTTTCAACGACTGTGTGCAAAGTTGTGACAGCATATGCTGTAGTCACGTTCCCATTTGGGAGCTTAAAGCATGAACCATCTACCTATAATGTACCATCACATTCAGCAAGAGGAGTGTCGAACAAATCAACTCTCCCTTTCGTCTCTTCCTCTGTTCTAAGAAAACAATCGTGCTGTTCTGAAGCATCTGATTCTTCTGCAATTGGTAACAACGTGGCTAGATTCAAGGTACTACACCTTTTTATGTGCACATGGCTCGCTAGTAGCGTCAATTCGTAACTGGACAGTCGAGCACTCGTTAAGTGCTGTGTCTTGGTCCTATTTAGCAATGTGTCTACTGCATGCGGGACCATCACGATTAGTGTATTATTCATTACTAGACCAGCAGACTGTCGAATGGAAACAGCTGCTGCTGCTGTGGCCCTTAAACAACTTGGCAATGCTCGTGCTACCGGATCCAAAGTTGACGAAAAATAGGCGCATGGCCGCTGTCTATCTCCGAATAACTGAGTCAGCACAGACAATGCACAGCCTTCCTTCTCGTGGACATACAATGTGAAAGGCTTACTGTAGTTGGGGGTACCTAACACAGGAGCCGAACATAATGCTGTGCGTAATTCGAAAAAGCTTTTCTGACACTCTTCAGACCAAGGAATGGGATTGGGTGTATTTTTACACGTTAATGCCACCAAGGGTTTGGCCAATAACGAAAAATTTGGAATCCACTGTCTACAGTACGATGTAATGCCCAAGAAAGCACGTACTTCTCTCTGTGTTCTTGGCACACTCAATTTCGCTATTGCCTGAATTCTTTCTGGGGTCAGTTTCCTTCCCTCCTTCGATAAGAGATGACCTAAGTAGGTCACTTCTTGTCGGCAATATTGAAGCTTGGAAAGTGACACCTTGTGATGCAGATCACATAGATGACGCAATAATGACAACGTGGCCGTTTTACAAATTTTCTCAGTATCCGCAGCGATGAGCAAATCGTCCACGTACTGTACGAGAGTGGCACCTTTAGGCAAAACTATTGTGTCAAGCTGATTTTTCAGAGCTTGACTGTATATTGAGGGGCTTTCACAGTAGCCTTGAGGAGCGCGTTTAAAGCGGAAGCTTCGACCTCCTAAACTAAAGGAAAAAATATCCCTGCTCTCCTCAGCAATTGGGATACTGAAGAAAGCATTCTTCAGGTCAATCACTGAAAACCAGGAGGCAGAGGCTGGAATCATAGTCAATAATGTGGTAATGTCGGGGACAACTGGGAATTGTGGCACAACAATTTTATTCACCTCTCTAAGGTCAATCACGAATCTGTACACAGGTGGCTGAGAAGGGTCAGTTCGTTTTAAAACAGGCAGAACAGGACTATTGCAAACATTGCCTCGTGTTTCCTCAATCACATCCTTTTCAATCAATTCGTAAACGATCGCTAGCAAAGCTTTTTCACCCTCATTAGATATTCTGTATTGGGGGATTCGTGGCATTTTAACATTCGACTTCAATGTTACAACGTATGGTGGAATTTCTAAAAGACCTACATCATTCGGACCAGTAGCCCAAAGAATATCTGGGAGAATCGACAATTCTGCTGGAAGTGCATCTCTCGACAAATAAATGGGAGAAACCACTTTCTTACCTAAAGTAAGTTGTACTCCTGAAGGAGAACAGTACAAAGTCGCATATAATCTTTTTAGCAGATCTAATCCTAGCAAATTTTCACCACAACCTGTTGTCAAAATAAGGGGTGCTTCCAATTCACAAGGACCAACAGAAAGAGATAAAGGGTCAGAAATCGGATTTCTAACTGGGGCGCCAGAAAAACCTACAGAAACGTTCATTTCGCCAGACAAAGGTGCGCCAGGGAGTTTGGAGTGCATAATAGAACTCTTTGTAGCACCAGTATCCAACAGAAAAGGTTCTGACACACCTGATGTAATCACCTCAACGTAAGGTCCACTCTGATCTACTGGAACTGAAACAACTCCCTCTCTTTGTCTATGGCTGTCCTAGCAATCCTCATTCTCCCACTGCTCATTTTCTGTGTAATACTCATCAACGTAGTATTGAGCTGTCCTGTCAGATACGTTATTTTGCTGATCAAACCTGTTCATAGAGTTTTGTGGTGGAAGGGGACGTGTGTCCTGTGGGGCGTTTCCACGCCCTCTACCTCTAGGCGCTTGCTGACTGCCACGACCTCTTACACCAGGGATGTATGACGTTACATCGCGGTCACAGTGATCGTGCGCTGTAACATCGCATCTATGACATCGCCCCGTCCATTACATCGTGCACAAACACATCGCAGACTTTTGCAACGCGACTGCGTTGCTTCCCATTGGCCCGAACATCATGCCGCAGAACATCACATCGCAGTGCAATACAACGCGGTTTACCATATAACTTGCACACAGCTTGTCAGTGTTCGATACCAGTCTCGAACATTGTTTCCCAGCACAAAAGATACATGATTCATATTAATTGTTTTTAAAACATCTATTTATTTCACACCTTAGTCGGAACATCATTTGTTTTTTAAAACATGTATTTATTTCACACCAAAGTCATGTTTATGGCCATAATACTTTCACACAGCTCGATTCCAGGCTCGAACCTTGTTTCCCAGCACCAAAGTCGGCCGCGCTAGCCGTCAGACCACATCCTCCCCTTTTGTCCGGCTCTGCAGTTTTCATGATACATATTATTTGCTTTCGGAACATCTATTTAAGTCGCCTGTCATCGAAACATAACATGTGTGTCCATAAAACTTTCTCACACCTTGTATTTGCTATAGATTTTTTATGGCCATAAAACTTGCACACAGCTTGTCAGTGCTCGATAATAGTAAAGTCACACCCTAACATATATTCATACTTTGGCATCGCTAGCGATAGGGTAAAGTCAGTTGTCACCCAAACATATATTCACACGTTGGCATCGGACAGTTCAGGGAGGCCGTTCAAAATAGAGCCTGTAATTTCATAGCTGTAAGATTTGCTGTATGGAGAATGCAAGTTTTGAAAACTTGAAGCATGCATTGCAGGGAGTACTGCAGCATTGCATAAAATTCTTGACAGCGAAGACAGTTTGAAGCTCCTGGTCCCAACTCTGTCTAACGATTAGCAATGATACCCCCACGTAGGTTCGGAAGCCCCTATAGAGCCAGATTATATGCCACCTTCCCAGACCAATGGTATTGAAGATTTGCAGTGTGGTGTGAAGCAGGGCTTCCTGATGAAGGCTCTGCAAGGTTTGCTGTATTGCTATTCGTATACTGCCATATGTAATGAACCTGCCTGTGGGAAGCCTGCACCGGAAACTCACAGTTAGAAGTCCAGAAGGAGAACTTTTTGGAACAGATCTCCCTCATGGACAAACCGATGGTGTCACAGCATACAGGGTCGCAGAGGGAGTCAAGAATTCGAGCATGGTAAGTGCAGAGCATAAGTGGGTGCAGCCTTGATGCATTTTAAGGAGTTTCACAGATCGCTATGCACCACCTCCAAGAGGGAGGCACAGATGGTATGCCCTCTGATATAGGAAAATAGAGCAGTGTGTAATGCTATGGTTTATCTGGGCCGCTGTGAGGCCCGTCTTAGCCAAGTAGTGTCCTGATAGCCGCCCACTAGGCGGGCCATTGCAACTGTGTCTTGCAATAATAGGCCCAAAAGTCAACATGCATCCGTTCATGCATCCATCCACCTCATCCATCATGCATCCACACATCATTCATGCATCCATCCACCCAACAAGCATTCATCCATGCATCCATCCATTATTCAACATGCATCCGTCCATGCATCCAACCACCACCCAGCCACCCACCCATCATTCATGTACCCCCTTCCATCCCTCCACCCATCCATCATGCATCCTTCATTCATTCACTCATCCATCCACCCATCCATCATGCATCCATGCATTCATCCAGCCATCCATCCACCACCCATCCCTCCACCCATCCACCCATCCATCATGCATCCTTCATTCATTCATCCATCCATCCCTCCACCCATCCACCATGCATCCTCCATTCATTCATGCATCTATTCAGCCATCCATCCACCATCCATCCATCCATTCATCCGCCCATCCATCATGCATCCTTCATTCATGCATCCATCCAGCCATCCATCCACCCACCCACCCATCATGCATTCACCCATCATTCATTCATGCATCCATCCACCCACTTGTGATAACCATCGTTTATTAAATATTTACATCTGCGACATTATCCACTGTTTATTAAATATTAGCATATAAAAACATAGCCACTGTTTCATACATATCCAACATAGCCACTGTTTATTGAATATTAACATCTGCGCTGTAATGAAATCATAAATACATTAAAAAAACATAGCCACTGTTTATTAAATATTAACATCTGCGCTGTAAATGACTTGATAGGAGGCTCGAACTTTGGTTGACAGCACCAAAGTCGGCAGAGCTAGCCACAGACCACATCCTCTTCCTGTCATCTTGGCGGTAATAATAATATATAATACACGTTTTGTAGTGAAATCATTGCTTATTAAATATTGGCACCCTCTTAAATATTTACATCCGCACGGCTGAGCAATATCTTGTCGACACGATATGTTGCAAGCACTCCTTGGCATCGCTAGTTTATTAAATGTCGGTAAATGTTTCTGTTTATTAAATATTGGCACCTATTTACGTATGCGAGGCTGAGCAAATGAATTCGCTTTCGCTGTTTATCCACTGTTTATTAGCAAATGAATATCATCTGCTGTACCTTTTCTATTTACATACCTTGGCATCCCTAGCGATGTAATCGCTAGCGATGTCTATGCTATTGCGATGTAGTACCATGCGTCCGGATGACATGCGTTGTCATGCCGGCCGCGATGTAATGGTCGCGTTGCGATGGCAGCGCGATGCGATACATCCGATGTAACGGGTGTTCCCCTTACACCAGAAATTCCATTTGCACGTTGTGATAGGGCAGGACAGTTATACTTGTAATGACCCTCCTGTTTGCAATATAAACACTGGTTAGGACCTACACGGGGTTGAGTGTAATCGAATCTTTGCAAGTTTCTCTGATATTGTTGAGGCTGCTGAAAAGTATTCTGGTAGTGATTCTGGCCATTATTATGTTGATTACCACCACCACGTGGCGGATAGGCTTGCTGTAGCAAAACCTTCGTTTTGAGTTCTCTAGTTTTCTTTTCTACTTTATCTTTCTCATCTTTGTCTCTATTCTCGTAGTACTGTGCAGTAGCTAATATCTGGGCTAAAGATGAGACTGCCCAAGAACTTTCTGAATCTTTTAATTTTCTACACAATTCTGGAAGCAGATTGTGCACGAATTTATCGACAAACAATCTCTGACCACCTTCTGTGGTCATATCTTGACCGCTGTGGTCAATGAATGTTTCTTCAAATCTGGTGAAGAAATCTGAAACAGTTTCTTCTTTCTTTTGCTTGCATGCAGACAACTTATCCCAATTTACGCGTATTGCAGGCATTATCGTTTTCATGTAATCTACTATTCTACCAGGTAGTTCTGCTATCAAAGGTTCGGGTTTGGCACCACCAACTTGGCGGGCATCTGCGGCAGTAATATTAGCCCACGTGTCACCTAATTCCTGGTCATGATCTACATGACGAATTTTACCCCATAAAGGCCGTGGAACAACGTTCCCAAATAGCATATCGATATCGGCCAAATTCATTATGCATGACCCAGCAGTTTGTGACAATTCTTTATAGTACCCTGCAGGATTTTTACGGGGATCTGGTAATGTTTGTTTGAGTGCTAAAACTTCAGCTCGCTTCCATGGGACATGTACCCATACACGCTGGAAGTGTGGCAAAACAGGTGGGACAGCAGTCGCGTCACCCTCTCTCCACTGTGGGGGAACTTCTCTCATAGGGTATTGTCATGCCTTTTTCCTACTGGATGTATTACATTCAGATGGTGACCCAGAACTGTTTCCCTTACTCCGATATGATAATAACCTTTCAACTGCCTTTTCCACATCTGGACCTACAATCATACCCTCTCCGAACTTAAACCGTACACGACACATTTCTTGTGGGATGCATTCTTGATCATTGTCTTCCAAATCCTCGCCAAGAAAAAGACACATCTGCTCAAAAACATATCTCTGTGTCGCTGCTTCCCATTGATGGAAGACTTCAATGACAGACTGTACATCATATTTTGCAGTGTCCATGACCCATTTCCGAGCTAAACTATTCAGGGAATCTCTCTCTTGATAATCAGGCAGTTGACTTCGCAACTGTCTTCTTCCTATGTTAGGGGTCGTAGCAGGCGACCCGAAAAGAGGTAAAAGAAGATTAGTAACAGTGCTGGCCATTTTCTGCCGAATGGAAGGTGAAACTGAAGGACAAACAGATGGAAAAACGGGGTGAGATAAGGCGGGGGTAGAGATGGCAGAAGAGGGATCAGGGAAAATAGAGGTGGTACTAGGCAGAATCGTAGAGGGAGCATTAGGAGATGTAAAAAGTACAGTAGGCAAAATCGTAGAAAACACAGGTGAAACAGAAGTGGTCGGTGGGCCTGGAGGAGGCTGCACCGAAGAAGTAGGAGCCAGCTGGAGAACAGCTGGTGGGTGCTGTGGAAGAGCAGGAGACGCAGCTTGTGCAACTAAAGGTTGCGGGGGTGCTGTGGCATTCTGCGCATAGGGGGGTGGTGAAGTTAATAATTGCGACATTAATGGGTCTTTTTCACGTTCTTTCGCTGCCTCTTGCTGAAGAGACGGCAAAACTGGATAACACTTATCTATTGCCATTTTACGTTGCCTGTGCAACTGCTCATTTATCTGCTCTTCCTCATTATCTTTAAACTGCACGGCAGCTTGCATTACCGAAAGTCCCCCTTCTCTCTTATTTTTCTTAGCTAATTTAATTTCTTTTTGTTTGGCTTCTTTGCGCTATAAGCGGAAAGAGTCAAACATCGCCGGCCGGGCTTTCTTTTTAAAGAGTTTCACTTCAAGGTTGTCTAAGATTTCAGAATCAAAGCTACCATATTGGGGCCATTTTAGAACACCATCTTTTCTAGTGTATTTAATCCATACTTCGTTGTAAACGATGGGGCCTACCCCATGTTTTACATATAGCTCGTAAGTCGGAGTTCCAACTGGAGGAACCGGACATGAGTCCTCCAATCGGGAGTCCCTATTACTACCAAGACAAAACAAATTCCCAAGTCTAAGACTAGGCATCCTCGCTCTCTAGTCTAGTTCCAAAACTTCAAAGGATTATCGATTACGATATTTCTCGTGAATACACGAGTCCTTCGGTTATGGTGCTTGCAAGTACCAATACAAAACCTTTTGTATCCCAAAGATACCACAAAGTAAGTCCAACTAAGGACTGGGAGACGCTCCACTTATACTTAACTGAAAATATCGATGGCGTCACCAGAAGACTCGTCTCAGTGTTTCGCTCTACCAAAAACTTCAAGGGTCCAACATCAGGGCGATAGCCAGGGCAGCAGTCCTTGTAGCCGTCGGGAAGCGGGGAACCTCGCAGCAAAGACCTTCGGACCACGTCGACATGCAGGGGTCGATGAGGTGGTGGGCCCTCCTCCGGAATTTCCACACGAAGCTCCTCACGATCTTCAGGCTGGCTGGTACCACTGGAATCGCCCCAAACGCTGGGCGCCAACTGAGGTTCTGGGTTTTTAAGAACCGGCACAGAACCGGTAACCCAGCGGTGTCAGGGAATCAACACCCAGAGACCTCGGGTTCTTCCTGATTCAGACCTACAGAAACTCAGAGTCTTCCAGGTGAAGTCAAAGATTAGTTTATTGGCTGCAACCAAGGTAACAGGGTCCTAGAAGTACAATACGGGTATATTCTCAGGAGACTGCACACTTTCACGAAGTCAGGCTTCTCTCTTTATACATGATATTCGGCCTTGGGCAAACATTCTTCGAATTTGTGGTATGTCATTTATAGTTACTGGTTACAAAAGAAAAGCAGAGTCATGATGACATGTACATATTTCACGTCGTGCTGCCCATAACAAATCATCCGGCAAGGCCCAACATTTCATCAGATATCGCTGGACCCCCAATAAAAACGGTCACCTCCCCATCATAAAGCAAGTGAAGAAAAGGAGTGGAGAAAAGATGTGAGCGAGATATGGCAGGTGTGCGCGCTGAAATGGTTTTATGGCTGGTTGAGCCTAGATGCTATCTTGCTCGGCCACTGGGAGGGAACTGACCTAACGAGTTCGGCCTGGGGCAATGGTTCTAACTTGTACTGAGGTCAGGGAGAAGTCGATTAAGGAGTATGTGTCCTTGTGGAATCAAATTCAAGTGGATTAAGGCCTATGTAAAGGGCAACATATAAATGGGAGTTAAGGGTTCAGAATGTAAATGACGATTTCGAGGTGAAATCGTCACTCGAATACGCCGAAAATTCATGTACATGATGTACTCGTCATTCTCGGTCTTTTGATACCAAATTCGTCATATATCGACGAAGTTTTATTTCTCGAGTCCAGAACTTTTATACGAATCCAGACTTTCAGAACCTCACAGGGATCGGAGGAAAATGCAGCTGATGATAACAGATCTATACTGTTGGAACTCCGAGCTGGCATGAAAACAATTGACAGTAAAATAGACGCACTGGCCACTGGGTTGGATATGGTGAAAAAGAAGGTCGAAAAGCATGAGCACAGGTTAGACGTCCTCGAAAACCGGGTCTCGGACACTCATGATGCGCAGGCCGAATCCAGGATGGAGATTCTGCAGATGGAAAAGATCCTTGCGGTTATTAGCGCAAAAAATGAGGATTTGGAAGCGCGCTCTAGACGTAATAATCTGCGCATTTTAGGCCTATCGGAAACCACACCCATACCCAAAATTGAGACGTTTGTTGAGGAGCTGCTGCGTGAACTGTTTGGCCCTACACCTTCCGCGGTAATGATAGTGGAGCGAGCGCATCGATCCCTGGGGCCCAGGCCCAAGCTGGGCGCGCCGCCTCGCCCGATTATAGCGCGTCTCTTGAACTATGCTGACAGGGATGTGGTGTTACTTGAGGCCAGGGCTAAGGAACCGGTGATGTATAAAGGTGACAAATTATCCTTCTTCCCTGACTACGCACCAGGAGTTCAAGCGGCTAGGAAGGAGTTTGTGCTGGTGAAAAAACTGTTGTGAGAGGCCTCCGTCCCATATGCCGTCCCCATTGGGGAGAGGGGTTGGCCTAACGGCTAAGGCGCTCGACCTCGGACCTGGGGATCTGGGTTCGAGTCGCGGTAACGACGCCAAAAACCCCCTGTGATTCTGGGCAAATCACTTAATCTCCCCGTGCCTAAAAAAAAAAAAATGAAAGTGAGTTCTCATGTAACGTAACTGGTGCTATGTAAAGCGCTCTGATAACTGATTCGGTTCGGTTCTAGTTCGCGCTATATAAAACTCTGCAAAAAAAAAAAATATGCCATGTTTTATCTGGCTAAACTGAAAATTACCCACGGAGAACAGGCGCACTTCTTTACTGATGCAAAATCAGCGTTAAAATTTACAAGGCATATCTGCAAGGGCAGACCAGTGAATCGTATGCGTGAAAGGACACCCGAGGACTTTGGCCTGAATGATGCAGACTAGGTAGAAGGAGAACTTTCATCGCAAAACTGGAAAAGTGCAACGACAGAGGAGCTCTATGGGGGCAAATCAGTTGTCCTATGAACGCTGTCTACGTGGTCGAAATGAGGGACACAACGATTAGAACCTAATTGTCATTGAGCACTGTTTGTTTGATTGATATGCGGCATTCGTACCTATAAGATATGGCCTTTTAGGAACAGGCGGGTGGCGGGGCAAGCTGTTGAAGGTCGGCAACCGCACTAAGGTGCGGATATTCGCTGCTGACCCGCTTCCCCTAGCGGGAGCTCCCCGACTAGTGGGTCTGTATGGAGTTCAATGCAAATTGTTGGGAGGGTAGTGGGATTGTATCTCGACCTGATTGGGAGGTTGGAGTGGGTGGAGGGTGGGTAGGACTGACCGGGGGTTTGATGTCAGTTTTGAGTTATATGTTTCACAATTTACTTTTTCCCATGACCACAATGGTACGTACAGCGAGCGGATGGATGTTAAGAAAGCTGAACCGGCATGCGAGGCACCCTTCGGGGAATGGGCGATGTAGAATTGGATATCATTGCTTAGAACAGTATGGCTGATGCATGTAGTATGTTGACCTGGAATGTCAGAGGCCTGAATTTGCCGAAAAAAGTTAGGCAGGTGTTAGCGTATTTAGATCGTCACGCGATCCACATAGCTCTGCTGCAGGAGACACATCTCACTAAATATACGGATGAAGGAGTGGCCAGTAGGTGGGCGGGGTACAGGCTGACTGCGTCATATTCTTCCTATGCCAGAGGGGTCATGATACTGATAAAGAGGAGAGTGGACTTTCAACCTCGGCATATGTATAAGGATGAAGAAGGTAGATGTGCGATGGTTTGTGGTAGGTTGAAAGGAGGAGTGGTTACTATAGTGAATATGTATGGCCCTATTGCGGACGATGTGACCTGTGTAGAGCGAGTACGTGGGGTGCTGCGAGAGTGGCCGGAGACCCCAGTGCTGTTGGTTGGCGATCTGAATACATATTTAGATGCGGAACTGGACAACCGCACCCCTCTATCCCACCGCACCCCTAAAGTGGCCCAGATGTTGAACTGTGCAATGGAAGAGTTTGGATTGATGGATGTGTGGCATGTTAGAAACCCGCAAGTGAAGGCGGGAACACATGCGACGCCTGCGCACGATAGCTGGTCGAGGTTGGATTATTGGTTAGTTGGGGAGGAGGTGATGAGCTGGGTGCGGGAGATTGCTCCGCTAGCCCGTACGTTATCGGACCATAACCCTATCAAACTAGAAGTTCTCTTCCCCTCAATGAGACGCTCCCCGTTTACATGGCGCCTGAGATCCGAAGCTTTGCTAGACCCAGTATATGAGTCGACTGTCAGAGACGCCATTACTCAGTATTTCGAGCTGAACAAGGGATCAGCCACACTGTGGGAGGCCTTTAAGGTCACAATACGAGGAGTCTGCATTAGCACGGCGGCAGGTATACTGAGAGACATACTCACACAGCTGGGGAACACTGAGGCTGCACTGCGAGAGCTGGAGCGTAGGTATGGGACAGACCCTAGAATGGACACGCTGGCGGATTTACAGAAATTGCTCAAGGATTTTGAGGAACTGGCAGACACTGAAGTAAAATATCTGTCGCGCAGGCACACAGCTAGACGTTACGGGGAAGGGGGTAGACCGGGGCGGGACTTAGCACTTCGGATCAAAACACGTATGGAGCAAACACGAGTAGATAGGATAGTGGATGACCTGGGAGATGAACATCTTGAACAAGGAGACATATCAGAACAATTTCGGAGGTTTTATGCAGACCTGCATAGGTCCCGCGGGAAGGTGCCAGAGACAGACATCGATGACTACTTTGATGGTGTGGCATGCGCTTGGTTGTCTGATGTTCATAGAGAGTATTTGTGCCTGCCGATAGACGAACATGATGTGAAAACCGCAATTGCGGCTTTGACCAACAGTAAAGCGCCTGGTCCAGATGGACTGACAGCTGAATTTTATAAAAAATATGCGGACCTTTTGGCAGCGCATCTCCTCGAAATGTATGCGGAGTCTCACGAATCTGGGTAGCTACCCCCATCTCTGCAAGAGGCACTGATGATCACGTTACTCAAAAAAGATAAACCAACAGACAGGTGCGATTCATATCGCCCGCTATCTCTGCTTAATTTAGACACCAAAATTCTGGCCAAGATCCTTGCCACTCGCCTACAACCACTGATACAGAAATTGGTACTGCCCAATCAGTCGGGTTTCATACCCGAGCGTTCCACGTCCTATAATCTGCGAACGGTCTTTTCCATGTTCTGGAGCCGGGGCTGCGGGCAGCGGCGGTGTTCTTGGAAGCAGCCAAGGCATTCGATGCCGTATGGGATTCCTGCCATTGTTTCTGCTGTGGATTGCGGTGCTATACTCCAAACCGAGCGCGCGGGTGCGGGTAGGGGGTCTCACATCGGACTCCTTTCTCATTGCGAGAGGCATGCATCAGGGGTGTCCCCTGTTGCCACTAATCTTTGCCTTGATATTAGAACCGCTGGTGTGTGTTATTAGGCAGCGGCATAGAGAGGCAGCACTCAATTTTAACTTCCGGCCGGTGGTTATATCACTTTATGCGGATGACATGGTTCTCTTTGTTCGTGAACCATCTAAATATCTGCCACAACTACTTAGAGAATATGTCCGGTTTGGCCACCTGTCCGGGCTCTCTATAAATTGGGATGTCTTTTGTGATACCATTGACTACTTCGACTACTTGCCCAGATTTGGAATTCCCATTGGTGTGGACCGCAGATCCGGTTAAATACCTAGGAGTCTAGATACACAGGGACCCGAAGATAGTGGTTAGGGAGAATTATGGCAGGGCATATGCGGCACTGGAAAATCAGGTAGATGCTTGGATAACATTGCCGCGGTCGCTAGCAGACCGCATTGCCTTAATAAAGATGGTGGTGCTGCCGCGGTTCCTTTATTTGTTTCTTAACTTTTCCATAGTGCTCACACAGCAGTTTTTCAAGACTTTAAGGAGTCAGCTGATTAGGCTAGCATGGGGAGGTAGACACGCTCGTGTACAGTGGACGATTCTGGCTAAAGGGTACGAGAGGGGTGGGTTTGAGGCTCCAGATTTGTATCTGTATTATTTGAGTGCGCAAGCTCAATATCTGTATTACTGGTACCGCATGTTGCGGTAGAGGAGGGAGACGCAGCCCCGATCTCGCTTCATAGTGTGATAGCTCTGCGCAGGCGTGGCACTCCGAAGGCAGAGATCAACTCGGTGGACTCTACTATTTCCGCCTGGTGGAACATTGGGCATCTGACACGGAAGCTGCCGCTCTATGCACCGGCTTTATATCTGGAACACGTTGCCGCGTTGTCTGTGGCACAGGAGAGGCGCCATTTATTTTATTTATTTATTTGCGAGTTTGTAACGCGCTAGGATCACCTCCCGAAGGAGTATCTCCGCGCCTTTGGCATCCTTAAAGCAAATAAACAACCTGTCACTGTGTCTCCATGATTTAAAATAAGAAGGTTTTAAGCTGTCTCCTAAAGGAGAGATGCTCCTTGCAGAGTCTCAGGGAGAGTGGGAGGGTGTTCCACAGCGTAGGGCCCGCAATGGAAAGAGCTCTGTCCCCTTGTCTCACCTTTTTTGCTCTAGGTATCTGCAGCAAGGCCTGTTCGCTAGATCTCAAGGACCGTAGAGGCACATAAGGAGAAAATTTGTTAATCAAATATAAAGGGCCTTTTCTCAGGAGACACTTGTGCATGATGCAGCACACCTTAAACTTCACCCTCTGTTTCACGGAGAGCCAATGCAACGCGGTCAAAAGGGGTTTAGAGGGTGTTCGAGGGGGCTGGTTAAGAACAAGGCGGGCAGCCGTATTTTGGACTACCTGCAATCTAAAAGTTACCCCCTCATTTGCTGAGAGAAGCAACCCGTTGCAGTAGTCCAACCGACTAAGTACCAGGGCCTGTACCAGGGTCTTCCTGGTTGAGTCTGGAAGCAGTGGAAATACCTTCCGCAACATCCCAATAATGTGGAAACAGGACCCTACCACTTGGGCAGTATGGATTTTAAAGGAGAGGTCCTGATCTAGACGAACACCGAGATCCTTGACCACCTGTTTAGGCTCGGGGGCTGGGCCAAGATCCTGCGGCCACCAGTCCGGGGACCAAAGGATTTTGGCTTCCCCGAAAAGCATCACCTCCGTTTTAGCAACATTGCATTGCAGGAGGTTAGATGCCATCCAGTGGGCCACTGCCTTCATCCCCTGGGAAAAGGAGTTCTTGATCTCATCCGTAAGGGAATTAAAGGGGAAGAGGAGTTGGGTATCATCCGCGTATGACACAGGGATGAACCCATGGGATCTCATGATGTTAGCAAGGGGGGCCACATAGATATTAAACAAAGTAGGGCTCAGACATGAGCCCTGTGGCACCCCCTTCGAGATTCCCAACTCCTCTGACCGATAGGCACCCAAGGTGACTGTTTGGGTGCGATCCGTCAAGAAACTCCTCAACCATGCCAGAGCTTTATTTTCCAGGCCGATGTTAACAAGCCTGGCGGTCATGATGTCATGTGACACAGTATCAAACGCCGCAGACAAATCCAACAGGACCAGGATAACAGAGTGATCCTTATCCTGGAACCTGTGTAGATCGTCTGCGACTGACAACAAGGTGGTCTCGGTGCTGTGTCCTGGCCTGAAACCCGACTGGGAGGGGTCCAACCCATTTGTCTCTTCGATGAATTTAGACAAATGTCTGTTGACGTGTTTCTCCACAATCTTTCCCATAAAGGGAAGAAGAGAAATCGGTCGTAGGTTGGCTAAGTCCGTCCAGGGAATGGCGGAGTTTTTCCTCAGAGGTCTCACTAAGGCCCGTTTCCAGTCTCTCGGCACTTCTCCAGTGCTCAGAGATAGATTTATTAATTTTTGAATTTCTGGGCCCAGGACTTCAGACAGCATGGGCATAATGCGAGCTGGAATGATATCAAGGGGGCTTCCACTCTTGATCTGAGTGATTAGTGCAGTGACCTCTTCTAGTGAAATAGGGGGAAAGCTTTTGAGACTAACTGGGGTTGAGTTCAAAAATACATTATTGTGAGGGAGATTTATGACAGCTGTCTCACTTAACTTAGAAGCCACTATCTTTTCATAGATGGCATCAATTTTCTTCGTAAAAAATAGTGCAATCTCATCACAGAGTGCCTGAGAGGCACTCTCTGTGGTTTCACAAGCTGACGGTTTAGTGAATGTTAGTAAGATTTTATACAACAACCCGGAGTCTTTCCCAGCCTCTGCTAGTTGAGTTCCTATATAGTTTTTCCGGGCTATCCTAATAGCCTTGTGATATGTCCTTAGGGAAATTTTATGCAGTTCCTTATCCTTCAACCTTCGAGACCGTCTCCATGCTTTTTCTAGCCATTGCTTCGTCTGTTGAATAAGGCGGGACTCAGACATATGGCAGACGTCTATGTGAATGGCTCTGTTCTGGCGGAGGAGGATCTGGCTTATATCAACAACCAATCGTTGTTGTTTCGGTTTGCAATACACCGTTTGAGGCATGCACTCAAGGTGCACTTTCCTACATACCCACAAGAACCACCCGCGCTGGCGTCATTGCAATATGCGCTCACCACCCCCAGCAATAAAAGTTTAGTTTCAAAACTGTATAAGATGATAAAGCTCGAAAGTGTGGAGGACCGAGATCGTAGTTGAGAGCGTTGGTCTGCTTGTCTGCCTGAACCGATTACTGAGACGGACTGGAAATATATATGTGGCCTAACAGGAACGCTGAGTATGAATGGGAATCTGAGGATAATTCTTTTTAAGTATATACATCAAGTGTATTATACCCCAATACGATTGCATGGGTATGGATTGCGTGCTTCTGCGGAGTGTAAACATTGTGGTCGTGAAAATGCGGATTTTATGCACTTAGCTTGGGACTGTCAAACAGTATGGCAATTCTGGGAAAAAGTGGTGAACTGTCTAAAAGAAATGGTGAGTGTGGAGCTGCGCTGTGATCCGCTCGCCTGTCTATTATGTTGTGTGCCACACATCAAAGGAGTGACCGGCAAGTTTGTGCGCCTCGCATTGCTGATGGCGGCTCGGAGAGTGGAAATGACGTGGGGGGGCAGGAGCAGACCAAAGGCAGATTTATGGATCAAAGACCTGGTCTATTGCAGGGACAATTTGGTGGCCTATGCTGAGGAGTTGCCCGAGATTTCGAGGCCTAGGGAAATATGGGAGCCGTTGAGGATGTATCTGCTTAATCAGGAAGAGTCTGCAGATGTTTAGTATTAAATGGAGAGGGGTGCACTAATCGTTATGTTCGGTTTAGCCTGCAGCTGTTACGGGATTACAGGACTAGATACAGTACATGGGAGTTGATGTGGAACGTTCATCTTTTGTTTTTCTTTTCTGTTTGGGGGGTCCTCCATGTTCATTCATTCATTAAACTTTATTCGGTTCTCTAGATAAAAAACATAAAAGTTACATTTTATCAATATAAAAACAGGATGAGAAAAATATACAAATCAGATAGTACAATTAGGCCATAATTCGTGCAAATTTAAGAGGACGGAGTACATCACAATATTGAGTTAAAAGGCAGTTCATAAAGTTACATTACATCCCAAACAGTTAAGGTTCCAAACATTTCCTGTACCTTAAGGAGCATTTTAAAAAGCCTACAATAAACGGAATATATTCGGGTTTTAACATTTGCAAAAAAAACAGGGCTGGGCGAACCTGCGAAAAATTAAATTTTTTTAAAAGGGATTTTAAAAACAGCCTACGGGGGGCTTCGTAGAAATTACAAAAAAAGACAAAGTGTAGCAAGTCCTGTGGAGACAAATTGTCGCAGCCACAGGGTGCTAACACCTGGCCTTCGTGGCTCCCCCTAGGTACTGCCAGTAAAAGATGGAAATAAACCAATCTGAACCTGACTAGCAGGAATCTTTCGTGCATTGACAAAGGCCACGAAAGATATGGCTCCATTTTGAGGGAAGTTCTGAGCATTAGGTGTTTACGGACTACATTTTTCGGCAGTTCCTGCTCCTCGCGCTTGATCTGCTTGCGCATTAAAGTTCGGTGACTCCCTTAATATTTTGTGTGTAAGTTCGAGGTCTTTATTTAGCCAGCTTATTAACCAAAAGAGCAAGGGGCGCAAACCCAAAGTATCACTAATATATTGAAGGCCGGTTTCTTCATGGACAGAGGTTTGCTGCCCCTTGAGGGACCCCCAGCAATTGTTTTAGGAAGCTATTTTCGGTCACCTGGATCCCTTCCACTCTAGTGTACCCCCACAGCTCGCTCCCATAAGTGGCTATGGATACACTCCTGACTTGATAGATTTTCAGCATTGCAGCCACAGGGCGATTACCCATTTTACCTGCAAAGCTGAGAATCGCTGCATTGCTCCTAGACACCTCCCCCCTCTTCTTCTTGATCAGGGCATCCCAGTTCAAGCGGTCGTCCAATAGGACACCAAGGTAGGAAAAGGTGGAGGATATTGGTACTCTCCCGCCATTTACCACAAAGGAGTACTTTGGACGGGACCCTACCTGCATTATGTATGATTTTGCGTTGTTTATGGCCAGGTCTCTCTCTCTGCCATAAACCCTCGGAATGTGTTGAGCAGGATTTGCAGGCTTTTGGGGGTACGTGCCAGGAGGACCGTGTTGTCTGCATATAGCAAGACGGGCAGTCCCCAGTCTCCCACATACGGAAAATCGGCCCCGGTTTCCTGCAGGGTCCGGTCCAGGTTATTTATATATAGGTTAAAAAGAAAGGGGGCTAAAATGCATCCCTGACGTTCCCCCCTTTCTGTATTAAAATTCCTTGTGACCCTTAGGTCTTGGGAGTACCTAATATTTGCCTTGGTGTCTCTGTGTAAGTCCCTCAGGAAGACCACCAAGTTTGCTTCAACCCCCATGGCCTCCATGGACTGCCACAGCCTTTCCCGGTTAACACAATCAAAGGCTGAGGATAGGTCCATGAAGGCTATGTAGATTGTTCCCTGACGGGCGATGGTGTATTTACCAAGAATGAGGTAGAGGTTGACACATTGTGCCACGGTTGAGCGTCCCGGTTGGAACCCAAACTGCACATCGGATATAATCTTGTTTTCTTCCGCCCAGGCGCTCAATCTGTTCAACACTACTCCACCCACAACTTTTACCACGGAATCAATAAGGGAGATTGGTCTATAGTTTGTGGTGCAGTTATGATCCCCCTTTTTAAAGACTGGAACTATTGTGGAAGTTCCCCAAGATTCCGGGCATCCAACCTTTGCTGCCGCGTTCAACACTGCCACCAGCACTGGCGCCCACAGTGATGGATTAGATTTAAAAAGATCAGGACACCATCGGGGCCTGGAGCCTTCTCACAAGTAAGGTTATTGATACCGTCCTCCACTTCTTGTGCTGTAAATACAATCTCGTTCCCGCGCTGTGAGCTTACCAACAGCAAGGGGTTAGGTGTTGTACTTTTAAAGATAGCGCTAAAGTGGAACGTTCATCTTTTGTTTTTCTTTTCTGTTTGGGGGGGGTCCTCCTTGTTTTATGGGGGAATATTATATAAAAGTCGGAAGTAATTTGTGTTCTGCTAAGATGGTAGGATTCTGTGTTAAATGACGTACAAGTTCTTCAGACACCTGATGATGTGGACACACCTATTGTACAAATGACAAAGGAGTATTTTGATTTTGTAATTGCCTTCTATTTTCATTTAATAAAGCCTTTAAAAAAAACTGTTCGTCAAGACACTCCTGTCTACAATGATGTAGCATCTGACTATACTAATATGACAAGGGATCAAGTAGCTCCAGTGATTTCAAGTAATCCTGATGCAATACTAACAATTGACAGAACTGCCTTTGGCTATTTCATCAACTTTGATACGTTTTCTGAGGATCCCAGTGAACCTGAAACAACGTCGGCAAATAGAAATTTCAAGGAACAAGTAACAGAACTCTTTCATCAACTTGCAAATACATATCTGGTATCACCATGGGTTGAACTTTGGATTGTGTTAGGCGTGCTTTTTCTCCTACTTTGGCTCATTCTTGTATTAAGTTTGGGAATGCTGATAAATGGGAAATATAGTAAAATGGACACAGCAAGGAAGAACATCAATTTGCAGCTGATCATGCACAAATCATGCCATCGTGAACAGAGAGACTTGTCATCAGTAAATATCACAGCCATTCCTCTACCTGGTGGTATAGCATGGGACAGAACTGATTATGACATTTATGGTCCTGTAGAGCTGTTGAAGATTCCACATCAATTTAAAGTTTCCTTGAGTGACTTTGTTTCACCCAGCACATTTTCTGATGATTGGGACTTTGATACTGTTAATAACATGATGGCAGACTTAGAAATGTCAGCAAAATTTACAAAACATGAATACTTAGAAGGTTCATCAGATTATGAACAAATGTATTGTTTTTAAATATTTTGGTCATCATTATTTGCACAAATCTGCAAACCCTAGAAATGCTTTTACGTATAATCAATGGGAACATTGTCCAACGCCACGAAAGGGTAGCTCAAAAACATTTTATGAAAAATGTCCATACTTCTCAGGTTTTAATGTCACAAATCCAGAAACATTTTACTTTAAAAATGTTTATAAGACAGGAATGAAAAGTATATTGACTAATACTAAGCAAATGTATTCTGCGGCCTTTTATGCTCAATTGTCCACATTAGGTTTTGACTTTTGGAAAGACAACATTGAGACAAAAACTGTCTGGGGCACAAAAGACTGGCAGGTGCAAGATTTAGAAGCCTTATTCAGAGCCTGCATCATCCCAGAGCAAATAATGTCTTTAAATGACACTGTTCAACAGACATCTTGTCTTGGCCTGGCTAAGATAAAAGACTTAAACAAACCGTCCATACCCAAGTCCACACCTGATAGTAATGGCACTACAGATGAGGAGGTGGACGTGAAATATATTTTACAACAGAACAGAACTAATCCTGATTGGAAAAAATGGTTAATCTGGCCCACAGACACGAATAACTGTCAAGATAGATTACTGAACAAAACAGAAGGGTTCACATTCACTAGGCCAGGTCCAGGATATGTCCAGAGATAACATCCAGGGATAATAACAACATACAGTATAGGAAAACTGTGCCTTGAGTGGCTACAAAAATCCGCACTCCCAGATATAAAACAACACTTTACTTAAAGATGGCATTGATTTAAGAGACTTCTTACAAGGACCTCGTAAACCACGTCATAAATGTTTCATATACGCCGGTGTATATATGCTGCTTATAATGAAGCATGGAAAATCACGCAAATGGAAACTGCAGAACGAATACGAGAAATTGATCGTATTAATTTAGAGAAAGCTCTCTCTGTAGTTGACAATGGGTTAACGACTCTGTCATCCAGAATTTATTCTTTGGACAGTATTGTATCCTTTGCTATAGACATAATGGAACAGGACTTGCTCATGTTACAACATGGACAGTCTCAATTACGTTCTATAATGCTGCTAGGCTGGACGTTACAAACTTCGCTCCGGCTATGTGCTGTGGTGTCTAATCAACACCACGTCATTGTTTACTGGATTTAACCTTACAGATAAACAAATCTCTTTGGCACAGAGGGGAGCAGACTATATGGTGCTGAGCATAGAAAAACTAGAAAGATTACCATTAACCGTTTCCGAGAAACCAGCCATAGAATGGATAATACATGGCACCATTAGCTTGCCTGTGACGATTTTCCAGTTTCAGTATTGCTTGAAACACATACCAGCAGGCCTGTATGAAAGGTTGGGTAAAGAATACATAAAGTTGACTTAGGATTTACCATACACACACAAATGTTGGAGTGGATAAAAGGAGGTATTTTTAGTGGTAAAAATTGCAAGAGCACACTGAGCGGTACACTTTTCTGTCAGGGGATTAATTTGCATGGAGCCTGCGATGGTTCTTCGACCAACTTATCCTGCCACCTGCAAGGTTCTCCGGCAGCAGTGATCGATCCAATTTTTAGGCAGCTTTCCAATGGGAGCTACATAATGTTGAATGATCACAGCTGTTGTGGAATGATGCCAGGAATAGCCTATCTTGTTAGTGTGTCAGCCAGGGTCACTTGTTGTATGCAAGTATTTCTACAACTAAGACAGACGGGGAGTCGCCGCTATGGCCTTTACTGAACATCTCTTCTATACGAATTGATACTTTAAGCAGAATGAAAGCTATTCTTTTACAAAAAACGGTGCCACTGACCTCATCCAAAGAGACGTATGATCTGCAAGTTGCAAGGTCCTCTGCAGAGATACATGCCCTATTATAAATGAACTGCCCCATACATTTAGCAGAAATGTTAGATCGTATCTTAAACATGTCTGATACCAGTGGTATTGTACATGTATTTAAGACTATTTTTTCGGGACTGTTAGCACCCTTTGAAGCAGTCCTAGGCATTTTTCCAAACTTCGTGCACTCTGTGTTCGGCGGTCTGCCTCTCATTTTGGGACTCGTAGCAGAAATACTATTCTTCTTCCTTCTGCTCCGATATGGCAAGTCCAGTCACCAGCGATACCCAGATTACCATGGAGAACACTCTTCTGGCAATGCAGTGTCGTGAGCGCATGATACAGATTCTTGGCTTGGCTTGTTAGAGAGATCTGAATACCACGTGGTTCCTATCATTCAGACCAATCTGGCAAGATTGCATCTTACCTGTTCTACGATGCCTGCTTTGTGGAGAGGAATGCGTGTGGATATTTGTCTGACACTTCCATCAGCACTGCCAACGGATGTTGACGCTTTGCTTGGTTTGGTAACGGCTCATGCATTGTGTTGTCCCCAGCGGCTACCAATCATGATGACGGCATTCATTGAGGGCTCACCAGCACATCCAGCTGACGGTGAGATACGTGGACCAACAGGCACACAGGTACCATCTACTGCGAACATTGCTAATGCGACTGACGCTGACTGCGATACTGCGATGCTTCTCATCTGTGTACGATTGATCTACTTAATGAAGTGGTTCAACTTTCACCTACTGCGGTAGACGATTTATTTGCCAGCTTAGAAGATTTAATGTTTTCTCCTGTCTCCGAGAATAATTTTTGAAATTAGCACACAGCGTTCTATCAACTTTGAATTCGACCTTCGTTTTTCAAAAAAAAAAAAAAACAAACAAAAACTTCTAACTTTGGAGCTCTATTTTTCAACGATTTGATTTGACTTTTTTCAAAAATTGAACTTTGGCACAAAGTAATCTGCTTAAAGTAGAACTATTCTTAGAGAACAAGAATTCTTTGAATACTTCCTAGAAACAATATTGACCTTATCCACAAACAAAACCAGTTTATATATTCTGCTATGGGATGGTCTCGACCTTTTTCTTCTGTATTTAAGAGCCATTTCATAAATGAAATTTTCATGATTCATTCAGTTAGCATTACCAATATCATACTATATGCTTAAAATGAAATTATTGCTTTCAAATGCGTACAGTACAAATGCTCATTTTCGTGTGCAGCCTTTTCAAATGCAGTTTATGTATTTTTGGGTGGGATTGTAAACACATGCTTTAGACATGTTTTAAATGCTTAGAATTTAGTAATGTCGAAAATAATAAAGTGGAGTGGGTGTTGTATAGCATTTTAGGGCCCTAGTGTAATTTTCCCGATTTATACCCTTATATAGGTATAAATTACCTTGTCCTTATATAGGCATAGAAATCATAACCATATTTAGACATAGCCCATGTAGTCCAAATACAGGCATGGATACTTCCACTAGTTCCGAAAAGCCACAACGATTTCTTGGAAAACTCTGCTTCAGCAGTCAGGGACTTCCCCTTGCTTGAATATTGATTTGTCCAAGAACTCATGGAGTTTTTCAAAGAACTGCGATTCTTTGATGACGTTATTATGTCCAACTTTACGTCAAACTCAGCACCTTCAAGTTATAAATATGCCCGCACTTGCCCTAGCAAACACACGTTAAATTGGAGCAGTTCGACTATCTACTTGCCCGACGCAGCTCGCTACAGCAAGTGCCAAAGGATCCCGACCCTCCAGCTGAAGCACTCAGAGAGACGCTGTCTTTTCTCTTGCTGAGAAATCCAGCTCCAGTGTTTCCAAGCTCCCCTTGCGGGGTGTTGGGAAATCGAGTCCCGAGACAGAGAGATGCCAGACCTCCTTCATTCTAAACCAAGGTACGGAGCTGATTAGACCCTAAGAGAAATCTTTGATAGATTCTTGGCAAAGAATACTAAACTTATGCTTCACCTCACTTACTTCTTCCCTCGTACTAGACTTAGGTTAGGTACATCGGGGTAGGCGTGTTTTAGAAGCACCAGTTGAGTACTTTTGGTCTTTATTTATTTATGTATGTATTTTATGTCTTAGAAACCATACCATGCTTTTACAGTATTATTTTATAATACTCTCCTTACTGTACGCATTATAGTTTACAGCCAGTATTACGATTGTAGCAGTTCATTTCTTCTGCATGAGAAAGAAGACTGTTCAATAAATACTTTTATTGAAAACGCCCGTCTCTCTATTTCTCTGCAACTCTGATGAAACGAAGCATGCACGATTGACTGAGTGAAATATCTATCTATTGTGTCCACGACTCTGAAGATATGTTTTATCTTGGGGAGATAAAGTTGTCATGTTTATGCGGTTGTCAGAAACTAATCCCTTCTTGTTTATTCGAGAAAGTTTCTAGTGACTTCTGAGCTAGCTGGCACTCACAATTAAGTCTAATATATTCGATAGAGACCTAGTTGACATAAATCCTATGTCACATCTATAGGATATATTATTCCAATGCGCAGAGCCTATTGGGAATGTAGGAACTACACTACAAGACCTGAAGTATAAGTTTAGATCTAAAGTCTAACTTTACTACTACTAAAGAAAGACTTTTAGTCCAAGTTTAGACCAAAAGTCTAACTTTAGTAGTAGTAAAGTTAGACCAAAAGTCTAAGTTTATACCAAAAGTCTAAGGTTAGACCAAAAGTCTAACTTAAGGAGTAGTAAAGTTAGTCTTTTGGTCTAAGTTAGACTTTTGGTCTAAGTTTACTTTTCTGAATCAGGTCCAGTGCCGGTGTAGAAGCCACCAGCAGAACCTTGGTGCAGGCCTGGTGCCGTTTGAGCCTGTGGGATGCCCTGAAGAGGTTGTCTAAGGCCAACTAGCACCAGGAAAGAGCTTGTTTGTGGTAGTCCCGTCGGGTGTTCCATGTGGCGTGTGCATCATAGTGAACCTGTCATGATCTGACTCAGGGCCCCTACTCAACTACATCTCCCAGAATGCAATCCTAGTGGGAGGAGTTTAGAGTATATACCACAGTAGACCACTGGGGCGCGCTGTATGTGATTTTGCATTCTGAACCTGGTTTGTGTTAGTACCAGTTCCGTAGTGAGGAGCTGCTAGTTTTCGGAATTCAAGAGTGTTGGGAACAAGAGTTCGTGTTTATATATGCAGTGAACCTGAGTGGCTTTCAAGGAAGGAAGAACCTTTGTGCCGTTTCTTTCCTCTGGCGGCTGCTGCGAGCATGGAGTAAAAGTGTTCTCGGCTGAGACACCTTGTTACGGAGGAGAGGAAGCGAAAGAAAACTCTTCTGCATTTTCGCTCTTAAAATCCTTTATCGCGGGTGAGCTCCGTGAATCAGAAACGCTAAGCATTGATTGACTGCCTCTGCGCTCTTGACCCTTGTTGCCTGTGGGAGCCGCGGAGAGGAATTGAGTGCGTGTTACCGGCTGGGACACGATTTTGAATTTTGAATTAGTTTGTTTCAAGCTGCTTATCAAGGTTTCTGTTCACCGTCTTTATCGCTTGCGGCTGCAGCGAGTAAAGGGCGGTCTTTTGGGATCGTGTACTGGAATACTCTGAATATTTTACAAGCAGTACCTATTTCTTAGTGCTGTTTTGTTGGCAACTTCTGGATAAACAGCACAATCTAATTGGAGAAGTTCTGGAGGGCCTTCTACCCTGGACTCATCAAAAGCCAGTAGGTTGTTGCTAAAAGAGAGTCAAGTCCTCAAGCTGGTAAGCCTCGGATGAGGTTGGACTTGTTCCTGTTCATATTCTGTTTTATGTATTCCATTTAGTTGGGCCCAGCTAGGGATACTTTCTTGATAAACTTTGTATTACGTTTATTTTTGGATGAACTAGTGTCGTGTTACAGACTATACCGAATCCTTCTACTTCAGAGCCATGGAATGACATTTGCTAACTGCCAGCTTCTGGGTTACTCTAGAGAGTCATCTTATAATTTCAAGGGAAAGGCAATAAGGGTGCGTAACCTATGTTTGTAGTGGTGTTGATACTTCTCCGAATGAATGTGAACAAACAGTAATGTTTGTTTTGTTTTTAGGAATCACCTATATCTGTAGAGAAGGAACAAAGAAAAGAGGAAGGGCTCACCTCCTGATTCTTGTGGTAGGTAGAGGTTCATTAGCGAGAATGAAATGAGAGTAGTTAGGATACATGTGTTAATATTTTTCCTTTTGTCATTTCAGCTATCCCTTCCGTTCCTGTTTCTTTCCCTTACCTTTCCCTCGCTTGATTACCTCTATGCTCTATGAATTATATTAGTCAGAGTTTGGGGAAATCAGGAGGTGGACCCCTTTCAGCACCACCCTGATCCCAAGGAGGAAACAACCGTGGCAGAACCGGGGGCTCTACAAAAAGTGCCCACTTGACCTGGCTCAACACCATGACCTGTGCCGGAGAAGTGCCGAAAATTAAGGAAGCATTGGAGGAAGGATCAGCACCTAAGCTGGCGTTTGCTTCAGTGTTTAGGTCAAAGCTGGCTCTGGCGCCAGGGTAACCTCAGCCAACTCCAGCTCTGAGGAAGGCTGCCTTGGAATGGGATCGGTATCTGATGTAGAATCCTCTCTCCTGCGCCAATTCTTGTGCTTTCTCCTTTTCTTTGATGAGTAAGAAAAAGGGGACTTTAAGAAAGGCCTGAGTGTGACGGATGCCATGTCGGCACCATAGAGAGCTTCTCCTACTGCTCCTTAATGGCTTTAGGGTGCATGAGACCACCTTGGGTGCATGACTTCAAGCCTTACTTAGGCCGTCCAAGAGTGCAGAAAAAAGGGAACAGTCCAGGGGCCGTATTACTTATTGTCATTGTTTGCGCCCTGCGCTTCTTTTAAAAGGTGCGCCTGGTGCAAACAATGACAATGCGCTCCATTATTATGAATGCGCTGCCCCCAGGCCATTATATGGCTCTGGTGAAATTGGGATTAGGGTTTCCAGTTGGAAGAAGGGCAATAGTCCCTTCGGCTGGTCCTATGTCCTTTGGGGCTTCAGTGAGAGCTGCACTCTGGGTTTAAGTATGGCATCCAGAGAGTCTCCCTGACCTTTATCTTTGCTCTAAAGGCACCTAGGAAGAACTCCTCATTTCACCTCACCTTGGGAGATACAGATTTGATGCTTCCCCATGTTTACATCAGTTTGTAAATCTGGAGCAGTGTCAAATTCCATGGGTGTTGAATGGGAAAACCCACCTCAAAGCCTATGGGACACCTCCTGGTTGCAGAGTAAGGTGACACAGTGCTGTGCGCTGCGCCACTTTACTCCTGATTAAGAGGCCACTCAAAGCCATGCTTCATAAATCTTTGACAGCCATGCATCACACATGTATCACTTTACGTGAAGAAAAAGTGACGCAGGACTGTCATAAATAAGCCCCTGAGTTTAGAAGAAGTCTTATCAAAAGGGAGCTGGGACAGGTTCAAGTAGTCCCGATCCAGCTGCTCTTGGATCTTTTTTCTTTTTTTTTTTAATCTGGTCTGTCTACCATGGACTCCACAGCCTATGGCGGATATGAAGGGGGCATCCAAGCCAGTGGAAATGCTGCACTGTGGACTAAATCGTCTTATGGCTATGGTCCACATTACCAGGACAGGCTCCTCAGAGTCCCAAGGAGACAGATTCCCACTTCTACTTCTCCAGGAAGGACAAAGGCAGTGAAGGTGGCAAAGTCATGACTGCTTTGTGCTATGTTCCTCCAACATCAGGGAATCCTACCAAAAGGACGGGGCAGGTTATGTGTCCATGGAGGCCAGCTCAGCAGGAGCTTAAATCTCACTGTGATTCTGCTTCTTTCTATACCTTATGTGTTTTGTAGAACTAATTGTATGGCTGAACAATGAGAAAGACCAGCCTTCTGTGCTTTTTCTTATCTCTTGCTGACTGAGTGGTACTCTGCAGCTCAACTGCTACTGCATAACGAAAAAGTTAATTACCTTGAGTTATGCTCTTTCTGGCAGATAGTTACTCTATCTAACCTCAGATTCCTCACCTTGAGGCTATTTCCCTATATGCCAGACTGGATGTGGAAACTGAAAAGAAGTAGTCCTGGGCACAGATACCACGTGGCAGGGTTCCAAACTAGCTCTCGACCCAGACTTCACCATCATGGTACAGGAGGCTCGCCGTAAGTATAATGGGGTCACGGCCACCCTCAGGAACTTGGTCTTGAAGTATGGTATGCTTTACCCTGCCAGATTGCGAGTTAATGTTAATGGCCGGACCTGCATTTTTGATACCCCAACCGAGGCACAGGAATTCTGCCAAGCATATAAACAGAACAACAACCAAACAATCGCTGACGAGGCCAGGAGTTCCCCTCCATGTACTGGCTCCAATGCAAGTCTGGAACTTTTTTCAAGCGCTGGAACTGGCTGAATCTAATGCACTGTTCACTTTCCATCTGTTAATATGGCTGTACTGGGATAATATCACTCATCAGTATGAATTATTTCTAGTAGCCGGTCGACTGACGTGGCATTACTACCCCCCCTCATGGTGTACACCTTGGGTTGGTTTCTATTTATACTGGTATACCGCTACTGAGATTTCTCACTCCAATTCAAAGTTACTAGGTATATCATGTTTCGTTGTCTGTTGTGGTTGAAGCCTTGCTTTCTCTATGGCGGGGTTGGATGGGGGTGGGTGGGGGATAGACAATTTTTAACGTACAAACTATTTGCATACTGATTTTTATGCTCACTGCCCGATTCAACATCTATCAACAATTGACTGTTTTTGTCCTATATGCCATGACCATTAGATGGCCCAGCTAGGGAATGTTGATGGTCCCTCTGGCTTGACCTTACTTACCTGGAATGTTAGGGAGCTTAATGACAATCGTAAGAGAAGGCATGTTGTTCATTATTTGCTCCGTCACAACGTCGACATTGCTTTTTTACAGGAAACGCATTTGCCCAAATCTGACTCCGTACGTTTTGCTTCAAACTGGGGCGCACACAGATATTTTTCCAACTTCAGTAATTACGCAAGAGGCACTGCCATTCTCCTTCACAAAAGGGTGCCCTTCAGTCTTCACTCAGCCATTGGGGATAGCGAGGGCAGATCCACCATTGTCACAGGGTCACTAATGGGTCACAACGCTGCCGTGGTGTATATTTATGCCCCAAACACGGATTCCCTGGAATTCTTTCATTCCCTACATGCCCACCGTACGAAATTAGATCCTGTTCTACTACTGATGGGGGGTGGGGTGGATTTCAATTTGCTTCTTAACCCTGCCCTGGACGGCACCTCTGCATCTCCTGGCACTAATCCACAAGCTCGCTTCACTATACTAGATTTTTTTAACAATTATCGCTTCTCGACATATGCGCAAGCGCAACTCCACCACCAACGAATACACACATTATGCTGTCCAATACAACACTTGGACTAGGATTGATTATTGGCTTGTTTCCCCTGGCATCTCCAGCTGGTACCATTCGATCACGACCCTCTTGAAAACATACTCTGACCACTCACCTGTTAAGCTTGTCCTTCGAGTTCCACGCCCAGATGGGTACGAAAGACAGTGGCAGTTTCCTAGCCAGGCCGTTAATGATTACCTCTTCCACACGGAGGTACGCGAAGCCATTGAAGAATATTTTGCCATTAATACTAGCTTGGTTGATATTTGGGACATCCTGCAGGAGGGTTTTAAAGCATACATTAGGGGTGTCTGCATCGCCAAACATCCCGGGGTACTAAAAGCTCTAAGAACAACACACTTTTGCTTGGAACACGACCTGACAGAACTTGACAGCGCTACAATAAATACTTCTAATCCTGAGGCGGTCAAACGTCGGCTCACACTCTTCACTGAATACAGAAAGACCGAAGATTGTGAAATTCTTTTTCTAGGTAAATATCAAAGTGCTCGTCGTTATGGTGAGGGCCGGGTATTAGCCCAGATGCTTCGACCCCCTTACAGCAAAGCCTATATTACTGAGTTGATATCCACCACAGACCAAGTGCTCACGGACAACTCAGAGATTTGTAACAAATTCCTCGAATATTTCACCTCTCTGTACACCTCTAGGGTGGGGAGCGACCCCTCTGCGCAGGAATCATACCGGTCAGAGATTGCTTTGTTATATCTACTTAAGAATCTACAGGAATTCTTTGCGGAGCCAATCTTGGAGGAGGAGGTCACTAGTGCCATTGAGGCCCCTCGAGGCTCTTCTACCCCTTGACTGAATGGCTCACAGGGATTTTTTTATAAGTTCTATAAGGACCTGCTGGCCCGTCAACTGATTGAGGTATATGCGGAGGCCCTCGAAAGTCAAATCTTACCCCCCACCCTTTGTGAGGCTGTCATCATACCAAACCTGGAAAAGACCCGACATTACGTGGGTCATATAGACCTATATCCCTACTTAATGTAGACTACAAAATTCTGAATCTAAGGATGCTTTTCTCGACTCTCCGCAGGATTAACCCTGAGGTCCCAGCTGCTGCAGTCTTGGTAGACACAGAGAAAGCGTTTGGTTCCCTAGAATGGCCCTTTTTCGTCTCCATCATGCGTCGCATGGGAATGCCTGCGGGATTTATTGCCACCACTGAATTATTATACAGCCGTCCCACAGCGAGATTTCGCCTGAACGGTACGCTTTCCTGACCCTTCTCTCTATATCGCGGCACTCGACAAGGTTGCCCCCTTTCGCCCTTATTGTTTATCCTCGCCATGGACCCCTTAATCCAACATTTTCAGGAGAAGCACATGTAGAGGGGCCTCCAATTCAACACTGGCCCCCTCCTGGTCTTGCTTTATGCAGACGATACAATTCTTTATGTCAGGGAGCCTCAGGTCAACTTGAAGCCACTTATTAGAGAGAGACTCAGATTTGGACAGCATTCTGGCCTGGGCATTACTGCCCAGGTTCTGAGGGATACTGGGTTACCCCATTGTAACTAAATTAATTGGAGCTAGTCAGTCATATTCCCCTGAACCTCGGGGACGAAACAGTGGGAGTGTGAATTCCCCCATGAATGGTGCTCTAACTCCGTTAAATATCTGGGCATTCATATACATCTGGACACATCCCAGATACTCTGCCTCAATTACGGTCAATCGGTCAGCACCCTTGAGGTCCAGGTGGAGAGATGGCTGCGGTTGCCGTTATCCATCGCTGGCAAAATTGCAGTAATCAAGATGGCGGTCCTCCCCAAATTTGTATATATATTTTATTTTTTTATTTGAATATTTATGGAAGAAGTTAATGTGAACAGTACAGGAAAGATGCCATCTATACGATTAGTAGCAAAGAAACTATTCTGGAGGGGAATGGGGATATTATTAAAAAGATATACAAAGACAAGTTCATTAATCTACCCTAGACTTTCCTCTGTATCTGGGGATCCCATGTCCCACACTTAGTAAAATCTATATAACATCTGGCATAGATTGGCCAAAAAAGAATGGGACATGGGATCCCCAGATACAGAGGAAAGTCTAGGGTAGATTAATGAACTTGTCTTTGTATATCTTTTTAATAATATCCCCATTCCCCTCCAGAATAGTTTCTTTTTGACATTACATCAGCATCTTCTTAGATTGGTTTGGGAGGGTAAACAGGCTTGCGTGCGTTGGCAAGTGCTGATGCTTCCGTATGAGGTGGAGGGTTTGGGGTACCTGACCTTCAGTTGTACTACCTAGTGGCCCAATGCAGCTAAGCTTTTGCATGGTTCCACCCTGATGCTAGGATTCCGTTTCTCCGCCCTGAGGCAGACTTCGTCCTGCCTGAGACGTTATCTACAGTACTGCCCAAGGGCATACCCAGAGACCCTAATGACATACAGACAGCCTCTACCACCAGTTGAGCCTGGGACAAATTGAGGCGGCTCACCGGCCCATCTACACTATATTCATCGGCTTTACCTCTCTCCAATGTTCGCTGGCCGCCAATCACAGGTGAAAGAGTGGTGCAGCGCACCTTGGCCAATTTTGACATTACGAAGACTGGAGACTTGTACCATGGAGGGCATGTCTTCTCTGTGGTGGACGAAGAGCACTCTCGCAGCGCGACCTTCATAGATCGCTTCGTTTTGGGACGTATTAGTTCCGCTCTATGCGCCTCCCTGCCTGGTTTTCCCGTTTGAGCCAGACTCTTTCTCTCCATTCTCCATGACCATTGAGAGTAAGGAAGGAGTACACCTCATATCTAAGCTGTACAAGGCATGTTCCGACATCATACCAGTCAATGACGACAAGATTCGCAAGGAGTAGGAAGACTACTTAAGCCACCCAATTTCAGATGAACAATGGACCAAATGTTGCACAGTAACAAAAGAAGTCTCTTTAAACATTCAAAATAAACTAATCCACTTTAAATTCCTGTGTAGAATGTACATCGCCTCCACCAGATCTCTTATGCTTGATCTGTCCTGGCCTCATAACTGTCGTAAATGCAATGCTCCACACGCTGATTTTGCCCATTTCACGTGGACTTTTCCAAAACAGCAGACATACTGGGATAACTACACTGACCCTCATTCCTACACCCGAAGTGGCACTACTGGGCTATGTGGCAAACTTCCCTAAGGGAGTTCGCAGATTTGTCTCCTGTGGTTTGCTACTGGCCAAAGGGAAATCGCCATCCATTGGGGCCGAGGGACAGTTCACACAGTTGGCTGAATAGTCTAGCATCCTGTAACACTAACAGTGAAGTCTATTCCAGCACACTACCTCGCTCCTCCCGTTCCCAAAGACATTTGGGGGCCCTATAGGACTTGTGTATTCTGACCACCGAGCTGCTCGCACTCAGCTAGAACAAGGCACAGTCCCGGCTGGGGTGGCGTAACTTGTGTATAGATCACAATTGCAAATTAACTAATATCCCGCTGTAGGAGGCAGAGGATGTGTTTTGTTTCGTGACTGTGCTGATGTGGGTGGGCATTTCCAATTGGGGAGTCGGGCGGGCCCCCGGGACTGTTTTTTCAATATTCAATGGGTTCCATCTTTCCTCACTGTTTCTTGATATATCGATTTCTGTATGGTCAATATTTTTTCATTGTTTAAGGATCATGACAATGACAGTGGGCACTAACTGGCAGATGCATCAATGTAGCCTTTTGCTATTCCTAAAGAGCGATTTTTAAGGAATCACTATTTAGGAATAGCAAAAGCCTATGCATGTAGGAATCGCTATTAAAATAGCAATTCCTAAACATTCCTTAATTGCTACTCGCAAATTGCTAGTCGCAATTAGGGAATGCTGTCCCATTCATTCCTATGGGCCTACAGGCCTACAGGCCCATAGGAATGAATTGGAGATTGCATGAGCAATTTGTGAGTACCAGTAGGTACTCGCAAATTGCTCATGCAATTTCAAGGGTGCAAGGGTGTCAAATTGACACCCTGTTGCACCCCTGAAATTGATCTATGCACATATGTTGCACACACACACATGCCCTAAGGGCATGTGTGTGCGCAACATGAAACTTTGAAAAATGCACAAAAGTGCTTTTTTCAAAGTTTTAGCAAATTACCATGAAGTTCAACTTCATGGTAATTTGCTACTCCTATTAGCGAATTCGCAATTCTTTTACTATCATGCATTGCATTTAAGGAATCTCAATTTGGGATTCCTTAAATGCAATCGCACTTTAAGGAATCTCAATTTAGAGATTCCTTAAATTGCGATTCTGAGAATCTGCCCCTTTGCTCCCGGTATTTACTTTGATGCATATGCCTGTAAAATGATTAAGTAAGTTAAAAAAAAGTACTCCTGGGCGCCAGTAGATGGCGTCATGCAGCTCTGCATCATTCTGCTCTGGAAGTGACGAGTGAGGCTGCATATTAGCACCACTCTGGCGACCTGATGTCATTTGCTATCAAAAGCTCGTCCATGCCCTCAGACATAGAGCCCATCACAGTTTGGCTTGACTGTTGTTCAGAGCTCTAGCTTGGAACCTTTTTAGCTGACAAAGAGACTATTACACAGAATGAGGGAGTGGCTAGGAATCTGCAGGTGGATTGTGTCCACCAGAAAGAGCGTTACCGAAGGTAAGTAAGTTCTTCTTCTGATTGATACTTTTAACAGCATATTCCTCCCCTTGTGAACGGATACTAAAACCATACCTCCCCTGGAGGTGGGTCTGTGGTATGGTGCAGACCAAAAAGTCCTTCAGGACCGAACAGGCAAAATGCCTATTCCAACAGGCTTGCCTGTCAAGACAATAGTGCTTCTGCAACATGTGCACTGATTACCAGGTAGCAGCCTGACCTATTCAGGAGAGGTACTCCATGTGCCAGCGCAGTAGTAGCAGCCTTAATTAGATGGAATGAGTTTGTAATTCTCCAGGGGGGCACTTTTTAGCTAATGTGTAGCAGATTGTAATGCAGAGTACTATCAATCTGAAACTAGTTATTTTCAGCATTGATATGCCCTTCTTTGTCCCTGAGAAGCCCACAAAAAGTTGATCGTCCACACAGTGGTCTCTGGTATAATCAGTGTAAAAACTGAGGACTTTCTTGGGTTCCAAGTGATGCAGTTTCTCCTCCTATTTTGAGGGGCGAGGCAGAGCAAAGAATGCCAAAAGGGGGAGGCGCTAGGGGGCGCACAGCGGGATGGCTGCCTGACACAGCAGCTCCGCCGGGAAGATCATGCAACCGCGTTTAAAGGTTGTTAAATCTGCGAATTACTCGACTTGAGCCATATGGTAGGATCTGTCACCTTCAGGGGCACAATCGACGTGACTCAGGCGGTTGCTGCAAGCACTCTCCTCGACGCTACCAGCTCCGGCGGGGAACGGGAGCCCAAAGCTAACATGGCGCCCGGTCGCGGTCTCTGACATCTCTGCTGTAACTGACGAAGGAGCGCGCACAAGACCGGCGGCCCCGACGATACCCCACGCAGGATGAATGAGCGGTAAGGGACGCCTGCGACACAGCGAGCGCAGATCGGCACTCTGGATTGTGCCGTTTTTCGTGACTCCATGGGAAGATCATAGCGCGGTCCTACACGCAAGATGGCGGCGCTGTGTGAGACATAACGGAGAATAGTAACGGCTGACGGCGGGAACAGAGATCCCAAGGGTGGATATGTGTCGCGGGTCCCTTCCCCGCTGTTAGCTGAATAATAGCGCGTTTCCTGCCTCAGAGCACTCCCTACTACTGTGTTTGTCGCCTAATTACCAGCGGCACCCAGGCTCATACGTGCAAGATGGCGGAGCCCTCCAAACAAGCAGCAAGTCGGGGATAGATGCGCCTGTTCCGGGTAATATGCACATCTTAATGTACTCTTTTGAAAATCGTGCACTATCCCCACATTAGCAAGCTACCAACGCCGCTGATATCGCTCTGCCACTCACCCCCTCATGACAGTAGAGTGAGTTAAAATACCGCGAAAACTGGACAGTGACTCTGGGCGCCGACATTTGGGACCTGCCGCTCTCGCTGCCCGCCATGCTGCCATGTATACTTTTGTAAGCTTTCAAGAACCGGTTTTCAGTCCCTGGTGAGCCAGTACTTCTGAGTGGGCTACAATACTACCACCACACATCGACGTCCAACTGTTCACGGGGGCGGAGAAGACCCGAACCAGCGCATTAACCGGTCACCCCTGTGGTCTGCTTTGAATTCTGATCCACGGATGAAGTGACACACCTCGCAATTCGCCACATTCTACGACCTGCACCTGCGTACCTGATTAGGTGATCCCAGTGCATCTCCATCCCGCCCGACTGGATCATTGCTTCTACGCGGTCCCAAATAAAACCGGGAAGGGGACTGCCAACCACCCTTCCCACTAGACGAACTCGAACACCTGTCGCAGGTGATTTCCAAAATACACCGTCGCGACGACCCTCGTGTGTTGCACGTCCGAGCTCAACAATCATGGGCAAACCTGAAAGGCAACAATCCAAACTCAGCTTTGAAACGCGAAAAACCCAGAAGGGTCCAGTGGAGGCAATGGACGAGGAGGCGACGAATGGCAATTCGGAAGGAACCAACATGGCAGACATTCTTGCGGCTATTAATAACAACCTCCAAGATATTAATGGTAAGCTTGATAGCCTAACTGGTCGCATGGATAGAATGCATGCACGGATGGAGCAACATGGGGAGCGGCTAGATGAGGCGGAAAAACGCATATCCACGGTGGAAGACGAAGCTCACGCCACCACCACTAAATGTGCGGGTATGGAGAAAGTCCTGGCGGTGATCAAGGGGAAGGCGGAGGAATTGGAAGCGAGATCGCGTCGAAACAACATACGCATCGCAGGCCTTCCCGAGACGACCAACACGGGACGCATGGAGACTTATATCGAACAGCTGTGCAAAGATATCTTTGGTGAAAGTTCCATGTCCTCTGTGTTCATCGTTGAAAGGGCCCACAGGGCATTGGCGCCGAAACCACCGACCGGTGCAACGCCTCGTCCCATAATTGCTCGAATCCTAAACTACAGAGATCGAGATACCATACTACGACTGGCAAGGGAGAAAGGCGCCATCACCCATCAAGGTAACAAACTGGACTTTTTTCCGGATCACACGTATGCAGTGCAACAAGCGAGAAAAGAATTCAGCACCGCCAAGGCCAAACTACGTGACCTACAGATACCGTATGCCATGCTGTATCCAGCGCGACTCAAAGTCACATGGGAGGAGAAAACGATCATCCTTCTGACGCCTAAGGCGGCCACAGACTTCATAAAAACTGTGACGACAAAGGGTAAAAAGGTGAACCGCAAAGAGAACGCGACAGACACGGAGTAAGGTAAGGTGGCGACATGCTGCACTGGATAATGTGATGTACACTATTTCTGTCGCTGGCTGCCCTCCGGCATGACTTTCCACCAGTCTAACTCTGGCTACCTACGAACCTCTACACATCCAGGGACCATGGCCACATAGACAATGTCGTGCCAGATGGGATCTGTGGGGCGTAGTAACACGACACGCTGAACTAAAGGCACAACTCCTGCAGATGTACTCTTGACTACCACATTATGAGACATTGGCTACATTAATCGCAGCAAGTAGTGATAACGCTGCTGTGACGTGGGAACACAGACACACACTCTCTGTTGAGGGCTTGGTGATTACACTTATGCAAACGACTTCTCATCCACTTGTGGCTGACTAGTTAGCTACAATTTCAACCTACACTGTGCATTATTGGATTATGATCTGACCCCGTCCTTTGAGTAGGATGGTGAACGTGCGACCCCGGCGGACCTCCACATGGGAGTTCCCCAAAGTTATGGTTATTGATCAAGTTTTCAAAGGGACATGGCTTCAGCGAATTTGGGTTGCTGATGTGGGTGGGTGTGGGACCAGTTGGGGTTTCGTTAAACTTGCAACACCAGTATGTTTGAGATGCATTGCTAATTCCCGTAAACACTTCCAAATATGTACCATGTATCTTTGTCACTGTCTGATGGTGAGTTATGCACTTCCAACTCTTCAGCTGAACCATATGCGGTTATGTATCATTTCACGATTGAGTAATGGCGAATACTAATGGTCTGAACTTATTGACATGGAATGTACGGGGTATCGTTAATCCTAAAAAAACTAGACAGATATTTGCAAGTCTGGACAGGCACCACATTGACATTGCATTACTGCAAGAGACACATGTAGCCCCAACTATGTATAGACAGATTGGGTCACGGTGGGCCGAATCGTGCTACTCATCCTCATATTCCTCCTACTCAAGAGGGGTTATGACACTGGTCAGGAAAGGTGTTAACTACAGAGTTGAAAGGTCCATATCAGACCCAAACGGTAGATACGTCATCGTGTCTGGCCGATTGCGAGGCCAACCCCTCACGTTGGTGAATGTTTATGGACCTAATGTGGACGCACCCGAATTTTTTCAGGAACTATGGAATAGAATGGTGGAATTCACTAACACATACATCATATGGGGGGGGGACTTTAATGTCGCATTGAATGACACCCTGGACCGCTCTGGCACTACCGTTGAACCACATAGACAAGCAAGGGCTACGATTCAAGACATGATGTCCACTTTCCCCTTACGTGATATCTGGAGGGTCAAAAACCCAGATACGACTGCTGCCACCCACATTAATGCCATGCACGGCAGCTGGTCCAGGATAGACTATTGGCTGGGGTCGGATGAGATCTTGCTGTGGACTGACACCGTCACTGTGCTTCCCAGGACTGTATCTGATCATAATCCCCTCAAGCTACAGGTCCGGATTCCACAGTATACACCCCCGCCATTCAGTTGGCGCTTTAACGCCAAAGCACTCTTAGACCCCTTATACGCGGACAAAATAGCGACGGCTGTCACAGAATACTTCCAATTTAATGTGGCATCGGTTAAAGACCCAGGTACACTTTGGGAGGCCTTTAAGGTAACACTTAGAGGGGTTTGTATCAGTACCAGTGTGGGGATATTGCGAGACATAAGAGATCAGATCAAGAAGTGTGAAATGAAGATAAGAACGCTTGAAATGGAATATGATAGAACGCAGGATGCCACTGTATTAGGGGAACTGAGGAAAACACTTACTGAACATCAAACATATGCCACTGATGAGCTGAAGTATATCACCAAACGGCCAGTAGCTAAACAATATGGAGAGGGTGGGAGACCAGGCCGCATACTTGCATCGAAAATTTGCGATGGAAAACCCCACCAACCCATAACACAGATAAGGGACTCCACGGGCATTCCACTGACACAACCCGAAGACATATTACGTACCTTTGTAGATAACTTTAGCACGCTGTACACCTCCAAACCCACACCACCCGAGGAAGAGACACTAGCATATTTGAACGACACCGCCATCGCCTGGTTATCGGACAGGCAACGTGAATACCTAGCAATGCCAATTACAGTAGAAGAGGTCAAAGACATAATTCGCTCCTTGCCTAATTGCAAAGCGCCCGGCCCTGACGGGTTCACCTGCGAATTTTATAAAACATACGCTGACACTTTGGCGCCACACCTCGTTGCCATGTATGGGAATGCATTTGATCAAGCCACACTCCCACCATCACTACGAGAAGCTGTACTCATAACCCTACTGAAACCCAACAAAGACCCAGAACACTGTGATTCATACCGACCCCTTTCACTACTCAACGTCGACTCAAAGATACTGGCCAAATTGCTGGCGGTCAGACTACAGCCCCTAATGACTAATTTGATACTACCGGACCAAGCAGGGTTCATACCCACCAGAGCGACCTCCCACAATACTAGGACCTTGTTCGCACTCTCCCACTATTTAACTCCTAACACTAAAGCAGTGGCGGTTATGCTAGATGCTGCCAAAGCATTTGACTCAATTGAATGGCCGTACCTGATTGCAATACTCCAACGCATGGGCTTCCCGCCACGGTTTGTAACATGGGTAACGCTCCTATACACGAACCCTGTAGCCAGGGTCCGAGTCAATGGTTATATTTCGAACCCTTTCCCCATAAGCCGAGGAACACGACAGGGTTGTCCTCTGTCCCCATTATTATTCGCGCTCGCGTTGGAACCATTAGCATGCATTATCAGACAATCATATAACCACTCCGCATTACACTTTCCGGGCCGTCCATTGCACATTTCTATGTATGCTGATGACATGCTGTTATACGTTAGGGATCCCGAACAAAATATGAACCCCATATTACGCGAGTATATCAAATTTGGCGGACACTCGGGTTTACAGATCAATTGGGACAAATCGGTAATTATCCCTCTTACAGACACCACGAAGCGACACCCCACTGATTTCCCATTAGATTGGCAAACGGACCCGGTTCGGTATTTGGGGATTTGGTACAGCAGGGACCCAGAAGAAGTTATTCGTACAAACTATGGCAGAGTACTGGATAAACTAAATGGGCAAATTGACCGATGGATACGACTCCCACTGTCACTAGCTGACCGTATAGCCATAACCAAAATGAATATCCTCCCCAAGCTCCTGTACCTGTTTAACAACATACCGATTACACCCCCGAAAGCAGTGTTCAAAAATATCACCTCGATGGTTCTCAAACTCATCTGGGCGGGTAAGCAGGCTCGCATTGATTTACGAACTTTGACTTTACCCTATGAAAGAGGTGGATTCTGTGTCCCTGACTTTTACCTGTACTTCCTCTGTGCACAAGCGCAGTATGTAACATACTGGTATCACACAATCCCTTATCTTACTCACACAGCGGTGGAGGAGGGGGACGCCTTTCCAATACCGCTGACAGCGATGATCACGCATAAACGACCACCGTTGCACGCAGCGGATATTAACACAGTGGACACAACAATAGCTGCTTGGGGTGCAATTGGCCGCCTAACGCACAAAACACCACTCTATGCGCCAGCGCTGCCGTTACACTACCATCCCCAGATTTCTGTCACTAACGAACAAGTGGGTATGGGTCTTCTAAAACAAGTTGGTATTGCCACATTTGGGGATCTCTATCAGGATGGCGCATTCAGAAACATAGATGATTTATCTTACATCAGCAATCAAACCGCCCTGTTCCGCTTCACGTATTATAGGCTACAAAGAGCAGTGCGTGATTTATACCCGAATTTCCCGGCAGAACCCCCCAGTCTAGACACGCTGCAGTACGTACTCACCACCTCAAATGCGGCACACCTGGTTTCCCGCCTTTACAAGCTGGCCCAGAACGAGATCCCTTTCACATCTAACAGAGCCTGGGAGCGCTGGAATGAGTCCCTCTCAGACGCACTAACTGAGAAAGAATGGTACACCACGTGCACACTGATCAAACTACTTACTCCGAATGGCAATTTGCGCATTCTACACCTAAAGTACCTCCATCAATCTTATCACACCCCATCACGGCTACACAAGTTTGGGCTACGAGATGATGCTAAATGTAAACGATGTGGGGAACAGGACGCAGACTTCATACACCTGGCATGGTCGTGCCCGCAGATACGGGACTATTGGGGGCAGGTGATTGCAATTCTTAAGAACATGGTAGGAATAGAATTTGACTGCACTATAAAACTGTGTCTCCTGGGTCTACAACCTGGGGTCAAAGCAGGGAAACGTAAGTATTGTGCAATCTCCCTGCTGTTAGCTAAAAGGCAAATTTCACAATGTTGGGGTGGCACTAGAGTACCGACCACGAAACAGTGGCTAAAAGACCTAGCATACTGCAAGACTCAATTGCTAACTTATGAGGAAGAACTACCAGCACGGTCTAGACCGAAAGACTACTGGTCTTATTTTACGAACTACTTGCAAAGTGTGGAATCCTTGGACACTCCGTGAAACCTAATGTTACCAGCACCATTTTATTTCAGGTCCACCTTGTGAAATTTGTGCACTAACTCCATTTTACCTAGTACTTGGTACAACTTATAACAATGTCTAATTTTATAACATGTATGTTGGGATGACGGATGCGGGAATGTTCTGGTGTTTGCTGTATTGCCATTTCTGATGGTTGTACTTACTTGTTTTGAAAATCAATAAACAGATTTAAAAAAAAAAAAAAAAAAGAATGCCAAAAGGGTGAAAGCCTGTCTGTCACGAAAAGGTGTTACCACTTTGGGCAAGAATGGCGCTTGTGTCCTCCAACCATGTGTCAGGAAAAGATTATAGTAAGGCAGGTAGACTGAGAGTGCCTGAAGCTCACTCTCACAAACGCTACCATTATGGCACGTAAAAAGACCTTTTTTAATGTTAAAAGATTAAGTGGATAGCTGTGCATCGGTTCGAAAGGGGTGCACCGTAGGAATGTAAGTACCAGATTTAAGACTCGATGAGACAACACAAAGGGTTTTGGTGAAAAAAAATGCTGCAAACCTTTGAGGAATCTCACCACAACAGGTGATTTAAACAATGAAGGCTGACCTGGCAACCCTAAAAAAGCTGAAAGAGCCAAGAAATAGTCTTTAAAAGTGCCCAATGCAAATCCTTGCTGGGCCAATGACAAAACAAACAATACTACTTCAGAAAGTTTAGTTTGCAACTGGTCATTTTGGCTGGTGCTGCACCAAACCACAAACTTATCCCAGCACCTGGCAGAATAATATCAATGATCTCAGCAGAAAGATCAAAGGAATCTAGCTGCTGTCATTCAATCTCCATGCATGGGTGTACATATTGCGGAGGCCGGGGTGCATGACTTTGTACGGTTGCTGCAACAATAACTCCTCCTAAAGCAGCAAGTTGATCGCAGGGTAGATGGTCATAAATTCTGGGTACCACACCCTACTAACCCAATCTGGAGCCACTAGAATGACTTGGGCCTGATTGGTCTTTATCTCCTTCAGAACTCTAGCCAGGAGGGGTGAGGATTGGATGCTTCCCAGGGTTTACATGATGTTGTAAATCTGTGGCAGTGTCAAAATGCTTGAGTGTTGAGTGAGAAAACCCACCCCAATGCGCATTGGAATGCGTCCTATGCGCAGAGGAAGGCAACAAATCGATTTGCACTGCTTTGCTTTACTCCATATCTATTAGGCTATCCAAAGCCATGCATAGTTGCTTTGCATGGCCTCATATTTATGAATTTGTAACTTGCACAGTCAGAGGATCACAAAAAGTGACGCTCCGGTGGTGCGAGGGGCTCATAAATATGCCCCTCAGTTCCTGCTTCCAAAGAAGGAAACTCTCTCCATAACTCCTTTGGCCAACAAGGCCTGCATGTCCTGCTGCAAATCAGACATGTGGTCCTATGTCAGCCACACTGACTGGTGTGGAAGGCACAGTGGGATAAAAAGAAATGGGAGGGTGAAGCCGCGTTGAACAATTTAGAGGACCATTGTGTCTGAAATGAAATGTCGCATTCTGAATCCTACAGGGTGGCTGTGTGTCGAAAAGTGGTTTTGTGGTTGTGGTTGTCGGAGGGGCAGGGACTGAGCTGCACATTGTCCCTGAAGCTCTGAGCATTGTCTCTGGGGGCCGCTGCCTCTGCCATGGATGGGATGGCAAGTTTGTTGTGCTGGTCTTGCAGTCTGGTGCTGGCAATATTAAAAACCCAAACCCTGGTGTATTTCTAAAAGGGGTGGAATTATTGTTAAAAGTGCCTGTTCGTGTTGAGAGCCATTGAATGGCATGATGCTCAACAATGACTGGACATCCCTTGAGAAGGCCATGAACCTCATCCAGCCATGGTGCCGAAGCACCAAACTCGTGCTGATTTCCTAACTCAAGCAATCGGTCATGTCCAGGCCAGTCTAAAAAACAAATAGGCCTATTTACAAGACTCTTTCACCATCACAATGTCACTTTCAGTAAAGGTGTGATAGCGATAGAGGCCTCGCTTTATTTACAAGGTAGCGATAAGCCACTTAATGTGGCATAACGCTGCCTTGTAAATAAGGCACCCATTCATGCTGTATTTAGCGTGAAAGGGGAGAGTAATTGGTGTTGCGATGGGCGTTCCACCGCAACACCCATTGATTTTGACGCTCCCCCCTGTTTTACAAGGGCAGCGTAAATAGGAGGCAGAGCCAAAATTAAGGCCAGGGAAAACCTGGTCTTAAACAGGTGAAACGAGGAGAAATACTTTACTTCTCCTCATTTTTGCTGTTTTTATATGTGCTGCAATCATATCAAATTGCCTATGATTGTTTAAGTGCAGGAAGGTCCCCCTTTCTGCACACAAAAAATCATTTTAAGAAAATGCCGTTTTGCAACTTCTATGTGTGCTGCACGAAGCAACACACATAGAAGTTACAAAATTACATTTAAAGATTGTTTATGTGCAGGAAGGGGGTCCTTCCTGCACATAAACAATCTTCACCTCAACACATGCATCCCTGTACCATGGCGCAAGGGTGCCTGCATTGGTACTAGTCAGCTAAAGTTAGCGCCAGTGCAGGTGGAAATGCAGGGCTGCACCATATTCTAGTAAATATGGTGCAGCCCTGAATTTCTAAAGTGACGACGCATGTTGTTATCCTTCTTGGCTTACCGCCATGCTCCACCACTTTATTGCAGATATGCCCCAAAATCTTCCGCATCTTGGATGGTTTGGGCTAAAGACATTCGTAATTCGTCCAGAACTGCTGTTTGGGTTTAGACTACTAAGTCCCACATTGCATGGGTGTATCAACCCAGGAGGCAGTTGGTTTTGATGGAACAAAGGTTGAGGGTGGCAGAAGAGAACATATGCGTTCCAAAGGTCTCCATGCGTTTGGATTTGTGGTCAGGAGGAGGTCGTAGGAAATGCTTTAGAGTGGACTTTGCTGGTGGATGCCTGTAGCACCAAATTCTCCGATGCTGGGTGGTGAGTCACGAAGTCAGGGTTGCCTGGTGCTGGTCTGTGGCCTGCCTAGTGACTGGGGGCCCAGAACATGGTCTTGCCCAAGAGGGTATCCTTTTAAGGTTTTGTTAAATGGCAAGAGAAGTTCAGTAGGTGCCTGGCCACACCGAAGGACCTCCATGTGGACATTGGTCTACATATCCATAGTAGGGAGCTGCAGGTCAAGACCTCTGTAGCATTTCACATGACAACAGTGAAAGAATCACTCTGCTGTGTTGCCGGACCAGGAGGATGAGACCATTTCAGCATCTGGGGAGGTGTTGAGAACACTAGAATCCTGCAGTTCTTCATTCCAGATGTCCTCACCATACTGTGGGACTAATTCACCCCTTTTATCATAGTTGTCATTATTGTGTGAATCAGAACCAAAGAGCTGCTGTACTGTATGAACTCTGCCACGTGGTTTTAGTCTGCCATCTGGGGGAATATTCACAAGGTAAGGAACCTGCAGTTAGAAGTATGATGATGTTGCCTAACCCCACCTTAGGGAGGGAGACTGGCTCAAGCGTTTGGTGCAGCTGGGCGCCAGCACTGAAGGAAGGAGGCCGGTTCAAACCTTCAGGACGAGAGTTTAAAATCTTGCACCCAAGTGACAAACTTGTCTGGTCTCGTCAATACTGCTTAGTCTCGGGAGCAAGTGAGGAATTGATCACCGAAGCACACCCTGCTTTCGGGAACTTTACACCATTACCATGAACTATGACAATGTGGTCCGGTTGGAACAGTTGGCTGATTGTAGCAAGAGTTTATGGAAAAATTCAAAGGGGCAGATTTACTACTTCTGGCACATCTCTGCTAATCAGCAGGGATGTGCCAGAAGAGTTGCGACGCATCTGCCCAGCTGTGCGCCACCACTGATCGCACCGTGGCGCACGGATGGGCAGATGCGTGTCGCATCCCCCGGCGGAAAGGCGGCGCATTGCTGGAGTTGTGTCGCTTGCGCGTGATAGAGCGCACAGGTCACCCGACTAATAATTTTACCATACGCACACTTGGGCCCATACATTTTAATACACCATACTGAATAAATCGGGTAACCTACACGTTACTACCAGTAACCCAGTTCCTTCCTATTTTATTCCCAAGGTACCCGACTTACCAATCCTCGTCACGGGTACCTAAGATCACAATGGATCAGGGAGCTAGCTGCAAAAGATAAGCAGTCATAAAATTGCAATAACATTTATAATCATTTGTACTCTTTATAATAACCACAGTCTCAGGAAGTTTTGAAAAACCTTTATCTAGTCTTCTTCAATCTCAGCAAGCAAAAAGTTAACAGTAAGTAAGCTATCAATAACCAAAATTATAAAAAGTGTGTATCCATGCAAGAAAATAATAAGGCCAACCATTTAGAACCCTACAGGGAAGGTAAGAACAGGGAACATACTAGTAAGAAATGTTCAGGCTTTTAGACTCAGTATGAAGTCTAAAGGGCAGGATAGATAAGGAACATACTAGAATATCACAGTTGGAATATCATTCAAAGGTGGGTAAGGAATAAGAACTTTAATTTGTACTACAGAGAAATTGGAGATATCATGTATCTAAAAGGAAGGTAAAGAATGGAACACGCTAATGATTCAGAACAATCGATTGACTTCGGCTAAAGGACGGGTAAAGAAAGGGAACATCTATATTTCATGAGCCGCGTTTCACAAATGAAATAAAGGATGGGGAATAATGGACCATGCTAATAAAACAGCAAAAGTGTAAAACTTTATCATTGGTCAGCACAGGGAGGGTAAGAAAAGAAACAAATGCTAATAAGACCTTTAGTAGTTTCAGAAAGCAAGGAAAAGGACGTAAGTGTATTTCCCGCACAGATTTATATTTACCTAGAGCAGTGTGAAGACCAACCCTGGCCACGGGTCAGTTAAGGACAGTAGGAACCCCAAGGAAAGACAGTCGCCAGTAGGTCAGCAGGTGCAGAATGGAAACCCAGGACAGGAAAACCAGATTAGGATCAGGATAGGACCACCAAGGTAAGACCAGCACCCGCAGTTCAGTTGCAACGCCTGCGCTATTCCCTCTCTGCAGCTATCAGTCAAAACCCTGATTGGGTTATCGAATTCCCCAGCAAAGTGCCTCGCCAGCATTTAAGGTTCTCAAATCCCCGAATGGGTCTGTGAGTCTGTCTGACAGAGTGCTCCGCAGCACCTCTGTTTCTCGATCAGCTATTGAGTGCATTGGGTCAGTGACAGGGCAGCTATTCAGACAAGTCGGACAAATTCTGTAGCTAAACTGGGCTAGTTATACTGTTTTCGGGTCAGTGTACCACCCCCAAAATGTTGCAAGTGCAAGAATCCCCAATTTTGATTGGACAAAAGAAAGGACAGGTCATCACATCAGCTAGGATTTGACTTTCTCAAGCCCCTAATTTACATTTTCTGGGCACGCCTTTCGAACTTCAGGTTCACATGACATCTTCATTTGTACAACAATACATGTTCTATTTACAAATACATTGTAATTCTCTGGGGATCATAAGGTGAGGTTCTCAGGAGCATCGGCTCAGTCGGTCAGCTCCTTGGCAGTATTGCGAAGGTCATCTGCTCTGGAGACTCGCCGAATCTCGTGCAGACTCAGTTTCAAGCAAGATGGAGAGCGGCAAGGGAAGGCAGGCCATATTTTGTAATGTACCATAAAATGGAAAAGAACAGTTTTAGAATACAGAAAAAAATTAATGCACTGTATACCATGAATCCTTATACTACTCCCATTACTTTATAAAACCTATAGCATTAGGATTAAGGCGGAACAAACAGCATAGCGAAAGCAGCAATGCAAGCTTGCAGGCATGTGAGAACACAAAGCAGCCATTTTAATACTACTGCGCAAGTGCAAAGGCTTCCCACCAGAACTGTGAGTACGTCACATCACATGGGTATGACCGATGCATGCGCCGAAGAAATTCCCGCGTAGCAGCAGCCATTTTAGGTTGCAAGCGTATTAGGATTAGTAAACACGTAGGCAAGCGTCACTGGGACACCCCAAATGTCAGAATAAAGGGAAGTAAGTAAGACAAACAGATTGATTTAGTTCATTAAGGTTATTCGAGGTTCATGATTACAAGCAAGTCGCTGTACGTGCGAATCCTTGCTCCATCAATCCCCTCTTTGATGATATTTTATATCATCACAAGTTAATGGAACCAGATGCCAACTTCTCACATTTTCCCCAGTTCAATCTCTTCAAACATTCTATTCAGCTTTTTCTCAGTCTCTTTATTAGGGTGAGAATTTTTCACTCTTTTATAAATCTGATTATTCAGTTCCTCTAATTCAAGTTCATCCACATTTCTTTTCACTCCTCTCTTGTTCACAGTGTATTTCTTTTGGTGTTTTCGACATTTACAAAAAATTATTATAATGAATACTGTTAAGCCTATTCCCGCAGTTGGCATCAGTACTTTACTCAACAGACTCTTACCTAGGTTAGAAAACCAATGACCTACAGCAGAGAGACCATCAGTAAGTTTCTTCCATGTACTGTCAACCTCAAGTGGTTTGAGCTCTTTTTCCAAATTTGTAATGTTCCTCACAAACCCTTTGATTTCCACACTTTTGTCAGGTATGTAAGTGCAACAAAGTTGCGCTTTCAGCATTCTGCAGACTCCGCCCTCTTTTGCTAATAACGTATCAAGAGCAAGTCTGTTTTGTAAAACCATTGATCTGATCGCAACCATTTTGGTATTGACTATCAGGAAACCTCCAGCAGTGTCAGTTGATAACCGATCGACCACTGTTGACAATTTGCAAATTCTGTGTGTGTTCAGAGCCACTCCCACTGTAGGTATCAATGCACTAAAAATATCACCTACTATTTCACCAACACTTTCTCTTTTAGGGCGTACTAATTCATTAGTCTTTTCAGTGCTTCCAGTGATTTTCCCCCCATGGTATATCTTTGGGAAGACAATACCAAAAGAACAGCTTCCGTACCAATGGTCGGGCAATTTGAAGTAAGCCTTGTTCCCATATATATAATAAATTCCAGGAAACACAGGTTCTGACCCATCTTTGAAACCCTAACCCCCAATTACCTTGTAATTGTGTTCACATTCACTGGAACCAATGAATATATTGTTATAATAACTAGTTCTTTCTCTCTGAAGACAAAGTTTGCCTTTCTTTTCGAAATCCAGCAACATCGCAGCATTAGCCTTACCATTTGAGGTGCTCTCTATGCTTTCAGCCCATTTAGGAATTTTCTGATTTTTGTATTTTGCTTTCTTTTGGAAACTTTCTCTTCTTTTCTCTACCATATTCAGAAACATTTTCTCCTTTTCGTGTAATGAACAGGTCAAGTTATCCTTGTGTGCATCATTTATATTTATTTTACCTACAGTTAGAAAATAATCACTCATGTATTTAGCTACATCTCTAGTTGTATGTACAGGGTTCAGGTTTCTTCGGACAGGCAGTTCAGAAAATGTCACATCAACATTTGAATAATAATACTGTAAAGGTCCTCTTTTATCAAATAAACTAGTTAGTATACTACAGGAGATTCCATAGGTTAAGGGCAAGTGGTGATATGTCACACCTTCAGCTACTGAAGTGGGTAGCTTCATGCAGACATAACAGTTGTCTATTTCCATAGCTTCTACATAATGTAGTAACAGGTTTGCGAAAACATTTAAATGAGTTTTGTTCTTGATCTTATTGAAATGTAATCCTTCCTCATCTGGTGCTTCTAAATTCAGTCCCGTTTGCTTAAGGCTAAGTGGCTTGTCTAGTGTATCTACTCTTTGTGGTGTATTTCTAGTGTGTGATTCTACAGTGTCTTCAGGCAGGTGATTATTGGGGTACAGATTCGGATCTTTACTCATCATAGAAGGAATAGCTATTGTTAGTCCTATCCAAAGTATCAGTACTATTGCTACACTACATAAACATACTTGGCAGCATGTTTTTAAACAACTTCGTCTCGGTCTCCCATTCACAGAAGAATCAGACATTTTGGCTTAAAAGAAGCTTCAACCCCTCTTTGTAACTCTACACAGCTTTGCTTACTCGAGCAACTTTTCAGGTTGGTTTTGCTTCTTCTTCGGCCGGGTCAGTAATCAATTCTTCATCACTTTCGTCACTTAATCCCAAATTTTCAAATTCTTCCAGTACAAAGTAAGTCCACTCAGGACTGGGGTACTTGTTATTCAGTTTCTTTATACGAGCACTTCTTCTCTTTGGTCTTGTCACAGCTGGGTCAGTTTGACTTGAGACCTCATTTATCTGTTCAGGTTCTTCGTTTATTTTCTTTAGTCTCAATCTCAGTCTTTTCACAAATCTAGGCACTGAGTCACCTTTTCTGAGTCTCTTAACTGGCACTGTGTCTTGGCCTTCCTCAAACACTCTTTTGTTTTCATTTGTTGTGGCACATTGGGATCAAGTTCGTCTTCAGTATTGCTCTCTAACTGACTAGGTCCAGGTCTTTCATCTGTTTCTTCTGCCTGGTCCCTAAACTGGCCTTGTTCAGGTATATGCTGAATTTGGTTTTGATCTGTTTAGATTCCTTCTTCCTGAACACAATTGTCTAGTCCTATCTGTTCCTGTTCAAGCTCTTCGAGCTCTTGATTTTCTTCCGCTTGAACTTCTGCCCTAATTTCTATCTGTCCCTCTCCTAGCTCAGGAGTTCTTGGTGGAGTGTCAATTACCTGTTCTTTCCCTATCTGGTCCTCCTCAGAATCAGATTTGATTTGGATTTCGATGATCTGAGTACCTTTTTCTTCACCTGTCTCGTCCTCACTATCCCACTGTCTATCTAAATGGATTTGTCTTCTGGTTCATATAGGGTCGATTATTGGGACCCAATCATCTTGACTGGAGCTCGGTTGTTCCTCTTCAGCTACTTGAGGACCGATATCTTGGGACCCCTCAGCTGCACAACCTTCAGCCTCGGTTTCTTCAGGTTCAGTCACTTTCTTCGTATGGCTGGCATGGATCCAGCGAGGTACTCCTGCACACTTCACAGCTGTGGTGGTTACCAGGATCACCTGTCGTGGCTTTCCCCACCTTGGTTCAAGGCAACCTCTCCGGGTATGTTTCTTTATTACGACCCAGTCAACTGGATTCAGGTCATGTGCTGGAGTCGTTGGCCTGGCGACGGCATCTCCCCCAATCTGGTGAGAGATAGAACGCACTTGGTCAGCCAGCTCTTTACAGTATTCTAGTACCAAATCATCAGATATGCTTATCAGTTTGTATCCTGGCACCCATGCTTGCCGCATTGCTCTTCCCATTAATATTTCATGGGGGCTCAAGCCCGTGTTCCGATCTGGAATACTTCTGAGTCCCATCAACACAAGTGGCAATGCATCAGGCCATTCCAATTGAGTATATTCACACATTTTTCCCAATCTTGCTTTAATTGTGCCATTCAGTTGTTCCACCACTTCAGAACCCTCTGGGCGATATGCACAGTGCAGTTTTTGCGTGATTTTGAATGCTTCACAAATCTGTTTAATTATTTCATTTTGGAAATGACTTCCTCTGTCAGATTCAATTGTGACTGGGAAACCGTAATGAGGTATTAGTTCCCTAAGTAATAGTTTAGCTACTGTGATGCTATCATTTCTACGTGCAGGGTAAGCTTCCACCCATTTTGAGAACAGGCAGACAATGACAAGTAAGTATTTCATTCCTCGACAAGGGGGCAACTGAATGAAGTCAAGTAGGAGTCTAATAAAAGGGCCTTCTGCCTTTCCAATCTTTCCTGGTAACACTATAGTTTTCTTTCCTGGGTTAAATTGCTGACAAACCAGGCACCTCTGGCAGAGTGCTTCTGCTACGTTTCTGAATTTGGAATTGAACCAGGTCTGGCGAAACATGCGAATCATGGCGTCCCTGCCCATATGTGTGTCTCCATGTATCAGCCTAGCCATAGGAGCAAGCATACAGTCTGGCAACACAGGCATATCATCAAGGTAAACAATGACACCATCTTCATTTCTCCTTCAACAACCAACATTTCTCCATCTTTGTTTTTCCTGTGGCTCTGCTGAGTCCTGTACGTCTCTCACTTCCTCCCATGTATTCACTCCCTCTAGCATCAAAAGTTGGCAAGTGTTTCTGTTTCCCCCAACCTTTATATTGATTGCTATTCGGTATCTTGCACAATGTTGGGCTAGCTGGTCAGCATATCGATTACCTGCTGTCACTTTGTCATCGCCAGATTTGTGAGCAGCACACTTGACCACAGCCAATTCTTTTGGTAACTAGATTGCTTCCAGTAAATACTGCACATAATTTCCATTTCGGATAGGGGTGCCTGAAGAAGTCAGGAACTCCCTTTGCATCCACAACTGGCCAAAGTCATGCACAACCCCATAACCATATTGGCTATCAGTATATATGGTTATCTTCGAGTTCCTCCCAAATTTGCAAGCTTTTGTCAAGGCAACCAATTCAGCTATTTGTGCAGACTTGACTCCATGTAAATAGGATGCTTCCACTGGACCTCCTAGAGTGCATACTGATTAGGCAGCACTTAGGCCACCTTCCTCATGTCTCATGCATGAGCCATCTACAAACAGCTCATAATCTTCATTAATTAAAGGGTTTTCTCTTATGTCTGGGCGTGGTTTTGTACTAAACTCGGTCAAATCAATACAATCATGTTCAATTTCCTCCCTCACTTCTGCTGCAAATGAGCTAGGTAGTAAGGTAGCTGGATTCAGAATATTACATCTAGCAATGGTTACGTTTCCTGCACCTACAAGGATTCTCTCATTCTTAGTCAGCCGACTTGGTGTGAGATACTGGGTTTTGGTTCTTGTCAGCAAAATTACAACAGAATGCGTAACATATACAGTTACTGGATGTCCCATCACAATGGACTCACTCTGTTCAAGACTCGTGCATGTTGCAGCTACAGCTTTCAAGCATCCAGGTAATCCAGCTGCTACTGGGTCCAATGTGGAAGAAAAATATGCCACTGGACGTCTGGTCAAACCATGAATTTGGGTCAGAACTGAAAGTGCACAATTATCTCGTGTGTCCCAGAACAGTGCAAAATCTTTTGAATAGTCTGGCATTCCTAATGCAGGAGCTGTACACAGACACTCTCGCAGTTTTGCAAAAGCAGTCATGCTTTCGTCACCCCATTCCACTGGATCTTTTGCTCCTTTCTTTGTCATTTTTATTAATGGTCTTGCTAGGACTGCAAATCCCACAATCCACTGCCTACAGTATCCTACAACTCCTAGAAACATTCTGATGTCTTTCTGGGTATTGGGCAGCTCCATGTTTCGAATTATTCTAATTCTTTCTGTGGTAACTTTCCTGATACCTCTCTCTATCTGGTGCCCCAGATATTTTACTGAAGAGGTACAGAATTGTAGCTTTTCTGGCGACACTTTGTCCACCTTCACCTAAATGGTTCAGCAAGGCAATGGTGTCAGTAACACAGTCTTTTCTGTTCTTTGACGCCACCAAGAGGTCGCCTATATATTGCACCAGGACTGATTTTCCGGGCAATACCAGAGTTTCAAGGCACTTTTTCAAAATCTGATTAAAAATCGAAGGGCTTTCCGTGTACCCTGGAGGGACACGATTCCAGACGTAGACGTGACTGTCAAATTCAAATGAGAAAATAAATTTGCTGTCTGGATGCAATGGAATTGGAAAGAATGCATGACATAGGTCAATGACGGTAAACCATCCAGCATTCCATGGTATTTGGTATAGAATTACTGCAGGGTTTGGCACGACATGACAACAAGGAACCACAATTTTGTTAACCTTGCGCAGGTCCTGTACGACCCTGTACTTACCACTAGGTTTCTTTATGCCAATTATCGGGGAGTTATAAGGACTGCGCAACACCTCTTGCAAAATTCCTGCTTCTAGTAATCTTTTTATTTCAATGGCAACTCCTGCTTTGACTTCTGCACTCATTTTATACTGTTTGGTATTTGGGTAGACTGCATCTTCTTTTATGGCTATTTTAATTGGGTCAACATTTGCCATTAATCCTACATCCTTTCCAGTAAAATTCCATACCTCTGGTTTCACTGTCTCTTGAAGTTCTTCAGGTAAGTCCTGCACTGTCAGTCTTTTAATTTCCGAGTCGGGTCTTGCTAACATTAATTTGTAAATTCCATCTTCATCTGGGGTCTGAATTTGGACGCCATTTGGGGTGCAAAAGATAGTACAATTCATTTTGCACAGCAAATCTCGTCCTAGCAGGTTTACAGGACTGGAATCACACACAACAAATCTATGTATTTCTTTAAAATTCCCAATTTTAATCTCCATAGGTTCGGTAACTGGGGTACTAATTAGCCGATTAGAAACGCCCACTACTTGGATCGCTTCTCCCGAGAGGGGTAGGTTTGGAACGTCTGCTGTTCTTACAGTAGAACGAGTAGCACCAGTGTCCAACAGAAAGGTGACGTCATTTCCCTCAACCTTTCCTTCAATGTATGGCCCTGACTGGTCCACCGGCAAGGAGGCACCAAGCACGCACTCCTCCCCCTCCCCCTCAGGCACCGTCAGTAGGTGTCATCCCAGAGAAAAGTGTCATTCAATAGAAATTGTGAAGTTGCTGCATTTCTATCCTCCCTTCCTTCCCAAACTTCAGTGTCTTCACTCTGTTGAGCTTTGCTTCTGTAATTTGGCCTAGGTGCACGAGGCAACTGATTCTGTTTTACCTGCTGCTGGGTCTTCCGTGGTGTTTCATTCTGCGTCTGTGAATTCAAATCATTAATTTGCACATTACCATTCTGTACAGCCTTACACTCGTCTCTCCAGTGACCTAGCTTTCCGCACCCGTGACAGGGGAATTTCTTCTTTGCCTCCTCTCGGCTCATTTTTACTCTGGGCTTTCCCCCACCCCCGGGGCCTTGATTCTGATTATTAGTCAATTTACTTAACTGCTGTTCCTGGTGCCCTGCTAGTTTTACCTGTGCCCACATGACCTTTTCCTTTAGCTCTTTCCTTTTATCTGCCAGCTCATCTTCGCAATACTTAGCATACATCAATTGGTTTGGACTGCCAGCAGATTTTATTGTCTTTGATCCACTGTGAAATCTCAGGCCTTAACCCTAGCACAAATCGATAAATGAAGTGGGTCATGTCTTTCATCTCAATGTTATCCAGACCACTGTAGGTCTTGAACACCTGTAACAGTCGTTCATAGTAAGAATGCACAGTTTCATCTCGATTCTGGGTAGTTCTATCTATTCGGGTCCAATCAGTTTCTTTTGAAGGCACCTTTCCCTTCAGATACAACATTATCCGGTTGTATTTTTTCATGACGTCCCCTGAAGGGGCCCCTGTCTTCGGGTCCCTCGGGAATTCGTCACTGGGCCAATCAACAGCAATTTTACATTCAGTCCATAAATCTACAGGAACTACAATGTCAAAGAAACCATCTAAATCTTTCAGGAGACATTTCTGAACTTTCACAAATCTCTCGACCTGTCTGTACCAGTCTACAGGCTTTTCTCGTAATTTTGGGAAGTCATTCGTAAAGGACACAATATCCTGTCGGGACCATGGAACATGTACATATCCTCCACCTGGCACTTCTCGCATAGGATATACTTGTTCTGCTTTGTCTGCTTCTTTTAAAACATATTCAGAGTTAATTTGCTTGGATCTACTGTTTTCTTTCTTCTTGGCCCACCTGGCTTTCCATTTTTCTAAATCTCCCCATTTTTGTAACAGGTTTAACGATTCTCTGATCTGTACCTTTTTCCCTGACACATTCATGTTCTCTAGGTCTTTGTCTAAGAATTCTGCTCTGTAGGGTTTTTGCAAAACTTTAGATCGGCTAATGTCTATTCCCATGCTAGCTGCAGTGTCCATTAATTTCTCATGGTACACTCTGGTATTTCTGGTAAGGCTTTTACAAATGAATAACAATTCCTCTTCGCTAAGGGTGTTTAGTCTGTCCAAACCCACATTCCCAGCCATCAGTTCCTCTATTTCTACTCTCAATTTATATATATCCAATGGTTTGGGCTGAGGATTTGGTTTCTCTAATTCTCGGGTCCATCTTTCGATTCCTTCAGGAGTCACTACCGTAGCACTTCTAGTACCTGAAGATGACTCAATTTGAACTTCTCTCGAAGTAAAAGGAGTGTTCTTTTTCTGTGACCTCCCTTCTGGCTCCCGTATCGGTAAATCCATCAAGGAAATCACAGATTTGCATTCACTTGCCTGATCATCTACTATCAAGGGCTCTTTTCTCGGCTGTACTACAGATGGGGTTATTATTGGAGTTTTCGGACTACCTTGCTTATCCCCGTACAGAGGAACAACTGGTCCAATAGTTACTGGGATTGTCAAAGCTTCAGGACTTGTATTTAATTGGGAGATTTTCTGAATTAGTTCTGTTCTTTGCTTAACTAAAGCTTCTCGTTCTCTATCCTGCAGTACTTTGTCCATGGTGGTTTCATGTACTATTTGCGGAACTAATGGAGGGCTAAAACTCGGGGCAGTTGAATGTCTCATGTTTGATCCATCACCATAATTAGGTTTCAGAAAGGGGTTTCCCGTACTTAAGGATCTGGACTCCTCTTGATAAAGGGGCCTTAGACATGTGTCTCTCGCTCTTAAGGATCTTGATTCTTCATTATAGGGTGGTGGATTCTTCATTAACAATTCCTCCAAATAATCATCATCTGAATCCCCACTGGTCATTAAATGTTTTGTTTTCTCTGTCCTTTTCCATCCCATGGGCTCCTCTACTGTTATTACAGGGTACAGTCCTCTACCATCATGTTCTGTCTCCATTCCTTCATTCTTTTCTCTCGGGTTTCTTTCTGTACCTTTGGATAAAATTTTGCTAACCCTTTGTCCATTCTGGGTCTGTCTCTCTCAAAAGCCTCTATTTCCCATTCCTCTAAGGCTTCATATTGCGTTAGTCTAGGTCTGGAATGCAATTCATTCATTTGGGTTCTCAAATTGAACAGAATCATGCTATTAAATGTACCATCTAAAGGAAATGCCAAAATTCCGTCAAGCTTTAGTATATTCCACCCAATCTTCCAACCATACGCACGCATGGTAGCCTCTGTCAAACATCATAAATGATGCGGGAGTATTAGGTGGTGGAATAATAACTCCTTCTCTAGTTTTGATAGGCTTGTCTTTCTTGAAATAATTCTTTACTTTGTCTACTAAAGTCATTTTTCTCTTGCTTCCGTACATAATATTATATCTACGACCGTTCCACTTATCTCTCCCAAAACCTTGATATCTTGGGTCAGGTCGAATTTCTGGATGGGTTTGATGCCACATATACTTTTTCCGCAATTTACCTTGTTTACAAAACCACCTCCACTACAAATGTGTCTATTATTTTTCTACAACCAATGAACAGTACGATTTCAACCGACTTCGACCAATGGGTGCACGGCGTTTCTCGTGAAACGAGTTCTCACGCTCCTGTGCTCACCCCTCCCTTACAATACTATCTCCGCTACACGCCCGCTGTCTCGACCAATACCAGCGCGGCACTGAGTGACGTCAGCGCAGCTCCGCAACTGACTCCCTCCTTCACAAGGTAAGGAAAACTTCAATTTCTACTCTTTAAAGTGCAAGTGCTCTGTTTAATTCACAACGCAAACACATTCACCACTGTACTCGAGTGTCTAGAAAGAAAAGATTTGTTTTACTGCAAGTAAATCTCTTCTGTTTACTTTTCAAATACTGCGGATAGAACCCTTCTGCCTATCCTTCACGCAAGCATTAGAGAACCTGCTACTCCTTCGACTCATCCACTCTGGGATATATACTAAGCCAAAAGTTTCACCAGTGAACCCCTATGCTATCAATCAAGCTCAGACGAACCTGCTACTCCTTCCGTGTGACGCTTACTCTGTGATATCACAATAGAAGTTTTGCCAGCGAACTCTTTGCTATCATTTATCCATACATTTATACAGAAAACCCTAATTAGTGCTTCCAGTTCTGCCTAACCTGCACCAATTTTCCTCGAGCAACTGACCTCACTGCGAGGTGGATTCTCCTCACCACCTGCTATTCTGCCTCCGGAGATTCCAGACAAACATATAACAATCACTAACGAGTTTTGTTAGAACATTTATAGCAGCATCTCATTAAAAAAATTATTTTTTAAAACATTTCATAACATTTCAAAGCAATTAAAAACAACAATTTTACATTTGATCAATCAATACTTTTTGCAACAATAAAAAAATGTTCACAGTTTAGCAGCAGTTTACCTATCTACCTATCTTAACTAGTCCTACCTACCTTTAACTAGTCCCTAACCATCATTCTGCTACCAGACAATTTACTGATAGAGCGCGCAGGTCACCCGACTAATAATTTTACCAAACGCACACTTGGGCCCATAAATTTTAATACACCATACTAAATAAATCGGGTAACCCACACACGTTACTACCAGTAACCCAGTTCCTTCCTCTTTTATTCCCAAGGTACCCGACTTACCAATCCTCGTCACGGGTACCTAAGATCACAATGGATCAGGGAGCTAGCTGCAAAAGATAAGCAGTCATAAAATTGCAATAACATTTATAATCATTTGTACTCTTTATAATAACCACAGTCTCAGGAAGTTTTGAAAAACCTTTATCTAGTCTTCTTCAATCTCAGCAAGCAAAAAGTTAACAGTAAGTAAGCTATCAATAACCAAAATTATAAAAAGTGTGTATCCATGCAAGAAAATAATAAGGCCAACCATTTAGAAACCTACAAGGAAGGTAAGAACAGGGAACATACTAGTAAGACATTTTCAGGCTTTTAGACTCGGTATGAAGTCTAAAGGGCGGGATAGATAAGGAACATACTAGAATATCACAGTTGGAATATCCTTCAAAGGTGGGTAAGGAATAAGAACTTTAATTTGTACTACAGGGAAATTTGGAGAAATCATGTATCTAAAAGGAAGGTAAAGAATGGAACACGCTAATGATTCAGAACAATCGCTTGACTTCAGCTAAAGGACGGGTAAAGAAAGGGAGCATCTATATTTCATGAGCCGCATTTCACAATTGAAATAAAGGATGGGGAATAATGGAACATGCTAATAAAACAGCAAAAGTGTAAAACTTTATCATTGGTCAGCACAGGGAGGGTAAGAAAAGAAACAAATGCTAATAAGACCTTTAGTAGTTTCAGAAAGCAAGAAAAAGGACGTAAGTGTATTTCCCGCACAGATTTATATTTACCTAGAGCAGTGTGAAGACCAACCCTGGCCACGGGTCAGTTAAGGACAGTAGGAACCCCAAGGAAAGACAGTCGCCAGCAGGTCAGCAGGTGCAGAATGGAAACCCAGGACAGGAAAACCAGATTAGGATCAGGATAGAACCACCAAGGTAAGAGCACCACCCGCAGTTCAGTTGCAACACCTGCGCTACACCCTCTCTGCAGCTATCAGTCAAACCCCCAAATTGGGTTATCAAATTCCCCAGCAAAGTGCCTCACCAGCACTTAAGGTTCTCAAAACCCCGAATGGGTCTGTGAGTCTGTCTGACAGAGTGCTACGCAGCACCGCTGTTTCTCGATCAGCAATTGAGTGCGTTGGGTCAGTGACAGGTCAGCTATTCAGACAAGTCAGACAAATTCTCTAGCTAAACTAGGCTAGTTATACTGTTTTCGGGTCAGTGTACCACCCCCAAAATGTTGCAAGTGTAAGAATCCCCAATTTCGATTGGACAAAAGAAAGGACAGGTCATCACACCAGCTAGGATTTGACTTTCTCAAGCCCCTAATTTACATTTTCTGGGCACGCCTTTCGAACTTCAGGTTCACATGACATCTTCATTTGTACAACCATACATGTTCTATTTACAAATACATTGTAATTCTCTGGGGATCATAAGGTGAGGTTCCCAGGAGGATCGGCTCAGTCTGTCAGCTCCTTGGCAGTATTGCGAAGGTCATCTGCTCTAGAGACTCGCCGAATCTCGCGCAGACTCAGTTTCAAGCAAGATGGAGAGCGGCAAGGGAAGGCAGGCCATATTTCGTAATGTACCATAAAATGGAAAAGAACAGTTTTAGAATACAGAAAAATATTAATGCACTGTATACCATGAATCCTTATACTACTCCCATTACTTTATAATAACTATAGCATTAGGATTAAGGCGGAACAAACAGCATAGTGAAAGCAGCAATGCAAGCTTGCAGGCATGTGAGAACACAAAGCAGCCATTTTAATACTACTGCGCAAGTGCAAAGGCTTCCCCCCAGAACTGCGAGTACGTCACATCACATGGGTATGACCGACGCATGCGCAGAAGAAATTACCGCGTAGCAGCAGCCATTTTAGGTTGCAAGCGTATTAGGATTAGTAAACACATAGGCAAGCGTCACTGGGACAACCCCAATGTCAGAATAAAGGGAAGTAAGTAAGACAAACAGATTGATTTAGTTCATTAAGGTTATTCGAGGTTCATGATTACAAGCAAGTCGCTGTACGTGCGAATCCTTGCTCCATCACGCGACGCAGCTCCAGCAAGGCTTGGGGTGCCCCTATCCCTAACATGCTGTGTCAACCCTTACGCCTGCTTCAAGAAGGCGCAGAGTTTTGACTCAGCATGGCCGTAAAAGTGACTGAGCACTCAGCCACTTTTCAGAGGCATTCCTGCGCCGGAACGCCCCCCTCTGTGCAGGAATACCCAAATGTGACGCAGGGCTTTACAACGTGATGCATCTCCCTAGATGCGTCACGTTGTAAATAACCCGCAGCATGGAGCAGGCTTTGCGCCGCCGCTGTGTCACAAAAGTGATGCAACAGCGACGCAAATCTGGCATAATGGGCTTGTAAATTTGCCCCAAAGTCTTCCAAAGAGGCACTTCCTTCTTACTTAGTGTTACTACAACTACTTCTGTAGACCCAGTGAGGTTCGCTCCAAATGGGAGGCGTGAGGTTGCCTGGAGCAATGGTGAAGGTGATTGGGGAGCCTCGCAACCTTTATTCAAAACCATTTTCAATTTCCAGTGAGTAGGACCCATTACCTCCCGACTCTTTTTTATGATAAAATCAGACATTGCTTTAGGGGTTGTAGCACCAGGGATGTCTATTTACCTATATACTATTTTAGGGTAGCTGGACCTGTGCCCTCCAAGTAGTTCAAACATATTATTATTTAGTAGGGTTTTTCAGGACTATATTTTTTCATATACCTGACCGTTTTATAGGCACAGGCTTGTTTATTCAGGTTTGTGTATCATGGTTATGTACAAGTCTTGTGAGAAGATTTCTCAACAACGCCATTTTGGGGAGGAGCCAAGACGGCGGCCAAAATGGCCGCATAGACGCCCGGCTCCGCCGCTCGCCCTCGCCTTCCTCCCCATCCTGGCACTGATCCTGCATCCCGATTGCGGCCGAATGCGGCTTAACATCTGTGGAGTGCGGCGATATCACTCCGGCACGAAACCTATTCCTGACGGCCGAGATCCATCGCCCCAAACTTTCCGGCCCTGGCAATGACTGGGCCGGGACCTTGCGTGACGCTGCAGCCGGTGCGTGGCTGAACAACATCGGCCCCGAGAGACCATCTTCGCCCGGTGAACCGGACCGGGACTTTCGATTGGAGCGGCCTGAGACGGCTGATCGGGGATTGGCGCTGGCACCCCAGAGCAGCCCAACAACGAATTGCGCCGTCGCCTGCCATTAATCGCACACTCGGCTGCATCTACCGACATACGAACCGGCTTCGCCCCACCCCATGGACTGCCGGCGACCGATGGATCTCCCTACAGTGTTGCTCTGAGTGAACACTCGGTTATGCCCGGCGAGTGCTTTGCAACGCGGTGGGTGTTTTCTGTTCCCGTATGTGCCTGTAGAGATCTGCTAGTGCGTAGTGGACGGCGATTGATTTCCTGGCTGCCGGTGGGGCTTGCTTCTTTTCCTGCTCTGGGGTCCCTTGCATGAGCGGCGCACCACTCTGACCGGTGCGGGGGCGATGGAACCCACAACGCGAGATGTCCTACTGGCCCTCGCAGATTTGCACTCCGAATTGAGGAGTCGCTTGCTGCTCGGTGATGACTTACAGATGGCGGCGATGTGTCCAATGGCGGACGGCCAAACTGCTGATCCGGAGCCCGCCATCTCCTGGTTTGCTGGCACTGAGGACCCCCTGAACTGGGTGCAGTCAGATTGTGGATTTGGTGGGTCCTGCAGCCGAGCTTCTGTGTTTGCGGATGTTCTCACCCTCCAATCGGCTGTTATTGCTCCTGACCGTCATTACTTCGTTTTTGCGACGGCTAGTGTGTTATGGAGTTGCACAATCACATTGACTTTTTTCCGTCTCCTTGCTGCTACAGTGGCTCCAAAAGTGACTGTGGACTCATCGCACCTGCCTCCCTACAACGTGCGGCGCCTTACTACCTCGACCCGGACCGGACAAGGCTGAACCTGGACTTTTTACACACTTACTGGATGCTCTGGATGCCGGATTGTGACATAGCTTGTGGGTGCGACTTGTAGTGACCGGGATGATTCTACATTGTTGTTTGCCCTCCATTATGGTGGGCTCTTTGTTCGTCAGGATGGGTAGGTGGGGGCGTATCTGGGGCCGGAGCTAGGGCCCTCCTCCTGTTTTCCCTTTTTCGGGTTCTTTGGGGCGAAAGGCATGCCTATGGGGGGGGGGGCCGTGGCCTTCCGCTGCATGCAGGGTGGGGGGTGGGGGTGGGGTGTGTTTTTTTGTTTCTCTTTGTCTCTATGGCCCGCTTCTTCTTTCTTCTTTCTTTCCTTCTTCTTTCTTGATAATTCTTCCCTCTATCTCTCTTATAGTTGGAGTCGGGGGTTTAGGTTCCTCGAGTGGATTATTATTCGTGTCCTTTTCTGTTGCAAGATCCTGTTTATATTGATCGCTTAGTGGGTGGTTTACTGTGCCTCGATGGACTGCTCTCGGACTTATATCCTCTTGTTGTGTTCCCCTTGATGCGCTTAATTGAAGGCTGTTGTCCTTACATGTGAATAGCATAGTGAATGATGTCGTAATGTTGCATTAGTCTGATCCTTCAACTTTATTTGAACTGGACTCCTCCCACATCCTGTAACACTGCTGACAATTCTGATCGTCTAACCTGATTTATTGTTGCCGACATCGCTGGGGTTTACAGTGTCACTATCCTGTGTTGCACGATAATTTGGCCTCTGGATGTTATTACATGGCCTTCTGACCTCTATTTGATTTGCATGCGTTTTTATCCTGATAAGCGTATTTTTCAGCTGATCCTCCGATTGTGACTCTTGGCATTGTTGATAATCTGTTGGGTTCATTGCCCCCTCTTTGCTTGCTGCGGATTGCGTGGCGACTGATCCTTTTCACTTATAAACTTTAAAATTAACCTGATTTCTCCTGTGCTCGACGGTCACCTTTTCATATGTGTCATTTTGACCACTGGCTGCTTTTTCTCTAGAGACTGCTGAGCCGTTCTATTGTTACATTTGTGCTACAAATTGATTTTGAGGCCGGCCAGGAAGGTTGTAGGCCCGTGTCTGTATGCTTTTGTTATTCAATAAAGGTTTTTAAAAAAAAAAAAAAAAAAAAACGCCATTTTGTGTTCATATGCAAGTCTCACAACTAATTCCCAACTACTTCCTGGGAAGCAATGATATCCCTTCTCACGTTTTCCACTGTGCAACAGTAGAATGGCCTCAGGGCAGATTTATTCTCTTTTTCATGCAAAGCAGTACAGCAACCAAATTTGTTGTGCTGCATTGTGCATGGGGGAGTGGGGGACAAAGGGCTGAACCATAGCAATCAAGACTGAGCTGCTGCTGCGATCTCCCCTTGCAATGACACTCTTTAAGCTGCGTTGTGTGATGCACAGCCTCACAGTGATAAGCATGCGCTGTCTATTGGAAGCAAGCACTTCCGGTACAAAGTCTTATGTCTAGACAAACGTAGAGGGATCCTACGCACATTGGGCCCAAATCACAGAACTAACTTAGGACAAAATCCTAAACGTACTACTATTTTGGTATTCACAGAAGGCACTTACTCATTTCGGTATTCACAGAAGTTAGGACTCCTAACTTTAGGACTCCTAAATGCCTTCTGCAAATACCGAAAGTCTTAAAGTTAGGATTTTTCTCAGTTTAGGAGTCCTAAAGTTTGGAATCCTAACTTTACTACTCCTAAACTGAGAAAAATCCTAACTTTAAGACTTTCGGTATTCACAGAAGGCATTTAGGAGTCCTAAAGTTAGGACCTCTACCTTTTGTGAATACTGAAATGAGTAAGTGCCTTCTGTGAATACCAAAATGGTAGTAAGTTTAGGATTTTGTCTTAAGTCAGTTCTGTGAATCCGGCCCTGGATGTGTGCTGTGAACTTCAGCACCCATGTTAGTGCCTGCTTTAAGCTTTTGAAGCAAAATCAGCAAGCTATCTTATTAGATCAGGTTTTGTATAAAATAAATGTGTAGTGAACACTGCACACCCCCTTAGTACCAAGTGGTTTTTTGTAAAAAATTAAATGCCACCATTCCAGAAAAATAAATGGTTAATTGTCTTTTATAATGATCTTTCTGGTGGACTCCCAATTTACCTGCATATTCCTCAACTTTCAAATATCCCAGGCCAGAAACTGCTTATAGCTCTTCCATGCCGGTAGGGCAACCATCACCACTGTCACAACACTGCAGCCACAAAGCTCACATCCCGATGTCCTGACGTCAGTTTGCCATCCATTTTTCTATGCCCAAAAAGTGAATAGGATGAAAGCAGCATCAACTTGAGATGTTGTAGTCTGACATTATCACTTGAATCCTTCTTTAATAATTGTAGTCTGTGACCATCCTTTATAACGGAAGGTAGGAGAGATTGGTGAGGAATCTGCAGGAAGATAGAATAGATACCCGAAAGATAATTACCAAAGATAAGTAACTTTTTCTTCTGATGGATATTTCTACCTGGAGATTCCTCGCTTTGTGAATAGATTCCGAAGCAGTAAACAACCAAATAGTGGGTTTCAGGGAATAGATAGATAAGGAAGTCCTGGAGGACTGAGCATTTGAAATGATGATCCCTTACCACCTCTGAGTCCAAACAAAAATACATAGAGAAGGTGTGGAGGGATGCCCATGTCGCTGCCCTACAATTCTGGGCCATATGGGATCCCCTTGCCAAGGTTGAGATTGAAGATGCCACCGTAATTGAGAAGACTCGAATACCCTTTGGTGGCCATCTAAAATCAAGGGTGTTGCATATTTTGATGCACAAAATGATCCATGAAAGTCCTCTTCTGGACTGCTTTGTCCTTCCACTACCAATGTCATCTTTGAAAAGCTGGTTGTCAGACGTAATCGCCTAGATACAGTCCATATAATAGCTGACCATTCTCTTGAGTTCCAGCCTGGGGGTGAAGGCTCTTCTTCTCCTTATTTGGATGTGCTGGGGATAAGAAGAAGAAAGGGTGACTGTAAGAGGTTGGCTCTGTACATACTATACCAAAGTAAGGTATAGTGTGCACAGAGTCTAGTGGAACCCTGAAGGTAGGCAGAGGTAAAAGTAGATAATACCTTACTCTCTATTTGTGGTAGTGTGGGCGAGCAGTAAGGTTTTATCAGAGGGACGTTTTAAGCATTTATTGTACACACTCAGGCAAGAAATTATGTCACACACTCAAAGACTGAACTCCGACCAATTTTGTTTGTTTAAAAATATTATTTAGTTATATTTTATTTTCTAGAACCAAGCCAGTCCTGGTACAGGTAAGTATAATAATAATATGCATAATTTATGCAGTAAATTACAGTTGAATGCAGGTTCAATGCAGTTGGTTGATTTACAGGTAAGTCAACAGTCAAAACTACTTTTCAGTTACTTTGTAGATTACAGTATACATTACTTCTTGGATTACTTTTTAACTTACTTTTGCTACTCAGTATGATATGCCTAGATATCACACTGGGACATTTCCTAGACAAAAGATAAGTAATTTGTGTTTATACATTTGCAGTTTCTTAGGGTTTTTATACAAACCAACTCCACACTTTTTTCACAGGAAAGCAGGCAATACAGTCCAATGGGAGAAACAGTGTTATCAGTTTATGGGTAAGTATTCGGCCTTGGGAGTTTGTTTCCTGGGGTTAGTAGCTGGTTTCCCCCAGGTTCAGGGATGCACTCTCAAAGCACCCTCAGCGGTACTAGAGCGGGGTGCAGAGCGCTGAGGCCCAATGTTATCCAAAGGAGGCACAGGGTCAGACTGATTTGCATATGGCCATGTCTGAACTGGAGTGGCGAAGTGAGCTAAAGAATGATGATGGATTAAACCCAGATCAGTTGACTGGGGGTGAGTGCTTGCAATGTTCAACACTCCGTCCATCATCCCCTTTGGTTTTGCTTTGTTCGCCCTAAGTTGGCAGGGTATCCCAGACGTGGGTCCCTTGCTCACTTTGCCACTGGATTCAAGCTAGCCTGGCTGATGACAGCTGATTAGCCAGAAACCGGTCCCAGGATGCTTGTTTCCGGTCCAGGGAAGACATGACTTGGCAGTTTCGGGCTGGACTGTTCCCATGAGGCACAGGGTCAGACTGATTTGCATATTGCCATGTCTGAACTGGGGTGGCGGAGTGAGCTAAAGAATGATGATGGATTAAACCCAGATCAGTTGACTGGAGGTGAGTGCTTGCAATGTTCAACACTCCATCCATCATCCCCTTTGGTTTTGCTTTGTTTGCCCTAAGTTGGCAGGGTATGCCCAGGCGTGGGTCTCTTGCTTACTTTGCCACGGGATTCAAGCTAGCCTGGCTGATGACGGCTGATTAGCCAGAAACCGATCCCAGGATGCTTGTTTCCGGTCCAGGGAAGACATGGCTTGGCAGTTAGGGCTGGACTGTTCCAATGAGGCACAGGATCAGACTGGTTTGCATATGGCCATGTCTGAACTGGGGTGGTGGAGTGAGCTAAAGAATGATGATGGATTAAAACCAGATCAGTTGACTGGGGGTGAGTGCTTGCAATGTTCAACACTCCGTCCATCATCCCCTTTGGTTTTGCTCACGAGCAGGCCACAAGGTTGTGGGAGAAAGGCTCCTGGTGTTAGGCTCAGGGCAAAGGGAGATCTGATTTATCACACAAGGTGCACCCACAGCGGCTCAGGGGCGGCTGAGTGCAGGGTGCTGATTTGGAGCTGGGTGCCCTGTTGATTTATTATTTATTTTATTTATTTAAAATATTTATATAGCGCGGCTGACACCTTGCAGGTGTCCTGGCGCTGGATTTCAATCGGGATCCTCCGGTTCCAACAAACACTGCAGGTTCGGGACAAAGATCTTCTGGAGGCGACCACTGGTTGGAGAGGTAAGTTGGGATGTCTCGGGATGCCGGGACACTGTCGGTTGGGCCACCAAAGGCCATGGGACGTCAGGTGCAGGGGTGTCTTTTGGCATTGGGTTTCTCGTACCAGCTCCAGTCGTGGTCGGGGGTTTCCTCCAGAAAGGGGCTGCAGGTGTCGGTTGAAGACTTGAGACAAGTCATGGATCACCTGATCCTAGGTCAGGATCACCGGGGAAACCTCCTCATGGTGTTGAGCCACTCAAACTTGTGGAGTAGGAGGGGGGCATAAGCCTCTCTCTGGTTGGCAGGGTCTCCGCCTCTGCAAGATGGTGGGGACTACGAGTTGTGCTTCACCTCGCCGCCTACCCCACCTGATGTTGTGGGGGTTGGCAAAGATGGGCACGCCTCTCCTCCTAACTTGGGTTTCCCGCTGATTCTCCCACCCAGGGTGAGAGTCGGAACCTGGGGGAGCCAGTTGCTGGGAGCAGCAAGGGGCTGGGGTAGATCACAAAGGCAGCAAGCTTTGAAGCTTCCCCTTGATGGACCCTGCCCATCCTGGGGGAGGATGCTTGGCACCTCGTACCGAGAATGGCGGGCTCTCAACCCAGGGGTCCAGAAGCATGTTTAGTGGCTAGCAGTCACTCAGCCATGACACAAGACATAGGTCGTTTTTTGCATTTTTCATTAAATCCGACAGGATTAATTTAATTGGTTATATATCACAAAATTCACATGCATGATCGTTTGGCCTTGTGCTATGCTGACCTTGATCTATTATGCTTGTTTCTTTGGGGTATGACTAATTTAAATTGGGTTCATATCTCCTAAATTCACATGCATGGTGCTGATTTCTTGCTTTTTTATTTATAAAGTTTTATATCATATCAACATCAAGTAATAATTGCTATTCTGTTTTTTTTTAGTGTACTTTTAAAAATGTTGGTACCCCTGTGTATATTTATTCGTTCTAGATCTTATTGTTGTATGCTCTGCAAAAACTTTGTTTGTCCTGATGATGACCATACTATTTTAGCTTTGTTGAAATGCCGTTGACGCCTTTCTGTGGCTTCTACTAAAGAGGAAGCATTCTCTGCTACTTTTGGTGCCTCTATTATGTTGTAATAGTCTTTATGTATAATTTCTCTTCACCCACTGTTTGTTTACACTGTTAATTTCCTTTTCAATCTGCTTTGTATGTAACCTTGTGAGCACCACGTTTCTGTGATTGTACATAATTATCTTATTAAATTTTGCATACATTGTATAGGGGTATCTTCCTTTTTTTATGTGGTATTGTTTTTGTAGTAATAATCTTTCTTGTTTGATTAATTTAGGTAATTTTCTGTGTAATGATGAACTTGAACCCCTGTTAGGTTTCTAGTGGAGTTCCTAATGACAAACTCCCGGACCATATACTCTTTATGGCATTACTGCACTTGCAGGGGCAGATTTCCCTTGCGCCGCTGGTTTGTCAAGTTGCGTGACTCACCGGAGGCGCAATCTGCTGAGTGATATTTACAATCACAGGTAAAGCCACCCTGTTTCAGCAACACTTTGCGAGTTAGGGGCGTGACATGGGTGTTCCCACGTAACACCCATGTCCACTGATGCATTTCCATATTTACGAGGAATCGTGAATCTGGAAATGTTCCAGAATGCTACGTCACCCTAAGGGTGGCATAGCAAGGTTCAATGAAGAGAAATGTTTTCATTTCTCCTAGTTTTTTCCCCTCTTCCAATGTGTGCTGCATTCTACATCACACATTGGGAGGGGAAATCTCAAATTATTATTGTTGTGCAGGAAGGTGTTCCTTCCTGCACAAAAACAATCTCCCCACGACGCAGGCATCCTTGCACCATGACATAGCAGCAGTTTGTGCGCCAGCACAGGGGGAAGCACAGAGATTCGACATATTGTTGTAAATATGTCGCATCCCTGTGCTTTGAAATTAACACAGCGTGGTGCAGCAAAATGACTTGCGGCACCGCCGTGTGTTAGTTTCTTGTAAATCTGCCCCACAATGTCTAAGAATTGACTTAGACACTGTAGGGGTACAGGGCTCATGAACTTGTACCTTCACCACTGGTATAGTGCACCCAGCTAGAGAGTTGGCTTACCTATGCTAGGGCAGTGGATTGTAGGGATGGCACACAGGGATGTGTGCCAATCAGACTCTTCACTTTGTTCTGCACTTAAACATGCAGCCTTCAATGGCAGTGTGTGCGTGTGTAAAGGTACAGTGCCTCTAAAGGTGGCACAATAAGTGCTGCAGCCCTTAGAGGCCTTCCATGGTCATAGTCCCCTTGGTACCTATGGTACCTTTTACAAGGGACTTACATGTGGCCAGAGAGTTGCCAATTGGGTTTTGAACTGTACAGTTTAGGGACAGAACATAGGCCCTGTGTACCAGGTTGGCAAGACCACTCATTCAAACTACATCAACATTAGGCAAAATGTGAGGGGCAACCATGTGATGGACTGATCCAAATGGAAAAGAATTGACCACCTTGTATAAGAAAGCAACTCTGGTTTGGAGGATCAGCTTGTCAGAGACAAAAACGTAAACGAAGTGCAGACACACAGTGCTTGCAACTCACTGATTGATACTCCATGGCAAGGTAATCGCTAACAGACAAACCGTTTCTAATATCAATAACCTTAACTGACATCTCTGAAGAGGCTTAAAGGAGTAACGCATAGAAAACGTAAACACAAAGTTCAGATCCTATGTGTCATGCCAAAGGGAGCAGATGGAAACAAATGTGTCAGTCTGTCAGAACCCCTTTCAGAGTGCCACGGGAAAGAAGGAGCTACTGGTCCCAACTGTGGGGGTTGAGGCCTTTTTAGTGCTCATGTCCCTGGGCCTGACCTACTATGGGTCCTGAGCAACAGGGCAAAGTACCCCTTCACCACTTGGTGGCGGATGGGAGGTGGGCATAGGTTGAAAGAGCAGGGGGAATACAGACTAACAACTCAAAGTAAGTAGCAATAAAAGATTATCTAGTTAAATACTTTCTTTTATGACAAAATTAGTGTTTATATACTGTGGGGTTTCGGGAGGGTTATCAAACAGATCCACGGACACCTGGATAGTGGGTAAAGCCGGTTTTATTGATTTATACAGTCTTCTCTTTTGTACCGGGACGCGGTAATAGGGAAGGGGATTCGCTGCGTCCTCCGTCGCCTCCCGTTCCAGTCCGCGTCTTCGTAGCTCCCGATGTCTTCTGGGAAGAGTAGTCCTGGCTTCCGCCGTCGTGGCACACGTGCCGGTTTCCGATGTAATATAAACAAAAGGGAGATCAATTTTAATGGGCTGTCCGCTACCTGGTATCAAGGGGGGGGGTCGGTGAGGGAACACTCGTGCACCTAAGTACCCCGCTATCCGTGATGAGAAAAGTGAGGGGGTCAGGGGGTTTACGTGCACGGTTAGGGTCAGTGGGGTGTGTCCCGTCTACGTCCCGCCCAACCCAGGAAACGTGACCGTACCTGTCCTAGCCACACTTCCCGGGAAGCGTGGCTGGGCGATGCGCCTTCACGTAGGCCTCCTGGCTTGTCGCTGTAGTCTCTCTCCACCTCCTCCGATGCTTCTCTGGTTCTCTGACCTTCCTGGTCTGTCGGGTCTCCTCTCCCGCTCTGCTCCTCAGCTCCTCTCCACTCTGCTGCGTCCTCGTTCTTCTTCCCGTCCTCCTCCTCGCCGTCCTCCTCTCGCAATCTCCACTCCTCGCCGTCCTCGCTCGCCTCACGCCTCTCTCCTCCTCCTCCGGGTGTAACACACACCTGTCTGGTTTCTGGGGTGGGTTTTACCTTGTCGAAGAGGGCCGGTCCCACATCCGGATCCGCCCACTTAAAGAAACCGGCTTCATCAGTGTCTGTCACCGGACTGCATATGACGTCGGCAGTCTTCCACGCGTCTGTGTGCTGTGTAGAGAGAGGAGATACATGAATAGGTATACCAGGGGGGCCCGAGTCCGGGTCCCCCACGCCACATATACAAACCGAAAGTAAAATACCACTTATACATACAATACACACAACCCCATGAGGTCAGGGCTCTAGTGCTCAATAGGCAGGTCTCAGAGTCCCACTTCTCTTTCACTAGCAATAGTGATTATACCTCATTCACTATTGCCGACAATCAAGTTAGGCCCCACTTGTAGTCTGAGTCTCAGCAGTCCCACTCTGATAAAAGTCAAAAGTGTTCCAGCGGCCAAAGCATAATCTAACAAAAGGAGTTCCCCTGGGGCCTTCCGGCTTTACGATCAGTCTTACCCACTCCTGCGAGGATTGTGCAACAGGAGTTTCTGCAGGGAGTGGTGGCAGCAGCAGCACTCACGGCTCAGCCCGGGCAGCTTCTGGGCGTCCAAGGTGCTTCCTCCAGTGAAACGGTAAGTTCCTCTGATCCTTCCCATTGGTAGGGGGTTGGTTGCTCAGGTTCACATTCCAAATCGGGGCATGGGCTGACCTCTCCTCACAACGACAATGGTCCTAGCTTGAAGTAGGCAATGGTCCTAGTCCCTTAGGGTGCCCCCACCTGGCATACGGGGTCACCAATCTTACTCTGTGCAGGCTATGGCCAGATTGGCAACACAGTAATCTTCATGGCCGACCCCCTGGCATATGGGTTTGCTGACGTCACTCCACCAGAGGCCTCTGGATCTCCAGTTGTGCACCCCACCATAGAGTCGAGGCATCAGTCACAACCATGTGCATGGCTGGTGGAGGGTAGAAGGACATCCTTAGTTAATCAATCAATCAATCAGGAAGTTTAAAGTGCACTACTCACCCATGATGGTCTCAAGGGGCTGGGGGGACAGCAGTTCCGTTGAGTCGAAGAGCCAGTTCTTGCGAGTCTTCCTGAAGGTGTTGAGGGAGTGGGCAAGTCTGATGTCGATAGGGAGCTTGTTCCAGGCCTTGACTGCAATGTAGGAGAAGGCTCTTCCCCCTGTTCTGGCTCTGCGGATGCGCGGGGTCTCGGCTTGGGCAAGGTTAGTGGGGCCGAGGATTATTTTGGGTACGTGGTAGGTGATTCTCTCTTTGAGGTATTGGGGTCCTTTGTTGTGGAGGCATTTGTAGGTGGGGTGAGTATCTTGAAGGTGACTCTCTTCTAGACAGGGAGTCAGTGGAGTTTCTGTAGGTGTTGGCTGATGTGCTCATGTCGGGGGATGCGAGTACGAGTCTGGCTGCGTTGTTCTGTATCATCTGGAGCTTGCGAAGTAGAGACTTGTTGATGTCGGCGTAGAGTGTGCTGGTTATGAGTGCATGGGTGACTGTCTTCCTTGACTCGGGGGGGGTCCATTTGAAGGTCTTTCGGAGGATGCGGAGGGTGTTGAAGCAGCTGAATGCGACGGCGTTTACCAGCTTGTTCATGGAGAGAGAGGCATTGAGAACGATGCCGATGTTTCTTGAGTGGTCCGTGGAGGTGGGAGGGCTGCCGAGTGCAGTGGGCCACCAGGTGTTGTTCCATGCTGGACTTCTGGTTTCTCCGAGTTGAGCTTCAGGCAGCTGTAGCTCATCCAGGATGCGAAGTCCTGAATTCCTTCCTGGAAGCTGAGTCTGGTGGTGGTGGGGTCCTTGGTGAGGGAGAGGATAAGCTGGGTGTCATCGGCGTAGGATACTATGCTGAGCCCATGCTGTCTGACGATGGCCGCGAGGGGGGCCATGTAGATGTTTAAAAGGGGTGGGCTCAGTGATGATCGCTGGGGTACTCCGCAGTTGATTTACGTGGGTTCGGAGAGGAAGTGTGGCAGCCTGATTCTTTGGCTTCTGCCGGTGAGGAACGAAAGGATCCAGTCAAGGGCGGTTCCTTGTATGCTGGCATCGTATAGACTGTAGGCGAGAGTGCGGTGGAAGACAATGTCGAAAGCTGCTGACAGGTCGAGTAGTATCAGTGCTGCAGTGTGGCCTTGGTCTAGAAGGATGCGGATGTCGTCTGTGGCGGTTAGTAGGGCGGTCTCAGTGCTGTGGTTCCTGGGAGGGATCAAGGATGAAGTTATCTTCAATTAATTTTTTTAATTGTGTGTTGATGGTCTTTTCCGCGACTTTTTGCCGTGAAGGGGAGGAGAGAGATGGGCCGGTAGTTCTTGAGGTCTGTGGGATGTTATGTTATGTTATGTTATGTTAAAAAGTTTTTCTATAGCGCAAATCACCACTGGTCTCTAAGCGCTTACACAGAAAAGGTACATAAACTGCTGCCTCCTGAATCCCTCTGCCCTTGGCTCAGATTAGGGCGTAGGTGTTAGTTTTTTAAACAGATGGGTCTTCAAGTTCCTCCTGAAAGACAGTAATTGCGAGTCTTCCTTCAGGCTGACTGGTAGCTCGTTCCAGATTTGCGGGATAAGTACGGACAGAGCTCAGCCCCCTTTGGATTTTAGCTTAAATCTGGGTTGAAACAAGTTGGAGACATTACTCGAGCGCAAGGCTCTACCTGGAATGTATCTCCGCAGACGTTGTTTGATGTATTCCGGGGCATTACCAAAAATGGCTTTGTGGGCCACGCAAAGACATTTGAACTGCACTCTGAATCCAACAGGCAGCCAGTGCAACTTCCGGACCAAAGGGGTTGCATGCGAATTCCTAGGTAGTGAGTAGATCAATCTGGCTGCGTCGTTCTGAACAACCTGCAGTTTCCTCAAAAGCTTCTGCGGAAGGCCTAGATACAGGGCATTCCCATAGTCCAGCCGCGAGATAACTGTGGCTGACACTATGGATTGTAATGTGGGGGCCGATAGAATGGGTACTAACTTCCGGAGTTGCCTAAGCACCCCAGTGTATGACCCAACCACTGCCGAGACTTGGGGGGCCATAGAAAGGTCTGCATCAATCTTCAGCCCCAGGCTTTTGACCACCTTTCCAGGAATAGGTGTAATCCCTAATTCTGGGGGCCAAAACAAATCGCACCAGGGGTTTACTTGATTGGCCAGGACCAGTACCTCCGTTTTTTTGACGTTGACTTTCAGGAGGTTGTTGGTCATCCAATTTACAGTGAATCTAAGCAGATTCCTTACCGATTCCTGCGCTTCCCTTGAGTCCTCCAGCTGAACCAGTAGCTGGGTATCGTCGGCATAGTTGAAGATTTGGCAGTTCCTATGCATGAACTCCTCCACAAGAGGTTGCAGGTAGATGTTGAACAGCAGGGGGGATAGTGCGGACCCCTGTTGTACCCCCATGCCACAGCATCTGCCTCCGAAAGCTGGTCTCCCAACTGCACTCTCTGGGTCTGACCCGTAAGAAAGGATTCAAGCCATTTGAACGCTTGCCCTGTTATTCCCAGCTTCCTGATACGGTCCAGCAAGATGGTGTGGCTGACCGTATCAAACGCCGCAGACAAGTCCAATAGAATCAGGGCACAAGGCTGTTTATTATCTGCCCGGACTCTCAGCTCGTCAGCAACTGTGGCCATTACCAGTTCAGTGCTATGTTGGGGCCGAAAGCCTGCCTGCCTTGGGTGAAGTAAACCATGTTCTTCCAGGTAACTGTCCAGCATATTCAGGACATGCTTTTCCAGGATCTTGCCAGAAATGGCAGTTGGGAGATGGGCCTGTAGTTCTTTAAGACCTTAGTATCCGCTACTGCTTTTTTCAGGAGTGGGGTGACCCTATCTTCTTTCAAGTTTGACGGGAGATAGCCCACTTCTAATGATTCATTTAAAAGGCTCAGCAGCTGACTTTGAATGCCGGGCAAGGCCATTTGAAAGATTCTCGGAGGGCATGGATCCGTGCTAGATCCTGATTTTATTTGGCATGCAATGACCGCCAGGCTCTCTTCATCTAGACCTGGGATACTGTTCAGCAACCCTGTCGGCTCCTGACAAGCAGGGCCAGATGGTAGAAAAGGATCTACTGGGGTCACCCTAATATCCCTAATGAGGTCTTGCACTTTCTGGAGAAAGAACTTCTGAAAGGTTTCGCAGTCCGGTTGGTCAGTTGCAGGGATTTTCCCCTCCAGCTGCGTTAGCTCCCTAAGGATTGCAAATGTCTCCCTTTGTTTGTTCACAGCCCCTTTGATTCTATCCTCATAAAAGGTTTCCTTCCTCGCTAGGATGTCCGCCTTATATTTTGACAGAAGTATTTTGTAGGCTTCCGACTCAGCTGGACTGTAACTGAGTCTCCACCTTCTCTCCGCCTTGCGAAGAACTGGTTTCTTTTCCCTAAGCTAGGTGTCAAACCACAGTGCTCCCTTTACTTTGGCTCTAGTCTTCTCCAACCGCTCAGGGGCTAACATGTCCAGAGCAGCGTGGATCCAGACCATGAGGGCTGTGGTGTCAGAGTCTAAACTTCTCCCGCTCCTCTCAGGCGGTGAGATGGAAAGAAGCGTAGCGATTAAAGAGTCTGCCTCCACCTTCCTCCATGGTCGAACCTTTCTCCGCAACGAAGTAGACGTTACTGGTGAGAGGTCCCCTGGGACCCAGCACTTAATCAAGGAATGGTCCGACCATATACAGGGGCTGACCTCTTTTATTTCTGTCTGGGATATGGAGGACCAAATTAAGTCCAGCGTATGGCCCTTCACATGCGTGGGTCCCACTACTAGTTGCTGTAGGTTAAGCGAGGAGAGGTTGCTATCAAACTCCGCCTCTATAGGGTCTCCGGGTAACTTATCCCAGTGATAGTTAAAATCCCCTACCACCATGAGGGATTTATATCTGGAGCCCAGGTCCGTTAGTAACTCCAAGATAGCTTCATTAAAGTCTGGCGAGCTCTGTGGTGGACGGTACACTACCATCAACAGAATGCAAGAGGATTTTAATGAGATCCGCTGAGGGTTTCTTAAGCAGGGGTCTGACTTCTGCGCATTTGCAGCCATCGGGGAACATGCCGGTCATGAAGGTGGTGTTGATGGTATGCCATAGTTCTGGAGTGATGGCGGTGGCAGATTTGTGATAGACATGCGGTGGTACAATACCATGGGGTATATTTGCAAGGGCATTGCCCCACCGGAGCATCACTTTTTGTGGCGCTTCGGTGGTGTAATGCCCTGCTCCATATTTACAAGGCGGTGCTAAGCCACTTTTTGAGGCATAACACCGCCTTGTAAATATGGCCCTCCTCGCCTCAATTTACTACGGTAAAGGGGCATGCAATGGGTGTTGCTTGGGGGTTCTCACTGAAATTTCTGACACCTCCTCAGATTTTCAAGGATCTGTAAATCTGAGGCAACGCCAAAAACTAACGCCTTTCAAGTGGAGGCATTAGAGTGGCACAACAAGGAGAAATTGCTTTATTTCTCCTCTTTGTTTTGCTCTTTCTAGGTGTGCTGTAGAATGCACACATAAAAGGAGCAAAACAACATTAATGATTGTTATTGTGCAGGAAGGTTTCCCTTCTTGCACAAACACAATCAATCTTGCAACGCAGGCACCCTTTCACCATGGTGTAATGGTGCCTGCGCTGGCGCTCTGCAACTTTTTCAGCTAAAGGGAAAACACAGGGGGCAATGCATTCTTGTAAATACGGCACATCCTTGCATTTTTTAAATGATGCAGAGACACAGCTAAATTGCTTGCAGCGCTGCGCTGCGCTGTGCCGCTTCATTGAAAATATGCCATGTGTGGTGAGCTGCTTTGAGCAGTTTGTCGTCCAAGTATGGCAATCCCAAGATCCCTGACCATATAAGAAGGGGCGCCACTGCTGCTACCTTTGTCAAGAAGGTGCCAATGTCAATACAAACAAGAGGACCGCACACTGGCTGTGAGTGGATTCTACCATGAACTACATGTACTTCCTGTAAGACTGCAGAATTGGTATTTGGAAATACACATCCTGTCGCTCAAAGACCCCATTCAGTCTCCTGCTTCAGCGCCAAGGGAACCGGGGCCAAGGACAGCATTTTAAACTTTTCCTTTCAAAGGACAGAGTTCAAGATCCTGAGGTCCAGGATTCGATGAAGAGCATTGGCTTTTGGGAAAAGAATGTACAGAAAATGGCACCCCTGCACAATTTGCTCCTCTGGAATCAACTCCTCCACTCCTTTCTACAGCAAAGCTGCTACTTCCTTCTGCAGTATGCACAAATCTATCTGAAGGAACTGGTAGGAAGACTATTTTGGGGGGGGGTTTGGAAGGGTAGGATATACTCCCCTTTTTACAGTGATTTCTTCCTGGAGCATTAGACTATGTTCTGCGACTTAAAGGGATGATGATATCCCATGATGGACCCAAAGGCACTGGAGGTATCAGAGGCACCATGACGGACATTGTGGTACTCTGTGGTGGTGCTGGGGACATCGTTTGCGACGTCATATATGGTGTCGTTAAAGGCCAGCATTGGCATGACCTCGGATGTCAGAGAAGTCAAGGGACTGAAGGCGCTGAAGACGATCCACCAGCATGCACCATGTGGCATCCAGAAGAATCCTTTGGGGCCCAGAGGGGTCCAGCGGGCACTGCCATCCATTGAAACATTTTGAACATATTGAGTAACAACCCTGGATCCGGAAACTCAGGGTATGCTTGAGGTGGCAAGTAAAAGTGTGGTGAAGCCAACGTTGGCATATGAGGTACTGGGTCAGAAGAAGCCCCCGGGACTTGAACTTGTGCCAGGGGCATCGCCGTCCCTGTGTCCTCAGGTGGAATTGTGACAAGACTTGATGCTTTTGCTCTCCAGTCATATCACAATGGTGCCCTTTCCGGCGTTCAGAGCCAGTGCCTTCTAGCAGCGCGGAAGAGCTATGGAAGGTTTCCGGATCTTGTGTAGCGCCTTGGATATTTGAAAGGTGAGGAATCTGCAGGGTGAAGTATCCAATAGAAACTCCACTGCGCTACTTTGCGATGGCACAAAGTATTGATAAATCTGGGGCTTCAACTACAAAGAGAAAGATCATTATACCAGAACGGTCTGTAAAGGACAAATGAAGGAATGTCCAAACTGGAACGGCATGTTGAGCAAAAAAACTATGGATTTAGGGCCAGATCTCTGTACTGGGGTGAATGTATGACTGTTCTGTATTCTGTCCATCAATTGTTGTTTTTACATTTTTCACCCCGAGTGGGACGGGTATGCCCAGACGTGAGTCCTGTGCTCTCCATGCCACTGGAGTCAAAGTATCCTGGCTGATGAGGGCTGAAAGCCCAAAACCGGTCGTAGGATGCTTGTTTCCAGTCCTGGGAGGACCTGGCCTGGTAGTTCAGGCTGGATTGTTCCAATTGGGCGCAGGGTCAAGACTGATTTGCATATGGATGGGTCCAAACTGGAATGGCATGATGTGCAAAAAAACGATGGTGCAGATTTACAAGCCCCGCATGCCACATTTGCGCCGCCATTGCATCACTTTTGTGACGCAGCGGCGGCGCAAAGCCAGCGCCATGCTGTGGGGTATTTACAACGTGACGCATCTGGGAGATGTGTCGCGTTGTAAAGCCCTGCACCACATGTGGGCGTTCCGGCGCAGGAACGCCTCCTAAAAGTAGCTGAGGGAAATCTACAAGATTTCACTCACTCACTTTTAAGGCTATGCTGCGTCAAAACCCTGCACCTGCTTGAAGCAGGCGTAAGGATTGACGCAGCATGTTAGGCATAGGGGCACCCCGAGCCTTGCTAGAGCTACGTCGCGCTTGCGACACAACTCCAGCAATGCGTCACCTTTACGGCAGCAGATGCATCACGCATCTGTCCACTCTTGCCCCATGGTGCGCCGCATTATAGATGCGGCGCATCCATGGTGGCGCAAGAGGTGTCTGCCATGACGCACAATAACTGGCGCATCCCTGGTGATATGCAGGGATGGGCCAGTTATTGTAAATCTTAGGCCCAGATCTCTGGACTGGGGTGAATGTATGACATTGTTCTGTTGTTTTTGCATTTGCAAAGAATACAAGAGCAGGGTTCTGCCTTCGTGAGAAAAGGATGTGGGGTTTCTTTGGATACATTCTTCTTACGGCAAAATACAACTTAAGCTTTGTGAGACTAAAGTTCCTCCATTTCAGAAACGTATTTCTCATTGAGTTTTATTTGCTCGGGCTATTTAATGACTTAAAATTGTCAATAATTTGTTTTATAATGGGGTATGTAAGGTAATGTAAGGTATGGCTGGTGTTCTTAATTACCCTCTAATAATCTTGAAAGGGGCCATACATACAAATTCATGCTGAGCTCCTAGTAGTACTGCTTCAGTGTCCGTATTGCACTCCCCTCTGCCAGAGCCACAAGAACCGCCCTGGTCTTCATTTTGGCGCTGCCTCCTATTTACGCTACCCTTGCAAATAGGGGGCAGCCTCAAAATCTCGAACTCCCACCACAACACCCATAACACGCCCCTTTCATACTAAATGTAGCGTGAAAGGGGGCCTTATTCACAAGGCGGCGTTAAGCCCTGCGGAGGTGTAGGAATCCAACACATTCCCAGGTTTACAAAAGCTTGTAAATCTGGGAATGCGTCAAGTTCCATGGATGTTGTGTGGGAACACCCACAGCAACACCCATGGAATGCCGCTTTCACGCAGAGTAATGTGTGAAAGGGAGCCATATTTACAAGGCCAGGAAAAGCCATGCAGGGTGGCTTTACCTTGCCCTGTAAATATGGGCAGGCACACTGAGTCGCCAGTGCGTCTAAAAAAGTGACTCACCGGCAGTGCAATGGGCTTGACATACGCCCATCTGTGAGTGCGATCCCCCCGCTCACTACTCCCGTCCCTGTCCACCTGCACGCCATCCAGCAATGTGGACCAAGGGCAGCATTTACAAGAAATTGATGCATCTGCATCAATCTGAGTTTCCTTGCACCTGCACCATATGTCCATGCGACACCATGGTTGCGCTCTATTCACAATTCAGGGTTCCATGATGCAAGGATTTAACAGATGCATCAGAAATCCAGACACTTCTGTCGGCGCAAAAGTGACACATTGTTGGATTTGGCCGTAAAACAGGCGCAACTCCAGCAATGCGTCAGAACACATAGGCTAGTTCCTTTGTTAAAGCCCTTCATCAATCCTTACACCTGGTCTGAGCAGGTGTAAGGATTTTGACGCAGACAAGTCATAGAGTGATGCAGTAAAATGTTGTACATTTCACAGCATCACTTCCATGGGCCTTTTTTGGGTGGGAATGCCTACATGGCACCATATAAGGTGGGATGCAGTGCCCTTCAAATTGACTCACAGGACCCCATGCGTCAGTTTGTAGATATGGATCAGGGTGGTGCACTAATTGCGCCGCCGCTGTGTAAAAAAAAAAAAAAAAGTGACGGATTGGCGGCGCAAGCTCCCCATAAATAAGCGCACAAGTTTCTAAGTCATTCTGTAATTTCTAGTTACAATATTTTTAAACAGAAAATGTATATATAATTTGATAATGCATTCTCGGTTCTTCGTGGTGTGCAGTATTCTACCAGACAATACCACGATAGAGAACCTAAAAAACTTAGAAACATATTTAACATTGCCATTCATTTGTTTTTTTTATTACTTGCGCTTGTTTGAAATATTTCACACTCTATGTAATGAATGTACGAGAGGAGTGTGTCTGCACTCTCAAATTGCTGGCTTGGAGGAACAGTTACATATAAATGCTTGTAATGTACGCGATCACTTTGTCTAAGCATGTAGCTCATAAGAGACATGAAACGTGGCTGAAGGCAGCCAGACGGAAATAGCATTGAGTAAGGCTTTTGCGTCATTTTTCCCATGTTAAAAATGATGCAAAAGTGGCGCAAGGGGCTTGTAAATAAGCCCCAATTTGTTTAAAATACCCCATACGTGGTCAGATGCTGAGGACAAGCATAATGGCTGCTCTCCCTCGCGGTTCTGTGCACCGGATTTGTCCCTTTGCCTCGAGGTAGGAGACTGTGATGTCAGTGGGGTCACAGAAGCATTACAGCAGAGATGGTTGCTGTTGGGGCGTCGTTTTGAAGACCTCCTCCAGTGCACGTGCCTCTGGGAACACCCATGTATGACGCAACCTCTGACATCAAGTAGCACAAAGCACAGCGCTACTTTGCCTTACTTTAGAGCTGCTTTCCATCGCAAATCAAGATTTGCCCTGAGAAGCTAATCCCAAGTCAACATGGGTTGTAGGACATTACCACGCCTTCCTTCACCACGCACGTCTTTACATCGCACATTTCACAATGCATACCACTACCACGCATTAACATTCATTCACACACACCTTCACCATGCATACTTTTACCGCGCTTACGGTCCCTGAAAAATTCTATCACAGTGTAACACGGTCACCTGGTACATTTGGTAATATTTGAACATATTATATTTTGGGGTGAGGACCCCCCCAATCCCCCTTTTTTAATTCTCCTCAGATGCCTGGTTTTGTCTTGTGTTGTAAAGACTTGCATGCCAACAGTCTTTACGATGTAAAAAATGCGTGGAAAATGTACTACGAAGTAAAACCTTTGGCGTAAAGGCTGTTTCCCCTTTGTGACGGTACCTGCAAAAAGCCTTGATAATTCTGGCCTTTTAGTGCAAGTGATATATAGAAAATAATTTTAAAGGGATCTTTTTGATGTGCTGCATTAACCTGCAAGACATAGCCTGGAATACAAATAAAGACTATCGCTTGGCCTTCTATTGATGACCTTTGAAATCCTCCTTGATTGAACATTGGAGTATTGTCTCTTGGACTGAGGTTCCACTGTTTGAAATCAGTAGATGTGGTGGTTGTGGAGCGTTGCACTTAAAGACCCCACTGACGCTGTTATGTCATTAAACATAAAAACACATTACTTACCTTCGGTAACACCTTTTCTGGTAGCCTCTATCTAACCCTCAAATTCCCCACTTTGTGAATTCCCCCAGGCTCCAGACTGGATCCCCGAAGCAATGTACACAGGCGTTGTGCGGCTCTATGGAACGTGTTTTACTTTATGTGGAATCGACCTTGTTTTGGTCACATTTTGTGATATTCATTGATGACAAGGCCTGCATAATATGTGCAGAAATAGAATGATCTCGCATAAACTATTGTACCCTGCTTAACCAGACCGCTTGTAACGCAAGGCTTGCTCAAGGACATTACTTGCAACATGCATTAGCTTGCTATCCAGCAACAGACAGTGTTACCATACCATATATAGATGAGACGAAGAGTCTAGCTCTGATTGGTTACTGCATTTCTTATGTTTGGAAAATCCCCACTGTCCCAAACCCTGGACACATGAGCCCCACCACCCTTACCATGCAGGTGGCACGCACCATTAGCTTCTTCTGATTGGTTCTGTATCGAATAACTGTGCAACCAATACCGTCTGATGATAAACACATGATGTATTAGTTAATAATTCCGAAGAAATCCTGTTGAACTTGCAATTTTATTGGACATGAATCGAAACGCATTTTTTGATTTTACAGAAATAAAAGGCCTTGCTGAACTTCTGCAAATTGGACGATTGGTTACTCAGCCATCTGTCCCCATGTTCACGTATAGTAAAATATTCTACATGTGAGCCTAGTGGCGTCTGTTTAATTTTATTAGTTAGGCTTCTACAGCTCCACATTAACTCTGTCCCACTTCGGATGTGACATCGGGTCTCCTGTGTATGCGCCACCTCCACACACTAAGGTCAGTTTCTTTCTGATTTCTGTTGGCACTGTTGGACGTGGAGCCTTGGCAATCAGTGCAGTGCAGATCTTTTGAATTTGCATCTTAGTAATTGACTCTGTGAGTTCATGCTGTAGTGTAGTTCCGATATTCCCAATAGGCGCTGCACATTGGAATAATATATCCTATAGATTTGACGTAGGACTGAGGTCAAATAGGTCTCTATCGAATATACTAAACTTAATTGTGTGTGTGCCAGCTAACTCAGAGGTCACTAGAAACTTTCTCGAATACACAAGAAGGGATTCGTTTCTGACAACCACATAAACATGACAACTTTGTTTCCAAAGAATAAGAACATATCTCTCAGAGTCGCGGAAACAATAGATAAGTATTTCACTCAGTCAATCGTGCATGCTTCGTTTCTACAGAGTTGCAGATAAATAGTGAGACAGGCGTTTTCAATAAAAAGGGTTTATTGAACAGTCTTCTTTCTCATGCAAGAGAGGTGAACTGCTACAATCGTTATGCAGACTGGAAAGTATGATGCGTACAGAGTAAACAATAATATGAAATAATGCTGTAAGAACATTGTATGGTTTCTAAGCCATATAAAAATACATACAGAAATAACATAGACTAAAATACTCAACTGGTGCTTCTAAAATACACCTACCCCAATGTACCTAACCTGAGTCTAGTACAAGGGAAGAAGTAAGTATTGTGTAGCATAGGTTTAATTTTTGCCAAGAATCTACCAAAGGTTTCTCTAGGTTCTTTTTTTTTTTTTTTTTTTTTTTTTAAAACCTTTATTGTGCACAAAAAAGAACAAATACGGGCCTACAACCATCAGGCCGGCCACAAAACTTTAAGCACAGGTGCGAGCAACGTTATTCCACAACGGCATCAGGTATGATAGCAACAATTAGTAGCCGTAACACAAAATGGAGTCATGTCGCCAAGGAAAAGGAGAATTGAAGGTTAAATTTTAAAATTATAAAGAAATATAACAATGAAGAATGAAATCAAGGAGAACTGAGTCCAGACAGTAAGTACACAAACATGAGCAGGCAGCATTAATTAGAACAACAATATGAAGAACACCACGTCGAGATGGCAGTAACACACCCAACAATAGGAGTTGCAGTCCACAGTTACGCACTACCCTCAGCGCCACCCACTACCTACTAACCTTCAGGGCAGACCCAGAACTGAAACCAGAACAAGAAAGCGCAGAAATTAGAAAAATAAGGCCCATAGAAACTAAAAGAGAAATTAAATCTACCCCCCCACCCTACAACAATCCGGAGGCTACGGCCTACCCCCCCCCCGGCAAAGTGCCTGTCGCCCAGTAAAGAAACCCGAAATACAGAGGAAGAATAGAAAAGAAAGAAGAAAAGATAAGAAAAGAAAACCATCACACTTGAAGCATCGGGAGGAAGAGAAGAACAAGCCAGTCTATCACTCCCGAAAAGGAAGGAAACGAGGGAGGAGGAGCCCTAATATTAACAAACTCCCGGTCCCCCAGCCATGTATAGCCCCCTGCCCCAATTGAAGCAATAAAATCGAAAAATACACCAGCAAATGAAATATTGAAACAGATGTGCCCCGGACCCCGAGTCAGTACTGAAATGATCACCCCGTCCATATGGGCGGTAACAGGATAAACCCAGTTCCACCCCACGTGCGAATTCACCAGGATGAACAACAGTAGCAGAACAGATATGGGGAGCTACGACCTCTACATTCACCAGAGAGGTGGCACAGTCAGAAACAGAACAGCCAGGACAACCAGAGTGAAGCCCCGAAGACCACGATCTCTAATCCGGTCGCGAGCGACCACTATACTATGAGGCCCAGCAAACGCCCTCCCCAGTCAGGACAAAGGGACAAAATGGCCGCCGTAATGAGAGTGCAGACAGAGGAGAGCAAGATGGACGCTACCCTGTACAAATAACCCCCACGTCACCATAAGTTTCCAGGACCAGCAAACAGGAAACAAAGAAAAACGTGGCGGAGCCGATAGCGAGCAATTAATCAGGGTAGCCAGTGTATAATGCAGCTTGTGTCAATGACAAAGGTCGCAACACCCAAAGGATGCCTTAATTGGAGAGCAAAACAACCACTAGCTATAATAGAGACAGACGGGGGGAAACAATCTACATCGTAAATACAAATCATGTAGCCAATACGTATCACAATCTAGCCCCGATCCCCACCCGGTAAGACGGTGACACAACCAGGAACCCGCCCCTCCCGCATCAAATGTACACGCTCGGACACCCCCGGCTCATTAAGCATCCCACACCCCAGCATCAATTACCAGAGAACTGCACCCGAGACATCCTCATTGGGGAAAGATAGTAAGTAATGCCCTGTGTACCACATACATATCAAGTCTGTCCTGGCCTCCACCAGTCCGTACAGGAGTGCAATCAGAGGATCGGCTAGCCTTGGCCCGATCTAGGAGGCACTTTGTCACCCAACCATCTTGGCAGTCCGCTGCAATCCGTCTAGACGAGGAAACATGGCCGCCTCGAGGATAAGGAAAGCGCACCATCGCCGAGGGAACTCCGGTCGTCCCCCGCAGATAGTAGTCCAACAACAAAATGTACTCCCAGAGCGCATAAATGGCAAAAGTCGCTGAACGACGAGATGGAACTAGTCAAGGAGGGAGCAGGGGCAAGGGCAGGAGAACAAGCTAGCGATGCACTGCACAGCCAGGCTGGTTCACGAGGCAGACAGCCAATCGAAGAACAAAGGGGAAACACTGTAGCAACAGCAGCGTGAATGAGCGGCAACAAGTCTGCAGAAGCTCCAGTAGCGGTTATATCGGGTGATACAGTAGCAACAGGAGGTAGCGAGGGGCTGGCAAGTTGTAACCAAGTCAGACCTGAGTCCTGTTGAGAGTGAACCCCTCGCGTTCGGCTCACAGCAGGGAGACACGCATCAAGTTTCTCAAACAGCACCGCCGAGGCACGCAGTATCTCCGACCGCACCTCATCCAGGATATTCAACACCTCCCTGTAGGTGCAGTCCGGCCGTGATACTCGAGGCTCTCCAATCTCAGTGGAGGGCTCAAACACGGTCCCCCGTAACAATGAACACATGCCACCCCAGGAAGAGGTCCCAGCGCCATTTCCACCCCGTTGGTGATCAGGCATCGCCATCTTAGCAGCAGTCCACGGAGTGCTGGGAGGGGGGGAAAACGGGGTTCACAGTTTCCGACAGGGAAGTGGATGTTTGCCCCACAACACTTTACGTCCCCTCCTGTGCGCTGCATAAGCGAGGGGCATCCGATGGTGCGGCGGGCAGTCAGGGCAGCTCGATCTTACCGGCCATCAGCGCAGCTAGGAAGAAAGCCGACCGGCATCATGGCGGCCACAAACAAAGGAACCCATGCAAGCCCTCACATATCCGTGCCGGAGCTGCTCCGTGTGAGCTCGGCAGGTCAATGAGCACAGGGCATAGGCAAGACTGTAGACGGGCGGAAGCACTCCCCCAGCACAGGCAGCCACAGCAACAGAGCCTCCCCTTGAGATTTGCGAGGTCCGGCAGGCTGCAGGGAGAGGGCGGAGGTCCGTGGCAGAAACGATCTCCCCAGAGCTCGCGACTCCGGGAGGGCTGAGAGGCCAGAGGGACACCGTCAGGATCGACTTCGTGTCCCGCGCATGTCGGGCGAAAGAAACCCCAGGATTACAGGCAGGATATGAGCGCGGGTCTTCAGGGCCGGCGGAGCCGAGCGACCACACGTCCGTTCAGGTCGCCATCTTGGCTCCTCCTCCTCGGTTTCTCTAGGTTCTAATCAGCTCCATACCTTGTTAGAATGAAGGAGGTCTGGTATCTCTGTCTCGGGACTCGATTTCCCAACACCCCGCAAGGGGAGCCGGAAACACTGGAGCTGGATTCTCGGCAGGAGAAAGGCAGCTTCCTGATCAGTGCGTCAGCTGGAGAGTCGGCTTCCTTCTGCACTTGTTGTAGCGAGCTGCGTTGGTCAAGTAGGTCTTCGAACTGCTCCGAACCACCGTATCTTGCTAAAACAAGTGAAGGTATATTTATACCTTGGGTGTTTAGGAATGCCATAGTTGATGTAAAGTCGAGGCATATGAACGTCAGGAAAGAACCCCTAGGGAATAGTTGTTCATTGTAAAGTAACTTAGGGGCATATTATCAAGGAATGGCGTTGAAATTATCGTTGCTTTAGCGGCAGGAAACTGCCGCTAAAACTGGGATAATGGGCTTGATAATATGCCGTCGAGCATTCCAATAGAAGCCCATGTTGACACCAGAACATGGGCTTCTTTTGGAATTCTCTATGGCATATTATCAAACAGGTGACTTAAGGACGTATGGCTTGTCAGTTAAACATAACAAGGCTGAAAGGGCCGAGAGCTAACCTTTAACTGCTGCCACAGCAAGCCCTTGCTAGGCCAAGGAACAACAGAACAGGAGAGCATCGGATGACTCCGTATTAAGGAGTTGAATACTTTGGGAAGTCAGGCAGACTTCTGCGAGCATCCTGCATACATTGATTTAGTTGATGGATACCTGGCTGCCAAGAGGATACCAGCCACTTTGGGGGAAAGATCAAAAGCCATCACCTGTCACCACACTCCACGCATGAAGGTGGAGATTAGGTAGGCTCAAGTGCACGACGACACCTGTTGCATCAGCAGGCAGTCATCCGGAAGTAACATCGGATTGTCAGGCCAGCCTGGGTCACTAGGATGTCTTGAGCTTGGGTAGGTTGCGGTGCAGTATCACCAGGACTCTGCAAGTACTGCATCATCGCTTGACATCATTTTATTATCAAGTCAACCCCTGGGGTCTTTTCATTGTTTTAAATTCCGTTCCTACAGCACATTAAAGTATAGTGTCTCTCCAGTGCTAACTCGAGGAGGCAGAAAGATTACCCAAATTGGGTGATTCATCCTCTTTGTTGACAGTGTTAGAAACCAGATATAAGTTAATCATCTGCTTGCCCCATGTTTCTCCTTAGCTTGTTGTTATCACCCCTGTGTGACATGATCACGGGTGGTGGCATGCCTATGGTTATCTGATTGAATGATTCAACAGTGTTATTGTCCCATTACAATTTCAGGTCAGCCTTTTGGGATCAATTTTTTAAGGTACACCGATCTTGGGTACTGAGAGTTTGGATTCCGTACATTCCCTTTTGGTCTCAAACGCTATGTAGATTAGATTCAACCTGTCCTGACGAATTGCCCATTGATCACTTTTGATTCCATGACGTCAAGAAACATGTCGACCTTTTAAGTCCCTTTTTTACCACCAGGGATCATTGTCTCTAATGGTGGCTACCACATTTTTAATTGGACAAGCAAACTAGCAGAATAAAATGATTTTTGCTTACTCTATTTTGAAGTCACTATTCACTATACACCCACATCGATTTTCACCAATCTACACCCAAGGCCCTACACCCACACTTCACAGATGGCATTGGAACAAAAGATCTCCAATAAAGAGCCCCCAAGAGGGTACCCTTCAGGCATTGAAGCGCTATCCCAATGAGGAGCAAGCCCAATGATGAAGCATGACACCAATATGGGGGTGTGAGGGCCCTAGTTCCGAAGGGAACCATCCCCCCCACCTTTATTTCCTATATTTCTGACCTGATACCCTCCCTCCCAGGAACTGCATACCTATAATTGATATGGAACCCACAACTTCACGCAGCTCTGTTTGTTGTAATACCACATGACAGTCGTGTTGTCCATTAGTATCTGCTTCTGTTCCCCTTTGATAGTCAGGAAGAACACTTTCAGTGATAAGCAAATCTCTCGTAAATACAGCAAGTTGATATGGAGGTGAGCTTCTGCCAGAGAATACAATCTCCACATCTCCCAGATGACCAACAGTGCATCTGTCATAACCATTAGCTCGTGGTAGGGTAGGGAGATGAGACTGCCACCTGTCCAATTTCAGTTGAGTAGCCACCGCTGCAGGTCTTTCGCAGTCTCCTTCGACACCTGGATGGAGTCTGAGTGGTTGCCATGTGCTGAGCCCCCTGAGCTTCTGATCCCACTGCAGAGCCTGCATTTGCCACCTGGCATGGTCCACAAGCAGGATGCAGGAGGCCAAGAAGCCTCACAGCTGCTCTCACTGAGACCAAAGTCAAAAGTTGAAACCTTGCAATCATAGCTCAAATATCCTGGACTCTTTGAGGGGGAGGGACGGCTCTGATAAATGGTAGCTGTTTTGAAGGATTCAGGTGTGACTTTGGCTGCTCGTGCCAAGCTACCAAGGGGGTGAACAGGGGTTATTTTAAAGTGTATCCTCTTTACCCTGACTAGGAAGAAGGGTTCCTACTTGGACAAAGGTGCAAGCAATTGCTAACTAGAGACCCCCATTTCTAACTGGACCACATTAAAATGCTGCCCCCCCCCAATGATAGCACTTCTCGTTAAGCCGCCTTGTAAATAAGGCTCCGTTTCACGCTACACTAAGCGTGAAAAGGGTGTGCAATGGGTAATGCGGGGGGAGGTCCTCTACGAACCCCATTGATTTAGTATTCGTGTCATTTTGTTTCTCCTGCATTTGCTGATTACTCTGTGTAACAACGGTATTGGGGGGGGAAGTATAAGCAAATATCCCTGACCTGTCTATCGACCGTGCATTGCCCAGGGATTAGTGGTATGGTTGTCTGGAGGCAAAGTTTTGCTATTTTGCATACAGTGTTGTTGCGAATATATCTATTGTTGGTGTTCACCAACTCCAAAAGATGCTCTTGAATACTTTTTGGTTTAGTTCCCATTCGTGGGCGCATGAAGCTTGTCTGCTCACTCTGTCTGCTTCTATATTGTCCTTGCCTGGAAGATGAACTGCTGTTATTTCCATCCTCCTCAGTATTGCCCACTTCTAGAGTTTTTGAGCACATTTTGATAATGCGAGGGTTTGTGTACCCACTTGCTTGTTTATGAAAAACATTGTTGTTGTGTTGTCTGTTTGGATCAATAGTGTCTTTTCTGGGGGGTGTGGTCTCGCACTAGCCAAGATGCGGTATAGTGCGAGGGCTCCGTCCGGGCCTCTAAAAAGGCCCACAAGATCCAAACCAAATCTGGTAGCTGTAGCATTAAAACAGCCAACGAGGACCCCGGAGCAATGTCCCGGGGCTCAAGGATCGAAGTTGTACCCGAGGAAGTGTTTACCTGAGAGTGGCGGAGAAGGGCCTGCGCTCGATAGACTCCATGAGACGCGGCGACGTGGGGCGGAGTCACGAAGCCGCAGTGCCTGGGCTCGGATTGCATGGCCCTGCGCAACCGAAATCGAGGACCGCAGCTCTGGGCTCGGCATCGGAGCCCACCTCGGGCTCAACGATCCTGCCCTAAGAGAGGACCAGACTCCCGGCGATGGCCTCCCGTGAGATTACACGCATCTGGAGTGGCCGAGCTGAGGCAGAGAGGAGGCGAGGTTACACTAGACGGCAAGATGCACCAGCGCGGCTCCCGGGAGCAAAGCCGGAGTCGATCCGACTGGCTGAGGTAGTGAGACAGAAGAGCCCGCGGGGCGCGGACACCGAGCCCCGACTAAGATTCCAGGAGGAGTGGGCCCTGGGTTTCGTCCTGCTAGTGTGAAGGGGAAACATGGGATACAAATAAAGCTGGGAAACATCAGATCCTGCGAGGGTCCACGCAAATTACACCAAGTGGCAGGGGCGCTACCTCCGGAAGAAACCTGAGCAATTGGTGGCGATAGCACGGTGAGTCAGCCTGCATGCCCATCAACTGGGACAGTACAGATTGATGAGTGGACCTGAGGTATAGGAGTGACGTGGGACAGAGGGACCCGGGACTACAGATACTACTGGGCTGACGAGTAAGTGGAGAGATCCTCTCCCCGTGGTTCCCCCGAAGGCTGAGCAGCGAAAGGCCTAACCACCTGCTGGGGTACTGGGTGATGAGTTGGAACTGACACTGGAGGGCCCTCCCATCCCCTGGTGATAGCAACAAACAGGAGGCAACAGCGCCGGAAGGGACACATATATCCCATTCCATATAAACCTGCTGGAGGGGCCTGTGGGTCCGGGGAAAAGATTCTCCGATAATTTAATCCCAGCCTGTGAGAAATCTCGTGGAGGCACAAAGGTTGGGTTGGAGCACAGTGGGACACGCAGGGCAGTCGCACTGACCAACAGTGGTGGACCCGACCATGACAAAGCCGAAGGGCGTCCCACCCTTGGTGCAATCCAATAAATTGGACTAGTACGCGGTCCCGCGACAATTGACGTCTGAGGATGGAGCGACCTGCAATAAGGAGGCGTCAGCTGAACCTTCCCTTGGAGCAATTCTGGCGGTTCAAGTACCACTGAGGCATTACGAAGGGAACAGGAGGAAAAAGAAGAGTAATGTCCTTAAGAAATCTATTTACAACAGGGGACTTGAAAAGAGAAGGCTGATCAGGAACCTCAGAAAGAGCGGCGGAAAGGGGATCCACAGCCTTTGCTGTGAACCATGCAACAAATTTGTTCCATCTGCAGGCGTATACCGTCTTAGTGAAGGGACGCCTGGCTGCCAAGATAACATTGCAGACTTCGGGAGGGAGGTCAAATGACGGCGTATACAGTCTTAGTGGAGGGACGCCTGGCTGCCAAGATAACATTTCAGACTTCGGGAGGCAGGTCAAATGACGGCGCTCAATCTCCATGTAAGGAGGGGTAGGCTGGACAGGTGCGGATGGACGACCGTCCCCCGCTGCTGCGACAGAACATCCTCCCGAAGAGGCAGTCAGATCGGAGGATCGATGGCCATTGGATCTAACCAAGGCTCTCCCCACTGTTGAAAGAGACCTTGCACCACCTCTGAGTGAAGATGCCATTCGTGATCCATCATGTACCTGTGGCTTAATTCGTCCACCTTGGTGTTCAGAGAACCTGCCAGGTGTTGAACCACCAGGGATATGCCGTGATGTTCAAGCCATGTCCAGAGAGGTGGAGCCTCTTGACATAGGGTTCACGATCCCACCCCGCCCTGATTGTTGCAGTACCACATGGCGGTGGTGTTGCCTGTGAACACCTGCACAACTCTTCCCGGGACAGATAGAAGGAATGCTTTGAGTGCAAGACAAATTGCTTGAATCTCTAGAAGTTGATATGGAGTGATGGAGCGAGATAGAAAACAGAATTCTGTTTAAACTCGCAAAGTCACTTTTTCCATAACATGAATAATAAAATTAATGATTTGTGATATGTCGTGCTAATACAACCTAGATTAAACTATACACATGGGGGGGACTAACATGTGTGCTCATAAACGTGCATAAGTGTTGCATCTTTTTGTTCGTGCAAAATAATAAAATAATTTGTTGTTTTCGTTTTTGTCATTACTAACTGCAGCAAACCTAAAAGAGGCATGTGCTTATTTTGCTTTTCCTTGTCTATGTGGTGTCATTTCTACTATTCTAGGTGCACATAAGTTTCATGGATTCATGAAGACTGGTAGATATAAACGCTGCTTTATTTGTTTGCATTTGCTAGGTAACATTAGACTAATCGGGAGGGTTAATTAATTAGTAAACTTAGGGTGGATACAGAATCAACATTATTTCTTACATTAATACTTTTCTTATGTTTGTTTATTACTAGAAAGCATAAGTTGCCTGCTTTTGGGCCTAGTTTGCTCGAGTTTGCTAAAGCTGAATTTTACTTCTGCAAAAGTCACGAGATGCCCATTCTGAAAAAGTGTTCGTCAAAGCTGCATTCACTAAGCAAATCTGACATGTTGTCATCATTCTGTCGGACGTGGCCAAGGTCGGAAACCGGTGATAAAGGACAATTTTGTAAGCTCTAACTTGGCACACGTGGAAATGAAATGAACACTGCGAGAACATTAATTTACAAATGTTGCAATCCAAGGAAGCTCCAAGTCACGTTTGGAAAAGACAATGGTCTTTAAGAAATGTGACCTAATGGAAGTTTTGAAATGTGGGTGACATGTCACTTGTCACTCTCAACCAATGGGACATCGTGGATTTTTAAAAACTTTCCTTCGTTTAGATTAGCTAGCATAGAAAGGTATAAAAAGTCATGCCCTTAGGGATGGGCTGGCTGCTGCTTTCTGACTTTCCGATGAGGGTGAAGTGCTGCTGGACTTTGCGTGGAGCACGTAAGAATCCTCAAAGAACTTTACTTTATTTTCCATTTATTTAGCTTAGCTAGGGACTTAGACTTTAGAAATGCTAAACTATAAAAACCTTACTCAAACTTTGAATTTCTTACTTAAACTGTATTTTTCTCATGAAGCTTTTCAATTATGCTTACTTTAATGCTAATAAAATTACTTTTATAAATTTACATTTTGAAATACCATAATTTAGTAAATAAAATTCTTACTTTTGACAAACAAGCTGGTCTTGATTATTCAGAAGTGCAGGTTACTATTAGCTAGATCCCATCGCCAATGGTGGTCGTTTAAATAGTTAGGATTTGTTATAATGACAACATTCTTTCCGCAAATGTATAAAACTGTATATAGTTTATAAATAATGTGTATATAGATTTAATCAGACCACCTGATTCAGTAGGCCCAAATATGTCATGTTTATAAATGGGTCCATAAGTTAGTGTAGAATTTTGTTTATAGGTTATGAAGTTGGGTAGCGTTGTTTATGATATATTTTCTATAGGCCGCTGGATCAATTCTCTGGTAGCAGAGGATGGTTGCTAAGGGTAACCAAGGTAATATGTTGGTTGCTAAGGGTTACTAAGGTGTTATGGTATGGAAATAGGATCGATGTTTTAACACATGTTGAGTTTGTTTTTCGTGCTATCTGTAAGCTATACCGGTATAGATTGTGTGGCGAGAAATTAGTCACGCAAGTCATCTGTTCTGTTTGCAGTGATATCGCCGAGTATCACAATTGGTATCGCCGTGTACCATAGTGTTGTCGCCGTGCAACACAGTGTTAGGGCTAGGTGTGAATCTTGTATAGTGAGGGTTTTCTAAGAAATTAGAACAGCATGAGAATAGGGACAAAGCGCCTTCCATAAAACTCACTGTGATAAGAGTATTAGTTATATCCGAGCTTGAGTGAAGGGCAGAGTAGCGTCGGTGCATGATTATCTATAAACAGGTTAGAGTCCTGTAGGGATACATGTTTTATATCTATAAACAGGTGAGAGTCCTGTACGGATAACGTCGTTATTTTGCTAACGGTGCATGATTTCTATAAACAGGTGAGAGTCCTGTACGGATTTCATGCGTGTTTGAATTTAGGGATTTTTCCGTATGAAAGTGCGAGTTTGATTTGTAATTTATGTTCAAGTGGAACTCTTAGAACTGTCACTTCGCGGTGCGTTCAGAGGAAAACGAGTTCATAATTTTACGTGTTAGAAGGGTGGGGTAAGAGTTACTCTACTGACAATTGAGAATTATCCTTAGTGTGAATAGCGCCGACTATTCCGAAGTGTGGATACTTGAATGTATGTAAACTATCCTAAATAGTGAAACAAACAGATGAGTCCTTATTGTCATTGTTTAAGAATTAATTTACACTGAAAAGTGTTCTTAAAATGGCGCTGTGAAAAGATTTTATGAAGGAGGGGTAAGCGCTAGGAGTGAGAAGCGAGAAACCGCAGCTGCTGTGTACGTCACAGAGCCGCGCTGGGATTGGGTAACCTACGTCACAGACTGTACTCTGATTGGTTCTTGAGTTTCTGACGACCTGTAAGCTGATTGGTCCTTCAGAAAAACTCCATTTTTTATTGGTTGAGCAGAAAAGTGACGTAGCTCAACTGTAATTGGTTTGTTAGTGTGTTTCGCGCACGGATTGGTTGCTTCGCGGAACATCCCGGAAATATTTTACGAACGATTTTGTGAATTACATTTAACTCTTAACAATGAGTTATCATTTTAAGCATGTTGAGAAAAAGCCAACATTATTTCAGAAGTTAAAAAATGTATTTTCGCCTGACAAGAAAATCGAAACGCGAGGTGGTAAATTACTTCATAAGTATAAAACACCTGCAGCGTACATGGAAGGTGAATATGGATATCATACTGTTTTATGGTTTGATAGCTGGAAACGCTATACAAAGAACGACGGTGTTTTAACTTGGCCTGATGATGGTTCATTTAATGTAAAAGTCTTGAGAAATTTACGAGAGAAAATGAATGCTCTTATTCCAAAACCAAGACCAACTCAATTTGAAGCTTTAGTTGAGTGGGAAGATGAGATGTATCAGTTACAAAGAGAAGCTAGTGGAATTAAAAGACCTTCTAAACCTCCAGCTTGGAGAAGAGATACTCATGAAGACAGATTGAGAAGGTGGAGGCAGGGAAACATGAGTGAAGGATTGTATTTAATACAGGAAATGGTTATGGGTACTCCTGCTGGGAAATCTATAGAAAGTGAATCTGAAGATGCAGTTATGGAAGAAATATACACTACAGCTAGAAAGAATCAACCTTTAAGACCTCCTAGATCATGGTCTACTCCGGTGGTTTCTACTGAAACTTCACCGAGTGCACCTCCAATTAATGAAACTCCTAAACTTTATCCAAATAATTGTGAAATTATTGAAACTCCTAGAAGACCAGAATTTGATAATGCTCGAAATGAAGGTAGACATTTTGCAATGACTCCAAGAGCAAGGGAAGCTCCAAAAGACAATGCAAGGGAAACAGGAAATAATGAGACAGCTGATTCTGCTGAATATTTAAAATCTAAGGAAGAATTAATTAGACGAATGACAAAAAGCATGGAAGCTGTGACAGTTCCAGTAACGATTGGTCCTGTTCAGCCTGTATTTGACCAAAGAGAATCAAACAAGACAGGGTTAACTATTCCTTTAAATGCAGAAATTCAAAGGGTTGCTGAAAAATTTTACTCAGATATATCTGAAATAAACTCTTCGAAATCGAGAATGCCAGATTTAACCTTTAATGAGGATTTATCTCCAAAAACACCAATGGGTGCTATTTCAGATATAGGGAGTCCTGAAGCCAGGGTGACCACTCCGAAACTTGATGTGGCTAAATTAAAAGCAAATATTGAAGAATTAATAATTGGAACAATTGGTCCAGATAGTTTGAATTATTATCGAGATGATGAACTATTGTTCATTTGTAAAAGTATTCAGTGGAAAACTAAAAATAAATATGATCAGTTAGAGGAACTAGCAGCGGAACTTGAAATTGATGTGAGTAAACAAAAGAATTTTGCAAAACATTACAGACTAGACTTTTCAGAAAGTGATATTGAGAGTTTGAACTCAATGGGAAGAATACTACATATAAAAGATTTGATTGTATACATCAAAAAGCTGGGAGAACTCAATAAGTGGAGAGTGAAATGGACGAAAAAGAAGGAAGATGAAAGATTGGAAAAATTATCAAAACAATTTCCAATGAGAGAGATTGCAGGTGGAGGATATGTTCATGTCCCTTGGTCGAGACAGGACATACTTTTGTTTACAAATGACTTTCCGAAATTGAGAGAGAAACCAGTAGAGTGGTATAGACAAGTGGATAGGTTTATCAAAGTGTCAAAGGTTCTGTGGATTGATTTAGATGGATTTTTCGACATTGTCGTACCATCAGATCTTTGGACAGAATGTAAAATATCAATAAGTTGGCCAAAAACAGAACCTGAGCGAATCAAAGAAACAGGTGCTCCAAATCCTCTTGTAATGGATTTTTACGAAAAAGTGATCGTTTGGATGAAAAACAAAATTCCACCCAAAGAAGTTGATTGGGTTAAAATAAAAAGGACAAATCAGGAAACAAAAGAATCAGTTCATTCTTTTTATGAGAGGTTACTGTTAATTTTTCAACAATACAGTGGCTATGAAAAATTAGATGAAAAGGATATGAGTCATTTTGTCTATAGATTCGTTTATGGACTAAAACCTGAAATTGCAGACATGATCAGGAATAGCATTGTAGGATGGCAATCACTTTCTGTGGATGATATTCTGAGAAAAGCTAAGTATTGCAGTGATGAATTGGAGGTGAGACAAAAGAAGCTCAAAGAGAAAGCCATGTGGGCTCAGGTAAAAGTGGCTGAGCAACAAATTGCCAGCATGGGTAATAAGAACACAAATTTTGTTCAAACTGGAAACACGAACCAAATACAAGGAAAGCTTAAAGGTAATATTTTTCCGAGAAAATTTAGTCCAAAAATTGAGGAGATGAAACAAAGATTACCTTGTTTTAATTGTGGCGAATTTGGACATTGGAGAGACGAGTGTCCTAAACCTCCTAAAAACTTAAAGAATCCCTTATTAAATCCACAGATGCAGAATGGTGTTGACCTGCAGCAACAGCTACAGATGCAACAGGGGTTAAACGAGTTAAACATTCAGCGACAGCAACAGCAACAGGTGAATAACCGTCAGGATCAATTGCCACAACCACCATTTCCGAATTGTGGGGGAGTTCAAAAATATAATTCAAGTGTGGGATTTCAGGGAAATGAACAGGTAATAAAACCGCAAAAGGAACAAAGGGTGCAAATGCAAAATGCTTCACAACAATTTTTGTTAACAGAAAGCCAAGACAGTGATTCTGATGATTACTGCTGACGGTGCCCGAGAGAGGAGGAAGAGTGTGTTGTTGGAGCCACTCTTGAGGTTGACCAGTCCGGTCCATTTGTAAACGGGAAAGTTAATGATGTAGACATCACTTTTCTAGTGGACACTGGTGCTACCCGTTCTACTGTTAGATCAGTGGAAATTGAAAACCTACCTCTCTCTGGGGATACCATCCAAGTTGTTGGAGTAAGCAATCAACAAATTAAAACTGATTTAACTGATCCAGTTCCAGTTGAAATTGGAAATTATAGAGACAAACACAGATTTGTGGTTTGTAATAGTAGTCCAGTAAATTTATTAGGCAGAGACATTCTGTGTAAAATGAATTGCAGAATATATTGTTCTCCTGATGGAGTTGAATTACAAACAATGGAGGAAGATGGTTTATACAGAATGACAATGATGATGATGGAAGCAGAAGAAACAAAATTGTTTCCTGCATTTGAAAAGAAAGATTTGCCTGAAGAGCTCAAGGAAACAGTGAAATCTGATATATGGGATTTTACTGGGAATGATATGGGTCTGATGAAAAACGTAGATCCAGTAAAAATTACATTGAAACAGGGAATAGAATTTCCAAACATTCCACAGTATAAAATGAAAGCAGAAACAATTGAAGGTATTATGCCTATAATTGAAAAATTAATCAAACAAGGTGTATTAAAAGAAATGGAGAGTAGTCCTTGTAATTCACCAATTATGGGAGTCAAAAAGTCAAATGGAGCATTTAGGATCGTACAGGATTTGAGAAAGGTTAATCAAATCGTTGTTACATGTTGTCCTGTGGTTCCAAATCCAGCAGTAATTCTGTACCAGATTCCACATGATGCTGAATGGTACACTGTCATTGATCTTTGCAATGCATTCTTTACTGTTCCTTTACATCCAGACAGTTATGAAATCTTCGCTTTCAGATTCCAAGGTAGGACCCTCGGATGGTGTAGAATCCCTCAGGGCTATACAGAGAGTCCTTCAATCTTTAATGAGTTGTTAAAAAGATCTTTGGAAAACCTGGACTTACCTGGTAGGTCTACGTTAGTGCAGTATATAGACGACTTGTTGATAGCTGCAAAGACAAGAGAAAATTGTGTGACAGACACGATAATACTGTTGAATCGCCTTGCAGAAGAGGGACATAAAGTGTCCCCAGCAAAATTACAATTTTGCAAACAAGAAGTAAAATACCTTGGTCACAGAATTGCAAAGGGAAAAAGGCAAGTGACAGTTGAGAGAATTAAAATGATTCAAGCAATGCAACCTCCAAGGACACAGAGACAGGTCAGAATGTTCTTAGGAATGGTTGGTTACTGTCGACAATGGATAAATGGATTTTCAGTAATCGCAAAACCACTACAGAGACTGACAAAGTCTGATGTAAAAGATCCGATTATTCTCAATGAAGTTGAGATGGAATCTTTTGAGAACTTGAAAAAGAGCTTATGCCAAGCTCCTGCTTTAGGTATGCCGAATTATGAGAAAGATTTTGAACTTTATTGCAGTGAGAGAGAAGGATGTGCATTATCTGTGTTGATTCAGAGACATGGAAATCTAAAGAAACCTATTGCATACTTCTCTGCAGTACTCGATCCCATTGCAAAAGCATTACCAGGTTGCTTGAAAGCAGTTGCAGCTACAAGTGTTAGTCTTGAACAGAGCGAAGGAATCATTATGGGATTTCCTGTGAAAGTTTTTGTGCCTCATTCAGTTGAAATATTGCTGACAAGAGGTAAAACTCAGCATTTGACAAGCAGCAGATTGACAAAGTATGAGAAAATCATACTAGGAGCAGATAATGTTTCGATTTCAAGATGTTTGAATCTGAATCCTTCTACATTACTGCCTGATTCTGAGATCATTGATGACATTGAAATAGAACATGAATGTTTAGATGTTATGGAATTTTGCACTAAACCAAGAAAAGACATCAAAGATAGACCTTTATCAGAATCAGATTTTGTCTACTTTGTAGATGGCTCATGTTTGAGATCTGAAGGAGGTGTCTTGAAAGCCTCATATTCAGTCTGTACAGTTGCAGATGTTGAAGAAGCATCATGTCTTGAAGGAGTTCGATCAGCACAAGTGGCTGAATTAATTGCTTTGATTCGTGCTTGTGAAATATCAAAGGATATAAGAGTTACCATCATTACTGATAGTCAATATGGATATGGAGTTGTGCACGATTATGGACAACTCTGGTCTCAGAGAGGCTATATGACATCAGCAGGATCTCCAATTAAAAATGCAGTTTTTATTAGGAGATTAATTGAAGCAATACAATTGCCGAAAGAAATCGCAATTGTCAAGTGTGCAGCGCACACTAAAGGAATTGATTATATCTCAAAAGGCAATGCCTTTGCGGATGAAACGGCAAAATTTTGTGCAAGAAAAGGTTATGCATACAATCGGGAAAGAAGTAAAGAAACTGATTCAAATTCATTAATGTTAACAACAGTCGTAGAAACATGGCTTGAGATTAGGGATTTACAAAATGAAGCAGACGATGAAGAGAAAGATCTATGGTTAAGATCAGATTGTAGACCACGTGATGAAGATGGAGTGTGGGTTTACAAAGATGGCAGAGTGGTCTTACCAAATTGCTTGATTGCTGATATGGCCAGATTATATCATGGTTCAGCACATCTTGGAAGAGATTCTATGATTAGACTTTTCCGAGAAACTTGGTTCAATACTAAATTCAGAACAATTGCAGAATCTTTTTGTCAAAGGTGTTTATCATGCCAACAAATGAATCCAAACAGAAAATCAGTGGTGGGAACAGGAGTAATTGGTCGAGAGGGTGGTCCCTTTACCAGGTTACAGATGGACTTCATTGAAATGCCCTTACACAATTGCTTAAAATATGTTCTTGTGATTGTTTGTTTATTTTCAAGATGGGTAGAAGCATTTCCTACACGACATTGTGATTCAATTACAGTAGCAAAACTACTGCTCAGAGAAATTATCCCAAGATACGGTTTTCCTGTCACTATTGAGAGTGATGGAGGAAGCCATTTTGATAACAAACTGATGAAGTTAATTTGTGAAGCTTTGAGCATTGAGCAGAAGATACACTGTGCATACAGACCAGAGGCATCTGGGGTAGTTGAACAGATTAATGGAACAATTAAAAACAGAATTGGAAAAATGTGTCTTGAAACAGGTGTAAAGTGGACAGATGCTCTTCCACTTGTTTTGATGTCATTAAGAAGTACACCAGATAAAAAGACAGGTTTGAGTCCTCATGAAATTTTAATGGGAAGAGTTATGAGGCAAGCTTTTGTACCTGTAGGTAAACTGTTGAGCATAAATGACAGTGCTATTTTGGATTACTGTAAAAGGTTATCTGATATAGTGACTTCTGTGTCTAATCAGGTGGGAACTGAAGCACAATCAAATGAAAAAGTTTTGACACATGACCTGAGGCCTGGTGATTGGGTCAGAACAAAAGTACATCGGAGAAGAAATTGTCTGGCTCCTAGATGGCAGAAACCTAGGCAAATAATTTTGATCACTACTAATGCTGTAAAATGCAAAGGATTGAAACGTTGGATTCATCCTAGTCATACTATTCCAGTACCAACTCCTGAGAGTTCTGATGTTGAAAGTGATACTACAGATGATTCTGATTCTGAAGCAGAAGGTGAAATAAATCCAGATTCTGAAGATCGACAGGAAGGTCGACATCTGGAACCTGTGCCTGTGAATGGTAATTTAACAAGAAAAGACTTGGAAATTATTGAAATAGATTCTGAAGGTGAAGAGAATCTGTTAAAAGGAAAGATAACTGAGGATTCAGTTGTTTCTGTTGAAGACAGAGAAGCTGAACAACAAGAAGTTTCAGACCAGGAGAGTATTGAAAAGCAGAAAACAAGCTTTGAAGTAAGGAACAGAAATCCAAAGTCTGGGAAGTTGGAGGTAATTGAAGAAGAGGAAGAAGACGAATTACCAAGTACCAGTGTTGGAAATCAAAGTGGTGTTCCTGAAGGAGTAAAACTGCCGAATAGAGAAGTTCCTGAGTCAATTGAAATTTCAGACTACGAAACTGAAGAAAGTGACGTGGATGGTGAAAGTGAAAACAGAAAGAAAAGGACTTGGAAGTCAGAATCAAATGCTTCTGAACCAAAGAAGAAATATGTGAGAAAAGCAGACTACTGGCCTGGTGGAAGATTGAGAGTCAGATTGATCAAGAAACCTAAAGAGCAAGTTGAAGAAATAAGTAGTCAAAAGAGTCCTGGAAAAGAAGTTGGAGTTGGAAGAAAAATTGAAGTGGTGTCGAGAAAAGGAAAAAGAATAGTAAGACCAAACCAGAAATACAAGTCTCCTGAGTGGACTTATTTAGTAATTCCACCTGTTATTGACATTTATGGTAGTAGTGAAGAAGAAAACGAAATAGAGGAAATTAGTGACAATGATTGAAGTACAGAAAATTTAATTTGGCAAAAGGCTGAAGAAAATTTGTTAGCTGACATAAGGTCGAAGAAAAACTGTTTAGTTGAAGAAATCTTATGTATGACATAAGGTCGAAGAAATCTTGTTTAGGGTTTTAAAAATAAAATTATTTTAAAAGGGGGGTATAAATAAATTAGAGTTTGTTTCTTAAGAATTTTAAAATAAATTTAGTTTTAAAATTTTGGAGGCAAAACTAACCAAAAATGCCTTATGTTAAGGAGAGCACTTCAAGGTGTTCTGTTTTTAAGAGATGCTGTAAGATGACTCTGGTGTGTCTGCTCATTTTAATTCTGCTCTGGTTAGTTTTAGCTGTGATTATCCCATTAGAGATGAACAGAGAAATACACAAAATTAACATGACAAGCAAAGCTTTAGTTAGTCAAACTAAACATAGTGCAACTGCAAAAGTTATTGATCATCAACCTAACATTCATCAAGATAAATCTATTAGTGATTTTTCAAGTAATACATTCACAAAGCTTTTGAGTGAATATGTCAAGGTAATGGATGCAAAAGACTGCTATGTCTGCGTCAAGTTACCTGCTTCTGTTTCTGAGGGAGTGACATACAATATGCTTCCTCTTACATATGGTGTAACATGTAGTGTGTTAACTAGCTTATTTTATCAGACTGGACGTTTAGAATATTACTATTCAGATTTTGACGAGATTTTTGCGAATATAAAGATTGAGGGTGCTTTAAATAAGCATAAGAAAGCCAAACAAATGAGAGAATTTTTCCTTGTTACTAATGAACTCACTTATGAGTATGCTTACAAGAATAATCTAACCTGCAAATTGAGTGCTGAGGGAAAGACATTTTTGAATATGGTTGAGGAGAGGAGAGTAATTTATAAAAGAAATGAATTAGTCAAGCAGACTAAGTCCAGGTTCTGGCAGAAAGAGGATGAGAAGTTAAATGGCAAAATGCTTGAAAATGTTGCAATTCACATAGACAAACCAGTTAGTGGAAAGCTTTGCATTAGAAGAGATAATACACTTTTTGATAATTATTTTGTAGGTGCAAGTAACTGTGAAGATACTTATCAGATATTGGGAGGTTGGGGATTCAAAGGTGGAAAAGATCCAATCTTCCCTGGGATTTATTTTGTTTGTGGTGACAAAGCCTACTACAACCTTCCAGACCATTGGTATGGAACTTGTTATGTGGGAATTGTTTTTCCTAAAGTGTTTCATGTTGACAGAGATTCAGAAGGATTGTTCAAAATTCATAATTATGTAAATAGAGTCAAAAGAGAAACTTTTACAGAAGTTCTGGGAGACATTTTTCAAGCAGTGATACCTTTTGTAGGTATAACCCTAAATGCAGGGAGAATTAGAAAATTGTCCACAATTGTTGACAGATTATCAACAGACACAGCTGATGGATTCCAATTAGTGAATGTAGAAGTAATTGCAATCAGATCTATGGTGATTCAAGATCGCCTTGCTTTAGATATACTCCTAGCAAAAGAGGGAGGAGTCTGTGGCATTTTACATGTACAACATTGTTGCACATATATACCTGATGAAAGTAAGAATATTGAGATGTACATTAAAAACATTACACAAATGCATTCAGAGATAATTCCTTTGGAAGAAGATGATTTTACAGGGAAACTTTCAAAAAGATTCCAAGCAATTAAAAATTGGTTTCATAACATTGGTAGTTCAATTCTTGGCAAGATTTTGGCACCTTTGATTATAATAGTATTCATTTTTATTTTGACAAAAATAGGTTGTTTGTTGCATAAAAGAAAGAAGCAGTTGAAAGAAAGGAAAAGGATCTATAAACTTAGAAAAGAAGAAGAAAGGGAGATTGAGTTACAGGAGTTACACAGAGAACGTTATGCAAATTCCGAGGATTATGCAGATACAGGTTTTTAGGATTACTGACACAAATGAATTTGAATCATTTTCTCGGAAGTTTAAATTACCAAAATTTGGGTGGTAGTGTGGTGATTTGTTAATCACCAGATGAGGGAGTTGATGGAGCGAGATAGAAAACAGAATTCTGTTTAAACTCGCAAAGTCACTTTTTCCATAACATGAATAATAAAATTAATGATTTGTGATATGTCGTGCTAATACAACCTAGATTAAACTATACACATGGGGGGGACTAACATGTGTGCTCATAAACGTGCATAAGTGTTGCATCTTTTTGTTCGTGCAAAATAATAAAATAATTTGTTGTTTTCGTTTTTGTCATTACTAACTGCAGCAAACCTAAAAGAGGCATGTGCTTATTTTGCTTTTCCTTGTCTATGTGGTGTCATTTCTACTATTCTAGGTGCACATAAGTTTCATGGATTCATGAAGACTGGTAGATATAAACGCTGCTTTATTTGTTTGCATTTGCTAGGTAACATTAGACTAATCGGGAGGGTTAATTAATTAGTAAACTTAGGGTGGATACAGAATCAACATTATTTCTTACATTAATACTTTTCTTATGTTTGTTTATTACTAGAAAGCATAAGTTGCCTGCTTTTGGGCCTAGTTTGCTCGAGTTTGCTAAAGCTGAATTTTACTTCTGCAAAAGTCAAGAGATGCCCATTCTGAAAAAGTGTTCGTCAAAGCTGCATTCACTAAGCAAATCTGACATGTTGTCATCATTCTGTCGGACGTGGCCAAGGTCGGAAACCGGTGATAAAGGACAATTTTGTAAGCTCTAACTTGGCACACGTGGAAATGAAATGAACACTGCGAGAACATTAATTTACAAATGTTGCAATCCAAGGAAGCTCCAAGTCACGTTTGGAAAAGACAATGGTCTTTAAGAAATGTGACCTAATGGAAGTTTTGAAATGTGGGTGACATGTCACTTGTCACTCTCAACCAATGGGACATTGTGGATTTTTGAAAACTTTCCTTCGTTTAGATTAGCTAGCATAGAAAGGTATAAAAAGTCATGCCCTTAGGGATGGGCTGGCTGCTGCTTTCTGACTTTCCGATGAGGGTGAAGTGCTGCTGGACTTTGCGTGGAGCACGTAAGAATCCTCAAAGAACTTTACTTTATTTTCCATTTATTTAGCTTAGCTAGGGACTTAGACTTTAGAAATGCTAAACTATAAAAACCTTACTCAAACTTTGAATTTCTTACTTAAACTGTATTTTTCTCATGAAGCTTTTCAATTATGCTTACTTTAATGCTAATAAAATTACTTTTATAAATTTACATTTTGAAATACCATAATTTAGTAAATAAAATTCTTACTTTTGACAAACAAGCTGGTCTTGATTATTCAGAAGTGCAGGTTACTATTAGCTAGATCCCATCGCCAATGGTGGTCGTTTAAATAGTTAGGATTTGTTATAATGACAACATTCTTTCCGCAAATGTATAAAACTGTATATAGTTTATAAATAATGTGTATATAGATTTAATCAGACCACCTGATTCAGTAGGCCCAAATATATCATGTTTATAAATGGGTCCATAAGTTAGTGTAGAATTTTGTTTATAGGTTATGAAGTTGGGTAGCGTTGTTTATGATATATTTTCTATAGGCCGCTGGATCAGGAGCCCGTACTCTGCCAGAGACCAGAGGTCTCTGATCTCCGCCTCCCCCATGTGGCTGCCCCATCCCAGAAGTGATGCATCGGTCACCACTGTGAACTTTGGTTGAGGCAGGAAGAAGGATCTGCTGCAATGGACTCGAGGAGGCCAGCTGGAATCCCCCCGGGCTGCGTGAAAACTTCTTCATAAGATGCTGTGGGTGATTTTTCAGGAATTAACCTTTACCATGCCACAGCCATTTGAAGGGCTGTATCTGGACTATAGCTCACCCTAGGTTGCCTCCCCCCACCCCCTGTGCTGAAGAAGACCCGCCTGCAGAGGATATAATTTACCCTCATTGCACCAGGGTCGAAACGTTGACACTCTCCCCCAGTGGGCCTGTACCTGACATCATCCCAGCTCTGCCTTTTCACACATGAATGTTCTCTGTGCGCCATCAGAAAATCATGAAATCAATATGTGTAAATCCATAAGGGACAGGTCTATCTGTAAAACCGGTGCCACTATGACCCATGACCAGTTTTACCAAGGATACCTGAATGTATAATAGATTAGTTATTGAATTTACCTGTTGAATTCCCCTCCTTTATATCTATCCTAACACACAAGCACTTTTCTTTTTCACACTCCCCTTGGAGCAACCTCTTTCTCTATGTGGAGCATTGAATATGGTGAGCTGTTATCAAAGTAACTAAATAATAAATGGTCACCTATAGAGCAACATTTTGTGCCTTTGTGTTTTTTGAGGATATACTTGTTTGCATTATAAAGAAGATGGTGGTACATTAATGATACAAATGCCAACTCTATATGTACCCGATGCCCTTTGACTAATGACATGTCTTTCATAACGGAATTGCAACGTCAAAGAAGTCTAGGACCATTGTTTCCTATACCAATCGTTACCCAGGTCCTTGACAATTGTGGGTTACCCCATTATATCATAATGGGAAACCCGGGATAGAGGCTGAAAGATCGGAATCGTAGCCCGAATATCCCAGACTCGCTGTTTGGGAGGATAGACCAGAAACTGCGTCGAGTCCAGAAACTTGGTTAGATCTATTCGCCACCGAAGGGAACGTGCAATGTCAGCAATTCTGCGCGTTGGAATTTGCAAGGTGGCACTCGTTAGGGGACGCTTTTCTTCACGAGTGGAGTTGCAGTCTTCTATATGCCTTTCCGCCTATACCACGTCTGCCCAGAGTGCTGAAGAAGATCACGCGCAACCGGGCCCAAGTCATTCTTGTGGCTCCCGACTGGGCACAGGTGGAGCGTTAGGGAAAGCGCCTTTGGATGTCGAGGCTTGGACCACCAAGCTCAACGGGGTGGAGTGTTGGGAGAGGAAAGTGGGGTCGCCCGGGTCCGGGTGGTGGTGTAGGGCAATCATCCTATCCACAGGAGCCCCTGTGTTGGGCCTGGACCAGGTGCCCAAAAGGATGTCGGTTAGGGCTTCATTGAACAGCAGCAGGGGCTCTGAAGAGCTCGCTGCCGGCTGAAGCACCTCTGTCAGGAGGTTAGTCCTGACTGCCACCGTAGGTAGCTCGAGGTGGAGAGCCTGTCACCCTACGCAACAGCACTGCATATGATGCTCCCTCCTCCGTAAGCCACGGTAGGAGGAAACAACATGCCAAGGTCTGGGACGGTATCCAGACCACTGGCATCCCCTAGTTCTTCTCTTCAGTCCAGATCATAATCCAACTGGTCGGTCAAAGGGTCTCCACACTCAAATGGGTCTGGAGACAATCTGGCTGACAATTTGGCTGAAAAGGGCCAGGGTGAAACACAGGCACAAAAATATCCGTCGGTGTCGGTCCGGCTCCGTGTCCACATCGGGGTGGAAGACGGGGTCGACGCCAGCTGGAAGACAAGCCAGCGCCGGCCGCGGACTTGGTGCCGGTGGATTCGGTGCCAGTGGAGGTGTTACGAAGTCAACCAGCGCCGATTCGGATGCAGGCCTGGATCCAAGGGAGCCCTGCAGTGCTGAGGCTGAAGCCGCCGGTATCGAAAGCCTAGGGCCCCCAGCTGAGTCCGCTGAGCCCGTGGGCATGCTAGCAGAATCGGGCTGCCCAAAGATGGCATGCATCGCTTCGTAGAACTGACGAAGCTGAGCAGGGGTTGCTCTCATTCCCAGGAAGGGAGGGAAGGCCGGAGTCGGCCCTGTAGGCTCTGCACGTGGAGCTGCAGGAGAGGCACCACCCACACCCTTCGTCGCATTGTCTGACGGACGAGGGCAAGTGCGAAGACTTGGAAGAGGAGTTATGATGGCTCCGCGATCGCGACCTGGGAAGCAGAGCCGACTGCCGGGCCTCGAGTAGCTTTCGGGACCACTCCAGCAAAGACTTCGGGCCATGATTTGGCAGTCGGAGCACGACTTGGGGTCATGGTCGCGCTCCAGGCAGTAGAGGCACATGTGGTGCAGATCCGTTAACCATCTGTGGAGGGTGGCGTGGCACTCTGTGAGGTAGTCTAAAGTATAATGCGTTCAACTCTTAGGTGCTGACCGGTCTGCTCCCTCTGACCGTTGGGGAGTTACAAATAGGCAAATTGGATGCTGTCTGGTTTGACAGGTTGACCAGTCGCACTCTTCTAGGGGAATCAATTCCTTTAATTTCAATTCAATTTAGTCAAAAGGTATTCAAAAGGTGTACCAAAGGAATCCATGTGTTGCTCTGATTTTATTCATATGAATCAGTTATTCAATTTCCTTTCAAAATAAAGCTGTTACATCACAGCCATGTGAATATTCATCAACATTCCGTTTGACAATAGTATTCTCCACGAGTTTATCCAAATACCCAATGCATTTCGTGCTATCTGCACTTCGTCAGGGGAAATACATTTCTGTGGGGTGAAATCAGAACGAAATCAGCCGGTTACAGGAACTGCAGGCCTTGAAGCCAGGCATCCCTCGTGCACAAAGTCAGTCAAAAAGTGACTGGAGGTACCGCTCTCTCCGATTCTGCTCTTGCCGGCGAGGAAAAAGAAAGAACCAATGTCTGTGTGTGAGGGCAACGTCTATGTAGCTACAGCGACGTCATCCCAGTGACCATGATGCCGACTAAGAACACGGAGTCGACCAACGCCATCTTCCGACACGCAGGGGTACTGCTGACAAAAAACCTACCGGATCCAGTCTGATGCCTGGGGGTAATTCTAAGGTAAGGAATCTATAACTAACTGTTTCTTTCAGATTTACGGAGCAGACTCTTCTGTGGGAGGAGATTATTTGGGAGAAATTAAACGATTAGAGGGCTTCTGGAAATGGAGCCTTATAGGGATTGACTTACTGGGAGATGTCTGGAAGGGAGGTAAGCTGATTGCATTCAATATTCTGCGAGAAGATTTACAAATAGGGGGGATATCTCAGATACCAGCAGATGCGGCACATGCTTCATTGTCATCTGAAAGATGGGACTGGAATACCGGAATATTCACCATTCGAGGACAGACTCCTCCTAGACCCCATGATTGACAAAGCAGTATCCCCCTGATACAGAAAACTTGTGAACAACTCCCCAGACTGTATGAGACTTCTGAGGGAGGCCTGGAAATCAGATGTCGGGTTACTTGAGGACGATGATTGGGCTGAAGCCTTACAGTGTCCCAGAGACATAGCTATTAGAGCGCGTTTTAGGCTTGTTCAGCTCCATATTCTCCATAGGTCCTATGCCTCACGAATGGTACAATTTCGCATTGGCAATTGTGGGTCAGAAGAGTGCATGAAGGGTTGTGATGAGAAAGGGTCCTTCTTTCACATATTGTGATCCTGCCCCAAGATTCAAATGTCCTGGGACGGTCTGGCCAGAGTGATGGAGACGGTGGTGGGAGAGGGAGTCCTGCTGGAGTCTAGATGGCACATCCTGGGACGGGAGAGACTACATGGCCACAGTGGGCCAAGATCTGGCTGGCCTTGGCAGGGGGGTAGCCAAGAGAAATATTGCCCTGGTGTGGGGGGCAATAGAGACTCCATCTCTGGAATCCTGGAAGAAAGATATGGATTAGTGCCATAGGGCGGAACAAGTGGTCTACCAGGGGTTGCCCACGTAAATGGGAAAATATATTGGGGGCATGGGCAGAGTACAGAGGCCAGTGGGCAGTGTCATGAGGTTGTCTTAAAGTTTTCCAAAGAGAGTATGACGCTAACGCCTCCCTGGTCTGTAATGGTGCTTGCAGCTAATCAATGGGGATCGATACCAGATGAGCTGTGGGATATGTGTGGTAGTTGTTTATCCACAAAATGTACGCTTATGTATGATGTCTATCTGAAGCTTGTTTTTTATGTTCAATAAAAAGATTTAAAAAATATATAAATTGCCTGTTCTAATAGCTCTTTCTGAAAGGCGTTTAAAGGCTAGGTACACTGTCTTTAGTTCCAATATATTGACAAGTTGTACTGCAACTTTTTTTCTTCCAGACTCCTCTCACCTTGAGTGAGCCCATGTGAGTTCCCCAGCCATATGTGAGGCGTATGTTGTAATTGTCCCTGTTGAAGTTGATTGTGCAAAGTTCCTCCCTGCGTTAGATGTGATTTCTTCCATCACACCATCTCCTTCTGTAATTTTTACGTGACAACCACTAAATCTTCCCACCTTCTAGTTACTTGTGACCATTGGTTTTGAAGCCATTCACAAATTGGTCGTATATGCAATCAAAGGTATGCATGATGCCATTTTCCCTAAAAATTTGCTCACTGTCCTCACAGTCAGAGCTAGCCCCCTCTGGTAAATGTGAGTCTCCAGCAACAATAACTGGATCTCTTTTCACTGGGATATACCTTCCCCTGTATTGAGTTGATCCTTTCTCCTAGAGACAATTTTTCTTGCTCTGGTGTTGGTGATGACTTTTCGACATTGACATTGAGTTCATTCATGTTTGATTAATTCAAATCATTACATGTCGGAGAAGATAAAAAGAAGCAAGTGTGCGTTGCAATTACAGGTAAAACAAGGCAACAGTACAGCCAATGCTTTGCTAATAAGGACATATAAAAGAATGCACTCAATAATATTTCATAAATGAAATCATTTCACACTCTAAGACCAAATTCAATCAAGGTCAAAGTTAATTTGCATGCGGCTAGCACCTTCAAGCATTTGCGGGACATATAAAAGAATGCAATCAATAGTATTTCATAGATAAGATCATATTGCACTCCAAAATCAAGTTAAGACAAAGTAAAACATAGTTTGCATGCATTTAGCACCTTCAAGCATGAACGGGAATGTCCAGGAGTATGGGAGGAGGAGAATAAAGTGCAGAGTTCTAGCCAATAGTATTTCATGAGTAGGGTCATATCTCACATTAAAACCTAGTTAAAACAAGGTAATAACTAGTTTGAATGTTGTTAGCTCCTTCAAGCATACACAAGGAAGCATTCAGGATTGAAACAAGAAAAGATGAAAGTGCAGGAAGCTATCGAATCAGAAGCTATTGTCAGCTTATGGCAGCTTCAGTAAGTAAAAGTCTGACATTGTTCGTAAACTTCCCAGTCTGGCTAAAGTACCTGCCATGTTTTCAGAAAAGCACAAGACCGAAGCCTCCATTCAGCTCCGATGCCCTTAGCCCAAAATATAGAAAGTAGCAGACGGTGTCACTCGTCGGAAAGTTTGAGACAGCAACACCACAGATGTAGCCTCGATTATTTACGATAGCTGCATAGCCTACATGAAAATGTCTCTCCTTTACGTGCCCAGACAGAATTAAAGCACAAGATTGGCAAAGCAATAAGCCTCATTTAGAGGACTTCTCTATGTTTATTGAGAATCCAAACTTGAATAGAGTTCTCATTACTTTCTGTATATGACCTTTGCACTTGTGGTGGTTTGCCTTTACTAACCTGTTGTCCAGGAAAGGATAGACATGTATGCCTTGTCTACCACAGTGAGCTGCCACTGCTGCTAGATACTTTGTAAAGACTCTTGGAGCTGATTTTCTACAGAAAGCCAGTACTGTGAACTGGTAGCGAGTTTTGTTTATGACAAACCTGAGGTATATTTTGTGTTTTGTATTCATTGGGATGTGCAACTAGGAGTCCTTTAGATGTATAGTTGCCATGTAATCCCCGTTTTAGGTCTCGGCTGAGTTGGAGCATGCATGCGCTCCTCGCCTGCGAGAGCTATAGTAAACAAGTCAGTTTGGAGAAGGGGACTTGAGCCCCACCCCTCATTTCCATTGGGTAGCGTCAGCATTTATGGTAAACGCTGGCTTCACGTTGGAAAGAAGGGTTTTCTGTTGCCTCCCTTTGGCTTTTTGCTGGACTGGCTCGCCTGATTTACGGCTGTCGTGAAGACTTTTCTTATCTGCTTGTTTATTTAACAAGCAGATAAGAAAAGTCTTCATTACAGCTGTGAAGCAGGCACGGAGCTCAGTGGCACATGTGGTCACAGGGAGGACATGGGATTCCTGAAGACTCATAGAATTGCCGTTACAATTGAACCACATGTGGCCATCGTTCTGTGCACCCAGTAGAGAGGCCAAGGATTGAATGAGCATTTAGTAAGAACACCTTTATGCGAGGCTGTCAGAAAGTCGAACTGCATTCAACCTCAGCTGCAGTTCTCAATCATGCCCAGTCATGAACAATCACCCACCACACCCTGAACTCATACAGACATCTTGAGGTGACTGGGCTTGCAGTGTAGTTATGCAAGATTCGTACATTGCATGAAAAACAACATCACTGGAACCTATCTGAGATATGAAAATATTCTTAGGAAATGGAGGCGCGCACATAGTTCACCATTGAATAAAGCCAACGAACTTTATCAAGAACTATGGGGTAGATTTACAAGCCCCTTGCGACACTTTTACGCCGCCGTTGCGTCACTTTTGTGACGCAGCGGCGGTGTAAACAATGCGCCACGTTGTGACTTATTTACAACGTGACGCATCTAGGCAGATGCGTCACGTTGTAAAGCCCTGCGCCACATTAAACCTGCGTCAGGTTTCATGTGGGCGTTCTGTCGCAGGGTGGGCGTTCCCTCGCAGGAAAGCTCCGTAAAACTGGCGAAGTGAAATCTACATGATTTCACTGAGTCAGTTTTACGACGCTGCTGCGTCAAATCCTTACGCCTGCTTGAAGCAGGCGTAAGGAGTGACGCACCACGTTGAGTATGGGTGGCCCCTGTGCATTGCAGGAGTTGCGTCTCGCTTGCGACGCAACTCCAGCAATGCGCCTCCCATACGCCACAAGATGCGTCACGCATCTTCCCTTCTTTGCACCTGTGGTGGCGGAAGGAGGGAATTGCATGACGCATCTGTTCTGGCGCATTACTGCTGATTTGCAGAGATGCGCCAGAACATGTAAATATGCCCCTAAGTCGCTGACTTGGATCACCTTAAAGGTTCTTGCCCACACTGTCAGAAATCGGTGTTTTCCTTGTACAGTTAATGGCATGAATAATGGGTCGGGGGGCCTTTTCATTTACTGGGAGTGCGGAGCACTGGCAGGACCCGCCCAACTTAAAGCCATGCCTTGCTCTGCTTCTACCTACATATTTTCGGTTACCGGGCCCCTAGGTTGATTCCAGCCACAGCAGGAGACAGGTGTGGGTGTGTCCTACGCTTCCACTTAGAGAATACAGCGGTGGGTACACTCTTTGCACCAACAGGGGACATCTGGAAGGGCCGAGGAGTGCTACAGCTTCATGAAGCTAGCCACCTGGGGGCAGATTTATGAAGGCCTTGCGCCGCCGGTGCTTCACTTTATTTGACGCAACGGCGGCGCAAACAATGCACCCTATTTACAACGTGACGCATCTAGGAGATGCGTCACGTTGTAAAGCCCTGCGCCATAAGGTGGTGTTCCTGCGCAGGGGGGGGCGTTCCTGCGCAGGAACGCCTCCTAAAAGTGGCTGAGTGAAATCTATGAGATTTCACTCAGTCACTTTCAGGACAATGCTGCGTCAAAACCCTGCGCCTGCTTGAAGCAGGCGTAGGTCTTGACGCAGCATTGTGGAGATGGGGCACCCCCGAGCCTTGCTCGAGCTGCGTCGCGCTTGCGACGCAGCTCCAGCAATGCGCCACCTTTACGGCACAGATGCGTCACGCATCTGTGCCGTTTTTGCCCCATGGTGCGCCGCATTGCAAATGCGGCGCACCATGGGTGGCGGAGCAGCGGCGCAGGATGACTGGCGCATCCCTGGGGATGCGCCAGTCATCATAAATCTGCCCCCTGGTCTCTAGGCTCTTAAATGAGGTGGGTGTAAACTCGTCCCCCCTCCCCCGCACCTGCTATCACCCCATACTCTCTCACCCTGGAGTTGTCGTAACCTGGCATCTCTTGAGTGACTTTCCCATGCCAGTTTACATGTGCTCGTGTAGTATGTCAAGGACTGGGCAGAACCAGACGATTCCTGCACTCCGTGGACAGGTGAGAGACCCCCCTCCGTCCGTACGTCTCTGCATGTTCTGAGCTGGCACTGCTACATTCTCAAGTTCGGCGAAGTAGCTCCCAGCTGCACGTGGCACTATACCGAAGGAATAATATCAATGGATGCAGCAAGGAAAGGGGTGAAATGGTGATCTGGGGGCCAGATGCTCCGTGACCTTGTGCGTGTGGCAGCGCTGCTGGCACCCTTTCCAGAAGGTGGGTCTCAGCGGAGAGGGCAGAGGCATCTGCGCCAGGGTTACAGGGAGCTCAGGAGCTGGGAACCGGAGCTCCCCACTGATGTTCTCCATTTTTTACGACTCTTCTTAGTTTTTGGCCTCGCAGTTTCTTTTTCAGCGCTTCGAGGCCACCTGTGTGCCATGTAATGCTATGTAAAATTAAATTAAAGGTGTTGCTACCGTCTGCCCGTGTCTCATTCAGTCACTCCACCTTTCCTCTGTCTCCTCACGAAAGGCAGAGAAGCTGCCACAGTGTCTACCTCTCATGTGTCTTTCTCCCTGTGCGCAGCGCAACACGCGCCTCATTAGACGCTACAAAAATGCTTTCCCATAAAAGAATCCTCTCTTTCTTGCTTTCAGGTTCATCATTCCTCCCCTCGCTAATTATACCCCCCCCGCCTCCATCTTTATTTGCTGTTCCTTGACTTCTTTCTCACACCTCGTATCCCTTTCCCACCTCCACTTTGTTTATTTCTCTCTACGTTCTCTCTCTTATGTCTGTCTTGATAAGACCCTCTTTCTCGAATTGTTTCTTTATTCCTTTCACTCACTGACACTCGTCTTCTACATTCTTCTTCCCTCATTCACCTCCTCCACCCCAGCCTTTGCTTTTATAGTTTTCTCCTTTTCCTCTCTTTAACTTTCCATATCGCCTCTGTATAAACTCAGTCCCCGTTCCAGTCTGTCTCTTAACCCTCTCTTTCTCTAGCTCCTCTCTTCGTTTAGTCTTTCTGGCCTGCCCCCTTTCATCCTTCGGTTTTCTCTTTATTCTCTCGCTCTCTCTGAATCCATACTTGGCTTTTTAGGTCGAGCCTAGAGCAGCACATGCGCTTCTTGCTCAACTTTTAGTAAAGGGGTTTTCAAAGTGCTACCAGAGGCTTTTGCTGGCCTGGAGCTTGCGTGCATGTGCGCGTGCACACGCGCAGACACCATCTGTCTCCTCCGTCACGGTTCATTAAGTTGCTTGTTTTTATTTCCCGTGCTTTCCCCTTTGCCTCCGTCCGATCACTTTCACTTGTGGCTTTTTTTTTCTTTTGCTTTTTTAGCACTCATCCCTTTCCCTTGCTCTCTGTATTGCCCAGGTTAATTTACTCCAGCCCTCACTCTTACCTGTCCTGCTCAGCTTTTTTTAAGCCCCCGTGGCTCCTCCCTTTCTCTCTTGTCTCTCACTGCTCCCTATCAACAACGTTCAGTTGATCTTCCATCAGGTCTCCTTCGTTTCTCATCTGCCTCTGGAAGTCGACGCTGTCTCGCTGCTCTGCACGATTCCCCTACACAGCCCTCCTGAGGAGAGGCCGATCCACCCACGCACACTGCCCCCCCCCCCATCTCAATCGTCCTCCCACGCAGCCCCTTCGTGGCTTGTCCAACCATGAAATTAAATTGCGATTCTCCTATTAACATGATCAGAGAATCTGGATTTCATTAAAGACACGGAGGCTAACATTATGCATTAATCCTTTAACCACTTCAGCGCTAATGACAAGGGTAACTCGTCATGGACTTTCCATTGATTTCAATGGAAAGTCAATGGAAGATCATCAGGTGCCTTAGCAGCCAAGTGGTTAATGCAGCTCACAAACAGCCACTTACATCACAAAGACTAGAATAAGAACAAAGTGACATCATAGTATCCATAAAAGGCATGTGCCAGGGAAGATCAGCCTCTTTTAAATGCCTCGAACGACAGGTCAAGCTGCAAACGAAGAATACATCTTAAAACTTGAACAAAGTATTGTCGAACCTTGGAAAATCCATGGAGATTCATCAATTCGAATTGTCTGGAAGAAAATAAAGTAAATCAAGAAAGGTACAAAGTAACCTTCAGAAGAAGCAATAAGAAAAGCATAACATAAGGTTAAAAGGGCATGAAACATTGAAAACATTGTAAACCAAATCAATCCTCAATTTCCCTCCAGGGAGGGACGGGAGGTATAATGTTAGCCTCCGTGTCTTTAATGAAATCCAGATTCTCTGGTCATGTTAATAGGAGAATCGCAATTTCATTACAAGACAGGAGGCTACATTATGCATGTTGGTAGCCTTGAATCACAACGTCAGAAACATGTTCAATTGGTTTACAATAATGATGGGCAAAGGTAGAGGCATTAGACCAATCAGCAGCCTTAAGGATAGCATCCAACTTACCACCCGACCAGTATGACTTGCTGGCCATTGCGCTTCTTAGTGAATGAGCTTGAAATTTAGAAAGGTCAATACCAGCGAAGTTCATAGCCAATTTAACCCATCTTGCGATAGAGCAGGATGAGATGGGTTTAAAGGGTTTGACATAGGAAACAAGAAGTTGATTTGCATCAGGAGGGCGAAGATTAGACATCCTGGAGTCGTATTCCTTCATGCAATCAACTACACAGAGTTTTTTGCAAAAATCAAAATGTGGATAGAAGATAAAGTCAGACATGGTTTTAGTTCTCCTAAAGATTTCACATTTAACACCAAACATGTCATAACATCTATTAGAGATGTCCAGAGCTTTAACATCTGAAACTCTGCGACAAGAAACTAAACAAAGAAGAGAAGCAAGCTTAATAGAAAGACATTTCCTGTTAAGGAGAGAATTGTCAGGCCATGAACAAAAAAGGTCAAGCAGAAGTTTAACATCCCAAACAGATTGGCATTTAGGGCGAGGAGGCCTTTTAAGTCTAATACTCTTGAGTACTCTACAAATGGTAACATTCTTACCTACCGTCTTACCGTTGACGAGAGAATGTCCCGCTGAAATTGCAGATCTAAAGCAAATAATTGATCCATAGGAGAGACCATTGTCGAAGAGTTCTACTAAAAAGTTAACTATGTTAACGATAGGAGCCTCCACGGGATCCAAGTTCCTCTCCAAGCACCAACTAGACCATTTCTTCCAGATGTTATTATATCTGTAGTGGGTTCCTGGTGCCCATGATTCACCAAGGAGAGTGAGAGCAGATGACGAAAGTCCAGACAATTGGTTAGATTGCCTGACACTTTCCAAGCAAGAAGGTTCAAACTCCCTGAAAGAACCAGGTGATGATCTTCTCCGTTTGCGTTTAAGAGGAGGCCCTGAGTTGCGGGAATCAGGAAGGGAACGTCGCAAGAAAGTTCCAGAGCTGTGGGGAACCAGGCTTGAGACGGCCAGAAAGGAGTTATTAGGACAAGAGAGCACTGTCCCTGTCTCACTTTCTGCAGAACCGTTTGAATCATTGCGAATGGGGGAATGCGTAAGGGCGAAGAGGAGCCCAAAGGCTGGAGAAAAGCATTCACAACCAGAGTACCCGGGTCTGGCATCCAGCTGAAATACTGAGGGAGTTGGAAGGTCAACCGGCTGGCGAAAAGGTCCACGTCGAAAGGACCCCAGAAGTGATTCAAGGAATTGAAAATTGTCACATCTAGTTTCCAATCGCTGAAATCTTGAAGGAATCTCAAGTTCCAATCTGCTGAGATATTGGATTTCCCTGGGAGATATTCCGCCTTCAAAGCAATCTTGTGTTCCAGACAGAACATCCAGAGTTTCTTGGCCAGATCTGATAGGTCCGCAGACCTCGTACCACCGAGTCGGTTGATATAAGAGACTGCAGAAACGTTGTCCATCTTCAGAAGGACAGATCTGCCCTGAAGGGAGTGTCTGAAACTCATAAGAGCATAGAGACCAGCAGTCAATTCTAAAAAATTTATATGGTGAGAAGACTCTGAATGGGTCCATACTCCGCCGGTGTCTTGGTCGAGGAGACGTGCTCCCCAACCGTGAAGGCTGGCATCTGACTCCAAAACAAAGTCCGGGGTCGAGCCGAAGATAGCCCTTCCATTCCAGGCGTCCAAATTGTCCAGCCACCAAGAGAGTTCCAGTTTCGCTTGTTGGTCTAGAGAAACATGGTCCCCGTACCAAAGACCGGACCGAAGTGCATTGGCTTTCACCCTCTGGAGAGCACGGTAATTCAGTGGACCTGGGAAGATAGCTTGGATCGAAGAAGAAAGTAGACCCAGGAGCCTGGCTAAATCTCGGAGAGAGAGAGATTGTTGTTTCAGAACAAACCTGATCTCTTTCCGAATTTTGGCAATTTTCTTTTTGTGAAGTAAGAGGAGACAACTGGAGGTGTCCACGGTGAAACCTAGGAATTCTAGGGATTTTGAGGGCGTCAGAATGGATTTTTCCCTGTTTATAATGAAGCCAAGGTCCTCTATGAGGTCCATGGAGACCTTGAGATCTTCTAAGACTTGTGCATGAGTTTGAGACATGATGAGGATGTCGCCTAAGTAGATGATTAGTCGAATACCTCTTGCTCTCAGAATGGAAACGATCGTTCTCATGACCTTGGTGAAACACCAAGGGGCGGATGAGAGACCGAAGGGGAGAGCCTGAAATTGAAAGAGGTGACCGTCCCAAATAAATTGGAGGAAGGGTTGATGTTCCTCGGCCATAGGGATGGTAAAGTAGGCGTCTTTTAAGTCCAATTTGACCAGCCAATTTCCATGAAGGAGAAGGTCCCTGAGAAGATGGATTCCTTCCATCTTGAAGTGTCGATAAACAAGGTATTTGTTTACCTCCCGTAGGTTTATCACCGGTCTCCAACCTTTGTCCTTCTTCTCGACTAAGAAGAGGGTACTTACAAATTTCTTTTGGGACCAAGGTACCTCGATAATGGCACCTTTCTTGAGCATAGAGGAAACCTCCTCCCTGACGATTGCTGGATGTTCTAAAGGAAGGTCTAGAGGTTTGGGTGTAGTGGTCTGGTAAGGAGTGTCTACAAAGTCTATCCTGAATTCCCGAACTGTCTCTAGAACCCACGGGTCCTGAGTAAATCTTTTCCAAACGTGAAAAAAGAGTTTGAGTCTTCCCCCGACCCTGGAAGGTGAGAGAGAAGAAAGGGCACTTACTTTGAGAATTGTTGTTTGATGCTCCACGAGAGGAGAAGCCTCTGCCACGGGAACCACGTCCTCGTTGAGGGTAGAATTGTTTGTTGGAAGGGTAGAAGCCTCTACCGGTGGCACCTCTTCCTCTGCCGGATGAGAAGGGCCGGAAGGTTCCACGGCCGGAAGAGCGGCCCCTTCTTCTGGCCTGCCCAAAAACATTTGTTGGAAAGACTCTTCTCATGTTGTTCTGGGCCCTATCTAAAGCGGTGAAGGTGGCGACATAATTCCCGATTGTCTTGATCATATCTTCTCCAAATAGGAGACCTTTAGGCTTATTGGAGGGCTCTTTTTCAGCGAAGTCCCCAAGTTTGGGGTTAATCCTGTTGAGGATAGTTTTTCTTCTTTCCATGTTAAGACCGGAATTAGCGTTCCCTAGGAGCACAATCGCCCTCTGGCTCCAACCTCTTATTAGCCCAATGTCAAGGGGAGTATTCGAAATATGAGATTCCTCTGCTAAATCAAGGATTCTGGTAAGTGGGCCGAGGACATCCAGGAGGCGGTCTTGGCAAGCCTTAAAGGCTCTTTCCAGGCCTTTCCTGGGATCCTTTCCCAGTTTAAATAAAAATTTTATTAGGTCTGGGTCTAGATTAGGGGTCTGGCAGACCTTATCGTCAATCCATGGCCTCGGGCATTCGGTTCGCATGGTATTGCGTGTATCCCTTTCAAGAGTATTCCTTAGCCACTTTGTAATAAACTTAGCGACATGGTCGTGAGGGAACCATTTAGAGCTATGTGGGCGGGAGATGCTGTTAGGGGAGAACATTTCTCCACCTAAAGGGTCAAGAATTGCGTCTTTAGAGGAAGGGGAGGAGTCCGCCTCAGAAAGCGCATTTAGATCCATGTCGTCCAAGTCGTTATCGTCAAGATCAAAAACGAACTCGTCATAAGGCTCATCATATACTTCTTCTACATCGGAGTAGGAGTCTGAGTCAGCACAAGCACTGTCACCAATTGTGCCGCTGAGGGCACCTCCCAAAACTGTGCTGCCAGGGGCACCCATCCTTATTGTGCCGCAAGGGACACCAACACCTTTTGAGACGCTATGGCCTCCCATACTGTGTGAGGTGCTAGGACCTCCCATGTCAACTGGGTTAGGAATATTACCAGTAGTGCCTACATTGTGCTTGACTTTCTTAGTGGCTTTAGATAGGGAAGGATCATGTGTTGTATCGCTTCCAATACTTAGCGCTCTTTTATGAGACATGACCTCTTTTAGAGTATTAATCATGCATGATCTCATCTCTTTTTTAAGAAAATTCTTAAAAGAATCGCTAGTGTGGGTAGGGGAGCTTGCGACAGCGTCGTCAGATTCCAAGTCAGACATCATGCCAGTATATGTCTGATATATAACAATATATAAAGGGAATAAAGTGGTACAAAGGATTGTTATCTAATGTTAAAAATAGGTTAATCAATATAAACCGAGTTGTAGTAATGAAATGTACCTTTAGTAGTGTCTCAATAGTTCATTTAAGAACTCCAATCAAATGTACTCTCTATTTAAAATGCCCTTTTTAAAAAAAAAAAATTTTTTTTATATAAAGTATTGCCAAGAATATTCCACGTGTGGGTAAGGTAAAAAAAGGCTTTCCGTTTGCCTTAACAAGGTTAAGCGATCGAAAAAACAGCTGATCGTCGGTGAGGGGAGCCTTCTTGAGCAACTAACGCGCTCGAGAAAAGGAACCACGAAGGAAAGAGGACTGACCCTTGGGAGGCAGGGCGCGCGCCGCCGCCATTGCCGAGGGCCATTCCTCTAGTGCGGGGATTGAAAGTTGCTACGCGCGAGGCACCGGTTGTTGGGAGCGCGAGGTAGGTGCCAGGCAAACGATTGCTTTATTATGTATTTTTCTCTCGCTAATGGGCCAAGTGGATCGCGCGAGGTAGGCGTGAGGCAAGTGATAACTCTAAAATGTATATTTCCTTTGCTAATGGAGCAAAAGGATCGCGCGAGGCAGGCGCGAGGTAAGGGATTAATTTTTTATGTATATTTCCTTGAAAGGATCGCGTAAGCACGCAGGGCGCGGAGATGAGGGCGAGAGGGGGGAAAAAGTAACAAAAAGACGGACAAGCGTCACGAAGGTGAGGGGAAGACAACCATAAATTGGAAGTCTCTAGGGAGGGGGGTTACGGTGAGGGTAACGCCACATCAGAGGGTTCAAAGAGTTAAGCATGGCAAACATAGGAAAACGCTGATAATAGGAGAATAAGTAGAGATCATTTCCACAAAGCTTAAAGGCTAATGGCATACGCTCTAAACAATTGGTATAAACATATGGTTAATAAACAATGTCAATAAGCAAATATAAAGAAAATAAGCAAATATAAGGAAGACTTCAATAAGAAAGGCAACTTATCTGTTTGAGAGCCGCATTTAAAAGAGGCTGATCTTCCCTGGCACATGCCTTTTATGGATACTATGATGTCACTTTGTTCTAGTCTTTGTGATGTAAGCGGCTGTTTGTGAGCTGCATTAAAGGATTAATGCATAATGTAGCCTCCTGTCTTGTCTTGATCTGCTCCCTATCAACAACGTTCAGTTGATCTTCCATCAGGTCTTCTCCGTTTCTCATCTGCCCCTGGAAGTCGACGCTGTCTCGCTGCACTGCACGATTCCCCTACACAGCCCTCCTGAGGAGAGTCCGATCCACCCACGCACACTGTCACCCCCCCCATCGCAATCGTCCTCCCACGCAGCCCCTTCGTGGCTTGTCCAACCATAAATCCATGTCACTACTGCAGAGAGAAATACGCTGGTCTGAGCGAAATATCTGCGACTGAGACAATCTGTCTGCTTTCCTCCCCAGAACGCCCCCACCCCCGCCCCATGGCCCCCATCCCTTCACTCACAGGGCACCCTACAGGTGCAGTGTTGTGCGTAAATCCTCAATCTTGCACACAAACATGCAAGCAAAGCTCACAGTGAAGGGCGAAGACCGACCATACACAAATTTACAAGAACATATACACCTCACAAGTACTAACAGAACTGCTCACATGTCACTCCCGACACGATGCCGCCCCAGTGAAGCCCACGGGCCACCCCGCTCCGCTGCGCTGTGCGAATGTGAGAACGGCTTTAGGTGTCCCGAGGCGCCTCCCATGCCAATGGCTTCGGTGCCTGCCTGCTATTGGGAATGGCGCTGCCGGGGGACCTGCCAGCGGGCTCAGCTTCATTAGGTATGGTGAAGGTTATCTTCCTACCAGGGACTCTGGTCCTGTTTTCCTCGCCGACAGAAGTTGAGAAGTATTTGAAGAGCTTTACGGGCCTCTTGGGGATGTCCTTCCACGATCTGGTCGTGCCGCCTGAAAGGCTCGGATTTCCTTTTTGTTTAGAACCCCCATTTTTACTCTGACATTTCCCAGACACATGCTCTGGATCACATCAAGAGCCGCCTGAAAGGTTCAGACTTTCCTTTTCTTCCTAACCTCTGTGTTTGCGGGCACATTTAAGAATCACGCACATGGTCTGGTGTATACATTGAGGGATGTCGCCCATTTTGTTCATCTTTTTCTTTGCTTTTGGGCATCCATCTTGTCCTTTTGGCAAAGAAACTGAAGAGGGGTGCCCCCTCCTCCCTGGTCTCTATGCTCGGCTGTGCATAGAGAGTGAAATGGGCTGGATCCTCCCCCTGCATTTGGGGGCCATCTTGGAGTGGGCAAACTGACAGTATCCCACATATCTGGTTCAGGAATTCTCTTAACATCATCCATGTGCCACTGATAAAACGTTACCATCAGACAATAGATCAAGTACAGCTGCGCCGCAACAGCGTGGGCAGCTGCAACATCTCTACCTATCTATTTAAAGGGCACATTTAGTGCCCTGGCGGCCTTTCCCTCATTTACAGCTGCACAGCAAGTAGTGCCAGCTGCACCGTTTAGGACTTTTTTTTTTTTTTTTTTAAAACCTTTATTGAAAGACAAGTAGAGGTACAAGCGCTGGCCCACAACCACAGGGGCCGGCCGCAAAGTCAGGAGATGAAAAAATAAAGCAATGTATACAACAGGATAAAATCAGGATGGAAGCAAAAAATCATGACATCGCCCGCGCCAGGATAAAGAGGTTTCATTTTACATTTTACTCGAATGAAGGAGGCAGCAACCATATCTATCAGCGCGTCATGCAACATATACCAAAAAAGAAAAATGGGGGGGGGGGGCGGGAGGGAACAACCCCCTACGCAGGCAGACGAACACAGCAGAGCAGAGCCCAGAGACCACACACGCCCATAACAGGCGCGAAATCGACAAAGAATATCAAAAAACGAATAAAGTGGACGCCATATGTACAGCCCACCCACCCCGAAAAGGAAGAAAGTGCAGACGCTCATGAGACAAAGGAACAGACACCAAGGGACACAGCCCACCCCCTGAAAAAGGCAAAAAGGGACCATAGAATAAAACAAACTAAAACAACAAACACCCCCCCCACCCTACATCACTGTAATGGCTACGGTCTACCCCACTAAACAGCGTGCCTGTCGCCCAGAGTCACCCGAAATATAGAAAGAAGAAAGGGAACAATAACAAGGAAAGAGAAGAAACAAGAGAGAAGAGAGAAGAAAGAAAGAAGAGAGGAAAGGAGTCAGCGAACCAGACATAAACACCACCCCCCCGCAACAATAATGCAAAAAACAGGATGTAAAAACACTGCAGCGTAAAAACAGGAGGAGGATCAATTCCAGGCAACCCGGTTTCCACCAGTCACCAATACACCTTCCACCCCCGATGCAGGACAAGCAGCAGACAAGAAGGCAAACACAGAAGTGGAACAATAATCAACAGCGGTCAAAGAATCTGGACGCAAGAAACAATCCCGAACCCCGGTCCATCAGCCCAGCAGCCAACAACAGGAGAAGCACCCTAGCCCTGACCCGAACGTGGATATACCCCTAGATGCGCTTCCCAAGAGAGGCCCGCCCACCGCAGAACAAAGGAGCAAAATGGCGAGAGGAAAGAGAACAACAATAAGGGAGCCCAAAATGGCCACGGTGGATCACCAGGGAGTCCGTCGAGTATAGCAGAATGGTCCAGAATAACAACAGGAGCAGACGACGTTGTAGGCAGTGTAGGCAGGAGGCACAGTGCAGGAGGAGATGGCAGCTGCAGCACCACAGACAGTTCTCGAGGCACATACGATAGAGAGTCCGGCCACAATGTTGCGTTCTTCACTGAAAGGGGAAACAAAGTATCTCGGGCGGAGTCGTCAAGCTGGTGATCTTGGGCGGCAGCAAGATCGACGGCGAGCTCAAATGTATAGCAGGCAGGAGAAAGCGCTGTCGCCCCATCCATGAAAGGTGGTGGCAGGTGGCAGCTTTGCAAACCCAGAACAGCAGCGCCCCACCTCTGCGTAGACGCCATGTTGTCCAGCTTGTCCCCCCAGTCCCGGTAGCAATGGCGCACTTTTGCACGGAGGATGCACAGGGCCGCCAGGATAGTGCCAAGGGTAATATTAGGCTGCAGTCCCTGGACCCCATGTCCCCGAGGAACCTCTCGAATGTCGGGCTCACCTGCAGAGAGGGCAACACTGATCGCTGTCGTGGACGGGCGCATCACCTCACAAAACATGGCGTCATGCAAAGCCATTGTGACCAATCACCACGACGTTCACCGGGCCAAGGAGATAAGCAGCATACCCCCTTTTAGCTTCCGGCGGAGCACCCTGCGCCGCACCCAAGAGATCGTCCGTGCAGACCAAGCGCCCCTCGGCAATTCCGGGCAGCGAGGCGTGGGGTCAATAAGCTAGTTGCGACCCAAAATGGCCGGACAGTCCTCTCCCCGTATCCTCCGCCTCGAACAAAGGCTCCGTTACGATGGGGATCCGCAGCTCCGTGCGCGCCGCCCTCTTTCCGTCTGCCCCACGTCTGAATAGGTGGCTGGGCTCAGGCAGCGCCTCGCAAGGGTCTCATCAGTGCCACTGCAGCCGGCGCCAACGGAGCTCTCCGGCCGGCCGCCGGTCTCAGGGGCACGGCAGGAGGAGCCCACGGAAGCGGGGTCCGGGGCCGTGAGTTAGGAGACCAATATCTTCAGCTGCCGGGCAGGCCGGGGGTCCGGGAAAGCGCCGTCGGGATCAGCGCCGCTTCGCACACAATCTGCGAGCGATTGCGCCAGGATGTGAATCAGGATGCCAGCGCGGCAAGAAATGACCAGCGGAGCCGGGAGCCTACAGGTCCGCTCCGGTCGCCATCTTGGCTCCTCCCCGTTTAGGACTTTTAAAGCTGCCTAGCAAGTATTGCCAGCTGCACCATTTAGGCCTTTTACAGCTGCGCAGCAAGTAGTGCCTGCTGCACCATTTAGGTCATTAACAGCTGTGCAGCAGGTAGTGCCAGCTGCATCGTTTAGGCCTTTTACAGCTGTGCAGCAAGTAGTGCCAGCTGCACCGTTTAGCCCTTTTACAGCTGCGCAGCAAGTAGTGCCAGCTGCACCGTTTAGGCCAGTAACAGCTGTGCAGAAAGTAGTGCCAGCTGCACAGTTTAGGCCACTTTACCCATGGAGACAGTTCTGATTGAGTTAGGACTCTCGCTGCATTGGCAGCAGCCTTGACATTATGGATTGAGGGCATTTGAGTCCCCCTCTGAGATGGCTAGTTGGCCAGGGAGGTTGCAAGGTTTGTAGGGCGCCAGGCCCTTTTACGTATATGTGGTGCTAGGAAATGTTTTTCATGTTGTATGATTTATGCACCCTGTTCTGAGTACCTCTAAAGGTGGCCTTATGATGACGAGGTTGTCGTGCATATTTTGATTTTGGTAATCAGATTTTGTTCCACCCTATGCTCTTTGCCCCTAATGTTAGTGATTCTCAGGAGATTAGGGTCCAATAATAGTCTGTTGAGATTATGGGCGTACAATGCAGTTGGTGCCGAATGAGGTCCTGTTACAGGCTGATGCTAAGTACAGTGATCATCAGTGGTCACTGGGTGTTCGTTTGTGATCTGTTTTACTTTGACTAAATTTGCTTTGTGATGGTTCTGACAGTGGCCCAGTGTTCCTATCATATGTAAACAATTCCCTTGTAAATATTATCTAGTGGCAGGTGGCATTATGTATACCTAGATGAAGGGCCCAACAAATATCGACCTCAATTCCCGGACGGCACATTAGTTCAGATATCCTCACCCGACATCTGCAATAAGTGCCCCCTTTTTGTCCTTATACTTCTCTTCACCACTGCTTTCCTAGTAACACCCTTCTAATATCCCACCCGCCCTCCTCCTCCTCATTTTCCCAACATGGCCACCACTCGAGTTAAGGCTGGAATTAATTGCTACAAAATCATTTATCCTCCCGACCAGACTAAAGCTTCAGTAAAACGATTGAAGCATAACACTATCGAACGGTTCCCTGATTCCCTTTTTGTTGATCAATTTTATAATGGTCTTTTTGGGAGGCTCAAAAACAATTTCATTTTCTTCACTCCCCTCTTGGTCCACCAGGTTATATAATTCCCTTAACATCACCTCCTCCTTTTCTATCCCTCATGGGAAACAACTAAAAATTTCCTCCTCTGCGTGTTTCAATAGCTCCCTCACTATCTCACTCTATAACAACGGTACTGTCATGAGCCAAGGCAAAGACACCTGTCTCTCTCTGTTTGACCACCCCTTCCCCTCCCTTCTCTCCTCCTCTGCGACCGGGTTATCCCCTGACTCTTCATCTAGCTCCACCCATTACTCCCTTTCTCCTCCCCTGACCCCCTTACACTCCAATAGGCTGCACCCTCGAGAAGCACAGGTCGGCCCTCTTCCCTCCCCTCTGCCCTCCTCTCCCTTTCCTCCCACTTCACAGTATGCCCCCCCCCTTCATCACTTCAGCCTTACCACTAGCTAATACGCTCCTCGTCCAATCTGCACCGCCCCGGTACTCCAATCTCATCTCCTCCCCCCTATTCCTACCTGCCACTCCCCTTTTTAGTCCACCTCTCCTCCAACCTTCTCACCCAGTTAACTTTCCTTATGCTCCCCTCATTCCTCCCTCTCCCCCTCTTCTCTATCCCCTCCTCCCCTCGCTTTTTACCCCGATTTCTCCACAAACCCATTGCATCTCTCTCCTTCCCCCCACTCCTCCAGCAATGCTGTGCTACCCCCTTTCCCCCCTTGGTAACCCTTTCCATTTCCCTCCCTCGGGCCCAGCAGAACCATTTTCTTTCTTCAACTTACCCTTCTCCCAACCCCCTCACTCTGCCAGATGCCCGTTCCCTCAGAGCCACCTCTCCTAGCAGACAGGACCTCTCCTACCACCTCCCTTCTTCTCCTCCCAAACCCCCTACATTCCACACAGTCCTCCCCTCTTCTTCTACCCCACCGCCTTGATCCGCACCCATCTCCCCCCTAAATATGTCCTTAATTCCTTTGCTTTGTGCAACGCCAACAAAGACAACTCTCCCTTCACCCATGATACACCAACTCCCGCTCTCAACCTCCACCATTCCCCACCTATGAACCCTTTACCCCAACTCTCCTCCAGTCCCCCCACCTCTCCCTGCCTTCCACCACAAACTTTACCCCCTCCTGTTACCATCGAGACACCCAACCTACCGTGCTCTGCCCTACTCTCTCTTGAAAATAAGCTAGACTCTCTTATCACCTCCATCAGCTTGTAGCTGCCATTTCACTTTTAAGCTCCAAGATTTCCACTTTTCCATTCACCTCAACTCCTTTGGAAAACTCTCACCTTCCCACGAGATGCACCTCGCCCCCTCACCCCATCATTGCCAAGCTTAACCTGTCGTCTGCAAACATCGTTAACTCACACAAGCCCTTGAACGCCACCCTTCTTCAACTTGCATCCCCTAGTAACCCTACTATCTTCACTATTCCGACCATCTCCTCTGTCAGAAGCAGGCATCCACCCAAACCCTCCCGAGCACCCCCGTATAAGTATAATGTCCCTATCACCCTTCATAACCCAAGTGCCCCCGTCACCAAAACAGTCTTTACAGAGCTGCGCTGTCTGCTCCACAACTGCAGATCTGCAATAAAACACAAACTTGAAATCTCCGATACCATCACCCTTCACAAGATTGACATGCTCTTCCTCACAGAGACCTGGTTCAACGATACCTCTCACTCTATGTTTGATCTCCTATTACCCACAGGCTATTCTATATTCAGGAATGACAGAACTGACAAAGTCGGGGGAGGTATTACAGTCATCTTTAGAAACTCCCTTCAACGTAAGGCTTTTCCTATCAGCTCCTTCCGTACTTTTGAATGCCTATCTCTTGAGCTTTAATTACACCACCGCTCACCCCTCACATTCCATGCCATCTACTGCCCGCCTTGTAGCGGCCCTTCATTTATGGAGGAAGTCACTGACTTCATCAGCGACCAATACTCGCAAAGTGACAATCAGACCTTCGTGGGTGACTTCAATCTCCACTGGGGCTCACCGCAAGACTCTTCTGTGAATTTGCTGGCCACCTTCCTCTCTGCAAACGATCTTATCCAACACTGCACAGAATCAACACACTCTAAGGGCTCAATCCTGGACCTTGTTATTTCTAAAGCAGGCATGCTTTCTATCGCTACCCCTATTCATGTATACTGGTCTGACCACCTCCTCATCCCATTCTCTCTTCACCTATCACACTCTCAAACTCTTGCCCAACCTAAGAGGGCTACCTCCTGGTTCCGTGACACTAAAAATATTGACATCAGTTCCCTCTGTAAATCAGCTTTGCTATCACTTCCAAGGCTAGACTCGAACCTAGATGAAGACGAACTCACCTCCCAATGCCTCACAGTCCTTGCAGTCATAATCAATAACGTCGCTCCTCTCCAAAGCGAAAAGAAAAGGCCCACTCCCTCAGCACCTTGGTTCAACAAATCCCTCTATGAAGAAAGGAAGCACCTAAGATTCCTGGAGAAACAATGGAGGCAAGCGCCCTCCACCGATAATTTGGCCACGCTTCGTTCAGCAAGATCCAAGAACCACAAGCACATCTTCCTTAGGAAAGCGTCTCACTTTAGAACCCTCCTTGACTCAGCCAAAAATAGACCCAAAAAACTATTAGATCTCATCAAGAATCCTAACTCCTCTCCCCCAACCACCAAGTTGGAGGATTCCACAAAGAAAGCAGCGGATTTCGCTATATTCTTTGACGAAAAAGTGAAATCACTTATGGATCAGGTCGTTCATCCTACCCCTCCAGAGGAGTGCAAATCCTTAGCCATTTGGCAGAACTTTGACCCCCATCTCTGAAGATGCCCTCCTCAACTGCATCCTCGAAACAAAGGCCTCCAACCATTCTCTTGACCCCATCCCTAGTGCCATTGCCATTGATTTCTAAACCCATTCTCTTCCCTATTGGACCACTATGGTCGATCTCTCCCTCTGTCAAGGCTCCCTTCCTGTCCCCTTCAAAACTGGGCAGGTCACCCCTCTGCTTAAAAACCCCACTGCTGTTGCGAATGACCTCAACAACTTCCACCCCATCACTAACCTACCCTTTCTTGTGAAGATCACAGAAAGATGTGTAGCGAAACAACTCTCTCGTCATATCAAGGACAGTGATCTTCTTGACAATTTTCAGTCCGGCTTCATCCAAAACTGCAGTACTGAAACAGTCCTGCTGCAAGTGATTGATGACGCGCTGCGGATACTTGATTCCGGGAGTTCTTGTCTTCTAATTCTCCTTGACCTTTCTGCAGCCTTTGACACTGTCAATCACAACACTCTCCTCAACACTCTACAACAGAAAATGGGCATGGAGGACACTGTGCTTAAATGGTTTGCTCCCTTCCTCTCTGATAGATCCCAAATGATCAAAATAGCGAACAGTCTTTCATTTCCTTTGGCAGTAGGTCAAGGTGTTCCTCAAGGTTCTATACTTGCACCCACACTGTTCAATCTCTATTTAGAACCACTGGGAAATCTCCTAAGTAAATCCGGGATCCACTATCATCTCTATGCAGACGACACTCAAATCTACCTCAAGGTTGCCTCCACTCACGATCTCTCCATCCTCAGCTCTACTCTCGACTCCATTCAAAACTGGATGTCAACTCATCAACTGATTCTGAATCCCTCCAAAACTGAATTCCTCCTCCTCTCCTCCTCACTTTCTCCTCCCCCGGTTCAATCATGGATGGACCAGATGAATCTACTGAACAATAAACCCATCATTGTCGACAACGCAAAATCCCTTGGTGTCATACTCGACACAAAACTCAATCTATTCTCCCACATTAATTAAATTACAAAGTCTGCTCGATACCAACTGCGCCTTCTTTGGGGGATTCGTCACTTTTTCCCGGAGCTTGACCTTAAAACCCTGGTCCAATCGCTGGTTCTCGCCAGACTGGACTACTGCAATTCTCTTCTCACTGGCCTCCCCAAATCCCACCTGTCCTCCTTAAATCTGTTCTCCATTCAGCAGCTCGTTTCATTTATGGGGCCAAAAGAAGCGACCACATCACACCGATGTTATCCACCCTCCGCTGGCTTCCCATCGAGGCAAGAGCCATCTACAAGACTGCCTGCTTCCCCCACAAAGTCTTGCACTCCTCCTCTCCTTGCTACCTGGCGAATAAACTGAAACTCTCTGGAGGCTCTAGACCATCACGTAATGTGGAAAATGTACTGCTTGAACCTCCCATTTTTAAGAAGGAAAGATCGATGGCCCAATCCTTTTCAGGCAACGAGGTTAGAATCTGGAACTCACTTCCGCCTCAGCTCTTGACCACGTCCTCCTCCCAGGCCTTCAAAACTGACCTCAAAGTTCTCCTCCTTCGAAGACACTTCCAAATTTGATTCACACCCTCTCTATTATCTGAGGGAAGACCTTTCATTATAGAAAATTCTATTCTCCATGACTATGGAAGTACCTTCCCAGTGTGTTCTTGTGGTTTGAGAGTCTGCCATTTATTGCAGTATTACCCTTCTACCTGTGTTTGGTACTCTTTTGTAACATGCACTCGTCACTTTTCTCTTGTAACACACTGTTTGCTACCTCTTACATTTTGTTTGCTTTAGATACTTGCACAAGTGCCACCATTGCCTACGTAACGTTTGTTCTTGTGCTTGAGTGTCAGCCATTTATTGCAGTATTATTCCTCTACTTGTACTTTGTACACTTTTGTAACTTGCACACATGTCAATTTTTTCTCCTGTAATGTACCTTTGCTACCTCTTGTATTTTGTTTGCTCACAATTGTCACCATTGCGTCATGTAACTTAACGTTTGCTTTTGTAATTTGTTCACTTGTAATTTTCTCCTCATGTATCAGTACTGTTTCTATTGTGAAGCGCTCTGACACCTTTGGTGTCAGAGCTATATAAAAACGCATAAATAAACTCCCCCACAGATACAGACACAGGCACACAGCCCTCATTAGGAAGTAAACAAACTGCTCATGCGCACGCACACACACTCCGAAATCACGTTACTAAAAAGAATACAGACTGGTCTCTCTTTCACATAGGCATGCAAATAACTTCAAGTACTAACAACTGCTCACATTTCACTCTCATATAGAAGACACACAACTCTTATTAGGAAGTACACAAACTGCACGCACGCACATATCTCACTAGAATGAATACAGGTTGGTCTCTCTTTCACTCAAACACGCACACAACTTCAAGTACTAAAACCATCTGCTCACATTTCACTCTCACAATGACACACGACTCTCATTGGGAAGTACACAAACTGCTCACACACACGCACTCACACACCTCACACGGAAGGGCTCTAACTGCTCTCATATACACACACAAACACATTCTCATGTGGATGGAGATACTGCAGGGCTGCCCCAGGCCCACGCAGGGGGCCCTCCTAAGAGGGTAGCCCCACGTAGTGCCACAAGATGGCACACGACGGGTCAGCCTCCCAGTGTTCGGGAGCCTCGGAGGGTCCCCTAGGCTGACGTCACTTCCGGGCAGGGGAGGGGTACTTATACCTCCACCGCCCTCGGAGCATCCTCTTTCTTTGCTGCCCTGACGCTGTTTCCCTCCCCACCGCGTACCAAGCATACAGGCAGGGGAGGTGTGTTTCACTAACTTATTTTTTGTGTTGCAGGCGGAGTTACAGGGCGATCCAGAGGCTGTAATGTACAGTAAGGGTACCCACTGCAGGAGCACAGGAAGGGTGCGAAAGCCAAAATCCCCAGGGAGGTCCTCACGCTGGACCCTGGAGGAGCGACGGCGCCCCGTTAGTCCTTCAGGCGGTTGTGGACCTGAGCAACCAGGGGGTTGCCTGCAACTCTCTGGCCCCCCCCCTTAGCTGGGAGGGGTGTGAGTAAGGGGCGGACTGGCGGTCTGCCGGTGGGAGGCGCTACACCCTCCCCCAAAATCGACAAACACCAGTTGGCGAGGGCCACCGGGTAGATTGGCTCATCAGGTGGGCAGGTGGCGAGGGGCTGCCTGCCCTGGGATCGCCCGTAAGATAACCCACCATGTTGACATATTTGTTATGCAAATAAACCTGCAACACGTTTCTCCACTAAAAATGTGTTGTGTCAGATTATTTCACTAAAGTATTGCTGTGGGAAGGATGGGGAGTGTTGCCGATATTGGCACTATGCTTGCACCCGTAAGAAATGTTACAGACTGCTCAACTACTCATGCATACCTACATTCATCACCCTCACGAGAAAAGGCATCCTTTGTTGACAATTTTCTTACATGTGCAAATACGCACACCTTATGGGGAAGGAGCTACCGCTCACGCACAGACGTACATTCGCGCGCACATAAATATACCCACGGTGGAGCACTTTTATTTTGCTTAATTTTCTCTCACCCGCAGACCGCAGACACCACCTTACAAGTAGGAGATACTGCTTACACGCATCCATCATACACACACAGCTCTGAGGCGCACACCAATGGCTGCTACACGTGTTCACCACTTTTTTTTTTCTTCCAAAAAGCACACCTTGCCACTGCAGCCCCTGGCACTGAAGAGGGCTGCTTTTGTATGGATGTGCTCATTGTGCGAGGCCTGCATAACATACTCATGGTGAAGTTAGACAATGGCTAAAGATGACTGCAAGCTGCTGTATGGTGTAGTGGGTGGAAGACAAGTGGGAATGTAAAAGGGTACTGCGGGGAATTAACTGGTGTATTTGAACAGTTGGCTTACAGTCCTTATAAGTAAGTACACTATTTGCATATTAAAATTAGACGAAAATGTCTTGGCTAACTTCAAACTTAAATCAGCCTTTTGACTTTGGCATTTAGCTTTTTATGTCATGGTTTGAAAAACAATTAGTATTAGGGGACATGCCAGGCTATCACCAATAAAAAAATACATTGGCTGAAGGCACAAATATATTGGAGTATTAAACTCTTATTGCCGTACTAGTCCCTGCACTGAAAGGAATTACTTTGTTTGCGGATGTGCTCCTTGTGATAGAGCAGTATTCAGTCACTCACAGTGAAGTTAGCTAGTGACTGCAGTGGCCGACCTACCGCCCCATGCTGTATGGTGTAATAGGCAGAAGGGCATGTGAATGACACAACAGATGATGCATAAAAGAGTGCTGGCTGAAAGCCCCTATATTGTAAATAGAGGGGTTCGACCCATATAGTCAGTGGGACCTGGGTAATAAATTGAAGTGTATGAAGGGGTCCCAGACAAGGAATACACAGAATATATAAAATCAACTGGATTTTCACACAATTATATAAGATCAAACACACAAAGTAACGGTTGACAGTGTTTTTATTTTCACTGAACCCACAAAACCATATAGTGGTTATATATTCACTAGTATTTATACACAAATGTCAAATGCGCCCACACAAGGGAGGGGAAAGGAGTGCAAGGGGAGGGGAAGTGCTTCAATTAGTTAACATCACTAATTAGAAAAATCGTTAAGCACAAGTCCACAAATGAAACCATCATTGTCATTGATCTATGAATCGGAGATCAAGAGAAAATACATGTTTTACAAAACATTCCACATAACAGAGACTCCTGTAATGATTATTATTATCAATCTTGGGGTGAGGAGTTCGTTTAAGTAGAAAACGGTCTACGTTTCGACCCAGGGGTGTAGGATGATGGATCCTTACTCGCGGGTCTTCTTCAGGACGTGAGGGGGGTGTGGTGAAGGAAGCGGTGGGGCCGAGTCCTAAATATAATAGTAGAGAAATGCGCAATTACTGTTGCGGTCTCAAAAGAGTCCCGAAGTACATAGATTAAAAAGGCCAGAGGGCCAATAAACAAGATACTAAGCGTAGGAGGGAAGTTAAGAGTTAAAAAGGGAGGGTAGATGCACTGAGGGCAGGACAAAAAATGATTACCTGGCACGCAGGTAGACAGGGCCAAAGGCCTACTGGGCGTGTTATGTCTCCAGATGCTGTCCAGTCCGAAATTATACTAGCGGTGTCTGAAAATATGGAGACAGTTCAGTACAATGCCACCAAACACATAGGGGCACCCGTTACAAAGCAAAAAAAAGGTTGGAGCAAAAGGCGTCAGGCGCCTACCTTGTATTAAATGGCTCACCCGTTCTAGGAGGTACAGCGGGTGAGGTCCTTCAATTGCCCAAGAGTATTGTTAGAATTAACCAAGCGCTCGTCTACAAAACATTAAATGAAGAAATTGTGTCAAAAAACCAGAGCGCTGTATATGCAGGCAAAGCTAGCCTCGCATTATCAAAGGACTGTGACTCACCCAAACAGGATGATGAATTTCTATCAACAAGGAGCAGGCACAGCGTGTCTCCTTAAGGGCGGCGGATGACTCCGTGGTTTAGGCGTCCCCAGAATAAATCAAGTCATCTACAGGGATGAATTATGAAGGATTTGTAAGGCGATTGGGGCTCAAAACAGTAAAATAAATAATAGCGGTGTCTGAAAAAACCGGTACAGTCTCACCACACACATAGAGGCACACGTTACAAAGTAAAACGTGGAGCAATGGCGTCAGGCGCCTACCTTGTATTCAGTGGATCACCCGTTCTGCAATTACCAAAGATTAAAGTTGGAATAAACCGGGCCTCGTCTACAAAACATCAAATGGAGAATGTTGTCAAAAAAACGGTGCGCTGCATATGCAGGCTAAAGCTAAACTCGCATTGTCAAAACATTGTGACTCACCCGACAGGATAATGAATTTCTATCAGCAAGGAGCAGACTCAGCGTGTCTCCTTGTTTGGCGGCGGGGGCCTACGTGGTCTAAGCGTCCCCAGAATATATCAGGTACATTTTAGAAACCATCTGCAGGGATGAATTACGAGGGAATAGTAAGGAGGCGATTTGGGCTCTAATTGGTAAAAGATAACAAACGCGGCTCCTATGCAGGGACTCACCCGAAATGGGTCAGAGCGGAGCCATCGTCAGCGCGTGTCTGCCTGGAACCAGGAAGTGTTTCCATGGTTACCAGGATCAATTTTATAGACTCCCAAAAGAAAGACTCGTTGCTGAGTAACATAGTGACAGAACTTGGAGGAAAGACTGATACACCCGGATACTTAAGGGGTTTCATACATCATCAGATGACAGAGTTGCCTAAACCAGTGTGCATGGTGACATAATCATAAGGGCCACAAATAACAAAATTGAAAAAAAGAAATGAAAATTGGTGTTCAATAAAAGAACAAAAGTCAGAAAGCGCGGACCTGCCGCACAGGGCGGTCTAGCACTCACTTTCCCAAAAGACATTATAGATCATAAAAACAATTCGAGGAGTATGAAAGGTCATATAAACACACTTATAAAAATTTATGAAACAACCTCATTCAGGGAAAAGGGCCATACGTATGTCGTGGATGGACTCCAAATGCGCGGACCAAACCACCATGGTAGTCAAGGCGCAAAACTGGGTCAAAGGATTATTTACATCAATAAAATCAAATGCACGTTAACCCCGTATAATCATGATTATACAAAATTGGTACTTCGTAGGCGCGGACCAACCATGCAAGGTAGTCAAACGCCTATGGGTCATACTTAGTTTGCAAACCACATGCATGATACTATTGGTGTGTACTGCAGATGCTGAAACAGCGTGGACCCACCAAAAAAAGGTGGGGGGGGGGGTGGTCAGAAACAGAAAAGGATCAAAAGTTAAGTGAGTCTGAGCATATTAGTACGTATTAAGAACCGTGGGGCCAGGACCTAAATCACAAGGTGGCCATTTGGGCAAAACTGCTTTCCGATTCATGCGATACAGAAAAGGGGGTGGTGATGAACAGAGTGTCTGAATTAAGCAGACCACTCTTACCCAGTCCAAAGATCAGGGCTTGATCCATCACCGTTATTTATCTCACTGCCCCATCCCAGCTCAGAACCTGGCTATATGCAAATTAGTCTGTCCCTGGCCCAGTGCATCATGGGAACAGGGCAGACCAAACTACCAAGCCAATTCTTCACCAGAAAGGAGACAAGCTACCGGGGACCGGTTTCTGGCATTTCAGCCTCTTCGGCCCGGCTTGCTTGAATCCTGATGGAGCAGTGAGAAAGGGACTCATGTCTGAGTATACCCTGCCACACCTATAGTGGCCAAAAACGATACAGAAAAGGGGGTGGTGATGAACAGAGTGTCTGAATTAAGCAGACCACTCTTACCCAGTCCAAAGATCAGGGCTTGATCCATCACCGTTATTTATCTCACTGCCCCATCCCAGCTCAGAACCTGGCTATATGCAAATTAGTCTGTCCCTGGCCCAGTGCATCATGGGAACAGGGCAGACCAAACTACCAAGCCAATTCTTCACCAGAAAGGAGACAAGCTACCGGGGACCGGTTTCTGGCATTTCAGCCTCTTCGGCCCGGCTTGCTTGAATCCTGATGGAGCAGTGAGAAAGGGACTCATGTCTGAGTATACCCTGCCACACCTATAGTGGCCAAAAACGATACAGAAAAGGGGGTGGTGATGAACAGAGTGTCTGAATTAAGCAGACCACTCTTACCCAGTCCAAAGATCAGGGCTTGATCCATCACCGTTATTTATCTCACTGCCCCATCCCAGCTCAGAACCTGGCTATATGCAAATTAGTCTGTCCCTGGCCCAGTGCATCATGGGAACAGGGCAGACCAAACTACCAAGCCAATTCTTCACCAGAAAGGAGACAAGCTACCGGGGAACCGGTTTCTGGCATTTCAGCCTCTTCGGCCCGGCTTGCTTGAATCCTGATGGAGCAGTGAGAAAGGGACTCATGTCTGAGTATACCCTGCCACACCTATAGTGGCCAAAAACGATACAGAAAAGGGGGTGGTGATGAACAGAGTGTCTGAATTAAGCAGACCACTCTTACCCAGTCCAAAGATCAGGGCTTGATCCATCACCGTTATTTATCTCACTGCCCCATCCCAGCTCAGAACCTGGCTATATGCAAATTAGTCTGTCCCTGGCCCAGTGCATCATGGGAACAGGGCAGACCAAACTACCAAGCCAATTCTTCACCAGAAAGGAGACAAGCTACCGGGGACCGGTTTCTGGCATTTCAGCCTCTTCGGCCCGGCTTGCTTGAATCCTGATGGAGCAGTGAGAAAGGGACTCATGTCTGAGTATACCCTGCCACACCTATAGTGGCCAAAAACGATACAGAAAAGGGGGTGGTGATGAACAGAGTGTCTGAATTAAGCAGACCACTCTTACCCAGTCCAAAGATCAGGGCTTGATCCATCACCGTTATTTATCTCACTGCCCCATCCCAGCTCAGAACCTGGCTATATGCAAATTAGTCTGTCCCTGGCCCAGTGCATCATGGGAACAGGGCAGACCAAACTACCAAGCCAATTCTTCACCAGAAAGGAGACAAGCTACCGGGGACCGGTTTCTGGCATTTCAGCCTCTTCGGCCCGGCTTGCTTGAATCCTGATGGAGCAGTGAGAAAGGGACTCATGTCTGAGTATACCCTGCCACACCTATAGTGGCCAAAAACGATACAGAAAAGGGGGTGGTGATGAACAGAGTGTCTGAATTAAGCAGACCACTCTTACCCAGTCCAAAGATCAGGGCTTGATCCATCACCGTTATTTATCTCACTGCCCCATCCCAGCTCAGAACCTGGCTATATGCAAATTAGTCTGTCCCTGGCCCAGTGCATCATGGGAACAGGGCAGACCAAACTACCAAGCCAATTCTTCACCAGAAAGGAGACAAGCTACCGGGGACCGGTTTCTGGCATTTCAGCCTCTTCGGCCCGGCTTGCTTGAATCCTGATGGAGCAGTGAGAAAGGGACTCATGTCTGAGTATACCCTGCCACACCTATAGTGGCCAAAAACGATACAGAAAAGGGGGTGGTGATGAACAGAGTGTCTGAATTAAGCAGACCACTCTTACCCAGTCCAAAGATCAGGGCTTGATCCATCACCGTTATTTATCTCACTGCCCCATCCCAGCTCAGAACCTGGCTATATGCAAATTAGTCTGTCCCTGGCCCAGTGCATCATGGGAACAGGGCAGACCAAACTACCAAGCCAATTCTTCACCAGAAAGGAGACAAGCTACCGGGGACCGGTTTCTGGCATTTCAGCCTCTTCGGCCCGGCTTGCTTGAATCCTGATGGAGCAGTGAGAAAGGGACTCATGTCTGAGTATACCCTGCCACACCTATAGTGGCCAAAAACGATACAGAAAAGGGGGTGGTGATGAACAGAGTGTCTGAATTAAGCAGACCACTCTTACCCAGTCCAAAGATCAGGGCTTGATCCATCACCGTTATTTATCTCACTGCCCCATCCCAGCTCAGAACCTGGCTATATGCAAATTAGTCTGTCCCTGGCCCAGTGCATCATGGGAACAGGGCAGACCAAACTACCAAGCCAATTCTTCACCAGAAAGGAGACAAGCTACCGGGGACCGGTTTCTGGCATTTCAGCCTCTTCGGCCCGGCTTGCTTGAATCCTGATGGAGCAGTGAGAAAGGGACTCATGTCTGAGTATACCCTGCCACACCTATAGTGGCCAAAAACGATACAGAAAAGGGGGTGGTGATGAACAGAGTGTCTGAATTAAGCAGACCACTCTTACCCAGTCCAAAGATCAGGGCTTGATCCATCACCGTTATTTATCTCACTGCCCCATCCCAGCTCAGAACCTGGCTATATGCAAATTAATCTGTCCCTGGCCCAGTGCATCATGGGAACAGGGCAGACCAAACTACCAAGCCAATTCTTCACCAGAAAGGAGACAAGCTACCGGGGACCGGTTTCTGGCATTTCAGCCTCTTCGGCCCGGCTTGCTTGAATCCTGATGGAGCAGTGAGAAAGGGACTCATGTCTGAGTATACCCTGCCACACCTATAGTGGCCAAAAACGATACAGAAAAGGGGGTGGTGATGAACAGAGTGTCTGAATTAAGCAGACCACTCTTACCCAGTCCAAAGATCAGGGCTTGATCCATCACCGTTATTTATCTCACTGCCCCATCCCAGCTCAGAACCTGGCTATATGCAAATTAGTCTGTCCCTGGCCCAGTGCATCATGGGAACAGGGCAGACCAAACTACCAAGCCAATTCTTCACCAGAAAGGAGACAAGCTACCGGGGACCGGTTTCTGGCATTTCAGCCTCTTCGGCCCGGCTTGCTTGAATCCTGATGGAGCAGTGAGAAAGGGACTCATGTCTGAGTATACCCTGCCACACCTATAGTGGCCAAAAACGATACAGAAAAGGGGGTGGTGATGAACAGAGTGTCTGAATTAAGCAGACCACTCTTACCCAGTCCAAAGATCAGGGCTTGATCCATCACCGTTATTTATCTCACTGCCCCATCCCAGCTCAGAACCTGGCTATATGCAAATTAGTCTGTCCCTGGCCCAGTGCATCATGGGAACAGGGCAGACCAAACTACCAAGCCAATTCTTCACCAGAAAGGAGACAAGCTACCAGGGACCGGTTTCTGGCATTTCAGCCTCTTCGGCCCGGCTTGCTTGAATCCTGATGGAGCAGTGAGAAAGGGACTCATGTCTGAGTATACCCTGCCACACCTATAGTGGCCAAAAACGATACAGAAAAGGGGGTGGTGATGAACAGAGTGTCTGAATTAAGCAGACCACTCTTACCCAGTCCAAAGATCAGGGCTTGATCCATCACCGTTATTTATCTCACTGCCCCATCCCAGCTCAGAACCTGGCTATATGCAAATTAGTCTGTCCCTGGCCCAGTGCATCATGGGAACAGGGCAGACCAAACTACCAAGCCAATTCTTCACCAGAAAGGAGACAAGCTACCGGGGACCGGTTTCTGGCATTTCAGCCTCTTCGGCCCGGCTTGCTTGAATCCTGATGGAGCAGTGAGAAAGGGACTCATGTCTGAGTATACCCTGCCACACCTATAGTGGCCAAAAACGATACAGAAAAGGGGGTGGCGATGAACAGAGTGTCTGAATTAAGCAGACCACTCTTACCCAGTCCAAAGATCAGGGCTTGATCCATCACCGTTATTTATCTCACTGCCCCATCCCAGCTCAGAACCTGGCTATATGCAAATTAGTCTGTCCCTGGCCCAGTGCATCATGGGAACAGGGCAGACCAAACTACCAAGCCAATTCTTCACCAGAAAGGAGACAAGCTACCGGGGACCGGTTTCTGGCATTTCAGCCTCTTCGGCCCGGCTTGCTTGAATCCTGATGGAGCAGTGAGAAAGGGACTCATGTCTGAGTATACCCTGCCACACCTATAGTGGCCAAAAACGATACAGAAAAGGGGGTGGTGATGAACAGAGTGTCTGAATTAAGCAGACCACTCTTACCCAGTCCAAAGATCAGGGCTTGATCCATCACCGTTATTTATCTCACTGCCCCATCCCAGCTCAGAACCTGGCTATATGCAAATTAGTCTGTCCCTGGCCCAGTGCATCATGGGAACAGGGCAGACCAAACTACCAAGCCAATTCTTCACCAGAAAGGAGACAAGCTACCGGGGACCGGTTTCTGGCATTTCAGCCTCTTCGGCCCGGCTTGCTTGAATCCTGATGGAGCAGTGAGAAAGGGACTCATGTCTGAGTATACCCTGCCACACCTATAGTGGCCAAAAACGATACAGAAAAGGGGGTGGTGATGAACAGAGTGTCTGAATTAAGCAGACCACTCTTACCCAGTCCAAAGATCAGGGCTTGATCCATCACCGTTATTTATCTCACTGCCCCATCCCAGCTCAGAACCTGGCTATATGCAAATTAGTCTGTCCCTGGCCCAGTGCATCATGGGAACAGGGCAGACCAAACTACCAAGCCAATTCTTCACCAGAAAGGAGACAAGCTACCGGGGACCGGTTTCTGGCATTTCAGCCTCTTCGGCCCGGCTTGCTTGAATCCTGATGGAGCAGTGAGAAAGGGACTCATGTCTGAGTATACCCTGCCACACCTATAGTGGCCAAAAACGATACAGAAAAGGGGGTGGTGATGAACAGAGTGTCTGAATTAAGCAGACCACTCTTACCCAGTCCAAAGATCAGGGCTTGATCCATCACCGTTATTTATCTCACTGCCCCATCCCAGCTCAGAACCTGGCTATATGCAAATTAGTCTGTCCCTGGCCCAGTGCATCATGGGAACAGGGCAGACCAAACTACCAAGCCAATTCTTCACCAGAAAGGAGACAAGCTACCGGGGACCGGTTTCTGGCATTTCAGCCTCTTCGGCCCGGCTTGCTTGAATCCTGATGGAGCAGTGAGAAAGGGACTCATGTCTGAGTATACCCTGCCACACCTATAGTGGCCAAAAACGATACAGAAAAGGGGGTGGTGATGAACAGAGTGTCTGAATTAAGCAGACCACTCTTACCCAGTCCAAAGATCAGGGCTTGATCCATCACCGTTATTTATCTCACTGCCCCATCCCAGCTCAGAACCTGGCTATATGCAAATTAGTCTGTCCCTGGCCCAGTGCATCATGGGAACAGGGCAGACCAAACTACCAAGCCAATTCTTCACCAGAAAGGAGACAAGCTACCGGGGACCGGTTTCTGGCATTTCAGCCTCTTCGGCCCGGCTTGCTTGAATCCTGATGGAGCAGTGAGAAAGGGACTCATGTCTGAGTATACCCTGCCACACCTATAGTGGCCAAAAACGATACAGAAAAGGGGGTGGTGATGAACAGAGTGTCTGAATTAAGCAGACCACTCTTACCCAGTCCAAAGATCAGGGCTTGATCCATCACCGTTATTTATCTCACTGCCCCATCCCAGCTCAGAACCTGGCTATATGCAAATTAGTCTGTCCCTGGCCCAGTGCATCATGGGAACAGGGCAGACCAAACTACCAAGCCAATTCTTCACCAGAAAGGAGACAAGCTACCGGGGACCGGTTTCTGGCATTTCAGCCTCTTCGGCCCGGCTTGCTTGAATCCTGATGGAGCAGTGAGAAAGGGACTCATGTCTGAGTATACCCTGCCACACCTATAGTGGCCAAAAACGATACAGAAAAGGGGGTGGTGATGAACAGAGTGTCTGAATTAAGCAGACCACTCTTACCCAGTCCAAAGATCAGGGCTTGATCCATCACCGTTATTTATCTCACTGCCCCATCCCAGCTCAGAACCTGGCTATATGCAAATTAGTCTGTCCCTGGCCCAGTGCATCATGGGAACAGGGCAGACCAAACTACCAAGCCAATTCTTCACCAGAAAGGAGACAAGCTACCGGGGAACGGTTTCTGGCATTTCAGCCTCTTCGGCCCGGCTTGCTTGAATCCTGATGGAGCAGTGAGAAAGGGACTCATGTCTGAGTATACCCTGCCACACCTATAGTGGCCAAAAACGATACAGAAAAGGGGGTGGTGATGAACAGAGTGTCTGAATTAAGCAGACCACTCTTACCCAGTCCAAAGATCAGGGCTTGATCCATCACCGTTATTTATCTCACTGCCCCATCCCAGCTCAGAACCTGGCTATATGCAAATTAGTCTGTCCCTGGCCCAGTGCATCATGGGAACAGGGCAGACCAAACTACCAAGCCAATTCTTCACCAGAAAGGAGACAAGCTACCGGGGACCGGTTTCTGGCATTTCAGCCTCTTCGGCCCGGCTTGCTTGAATCCTGATGGAGCAGTGAGAAAGGGACTCATGTCTGAGTATACCCTGCCACACCTATAGTGGCCAAAAACGATACAGAAAAGGGGGTGGTGATGAACAGAGTGTCTGAATTAAGCAGACCACTCTTACCCAGTCCAAAGATCAGGGCTTGATCCATCACCGTTATTTATCTCACTGCCTCATCCCAGCTCAGAACCTGGCTATATGCAAATTAGTCTGTCCCTGGCCCAGTGCATCATGGGAACAGGGCAGACCAAACTACCAAGCCAATTCTTCACCAGAAAGGAGACAAGCTACCGGGGACCGGTTTCTGGCATTTCAGCCTCTTCGGCCCGGCTTGCTTGAATCCTGATGGAGCAGTGAGAAAGGGACTCATGTCTGAGTATACCCTGCCACACCTATAGTGGCCAAAAACGATACAGAAAAGGGGGGTGGTGATGAACAGAGTGTCTGAATTAAGCAGACCACTCTTACCCAGTCCAAAGATCAGGGCTTGATCCATCACCGTTATTTATCTCACTGCCCCATCCCAGCTCAGAACCTGGCTATATGCAAATTAGTCTGTCCCTGGCCCAGTGCATCATGGGAACAGGGCAGACCAAACTACCAAGCCAATTCTTCACCAGAAAGGAGACAAGCTACCGGGGACCGGTTTCTGGCATTTCAGCCTCTTCGGCCCGGCTTGCTTGAATCCTGATGGAGCAGTGAGAAAGGGACTCATGTCTGAGTATACCCTGCCACACCTATAGTGGCCAAAAACGATACAGAAAAGGGGGTGGTGATGAACAGAGTGTCTGAATTAAGCAGACCACTCTTACCCAGTCCAAAGATCAGGGCTTGATCCATCACCGTTATTTATCTCACTGCCCCATCCCAGCTCAGAACCTGGCTATATGCAAATTAGTCTGTCCCTGGCCCAGTGCATCATGGGAACAGGGCAGACCAAACTACCAAGCCAATTCTTCACCAGAAAGGAGACAAGCTACCGGGGACCGGTTTCTGGCATTTCAGCTCTTCGGCCCGGCTTGCTTGAATCCTGATGGAGCAGTGAGAAAGGGACTCATGTCTGAGTATACCCTGCCACACCTATAGTGGCCAAAAACGATACAGAAAAGGGGGTGGTGATGAACAGAGTGTCTGAATTAAGCAGACCACTCTTTACCCAGTCCAAAGATCAGGGCTTGATCCATCACCGTTATTTATCTCACTGCCCCATCCCAGCTCAGAACCTGGCTATATGCAAATTATTCTGTCCCTGGCCCAGTGCATCATGGAACAGGGCAGACCAAACTACCAAGCCAATTCTTCACCAGAAAGGAGACAAGCTACCGGGGACCGGTTTCTGGCATTTCAGCCTCTTCGGCCCGGCTTGCTTGAATCCTGATGGAGCAGTGAGAAAGGGACTCATGTCTGAGTATACCCTGCCACACCTATAGTGGCCAAAAACGATACAGAAAAGGGGGTGGTGATGAACAGAGTGTCTGAATTAAGCAGACCACTCTTACCCAGTCCAAAGATCAGGGCTTGATCCATCACCGTTATTTATCTCACTGCCCCATCCCAGCTCAGAACCTGGCTATATGCAAATTAGTCTGTCCCTGGCCCAGTGCATCATGGGAACAGGGCAGACCAAACTACCAAGCCAATTCTTCACCAGAAAGGAGACAAGCTACCGGGGACCGGTTTCTGGCATTTCAGCCTCTTCGGCCCGGCTTGCTTGAATCCTGATGGAGCAGTGAGAAAGGGACTCATGTCTGAGTATACCCTGCCACACCTATAGTGGCCAAAAACGATACAGAAAAGGGGGTGGTGATGAACAGAGTGTCTGAATTAAGCAGACCACTCTTACCCAGTCCAAGATCAGGGCTTGATCCATCACCGTTATTTATCTCACTGCCCCATCCCAGCTCAGAACCTGGCTATATGCAAATTAGTCTGTCCCTGGCCCAGTGCATCATGGAACAGGGCAGACCAAACTACCAAGCCAATTCTTCACCAGAAAGGAGACAAGCTACCAGGGACCGGTTTCTGGCATTCAGCCTCTTCGGCCCGGCTTGCTTGAATCCTGATGGAGCAGTGAGAAAGGGACTCATGTCTGAGTATACCCTGCCACACCTATAGTGGCCAAAAACGATACAGAAAAGGGGGTGGTGATGAACAGAGTGTCTGAATTAAGCAGACCACTCTTACCCAGTCCAAAGATCAGGCTTGATCCATCACCGTTATTTATCTCACTGCCCCATCCCAGCTCAGAACCTGGCTATATGCAAAATTAGTCTGTCCCTGGCCCAGTGCATCATGGGAACAGGGCAGACCAAACTACCAAGCCAATTCTTCACCAGAAAGGAGACAAGCTACCGGGGACCGGTTTCTGGCATTTCAGCCTCTTCGGCCCGGCTTGCTTGAATCCTGATGGAGCAGTGAGAAAGGGACTCATGTCTGAGTATACCCTGCCACACCTATAGTGGCCAAAAAACGATACAGAAAAGGGGTGGTGATGAACAGAGTGTCTGAATTAAGCAGACCACTCTTACCCAGTCCAAAGATCAGGGCTTGATCCATCACCGTTATTTATCTCACTGCCCCATCCCAGCTCAGAACCTGGCTATATGCAAATTAGTCTGTCCTGGCCCAGTGCATCATGGGAACAGGGCAGACCAAACTACCAAGCCAATTCTTCACCAGAAAGGAGACAAGCTACCGGGGACCGGTTTCTGGCATTTCAGCCTCTTCGGCCCGGCTTGCTTGAATCCTGATGGAGCAGTGAGAAAGGGACTCATGTCTGAGTATACCCTGCCACACCTATAGTGGCCAAAAACGATACAGAAAAGGGGGTGGTGAGAACAGAGTGTCTGAATTAAGCAGACCACTCTTACCCAGTCCAAAGATCAGGGCTTGATCCATCACCGTTATTTATCTCACTGCCCCCATCCCAGCTCAGAACCTGGCTATATGCAAATTAGTCTGTCCCTGGCCCAGTGCATCATGGGAACAGGGCAGACCAAACTACCAAGCCAATTCTTCACCAGAAAGGAGACAAGCTACCGGGGACCGGTTTCTGGCATTTCAGCCTCTTCGGCCCGGCTTGCTTGAATCCTGATGGAGCAGTGAGAAAGGGACTCATGTCTGAGTATACCCTGCCACACCTATAGTGGCCAAAACGATACAGAAAAGGGGGTGGTGATGAACAGAGTGTCTGAATTAAGCAGACCACTCTTACCCAGTCCAAAGATCAGGGCTTGATCCATCACCGTTATTTATCTCACTGCCCCATCCCAGCTCAGAACCTGGCTATATGCAAATTAGTCTGTCCTGGCCCAGTGCATCATGGGAACAGGGCAGACCAAACTACCAAGCCAATTCTTCACCAGAAAGGAGACAAGCTACCGGGGACCGGTTTCTGGCATTTCAGCCTCTTCGGCCCGGCTTGCTTGGATCCTGATGGAGCAGTGAGAAAGGGACTCATGTCTGAGTATACCCTGCCACACCTATAGTGGCCAAAAACGATACAGAAAAGGGGTGGTGATGAACAGAGTGTCTGAATTAAGCAGACCACTCTTACCCAGTCCAAAGATCAGGGCTTGATCCATCACCGTTATTTATCTCACTGCCCCATCCCAGCTCAGAACCTGGCTATATGCAAATTAGTCTGTCCTGGCCCAGTGCATCATGGGAACAGGGCAGACCAAACTACCAAGCCAATTCCTTCACCAGAAAGGAGACAAGCTACCTGGGACCGGTTTCTGGCATTTCAGCCTCTTCGGCCCGGCTTGCTTGAATCCTGATGGAGCAGTGAGAAAGGGACTCATGTCTGAGTATACCCTGCCACACCTATAGTGGCCAAAAACGATACAGAAAAGGGGTGGTGATGAACAGAGTGTCTGAATTAAGCAGACCACTCTTACCCAGTCCAAAGATCAGGGCTTGATCCATCACCGTTATTTATCTCACTGCCCCATCCCAGCTCAGAACCTGGCTATATGCAAATTAGTCTGTCCCTGGCCCAGTGCATCATGGGAACAGGGCAGACCAAACTACCAAGCCAATTCTTCACCAGAAAGGAGACAAGCTACCGGGGACCGGTTCTGGCATTTCAGCCTCTTCGGCCCGGCTTGCTTGAATCCTGATGGAGCAGTGAGAAAGGGACTCATGTCTGAGTATACCCTGCCACACCTATAGTGGCCAAAAACGATACAGAAAAGGGGGTGGTGATGAACAGAGTGTCTGAATTAAGCAGACCACTCTTACCCAGTCCAAAGATCAGGGCTTGATCCATCACCGTTATTTATCTCACTGCCCCATCCCAGCTCAGAACCTGGCTATATGCAAATTAGTCTGTCCCTGGCCCAGTGCATCATGGGAACAGGGCAGACCAAACTACCAAGCCAATTCTTCACCAGAAAGGAGACAAGCTACCGGGGACCGGTTTCTGGCATTTCAGCCTCTTCGGCCCGGCTTGCTTGAATCCTGATGGAGCAGTGAGAAAGGGACTCATGTCTGAGTATACCCTGCCACACCTATAGTGGCCAAAACGATACAGAAAAGGGGGTGGTGATGAACAGAGTGTCTGAATTAAGCAGACCACTCTTACCCAGTCCAAAGATCAGGGCTTGATCCATCACCGTTATTTATCTCACTGCCCCATCCCAGCTCAGAACCTGGCTATATGCAAATTAGTCTGTCCCTGGCCCAGTGCATCATGGGAACAGGGCAGACCAAACTACCAAGCAATTCTTCACCAGAAAGGAGACAAGCTACCGGGGAACGGTTTTCTGGCATTTCAGCCTCTTCGGCCCGGCTTGCTTGAATCCTGATGGAGCAGTGAGAAAGGGACTCATGTCTGAGTATACCCTGCCACACCTATAGTGGCCAAAAACGATACAGAAAAGGGGGTGGTGATGAACAGAGTGTCTGAATTAAGCAGACCACTCTTACCCAGTCCAAAGATCAGGGCTTGATCCATCACCGTTATTTATCTCACTGCCCCATCCCAGCTCAGAACCTGGCTATATGCAAATTAGTCTGTCCTGGCCAGTGCATCATGGGAACAGGGCAGACCAAACTACCAAGCCAATTCTTCACCAGAAAGGAGACAAGCTACCGGGGACCGGTTTCTGGCATTTCAGCCTCTTCGGCCCGGCTTGCTTGAATCCTGATGGAGCAGTGAGAAGGGACTCATGTCTGAGTATACCCTGCCACACCTATAGTGGCCAAAAACGATACAGAAAAGGGGGTGGTGATGAACAGAGTGTCTGAATTAAGCAGACCACTCTTACCCAGTCCAAAGATCAGGGCTTGATCCATCACCGTTATTTATCTCACTGCCCATCCCAGCTCAGAACCTGGCTATATGCAAATTAGTCTGTCCCTGGCCAGTGCATCATGGAACAGGGCAGACCCAACCAAGGGGAGGTTTTGGCTATCCTGATGGAGCAGTGAGAAGGCTCATGTCTGAGTATACCCTGCACCACCTATAGTGGCCAAAAACGATACAGAAAAGGGGGTGGGTGATGAACAGAGTGTCTGAATTAAGCAGACCACTCTTACCAGTCCAAAGATCAGGGCTTGATCCATCACCGTTATTTATCTCACTGCCCCATCCCAGCTCAGAAACCTGGCTATATGCAAATTAGTCCCTCTGCCCAGTGCATCATGGGAACAGGGCAGACCAAACTACCAAGCCAATTCTTCACCAGAAAGGAGACAAGTCCCGGGACCGGTTTTGCATTTCAGCCTCTTCGGCCCGGCTTGCTTGAATCCTGAAGGAGCAGTGAGAAAGGGACTCATGTCTGAGTAACCTGCCACACCAGTACCAATTTTGTATAATCATGATTATACGGGGTTAACGTGCATTTGATTTTATTGATGTAAATAATCTTTGACCCGTTTGCGCCTTGACTACCATGGTGGTTTGGTCCACGCATTTGGAGTCCATCACGACATACGTATGGCCCTTTTCCCTGAATGAGGTTGTTTCATAAATTTTTATAAGTGTGTTTATATGACCTTTCATACTCCTCGAATTGTTTTTTATGATCTATAATGTCTTTTGGGAAAGTGAGTGCTAGACCGCCCTGTGCGGCAGGTCCGCGCTTTCTGACTTTTGTTCTTTTATTGAACACAATTTTCATTTCTTTTTTTCAATTTTGTTATTTGTGGCCCTTATGATTATGTCACCATGCACACTGTTTAGGCAACTCTGTCATCTGATGATGTATGAAACCCCTTAAGTATCCGGGTGTATCAGTCTTTCCTCCAAGTTCTGTCACTATGTTACTCAGCAACGAGTCTTTCTTTTGGGAGTCTATAAAATTGATCCTGGTAACCATGGAAACACTTCCTGGTTCCAGGCAGACACGCGCTGACGATAGGCTCCGCTCTGACCCATTTCGGGTGAGTCCCTGCATAGGAGCCGCGTTTGTTATCTTTTACCAATTAGAGCCCAAATCGCCTCCTTACTATTCCCTCGTAATTCATCCCTGCAGATGGTTTCTAAAATGTACCTGATATATTCTGGGGACGCTTAGACCACGTAGGCCCCCGCCGCCAAACAAGGAGACACGCTGAGTCTGCTCCTTGCTGATAGAAATTCATTATCCTGTCGGGTGAGTCACAATGTTTTGACAATGCGAGTTTAGCTTTAGCCTGCATATGCAGCGCACCGTTTTTTTGACAACATTCTCCATTTGATGTTTTGTAGACGAGGCCCGGTTTATTCCAACTTTAATCTTTGGTAATTGCAGAACGGGTGATCCACTGAATACAAGGTAGGCGCCTGACGCCATTGCTCCACGTTTTACTTTGTAACGTGTGCCTCTATGTGTGTGGTGAGACTGTACCGGTTTTTTCAGACACCGCTATTATTTATTTTACTGTTTTGAGCCCCAATCGCCTTACAAATCCTTCATAATTCATCCCTGTAGTTGACTTGATTTATTCTGGGGACGCCTAAACCACGGAGTCATCCGCCGCCCTTAAGGAGACACGCTGTGCCTGCTCCTTGTTGATAGAAATTCATCATCCTGTTTGGGTGAGTCACAGTCCTTTGATAATGCGAGGCTAGCTTTGCCTGCATATACAGCGCTCTGGTTTTTTGACACAATTTCTCATTTAATGTTTTGTAGACGAGCGCTTGGTTAATTCTAACAATACTCTTGGGCAATTGAAGACCTCACCCGCTGTACCTCCTAGAACGGGTGAGCCATTTAATACAAGGTAGGCGCCTGACGCCTTTTGCTCCAACCTTTTTTTGCTTTGTAACGGGTGCCCCTATGTGTTGGTGGCATTGTACTGAACTGTCTCCATATTTTCAGACACCGCTAGTATAATTTCGGACTGGACAGCATCTGGAGACATAACACGCCCAGTAGGGCC